>NC_052959.1:34045641-35300641 GCF_013358895.1 Oreochromis aureus | reverse complement strand
ATTGACTTTCTATGGGGATTTTTGAGACTTTGTGTTGGTCTGAGGAGATTTGCCAAAATTCTATAAATCCCACAACAATGATAGTAACATTTTCGGAAAGCCAGCAAAAATACCTACGTTTTGATGTATAATTTGTGGAAGTTGAGTGAAAATTGAGGAAGTAGCAAGAAGTTGTTCGGACATGAAGAGAAGACTGCGAAACCTACAGTGGCACACTGGAAGCCAAGTGCATAGCAACCATAACAACGCATGTATTTTCTGAAAAATCACAAAATGAAACTCAAAACTTAAAGAGGATAAGATGAAAACGGTAACAGATATGAAAAAGCTGAATCATTCATGAATAGCCCAATAATTTGTGAACATTTTAAAGTTTGAATGGTTGTTCTAGGCGAAAGTATGAGAATGTAGTTAAGTTTCAAAAACAAGCAAGTTTTAGCAGAATTGTGGAAGTTTTCCATTCATTTCAATGGGACAAAAAAAAGCATAAAAAGCTTAATATTTTAAAAAGTATAATAGCATAAAATACCAAAAGTCATAGCCATCATTAGCAGAAATAGCAGAATAGTTTAAAATTTGAGCGGTGAAAATCGGCTGAAAATTGTTAAAGTAGTTAAGTGCCAAAAACGTACAAAAAGTGGCAACTAGAATAATAAAGTATAAAGAATAAAGAGAAACAGGAACTCAATAGTGTGGATGCATAAAGCATCCACACAATAAATCCGACGAATAGTAATATGTGTGCCTCTTTCATAGGCACACATAATAATAAATCCGACGAATAGTAATATGTGTGCCTCTTGTCATAGGCACACATAATAAGCATGAGATGGTCTTCCTGGTTGGACTTTTAGCTTCATGTGAGAGATTTTAACTTAAAGACATAAACCTCTGTTACTCTGTTTATTTTGCTTCTGCTGCATTTTTGCATGTCCTCATCCACTAAATATAAAATAGTGTAAATGAGCAGCTTTTGATGTTTGACAGTTTTTATTGTGTCTGAATGTTCCTACAGTTGGTTTGTGGTTGATGTGGATTTGCTGCTCATGTGAATCCTCCCACAGTGTTTCATTAGACGCATCACTCGCTTTGTGGTATAGTATCACTTCCTGTTCCTGCTCAAACACAGTGGTGTTTCTGAGTAGCTTTTCTGCTTAGCAATTTAATTAAAAACTTTTAGATAAATTCCTTCTTCATAGTATAATCTTCACGTGCTTCATCTGAAGCACCCTTTCTGTGTACTCACTGCCTAATTTATAGCCAAAGTATTCACTCACTGTCTCTTTACTGTTTCGCTAGCTTAGCTTAGCTCGTAGCCGACTCATTAGCAGCATGGCTTCTTCACCTGTCCCTCCTGCACTTTCTTGCTCATTGTGTCAGATGTTTAGCTACTCCTCGGCCTCCTTTAGCAGTAATGATACCTGTAACAAATGTAGCATATTTGCAGCTCTGGAGGCCAGGATTACTGAATTGGAGACTCAGCTTCGCACCCTTCATTCACCCGTAGCTAGCCAGGCCCATGTAGCTGGTGCAGCCGAAGATAGCGGGGCCCGCTAGCTGTTCCCCGCAGACCCCAAGCAGCTGGGGAAAGAGGCGGCTGGGTGACGGTGAGGAGGAAGCATAGTCCTAAACAGAAGCCCCAGGTACACCACCAACCTGTTCATGTGTCTAACTGTTTTTCCCCACTCGGCGACACACCCGCCGGGGGTCAAACTCTGGTAATTGGCGATTCTGTTCTCAGACACGTGAAGCTAGAGACACCGGCAACCATAGTCAATTGTCTTCCAGGGGCCAGAGCAGGCGACATTGAAGGAAATTTAAAACTGCTGGCTAAGGGTAAACGTAAATACAGTAAGATCATAATTCACGTCGGCAGTAATGACACCCGTTACGCCAATTGGAGGTCACTAAAATCAATATTGAATCGGTGTGTAACTTTGCCAAAACAATGTGGGACTCTGTAGTTTCTCTGGTCCCCTCCCCAATCAGACCAGGAGTGACATGTTTAGCCGCATGTTCTCCTTAAATTGCTGGCTGTCTGAGTGGTGTCCCAGAAACAATGTGGGCTTCATAGATAATTGGCAAACCTTCTGGAGGAAACCTGGTCTTGTTAGGAGAGACGGCATCCATCCCACTTTGGATGGAGCAGCTCTCATTTCTAGAAATATGGACCAATTTATTAAACCCCCAAAATATGACTATCCAGAGTTGGGACCAGGAAGCAGAGTTGCAGTCTTACACGCCTCTCTGCAGCTTCTCTCCTCCTGCTACCCCCAAAAACCCATCTCCATTGAGACTGTGTCAGCTCCCAAACGGACAAAAACAAACTAAAACCAGCAAAAACAACTTAAACATAAAAAAATCACAAAGAAAGAACAATACAGTATCCACATCTGAACCAAAGAGTAAAACAATGAAATGTGGATTATTAAATATTAGGTCTCTCTCTCCAAGTCTCTGTTAGTACATGACTTAATAATTGATCAACAAATCGATTTACTCTGCCTTACAGAAACCTGGTTGCAGCCGGATGATTATGTTAGTTTAAATGAATCAACACCCCGAGTCATTCTAACTACCAGAAACCTCGAAGCACAGGCCGAGGGGCGGTGTGGCAGCAATTTTCACACCAGCCTATTAATTAACCAAAGACCAAGACAGACTTTTAATTCATTTGAAAGCCTGATGCTTAGCCTCGTCCACCCCAGCTGTAAAACTCAGAAACCAGTCTTACTTGTTATCATCTATTGTCCACCTGGGCCTTACACAGAGTTTCTCTCTGATTTCTCAGACTTTTATCTGATTTAGTGCTCAGCTCAGATAAAATAATTATTGTGGGTGATTTTAACATCCATGTAGATGCTAAAAATGACAGCCTCAACATGGCATTTAATCTGTTATTAGACTCAATTGGCTTCTCTCAAAATGTAAAAGAACCCACCCACCACTTTAATCACACTCTAGATCTTGTTTTAACATATGGCATAGAAACTGAACATTTAACAGTGTTTCCTGAAAACCCTCTGCTGTCTGATCATTTCCTGATAACATTTACATTTACAATAATTGATTACACAGCAGTGGAGAGTAGACTTTATCACAGTAGATGTCTTTCTGAAAGTGCTGTAACTAAGTTTAAGAATATAATCCACCCACTGTTATCATCTTCAATGCCCTGTACTAACATAGAGCAGAGCAGCTATCTGAACGCTACTCCAACAGAGGTCGATTATCTTGTTAAAGATTTTACCTCCTCACTACGTGCGACTCTGGATACTGTAGCTCCTGTGAAAACTAAGGCCTCAAATCCAAAGTCCCTGACTCCGTGGTATAATTCTCAAACACGTAGCCTAAAGCAGATAACTCGTAAGCTGGAGAGGAAATGGCGTGTCACAAATTTAGAGGATCATCATTTAGCCTGGAGAAATAGTTTGCTGCTTTATAAGAAAGCCCTCCATAAAGCCAGAACATCTTACTATTCGTCACTGATTGAAGAAAATAAGAACAACCCCAGGTTTCTCTTCAGCACTGTAGCCAGGCTGACAAAAGTCAGAGCACTGTTGAGCAGAGATGGGCAGTAACGCGTTACTTGTAACGCGTTACTGTAATCCGATTACTTTTTCAAGTAACGAGTAATGTAAGGGATTACCATTGCAAAACGGTAATTAGATTACCGTTACCCTCCCGTAGGGAACGCTATGCGTTACTGCGTTACTAAAACCGTGAGTTTTTGCGAGAATGTCTCATGACAGTGACGTGGCGAGTGCGACGTTCGTGACAACAGCTGTCTGCAGATCAACAATGGATAATATATCGAGTGCGGGAGAAAGCATGAGCATGCAGCGTTTAAAGTGTGGAAGTACTGACCTTATTTTGAGTTTGATTCCATAAAAAGTGACAAAAACATTAGTGTCCGTTGTGCGTGGGAAGAAAACTTCTTTTTACAGCGAAAAAACCCCCCTAAACTTCCAAGCAAGCACCGAATGCGCTTCGACTGTAATGGGAAATTCACAGAGAAACTCATGGAGTCTTCAACTGACCGCTGCGGCACACCTGCACCAGGGCAAACCTCCACCTAAACCTCCTGCTTTACAGGTGAAAATAGAGCAACTAGTCTTTGACTTTATTTATTTTCTGCTGTGTTTTACTTGCATCTATTTGAAAGAGTGAGTGTAAACACAAAAAAATATTTAATTTTATGTGCTGGAATGTGCAGAAAATAAGTTTAAATGTTAAACAAATTTCTTCCAGTCAGAGAATGTTGCATATAATTTAAGTTAAAAGATTAAAACTAATAAAACAAGTTTTAAAAAGAGACGTTTCCATTTGATTACATTTTGTATGATGGATTATGCAGAAAAAGTAGAATTGGGCTGAAAGATCTATTGCTTTATTACCTATTCAGGTTGTAAATTGTGTTTTTAAAAAGTAACTAAGTAACTAAGTAACTAAGTAATTAATTACTTTTGAAAATAAGTAATCAGTAAAGTAACGGGATTACTTTTTTGGGGAAGTAATCAGTAATTAGTAACTGATTACTTTTTTCAAGTAACTTGACCAACACTGCTGTTGAGCCAACCATCCCTTTAACGTTAACTAGTAATGACTTCATGAACTTCTTCACAAATAAAATTTTTATCATTAGAGAAAAAATTACCAATAATCATCCCACAGATGTAATATCGTCTACAGCTACTCTTAATACCATCGATGTTAAGTTAGACTCTTTTTCTCCAATTGATCTTTCTGAGTTAACTTCAATAATTACTTCCTCCAAACCATCAACGTGTCTTTTAGACCCCATTCCTACAAAACTGCTCAAAGAAGTCCTGCCATTAATTAATGCTTCAATCTTAAATATGATCAACCTATCTCTAATAATCGGCTATGTACCACAGGCCTTCAAGCTGGCTGTAGTTAAACCTTTACTTAAAAAGCATCTCTAGACCCAGCTGTCTTAGCTAATTATAGGCCAATCTCCAACCTTCCTTTCATATCAAACATCCTTGAAAGAGTAGTTGTCAAACAGCTAACAGATCATCTGCAGAGGAATGGCTTATTTGAAGAGTTTCAGTCAGGTTTCAGAGCTCATCACAGCACAGAAACAGCTTTAGTGAAGGTTACAAATGATCTTCTTATGGCCTCTGACAGTGGACTCATCTCTGTGCTTGTCCTGCTAGACCTTAGTGCAGCGTTTGATACTGTTGACCATAATATCCTATTAGAGCGATTAGAACATGCTGTAGGTATTACAGGTACTGTACTGCAGTGGTTTGTATCATATCTATCTAATAGACTCCAATTTGTACATGTAAATGGAGAGTCCTCTTCACACACTAAGGTCAATTATGGAGTTCCACAGGGTTCAGTGCTAGGACCAATTCTATTTACATTATACATGCTTCCTTAGGCAACATCATTAGAAGACATAGCATAAATTTTCACTGCTATGCAGATGACACGCAGCTCTATCTATCCATGAAGCCAGGTAACACACACCAATTAGTTAAACTGCAGGAATGTCTTAAAGACATAAAGACCTGGATGGCCGCTAACTTTCTGCTTCTTAATTCAGATAAAACTGAGGTTATTGTACTCGGCCCTGAAAATCTTAGAAATATGGTGTCTAACCAGATTCTTACTCTGGATGGCATTACCTTGGCCTCCAGTAATGCTGTGAGGAACCTTGGAGTCATTTTTAACCAGGACATGTCCTTCAACGCACATATTAAACAAATATGTAAGACTGCTTTCTTCCATTTGTGCAACATCTCTAAAATTAGAAATATCCTGTCTCAGAGTGATGCTGAAAAACTAGTTCATGCATTTATTACTTCCAGGCTGGACTACTGTAATTCTTTATTATCAGGATGTCCTAAAAACTCACTGAAAAGCCTTCAGCTGATCCAAAATGCTGCAGCAAGAGTACTGACAAGCACTAGAAAGAGAGAGCATATTTCCCTTCATTGGCTTCCTGTTAAATCCAGAATTGAATTCAAAATCCTGCTCCTCACATACAAGGTCTTAAATAATCAGGCCCCATCTTATCTTAATGACCTTGTAGTACCATATCACCCTATTAGAGCACTTCGCTCTCGCTCTGCAGGCTTACTTGCTGTTCCTAGAGTATTTAAAAGTAGAATGGGAGGAGAGCCTTCAGTTTTCAGGCCCCTCTTCTGTGGAACCAGCTTCCAGTTTGGATTCGGAGACAGACACTATCTCTACTTTCAAGATTAGGCTTAAAACTTTCCTATTTGCTAAAGCATATAGTTAGGGCTGGACCAGGTGACCCTGAATCCTCCCTTAGTTATGCTGCAATAGACGTAGGCTGCCAGGGATTCCCATGATGCATTGAGTTTTTCCTTTCCAGTCACCTTTCTCACTCACTATGTGTTAATAGACCTCTCTGCATCAAATCATATCTGTTATTAATCTCTGTCTCTCTTCCACAGCATGTCTTTATCCTGTTTTCCTTCTCTCACCCCAACCGGTCGCAGCAGATGGCCGCCCCTCCCTGAGCCTGGTTCTGCCGGAGGTTTCTTCCTGTTAAAGGGAGTTTTTCCTTCCCACTGTCGCCAAAGTGCTTGCTCATAGGGGGTCATATGATTGTTGGGTTTTCTCTGTATTTATTATTGTGCAATCTACTGTACAATATAAAGCGCCTTGAGGCGACTTTTGTTGTGATTTGGCGCTATATAAATAAAATTGAATTGAATTGAATTGAATTGTAACCACAGTGACTCTGATAAAACAGGAATTAGCAGAATCCATCTGATATGAAGCTGTGCTTTGAATACCACTTCCCTCCTCTTTGAAGAGTAGTCAGATATCTGTGTTCAGGTTTTTGTACAGCCTCTTAATAATAATAATAATAATAATGGATTGGATTTATATAGAGCTTTCCAAGGCACCCAAAGCACTTTACAATGCCATTATTCATTCACGCTCACATTCATACACTGGTGGAGGCAAGCTACGGTTGTAGCCACAGCTGCCCTGGGGCAGAGTGACAGAGGCGAGGCTGCCATATCGCGCCATCGGCCCCTCTGGCCAACACCAGTAGGTGGTAGGGTAAAGCCCAAGGACACAAAGACCAGGAGAGAGAGGCCGGGGATCGAACCGGCGACCGTCCGGTTACAGGTGCGCTTCCCAACCCCCCCCCACGGGGGTTGGTGATACACAGTGATACACTTTGTATCACTGTGTTTCTAGAGCACAGTAGTAGAGAGCTGTGTCTGCCAGGGTTAGGGCTGTTATGGTCAGAGTAGTTGATGTAACTGATGTTTGGGTTTTATAACGTTTATCAGGAATATATTCACTCGAGTATCCTTTGGCTCCTTTCCTGAGTATAAACTGTGGAGCCTGAAGGTCAGAATCATGTCTGTACCAGTGAAGGTAAATATGACTGTAACCCGTCTCATAGTTACATGTGAGTTTGACAGATTCTCCTTCTGTTTCAGTGACTTCAGTTTGTTGAGGAGTGATTGAGTCTCCAGCTGTTAGTCCTGGAAAAAGAAAGAAGAAAAGTAGTGAAATGCAGTCTGTATATTTGCTTAATGCAGCAGCTTCAACTAAACTTTAATCCCTGTTCTTAAACTCACCTATAATGTGAGATAGAAGCAAAAAGAGGTGCAGCAACATGTCTTTGGAGTTATTAAAGCCAGACAGACAGCACATGAACAATGTTCTTCCACTGCAGCACAATGACCAAGGTTCAGTGGGCGGGACCAATTACATTTTAACATCATAGTTTCAGTTTATCTCAGCCAATCAAATAGTTTTGTGCTTCCACAGCAGCTCTGTCTCTGATGTTTTCTGCTTCGTTTCTCTGTCTATTCAAATGATAATATTTGTGATTTTCTTGTTTTTCATGGATGTAAAACACAACAACATTGTTTTCAGCTAGAAACTGATTTGAAACAGAGAGAAATCTTCGACAGCGGAACAGTTAAAGGTAAATGCCCTCTGCCGGAACAACAACCGTGTGACACCAAGAAAGGAAAAGCGCGTGTGTGAACAGAGCCGAGAGTGTGGGACCGAAAGAGTCAGCTCATCACTGTGGTGTTGGCGGCTTTACACTGACTCCCCGAGCTCTCTGTAACACTTTACATTCATTAATAAGAGAGAGAGAGAGGGAGGTGCGTTAACAGTCCCGCTCTGTCGGAGCTTTATCACGTGACACCAGGCGGACGTAAACAAAAGAAAGGCGCTAATGCCGTTAGCTTTCCTCTTGTGTGCCTGAGCAGAGACTCTTCTGTTGTGTTGTTTTATGTGAGCTGTGGCAGTAACAATGCCTTCAGTTCAGTATCTGAGAGAGTTTATCAACGAGCGACTAACTGCTGCTGCTGAACAAATATTCTTGGAGTTTGAAAAAACGATCGTCCAGTACGAGGAAGAGATCGACCGTCAGCGCAGACTGCTGGATATCACCTGGAAACCCGAAATCAAGCTTCGGAGGATAGGTGAGTGTCCCTCTGAGGGAGGATCCTGATCACAGCTCTGCGGGACGTTTATGATTGTGAGGGTTAATAAAAACTCGACTGCATCTTTTGCATCCCTGCTGGTGTTACAGATTAACTGGTGACGATCAATGTTGGGTTCATTTAGAGAGAAAAGAAAAATATCCTCAAAGTAGATTTTCTTAAATGTATTAAGCAGTTGAAGGCTCAAGTTAAAAAAAATAATAAAATAAAACAACTGCTTCGCTTAGGAGGCCCAAACAAACAAAGAGCCCCACTCCCAGACAGTAAACGCTTTTTATTATGTGTGATAAACAGGACGCTATGGTCACTGGTCAAAGGTTGGAGGAAAGGCACCGTCCTCCTTATTAGAGCAGGGCGATATGACCAAAAATATTTATCACGATATACATTTGAAAATTTGCGATAACGATATAACTGACAATATAATTGACACGAGACAAGATCATTTACAACTCCACAACTTTATTAGTGCAAAAATAAAGGCCGACATATCCTCAACATAACCATGTATAATATCCACACAACGTAAAAAGAGGTTATACACACACAATACCGTAATATTATGTTGAAGCACAGTAGTATCACTCCGCGAGGCTCCTGCCTACGGTAGCCGTAATGCTCCGACAATCCATCAAGCGGTGCGGCTTCGTAGCTTAGCAAAGTCGTACTGAAACATTTGACAGATTTTCGTGTACCACATAAAATCGTTTCGAGGTCAGTACACAACCAGAATTCATACATAAGGCACACGGGATTATAAGGGGCGCTGTCGACTTTCAGAAAAATCAAAGCATTGATTTTAAATGTGCCATATTTTCCAAAACACACGGTAATAACGACGGCCCGCTAGCATGCGCTACCAAAAATAGTGCTTTGTTGTGTATCTGACGGACGAAAGCTAAACCAGTTCCACACCACTGAAGTTGCAGCATTTTTACAAACCAGTTCTGGTTCATCCGTTTCATTTAACGATCCACTTTCGCCCTTCTCATTCTGCGTTGCCGCCATGCTTTTTCCACCATGCGCATATGAAAACAAAGGCACTGCGCACGCGCGTTTTACCCAGATTCTTTTGCGATATTTCATTTTCTTATGGTTGCCTAACATTATACCGGTATTACAGTGAATGGTATGATATGGCCCAGCCCTACTCCTTATTTGGCTGAAATCCAGCACTTCAGCTCACATTTCTTCTTCTGCAGCTTTCTGAGCATCTCCTTAGGTGGAGACGCCACTTCACCCCTCTGCCAGTGATTAACTGGTGTCATGAATAAACTGGTGACAGTCAAACAGATATGTGGTAGATTTGCTTTTCAGGAGCCGCTACTGACAAACCAGCAAATAAACACTGAATATCTCACCTGAGACATTTGAGATTAATTTGTGTCTTTTCTCTGGAAATGAATTCAATTTGAAAATTATTTGAAATGGTGGTTTAGTGAGTTTGTGGTCACCTGGGACAATCATGTACTGTTTGTCAGAAACACTTGGGGCCAAAATAGATAACTGATCGTCACAGATAGTGAGAGTTGGTAGTTAGATACAGTCTGTATAGGTTTGGTTAATTTAACAAACATTTGTGGGGGGGACAGGAGTTACAGTAGTTAGACAATGATCGATAAGCAACAGAGCCAGTGTGACTGAGTAGATCTCCTGAAAGTGAGTGGGTTTAAGAAAGTGAGTGGCTCAGGTGTGCCAGTTGGTGTGTCATGTGTGTTTTTTGAGTTTTGAGGTGAGTTGGCTTTAAAACATCAACTTTCTAAGTTGAGAATATTCATAATTTAATTTCCAAAAATTGCATACGATCGTTATATTGTAGCTGGATCGGCTGAAGTATCACATAGTAGCTGCAGCAGTCTCAAATGGAGTCCTGTCCAGTGCCATAGCATACAGCCAGATTAACCTGTAACACATCTGCGCCTGGATCTATCACCATGCTGAGTAAGGACTGAGTGGCTGCACTTACACCTGGAGCATTCAAAACAACCCACAAACATCATGTTGAAAGATGCGGTGCCAGCAATGGACTGACTAAAACAGGCCGTTAGCAAAGACAACAAGAATCATTTTTTCGGTTTATTTAAAATGCAAAACATCTGCACTCACTGCACAAGGAAAGTGTGACGCCTGCACTTACAGCCACACAGTGGTAATAGCCACCATATTAGTGTAGAGGCTCATACATAACATTGCATTCACATTTGTCTTTCTTTAAATATAGGAATTAATTTACAGGACAATAAATAACTGGTTTTGGTTTAGAATTAATTCACATACCCACATAACACTGCATTCTAAAATAAGTGCACACATTTTAGTTTACACTGTTATGCATGATTTGTTCTTTGTTTTCTGAGTTACGTTAGTTGCAGCTGCTCCAGTTGATTGAGGAGCCAAGAGGTGGAAAAGAGCCTTGATGGAAAGCTGCAAATTGGCTCATTCCTCGGGACAATGGGGGGGAATTGGAGTTCTTTATGTTAGTTTCAGTTAGGTTTTGTGTGTTTTACCCCTTTTTGTGAGCTGATCAGACACTATTTAAGTTTCCCCTTTGTCTCGTTAAGTTAGGTCAGTTTGAGTTATCAGTAGGGGTGCAACGGATCACGGTTTATCCGAAATCCGAACCGATCCCACTCCACGGTTCGGTACGCACGTGATCCGAAGATTCGAAAAAAAAAAAAAGTGTGTATGGTGCGCGTCGTCAGTCTGTCAAGCGGTAGCGCTAGCGGTCCAAGTAGTGGAGCAGAGGAGTTTGCGCATTTAAGCAGCCCTTTGCTGCCCAGTCCGACCGGGCTAAAGCTAAAAGCTAATGGGTGTTTAGCTGCAGGCGGGAGGCCGTCGCCTGTTGTGCAAAACAAGGTTTAAACTGTGATGAACGTGCTTGACCCACGCTATGATATCTCGCTCTGCGGCGTCCACTTCAGTGACAAGATCCTTCCAAGCATGTATGAGCAGGAGAAGTTTAAAGTTATGGCTGAACTGTCCCAGGCATCTTCTGTTGCTCCAACTACAAATGGGTGGAGCTCCAGGGCAACGGAAAGCCACGTGACCGTGACCGCCCGTTATATCACAGCGGAGAGGTAGATACAAAGCCCTGCACTGCCCTATAGATTACATTAGATTAGATGAAACTTTATTTATTTCTCGGTGGGTTCCTCCGGAAATTCAGTTTCCAGTAGCACAGCACCCACAGAAGTTGCAGAATGTGAGCAGAAATATACAATGTTTACACATATATAAATACAGAGTATACAAAAGGGATAAATAGAATAAATAGGAATAAGGATACAAGGGAACGGCACATTTCAAGTATTGTGAGTCTATTACACCGTTGGATATTAACAAAAACTATTGCACAGTGAAAAGGCACTACAGCTTACTTGTTCCCCCCTCCTCTGTCCCCGCTTCCCCTCCAGCGAGGAGTTAAACAGTTTGATGGCGTGTGGGACAAAGGACTTGAGTTTGGGAGAAGCAACCTGTCACTGAACAGACTCCTCTGGTTGTTTATGGCCATGTGCAGATGATGCAGAGGCTGCCCAGCATGGTCCATAATGTCCATATTGCACCTTAATTTGTTTTTATATAAGTGCGTGGAATGAGTCTTCAGTTGAATGTTTTTAATAGGCAAAAATACTTAAATAAGTAAACGGCAGTAGAATTTTTGTCTTTTTTTTTCTATTTTTGCTGATCCGAAAATTGATCCGAACCGTGAGATTTTTGATCCGTTGCACCCCTAGTTATCAGTATGGTTTGCTAACTTTGAGTAGAGTTCTGTTATTTTGACCTCTTTTATGGGCCCAAGATTTTCATTCTTTTTGCATGATTTAACCAATTATGTTTTTGGGTTAAATAAAAAATCCTTTTTTTGGACTTTAACCTGTGCCTAAGTATCCTTCGCTGCTCGGTCTGTCACAGAAAGTCAACGCACACTGTGCACTACCACCATCTGCAGTAGGTTCATTCAATCTAGAAAGAGAGAAATTGTATGTTGTCACGGTCACACGGTCTAAAGTAAGGTTGTTGAATGAAGAAACTGCGCTTAGCAGGTTTAGGAGGCTGCCATGTGTAAATGTGCAGTTACTGCAGATTTGTGTGCACAAGTCTTATCTGTGTGTACCGTGATATGGCCGAGCCCTAAGACAAAGCACTGTGCCCAGTCTGAGGCTGGTAGTCAGTGTTTGTTCAAGTACAATACACCGTGACCATTATAGCTAGCATACAAAGACACCATAGGATGTAGCGCTCTGCTGTTTGGGATGTTTGTCACAGACTCCTCCAGCTGCTGCGTCACCCACAAATGTTTGTTAAAATAATCAAGCTTGTGTTGTAGGCAGTGTTGAGGAGTAACGGAATACATGTACCTGCGTTACATATTTAAAATACCAAATATGAGTAACTGTATTCCGTTACAGTTACCGTTTTAAAAGGTGGTATTCAGAATACAGTTACTTTGTCGAAAGAAATGGATTACACGACGGCTTAGAGCGTTTTATTGTCAGTGTGCAGTTTCTTACACAGCGAAATTGGGTAGCTGGACCACAAAGGTGCAAAAGTAAGAAGAGTAAACGATATACAAGGAGGGAAAAAAATGAAAAATGAAAATAAAAAGCAATATATATGTATACATATATGTGAGTGAAGCATTTAATTTAGTTTAAAGGTTTATGTGCAAGACGCAAGAACAGAAAACACTGAAAGCTACAAATGTGTTGTGCATGAAACTGGAATTAAAACGTGGTGATGGAGCCAGAGCCGGATGTTTGTCAGAAGGTAATCTGGCTGTGCACTATCGCACTTGGCCACAGGTGGCGCTAGTTGACTTGCCTACATTTGAGTGCACACAAAGTAAACTGCACGCTTCAGTTGTGTGGCGAAGACGCTGAAATCGAAGTAATAAAACGTACGAGGGGAATGATAACGAAGACAAGATTCACCAGTAACTCAGTTTGCTGTTTCAGAAAGCTGCTGATCTCAGACCTGCACAACTTCAGCTGCATGAAGAGCACATGAGATTTTCTCTGACAGCATTAAATTAAACCTGATTAAGGTCAAAGGTCATCACTTGTATGTTAAATTAAAAACTTCAATCTAGAATTTTTTCACACTGTGTTTTGCCAATATTGTATCATTCATACAAGAGTAACCAGAGAGGATGTATATTTAACCCTCTGGGTCCACGGCATAATTGGCCATTTTAACCACTTTTGAGTAAATTGGTTTGGCTGAGATTAAAGTTATTAGATTAGATTAGATAAAATAAAACTTTATTAATCCCCTGCGTGGTTTTCACACAGCTGAATAAATGCCAAACAGAAAACTGATTAAACAGAAGTGTCAGATGGTTGAGAATTTACACCAGTGTCCTGTTATATTTTAGATAGCAAGGAGCAGACGGCTGAGTTTATTAAACTCCACCGACACAGCGGTGATGCAAATCTGAAGGCTAGACCGTCCAATTTCACAGCAGTTTACTTCCGCCTACCGATCTTCCGAGGACCCGACCCACGTAGACCACAAAGGCCGGGTCCTCAGGAGGATGCAGCCCATGTCCAATGACTTGGAACCACCTTATCTGCAATACTTCAACAGTTGTAAATGCACTAATAAAATCAGCCATTACTTATATCCAACCCTGGGTTGCTGCTTTACTCACAACCTCTTCACATTCTGTGAAGCAAAGCTGTTTTTTAAAAATGATTTTCACGGTTTATCATCATTACTTTTCTTTTCCACTTGTCTTTTTGTCCCTCCAGAACTCCCACAGCAGCCTGTCTGTAAGGACGAGGTGGTTCTCCCTGAGCAGCAGCTCTGGAGCCAGGAGAGGAACTCTCTGCACCAGGGGGAACCAGAACTTCCACATATTAAAGAAGAACATGAGGAACACTTCACCAGTCAGGAGGGTGAGCAGGTTGGACTCAAGGAGGAGACTGATACCTTTATGGTGACTGCTGCTGAGGAAAGAGACCACCATGACCCAGAAGCAAAAAGTAACCAGCTCCCTTCTCAAACCTGTCCTATAGATGAGAGCCAAAATCACAGAGGAAGCAGGAATTTAGACTCAGGGACAAATAGTAACTTAGAAAGTCAGAGTAATTGTGACACAGGTAAAGAGTCTTTATCATGTAATCTTTGTGGAAAATCCTTTAAGAATAAGTACAAAATGAGTCAACATCACAGAATCCACACAGGTGAGAAGCCATATTCTTGTGAAACGTGTGGGAAAAAGTTTAGTCTGTCATCAAAGCTTAAAAGCCATAAGACTATCCATACAGGTGAGAAACCGTATTCTTGTAAAATATGTGGCAAAAGTTTCACACGAAGCGATAGTGTGACCATACACATGAGAATGCACACAGGTGAGAGACCATACCATTGTAAATCATGCGGGAAAATGTTCACATCTAGCAGTCATTTATCGGCACACAGAAGATCGCACACAGGTGAGAGACCGTATCATTGTAAAACATGCGGGAAAATGTTCACATCTAGCAGTCATGTATGGCGCCACATGAAAACGCACACGGGTGAGAAGTCGTAGTCTTGAAACATTTAGAGAACAATGTCTGAGAAGCCAAGCGTGAAAGAAGATCTAAGAATTTATACAGGTTCACAGGAGAACTTTCAGAGTTTAAATACCTTTAGGCTGTGTTCCGAAATCATTATTTATTGTTTTTGCTGTGCATTAGAGGATAGCTGATGGCTGTTGCTGATTTGGATTTAGTGTCTTTTGATGTAAAACTGGATTTGAGCTATTTGTTTTTTAATAAACAGAAAAAATTGAAGATTTTTGTTACATTGGTAGCTGTTTAGTTTATTTGGTTCATATAACTTTTGGTTATTCCTTTCATTAAGACTGACATAAGTTTTTGTTTTTGCTTTTTTTATTTTTTAACTTTTGAGTTTTCTAAGAATGTAGACGTGTTGTGCTGATGGGATCAGGTTGGGTAGGCAGGTCCACCATGGGGGAGGGTCTTTGTTTTGTTGTGTTTTATGTACACAGCAGTAACTAATGGATGAATACTTTGACAGTAGTAAAGTAGAAAGTTTTGAGGGGATGATTGTGTTGCTTGGACTCCAGCCTGCAGAAAACTGCTGTTCCTGTAGCTGCACAAGTGTGTCTCTGCTTGATTTGCCTCACAGTGTGAGGCAAAGATGTTTTTCCTGTGTAATGGGGACCTGCCAGAGCTCATCTTTGATCTTTCATTTCATAAAATGGACTAGGGATAAATGAAGATAACAGTTTACTTCAGTTGTACTTGTATCCTTTATATCCGTTGAATAGATTTTTATAGGTTATTGCTGTTAGCTTCTGCATACATTAAATTGAATCTGTGATTAAAGCCCACCTGTCATTACTTTATTTCATTCCTCAGACTCCTCCCACCTGAATGCTGTCATTACAAAGCCACTTGCGCTCGGGTCCTTAACCCTTTAAAGCCGGTCGGAGCGGGCACACTTTTGCATAGCTATTTTAAATCCCTGTAGAACTGCAACCACGTAAGCTAGCACAATAATTGTTTTTTGCATATGAAACCGGAGGAGTTGTACTTGCATCATATGCCATCAGCTTGTCCTAGGTCACGGTTTCCTTCCACACATAGCTTTGCAAAACTGCATAAAAAGCACTTGCAGCAACAAAACATAATCTTCCAGAAACACGCTTTGCTGATCCAATCAGCTGTTTAAAACGTTTCCTACGTTGGAATAGACGTCAGAGCGAACTATCGCATGTCTGCCATTACTTGCCCGAAACCGGAAGTGATGTCATTTTCGCAGAAAATGTAGTTGTTGGTTTTTTTTGTTTTTTTTTTTACCTTCGGGGCCTTATAAGCCTATACTGGTATTTCTAAAACTCATGTTGACTTTATGCTTTCCTGAATAGTTTCTGGGATGATTAGAACTCAAATTGCACTGCTGGAAATAGTTTATTTTGATGCACATGCTGTTTTGTTTTATTTTTTTGCAAATTTGGATTCCTGTAGTATATTAAAATTGGTGAATCTCAAAAACAAAACTATGAAGACACTCAAAATAAATTTCCTGTTGTTGGAAACTTTTTTTGTGCAACTTTTTTTGTATTTACAGTTTTGAGGGATAAACCTCTTAAAATTCTCTAACTAGAAATATATGTAAAAAACAAAACAAAAACAATTTTCTATTTTTTTGTAGTTCATTGCACTTTTTTGCAATTTATGTAGTTACTATGGACTTAATGCATACATATTATTAAAACTTGTGCTATAACGGTTGTATTGCTGTATAGCAACTTGAAATGCTCCCAAAATGGCACTACAGCATGTAAAAATATAAAGATAAGCTCTGGCGGACTTGGTTCTATGGTAGGTTTTAAAGGGTTAAGATGTTTCATGTTTAAAAATCTGGCACTATGGCTCCATGAATATGGACTCTCAGAAGTGGAACTCGTGGAATGATGGATGGAAGTCTGTCAATAGAAAATTGTACTTAGTAGTCAGTATAAGCTTTTAATGATATAAGTTTGCATATGATAGAATACTGTATGTTGACCTTTTGATGACTTAGACTGTTGTCCACTACAAGACTGTTTTATAAATTCTTTCTCACAGTGATATTAGCTGAACAAGCAGGAAGAGGAGAGCTGGACACTCTTATCTGCTGTATCCCACAACACACACACATACACCTGAACCACTCTTCACTCCCTACGCACTAACATTCCTCTGCCTATGAATGGACGTATTCACTGTTGTATCACTTTTGCATATAAATAAAGACAAGTGCAGGAGCAGAGCGCGCATCGCAGGGCCCCCACTCTGGTGTGAGCGTTCTGTGATCGCCCTTGTATACAAGTAAATGCTGCAGCGTCTGTGTGTTTCTACCCTTAGACTCTTAGCTGAAGAAGTGTCTTTAGAATAAATCTCTTGACAAAGTCCCAAAAATATTTGGTTGTCGGATCTCTGATGCAGAGTTGGAGGTGTGTAGAAAACAGAATTTTACAAGTAGGAGGCTGACATTTGAGTTCCAGCTGCTCATATATATATAATGACGTTCAGACCACATCAACTGTTTAATCAACCATTTTATTATAGTGAATTAAAAGAAATGTGGAACAGCTGACATTCATGTGGTGAGTGTGTGGCTGTCTGTATGTAGCTAAGGTCTGAAAAAGAATGAAAATTAAACCAATGCCAGAGAAACCACATCCCTACCTGCTGGAGAAAAGACTGAACATTTGTTACCAAGTCTTTTTGAACAATACCCCAATGGTAACAGGTGTGCCTCCTCTCATCACCTGCCTCACAACCTATCTAATCCTACACAAACCCAGAAAGGGCAAAGACCTGAGTGGGCGGGGTTATCTGGGAAGCAGTGAAGATTTTTATGTAAAAGACATATAGTAATCTGTAAAACAGTCAAAATCACATCGATGTTTTCACAGGTATTAAAGTTTGAATGTTAAAGAAAAAAAAAAACTTTTTTTTTTCATCTGTCACTTTGGGTTAGGGCTGTTATGGTCAGAGTAGTTGATGTAGGAGATGTTTGGGTTTTATATCGATTATCAGGGATATATTGAGCTGTCTACTATTTCCCTCCTTTCCATAGTATAAACTGAGGAGCCTGAAGGTCAGAATTATGTCTGTACCAGTGAAGTAGAGGATGTGTATCACTTGTCTCATAGCTACATGTGAGTGTGACAGATTTTCCTTCTGTTTCAGTGACTTCAGTTTGTTGAGGAGTGATTGAGTCTCCAGCTGTGAGTCCTGGAAAAAGAAAGAAGAAAAGTAGTGAAATGCAGTCTGTATATCTGCTTAATGCAGCAGCTTCAACTAAACTTTAATCCCTGTTCTTAAACTCACCTATAATGTGAGATAGAAGCAAAAAGAGGTGCAGCAACATGTCTTTGGAGTTATTAAAGCCAGACAGACAGCACATGAACAATGTTCTTCCACTGCAGCACAATGACCAACAAATAATGTCATTGAATGAGCTCAACTTCAGTGGGCGGGGTCAGGTACCTCGTGACATCGTAGTTTCAGTTCATCTCAGCCAATCAAATAGTTTTGTGCTTCCACAGCAGCTCTGTCTCTGTCTCTGATCTTTACTGCTTCATTTCTCTGTTGTCTTTGTCATCAGTCCAATGACACAAGAATCAGAGGTTTAACAGTGTGTGGCTCCCTCTAGTGGATGTTGTGGAGTATTCTGTTGTCTTTGCTCCAAAGGTTTTTGTACAGAGTTTTGGTGTTTCCTGTCACTGTGGGCCTCACAGCACAGTAGTACACAGCAGAGTCTGTCACTGCAGCAGAGGAGATCTGAAGAGTCATTTGTCTGTTATTATCAACTGCTTTTACAGTTAATCCTGTGACTGGATTTAATATTTTCTCTCCTGTTCCTGAGTGAGAGATCAGGAACTCTGGTGGTTTTCCAGGATATTGTTGATACCAGAAGAAATAATCATCATAAACTGCAGCTTTGGAGTATCTATAGGACAGAGTAACAGTGCTGCCTTCTACACTGAACACTTCTTTGTTGGTTGGAGTGAGATCTTCACAGCTGACACCTAAAGGAACAGAAACATATTTGATACTTTTATAAATCATCACAGTTCAAATGTATTTCTTTAAACACACAGACTGTAACGTACCTGTTAGAATGGTGAGAATCAGTAAAGAAAGTGCATAATAGTCCAAAGACAACATGTTGAATGAAGGTAAAGTTTATGGTTTGTGTGCTGAACTCTGTTGAATGTGGAGGTTTCTCTCTCTTCTAGTTCAGTAACAGCTCAGCTCCTCCCTGAATCTCTCCTCCTCCTCTCTGATCTGGGTTTGAACTTCTCTCACTTCCTCCTCTTTACACACTAGTAGCAGCATTTTCACTTTCAGGTGGGAGCTCATATTTCATCAGGCTCCAGCTTCCCTGATTCACTGAATTGGGATAATCTGAAAATGGATGGATGATTAAGTTTTCAGTGTTAAGTGGCTGAAATGAAAAGAATAATTCAAAGTCTAAACAAAAATACACTGCTCAGAAAAATAAAGGGAACACAAAAATAAGGCATTCTAGATCTAAATGGATGAAATATTCTTATTAAATACTTTGTTCTTTACGTAGTTGAATGTGCTGACAACAAAATTTAAAAAGAAATATCATTGGAAATCAAATTCAGCAACCCACGTAGGTCTGAATTTGGAGTCACACTCAAAATCAAAGTGGAAAAACACACTACAGTAATGTCCTTAAAACAAGTCAAAATGAGGCTCAGTGGTGTGTGTGGCCTCCACGTGTCTGTATGACCTCCCTACATACCAGCGCGTGGCCTGGGCATGCTCCTGATGAGGTGGAGGATGGATCACCCCCCAGACCTGGACTAAAACATCTGCCAACTCCTGGACAGTCTTTGGTGGATGGAGTGAGACATGATGTCCCAGATGTGCTCAACTGGATTCAGGTCTGGGGACTGGGCGGGTCAGTCAATAGCATCAATGCCTTCATCTCGCAGGAACTTGCTGTGGCAGATCCTTTTCGGATGTATCAGTCATATATTTTAATCATATCATATTAGTAATAATAATATCACTGTCTTACTTTAGTATAGCAAGATCACTCCTGCCTTTTAGTTGTCTGCCTGTGCACTACAAATGGGCCTTATGCTCTATGACACCTACACACTGGGAGACTTCTGCTTATCAGGGATGTAAAACCTTGGGTGACGTTGAAGCAGAAAACAACATCATAATTCTCTCTGTGAGGGAGGAGGTTTTAAGGATGGAGCTGATGGTACAGCCCCCCATGAGATGAGCTAACATGTAAGACTTATGGAATGTCTTTGTCTGTCTCTGTATATAACATGTAAGGGTGACGGACAAATTTTGGAGATGATCCTAGTGTTGGGATGTTTCTCTCCACATTGCAATGTGTTTATTAAACCCACTTCAAATCACGCTCACTGGGTGTTTTGCAAGTTCTTGTTAAAATTTCCACAACAAACTGCTGACACACTCCAGCCACATGAGGTCTAGCATTGTCTTGCTTTAGAAGGAACCCAGGGCCAACCGCACCAGGACATGGTCTCACAAGGGGTCTGAGGATCTCATCTCGGTACCTAATGGTAGTCAGGCTACCTCTGGCGAGCACATGGAGGGCTGTGCGGCCCCCCAAAGAAATGCCCCCTCTACACCATTGCTGACCTACTGCCAAACCGGTCATGCTGGAGGATGTTGCAGGCAGCAGAACGTTCTCCACAGCGTGTCCAGACGCTGTCACGACTGTCACATGTGCTCGGTTTGAACCTGCTTTCACCTGTGAAGATCACAGGGTGCCAATGGCGAAGTTGCCAATTTTGGTATTCTCTGGCAAATGCCAAACGTCCTTCACAGTGTTGGGCTGTAAGCACAACCCCCACTTCTGACTGTTTAAGCAGACATATGCACATTTGTGGCCTGCTTTAGGTCCTTTTGCAGGGCTCCTCCTGTTCCTCCTTGCATAAAAGTGGAGGTAGCGCTCCTGCTGCTGGGTTGTTGCCCTCCTATTGCCTCCTCCATGTCTCTTGATGTACTGGCCCGTCTCGTGATAGTGCCTCTGGACATTATGCTGACAGACGCCAGCAAACCTTCTTGCCACAGCTCGCACTGATATGTCATCCTGGATGAGCTGCACTACCTGAGCCACTTGTGTGGGTTCTAGACTCCGCCTCATGCCAGCACTAGAGTGAAATCACTGCCTGCAGTCAAAAGTCACTAAAACACCAGCCAGAAAGCATAGCTGCTGAGAGGTGGTCTGTGGCCACCACCTGCAGAATAATTCTAAAGTTAGAAATATCCTGTCTCAGAGTGATGCTGAAAAACTAGTTCATGCATTTATTACTTCCAGGCTGGACTACTGTAATTCACTATTATCAGGATGTCCTAAAAACTCGCTGAAAAGTCTTCAGCTAATCCAAAATGCTGCAGCAAGAGTCCTGACAGGGACTAGAAAGAGAGAGCAGATTTCTCCTGTTTTGGCTTCCTTCATTGGCTTCCTGTTAAATCCAGAATTCAAAATCCTGCTCCTCACATACAAGGTCTTAAATAATCAGGCCCCATCTTATCTTAATGACCTTGTAGTACCATATCACCCTATTAGAGCACTTCGCTCTCGCTCTGCAGGCCTACTTGTTGTTCCTAGAGTATTTAAAAGTAGAATGGGAGGAAGAGCCTTCAGTTTTCAGGCCCCTCTTCTGTGGAACCAGCTTCCAGTTTGGATTCAGGAGACAGACACTATCTCTACTTTCAAGATTAGGCTTCAAACTTTCCTTTTGCTAAAGCATATAGTTAGGGCTGGACCAGGTGACCCTGAATCCTCCCTTAGTTATGCTGCAATAGACGTAGGCTGCCGGGGATTCCCATGATGCATTGAGTTTTTCCTTTCCAGCCACTCACTATGTGTTAATAGACCTCTGCATCGAATCATATCTGTTATTAATTTCTGTCTCTCTTCCACAGCATGTCTTTATCCTGTTTTCCTTCTTCACCCCAACCGTCGCAGCAGATGGCCCCGCCCTCCCTGAGCCTGGTTCTGCCGGAGGTTTCTTCCTGTTAAAGGGAGTTTTTCCTTCCCACTGTCGCCAAAGTGCTTGCTCATAGGGGTCATATGATATGATTGTTGGGGTTTTCTCTGTATTTATTATTGTGCGATCTATTGTACAATATAAAAGCGCCTTTGAGGCGACTTTTGTTGTGATTTGGCGCTATATAAATAAAATTGAATTGAATTGAATTGAATTGAATAGAGCAGCACGAAGTTGGACACGAGGGGTTTTACTGTTGAACACCACAATCTCAGTCTTCTTATCATTTAAAACAAGGGAATTACTCAGGAACCGTTCTTTGACCTCCCGCATGCATTCTTGAAAGTAGTGCAGGGACACAGCAAGGTCGTCAGCAAGTTCAAAATAGATCTGTATGTCGTCGGCGTAACAGTGAAAGGCGATATTGTATTTTTCAAAGATTGCACCTAGAGGGAGCAAATACAATGAGAAAAGAATAGGGCCAAAAACTGATCCTTGAGGTACACCGCAACAGACCGGTGCAGAGGAAGTGGAGAAGGTGCCCAAGTTAACCAAGAAGGATCTGTCAGCGAGGTATGATTTAAACCAGTCAAGGGCAGTGCCTCTAATACCCACAGTGTGCTCAAGTCTTAATAATAAGATGTTATGGTCCACCATATCAAAAGCCGAAGAGAGGTCCAGTAAAACTAGGACCATAGAGCGTCCAGTATCAGTGATTACAAGAATATCATTACGAACTCTAACCAACGCTGTTTCAGTGCTATGCAGATTGAAATTCCTCAGCAACATTGTTCGTCTCCAAGTACGCCTGGAGCTGGGAGAGAACTAGTCTCTCCAGGATCTTGGACGAGAACGAGAGCTTAGAGATCGGTTTGTAGTTCAAAAGGTCATAACAGTCAGTTTCTTTTTTTAAGAATTGGGTGGACTACAGCATGCTTAAAAGCCAAAGGGACACAGCCTGAGAGCAAGGAGAAATTCATTAGAGACAAGATACTAGGTCCAATTACATCAAAACATTCCTTAGCTATGCGAGATGGAAGACTGTCAAGCACAGTATTGGTCTTATTCATTTCATCAACTAGCACTTAAGAGTCAAAAGTGACACAGGCTCAAACTGATGGAAAGTTGAAATGCAATCAGAAATGGGGAGAGGACATGAAACACGTTTCAGTCACAGTAACAGAATCAGAGGTTTAACAGTGTGTGGCTCCCTCTAGTGGATGTTGTGGAGTATTCTGTTGTCTTTGCTCCAAAGGTTTTTGTACAGAGTTTTGGTGTTTCCTGTCACTGTGGGCCTCACAGCACAGTAGTACACAGCAGAGTCTGTCACTGCAGCAGAGGAGATCTCCAGATGAAACTCCTTTTTTTCTCTCTCATGTATAAACTTCAGCTTTTCTGTTTGCGCTGAATGTTCTGCCATGAGAAGCTGTGGACGTGAACCGGACTTCTGATGGTACCAGAAAAGTGCCTGAACATAACCTGAATAGTTGCAGGAGAGAGTCACAGTGTCTCCTTCCAAACTCATCACTACATCTTTAGATGGTGTCAGTAAATCCTCAGAGGATCCTGAAAACAACAAAGACATATTTCACCAGGATGTTTCTGTATCTTTTAACTTAGTTTATAAAAAGTGAATCAATTCAAACAACATCCAAATATTTTCATGTCTATCATCTCCTTTTACATCTCACTCCATCTTCTGATGACTCACCAGTCTGAAAGGAGACCATCATCATCCAAATGAAAAGCAGGAACATGATTTTCTCTTGGACTGAATGAACAATACAGAGAACACAGCAGCTCTTCAGCTCCTAAATGAAGCCTTTCATATTCACTGGTGTAGCTCCTCCTCCAAAGGCTGCTTCTTCTGGATAGGCTCGGCCCTGGTTTCTGTGGAGCCTGTAAATAAAGAGAGCTTTGAATATTTGAAATATTTAGCAGAATGTAGAATAATCTCACTCATGTATTAAACAGCAGAAGTACACATGTAAACCAGCCAGCATCAATACTGGATTTTAAGTAAGTCCATTACTGTTCTCAGATCAGTGGTGAATAGCCGTCTGACCAGTTTTCCTGTGCCTCACTGATGGACATTCATTCAAAGAGGAAAAAGGAAAACTTCCAAAGGCCTCTTTTGTGAAAAGATACAAACAAAAATTTATTCCACAGCTTGCAAATCTTCTTACAGAATTAATCAAGTTTAACTTATCCTCAACAACAAACATACTATGGTAGAAAACCCGTGTGGCTCTGTTCTCCTCTGCTGCAGCATCTTGCCTACGCTATACTAACCTTTTTCTCTCTCCCCCCTCCCACACCGCATTCACTCATTTGCATAAATCCATAATGTCGGGTTTTTAACTATAAACGAAGCCTTTAAGGCAAATGTATTCATGGTTTTACTTAACCAAGCCAACACAGCAACACAATATTCTGAATTCAACTATAACCATGAATGTACTTATTAAAGTACTAATTACACAAAATACGTTTAACAACAAATATAAATACTAAAATATATGAACTATATCAACTTGGCTCCTACAAGAGGAGACTGACTGATGATGGAAAGTATCAGTGATGTAAAGAAGAGAAAAGCAGCTGAACATGTAAGAAAGCAGGCAGGTGAGTGATTACAGATCTTCCTTATTGAACTTACACTTAATAATAATAATGGATTGCATTTATATAGCGCTTTACAATTCCACTATTCAATCACTCTCACATTCACTCACTGGTGAAGGCAAGCTACAGTTGTAGCCACAGATGCCCTGGGGCAGACTGACAGAAGCAAGGCTGCTATATCGCGCCATCGGCCCCTCTGGATAACACCAGTAGGCGGTAGGTGAAGTGTCTTGCCCAAGGACACAACGAGCAGGACAGAGAGAGCTGGGGGATGGAACTGGCGACTTTTCGGTTACAGAGGAGCTTCCCAACACCCTGAACCACGGTTGCCCCGTAGCTACATCTGTTATCAGTCCTGCCTACTAGCAAGTGCAGCAGGGCCGGTCTGACCAACACTTGTGAGACTGATAACTGCTAATGACGGTCATTGAATGGACTGATAACATCTGAAGCAGGAGCATGGTGCTGGGTGTTGGAGGGTCAGGTTTATGTTCTGGGACTTTGAATTCATGTTTATTATGAAGCTCTCTGGTTGGTTATGGTCCTTAAGTTTTTCTTGTTCCAGTTTTTACTTCATGGTTCAGGTTTGATTTACTTCTGTAACTGTTGGTCTTTATGATTGTGGGTTCATGTTTTCTCTGTTTATTTGATTGTTTCTGGTTTTGTGTCATTTCCAGCTGAGTGTTGTTCGTCTCCACAAACAGCTCTTTATGAACAGAACTCGTGCAGATTTCTCAGCATTTTTCTTTCCTGTTAGTTTGCAGCTTTGTGGGAGCTGACTTCTTTACTGTGTTACAGAGACACAGTCCCAGACACCACAGATCCGCTCCAGTTCGCCTACCGACCCAACAGATCCACTGAGGACGCCATCGCCCACGTCCTGCACACCACCCTCAGCCACGTGGACAAGAAACAGGGTAACTATGTGAGAATGCTGTTTGTTGATTACAGTTCAGCGTTTAACACAATAGTGCCCTGCAGACTGTTCACAAAGCTGAGGGATCGGGGACTCAACAGCCGTCTGTGTGCATGGGTGTTGGACTTCCTCACTGGCAGAACTCAGGTGGTGAGGGTGGGTGGGTGTGTCTCCGACAGCATCACCATCAACACAGGAGCACCACAGGGTGTGTCCTCTCTCGCCACTGCTCTACTCCCCTACACTTCTGACTGTGTGGCCACCACGGCTCCAACACCATTGTGAAGTTTGCTGACGACACAGTGGTGTTGGGCGCCATCTCCAACAACGATGAGGCGGCTTACATGGATGAAGTGAAGAAACTGGCATCATGGTGCCAGGACAACCACCTCCAGCTGAACATCGGCAAGACCAAGGAGCTGGTGGTTGACTTCAGAAGGAGTCAGCACAGAGACTACAAGCCCATTATCACCAATGGAGCTCCAGTGGAGAGGGTGCAGTCCTTTAAGTATCTCGGTGTCCACATCTCCTCAGACCTGACATGGGCTGCCCACATTCAGGTCCAGACCAAGAAGGCTAGGCAGCGCCTGTATCACCTCCGACAACTGAGGAAGTTCAGGGTCTCTCCAAAGATCCTCAGGATCTTCTATACAGGCGCTGTGGAGAGCATCCTCACACAGAACATGACATCGTGGTTTGGGAACCGCTGTGTGAAGGACCAAAAAGCTCTCCAGAGAGTGATCCGTACAGCAGAACGCTGCTGCAGCATTGCTCTCCCCCCACTTCAGGACACCTACACCAGGAGATGCCGGACTAGAGCAACGCAGATACTGAAGGACCCGTCCCATCCTGGCAACAAACTGTTCCAACTTCTACAATCTGGTAGAAGGTTCCGCATCATCCGGGCAAGGACAGAGAGACTCAAGAAGAGCTTCTATCCTCAAGCCATCCGGGCCCTAAACCCCCCACACACACACACACCCCGCCTCACATCATCTATAATTGACTGAGATTCTCCTCCAGACACTCAATTCCTTTAAGTTTAAATATGTTTATATTGTCTATTCTGTAAAATAGTCAGATGTCTATTCATATTAATGTACAGAATTCACCTGCTTGCTGCTACTACTGCACATTCACCCAATGTATATACTATATATATATATATATATTTTATAATGTTATCCTCTACCCCCCTTTTTTTTTTGCACATGTCGAGGATCGTGTCAGGATACATTTCACTGTGTGTTATACTTGTATAACTATGCATGTGACAAATAAAGAACCTTGAACCTTGAACCTTTACTGTCCTGTAAGAGCTCAGCATTGGAAGGATTTTTTTATCTGCAGAAAATAACAATAAAAACCTTTTTAGTTGTTAATATGAGGATGTGTGTATAGCTCATGTGTGGCAGTCTACAGTTTAATATGAGATCAGTTTTTACCAACAGTTGGAATCAAATTACTGATGATTTTATAATGTCTGGATGTGATGTTGATGAAACTCATGACTAGAAACTCTAAAGGAGAGCATCATCATCTGATGTGATGAGTTCAAAGAGAATAAATGGAATAAACATGAGATGGTCTTCCTGGTTGGACTTTTAGCTTCATGTGAGAGATTTTAACTTAAAGAGATAAACCTCTGTTACTCTGTTTATTTTGCTTCTGCTGCATTTTGCATGTCCTCATCCACTAAATATAAAATAGTGTAAATGAGCAGCTTTTGATGTTTGACAGTTTTATTGTGTCTGAACGTTCCTACAGTTGGTTTGTGGTTGATGTGGATTTGCTGCTCATGTGAATCCTCCCACAGTGTTTCATTAGCAGCTGTAACCACAGTGACTCTGATAAAACAGGAATTAGCAGAATCCATCTGATATGAAGCTGTGCTTTGAATACCACTTCCCTCCTCTTTGAAGAGTAGTCAGATATCTGTGTTCAGGTTTTTGTACAGCCTCTTCTACACTTTGTATCACTGTGTTTGTAGAGCACAGTAGTAGAGAGCTGTGTCTGCCAGGGTTAGGGCTGTTATGGTCAGAGTAGTTGATGTAGAAGATGTTTCTGATTTATAACGTTTATCAGGAATATATTCACCTGTGTATCCTTTGGCTCCTTTCCTGAGTATAAACTGAGGAGCCTGAAGGTCAGAATGATGTTTGTACCAGTGAAGCTCGATATTTCTGTAACCCGTCTCATATTTACATGTGAGTTTGACAGATTCTCCTTCTGTTTTAGTGACTTCATCTCATTCAGGAGTGATTGAGTCTCCAGCTGTGAGTCCTGGAAAAAGAAAGAAGAAAAGTAGTGAAATGCAGTCTGTATATCTGCTTAATGCAGCAGCTTCAACTAAACTTTAATCCCTGTTCTTAAACTCACCTATAATGTGAGATAGAAGCAAAAAGAGGTGCAGCAACATGTCTTTGGAGTTATTAAAGCCAGACAGACAGCACATGAACAATGTTCTTCCACTGCAGCACAATGACCAACAAATAATGTCATTGGATGAGCTCATGTTCAGTGGGTGGAGCCAGTTTGATAGATAATCAAATAGTTTTGTGCTTCCACAGCAGCTCTGTCTCTGTCTCTGATCTTTACTGCTTCATTTCTCTGTTGTCTTTGTCATCAGTCCAATGACATGTTACGTCCCTTGGCTAGTCTAGGGGGTTAAAGGGATGAACATAAAGGTGGATAGTGAAGGAGGAGCCAAGATGGTATATGTAGAAGGTTTATTTAATGCTGGTGATGAGATTTGGGTTCAGACTGAGGTGTAACATCAGGGAGAGCCAAGGCCAACATAACAAACAAAACATCCCTGATGTAGAAATAAAAGAAACTTACCTAACTCCAAAGAAACAAAATATACAACCTATAACCATAACCTACCTAACAACACATAAACAGGAGAAAACAGGGTGTCAAAGCAAAAGGCAGCTCTCCCCTACAGCAGTCTGAACATGAAAACAACAATGCTCATACAAGATACAAAGGCATGCAAGCCTGCATCGGTATGGCAACCAAAATGGCCAGAGGGCACAGAAGCACAGCTCCACAGGCCTTAAATAGTGCTCTGCTGATTACCAATTAGCCAGACTCTGTGCAGCATCCAATCAGGACAGGAGGTGGAGCCTGGACAAAACAAAAGGTTAGTAAGGAGAAGAGACATCCTCCTGGGGGATGTAACAGACACAAGAATCAGAGGTTTAACAGTGTGTGGCTCCCTCTAGTGGATGTTGTGGAGTATTCTGTTGTCTTTGCTCCAAAGGTTTTTGTACAGAGTTTTGGTGTTTCCTGTCACTGTGGGCCTCACAGCACAGTAGTACACAGCAGAGTCTGTCACTGCAGCAGAGGAGATCTGAAGAGTCATCAGTGTTTTATCTTCACTCACTTTAAAAGTGATTCCAGGGACTGGATCTGAGATTTTCTCTCCTGTCCCTGAGTGAGAGATCAGGAACTTTGGTGGTTTTCCAGGATATTGTCGATACCAGAAGAAATAATCAGTTCCAACAGCAACCCTGGCTAATCTATAGGACAGAGTAACAGTGCTGCCTTCTACACTGAACACTTCTTTGTTGGTTGGAGTGAGATCTTCACAGCTGACACCTAAAGGAACAGAAACATATTTGATACTTTTATAAATCATCACAATTCAAATGTATTTCTTTAAACACACAGATTGTAACGTACCTGTTAGAATGGTGAGAATCAGTAAAGAAAGTGCATAATAGTCCAAAGACAACATGTTGAATGAAGGTAAAGTTTATGGTTTGTGTGCTGAACTCTGTTGAATGTGGAGGTTTCTCTCTCTTCTAGTTCAGTAACAGCTCAGCTCCTCCCTGAATCTCTCCTCCTCCTCTCTGATCTGGGTTTGAACTTCTCTGACTTCCTCCTGCTTTACACACTAGTAGCAGCATTTTCACTTTCAGGTGGGAGCTCATATTTCAGCTCTGTGCTGCTTCAGTCCAAAAATAAGAGAGTCTGTATTGCTGGCAGACTGCAGAGGGCCCGGGGGCGCCAGTGTCCGGCAGCCTCGCCTCTGTCAGAGCACCCCAGGGCAGCTGTGGCTACAATGTAGCTTGACATCACCTGTGTGTGAATGTGTGGATGACTGAATGTAGTGTAAAGTGCTTTAGGGTTCTTAGGGACTAAGTAAAGCGCTATACAAATACAGGCCATTTACCATTTACCATTACATTCAGAACTGTCCCTCCCAGCCAAACGGCCACGTCCCTTAGTAGTCACAAGGATTCTGGCAGATTTTCCCTGCCCAGATTCATGGTACTCGCTAAGATTTCAGTAAACACCAACACTCACTCCATACAACCATTAGTTGATTCTAGAGCACTCCTGGTTACTCAGCTCAATATTCCCTGGAACTCCTTCCGGGCCATTACAGGTTTCGCGCTAAATGGAGCAAAAATCACTAATGTGACTCATAAAACCAAGTTACTCTCTGGTTCTGTCAGGAAACCATTTTGTTCATCGAGGCTCCTGGTACCCTGTTAGCTCTGGGTCATGCTTAGTTGAAGGTCCATAATCCTAACATTGATTGGGAATGCATTACAATCACCGGTTAGAGTTAGGGGTGTGTTTTGATTATCGATTTATTGATTAAAATCGATTCTGGCCTGGATAACATGATATCGAATCATTAAAATCCTGAATCGATTTTTTAATATAAATTTATTTTGCCCGAAATGCCAGAATCTCAGGTTAAATCTCACAAAATTTCAACAAACAGCTAAAACAGTAAATGAGAGCAGGAACACGGATTCTGCACAAAGATGTAAATACAAAGCGCGGACCCGCCAACGGATCAGAATCAGTGAGATGTCGCCTTTCTCACGCGACGGCACGGACACGGTCGGGCTGAAAGCCGACAGCTCGCTGATTCTGATGTTTCGCGGGTCCGCTTTTGTGTTTATGTTCTTTGCTCTAGATTCTGAAGCTGAAGGTTTTATAACTCCAAACAATATTGACTGAACCAGCAGCAAAGAAGATCCAAACTACGCTTCACATAAACATCGTCATGAATTCACTCTGACTTTTACTGTTTTGCTTCCACCACGATAAAAATCACACTTCATGCACAGCTCTCTCTCTCTCTCTCTCTCTCTGTACTTCAAGAACAACAGTTTCCTGTCTAAAATCTGTTTTCTGCATTATTTGCTTGCTTGTTACGCACCAGTCTACCGTTGTTTACGGCGCTGTCGGCCGCTGTTTTTTTGCCCCCTTTTACTTACTTCCGAAAAGAAAGCCTCATTTCTGCTGTTCAATGGGCTACTGAACAAATTTAAACTTTTTAAAATTATGCAAAATTGCAAAACGCTTAGCCATGTCTCTAAGACACCGCTGTAACTTCAGAGGTAACGTTCATATGTTGATTAATGGTTTTCTTTCGTTTTTGATGTACTGCAGAATATTTTTATAAAATCCCAGGCCAGGAAAACCACCTTCATGTTTTTCTGTGTTTTATCTTCAGCTACTTTAACACAAAGGCATCTGCTATCTCGCAAGTGTCAGCTTTCTTTTTATAGATATAAAAATATGTAAATGTACTGATGCATGATATGAATCATAATGTTTCTGATTGTCTGAGGCCATATTTCCAAGAATCGAATTGATTCGATTCTAGAAATCAGTGACGATACCCAGCCCTAGTTGGAGTGTTTTTGTGACCAGTCTTGTCTGAGGTCTGCGTCACCTGCACAGTCAGCTGAGATCTCTGCTTCTCTCTCTGAGCCACCAGATCTATCCTCGATGCCCCCCATTTATCATGACTTGTCCCAGGTATTTAGGAAAGATCTGGCTCTCTTGAGGGGGCGGAGCATAGGGCTGGGTATCGTCACTGATTTCTAGAATCGATTCGATTCCGACTCACAAGGTCGGAAAACGATTCGACTTGAATCGGGGAAATTTTGCCTCAGACAGTCAGAAGTATTATAATTCTCATCACGTATCAGTACATTTCCATATTATTCTATAAAAACAAAGCTGACACTTGTGAGACTTTATCGAAGGTGTGAGCATCACAGCAGATGCCTTTGTGTCAGAGTAGCTGAGGATAAAACACAGAAAACATGAAGGTGATTTTCCTGGCCTGGGTTTTATAGCAGATAACCACCTTACAAATATTCTGCAGTAGATCAAAAATGAAAGAAAACCATTAATCAACAAATGAACATTACCTGATGCTGCTGAAGTGAAGCAAAGTTACAGAGGTTTTATTAGAGACACAGCTGAGTGTTTTGCAATTTTGCATAATTTTAAAAAGTTTACATTTGTTCAGTCTTCAACAGCAGAAATGAGGCTTTTTCTTTGGAAGTAAAGGGAAAAACAGCGGCCGACAGCACCGTAAACAATGGTAGACTTGTGGGTAAATAATTCAATTTTATTTATATAGCTCCAAATCACAACAACAGTCGCCTTAAGGCGTTTGAGGCGACCCCAAATAACAAGCAAGAGATTTATAGACAGAAAAATGTTCTTGAGGTGCACTAAGAGAGAGAGAGAGAGAGAGAGAGAGCTGTGCATGAAGTGTGATTTTTATTGTGGTGGAAGCAAAACAGCAAAAGTCAGAGTGATTTCATGACGATGTTTATGTGAAGCGTAGTTTGGATCTTCTCTTGCTGCTGGTTCAGTCAATATTGTTTGGAGAGAGATAAAAACCTGCAGCTTCAGAATTGAGCGCAAAAGGGCGTAAACACAAAGCGCAGACCCGCCGACGGTTCAAAATCAGTGAGCTGTCAGCTTTTACCCCTGACCGTGTCCGTGCTCGCCCATCAGGTGAGAAAGGCGACATCTCACTGATTCTGATCTGTCCTCGCTCTGTGTTTACATCTTTGTGCAGAATCCGTGTACCTGCTCTCATTTACTGTTTAAGCTGTTTGTTGAAATTTTGTGAGGTTTAACCGGAGATTCTGGCATTTCGGGCAAAATTAATTTATATTTAAAAATCAATTCAGGATTTTAATGAATCAATATCATGTTATCCAAGCTAGAATCAATTTTAATTGATAAATCGATAATCAAAACCCACCCCTAGCGGAGCTGCCATTCATCATTTGGACGGACCATAAAAACCTTGCATATCTCCGGACTGCCAGATCCCTAAATACATGACAAGCCAGGTGGGCCCTCTGCTTCACTCGGTTGGTTTTCATTGTCTCCTACAAACCTGGATCAAGAAACACAAAACCAGGTGCACTGTCACAGCAATTCTTTTTCGCTTGAGAGCCCACGAAGGAATCAAACATCCTCCCTACCACCTGTGTGGTGGGTTCCTGGCCTGGATAAATCATGTCTGCTGTTTGGGAACCGGGAACCAGACCCTGGGAATGGTCCCCAGGCAGTTTTACATTCCTATGCCCGTCCACCCAGGTAGTTCATAGGGCCCATACGGGAAAATTCACCTGACATCATGGAATGAACCGCACAATAACATTTTTGCAAGGAGCGTTGTGGTAGCCATCTCTCATTAGGGATGTCCAAGAGTCTACCAGCTCACCACCAACCAGCTTCCTCAGACCTCTTCCAACCCACAGTTCACTTCCCAGGTCTGTCAAGAGTTCTGTTCAACCGTCGGCACAAAGGTGAGTCTGTCTTCCAGTTTACATCCCCAGACAAACAGTCAGACTGAACCAACCAACCAGGAGCTAGTAACACCCTGTGTTATCTCTTCCAACCAGACCACCTGGAGCAGCCAGCTTACTTGGATGGAGTCTGCCCATAACCTCCTCCGCCAAAGGCTACTCTCCATTCGAGACCTCCTAAAAATACTATAAACCAAAACACAACTGATTATAAATATTCAACAACGTGAGCCGTAACAATAATCTGCCCTTCTCTTTCTAAAAGTTCTGTGTCACCTGCCAAAATTGTCTTTCATACAGGATGTCATTATGTTATTTTATAATTGGGTTGCTATTAGTAATCACAACACATCATTAGATGCCTTTAGTAGAGAGACTTTGATCTTGAGTGCTGACAATGAAGGTTAAGGACAAGTGCTTAACCAGCCTAGGTACTCATGTCCTCCACGGCCTACTATACTATTGTTTAAAGACGATCCATGACACGTTGTGGTGTTTACTGATTTACACAGTTGGTGTGACCTTAACCGGATTTTCACCAAAATTAAATCACCTTGAGCTGTTATTGGTAACAACCATCACAAAAACTGTGAAGATGACATCTTGAAAACTGTGGAAGCTTGACTGCTAACAAATGGACAACAAACAGAAACGATTACATAACCCCAAACCAGAGAAGTGTAACAGTGTGTGGCTCCCTCTAGTGGATGTTGTGGAGTATTCTGTTGTCTTTGCTCCAAAGGTTTTTGTACAGAGTTTTGGTGTTTCCTGTCACTGTGGGCTGCAGAGCACAGTAGTACACAGCAGAGTCTGTCACTGCAGCAGAGGAGATCTCCAGATGAAACTCCTTTTTCTCTCTCATGTATAAACTTCAGCTTTTCTGTTTGTGGTGAATAATCTGCCATGAGAAGCTGTGGACGTGAACCAGACTTCTGATGGTACCAGAAAAGTGTCTGAACTACAGCTGAATATTTGCAGGAGAGAGTCACAGTGTCTCCTTCCAAACTCATCACTACATCTTTAGATGGTGTCAGTAAATCCTCAGAGGATCCTGAAAACAACAAAGACATATTTCACCATGATGTTTCTCTATCTTTAAACTTAGTTTATAAAAAGTGAATCAATTCAAACAACAGCCAAAGATTTTCATGTCTATCATCTCCTTTTACATCTCACTCCATCTTTTGATGACTCACCAGTCTGAAAGGAGACCATCATCATCCAAATGAAAAGCAGGAACATGATTTTCTCTTGGACTGAATGAACAATAGAGAGAACACAGCAGCTCTTCAGATCCTAAATGAAGCCTTTCATATTCACTGGTGTAGCTCCTCCTCCAAAGGCTGCTTCTTCTGGATAGGCTTGGCCCTGGTTTCTGTGGAGCCTGTAAATAAAGAGAGCTTTGAATATTTGAACTATTTAGCAGAATGTAGAATAATCTCACTCATGTATTAAACAGCAGAAGTACACGTGTAAACCAGCCAGCATCAATACTGGATTTTAAAGATTCATTTGTAGCTGATGGGTTTCAACAACCTAACACAAGTTTATCAAATAAAAGCCTGATTAGAAAAACCCTTTTCCAATATTTCCTGCACAATTTCAAGCTTTGGATGGAAAGCATCAGCTGTTGTTAGCTCTTCCTAAATTTCTCATACTTGGCAAGTTATAAATCTGTAGGAGTGAAAAAAAAATACAGAGTTCAGTATCAGCTCTATTAGATATCACAGGCGTTTCTTTAGACTCAGTAATGATGAAGTTATTGAGGGATGTGCATTACTGGGTAGAAATCATTCTCCAGTTTTCTTTGGCTGCTTGTTCACTCATTTTCAGTCCAGTCCTTGTACCTGATCATTTTCAGAGGAATGTTTTTGATTGTTAAGACTCTAAACACTGAGTAATGAATCCTTCAAGCATAAAATGCTCCTAACTCAACACATGAACCAGTTTTTCTACACAGAACAGAAAACTAGCAAATAACCACTTTTATGTTTTATATTTGGACTCTTATTTACTCGAGTCTGTTACAAAACCACAAATATTCACATTTTGTTGGTTGAATCAATAAATAATGAAAAGATATCAGTTTGATGTAATAGAATCAATGAGGTGATTCTCAACGAGATATTAGCTTGAAAATTTGAATTTTATTCAAATACGAGAACAAAGAGTTCTTACAGTTTTTATTTTATACAACATAAATTCTGCAAAGGAATAAAAACTGAGCTGAAGACTTTTAACTTCATGTGAGAGATTTTAACTTAAAGAGATAAACCTCTGTTACTCTGTTTATTTTGCTTCTGCTGCATTTTTGCATGTCCTCATCCACTAAATATAAAATAGTGTAAATGAGCAGCTTTGGATGTTTGACAGTTTTTATTGTGTCTGAACGTTCCTACAGTTGGTTTGTGGTTGATGTGGATTTGCTGCTCATGTGAATCCTCCCACAGTGTTTCATTAGCAGCTGTAACCACAGTGACTCTGATAAAACAGGAATTAGCAGAATCCATCTGATATGAAGCTGTGCTTTGAATACCACTTCCTCCTCTTTGAAGAGTAGTCAGATATCTGTGTTCAGGTTTTGTACAGCCTCTTCTACACTTTGTATCACTGTGTTTGTAGAGCACAGTAGTAGAGAGCTGTGTCTGCCAGGGTTAGGGCTGTTATGGTCAGATTAGTTGATGTAGGTGATGTTTCTGATTTATATCGATTATCAGGAATATATTCAGCACTGCCCCTTTTCCAACTTTCCAGAGTATAAACTGAGGAGCCTGAAGGTCAGAATCATGTCTGTACCAGTGAAGTGCAGCACCATCTGCAGTTGTCTCATAGCTACATGTGAGTGTGACAGATTCTCCTTCTGTTTCAGTGACTTCAGTTTGTTGAGGAGTGATTGAGTCTCCAGCTGTTAGTCCTGGAAAAAGAAAGAAGCAAAGTAGTGAAATGCAGTCTGTATATCTGCTTAACGCAGCAGCTTCAACTAAACTTTAATCCCTGTTCTTAAACTCACCTATAATGTGAGATAGAAGCAAAAGAGGTGCAGCAACATGTCTTTGGAGTTATTAAAGCCAGACAGACAGCACATGAACAATGTTCTTCCACTGCAGCACAATGACCAAGGTAGTGGGCGGGGCCAATTACATTTTGACATCATAGTTTCAGTTCATCTCAGCCAATCAAATAGTTTTGTGCTTCCACAGCAGCTCTGTCTCTGTCTCTGATCTTTACTGCTTCTTTTCTCTGTCGTCTTTGTCATCAGTCCAATAACAAAACATATGTGAACTGCTTCAGTCTTTCCAGTCATGTCAAGGCTTCCAAGGTTTTCAGTGAAATGATGACTGCTGTATCTTCCACCATCCTTTTACATCTTTTGCAAGATACATGGATAAATACACATCACTGTGAGGAGGGAGGATGCAGCACTTTCACTGTGTGCAAACACAAGGCCCAAATGTTCTCCATCACTGAGCTTCTTAAGTATATTAAGAGTTACGTTGACATGAACAGAATTTTTAACAAAACAGAATTTCTCTTGGTTATGATTAGAGACAAAAAGTTGAACAATGAATTAAAACGTTTTGAACAACCTGCAAACGATCCAGAGAACCTTTGCTTAGACACATAAAGAAAGAGTTACAATAGTCCAAGCGTGAGGAAATAAATGCATGTATAGCTATCTCCAGTTCAGGGCGAGATAAAGTAGAGCTTAACTTAGCCACATTTCTTAAATGATAAAAACAAGACCGAACCAGAGATTTCACATGCCCATCCAATGTAAGAGTCGAGTCAAAAGTGATACCTAAAGTCCTGATAGAGGATTTAACATACACAGAAAATGGACAAAGTGTTTTCACTATCTGGGATACAAATCTGTCTGTAGCGCATATGAGGACTTCAGTTTTCCCCTCGTTGAGTTGGAGGAAATTTACAGCCATCCAACGTTTGATAGGATCTAAGCAGTCATTTAAAAGCTGAAGCTTAGATAAATCTTGGGGTTTAAAAGAGATGTACAACTGAATATCATCAGCATAACAGTGATAAGAAATGTCCTCAAAAGAGCCCATTATATGCTGGAGGGGAGAAGATATATTAAGAACAATAAAGGCCTCAAAACTGAACCCTGAGGCACACCACAAGTAAGGGAGGTAGAAGATGACCTAAAATCGGGCACCACCACAGAAAAAGATCGGTTATGTAGATATGAGGAGAACCACTCCAAGGCAGAACCCGATACACCAACCCATTGTTTAAGGCCTTTCAAGGAGGATGTGGTGGTCAACAGTGTCAAAAGCCGATGTTAGGTCCAACATAAGTAGGACCGAGCATTTTCCTGCATCATTATTCATCAAAATGTCACTTGAGACCCTAAGAAGGGCTGTTTCTGTGGAGTGAGCTCTCTACGAAAGCCGGACTGAAACTCATCAAAATGCTATGTTTATCCAAAGCTGCTATAAGTTGCTTAGCCACAACCTTTTCTAGAAGCTTGGCAACATCTGAGTCTCGCGGTGCCGATCGGTTTAAGGAGGCACTGGATTCAAGATAGGAATCATGGTAAATTTCAATGTAAGAAACCATTCAGATAATTTCAAAACAGAAAACTTAAAATTCAAATGATAATATTTGTGCTTTTCTTGTTTTTCATGGATGTAAAAAAGATTGTTTTGAGCTAGAAACTGATTTGAAACAGAGAAATCTGAGAAGGGGGCTCGCAAGATGGCGGACTGAGCAGTCGAATCCTTCTCACTGAAGTCCCGATGTTATAATCGTGAAGCTATATAATCCACTCCTTTGAGGTATTTTGATGATGTTTCAGCCCGAACATGAAGAAAAACAACATTGTCCAACAATATTGTCCAACTCAAAGGAGGACCCTCTTTAGCCCCCGTTTGCTAAGAGCACACAAGAATCAGCACAGATTACAGACAGAGTACGGGAAGTATTCATTGTAAAGAACAAACGACTGTATCGTCAGTAGCAAAGTTGGTGACCAGTTGGTTGTTCCCAAAATTTTAAAGTCTGTAGTCTTACAGTTAGCTCATTCAGTTCCTTGGGCAGGCCATTTAGGGCAGCTTAAAACCTTTTCCAGAATGGTAACTCGTTTTTTTTTTTGGCCACAGCAATTTTCAGACGCTGCCCAGTTTTGCAAATCATGTCCACAATGTCAGTTGACAGCCCCGAGGAGACAGAGCCCCTCTCATTCCTCTGCCTGTGATAGACATCCCTTTTCTCGTGTTGCCATGGACATTGTTGGCCCATTGGAGAGAAGTAGTTCGGGGCGTAGGTACATTCTAGTGGTTTGTGATTATGCAACAAGGTATCCACAAGCTTTCCCATTGAGAAGGTTCAAAGCCCGCCAAATAGCGAATTGTCTGATACAGATGTTTTCAAGGGTGGGTATTCCCAAAGAAATCTTGACAGATCAAGGATCAAACTTCACTTCCAACCTGTTGAAGGAAGTCTACAAACTTCTGGGAATTACCGGAATCAAAACGAGCCCCTACCATCCACCAACTAATGGACTTGTTGAGAGGTTTAATAAAACCCTGAAATCAATGCTGAGGAGGTTCGTAAGAGAAGCAGAAAAAGACTGGGACCAGTGGCTTCCATTTTTGCTTTTCACCTATAGAGAGGTGCCACAAGCATCAACTGGATTCTCTCCATTTCAGGTCTTGTACGGCCATAATGTCAGAGGTCCGCTTGATGTACTAAAGGAGGCTTGGGAGGAAGCTAGACCTGAAAAACAGTGCTCTTCCCTCTCTTATGTGTTGAAAATGAGGGACAAGCTTGAACAGTTTTAGGAACTTTCTCATTGTCACCTAGTAAGTGCCCAGCGACGTCAAAAACAGAACTATGATAAGACAGCTCGCAGTAGGACCTTTAAAGAAGGACAAAAAGTGTTGCTCCTTTTGCCAACCACTGAAAGCAGTCTCTTAGTCAAATGGCAGGGGCCATTTGTGATAAACAGGAAGGTAGGCCCTGTCACTTACGAGCTCAACATGCCAGGCCGTCGTAAAAAGCACCAGGTGTTTCATGTCAACATGTTGAGGAAGTGGATTGATAAGCCGGAGCAATCACTTCAGTTGTGGGCTCGTGTTGTGCTGCAGGAAGAAGAGCCTCAAGAGCAATTCTTTCCCACCAGTACTGAAGAAAAGCTATTTCCAGATTTGAGCCATCTATCTCCAGAACAGCAGCCAGGCTATACCCATCTCACTCAGCATGACATACGCCTGCGTTGTTCAAATCAACCACCCATCAGGGATACCACCTCCAGAGTTCCAGCAAAGCTAGTTCCAGTACATAAGCTGTAAGCTCTTCCCCAGAGAAATGAAGTATCCTACAATTAAAAAAGAAGCTTTGGCAATAAAATGGGCTTTGGACACTGAAATATTATCTACTGGGAAGTGAATTTGTGCTTGAAACAGATCATCGAGCTTTGCAGTGGATAAGCAGAATGAGAGAGACCAACACACACTCCCTTAAGTGACCATTGTGCCATTATTCTAAGACTACAAAGCAAAGACCAAAACAACACACTTAAGGATTATTGGAAATTTAACTCTCAGATGCTGAGAAATGAGGAGTATTGTAATTCTATTAAGAAATTAGTTTTAGATATCCAGAATGATGAAGCCATCAATACACCGATACTCAAATGGGAATATCTTAAATTTAGAATCAGAAAAACCTCAATCACATTCAGTAAAAAGTTAAACAGACAAAGGAAAGAAGAGGAATCAAACGCAGTAAAAGAACTTATGAATCTTTATGGCAAATTGAACTGGACTGAGGAAGAAAAAGGAAAAATTAACAACTTACAATATAAATTGGACAAACTGTACCTTTATAGAGCCAACGGCGCTTATTTGTGTTCCAAAGCCAAGTGGATAGAAGAGGGTGAAAAGAGCACTGCCTATTTTTGCAATCTAGAAAAACGTAGATAAGAATATAATTCAATATGTAACCTAATAATCAACGGAGAGGAATGTACAGACCCTAAATGCATTTCAAATGAAGTATTTACTTTTTACAGTAACCTTTGTAAGTCTTCATACTCAGAACAAAATGTCACCTCCTTCTTTGACAAATTGATTATAATTTTAGAGAAATTTGTGATGAAGACTTAACTATAGAAGAATTTGATAATGCTATTAAGAGTGTGGCATCTGATCGCTCACCGGGACCAGATGGAATAACAACTAATTTCTATAGGCACTTTTGGGAAGATCTAAAATTACTATTATTCAGTGCGTTAAATGATTGTGTAAATCAAAAGGAGCCTATGCCAACAATGAAACAAGGAGTTATAAAATTAATTCCAAAACCGGGAAAGATAAGAAAAACTAAGTAATCTAAGACCTATAGCACTCTTTAAATACGGACTACAAAATTTTTACAAAAGTTTTAGCATCAAGAATAAAAATATTTCTGAAATAATTAGCCCGACACAATCAGGATTTCTCAAAGGACGGTTGATCCAAAATAATATCTGCTTGGTTTTGGACCTTATCGATTACAATTACCTAATTCAGGATGATGGTTTTATGTTGTTCTTGGACTTCCATGAAGCATTTGATTCTATTGAACACACTTTTATTATTAAGACATTTAAACATTTTGGGTTTGGAAATGCATTTCTGAATAGGATCATTATGTTATACACTGATATTAATAGTTGTGTTTCTCTTTCAGAAGGCACATGTCCCAGGTTCAAGGTGGAGAGAGGTATCAGGCAGGGCTGCAGCATCTCACCTCTTTTATTCATTGTAGCCACTCAACTACTTTCTATTACTGTCATAAACTCAAACATCATTAGACATAAATAACCACAAATTAATAATAAGTCAGCTTGCCGATGATACAACAATATTTCTAAAAACTAAAGAACAATTTCCATTGGCCTTAGATACAATAAAGATCTTTTCTGATGCTTCTGGCCTCACGCCTGAACCTGGACAAATGTGAACTCATGAGTAGCCATATTTGTTCTCACTCTTCTTTGTACGATATACCTGTCAAAAATGAAATCAAATATCTTGGAATTTCATTAACTAAATGCATGGCTGATAGTGAAGAAAAGAATATTCAGAATACAATTGACAAATGCAAAAAAAACCCTCTAAACCATTGGCTACAGAGATTTAACGTTTTTCGGCAGGATAATGTTTACCAAGGTTAAATCTTTGTCCAGATTAATCTATCCAGCTTATTCCTAGCCATCCCACCAAGGATTATAAAAGACATCAATAAGGTGAATTTTAATTTCATATGGAAAATAAACATCACTATATCAGTAACAGGGATTTGATAAAAGACTATGAAGAGGGGGTTTAAGAGCAATAGTTTTATAAATAATGAATGGCATGTTAAAGTTTAATTGGCTCTGATCTTTCTTAAAAAGTGATAATGAGATTTGGTTTGTGATGCCATCTCTTATTTTCAACAAAGTTGGGGGATCCAATTCCTATTAGTATGTGATTTTGACATTTCTAAACTGCCCATAAAACTCTCCAAATTTCATCAACAAGTTTTGTTAAATTGGAAATTAATGTTTAAACATAACTTTGTCCCCACAACGTTCCACTGTGGAATAATAGGGTGATATTGAATTGGGGAAATCTATGTTTGTGGAAGAATTGATGACAGCACAAATTTGGTCTGTGACACATATAATGGATGAAAATGGAGATATACTCGAATTAAACAGGTTTAATGAGAAATATGACATGAGCTGCTAGTTCGAGCTCTATAAAAGTTTTCACAGAATATCTCAATAGTCCTTGTCAACACGATAAAGAACAATTTTTCAAATACACCGACTCCAAATTTACATAAAATTAAACTTGATGGTCTTGACTTGACTTGGTTAATGAAAAATGCAATAATGAGTTTTTGAGGAGGTATTTGGTTAACACCTTATATCCAGGCAGGGCAAAACATTCACTCATCTTTAAAGATTATAACAAATCTGAAATCTCGTTGATGAGAACCAAATATTTAAAATTTCCAATTCCCCAAATTTAAAGAAGTCCATTTTAAAACTACAAAAATATTTACTCCTCCAATGAATTTATGAGAGAAAGATTTAAATTTGTGTCAGACAACTGTTATACAGTGGCTTGCAAAAGTATTCGCCCCTTGAACTTTCCCACATTTTGTCACATTACAGCCACAAACATGAATCAATGTTATTGGAATTCCAGGTGAAAGACCAATACAAAGTGGTGTACACGTGAGAAGTGGAACGACAATCATACATGATTCCAAACATTTTTACAAATAAATAACTGCAAAGTGGGTGTGCGTAATTATTCAGCCCCTGAGTCAATACTTTGTAGAACCACCTTTTGCTGCAATTCCAGCTGCCAGTCTTTTAGGGTATGTCTCTACCAGCTTTGCACATCTACAGACTGAAATCCTTGCCCATTCTTCTTTGCCAAACAGCTCCAGCTCAGTCAGATTAGATGGACAGCGTTTGTGAACAGCAGTTTTCAGATCTTGCCACAGATTCTCGATTGGATTTAGATCTGGACTTTGACTGGGCCATTCTAACACATGGATATGTTTTGTTTTAAACCATTCCATTGTTGCCCTGGCTTTATGTTTAGGGTGGTTGTCCTGCTGGAAGGTGAACCTCCGCCCCAGTCTCAAGTCTTTGCAGACTCCAAGAGGTTTTCTTCCAAGATTGCCCTGTATTTGGCTCCATCCATCTTCCCATCAACTCTGACCAGCTTCCCTGTCCCTGCTGAAGAGAAGCACCCCCAGAGCATGATGCTGCCACCACCATATTTGACAGTGGGGATGGTGTGTTCAGAGTGATGTGCAGTGTTAGTTTTCCGCCACACATAGCGTTTTGCATTTTGGTCTCATCTGACCAGAGCACCTTCTTCCACATGTTTGCTGTGTCCCCCACATGGCCTGTGGCAAACTGCAAACAGGACTTCTTATGGTTTTCTGTTAACAATGGCTTTCTTCTTGCCACTCTTCCATAAAGGCCAACTTTGTGCAGTGCACGACTAATAGTTGTCCTATGGACAGATTCCCCCATGTGAGCTGTAGATCTCTGCAGCTCGTCCAGAGTCACCATGGGCCTCTTTCTATTTCTGATCAGCGCTCTCCTTGTTCGGCCTGTGAGTTTAGGTGGATGGCCTTGTCTTGATAGGTTTACAGTTGTGCCATACTCCTTCCATTTCTGAATGATCACTTGAACAGTGCTCCGTGGGATGTTCAAGGCTTGGGAAATCTTTTTGTAGCCTAAGCCTGCTTTAAATGTCTCAATAACTTTATCCCTGACCTGTCTGGTGTGTTCTTTGGACTTCATGGTGTTGTTGCTCCCAATATTCTCTTAGACAACCTCTGAGGCCGTCACAGAGCAGCTGTATTTGTACTGACATTAGATTACACACAGGTGCACTCTATTTAGTCATTAGCACTCATCAGGCAATGTCTATGGGCAACTGACTGCACTCAGACCAAAGGGGGCTGAATAATTACGCACACCCCACTTTGCAGTTATTTATTTGTAAAAATGTTTGGAATCATGTATGATTGTCGCTCACTTCTCACGTGTACACCACTTTGTATTGGTCTTTCACCTGGAATTCCAATAAATTTGATTCATGTTTGTGGCTGTAATGTGACAAAATGTGGGAAAGTTCAAGCCACTGTATTTGTAAAACAACTTTGGAAACAACAGAGCACATGTTTTATGGATGTGTGACAGATCAGAATTTATGGAAATCCCTCCATGTCCTAATATTGTCCCAGTATGGCAATATTGATTTTTGGTCTTTTCAAAATGTTCAAATTGGAGTAATCCTTGAGGATATAATAGGGAGGTTTTGGTTAACAATCTCATTATTACAACAAAATATTACATTCATAAATGCCGATATGCTAAATCCCCCTTCATGGCCTGCGCTTAAAATCGAACTCTCCCTGTTCCGTAAATCTCTGAAGCTAAAAAAAGCCCCAAGCAATCAAATTACATAGATTTTTAGAAGAGTTTAATTTTTCTTAGCCCGTTATTTAAGTTATGTGTCTTGATTATAGAACCTCATTTTAGAGAATTTATGACCCCCTTGTCTCCTTTCTGTTCCTTGTTTTCATTCATTTTTATTTTTTTAATTTTTTAATTTATTTATTTTTATTTTTGTATTGGTTATTCATCCATTTATATTATTTTTTTATTTTTATTTTATTTTTATTCTTTTTATTTATTTTTATTATTATCGTTATTTGTGTGTGTGTGTGTGTGTGTGTGTGTGTGTGTGTGGTTATTGTCGATTTCATAGTGGTGTACCAACTACACTGTTACGATGATGCGTATTCCTCTGATTGGGAGAAAAGAAAAAGGTGTGATACTGTTCTGGATGATTCAATAAGTCGATTGTCTGTTTGAGATTGTCATTGTTTTTGTTCTAAATAAAGTTCAGTAAAAAAAAAAAAAAAAAAAAAAAGGCTCTTGAGAAATCTTCGGCAGCGGAACAGTTAAAGGTAAATGCCCTCTGCCGGAATAACAACCGTGTGACACCAAGCGGTATTAAAGAAAGGAAAGGCGCGTGTGTGAACAGAGCCGAGACTGTGGGAGCGAAAGAGTCAGCACATCACTGTGGTGTTAGCGGCTAAATAAAATAAGACAATTGGACTAACGTGATGATGTCAGCAAAGAGACTGACCGTGTGGGAAAGTGGCAGTAATGTAAGAAAAGACAAGCAGCCTAAAACCCGAGAAAGAAGGCAGATTAGCGATTACAGACCTTCCCTAGCAAACTTACACGTAAGCGTCATACTCAAAGCATTTTTTTCGCTGTAAAATGAATGAGAGAAAATACCTTAAAACTACATAAAGTTTTGCATAATTGCTAATAATGGAAGCTTTACACAGGAATTTTCAAACCGAATCTGTGATGATCACATGGGATGTTGTTTTTAAACAGATACATTTAGATAGAATACATGTATTTAACCCTTGGATGCACAATTCAATTCAATTCAATTCAATTTTATTTATATAGCGCCAAATCACAACAAAAGTCGCCTCAAGGCGCTTTATATTGTACAGTAGATCGCACAATAATAAATACAGAGAAAACCCAACAATCATATGACCCCTATGAGCAAGCACTTTGGTGACAGTGGGAAGGAAAACTCCTTTAACAGGAAGAAACCTCCGGCAGAACCAGGCTCAGGGAGGGCGGGCCATCTGCTGTGATTGGTTGGGGTGAGAGAAGGAAAACAGGATAAAGACATGCTGTGGAAGAGAGACAGAGATTAATAACAGATATGATTCGATGCAGAAATGTCTGTTAACACATAGTGAGTGAGAAAGGTGACTGGAAAGGAAAAACTCAATGCATCATGGGAATCCCGGCAGCCTCACGTCTATTGCAGCATAACTAAGGGAGGATTCAGGGTCACCTGGTCCAGCCCTAACTATATGCTTTAGCAAAAGGAAAGTTTGAAGCCTAATCTTGAAAGTAGAGATAGTGTCTGTCTCCTGAATCCAAACTGGAAGCTGGTTCCACAGAAGAGGGGCCTGAAAACTGAAGGCTCTGCCTCCCATTCTACTTTTAAATACTCTAGGAACAACAAGTAAGCCTGCAGTGTGAGAGCGAAGTGCTCTAATAGGGTGATATGGTACTACAAGGTCATTAAGATAAGATGGGGCCTGATTATTTAAGACCTTGTATGTGAGGAGCAGGACTTTGAATTCAATTCTGGATTTAACAGGAAGCCAATGAAGGGAAGCCAAAACAGGAGAAATCTGCTTCTCTTTCTAGTCCCTGTCAGGACTCTTGCTGCAGCATTTTGGATTAACTGAAGGCTTTTCAGGGAGTTTTAGGACATCCTGATAATAATGAATTACAGTAGTCCAGCCTGGAAGTAATAAATGCATGAACTAGTTTTTCAGCATCACTCTCAGACAGGATATTTCAAATTTTAGAGATGTTGCGCAAATGGAAGAAAGCAGTCTTACATATTTCTATAATATGTGCGTTGAAGGACATGTCCTGGTCAAAAATGACTCCAAGGTTCCTCACAGCATTACTGGAGGCCAAGGTAATGCCATCCAGAGTAAGAATTTGGTTAGATACCATATTTCTAAGATTTTCAGGACAATAACCTCAGTTTTATCTGAATTAAGAAGCAGAAAGTTAGCGGCCATCCAGGTCTTTATGTCTTTAAGACATTCCTGCAGTTTAACTAATTGGTGTGTGTTACCTGGCTTCATGGACAGATAGAGCTGCGTGTCATCTGCATAGCAGTGAAAATGTATGCTATGTCTTCTAATGATGCTGCCTAAGGGAAGCATGTATAATGTAAATAGAATTGGTCCTAGCACTGAACCCTGTGGAACACCATAATTAACCTCAGTGTGTGAAGAGGACTCTCCATTTACATGTACAAATTAGAGTCTATTAGATAGATATTATACAAACCACTGCAGTACAGTACCTGTAATACCTACAGCATGTTCTAATCGCTCTAATAGGATATTATGGTCGACAGTATCGAACGCAGCACTGAGGTCTAGCAGGACAAGCACAGAGATGAGTCCACTGTCAGAGGCCATAAGAAGATCATTTGTAACCTTCACTAAAGCTGTTTCTGTGCTGTGATGAGCTCTGAAACCTGACTGAAACTCTTCAAATAAGCCATTCCTCTGCAGATGATCTGTTAGCTGTTTGACAACTACTCTTTCAAGGATTTTTGATATGAAAGGAAGGTTGGAGATTGGCCTATAATTAGCTAAGACAGCTGGGTCTAGAGATGCTTTTAAGTAAAGGTTTAACTACAGCCAGCTTGAAGGCCTGTGGTACATAGCCGATTATTAGAGATAGGTTGATCATATTTAAGATTGAAGAATTAATTAATGGCAGGACTTCTTTGAGCAGTTTTGTAGGAATGGGGTCTAAAAGACACGTTGATGGTTTGGAGGAATTAATTATTGAAGTTAACTCAGAAAGATCAATTGGAGAAAAAGGGTCTAACTTAACATCGATGGTACTAAAAGTAGCTGTAGACTATATTACATCTGTGGGATGATTATTGGTAATTTTTCTCTAATGATAAAAATTTTATTTGTGAAGAAGTTCATGAAGTCATTACTAGTTCATGTTAAAGGGATTGTTGGCTCAGTAGAGCTCTGACTTTTTGTCAGCCTGGCTACAGTGCTGAAGAGAAACCTGGGGTTGTTCTTATTTTCTTCAATCAGTGATGAATAGTAAGATGTTCTGGCTTTATGGAGGGCTTTCTTATAAAGCAGCAAACTATTTCTCCAGGCTAAATGATGATCCTCTAAATTTGTGACACGCCATTTCCTCTCCAGCTTACGAGTTATCTGCTTTAGGCTACGTGTTTGAGAATTATACCACGGAGTCAGGTACTTCTGATTTGAGACCTTAGTTTTCACAGGAGCTACAGTATCCAGAGTCGTACGTAGTGAGGAGGTAAAACAACCTACCAATACCTACACTCTTCCACAAGTGGGGTCAAAAATGACCTAAAAAAAATCAATGCATTTTGCAACAAACTCTGTTGTTATTCTTCAAAATCTTTAAAACGAAGAGTTGTAATATTTTCATATTCCAGGTATTCCTCATAAAACATGATCGTGACATGAGGCCATTTGCATTTTTATTTACTTTTTCATTAATTTTAAAAACTGCAGTTTTGTGTCCCTTGTATCACTTTTGTATGCTTGTTTGTCAAATACTGTAGAAGCTGGGTCTTCCCTCTGAAAGGTTTTTCAGAACTGAAGAAGCTTCTCAGATGAGAGGTGAAACGTCTTCAAGCAACTTAAAGACATCCAGACGCTTTTATTTCCAAGCTGCTTAGACTACGATGACCTGGATGACTGAGAACCTTCACAGACACACAAACTGGTACATCCCAGTTCTCACTTCCTGCAAGAGTAACATGGCTGCCATGAGGCCAGCTAGGATCCCTGTGGACCTTGCCCTACAAATGATCCAGGATGGATGGGATGAAGAGCCCATCGGAGGAAATGGATATTGTGTCTAACAGAATGAGCCCCTTTTACTGCTCTACCCACTATATTCTGAATAGTCGGCCAGGACTTGCACCTGGGTTTAGTACTGTCTCCCCAGTAGATGCATGGAAGATGTTCATGTTTGATAATATAATAGAAGAGGTGCTGACATGCACAAACATGGAGGCACGAAGAGTAGCCACAGACAGGGGAAAAGAGTGGAAAAATGTAATCAGACATGACCATGGCCTTCATCTGATTGACCATTTTAGATATTAAAAAAACATCAGAAAGGACAGTATTTGAAATACACAGAAAACTATAAATCATGTATGTTACTGTGTAAAAATGAATTCCTGATCCATCAAAGTGTAAGTGGGAGAGTTGCTAAGAAGTAAAGGTTTATAGAAGATTCATAGGAACTGCTTGGGGTCATTTTGACCCCACTTGTGGAAGAGTGGGGTAGTGATACAAAACTGCATTTTTAAAAATTAATGAAAAATATAAATAAAATGCAAATGGCCTCATGTTACAAACACATTTTATGAGGAATACCTGGAATATGAAAATATTACAACTTTTCATTTTAAAGATTTTCACGAAAAACAACCCTTGGGGTCATTTTTGTTTTTTCTTTGCACGCATTTATGAATCCCACTCTTTGAAGAGTAGTCAGATATCTGTGACAAACAAATAAACTCAGTTGTTTGTGGCAGTTTTTTCCAGCTCAGGAACATTTCTAGACGCAGAAATTTCTTGTGATCTAAAGATCTGAAAGAAAGTATTACCCGATACTTGGCTGCCAGCTAAAGACAGAATTGACCTCAAGGTTCTATTATTTGTTTTAAAGCCCTCCATGGTTTGGCTCCAGGTTACATTTCACATCTCCTTCGCAGATCTCCTCAAGTCTAGTGTTGTAAATGACCTACTAATTTTATTAGTTATTAGAATTGAGTTTGACAACCCTGCACTATACAAATAAAGTTCACTTGTCTCGACTTGAATCAGAGGTTTAACAGTGTGTGGCTCCCTCTAGTGGATGTTGTGGAGTATTCTGTTGTCTTTGCTCCAAAGGTTTTTGTACAGAGTTTTGGTGTTTCCTGTCACTGTGGGCCTCACAGCACAGTAGTACACAGCAGAGTCTGTCACTGCAGCAGAGGAGATCTGAAGAGTCATCAGTGTTTTATCTTCACTCACTTTAAAAGTGATTCCAGGGACTGGATCTGAGATTTTCTCTCCTGTCCCTGAGTGAGAGAACAGGAACTTTGGTGGTTTTCCAGGATATTGTCGATACCAGAAGAAGTAATCTCTACCATCAGCAGCTTTGGAGTATTTATAGGACAGATTAACAGTGCTGCCTTCTACACTGAACACTTCTTTGTTGGTTGGAGTGAGATCTTCACAGCTGACACCTAAAGGAACAGAAACATATTTGATACTTTTATAAATCATCACAATTCAAATGTATTTCTTTAAACACACAGATTGTAACGTACCTGTTAGAATGGTGAGAATCAGTAAAGAAAGTGCATAATAGTCCAAAGACAACATGTTGAATGAAGGTAAAGTTTATGGTTTGTGTGCTGAACTCTGTTGAATGTGGAGGTTTCTCTCTTCTAGTTCAGTAACAGCTCAGCTCCTCCCTGAATCTCTCCTCCTCCTCTCTGATCTGGGTTTGAACTTCTCTCACTTCCTCCTGCTTTACACACTAGTAGCAGCATTTTCACTTTAAGGTGGGAGCTCATATTTCATCAGGCTCCAGCTTCCTGATTCACTGAACTGGGATAATCTGAAAATGGATGGATGATTAAGTATTCAGTGTTAAGTGGCTGAAATGAAAAGAATAATTCAAAGTCCAAACAAAAATACACTGCTCAGAAAAATAAAGGGAACACAAAAATAAGGCATGCTAGATCTAAATGGATGAAATATTCTTATTAAATACTTTGTTCTTTACATAGTTGAATGTGCTGACAACAAAATCACACAAAAATTATCACTGGAAATCAAATTTAGCAACCCATAGGCTCTCACACTGCAGGCGAAAAGCGCATCAAATCCGATTTTTTTGACCCTATGCGACTCATATCCGATCTTGGTATGACAGTGTGAACAGCACAAATCCGATATTTTCAAATCCGATCTGGGTCACTTTCGTATGTGGTACTGAATCCGATACATATCCGATGTTTTAGAAAGCGACTGCTGTTTGAACGGTCATGTCGCATTAAATCCGTCTTTTACGTCACTGACACAAGACAGACGCCAATTATCAGCTCCGTGAAGACATCGTGAACGCTTCCTGGCCATCCAGTGTAGATGTTAGTGAAACTGTTGGGAAGACAACGTGAACATTTTATTTGTACTGTATAATCTGCAGATTCTGACAGAATCTGCAACTATCCTTTGAAGCACCGCTCCTCTAAAACAGCAATAAGGATAATTATTAGGTTATATACATTATTATGTAAATAACAAAATAACTTAAAGCAAAAATTGGAAACGTAACGTCCGAAGTCTTTATATTAAGGCCATCAGTCAAACAATATTGTTTGCTCTGGGTCTAAACAGAGCGAGTTGTGTGTGACGTCTTCTTTTGCGCATGAGGTCTAGCATTGTCTTACATTCGGAGGAACCCAGGGCCAACCGCACCAGCATATGGTCTCACAAGGGGTCTGAGGATCTCGGTACCTAATGGTGGTCAGGCTACCTCTGGCGAGCACATTTACTGACGGCGGAGGTAGCGGTCCTGCTGCTGGGTTGTTGCCCTCCTACGGCCTCCTCCACATCTCCTGATGTACTGGCCTGTCTCTCGTGGTAGCGCCTCCATTCTCTAGACATTACGCTGATAGACAAAGCAAACCTTCATGCCACAGCTCGCATTGATGTGCCATCCTGGATGAGCTGCACTACCTGAGCCACTTGTGTGGGTTGTAGACTCCGTCTCATGCCACCAATAGAGTGAAATCACTGCCAGCATTCAAAAGTCACCAAAACATCAGCCAGAAAGCATAGCTACTGAGGAGTGGTCTGTGGTCACCACCTGCAGAACCACTCCTTTATTGGGGATGTCTTGCTACTTGCCTATAATTTCCACCTGTTGTCTGTTACATTTGCACCAGAGCATGTGAAATTGATTGCCAATCAGTGTTGGTTCCTAAGTGGACATTTTGATTTCACAAAAGTGTGATTGACTTCAAGTTACATTGTGTTGTTTAAGTGTTCCCTTTATTATTATATTTTTGAATAAAAAATTAGAAGGAGGTCTGATAATGATCAGAGGGAGACTCTGACAAGGGTGGAGGGAACATATGGGAACACCGCTGAGGGCAACTAACAAAATGATCAAGAGGAAGACAAATAAAACACAAGAAACAGAGCAGCAGTTCCCAAAATAAAACAGGAAGATGGACATAACAGAATGAGGAGACAAGATTAACTTGACACAACTAAACAGGGAAACTAGACGACCATGGAGACAGGACACAGAGAGACAGACACGGGGACAAGACTGAGGACACAGAAAGGGAACAGGAAAGGAAAACAATCAACCTGAAGTCCTCTATCACTAACTAGAGACACAAATGCCACGACAGAGAACCAACAAAGGGATCAGGAAAACTCAAACACAAAATGAAACTAAAACATTATTATCAGAAACAAGGAGCATAAACTACTGCTGGAAACCAAAAACTAATAATGAAATTACGAAACTCAAAATCCTGATGATTCCGGGACCCTGACAGTTTCAGTGTGCAGGTAGCAGTCAGAGCCTGCCTGCTGATTTACAATGATTTAGATTTCTGGGTGACCGTGGTTCAGTTTTCGTGGGTTGGGAAGCTCATCTTGTAACCGAATGTTGCCGGTTTGATCCCCAGCTCTGTCTGTCTTGGTCGTTGTGTCCTTGGACACTTCACTTACCGCCTACTGGTGTTGGCCAGAGGGGCCGATGGCGCAATATGGCAGCCTTGCTTCTGTCAGTCTGCCCAGGGGGAACCGTGGCTACAACTGTAGCTTACCTCCACCAGTGTGTGAATGTGTAAGTGAATGAATAGTGGAATTGTAAAGCGCTTTGAAGGTCTCGAAAGGCGCTATATAAATGCAATCCATTATTCAGTAACATACATGTGGTGGCACAAAACAAACTGTGTTTTTCACCAGTGAAACCAGAGAGAAGAAGAAGAAGAAGTGGACACTCTGTAGATTCTTAGGTTCACAATATATTTGCTCAGATGTGATTTTTGATCAACCTGCAAATCAGGTTCAAAATGAAGCTTTGAGATTTAAAGTGTGTTTAGACTTCAACAGTGTCACTAACAGGTCGACTAAGACCAGGCTGTGATCTCAGTCAGAGAGCACAATCAATCTGAGACTGTTAAACTGCTGAGTGGATACTTGGTACCTTAAATATGTTTTAACAGTGTCACATATTGTTGTCAGTATTTAGTAAAATTTTATGTTTGGTAACAATCTGAAGACGGTTTCTTCTTGGAAAAAGATCAAAGTGAGTCTGTGGTGCTCTGTCATCAACATTTTACAAAACAATTTATTGCATGTTGACAAAAAGAAGATGAAGGCAGTCAGTGTAACCAGAAGCACAATGTTTCAGTCACAGGAACAGAACCAGAGGTTTAACAGTGTGTGGCTCCCTCTAGTGGATGTTGTGGAGTATTCTGTTGTCTTTGCTCCAAAGGTTTTTGTACAGAGTTTTGGTGTTTCCTGTCACTGTGGGCTGCAGAGCACAGTAGTACACAGCAGAGTCAGACAGCTGAAGCTTCTGGATCTTCAGAGGAACTGATCTGATGCTGGAATCCAGTGTGGAGGAAAATCTCTCCTTGAACTCGTCTTCTGTGTTTCCATCATCCCTGCTAACACGACTCAGGATGAATGTGGGGCTGTTGTTTCCATCCTGTTTGTACCAGAAGAGGGAAGTGCCTGTTAAACTGCTGCTGTTATAGAGACAGTGAAGTGTTACTGTGCCTCCTGCAGCAGCAGTCTCTTCTCCTTTTGCTTGCAGCACGTTGTCTTTTTGTGCTCTGCATTCTGTAAAACACCAACAAACAGTATCAGTGTGCTGTTAAAGAATCATGTCAATGTTGGATTGATATCAAAGAAACAGAGTTGTGTTCATACCGAGGCACATAGCAGCCAGCAGCACTGAGATGAACAGAGGCGTCATATCTGCAGTGTAGAGTAACTGTGAGCTACAGCAAGTATAAAGAAGCTGTGATCTCTCTGTTTAGTCTTCATCAACACTAAGTTGGTGGATTAGAAGGAGGAGCCTGATCACAGTGACAGGACTCATTCACAGCCCTGTGTTATTCCCCCTGCTGACAGCTTTACACTCAGCACGTCTTTCTGCTGCTCTGCTTTGTTTATGTTCCAGGAAGCAGGTTTAACAGACTTAACTGTGAGTCGAGAAAGAAAGAAATCATTCATGGAGCTCAAAGAGCAGAGCCTCCATTATAATCCAGTTACCTGAAGAATATGAATGTGTGTCAGTGCAGATCATGACGTTTATCTTAAAAAACAAGAAGACAAAGAATAAAAGAATCTTCAGGCACACTTAAGTCTGTTGAAGCTGCTTTCTGGAATACGACCCGATTAACAGGAAAGGAGAGCAGCAGTCATAGAAAATCAATTGTGAATTTGAATTTGAGATCAAGACCAACTCCAGACAGAGACAGAGACCAGCCCCTCTCCAGGAGAATGGTTCCAGCGCCCCAATCCATGTGTTGACGTGAGCCCGACTATATCTAGCCGGCACTTCTCAGGCTCATGCATTAACTCAGGCTACTTCTCCACCAGAGAGGTGACACTCCATGTCCCAATTGTTAGCCAGGGATCAGTCTGCCAGGGCCTTCGCTCCTGGCCGCCGCCCGGCACACATTGCACCCGACCCCTACGGTGCTTCCTGCTGGTGGTGGGCCTGCAGGACGATATGCCCATGTCCCTTTTTCAGGCTGTGCCCAGCAGGGCCACCAGATGCTCGCCATCGGGCACCCTCACAGGGCCTGGCTCCAGAACAGGGTTCTGGTGACCCTATCCCAGGCATTTCATTTACCTGTTACTACCACACACCAAATCCGGTCATTTGGTACTTCCTGGCTTGTGTAGCCACTAGGTAACAAAAGCTCAACACTGCCCCCTAGCATTGTGGAGCACTTCTGTTGTGTTTTGGAGTATGTACGTGCTTTGTCTCTAGGGGCAACCATAAATATACTTTTATTTATTCACTCCACATAAAATGTAATAAATCAATTATAAAATACAAAAACATTTCAACTTTTAACTATTTAAATTTTCAACTTTTTCCTTTTAAATAAATTTAAAGTGAAACAACACAAAACACTGCAAAACACAACACAATCAAATTGTTACGTCCTCTGCAGCCCCTAATCTCTTCAGTGGGTTCAGCTGTTGCTAACTGACCACGCGTGGTCAGGTGTGGATAAAGGATACCTGAGGCAGGCTTTCAGGAGGAGCTCACTAGTCTTTGCCTTGGTGGCACCAGCCATTTCAGCCAGCCTGCTATGCCATTTTTTTATAAAACCTCTTCTCACCTACAATCTGGTATTCGTATCTTTTTTTTTTATGTTGCGCTTCTGAGCCGGTCGTAATAAAAATATAAATTAAAATATGCAAAACAAAAAGAAGATGCACGTTCTCTGTCATATAGGCCTGGGATGATTTTTGGGAGAGTGTTTTCCTGCTTGCATACATAGGATTCAGTCTATGAATACACTTTCTGAATCCTTTATCATCAACAACTGAAAAAAGTTCAATGCAAATCAAATGCAACCATTTTTGCCAGGTCTTTATCAATTGAGTTCTGTCTTGCTGGGTCACAGATGTCTGCAAAAACTGTCTAATTGAGCTCTGGGTTGGTTTAGGTGGTTGTGGTGGTGTACTGCATGATGCTGTAGATGCAGCAGCAACGGTTGCAGTAGACACACTGGCACCTTCAGTAATATCACACTCAACTGACTGTGTTTCATCTTCCTATTGCACTGATGGGTGGACAGCTCTCAGGAGCCTGTGCAGGTTGTTTGTGGAGCTGGAACTAAATGATGGTCTTTTCTTGCAGACTCTACACTCTGCCTTTGTACTGTCAATGAAATTGAAATGGTTCCAGATTTTGCTTCTTTTCTTGGTGTCACACATTTTCTTTACTCTACCTTTCTAATGTGACGTTATTGTCCCTGGCTCTCTTTCTCTCTCTTTCCCTCCCGCTCTCTTCCTGTGCAAGCACAAGGCTCACATGCAGCGAGAAGTGAAAAAAGTGTTACATTTTAGAGGGCGACTTTCCTCTAAACAGGAAAATGTGTACAGTCAGGGGTTAATGTGGGTTCAGTAGGTGGGGGAACCATGGAATTGGTTGTAGTGGTTCAATGTGGGGAAAAGTCATTCGGTAACGCACAAAAGTGTTTGATTGACTAAAGTTTGTTTCTATATTTTGTTGGTGTTAACCTGGGATGGGAATCGAGAATCTGATCTCTCCAAAACTGATTACCAGTAGGTCAGTTCCCTGAAATTGTTAGTCTGCCTGCCTATTGATCCCATTTATCTGTTGTTGCACTGCATTACAGTCAGCTGATTCCAATTTGTGTGCCAGAGAAGGAAAGTAGTGGTGCAGTCTGCAGTGTGGAAATGGACATTACTTTTTTTTAATGCACAAAAGGACAAGAACACGATGGCATAGTGGAAACCACATCCAGGACAAAAACAGCTGCATTATGCTGCTAACACAACCTCAGGTCTTTGCAAGCCCCTGCACAGACAGCCTGCTAACTAAGCTAGCCAAGAATCCAGTGTGATGCTAAAGCTACTGTAAGTGAATGCTGACCCCAGCCCAGCAGCCAGACCCTGAACTTTAACAGGTGAGCTGATGAGCAGTCAGGCTGCAGCCTCTGTTTTCTACAGTAGAATCACTGTCGTGATCACTTTGAAGTCTCTTTGTGCTGGTTTTCATCTTTGCTTTGTGCTTTGTGTTCATACCTAAATGTAACTCAAATTTAAACGTGGTTTTGGTAAAATGTGCCCTAATAGGAAAAAAACCCCTAAGAATTGTTAGTTTTAACAATTATACTTGGTTGAATAAACCATATATTCAGCAGTTAAAGGGTTAACTTCTCTGAAGCACGCATACACTGCTCTCAGCCAATGAGCTGCTACAAAATGGTGCATTCCACAGGAAGGAGTAGGAGAGAGGACGTCGTCATATCGAGAATAAGATTTGGACATACTGGGTTGAACACTATACTATTCATGATAGGGATTCATAATACAGGAAAATGTGACTACTGTGGAGAAGAGAAAACGAAAGGACATGTTATATTACACAGTCAGAAGTATCAGGTGGAGAGAAGACTGACTGAAAACCTCAGTAATATGAAAATGAAACTAGATCTTATTGATTTACTGCAAAAGGAATCTAGAAGTAAAAGTCATCAGGCCTTATTCCTTTTTTTTTTAAAGAGTGTAAATTGCTTGGGAGGATCTGAGCTGTTTTCTTTTTTGTTTTGTTTTTTGAACAACGTTCCAGTCACACTCCAGACCAGTTGGTGACGGTAATGCACCATTCAGTTGTTTGCCAACTGCCAATAAAATTTAAAAGAAGATGAACAAGAGTTGCTGTGTCCAAATTCAGGGAAGGATGCTCCGTAGAGATCCTTCCTACGTGACGAGGATCCTTGGATGGCCAGGAAGAATGGAAGTGAGCAGCTGTGAAATTATGCAGCCTTCCAGCCTTCGCTCAAGCCCCGCCTTACTTCCACGCTTTTCCAGTCGCTAGCGCCACAGCGCGAAAACTTTAAGATGGACCCAGAAGTGTTGCTCCATCTATTTGCATATTTTCAATTCTCGAGGAGCTAGAAAAACTTTATCATTGTCGTGGGCATGTTTTGTACCTTAGGCTCATCAGAGACAATCATATCCAGGTAAAATAATTTTCTTTAATCCAGCGGTCCCCAACCCCTCGGGCCTCGGACCGGTACCGTTCGTGAGTCGCTTTGGTACCGGGCCGCGAGAGTTGAGGCTCAGGTGTGAAATGTATGGTTTTCAGGGTTTTATCGGTTTTCAGTGTTATTTTGTCATCGCTTTTATCGTTAACTCAGTTTTCCTGGGTCTTTTCACGTGTGTTATGAATAAATCTTCTTTTTTGGTACCGGTACTAGTTTTATTTTGTTGTATTTATCCGCGACACCTTAAAGGCCGGTCTGTGAAAATATTGTCGGGCATAAACCGTCCGTGGCGCAAAAAAAGGTTGGGGACCGCTCCTTTAATCTACACGCATTTAGGAATTACTTAGCTAGTTTCATGGATAATTTCAGTAACAGAATTATTGCCGGTCATTCGTACACATTTACTGTATTGTATAAAATAGATACACTAAATCTCTTTGAAACTTATAGAATCTAATCTTTTGATTTCTTTTGTTACATAGCACTTCATCAAACTGTTGTCTGCAACAGTTACAAATATTATACTAGTAGTAATATAGCATCCACCACGGAAACATATTGGTGGTGTGGCAGCCGCCGAGTGAGCCAGCCCTGCAAACCCTGTGGATGGACGATGCAGTGGACAGTGGGAGGAAGCATCCTAAAGCTCTCTTTGCAGACCACCCTGTGTGATTCTCCACTCGCTGACCAGAAAAGACAAACCGCAGGTCTCAGTTGCAGCAGCCCATCCATGTCTGATCTTGCTTTGGCAGATTCAGCAACACTGTCAGAGACTTCCTGTAATCTATTACAGTTGTTAAAGAAACAGTCCAGAAACAGGTCACTCAGGTTAATCCTGTGTGAACAACTGTAAATATTGTTTTTCCTTCTTTAAATATTGTTGGTGTATTAGAAATATTCCTGTTTAATTATTATTGTTATTTACTTTATTGTCAATAAATAAATATCCATGTAAAATTGTTCAAAGTTAGCGTTATGTTCATGCATGTTACAAATACCTGTAAATTAAATGAGGTCATTGACAGTTACTGTCAAGGTAACTGTCAATGAAACCAACTGGCAAGGTCAAGATGGCGCCTGTGTTTGGCTGTGCCGCTGCCTTCGTCCGTGTGTTTGTTTATTTTATATGCTATGCAAGTGTTTTTGTTACAGCTTTTTCTGGTGTCACCTCCCTTCGGATTTATGATCATCATGCGTTGCTAGCGATCAAATCTGCAATGGATAACTTTCAGAGTCAATGAAACGAGGCTGTTTTCCTACCGCCGTTAGAGCACGACGCAGCACCCGGTCTACCTCCACTCTTGCCGGTTAGCTCATTTTTGCTTCAGAGGCCTCGTCGGAGAAAGCAAGGAAGCGAGCCGGCCTTCATGTCCTGCTCCGTCGTCTCCGGAAAGAGATGGACCTTCGGGGGCTCTATTCCTGGGTTGCTACCGGTGAGATTCGGCTGAAACTTGTCGGAACCGGATTAATCCCCACAACCCACTATGTGTACCACCCAGGCTGTCATCTGGAAGCATGGAAACCCAAGCCTCATCGCGGCAGGAACCCCGTCTTGCTGCACGGTTTAGCACATAGCGCGGACTCTTTCCTTGGAAACTCTACCCCTGTCCTGGTGAGTCGCAGCCTTAAATGGATGTTAATTAATGCCCGCTCAATCGCCAATAAGTCTTATATTTTAAATGACTTGTTCTGCTATGAGAAGCTTGACTTCATGCTTATCTCTGAGACGTGGCAACGTGAGAATGAAGTCTCACATCTTTTAGAGCTTTGTCCTGCTGACTGCTCATTTCTCTGTGCACCTCGGATATCTGGACGAGGAGGTGGAACAGCTGTAATTTTTAAAAAGACTTTTTTATGCCAGATGATTTCTTCAAGCTGCTACAACTCTTTTGAGATGCTTATGATAAAAATTGGAAGAGAACAGCCCATATACGGCATTTTAATTTATCGTCCACCTGGGTCTGCTGCGTCTTTTTTGTCAGACCTACAAGACCTTTTAACTTCCACCATTAAAATGGGCAAGGTTATCATTGTTGGCGATTTCAACATTCATGTGGATGACTCAACAAACAGTACCACTAAGGAGTTCCTGAGCATTATGGACTCTTTCAACTTTGTTCAGCATGTAGCAGGGCCTACTCATAGGGCTGGGCACACTTTGGACTTGGTCTTCACCTGTGGTGTTTCCCTTGACCACATGAACTTAAATGAAGTTGTTTTTAGCGACCATAAGTCAGTCTCTTTTACTGTATCTGTTAATTCAGAGTCCCATCCTCAAGGTTCTATTAGGCGCAGGCGCTTTATTGACTAATCTACAATTTCTGAGTTTTCCTCTTTATAACTTTAAAAGTTCTTCTAATGAGGTTGAGCTTTTAACTAATTCTTTTAATGAACACTGTCTTGCCATTCTAAATCAGGTTGCTTCTTTCAAAACCAGTTATTGCTCTCTTAATTCCCGTACACCGTGGTTAAATAATCAGACTCATGGTCTTCAACGCTCCTATCGAAAAGCAGAGCGTCTGTGGAAGTCCACTGGCCTGACTGTCCATCGTGAGCACTTTAAAGAACTACTTTACCTATATGATGAGTCAGTCAAAGAGGCCAGATCCTCTTACTTCAATAATCTTATAAATCGTCATAAAAATAATTCAAGAATTCTATTTGATACCATCAACAGTATTGTTTCTCCTCCAACCCAGCATGCTCTGCTGCTTTCTGATGAAGATTGTAATACTTTCCTCAATTACTTTGTAAATAAGGTGATGGACTTGAAATCCAAAATTTCCTCAAGTGCTACCCCTTATGAAGACACGCCTTGCTGTCTTGGATCACTTACCTCCTTTTCTCCAATCACACTAAATGACTTAATTATAGTTTTAGGTAAAATATAATCCTCATCATGCTCTGTTGATATATTACCTCACTCTGTCCTGTCTGGGTCTATCACCAGCATTGGTCCCACTTTACTATCCATCATCAACAGTTCACTGAGGCAAGGCTGTGCTCAATCTTATTTTAAACATGCTGAGGTAACTCCTCTGTTAAAAAAACAGAACCTTGATCCTAGCTCTACTAGTAATTACCGACCTATTTCAAAATTGCCATTTTTAAGTAAATTACTTGAAAAAATTGTTGAAAATCAGTTCAGGTCTCTATTATGTAAATTACACATCCTTGACCCTTTTCACTCTGGCTTTCAAAAGCAGCACTCTACAGAGGCCGCTCTCCTAAGAGTCTATAATGATCTATTAATGGCATCTGACGCAGGGAATTGTTCTGTGATCATCTTGCTTGATCTTAGTGCTGCCTTTGACACCATCGACCACAAAATCCTACTTAACAGGCTCAAGGTTCTGGCTGGTATATCTGGCTCTGCCCTAGACTGGTTTTCTTCCTACTTATCAGACAGGACCTTTTCTGTTAGGACAGATAGGTTCACCTCTAACACTGCTGCCCTAACCTGCGGGGTTCCACAGGGTTCAGTTTTAGGTCCATTACTATTTTCTTTTTATATGCTTCCTTTAGCTGGTATCATTCAATCTTTTAGCGACCTGTCTTATCATTTTTATGCTGATGACATTCAGCTCCATATGTCCTTTAAGCCTCATCAGCTGGATAGGCTGTCCACCCTAGTCCAGTGCTTAGCCCAGGTTTCTGATTGGCTTTCAAGCAACTACCTCGTTCTAAATACTAACAAAACCAAGACCATGATCATAGCTCCTCCTGAGCTACATTCTAAAATCAGTCAGGTTCTTGCATCCTTGTGTCCATCTGTCAAGTCAAATATTTGAAATCTCGGAGTAATATTTGACTCTTCTCTGGGCCTCGACTCTCATGTAAAATCTTTGTCTCGTTCCTGTTTCTATCATTTAAGAAACATATCTAAACTGCGACATATGGTTTCCTCAGCTGAACTGCAAAAACTAATTCATGCATTTGTGTCATCACGCTTAGATTATTGTAATTCTCTGTTTACTAGCTTGGATAAATCATCTCTCTCTCGCCTACAGGCAATACAAAACGCAGCAGCCAGACTATTAACTCGTTCTACCAAGCGTGTTCACATCACTCCCATCTTATATTCTTTACATTGGCTCCCAATAGAGTTTAGAATTCGCTTTAAAATTCTTGTTTTAACATATAGAGCACTAAACGGCCAGGCCCCAGGTTATTTATCCAAGCTTCTTATAAAATACACTGCTGCTCGTCGTCTCTGCTCACAGATTCAGAGTCTCTTAGTTGTTCCCCGCATACCACTGAAGACAAAGGGGGACAGAGCCTTTCAGTCTGTTGCACCAAGGCTGTGGAACAATTTACCACTACAGTTACGTTTGCTTGACTCTGCGGATTGTTTTAAAAACAGTTAAAAATGTTTCCGCTTAAACAAGCCTTTTGTTGATCTACATATTTTATATATTTTTTACATTATTTACATTTGATCTTTTATATTGTGTACATTGTCTATTGATTTTATTGTTTATTTTAATATTTGTGTACAGCGCTTTGTGATTATCTGTCTGTGAAAAGCGCTTAATAAATAAAGATTACTTACTTACTTACTTACTGTTTGTTGTAATCAATTTATTAATAACATAAAACTTTTACACTAAAACAAAACATATAACAATGTAACAAATATATTCAAATAAATACATGTCACCTCTCTTGTTCGCGAGTGATGGGAGAAGGGAGCCGGAGATCGACAGACGGATTGGTGCTGCGGCTGCAGTGATGCGGACGCTGCACCGGTCCGTCGTGGTGAAGAGGGAGCTGAGTGTAAAAGCGAAGCTCTCAATTTACCGGTCGATCCACGTCCCACCCTCACCTATGGCCACGAGCTGTGGTAGTGACCGAAAGAACGAGATCGCGGATACAAGCGGCAGAAATGAGCTTCCTCCGAGGGTGGCTGGCCTCTCCCTTAGAGATAGGGTGAGAAGTTCGGCCATCCGGGAGGGGCTCAGAGTAGAGCCGCTGCTCCTCCACATCGAAAGGAGCCAGTTGAGGTGGTTCGGCATCTGACAAGGATGCCCCTGGGCGCCTCCTGGGTGAGGTGTTCGGGCATGTCCCACCGGGAGGAGGCCCCGGGCAGACCCAGGACGCGCTGGAGAGATTATATCTCGGCTGGCCTGGGAACGCCTTTGGTGTTCCCCGGATGAGCTGGAGGAGGTGGCTGGGGAGGGAGGTCTGGGCTTCTCTGCTTAGGCTGCTGCCCCCTCGACCCGATCTCGGATAAAGCGGATGAGGATGGATGGATGGACATTTTTAATTTTTAAACCAATCTTTCATGAAGTGAAAACAGTCTGTCCATCCTCTCCCTGCTTTATTCTTGTACCGCCATGCCACAGTGGCCAAATTCTTCACCAGAGTAAGAGGTGATCATTTTCTCTGCTCATTTTAATAAATTGAGCCATTTGGTCTTTGTCCCCAAAACATATCACCAAAAGGTTCATTCAAAGAAATCTAAATTAGCTGTATGCAAGTGGCAATACATGAAAAACCGAGGACCCACCATAGTTTACGGGTACGTTTGATGAAGATTATTTTATTTAAAAAAGTAATCTGGTTGTAACTTTTGTACCACCAGATTTTCATATACTTACATTTAAAAGTGTAATCCTCTACCGCATTAACTCCCGCTTAGGTCCGAGATTGTTATGAGAAAATTCTCCTGCATGACCTGCAATGAATCCTGGGATATGTTGGGCCACGAAGGACACACCGGACCCATCCTTCAAATCTGGGAAAGATTAGGATGAATTTGCTGCCACATTTGGAGGACTCTTCGAATTTGGACAGCCTTCATCGCATTGCTGTGACATAAATCCCTACACAATGCGGCCATCGAAGCATGCTACCCTGAATTTGGACACAGCCAAAATGGTGCATTGTCCCGCTGAGAGAGGACAGGCTTTCTCTTCTCTCACGATGTCCCATGAGTTCTGAACACCCTAGCAGGAAAAAAGAGAAGAAGAATCACCGAACAAAGGTACAAAATGATATAGAATGAAGAGTTAGCAGTCGCTGCTTATGCTAAAAATGCTAAAACAATGCATTAAGTTAAAAACGATTAACTAGTTCTGCTTCTCTCCGCATTGTTCGGTCGTAGAAATCTGTCCTCTTGTGAGATCGGTGAGCAAATGATTTTAATTGTTTATTGTTTATTTGCACTTTTATGAGTAAGTGAGTAAAATGTTTCTTGTATTTACTGGAGAAATAGGTTACAATGTGTGGTGGGCGTGGTCTCCGTGTGCCGTGCAGGAGGCGGCATCCTTAATCACGCCCGGGGTGTGATTAACTTCTTATTCATAACTGTCTCGTGAGTTATTTTCTCATTTACTCTATTCTGTCACAACACAGACAAATATTCACATTTTGTTGGTTGAATCTGTGAAAATGAAAATATAACAGATTGACATAATAAAATCAATGAGGAGATTCTCAAAGAGATATTAGCTTAAAAATGGGAATTTTATTTAAACACGAAAACAAAGAGTTCTTACTGTTTTTATTTTATACAACATAAATTCTGCAAAGGAATAAAAACTGAGCTGAAGACTTTTAGCTTCATGTGAGAGATTTTAGCTTAAAGAGATAAACCTCTGTTACTCTGTTTATTTGGCTTCTGCTGCATTTTGCATGTCCTCATCCACTAAATATAAAATAGTGTAAATGAGCAGCTTTGGATGTTTGACAGTTTTTATTGTGTCCGAACGTTCCTACAGTTGGTTTGTGGTTGATGTGGATTTGCTGCTCATGTGAATCCTCCCACAGTGTTTCATTAGCAGCTGTAACCACAGTGACTCTGATAAAACAGGAATTAGCAGAATCCATCTGATATGAAGCTGTGCTTTGAATACCACTTCCCTCCTCTTTGAAGAGTAGTCAGATATCTGTGTTCAGGTTTTTGTACAGCCTCTTCTACACTTTGTATCACTGTGTTTCTAGAGCACAGTAGTAGAGAGCTGTGTCTGCCAGGGTTAGGGCTGTTATGTTCAGAGTAGTTGATGTAGGTGATGTTTCTGATTCATATCTTCTATCAGGAATATATTGAGCTGTGCCCCCCTTTCCTCTTTTCCAGAGTATAAACTGAGGAGCCTGAAGGTCAGAATGATGTCTGTACCAGTGAAGGTCAGCAACACTGTAACTTGTCTGATAGTTACATGTGAGTTTGACAGATTCTCCTTCTGTTTTAGTGACTTCAGTTTGTTGAGGAGTGATTGAGTCTCCAGCTGTGAGTCCTGGAAAAAGAAAGAAGAAAAGTAGTGAAATGGAGTCTGTATATCTGCTTAATGCAGCAGCTTCAACTAAACTTTAATCCCTGTTCTTAAACTCACCTATAATGTGAGATAGAAGCAAAAAGAGGTGCAGCAACATGTCTTTGGAGTTATTAAAGCCAGACAGACAGCACATGAACAATGTTCTTCCACTGCAGCACAATGACCAACAAATAATGTCATTGGATGAGCTCAGGTCTAGTGGGCGCAGTCAGTTACCTAGTGACATTATTGTTTGAGATCAGCTCAGCCAATCAAATAGTTTTGTGCTTCCACAGCAGCTCTGTCTCTGTCTCTGATCTTTACTGCTTCATTTCTCTGTTGCCATCTGCTGCGACCCAACCGGTCGCAGCAGATGGCCCCGCCCCTCCCTGAGCCTGGTTCTGCCGGAGGTTTCTTCCTGTTAACACTAGAAGTCCCAGGCTTTTCTAACCCTCTGTCAGCCAAGTGGAAGCTAACTTGGCTAGTTTGTTAGCATCAATTCATATGTAAATTGGGTCGTTACCTGAGAATTGTGGAGGGGAGTGGGGGAGTGTGAATGATTCCTGAGCCAACTGCCTCTTTGTTTGTGTGTGGGGAGGGGGAACTGCTAAAAGCTGTGAACTTCATTTTGTGTTCGTCTTGATGCATTCTCAATCATCCAGGAAAATAAATCTCCAAAAGATTTATTGATAAAAACAGTACAAAAAAACAAAACAAAGCAACATTTCTACAAAAACAACCATTTGTACACATATTTACAACTAGCAATAAAAAGTGAGTGAGTACATTTCAATCACTCACAATCCTGGCACTGCCATGGTATCTGTAGTCTGCATGTACCACATGTGTATCTGTAGCAGTGAACACATCGCACAGTGGCATGATTGTTCTTGCATTTGTGTTTGACCTGACACGTGGCTCTTTTTCCAGGGCTAGGTGGGGAGGGTTGTGTCCGAGCAACTGTTCTTTTCTTGCCTTCTTCCCAGCCATAAGAGAGTTAGCCAACTCTTTTGCAAGCTCCACCAGGAAGTCCACCCGTCTTTCCTGCGTCCCGGTGCATGCTTGATACAGCACATGTGCATTCAGTGCTGCCATGTCAATCATGTTATAGAACACGGCAACTGGCCAGCGCCGTGTTCCTCTGCGGACCGTGTACTCCCGCACCATCTGGTCCATCACATCCACGCCACACTTTGTGGTGTTGTAAAGGGTGACAGTGTTTGGCTTCCTTTTGGTGGTGTTATCAGTCTGAACCACGCTGTGCATGCTGCTAAGAATATAGACTGTCTTCTTCCGTTTGGCTGCATCGCCGTCAGCGTGGCAGCAGAGGTTGAAAACACCTAAGAAATAAGATAAATTGTTATTTCCATAGCACTTTTACACACAATGAAACACATAAACATAGAACCACAAAAGACCTGCAGCCTACCTGAGTGGTGAATTCATTGCGATCTGCGAGGATGGTGGTTTTCCGTCTAAGAAGTTTTTATGCAAAGGAAAGCGATGTGAAGAAATTGTCCGTGGTAACATTTCTGCCCTTGTCTAGGAATGGTTCCATCAGCCTCATCACTACATTTTCAGACAGTCTCTCCCCACTGGGACGACTGGGGTCCTTGCCAAGATATGGGAGGACATTGCAAATGTACTTGGATTTTAGGTCGAGGCCACCCAAAACGTGATCCCAAACTTGTCAGGTTTACTTGCAATATACTGCAGGAAACAGCACCGAGTCTTTGATGGGAAGAGCTGTTCATCAACGGTGATATGTAGACCAGGGTTGTAGCACGTGATGCAGTTGGTGACAAATGATCCCCACACACTGGAAACTGCAGCGAACTTATCAGTCTTTGCTCGATCACTGCGGGTGGACCTGTCATCAAAGCGTCATCATTGCTCACAATTTGAATTTGTTCACACTGCAGATGAGGAGACTGCTTCTCAACCTAAAAAGAGAGCTTGTTTGAGGACTGAGACAGCGAAAGATGGCACAGTGTGGCGTGAAGAACAGGTGGGGACCTGTCTCCCTTTCACCCCAATAGAAGCGTACGCTGGCTAAGGCCAGGAAAAGTATCTTGAGTCGCCTTCAGAGCTTCCTGTGTTTCATCACTCTTGACATGCTTCATAGCATTCAAGAATGGACTATTCAACATGCACAGCAAACGGAGGATGTTCATTGGTTCATGGACCTCCCTGAACTAATGGCATTTATTTCAATTGTCATCTTGCGGGGGGTTACTAGGGTTCCATCACTACGTGACTGCTGGTCAGCAAACCTGGGAAACCCGCAGATCATTGGAACTATGCCGCGTAACCGCTTCCAAGACATCATGCAACACCTACGCTTTGATGACAGGTCCACCCGCAGTGATCGAGCAAAGACTGATAAGTTCGCTGCAATTTCCAGTGTGTGGGGATCATTTGTCACCAACTGCATCACGTGCTACAACCCTGGTCTACATATCACCGTTGATGAACAGCTCTTCCCATCAAAGACTCGGTGCTGTTTCCTGCAGTATATTGCACGTAAACCTGACAAGTTTGGGATCAAGTTTTGGGTGGCCTCATGACCTAAAATCCAAGTACATTTGCAATGTCCTCCCATATCTTGGCAAGGACCCCAATCGTCCCAGTGGGGAGAGACTGTCTGAAAATGTAGTGATGAGGCTGATGGAACCATTCCTAGACAAGGGCAGAAATGTTACCACGGACAATTTCTTCACATCGCTTTCACTTGCACAAAAACTTCTTAGACGGAAAACCACCATCCTCAGCACAGTCAACAAGATTCGCCGGGAAATTCCTCAATCCGCTAGATACAAAGATCGCAATGAATTCACCACTCAGGTAGGCTGCAGGTCTTTTGTGGTTCTATGTTTATGTGTTTCATTGTGTGTAAAAGTGCTATGGAAATAACAATTTATCTTATTTCTTAGGTGTTTTCAACCTCTGCTGCCACGCTGACGGCGTATGCGGCCAAACGGAAGAAGACAGTCTATATTCTTAGCAGCATGCACAGCGTGGTTCAGACTGATAACACCACCAAAAGGAAGCCAACAGTGTTGGGGAGTAACGGAATACATGTACCGCCGTTACGTATTCAGAATACAAAATATGAGTAACTGTATTCCGTTACAGTTACCGTTTAAAAAGGTGGTATTCAGAATACAGTTACTTTGTTGAAATAAATGGAATACACGGCGGTACTTCCCTGTTTCATATTGTCGCTGGTCAGGACTGTTTGGGTTTGTTTGACAGCTACGTTCTGTTGTTCCAGGCGGCAGCATTACGGTTGCCATGGTTACAGGGTGACGCGCTCTCTCTCTGCGTGTTTCCTGGGTGAGAGAGCGCTTTTTGTTGTTGTTGTTGTGCTAAGCTAAAAGGCAGAATGCTACAGGCATGGCCCTAAAGAATGTAGCCTGATGGGCAGTGTAGTCCGTGCTGCAGGGAGAATGGACTACCATACCCGTTATGTGTCTGTGAGCGAGGGAGGAGAGAAAGGAAGTCCGAGCTGTCACGGAGCAAAAACGGGAGCTGGAAGCATGTAAATATAATAATAACCACTGCAGCCAAGAAGAGTGCCTGACGAGCCCATTTGTAAGTAAGCTATTAAGACTCAACTGTACACTGTGTTCGTGTTTTCCTCCGGAAAAAATAAGTTCCGTTGGAGCAGCCTTTCAACGCCTCTCTGTCTCCCCGCAAGCAAAGTTGACCCAGACAACAAAGTAAAGCTAGTTTTCGCCTACCAGCCCGACATGAACCCGACGTGTTAGCCAGAGGTCCCTTTACTACGTTTGAGCCGCGGACCTTCAGTAACAGTAATAAATCACAGCAATAGGACATTCACGTAGTTGTAAACAGCATGATAATATATTAAGTATTCCAAAGTATTCAGAATACGTTACTCTCATTGAGTAACGTAACGGAATACGTTACAGAATACATTTTGGGGCATGTATTCAGTATTCTGTAGTGGAATACATTTTAAAAGTAACCTTCCCAACACTGGAAGCCAAACACTGTCACCCTTTACAACACCACAAAGTGTGGCGTGGATGTGATGGACCAGATGGTGCGGGAGTACACGGTCCGCAGAGGAACACGGCGCTGGCCAGTTGCCGTGTTCTATAACATGATTGACATGGCAGCACTGAATGCACATGTGCTGTATCAAGCATGCACCGGGACGCAGGAAAGACGGGTGGACTTCCTGGTGGAGCTTGCAAGAGAGTTGGCTAACTCTCATATGGCTGGGAAGAAGGCAAGAAAAGAACAGTTGCCTCAGACACAACCCTCCACACCTAGCCCTGGAAAAAGAGCCACGTGTCAGGTCAAACACAAATGCAAGAACAATCATGCCACTGTGCGATGTGTTCACTGCTACAGATACACATGTGGTACATGCAGACTACAGATACCATGGCAGTGCCAGGATTGTGAGTGATTGAAATGTACTCACTCACTTTTTATTGTTAGTTGTAAATATGTGTACAAATGGTTGTTTTTTTTTTTTTTTTTTTGTACTATTTTATCAATAAATCTCAGCAACAAAGGAAATACACTCATGTGTGTTGATTTCTCCCTAAGGCAAACTGAAATTCCTTGTGGCTCAGGAAACTAACCACTCCAAGTGGTTCACCATGGCCCCACCTTATTTACATAACAAAAGCAGCTGTTCACAGGTGATTAAGGATATTAGCTAAAAGCCTACCAGCCATTTGGCTCGACGGTGGGTTTTCTAGGTAGAAAAGCCAAATGACTAATCTCTGGGACTTCTAGTGTTAAAAGGGAGTTTTTCCTTCCCACTGTCGCCAAAGTGCTTGCTCATAGGGGGTCATATGATTTTTGGGTTTTTCTCTGTATTTATTATTGTGCGATCTACTGTACAATATAAAGCGCCTTGAGGCGACTTTTGTTGTGATTTGGCGCTATATAAATAAAATTGAATTGAATTGAATTCATCTTCATCTGTTTGTGATCATATTGCCTTCAACAAAAAGAAGCATTAGTTTGGCTCCTACAGGTTTGAATCTCTAAATGAAAATGTGTGTGTCACAAAAAATATGAACAAGTATACAGACTATATGTGAACATTAATGGCATCAAACAAAACTGTTTATTCTGAGTTTTTTTTTTTTTTAAAGCTATCGAGATGGAAAAGCTAAATATTTTTTTCTAGTAGAGGCTCAAAAATGTCACGTGATGAAATCTTATTTTTTATAACATTTCATAGTAATGTAGAAAAAACAAGTTCTCACCCTCACACTTTTTAAAATAAAAATTTAATGCCTCTATTAAAACATTTATTTCAGGACACAAATGGAGGAAAAGGAGAAGTTTGTAGCAGTGCTTAGTCGTCCACCTGAACCACATGTTATCAAACCTAAAAAATGAACTAGGAGCTGAAACAAAGGTTGGTGCTCGGACTCAGGTGATACAAACAGAAGAAACAGAAATCACTGTAATGATGAAGAAGGCTCTCCCGTGTCAGACAGTGTAACACTGATGCAGGTCAAAGTCTGTAAAATGTGATATTTGTGGAACAGCCTTCAAGAAAAATTCTAAAATGAAGAAATAACATAGAATCCACAGAAGTGAGAGCATTTAAGCAAAACATGAGAACATTTCAGTGATGTCACTTAAGGTCCGCATTAAAACACTGAAATGTGAGAAACTGTACCAATGTACCACATGTGGCAAAACCTCTATTTTTCAAAGCCTGGTGGAAACACTGTTGCGTTCATCGGAGTGTTTCCACCAGACTTTGAATGTGTGTGAATGTTGGTTAGTTTGCACTTGAGTTTAGAAGTGCTTGTATGACTGGGTGTGAATGGGTGAATGAGGCATGTTGTATACAGCGCTTTGAGTACTCCGGGAGAGTAGAAAAGCGCTATATAAGAATCAGTCCATTTACCATTTACCAAATCCACAGGAGAGAAGCTGTGTTACTAAAAAAACAGTGGGAAAAGGTTCAAAGTAATCTCCTACAAAGAGGCGGAGCTTGTTGGAAAAGATTTAAGCAGCTGACTGAAGTTTGGTCAGTTTACAGGATGCTGCCATGCGATTGCATTTGTCCCTAACCATCAGGAACCCTCGGGCTAACTTTTACCGAGTGGAAAAAAAAGTTAGTTTTCATCCTCCAGCTTTAGTTTGTTTATGTTATGTTAACATAGCTGTGTCACTAGCCATCAAATTATTATATACCAGCTAGCTCAACTTCAGTAACTCTACAAACGTCACTGCTGTTTAGTTTTCTGTCTTTATTTATGTTGAAAGTTATAGCACAGCTGTACGTTTGAATTTTTCAGAAATCCTCAGTCAGACCATGGCATATTATTTAATCTTAAAATAATTTGGAGACTTCCTGCGTACCATTAGCGGGAGTCCATGTACCACCAGTGGAATTGTACCACAGTTTAAGAACCACTGCTGTAAACAATATTTGCCATCGTACACTGTAGGATTCTTATATTCAGACAGCTCTCGTCACTTCAAGGGAAAAAACCAAGTGATGATGATGGTGATTATGATGATGTGTGTGTGTGTGTGAGCTTCGTGTCACCCACGGTCAAAGTGCATTCAGCTGAATTTGTGTAGCTCCATCACTAAAAACGGTCACGTGTCGAAGCCTAGCTTATGAGCTGTCCAAGGTCCTGAAAATACAACAATTTCATTTGAGTCGATTAAATGTTTATTGGTGAAATAAAGTTTGATTACATTCAAGTTAAAATGTTATACGTGGGGAAAAATCAGGAAAAATGTGTCGTTAAACTTTATTAAAAATGAATGTATTGATTAGAGTGCTGTCCATCCAAGGCCTGATTACTGTCAGGACAGGGTCCAAAGACGCCATCATCCCTCCATTCTCTCCGCTCTTCTGTCATTTCTTTTTTTAGTCTCACTGAGCAGGCTCTGAAACAGAGGCGAGAGAGCACAAGAGAGCGAGGGCAGCAAGAGAGGCGAAGGAGTGAGAGAGAGATAAGATGGGTTCGGGAAAGGAACATTGATACACATGACAGATGGGGAACATGGAACAAGAATAACTAAACGTGGAACACAGAAACTATAAATGTAACATGAGCAGAAAACACTAAGAACCAAGAATAATCATAAATCATTGAGTATGATTTAAACCAGAAAAACACAAACACTGGCTCACAAACCCAGTGCCATGACAATCTGAGGATTAATAATAAAATATAATTTTCCGAGGTTTTGGCGGTAAATGTTCTCAAAACATTTAATAGTCGACAGTATCTTCAGAGAGTGAGTGGTGGGAGAGAATTTGCTCCACGCATGTTAGTTTGTTTGTAATGAAAGAGGACGATGAGATCAGAACACACTGAGTGTTGACTATTCTTATTTTTCAATACTGGCATAAAAAGACCTTTAATCAAATAATGTCGACAATTTCAAATTCAGTGGGCGGGGCCAGTTCCCTAGACATCTAGACATCAGTGTTTCAGTTCAGCTCAGCCAATCAAATAGTTTTGAGCTTCCACAGCAGCTCTGTCTCTGTCTCTGATCTTTACTGCTTCATTTCTCTGTTGTCTTTGTCATCAGTCCAATGACACAAGAATCAGAGGTTTAACAGTGTGTGGCTCCCTCTAGTGGATGTTGTGGAGTATTCTGTTGTCTTTGCTCCAAAGGTTTTTGTACAGAGTTTTGGTGTTTCCTGTCACTGTGGGCTGCAGAGCACAGTAGTACACAGCAGAGTCTGTCACTGCAGCAGAGGAGATCTCCAGATGAAACTCCTTTTTTTCTTTCTCATGTATAAACTTCAGCTTTTCTGTTTGTGGTGAATAATCTGCCATGAGAAGCTGTGGACGTGAACCGGACTTCTGATGGTACCAGAAAAGTGTCTGAACTACAGCTGAATAGTTGCAGGAGAGAGTCACAGTGTCTCCTTCCAAACTCATCACTACATCTTTAGATGGTGTCAGTAAATCCTCAGAGGATCCTGAAAACAACAGAGACATATTTCACCATCATGTTTCTGTATCTTTAAACTTAGTTTATAAAAAGTGAATCAATTCAAACAACATCCAAATATTTTCATGTCTATCATCTCCTTTTACATCTCACTCCATCTTTTGATGACTCACCAGTCTGAAAGGAGACCATCATCATCCAAATGAAAAGCAGGAACATGATTTTCTCTTGGACTGAATGAACAATAGAGAGAACACAGCAGCTCTTCAGCTCCTAAATGAAGCCTTTCATATTCACTGGTGTAGCTCCTCCTCCTCCAAAGGCTGCTTCTTCTGGATAGGCTCGGCCCTGGTTTCTGTGGAGCCTGTAAATAAAGAGAGCTTTGAATATTTGAAATATTTAGCAGAATGTAGAATAATCTCACTCATGTATTAAACAGCAGAAGTACACGTGTAAACCAGCCAGCATCAATACTGGATTTTAAAGATTCATTTGTAGCTGATGGGTTTCAACAACCTAACAAATGTTTATCAAATAAAAGCCTGATTAGAAAAACCCTTTTCCAATGTTTCCTGCACAATTTCAAGCTTTGGATGTAAAGCATCAGCTGTTGTTAGCTCTTCCTAAATTTCTCATACTTGGCAAGTTATAAATCTGTAGGAGTGGAAAAATAAATACAGAGTTCAGTATCAGCTCTATTAGATATCACAGGCGTTTCTTTAGACTCAGTAATGATGAAGTTATTGAGGGATGTGCATTACTGGGTAGAAATCATTCTCCAGTTTTCTTTGGCTGCTTGTTCACTCATTTTCAGTCCAGTCCTTGTACCTGATCATTTTCAGAGGAATGTTTTTGATTGTTAAGACTCTAAACACTGAGTAATGAATCCTTCAAGCATAAAATGCTCCTAACTCAACACATGAACCACTGTTTTCAACAGAAAACAGGCAAATAACAAGTTTTATGTTTTATATTTGGACTCTTATTTACTCGAGTCTGTTACAAAAAAAACACAAATATTCACATTTTGTTGGTTGAATCAATAAATAATGAAAGTATATCAGTTTGATATAATAGAATCAATGAGGTAATTCTCAACGAGATATTAGCTTGAAAATTTGAATTTTATTCAAATACGAGAACAAAGAGTTCTTACAGTTTTTATTTTATACAACATAAATTCTGCAAAAGAATAAAAACTGAGCTGAAGACTTTTAGCTTCATGTGAGAGATTTTACCTTAAAGAGATAAACCTCTGTTACTCTGTTTATTTTGCTTCTGCTGCATTTTTTCATGTCCTCATCCACTAAATATAAAATAGTGTAAATGAGCAGCTTTGGATGTTTGACAGTTTTTATTGTGTCTGAACGTTCCTACAGTTGGTTTGTGGTTGATGTGGATTTGCTGCTCATGTGAATCCTCCCACAGTGTTTCATTAGCAGCTGTAACCACAGTGACTCTGATAAAACAGGAATTAGCAGAATCCATCTGATATGAAGCTGTGCTTTGAATACCACTTCCCTCCTCTTTGAAGAGTAGTCAGATATCTGTGTTCAGGTTTTTGTACAGCCTCTTCTACACTTTGTATCAATGTGTTTGTAGAGCACAGTAGTAGAGAGCTGTGTCTGCCAGGGTTAGTGCTGTTATGGTCAGAGTAGTTGATGTAGGTGATGTTTCTGATCTATATCGATTATCAGGAATATATTCACCACTCCATGATCCTGCTCCTTTGTAGAGTATAAACTGAGGAGCCTGAAGTTCAGAATGATGTCTGTACCAGTGAAGGTAAAGTCTATCTGCATCTGTCTGATAGCTACATGTGAGTGTGACAGATTTTCCTTCTGTTTCAGTGACTTCAGGTTGTTGAGGAGTGATTGAGTCTCCAGCTGTTAGTCCTGGAAAAAGAAAGAAGAAAAGTAGTGAAATGCAGTCTGTATATCTGCTTAATGCAGCAGCTTCAACTAAACTTTAATCCCTGTTCTTAAACTCACCTATAATGTGAGATAGAAGCAAAAAGAGGTGCAGCAACATGTCTTTGGAGTTATTAAAGCCAGACAGACAGCACATGAACAATGTTCTTCCACTGCAGCACAATGACCAAGGTTCAGTGGGCGGGGCCAATTACATTTTGACATCATAGTTTCAGTTCATCTCAGCCAATCAAATTGTTTTGTGCTTCCACAGCAAATCTGACTCTGGTGTTTTCTGCTTCATTTCTCTGTCATCTTTGTTATCAACCCAAAGACAAAAACATATGTGAACTGCTTCAGTCTTTCCAGTCATGTCAAAGCTTCCAGGGTTTTCAGTGAAATGATGTCTGCTGTATCTTACACAATCTATTTTACATCTTTTGCAAGATACATGGATGAGTACACATCACTGTGAGGAGGGAGGATGCAGCACTTTCACTGTGTGCAAACACAAGGAGCCAAATGTTCTCCATCACTGAGCTCTTTTAGTATATTAAGGGTTAAGTTTGACATAAACAGAATTTTTAACAAAACAGAATTTCTCTTGGTTATGATTAGAGACAAAAAAGTCGAACAATGAATTAAAAGCAAACTAAAATTGAAAAGAACAAAGCTAACAGTGATAAGTTAAATCATCTCATCTAAATGAAAATATGGAGCACCAGAACATCTGATTTAATAGACAATAGGCCAAATATTTAACATCTGAATATAATAAAAATGTATTAGTGGTCAGCTAAACAGTAATAATAATTAACAAATAATTTATTCAGGCATTACTTCGTGAGTTTCTATGTAATTAAACTGTGTGAAAACATATTTCTTTTATTTGTTCTGAACTCACCAAATCCAAACAGTAACTCCTTTTATAAAAATGAGATTTAAAAATGTCATCTGAGTCTGCGGTGCTGATCGGTTTAAGGAGGCAGTGGATTCAAGATAAGAATCATGGTAAACTTCAATGTAAGAAAACCATTCAGATAATTTCAAAACAGAAAACTTAAAATTCAAATGATAATATTGTAATTTTCTTGTTTTTCATGGATGTGAAAAAAACCCCATTGTTTTCAGCTAGAAACTGATTTGAAACAGAGAGAAATCTTCGACAGCGGAACAGTTAAAGGTAAATGTCCTCTGCCGGAACAACAACGATGTGACACCAAGCGGAAGTAAAGAAAGGAAAGGCGCGTGTGTGAACAGAGCCGAGAGTGTGGGACCGAAAAGAGTCAGCTCATCACTGTGGTGTTAGCGGCTTTACACTGACTCCCCGAGCTCTCTGTAATACTTTACATTCATTAATAAGAGAGAGAGAGAGAGAGAGAGAGGGAGGGAGGTGCGTTAACAGTCCCGCTCTGGCGGAGCTTTATCACGTGACACCAGGCGGAACTAAACAAAAGAAAGGCGCTAATACTGTAAACTTTCCTCTTGTGTGCCTGAGCAGAGACTCTTCTGTTGTGTTGTGTTTTGTTGTGTTGTTTTATGTGAGCTGTGGCAGTAACAATGCCTTCAGTTCAGTATCTGAGAGAGTTTATCAACGAGCGACTAACTGCTGCTGCTGAACAAATATTCTTGGAGTTTGAAAAAACGATCGTCCAGTACGAGGAAGAGATCGACCGTCAGCGCAGACTGCTGGATATCACCTGGAAACCCCAAATCAAGCTGCACAGGACAGGTGAGTGTCACTCTGAGGGAGGATCCTAATCACAGCTCTGCGGGACATTTAAAAACTCGACTGCATCTTTTGCATCCCTGCTGGTGTTGCAGATTAACTGGTGACGATCAATGTTGGGTTTATTTAGAGAGAAAAGAAAAATATACTCAAAGTGGATTTTCTTAAATTTATTAAGCAGTTGAAGGCTCAAGTAAAAAAAAATTAAAAAAAATAAAACAACTGCTTCGCTTAGGAGGCCCAAACAAACAAAGAGCCCCACACCCAGACAGTAAACGCTTTTTATTATGTGTGATAAACAGGACGCTATGGTCACTGGTCAAAGGTTGGAGGAAAGCCACAGTTCTCCTTCATATTTGGCTGAAATCCAGCACTTCAGCTCACATTTCTTCTTCTGCAGTTTTCTGAGCATCTCCTTAGGTGGAGACGCCACTTCACCCCTCTGCCAGTGATTAACTGGTGTCGTGAATAAACTGGTGACAGTCAAACAGATGTGTGGTAGATTTGCTTTTCAGGAGCTGCTACTGACAAACCAGCAAATAAACACTGAATATTTCACCTGAGACATTTGAGATTAATTTGTGTCTTTTTCTCTGGAAATGAATTCAATTTGAAAATTATTTGAAATGGTGGTTTAGTGAGTTTGTGGTCACCTGGGACAATCATGTACTGTTTGTCAGAAACACTTGGGGCCAAAATAGATAACTGATCGTCACAGATAGTGAGAGTTGGTAGTTAGATACAGTCTGTATAGGTTTGGTTAATTTAACTAACATTTGTGAGGAGACGGGAGTTACAGTAGTTAGACAATGATTGATAAGCAACAGAGCCAGTGTGACTGAGTCGATCTCCTGAAAGTGAGTGGGTTTAAGAAAGTGAGTGACTCCGGTGTGCCAGTTGGTGTGTCATGTGTGTTTTTTGAGTTTTAGGTGAGTTGGCTTTAAAACATCAACTCTCCAAGTTGAGAATATTCATAATTTAATTTCCAAAAATTGCATACGATCGTTATATTGTAGCTGGATCGGCTGAAGTATCACATAGTACCTGCAGCAGTCTCAAATGGAGTCCTGTCCAGTGCCATAGCATACAGCCAGATTAACCTGTAACACATCTGCACCTGGATCTATCACCATGCTGAGTAAGGACTGAGTGGCTGCACTTACACCTGGAGCATTCAAAACAACCCACAAACATCATGTTGAAAGATGCGGTGCCAGCAATGGATTGACTAAAACAGGCCGTTAAGCAAAGACAACAAGAATCATTTTTTCTGTTCATTTAAAATGCAAAACGTCTGCACTCACTGCACAAGGAAAGTGTGGCGGCTGCACTTACAGCCACACAGTGGTAATAGCCACCATATTAGTGTAGAGGCTCATACATAACATTGCATTCACATTTGTCTTTCTTTAAATATAGGAATTAATTTACAGGACAATAAATAACTGGTTTTGGTTTAGAATTAATTCACATACCCACATAACACTGCATTCTAAAATAAGTGCACACATTTTAGTTTACACTGTTATGCATGATTTATTCTTTGTTTTCTGAGTTACGTTAGTTGCAGCTGCTCCAGTTGATTGAGGAGCCAAGAGGTGGAAAAGGGGCGGAGCGAGCCTTGATGGAAAGCTGCAAATTGGCTCATTCCTCGGGACCATGGGGGGGAATCGGAGTTCTTTATGTTAGTTTCAGTTAGGTTTTGTGTGTTTTACCCCTTTTTGTGAGCTGATCAGGCACTATTTAAGTTTCCCCTTTGTCTCGTTAAGTTAGGTCAGGTTGAGTTATCAGTATGGTTTGCTAACTTTGAGTAGAGTTCTGTTATTTTGACCTCTTTTATGGGCCCAAGATTTTCATTCTTTTTGCATGATTTAACCAATTATGTTTTTGGGTTAAATAAAAAATCCTTTTTTTGGACTTTAACCTGTGCCTAAGTATCCTTCGCTCCTCGGTCTGTCACAGAAAGTCAACACACACTGTGCACTACCACTTTCTGCAGTAGGTTCATTCAATCTAGAAAGAGAGAAATTGTATGTTGTCACGGTCACATGGTCTAAAGTCAGGTTGTTGAATGAAGAAACTGCGCTTATGAGGTTTAGGAGGCTGCCATGTGTAAATGTGCAGTTACTGCAGATTTGTGTGCACAAGTCTTATCTGTGTGTACCGTGATATGGCCCAGCCCTAAGACAAAGCACTGTGCCCAGTCTGAGGCTGGTAGTCAGTGTTTGTTCAAGTACAATACACCGTGACCATTATAGCTAGCATACAAAGACACCATAGGATGTAGCGCTCTGCTGTTTGGGATGTTTGTCACAGACTCCTCCAGCTGCTGCGTCACCCACAAATGTTTGTTAAAATAATCAAGCTTGTGTTGTAGGCAGTGTTGAGGAGTAACGGAATACATGTACCAGCGTTTCATAATTAAAATACAAAATATGCAATATTTTTAGAACCACTGGCCTTAACTATTCGAGCTAACAGGGATATCAGAGGTGTTCATGCAGGGGGTATGGAGCACAAGTTATTTTTATATGCTGATGACATCTTAGCAGTATTAACGGATCCCATGCAGTCTCTACCAGCGCTACTCACATGTGTTGAGTCATTTTCAAGGTTGTCAGGTTATAAGATAAACTGGGACAAATCGGAAGGCATGCCACTATCAGCATCATGTCATTCTAGATGCATTACTCCATTCAATTTTAAGTATTTATCTTCAGGTATGACGTATTTAGGAATATTATTAAACCCCAAACTGGAGGATATTATGCTTTCAAATATGGAACCTCTTCTCCTAAAGATAAAAACAAATCTGGATAAATGGGGTAAATTGAATCTTACACTATGGGGTAAAATTAATGTGATTAAAATGATGGTGACCCCACAGTTCAATTATGTTTCCATGATGTTACCTGTAAGAATTTCTTTACACATATTTAGTCAATTTGAGAAGCTAATTAGGGATTTTTTGTGGAATAAGAAGAAGCCAAGAGTGAATATAAAGAAAATGTGGGCCGCTAAAGACATTGGGGGAATGGCCCTCCCAAATGTGAAGTTGTATAATTTAGCTTTTGAAATGTCAAGACTGGCCAAGCACTGGACAGGTTCGGACTCTGAGCTGAGCTGGATGAAGATCGAACAGGAACTAGTGAGCCCTTTTACACCCTTGGATGTTCTCTCACAGGGCTCAGCAATTAATGGACAAGACTTTCATAATAACCCAGTGCTCGGGTATTCTAAAGCTGTCTGGGTCGAGGTGCACAAGATGTGTGGAGCCTCTCATTTAAGACAACCTTATACCTCGTTATGGAACAACACTGCTATACAGATTGGGAGAAAAATGGTGTTCTGGAAGGAATGGCTTGTCAAAGGCATACACAGGATAAGTGATCTTTACTCAGGGGGAGTGTTTATGTCATTCGCTGAAATAACCCAAAAATATGGTTTGACAGGAGAAAATAATTTTTGGAAATATTTACAAATAAGGGATTGTATTACCAAAGGAAAGTTTACTCAAAACACAAATATGGTGGTGGAGTTTTTAGAATTGTCCAGTACAGCACATAAAGCAGCTGTTTTCTACAAACTGTTTAACAATCTAAAAAAAGAGATATGTGAAAACTTGAGGATTATATGGCAGAGAGATTTGAGTTGTGCAATTTCTAAAGAAGATTGGTGTAGAATTTTGTCATTCTCTGATAAATATATAAGAGAGGCCAGGGGTAAATTTACTCAGTACAAATTAATACACAGATGGTACTTCACTCATTCTAAACTTTATAGAATGGGAATCAGTCCCAGTAATATATGCTGGAAATGTAGCTCAGATCCAGGGACATTTATACATGCTATTTGGGAATGTGGGAAAGTTTATCCCTTCTGGCAAAAAGTATTGGACAAAATAGGAAGGTGGATTGGTTTAATAATACCCTTGTCACCAAGACTGTGCTTATTAGGGGATCGGTCGGTGTTGCCGGGGGTTTCAAAATATGATTTTGTGGTTATAAAGGTGGGGGTGATTGCAGCGGCCCGAGTTATTCTCAGTGTATGGAAGGAACCATCTCCTCCAGAATATAATAGGTGGAAAGAAAATATGCTGAAAATGGTGTCGTATGAAAAATTCTTGGCGAGGATTAATGACGATAGGGAGGGTTTTGACAAATCATGGGGACGTGTTTTCGGCTGAGATGGTTGAAATTTATTTGGTCAGGACAATTATCTTTAGTTAAATTTTATGCTTGCTGTGTTTGTATGTGGGTGTAGGCACTCAGTAACGGAATAACTTAAGAATTTCATTGTATTGTCCTTTTTTTGTGTGTGTATTGATAGTTGTGTACTGATAGTAAGTATTGCAAAATGGATCCAAAATGCATAGTTGAATTAATCATGGGATTGGAAGCTGTCTTTTTGTTTTTGTTTTTTTGTTGTTGTTTTTTTGTTGTTTGTTTGTTTTTCTGTTGTTATTTGGTTTGTTGTTTTGTTTTTGTTTGTATAAAGGTTAAAAACAAATAAAGACTTTAATTACAAAAAAAAACAAAACAAAAACAAAATATGAGTAAATGTATTCCGTTACAGGTTTATGTGCAAGACGCAAGAACAGAAAACACTGAAAGCTACAAATGTGTTGTGCATGAAACTGGAATTAAAACGTGGTGATGGAGCCAGAGCCGGATGTTTGTCAGAAGTTAATCTGGCTGTGGACTATCGCACTTGGCCACAGGTGGCGCTAGTTGACTTGCCTACATTTGAGTGCACACAAAGTAAACTGCACGCTTCAGTTGTGTGGCGAAGACGCTGAAATCGAAGTAATAAAACGTACGAGGGGAATGATAACGAAGACAAGATTCTCCAGTAACTCAGTTTGCTGTTTCAGAAAGCTGCTGATCTCAGACCTGCACAGCTTCAGCTGCATGAAGAGCACATGAGATTTTCTCTGACAGCATTAAATTAAACCTGATTAAGATCAAAGGTCATCACTTGTATGTTAAATTAAAAACTTCAATCTAGAATTTCTTCACACTGTGTTTTGCCAATGTTGTATCATTCATACCAGAGTAACCAGAGAGGATGTATATTTAACCCTCTGGGTCCACGGCACAATTGGCCATTTTAACGGCTTTTGATTTTTCCTCTACATTTCACCGTTAAAAAAAAACTTTTACTTTGCTTGTTTGGTATCTTTTTTTAGCCTCAGGCCTGACAGCAGGTGTATCACTCCACCTGGAGACAGCGTTTGCTCTGTAATCTGCCTTTGGTGGCTTTTTGGCAGCAACTGTGACATTCAGCAGTTGCCTCATTGTTTCGACACACAACAAAACTATTGACTACACTTCACACCAACTACACACTCCAAATGTCACAAATCTCTCACATGTCAAAACTCTTTCTTTTGCGCGCCCAATCACTCGCTGCCGTCATTCCCAAAACTTCCCCCTCTTCCTAAACAACCACATGTTGCCACATAATTTTTTTGATTGGTTGACATAGTACACTTTTCCACCAAGGGGAAAAGGGTGGAGTTTGTTTAATTTTATTTTTTTATTTTTTTAGTCGCAAGCAGAGAGCGCTCCCCATCGCTGTCCTTAGAAAATGTGTTTACCATTTCTTCCTGCAGAAAACACAACAATAGTATTCAGTAAAAAATTGCATATACTTTTTATCATAACTTTGGTTTTACCTGGCCTATCGACACAATTTAAAAACTGGTATATAGATTGAAGTCCAGACTTTCACTACAAGTTGAAATGGAGACTCAGGGTTCATCTTGTTGCCATGTCATCTTAAATTGGTCATGTGACCAACACGCTGGCACGTCAGTCGACCCCAGAGGGTTAATCACACAAAGCAAACATCTCCATCACAGTGCTCATGAATTAGTGGGTGTGTCCATCTTCTGTTGGAAGAAGTTTTTATAAACCTCTGGACCGAGCTAACCCAGCTTGGTCCTTATGGTCTCCCTAAAATCTCAAATGACAACCTTACATTTTTGATATTAACATTAACTCTGGGCCTCTGGAATGTGCAGCTGATGTTATCACCATCTAAAGAAGGATAAAAACAAAAACTAAGGAGTGCTGAATCATTAAAACATACAGACTGTGAAAGTAATAGGTGTGCAGCATTGGTAACTAACTAGCAACAAGCCTCTAACACAGTGTGTATGCTAATGGCTAATGTAGCTAACAAATTAACAGCAGAGTGCTGTTAGATGTTGTAGAAATATAAGATTATAAGCTGTGTGTGTGTCTTTTTTTTTGTTGTTGTTGTTTTTTGTTTTATAAATAGTAGCGATGTGGTTGTATCTACCTTAATTTAATGAGTCAACAGTGGGAGCAGTCGGGCTACATAAAAAGCAAAGGGTGGCGAGTTTGCGGTCACGTCCAGCAGGTGTGTGGGCGGGACAGTAATCCAGACGCTCCACCTCAAGTCACTACTGCGCAGACTCTGACAATAACTTGGACCCACCTTATCTGCAATACTTTCAACAGCTGTAAATGCACTAATAAAATCAGCCATTAGTTATATCCAACCCTGGGTCGCTGTTTTACTCACAACCTCTTGAGATTCTGTGAAGCAAAGCCGATTTAAAAAAAAAAAATGAGCTCAGTCTATCATCATTACTTTTCTTTTCCACATGTCCTTCCTTCCCTCCAGAACTCCCACGGCAGCCTGTCTGTAAGGATGAGGATGTTCTCCCTGAGCGGCAGCTCTGGAGCCAGGAGAGGAACTCTCTGCACCAGGAGGAACCAGAACTTCCACATATTAAAGAGGAACAGGAGGAACTCTGCACCAGTCAGGAGGGTGAGCAGGTTGGACTCAAGGAGGAGACTGATACCTTTATGGTGACTGCTGCTGAGGAAAGAGACCACCATGACCCAGAAGCAAACAGCAACCAGCTCCCTTCTCAAACCTCTCCTATAGATGAGAGCCAAAATTACAGAGGAAGCAGGAGTTTAGACTCAGGGACAAATAGTAACTTAGAAAGTCAGAGTAATTCTGACACAGGTAAAGAGTCTTTAACATGTAATCTTTGTGGAAAATCCTTTAAGAATAAGTACAAAATGAGTCAACATCACAGAATCCACACAGGTGAGAAGCCATATTCTTGTGAAATGTGTGGGAAAAAGTTTTGTCTGTCATCAACACTTAAAAGCCATAAGACTACCCATACAGGTGAGAAACCGTATTCTTGTAAAATATGTGGCAAAAGTTTCACACGAAGCAGTGGTGTGACCATACACATGAGAATGCACACAGGTGAGAGACCGTACCATTGTAAAACATGCAGGAAAGTGTTCTCAAGTAGCAGTCATTTATCGGCACATAGAAGAACACACACAGGTGAGAGACCGTATCATTGTAAAACATGCGGGAAAATGTTCACATCTAGCAGTCATGTATGGCGCCACATGAAAACGCATACGGGTGAGAGACCATATCATTGTAAAACATGTGGGAAAATGTTCTCATCTAGCAGTCATTTATGGCGCCACATGAAAACTCACACAGGTGACAAGTCGTAGTCTTGAAACATTTAGAGAACAATGTCCAAGAAGCCAAGCTTGAAAGAAGATCTGAGAATTTATACAGGTTCACAGGAGAACTTTCAGAGTTTAAATACCTTTAAGCTGTGTTCCAAAATCATCATTTATTGCATGTTTATTATGTATAAAGCAGATTTAACCCTGTAAGACCCAATCCACCAAAAAATAGCCAGAAAATTCTTTTTTTTTTTTTTTCGGGGGGGGGCTCAAATGTTTAATAACCCTTATAACAAAATCCACTCCTTTTCTTAATATCATGTTGTTTATGATATATAATAAATATATATTTTTTGTTTTGATTGATGCATTTGATACATTTGGCATTTTTGTTAACAACAGTGTTAATTTTAGACAAAAAAAGGAGTTTGTCCATAACATTTTGAAATTATGGCAAGTATCGATCATGTTGATGAGATAGAGGTTTCAGAAAGTCATGTAGCAAATATGATACAAAGGGCATTATAGGGTTAATTTGTTCTCATCAAATTCGTCAATGAAAATATGGTGACTCTCAAAAGATGGATTTTAGTTTTGGTTTTATTTATTGATATATTCCTCTGTGGCGAAGTTGAAACTCAATTTGAATATGAAGTTTTGTTTTTGCTGTGCATTAGAGGATAGTTGATAGCTGTTGCTGATTTGGAGTCAGTTTCTTTTGATGTTAAACAGCATTTGAGCTATTTGTTTTTTAATAAACAGATAAAATTAAAGGTTTTTGTTACATTGGTAGCTGTTTAGTTTATTTGGTTCATATCACTTTTGGTTATTTCGTTCATTAAGACTGACATAAGTTTTTGGTTTTTTTTATTTTTTAACTTTTGAGTTTTGTAAGAATGTAGACGTGTTGTGCTGATGGGATCATCAGGTTGGGTAGGCAGGTCCACCATGGGGGAGGGTCTTTGTTTTGTTGTTTGTTTTATGTACACAGTAACTAATGGATGAATATTTTGACAGTAGTAAAGCAGCAAGTTTTGAGGGGATGACTGTGTTGCTTGGACTCCTCCAGCATGCATCAAAGTGCTGTTTCTGTAGCTGCACAGGTGTTTCTCTGCTTGATTTGCCTTACAGTGTGAGGCAAAGATGTTTTTCCTGCCAGAGCTCATCTTTCATCCAGCACCGCTTTACAAGAGAGGGTTTCAAAAAAAACCAAACAAAACCTGAAGAAAATGTACTAGGGATAAATGAAGATAACAGTTTACTTCAGTTGTACTTGTATCCTCTATATCCATTGAATAGATTTTTATAGGTTATTGCTGTTAGCTCCTGCATGAATTAAATTGAATCTGTGATTAAAGCCCACCTGTCATTACTTTATTTCATTCCTCGGACTCCTCCCACCTGAATGCTGTCATTATAAAGCCACTTGAGCTCGGTCCTTAAGATGTTTCAGAACAGGTGCAATTTGTGGTCCTTATACACACACAATACGGAAATATTACGTTGAAGCACAGTATGTATCACTCTGCAAGGCTCCTGGCTGCAGTAGCTGTAATGCTCCAACAATCCATCAAGCGGTGCAACTTCGTAGCTTACCAAAGTCATACTAAAACATTTTTTGACAAATTGCTGAGCGCCGTGTACCACATAAAAAGGGTTCGCGATCAGTAAGCACAACCATAATTCATACATAAAGCGCACTGTCGATTATTGAGAAAATGAAAGGATTTTAGGCAGCGTCAACGCGTTAGCCCGGTTAGCTTGTTAACGCATTGACGCCGTTCAGCCCCACGCACGGAAAATCTCAGTTAACTTGTTAACTGCATTAACGTTAATGCAGTTATGGCGTTAACGTAATTTTAACGAGATTTACGCTACCAGAACTAAAATGGTAATCTCCAAATGTTTTCTTTTTACCGACCAGCTCCTCTTTGATAGCTGCCGTGTCCATCTTATAGTTGCCTGCAGGTGAAGCGATGGTGGAAGGTAGTGGTGCAACGGATCACGGTTGATCCGAAATCCGAACCGATCCCACTCCACGGTTTGGTACGCACGTGATCCGAAGATTCGAAAAAGAAAAAAAAGTATGCGTATGGTGCGCGTGGTCAGTCTGTCAAGCGGTAGTTATGATCAGCGCTAGCGGTCCAAGTGGCGGAGCAGAGGAGTTTGCGGCATTTAAGCAGCCCTTTGCTGCCCAATCCGACCGGGCTAAAGCTATTACAAAAGCTAATGGGGTGTTTAGCTGCAGACGGGAGGCCTGTGATGAACGTGCTTGAGCCATGCTATGACATCTCGTTGCGCGTCCACTTCAGTGACAAGATCGTTCCAAGCATGTATGAGCAGGAGAAGTTTAAAGTTACGGCTGAACTTTCCCAGGCATCTTCTGTTGCTCAAACTACAAATGGGTGGAGCTCCAGGGCAACGGAAAGCCACGTGACCGTGACCGCTCGTTATATCACAGCGGAGTGGTAGATACAAAGCCCTGTACTGCCCTATAGATTACATTAGATTAGATGAAAATTTATTTATCCCTCGGGTGGGTTCCTCTGGGAAATTCAGTTTCCAGTAGCACAGCACCAACAGAAGTTGCACAATGTGAGCAGAAATATACCATATATACACATTTATAAATACAGAGAATACAAAAGGGATAAATAGAATAAATAGGAATAAGAATACAAGGGAACGGCACATTTCAAGTATTGTGAGTCTATTACACCGTTGGATATTAACAAAAACTATTGCACAGTGAAAAGGCACTACAGCTACTTGTTACCCCCTCCTCTGTCCCCGTTTCCCCTCCAGTGAGGAGTTAAACAGTTTGATGGCGTGTGGGACAAAGGACTTTTTAAGTCTGCTGGTCCTTGACTTTGGGAGAAGCAACCTGTCACTGAACAGACTCCTCTGGTTGTTTATGGCCGTGTGCAGAGGATGCAGAGGCTGCCCAGCATGGCCCATAATGTCCATATTGCACCTTAATTAGTTTTTATATAAGTGTGTGGAATGAGTCTTCAGTTGAATGTTTTTTTAATAGACAAAAAATACTTAAATAAGTTAACGGCGAGTAGAATTTTTGTCCTTTTTTTCTATTTTTGCTGATCCGAAAATTGATCCGATCCGTGACTTCAAAAACCTTGATCCGATCCGAACCGTGAGATTTTTGATCCGTTGCACCACTAGTGGAAGGAGAGTTGTGTTCAATGAAGGAGAGAGGCGAGGCAGACTAATGTTGCGTAGAGACAAAAGTGGACAAAAGAGAGGCAAACTAGCGGCTCCACAAATATAATTAGAATGTAAGATAGACTATATCGATATAAACGATATTGTCACATCTCATATCTTGTATAAAAATATATCGATATATTTAAAAACTCGAGATATTGCCCAGTCCTTTTTCACATTAAATAGGTGGCCCTATAGCTCCGTAAATATGGACTCTCAGAAGTGGAACTTGTGGAATGATGGATGGAAGTCCCTATAATATTTGGTTTTCAAATCTCTGATACAGATTTGGAGGTGTGTAGAAAACAGAATTTTGCAAGTAGGAGGCTGACATTTGAGTTCCAGCTGCTCATATATATCATGAAATTCAGACCTTATAAACTGTTTAATCAACCATTTTATTATAGTGAATTAAAAGAAATGTGGAAAGGCTGACAGTATCTGGTGAGTGTGTGGAGGTGTGCCTCCTCTCATCACCTGCCTCACAACCTACCTAATCCTACACAAACCCAGAAAGGGCAAAGGCCTGAGTGGGCGGGGTTATCTGGGAAGCAGTGAAGATTTTTATGTACAAGACATATAATAATCTGTAAAACAGTCCAAATCACATCGATGTTTTCACAGTTACTAAAGTTTGAATGTGAAAAGAACTAACTCTTTTTTTCATCTGTCACTTTGAAATTCTCTGTGGAGTTTCTTTTAAGATTCTTAAATTGATGGTGGCCTGTCTCATTTTCCTTGTTGAAATTTTAGAAATAACTGATCTACGTCAAGTAGTCTTAAAGATAATCAGGTTTTAAAAAGATACCCCGATAAACTGCACTAAAAACAGCCGTAACCCTCATTTCAGGACCCTCAGGACTACGCAGAGTGGAACCTGATTGGCTCAAAGATGGTGGGTGAGAAGCTGACTGCACTGACGTGATGGTGTCAGCAAAGAGACTGACCGTGTGGGAAAGTGGCAGTAATGTGAGAAAAGACAAGCAGCGTAAAACCCGAGAAAGAAGGCAGATTAGTGATTACAGACCTTCCCTAGCAAACTTACACATAAGCGTCATACTCAAAGCATTTTTTCGCTGTAAAAAAAAGTTTTGCATAATTCCTAATAATGGAAGCTTTACGCAGGAATTTTCAAACCGAATCTGTGATGATCACATGGGATGTTGTTTTTAAACAGATAAATTTAGATAGAATACATGTATTTAACCATTGGATGCACAACCTACCAATACCTACACTCTTCCACGAGTGGGGTCAAAAATGACCTCAATTAAAATCAATGCATTTTGCAACAAACTCTGTTGTTATTCTTCAAAATCTTTAAAACGAAGAGTTGTAATATTTTCATATTCCAGGTATTCCTCACAGGGCTCACAAAATTTCAAAATCCCTGGTAGCCCTTCGGGCAGGGACTCTTCAGTTTTTGGTAGCCCAAAATAAATTTAAGTAGCCCGAATAAAAAAGGGAGCATTTTTTTTATGTTTTGTTTCCTGTTTTGTTTCCGTTACAATATTATACTTTAATGTATAATATTGTAACGTAAACAAAAAATTTATCAAAAAATTGTTGTAACACAAATTACAATATTGTATAAAAATTACAATCATCAACTCAAATACTTGGGTGTAACTGAAAAGAAATTTCTATGAACTTGTAAGAACTGTACAACAGGAATCAGTCTGTGTCAGATCCTGAATTTGAAATTTCCACTGAAATCACAGGTAAGAGGCAAGTGGAACCAAGATCGAGGCCATTTGCTTTTTGAAGTTTGCAAAGACTGCTAAATGTTGCCAATGGTAGTTCACTCTTTGCAACATAATAGGCTGTTCTAAACAGATTTTTCAGGTTGATTTTTAGCATGTTATTTGCAGACTGAGCAATAATCCATTTCTTGCATTTCTCATGGGTTCTAATGGGGGCCTTTCTTAAAATTACTGGTCCCAGTAACAAAGGCACTTGTCGACTCAGAAATCGAGGGAAACCAACAACACACCCGGCAGAACATTATGTTATTTACAGGGGTGCACATAAGTGGTCCGCATGTGCGCATTCGCTGTCAAAATAAAAGACGCGCACCAGATAAGAAGTTGCAACGCGCGTTTGCGTCCATATAAAAGGCACTGTTTTTGTCCGCTAGAGTGGGATTTTCATGGCACATTCTGCACCACATCTCTGTGTGTTCATCATTTGTTTGAAGCCAGCTCACCTCCTGCAACCACTTTTCCTAGAATACGCGCTTCTTTTGTGGTTCGGACTCCATCTGACATTTCTTTGTAGGTGGAGGAACACCAAAGTAATTGCTTAAAGGAGCTTCTTCGACATCTTTAAGAGTTCTAAACAAATGTCTGTCCTCCTCCAGAAAATCTTATGGACGCAAACACACGTTGCAACTTCTTATCTTGTGCGCGTATTTTATTTTGACAGCGAATGCGCACCTGCGGACCACTTATGTGCACCCCTGGTTATTTAGCTTGTCATATTCCAGCCACAGAAATTCTTTTGTCTATGAAACCATAAAGCTGCACTTTCTTTTTGCCTTATAGTCTAATTTGTCATAACTTTTCCGTTTTGTGGTCGGCTTTTCTTTGGCTGTCACTTCTTCACCCTGACCTGTCTTATTTGGCTCAGCAGAACTAAAATATATATCCTGCTGCCTTTACACACGCACTCACATAACGCTCAGCGATTCTCTGCGCGATCAACCTCTCACATGTTTAAGCTTCCTGCGGGAGATTTCACTTGTCATGTTTGCACAGTAAACTAACGATTGATAAGACGATGTCAGAGGAATTGGTGCGCAAATTATTGTCACTCACCAATCAGTACTGTCGCTCTCTATACACAGTTCGCGCGATTGCAAAGTGAAAGCAAAAAACATGCGCAAATTCAAATGCGACTTCAATATGTCACATATAGGGCTGCTCGATTATGGCAAAAATGATAATCACGATTACTTTCACTGAAATTGAGATTATTTGATGATATTTATTTAACAATAACAATGTATTGAATAATGGCTTTAAAGATTGTCAAAAATAGTATAAAATAGTGTGCAAATACTGATAACAGTGCAAATGTCTGCAATATAAAAAATAAAATGTAAACATCTATGTTTAGTGAACTTTGCCATGTCGCTCTGTGGTGCAGCTACGACACCAAAGTTTACACACTATGTCTACTTGATCCACGTCTGACTCCGCGAACCCATAATGTTTCCACACCACTGAAGGGTTTTTTTTACCTCTCTTTTCAACCAACGGCAGTCACTCCCCTCTCCAAATAACTTCTGCTTAGCTTTCCGAGCTTCCCTCTGTTAGCTCCTCTTAATTGTTGTGACGCGTGTTCGAAACGCAGAGAGGTGCGCTCGATTTGCCACACGGAGCAGCGCGAGAGTAAAGCACGAGGGAGGTGCTAATAATTGGCTCAGTCATTTTTAATGGTCGCTGAAAGCCCAGATCGTATTTTAGATTAAAATTCGATTAATTGAGCAGCCCTAGTCACATATTGACAGTGGTTCACCGATGCCAATGACATATTTACCCAGCTACGTTTCCGAAAGAATGCAAAAGCATTGACATATATTTGTCCTTTCTATGATAGCCCGACGGGCAGGGCAGGGATAGATTCTGGTAGCCCGACTTGAAAAATCACTAGCCCCAGGACGTCGAGCTAGCGATTTTGCGAGCCCTGCCTCATAAAACATGATTGTGACATGAGGCCATTTGCATTTTTATTGATTTTTTCATTAATTTTAAGAAACTGCAGTTTTTGTGTCCCTTGTATCACTTGTGTATGCTTGCTTGTCAAATACTGCAGAAGCTGGGTCTTCCCTCTGAAAGGTTCTTCAGAACTGAAGAAGCTTCTCAGATGAGAGGTGAAACGTCTTCAAGCAACTTAAAGACGTCCAGACGCTTTTCTTTCCAAGCTGCTTAGACTACGATGACCTGGATTACTGAGAACCTTCACAGACACACAAACTGGTACATCCCAGTTCTCACTTCCTGCAAGAATGGTCAATCAGATGAAGGCCATGGTCATGTTTGATTACATTTTTCCACTCTTTTCCCCTGTCTGTGGCTACTCTTTGTGCCTCCATGTTTGTGCATGTCAGCACCTCTTCTATTATATTATCAGACATTAACATCTTCCATGCATCTACTGGGGAGACAGTACTGAACCCAGGTGCAAGCCCTGGCCGACTATTCAGAATATAGTGGCTAGAGCAGTAAAAGGGGCTCATTCTGTTAGACACAATATCCATTTCCTCATCAGAGGAGTCTTCTGTATCTGACTGGCCTTGTTCAGTCGGGGGGATAGTCATGGGCTCTTCATCCCATTCGTCCTGGATCATTTGTAGGGCAAGGTCCACAAGGATCCTAGCTGGCCTCATAGCAGCCATGTTACGTTAGATATTAAAAAAAACATCAGAAAGGACAGTATTTGAAATACACAGAAAACTATAAATCATGTATGTTACTGTGTAAAAATGAATTCCTGATCCAACAAAGTGTAAGTGGGAGAGTTGCTAAGAAGTAAAGGTTTATAGAAGATTCATAGGAACTGCTTGGGGTCATTTTTGACCCCACTTGTGCTTAGAAGAGTGGGGTAGTGATACAAAAACTGCATTTTTAAAAATAATGAAAATCAGACATTAACATCTTCCATGCATCTACTGGGAGACAATAGTGGCTAGAGCAATAGTAAAGGGGCTCATTCTGTTAGACACAATATCCATTTCCTCATCAGAGGAGTCTAAATGGCATTTTTAAAAATGAAAAATCCATTATCGCTACCCATGCACTCCACGATTTAGTTTACCCTGGTACCTTGTTACATTAAACTTAGCCCAGCAACAGCTGCTTATCATTAAAAATGCAAATGGCCTCATGTTACAAACACATTTTATGAGGAATACCTGGAATATGAAAATATTACAACTTTTCATTTTAAAGATTTTGACGAAAAACAACCCTTGGGGTCATTTTTTTTTTCTTTGCACGTACTATAAATCCCACTTCCCTCCTCTTTGAAGAGTAGTCAGATATCTGTGACAAACAAATAAACTCAGTTGTTTGTGGCAGTTTTTTCCAGCTCAGGAACATTTCTAGACGCAGAAATTTCTTGTGATCTAAAGATCTGAAAGAAAGTATTACTCCGATACTTGGCTGCCAGCTAAAGACAGAATTGACCTCAAGGTTCTATTATTTGTTTTAAAGCCCTCCATGGTTTGGCTCCAGGTTACATTTCACATCTCCTTCGCAGATCTCCTCAAGTCTAGTGTTGTAAATGACCTACTAATTTTATTAGTTTTTAGAATTGAGTTTGACAACCCTGCACTATACAAATAAAGCTCACTTGTCTCGGCTTGAATCAGAGGTTTAACAGTGTGTGGCTCCCTCTAGTGGATGTTGTGGAGTATTCTGTTGTCTTTGCTCCAAAGGTTTTTGTACAGAGTTTTGGTGTTTCCTGTCACTGTGGGCCTCACAGCACAGTAGTACACAGCAGAGTCTGTCACTGCAGCAGAGGAGATCTGAAGAGTCATCAGTGTTTTATCTTCACTCACTTTAAAAGTGATTCCAGGAACTGGATCTGACATTTTCTCTCCTGTTCCAAAATGAGAGATCAGGAACTTTGGTGGTTTTCCAGGATATTGTCGATACCAGAAGAAATAATCACCATAAACTGCAGCTTTGGAGTATCTATAGGACAGAGTAACAGTGCTGCCTTCTACACTGAACACTTCTTTGTTGGTTGGAGTGAGATCTTCACAGCTGACACCTAAAGGAACAGAAACATATTTGATACTTTTATAAATCATCACAATTCAAATGTATTTCTTTAAACACACAGATTGTAACGTACCTGTTAGAATGGTGAGAATCAGTAAAGAAAGTGCATAATAGTCCAAAGACAACATGTTGAATGAAGGTAAAGTTTATGGTTTGTGTGCTGAACTCTGTTGAATGTGGAGGTTTCTCTCTCTTCTAGTTCAGTAACAGCTCAGCTCCTCCCTGAATCTCTCCTCCTCCTCTCTGATCTGGGTTTGAACTTCTCTCACTTCCTCCTGCTTTACACACTAGTAGCAGCATTTTCACTTTCAGGTGGGAGCTCATCTTTCAGCTCTGTGCTTCTTCAGTCCACAGATGATTCATGAATCTTAAGCAGCTTAAAACACAAATTCATCTACTTAATGTAACCCGACTGTGACCATGAAGACCACAGCCACTGTGTATTAGTCCAACACAGAGCTTTGCTGTAAATTCACCACAGTAGGACAAACTAACCTGTTTATCCTTCACTAAACTACCCAGTATTTTCAATCAACATTTGATTAGCACACATTTAGTGGACATTTCACCACACATCATATACAGATCCAGTCTGTATTTAAAAATGACAACTGTTATGGCCCGTCTAAGGGTGGCCAGGCCATAACATAAGGGTGATCCATCCCCATCCGACCCCAAGCAGCACATCACACAATTAATACTTTTTGATGGTGGTTTATTTACAATGAGTGAATTTAAAAACAAAGGAAGGGAGAATATTATAACTCTGGGGTGGGCCTAAGGCCAGAATAACAAACAAAGGGAGCTTATCTCAAAGATAAATCAAACTTACCTACTCAAAAGAATTAAACCAAACGACAGCGACTTACCTCCCTAAGTAACCAAAACAGGAGAAAACTGTAATCAAACAAAAAGGCAGTCCGGTCATTAGCCAATCCGTACGATCCGTCCCCTGGATGCACCAATCACGGAGAGGCACCTGCACACTCAGATTTACGTATTACACAAAATTATGACAACAGTCGTAACAACAACATTACATGAAATCTTTAAATCTGTAATCTATCAAAGGTTGCTGAGCTTCTGATATGGGACAAACTGCATAAAGCCAGTTCTTGTGTTTTCTGATGGGGTTTTTTTTAGCTGATAGAAATGTAGCGTTCAAAATTGCTGTGAGTAAAAACGTTTTATGCTCTACTGTAGCTTTAGCTAGATGCTGCAGTACCACACACCTGCACTCGGCCCACTTTAAGCCCTGAAAATGATGCAGCTGAAACTAAAGAAACAAATCAGTTTTCAAAATGCAAAAAGTACAAAGTCCATATATTTGTGTTAAAATGTAGGGAGTAAAAATAAAATGTTAAATAAATACTCGAGTACAGACAACTGAAAATTCTACTTAAGAACTGTTAAGAAGTATTTTCTACTATGTTGGTTCCAACTCTGCAACACAGCAACCTCATTTATATAAAAAAAAGAATCTTTTTTTTTTTGTTGTTTTTCTTTCTTGTAGTTGTTTGAAGGTGAACTAAACAAGTGAACAGATTTTCTTTGGAAATTTGACCCTTTTTGCCACATTACGTCCCCATGGTGCAGCAGTGGCTCTTTGATTTTACTTTTTAATATAGAAAGAAGAACAAGCCAGCTTTGGTCACAGACTGCGTGGCAGACCGTGGGGAAGTGGGGGAGGAGGACCCAGGTCCCTGACAGCTTTTGTTCTTGAGGAAATAACCACTAACTAATGGACTCGCTGAAACTTCACAGTCTGGTTTATCCATTCATCACAGTGAATGGATATCTGTGTCAGGCGTGGATCAACAACATATTCAACATCTTCATCTTCATCTGTTTGTGATCATATTGCCTTCAACAAAAAGAAGCATTAGTTTGGCTCCTACAGGTTTGAATCTCTACATGAAAATGTGTGTGTCACAAAAAATATGAACAAGTATACAGACTATATGTGAACATTAATGGCATCAAAAAAACCTGTTTATTCTGAGTTTTTTTTTTTTTTTTTTAAAGCTATCGAGATGGAAAAGCTAAATATTTTTTCTAGTAGAGGCTCAAAATGTCACGTGATGAAATCTTATTTTTATAACATTTCATAGTAATGTAGAAAAACAAGTTCTCACCCTCACACTTTTTTTAAAATAAAATTTAATGCCTCTATTAAAACATTTATTTCAGGACACAAATGGAGGAAAAGGAGAAGTTTGTAGCAGTGCTTAGTCGTCCACCTGAACCACATGTTATCAAACCTAAAAAATGAACTAGGAGCTGAAACAAAGGTTGGTGCTCGGACTCAGGTGATACAAACAGAAGAAACAGAAATCACTGTAATGATGAAGAAGGCTCTCCCGTGTCAGACAGTGTAACACTGATGCAGGTCAAAGTCTGTAAATGTGATATTTGTGGAACAGCCTTCAAGAAAAATTCTAAAATGAAGAAATAACATAGAATCCACAGAAGTGAGAGCATTTAAGCAAAACATGAGAACATTTCAGTGATGTCACTTAAGGTCCGCATTAAAACTGAAATGTGAGAAACTGTACCAATGTACCACATGTGGCAAAACCTCTATTTTTCAAAGCCTGGTGGAAACACTGTTGCATTCATCGGAGTGTTTCCACCAGACTTTGAATGTGTGTGAATGTTGGTTAGTTTGCACTTGAGTTTAGAAGTGCTTGTATGACTGGGTGTGAATGGGTGAATGAGGCATGTTGTATACAGCGCTTTGAGTACTCCGGGAGAGTAGAAAAGCGCTATATAAGAATCAGTCCATTTACCATTTACCAAATCCACAGGAGAGAAGCTGTGTTACTAAAAAAAAAAAGTGGGAAAAGGTTCAAAGTCATCTCCTACAAAGAGGCGGAGCTTGTTCACCAGGGAAGACACAAAGGATTACTGTTTGCCTTTCCTGGACTGCGCCGTGCACATTGAAGAGAATGGCAACCTCAACATCGAAGTTTACCGGAAGCCCACACACACGGACCAGTACCTCCTCTTTGACTCCCATCACCCTCTGGAACACAAACTTGGAGTAATTAGGACCCTACACCACCGGGCAGAACTTGTTCCCTCTAAGCCTGAGGGAAAAAAGAAGGAACACACACACGTAAAGGAAGCCCTCAAAACATGTGGTTATCCTAACTGGGCGTTCATAAAGTCAGCAAAGAGGCACAGAAAAGAAGATCAGACACCAGCGAGGGAGGATAAGAAAGACAGACGCAACAACATTGTCATCCCCTATGTAGCCGGTGTATCAGAGAAACTCAGGAGAGTTTTCTCCAAGTACGACATCCCAGTGTACTTCAGACCCAGCAACACACTCAGACACAAACTGGTTCACCCAAAAGACAAAACTCCAAAACACAGACTTAACAACGTGGTGTATGCTGTACAGTGCAGCGAGGAATGCCCAGACCTCTACATTGGAGAGACCAAACAGCCACTTCACAAGCGCATGGCACAACATAGAAGAGCTACCTCCACAGGACAAGACTCAGCAGTCCATCTGCATCTTAAGGATAAAGGACACTCTTTCGAGGATGCCAATGTTCACATTTTGGACAGAGAGGACAGATGGTTTGAAAGAGGAGTGAAAGAGGCCATCTATGTCCACTGTGAGCGACCATCTTTGAACAGAGGCGGTGGTTTACGACACCAACTGTCTGCCATCTATAATCCAGTTTTGAGTTCCCTCCCCAGACGCCTTAACGCCCACTCACATCCTGGGCCATCTGACCTCAGGAATTCACATGATAGGGTGGGGCCAGGTTTCACAATGAGCTCACCCGAAACCCTGGCTGATTAGGTACCACACCCGCTTTCACACCTTGGCTCATGTGATTAGAGGATCACCAGGGGTCCTTTGTCCCTCTTTGGGGATACTCCCACTGGGTTTAAATCTGGGACTCTCGGCCATTTGACCTTAGAACTGAAGAAGCTTCTCGGATGAGAGGTGAAACGTCTTCAAGCAACTCAAAGAAGTCCAGACGCTTTTCTTTGCAAACTCCTTTGACTTGTTGGAAAAGATTTAAGCAGCTGACTCAAGTTTGGTCAGTTTACAGGATGCTGCCATGCGATTGCATTTGTCCCTAACCATGGGGAACCCTCGGGCTAACTTTTACCGAGTGGAAAAAAAGTTAGTTTTCATCCTCCAGCTTCAGTTTGTTTATGTTATGTTAACATAGCTGTGTCACTAGCCATCAAATTATTATATACCAGCTAGCTCAACTTCAGTAACTCTACAAACGTCACTGCTGTTTAGTTTTCTGTCTTTATTTATGTTGAAAGTTATAGCACAGCTGTACGTTTGAATTTTTCAGAAATCCCTCAGTCAGACCATGGCATATTATTTAATCTTAAAAATAATTTGGAGACTTCCTGCGTACCATTAGCGGGAGTCCATGTACCACCAGTGGAATTCGTACCACAGTTTAAGAACCACTGCTGTAAACAATATTTGCCATCGTACACTGTAGGATTCTTATATTCAGACAGCTCTCGTCACTTCAAGGGAAAAAACCAAGTGATGATGATGATGATTATGATGATGTGTGTGTGTGTGTGAGCTTCGTGTCACCTACGGTCAAAGTGCATTCAGCTGAATTTGTGTAGCTCCATCACTAAAAACGGTCACGTGTCGAAGCCTAGCTTATGAGCTGTCCAAGGTCCTGAAAATATAACAATTTAATTTGAGTCGATTAAATGTTTATTGGTGAAATAAAGTTTGATTACATTCAAGTTAAAATGTTATACGTGGGGAAAAATCAGGAAAAATGTGTCGTTAAACTTTATTAAAAATGAATGTATTGATTAGAGTGCTGTCCATCCAAGGCCTGATTACTGTCAGGACAGGGTCCAAAGACGCCATCATCCCTCCATTCTCTCCGCTCTTCTGTCATTTCTTTTTTTAGTCTCACTGAGCAGGCTCTGAAACAGAGGCGAGAGAGCACAAGAGAGCGAGGGCAGCAAGAGAGGGCGAAGGAGCGAGAGAGAGATAAGATGGGTTCGGGAAAGGAACATTGATACACATGACAGATGGGGAACATGGAACAAGAGTAACTAAACGTGGAACACAGAAACTATAAATGTAACATGAGCAGAAAACACTAAGAACCAAGAATAATCATAAATCATTGAGTATAATTTAAACCAGAAAAACACAAACACTGGCTCACAAACCCAGTGCCATGACAATCTGAGGATTAATAATAAAATATAATTTTCTGAGGTTTGGCGGTAAATGTCCTCCAAAACATTTAATAGTCGACAGTATCTTCAGAGAGTGAGTGGTGGGAGAGAGAATTTGCTCCACGCGTGTTAGTTTGTTTGTAATGAAAGAGGACGATGAGATCAGAACACACTGAGTGTTGACTATTCTTATTTTTCAATACTGGCATAAAAAAGACCTTTAATCAAATAATGTCGACAATTTCAAATTCAGTGGGCGGGGCCAGTTCCCTAGACATCTAGACATCAGTGTTTCAGTTCAGCTCAGCCAATCAAATAGTTTTGTGCTTCCACAGCAGCTCTGTCTCTGTCTCTGATCTTTACTGCTTCATTTCTCTGTTGTCTTTGTCATCAGTCCAATGACACAAGAATCAGAGGTTTAACAGTGTGTGGCTCCCTCTAGTGGATGTTGTGGAGTATTCTGTTGTCTTTGCTCCAAAGGTTTTTGTACAGAGTTTTGGTGTTTCCTGTCACTGTGGGCCTCACAGCACAGTAGTACACAGCAGAGTCTGTCACTGCAGCAGAGGAGATCTGAAGAGTCATCAGTGTTTTATCTTCACTCACTTTAAAGGTTATTCCAGGAACTGGATCTGATATTTTTACTCCTGTTCCAAAATGAGAGATCAGGAACTCTGGTGGTTTTCCAGGATATTGTTGATACCAGAAGAAGCGATCACTTCCAGTTGCTTCTCTGGATAATTTATAGGACAGAGTAACAGTGCTGCCTTCTACACTGAACACTTCTTTGTTGGTTGGAGTGAGATCTTCACAGCTGACACCTAAAGGAACAGAAACATGTTTTATTCTTTTATAAATCATCACAATTCAAATGTATTTCTTTAAACACACAGATTGTAACGTACCTGTTAGAATGGTGAGAATCAGTAAAGAAAGTGCATAATAGTCCAAAGACAACATGTTGAATGAAGGTAAAGTTTATGGTTTGTGTGCTGAACTCTGTTGAATGTGGAGGTTTCTCTCTCTTCTAGTTCAGTAACAGCTCAGCTCCTCCCTGAATCTCTCCTCCTCCTCTCTGATCTGGGTTTGAACTTCTCTGACTTCCTCCTGCTTTACACACTAGTAGCAGCATTTTCACTTTCAGGTGGGAGCTCCTATTTCAGCTCTGTGCTGCTTCAGTCCAAAAATAAGAGAGTCTGTATTGCTGGCAGACTGCAGAGGGCCCGGGGGCGCCAGTGTCCAGCAGCCTCGCCTCTGTCAGAGCACCCCAGGGCAGCTGTGGCTACAATGTAGCTTGACATCACCTGTGTGTGAATGTGTGGATGACTGAATGTAGTGTAAAGGGCTTTGGGATCCTTAGGGACTAAGTAAAGCGCTATACAAATACAGGCCATTTACCATTTACCATTACATTCAGAACTGTCCCTCCCAGCCAAACGGCCACGTCCCTTAGTAGTCACAAGGATTCTGGCAGATTTTCCCTGCCCAGATTCATGGTACTCGCTAAGATTTCAGTAAACACCAACACTCACTCCATACAACCATTAGTTGATTCTAGAGCACTCCCTGGTTACTCAGCTCAATATTCCCCTGGATCTCCTTCCGGGGCCATTACAGGTTTCTGCACTAAATGGAGCAAAAATCACTAATGTGACTCATAAAACCAAGTTACTCTCTGGTTCTGTCAGGAAACCATTTTGTTCATCGAGGCTCCTGGTACCCTGTTAGCTCTGGGTCATGCTTCGTTAAAGGTCCATAATCCTAACATTGATTGGGAATGCATTACAATCACCGGTTAGAGTTAGGGGTGTGTTTTGATTATCGATTTATCGATTAAAATCGATTCTGGCCTGGATAACATGATATCGAATCATTAAAATCCTGAATCGATTTTTTAATATAAATTTATTTTGCCCGAAATGCCAGAATCTCAGGTTACATCTCACAAAATTTCAACAAACAGCTAAAACAGTAAATGAGAGCAGGTACACGGATTCTGCACAAAGATGTAAATACAAAGCGCGGACCCGCCAACGGATCAGAATCAGTGAGATGTCGCCTTTCTCACGCGACGGCACGGACACGGTCGGGGCTGAAAGCCGACAGCTCGCTGATTCTGATGTTTCGGCAGGTCCGCGCTTTGTGTTTATGTTCTTTTTGCTCTAGATTCTGAAGCTGAAGGTTTTATAACTCCAAACAATATTGACTGAACCAGCAGCAAAAGAAGATCCAAACTACGCTTCACATAAACATCGTCATGAATTCACTCTGACTTTTACTGTTTTGCTTCCACCACGATAAAAATCACACTTCATGCACAGCTCTCTCTCTCTCTCTCTCTCTCTCTGTACTTCAAGAACAGTTTCCCGTCTAAAAATCTGTTTTCTGCATTATTTGCTTGCTTGTTACGCACCAGTCTACCGTTGTTTGCAGCGCTTTAGGCCGCTGTTTTTTTCCCCCTTTTACTTACTTCCGAAAAGAAAGCCTCATTTCTGATGTTCAATACTGAACAAATTTAAACTTCTTAAAATTATGCAAAATTGCAAAATGCTTAGCCGTGTCTCTAAGACACCGCTGTAACTTCAGAGGTAAAGTTCATATGTGGATTCATGGTTTTCTTTCATTTTTGATGTACTGCAGAATATTTTTATAAAATCCAGCCCAGGAAAATCACCTTCATGTTTTTCTGTGTTTTATCCTCAGTTACTTTGACACAAAGGCATCTGCTGTGATGCTTACACCTTTGATAAAGTCTCGCAAGTGTCAGCTTTCTTTTTATAGATACAAAAATATGTAAATGTACTGATGCATGATCTGAATTATAATATTTCTGACTGTCTGAGGCCAAATTTCCAACAATCGAATCGAATTGGGACCTTGTGAATCGGAATCGAATCGATTCTAGAAATCAGTGACGATACCCAGCCCTAGTTGGAGTGTTTTTGTGACCAGTCTTGTCTGAGGTCTGCGTCACCTGCACAGTCAGCTGAGATCTCTGCTTCTTTCTCAGAGCCACCAGATCTATCCTCAATGCCCCCCATTTATCATGACTTGTCCCAGGTATTTAGGAAAGATCTGGCTCTCTCGAGGGGGCGGAGCATAGGGCTGGGTATCGTCACTGATTTCTAGAATCGATTCGATTCCGACTCACAAGGTCGGAAAACAATTCCATTTGAATCGGGGAAATTTTTGCCTCAGACAGTCAGAAGTATTATAATTCTCATCACGTATCAGTACATTTCCATATTATTCTATAAAAACAAAGCTGACACTTGTGAGACTTTATCGAAGGTGTGAGCATCACAGCAGATGCCTTTGTGTCAAAGTAGCTGAGGATAAAACACAGAAAAACATGAAGATGATTTTCCTGGCCTGGGTTTTTATAGCAGATAACCACCTTACAAATATTCTGCAGTAGATCAAAAATGAAAGAAAACCATTAATCAACAAATGAACATTACCTGATGCTGCTGAAGTGAAGCAAAGTTACAGAGATTTTAATAGAGACACAGCTGAGTGTTTTGCAATTTTGCATAATTTTAAAAAGTTTACATTTGTTAAGTCTTCAACAGCAGAAATGAGGCTTTTTCTTTGGAAGTAAAGGGAAAAACAGCGGCCGACAGCGCTGTAAACAATGGTAGACTTGTGGGTAAATAATTCAATTTTATTTATATAGCTCCAAATCACAACAACAGTCGCCTTAAGGCGTTTGAGGCGACCCCAAATAACAAGCAAGAGATTTATAGACAGAAAAATGTTCTTGAGGTGCACTAAGAGAGACAGAGAGAGAGAGAGAGAGAGAGAGAGCTGTGCATGAAGTGTGATTTTATCGTGGTGGAAGCAAAACAGCAAAAGTCAGAGTGAATTCATGACGATGTTTATGTGAAGCGTAGTTTGGATCTTCTCTTGCTGCTGGTTCAATCAGTATTGTTTAGAGAGAGATAAAAATCTGCAGCTTCAGAATCGAGCGCAAAAAGAGCGTAAACACAAAGCGCAGACCCGCTAACTAGGGCTGGGTATCGTCACTGATTTCTAGAATCGATTCGTTTCGGATTCACAAGATCCCGATTCGATTCAATTCGATTTGAATCTGGGAAATTTTGACAGTCAGAAATATTATAATTCAGATCAGTACATTTACATATTTTTGTATCTATAAAAAGGAAGCTGACACACGCAAGACTTTATCAAAGGTGTGAGCGTCACAGCAGATGCCTTTGTGTTAAAGTAGCTGAAGATAAAACACAGAAAAACATGAAGGTGGTTTTCCTGGCCTGGGATTTTATAAAAATATTCTGCAGTACATCAAAAACGAAAGAAAACCATTAATCAACATATGAACATTACTTCTGACGTTACAGCGGTTTTATTAGAGACACGGCTAAGCGTTTTGCATTTTGCATAATTTTAAAAAGTTTAAATTTGTTCAGTGTTGAACGGCAGAAATTAGGTTTTCTTTTCGGAAGTATGTAAAAGGGGAAAAAAAACAGCGGCCGACAGCGCTGTAAACAACGGCAGACTTGTGCATAACAAGCAAGCGAATAATGCAGAAAACAGATTTTTTAGACAGAAAACTGTTCTTGAAGTACAGAGAGAGAGAGAGAGAGAGAGAGAGAGAGCTGTGCATGAAGTGTGATTTTTATTGTGGTGGAAGCAAAACAGCAAAAGTCAGAGTGATTTCATGACGATGTTTATGTGAAGCGTAGTTTGGATCTTCTTTTGCTGCTGGTTCGGTCAATATTGTTTGGAGAGAGATAAAACTAACAGCTTTAGAATCAGCGCAAAAAGGGCGTGAACACAAAGCGCGGACCCGCCGAAACATCAGAATCAGCGAGCTGTCGGCTTTCAGCCCCGACCGTGTCCGTGCCGTCAGGTGAGACATCTCACTGATTCTGATCCCTGGGTCCGCGCTGTGTGTTTACGTCTTTGTGCATAATCCGCGTACCTGCTCTCGTTTACTGTCTTAGCTATTTGGTGGTTGTTGAAATTTTGTGAGATTTAAACTGAGATTCTGGCATTTAGGGCAAAATAAATTTATATTAAAAAATCGATTCAGGATTTTAATGAATCGATTTCACGTTATCCAATCCAGAATCGATTTTAATCGATAAATCGATTATAAAAACCCACCCCTACCGCCGACGCTTCAAAATCAGTGAGCTGTCGGCCTTCAGCCCCGACCGTGTCCATGCCCGCCCGTCGGGTGAGAAAGGCGACATCTCACTGATTCTGATCTGTCCTCGCTCTGTGTTTACATCTTTGTGCAGAATCCGTGTACCTGCTCTCATCTAGTGTTTAAGCTGTTTGTTGAAATTTTGTGAGGTTTAACCAGAGATTCTGGCATTTTGGGCAAAATGAATTTATATTTAAAAATCGATTCAGGATTTTAATGAATCAATATCATGTTATCCAAGCTAGAATCAATTTTAATTGATAAATTGATAATCAAAACCCACCCCTAGCGGAGCTGCCATTCATCATTTGGACGGACCATAAAAACCTTGCATATCTCCGGACTGCCAGATCCCTAAATACATGACAAGCCAGGTGGGCCCTCTGCTTCACTCGGTTGGTTTTCATTGTCTCCTACAAACCTGGATCAAGAAACACAAAACCAGGTGCACTGTCACAGCAATTCTTTTTCGCTTGAGAGCCCACGAAGGAATCAAACATCCTCCCTACCACCTGTGTGGTGGGTTCCTGGCCTGGATAAATCATGTCTGCTGTTTGGGAACCGGGAACCAGACCCTGGGAATGGTCCCCCCAGGCAGTTTTACATTCCTATGCCCGTCCACTCCAGGTAGTTCATAGGGCCCATACGGGCAAATTCACCTGACATCATGGAATGAACCGCACAATAACATTTTTGCAAGGAGCGTTGTGGTAGCCATCTCTCATTAGGGATGTCCAAGAGTCTACCAGCTCACCACCAACCAGCTTCCTCAGACCTCTTCCAACCCACAGTTCACTTCCCAGGTCTGTCAAGAGTTCTGTTCAACCGTCGGCACAAAGGTGAGTCTGTCTTCCAGTTTACATCCCCAGACAAACAGTCAGACTGAACCAACCAACCAGGAGCTAGTAACACCCTGTGTTATCTCAGCTCTTCCAACCAGACCACCTGGAGCAGCCAGCTTACTTGGATGGAGTCTGCCCATAACCTCCTCCGCCAAAGGCTACTCTCCATTCGAGACCTCCCTAAAAATACTATAAACCAAAACACAACTGATTATAAATATTCAACAACGTGAGCCGTAACAATAATCTACCCTTCTCTTTCTAAAAAGTTCTGTGTCACCTGTCAAAAATTGTCTTTCATACAGGATGTCATTATGTTATTTTATAATTGGGTTGCTATTAGTAATCACAACACATCATTAGATGCCTTTAGTAGGGAGACTTTGATCTTGAGTGCTGACAATGAAGGTTAAGGACAAGTGCTTAACCAGCCTAGGTACTCATGTCCTCCACGGCCTACTATACTATTGTTTAAAGACGATCCATGACACGTTGTGGTGTTTACTGATTTACACAGTTGGTGTGACCTTAACCGGATTTTCACCAAAATTAAATCACCTTGAGCTGTTATTGGTAACAACCATCACAAAAACTGTGAAGATGACATCTTGAAAACTGTGGAAGCTTGACTGCTAACAAATGGACAACAAACAGAAACGATTACATAACCCCAAACCAGAGAAGTGTAACAGTGTGTGGCTCCCTCTAGTGGATGTTGTGGAGTATTCTGTTGTCTTTGCTCCTAAGGTTTTTGTACAGAGTTTTGGTGTTTCCTGTCACTGTGGGCTGCAGAGCACAGTAGTACACAGCAGAGTCTGTCACTGCAGCAGAGGAGATCTCCAGATGAAACTCCTTTTTTTCTCTCTCATGTATAAACTTCAGCTTTTCTGTTTGTGGTGAATAATCTGCCATGAGAAGCTGTGGACGTGAACCAGACTTCTGATGGTACCAGAAAAGTGTCTGAACTACAGCTGAATATTTGCAGGAGAGAGTCACAGTGTCTCCTTCCAAACTCATCACTACATCTTTAGATGGTGTCAGTAAATCCTCAGAGGATCCTGAAAACAACAAAGACATATTTCACCAGGATGTTTCTCTATCTTTAAACTTAGTTTATAAAAAGTGAATCAATTCAAACAACAGCCAAAGATTTTCATGTCTATCATCTCCTTTTACATCTCACTCCATCTTTTGATGACTCACCAGTCTGAAAGGAGACCATCATCATCCAAATGAAAAGCAGGAACATGATTTTCTCTTGGACTGAATGAACAATAGGGAGAACACAGCAGCTCTTCAGATCCTAAATGAAGCCTTTCATATTCACTGGTGTAGCTCCTCCTCCTCCAAAGGCTGCTTCTTCTGGATAGGCTTGGCCCTGGTTTCTGTGGAGCCTGTAAATAAAGAGAGCTTTGAATATTTGAACTATTTAGCAGAATGTAGAATAATCTCACTCATGTATTAAACAGCAGAAGTACACGTGTAAACCAGCCAGCATCAATACTGGATTTTAAAGATTCATTTGTAGCTGATGGGTTTCAACAACCTAACACAAGTTTATCAAATAAAAGCCTGATTAGAAAAACCCTTTTCCAATATTTCCTGCACAATTTCAAGCTTTGGATGGAAAGCATCAGCTGTTGTTAGCTCTTCCTAAATTTCTCATACTTGGCAAGTTATAAATCTTTAGGAGTGGAAAAATAAATACAGAGTTCAGTATCAGCTCTATTAGATATCACAGGCGTTCCTTTAGACTCAGTAATGATGAAGTTATTGAGGGATGTGCATTACTGGGTAGAAATCATTCTCCAGTTTTCTTTGGCTGCTTGTTCACTCATTTTCAGTCCAGTCCTTGTACCTGATCATTTTCAGAGGAATGTTTTTGATTGTTAAGACTCTAAACACTGAGTAATGAATCCTTCAAGCATAAAATGCTCCTAACTCAACACATGAACCAGTTTTTTCTACACAGAACAGAAAACTAGCAAATAACCAGTTTTATGTTTTATATTTGGACTCTTATTTACTCGAGTCTGTTACAAAAACCACAAATATTCACATTTTGTTGGTTGAATCAATAAATAATGAAAAGATATCAGTTTGATGTAATAGAATCAATGAGGTGATTCTCAACGAGATATTAGCTTGAAAATTTGAATTTTATTCAAATACGAGAACAAAGAGTTCTTACAGTTTTTATTTTATACAACATAAATTCTGCAAAGGAATAAAAACTGAGCTGAAGACTTTTAACTTCATGTGAGAGATTTTAACTTAAAGAGATAAACCTCTGTTACTCTGTTTATTTTGCTTCTGCTGCATTTTTGCATGTCCTCATCCACTAAATATAAAATAGTGTAAATGAGCAGCTTTGGATGTTTGACAGTTTTTATTGTGTCTGAACGTTCCTACAGTTGGTTTGTGGTTGATGTGGATTTGCTGCTCATGTGAATCCTCCCACAGTGTTTCATTAGCAGCTGTAACCACAGTGACTCTGATAAAACAGGAATTAGCAGAATCCATCTGATATGAAGCTGTGCTTTGAATACCACTTCCCTCCTCTTTGAAGAGTAGTCAGATATCTGTGTTCAGGTTTTTGTACAGCCTCTTCTACACTTTGTATCACTGTGTTTGTAGAGCACAGTAGTAGAGAGCTGTGTCTGCCAGGGTTAGGGCTGTTATGGTCAGATTAGTTGATGTAGGTGATGTTTCTGATTTATATCGATTATCAGGAATATATTCAGCACTGCCCCCTTTTCCAACTTTCCAGAGTATAAACTGAGGAGCCTGAAGGTCAGAATCATGTCTGTACCAGTGAAGTGCAGCACCATCTGCAGTTGTCTCATAGTTACATGTGAGTGTGACAGATTCTCCTTCTGTTTCAGTGACTTCAGTTTGTTGAGGAGTGATTGAGTCTCCAGCTGTTAGTCCTGGAAAAGAAAGAAGCAAAGTAGTGAAATGCAGTCTGTATATCTGCTTAACGCAGCAGCTTCAACTAAACTTTAATCCCTGTTCTTAAACTCACCTATAATGTGAGATAGAAGCAAAAAGAGGTGCAGCAACATGTCTTTGGAGTTATTAAAGCCAGACAGACAGCACATGAACAATGTTCTTCCACTGCAGCACAATGACCAAGGTAGTGGGCGGGGCCAATTACATTTTGACATCATAGTTTCAGTTCATCTCAGCCAATCAAATAGTTTTGTGCTTCCACAGCAGCTCTGTCTCTGTCTCTGATCTTTACTGCTTCTTTTCTCTGTCGTCTTTGTCATCAGTCCAATAACAAAAACATATGTGAACTGCTTCAGTCTTTCCAGTCATGTCAAGGCTTCCAAGGTTTTCAGTGAAATGATGACTGCTGTATCTTCCACCATCCTTTTTACATCTTTTGCAAGATACATGGATAAATACACATCACTGTGAGGAGGGAGGATGCAGCACTTTCACTGTGTGCAAACACAAGGCCCAAATGTTCTCCATCACTGAGCTTCTTAAGTATATTAAGAGTTACGTTTGACATGAACAGAATTTTTAACAAAACAGAATTTCTCTTGGTTATGATTAGAGACAAAAAAGTTGAACAATGAATTAAAAACGTTTTGAACAACCTGCAAACGATCCAGAGAACCTTTGCTTAGACACATAAAGAAAGAGTTACAATAGTCCAAGCGTGAGGAAATAAATGCATGTATAGCTATCTCCAGTTCAGGGCGAGATAAAGTAGAGCTTAACTTAGCCACATTTCTTAAATGATAAAAACAAGACCGAACCAGAGATTTCACATGCCCATCCAATGTAAGAGTCGAGTCAAAAGTGATACCTAAAGTCCTGATAGAGGATTTAACATACACAGAAAATGGACAAAGTGTTTTCACTATCTGGGATACAAATCTGTCTGTAGCAGGCATATGAGGACTTCAGTTTTCCCCTCGTTGAGTTGGAGGAAATTTACAGCCATCCAACGTTTGATAGGATCTAAGCAGTCATTTAAAAGCTGAAGCTTAGATAAATCTTGGGGTTTAAAAGAGATGTACAACTGAATATCATCAGCATAACAGTGATAAGAAATGTCCTCAAAAGAGCCCATTATATGCTGGAGGGGGAGAAGATATATTAAGAACAATAAAGGCCTCAAAACTGAACCCTGAGGCACACCACAAGTAAGGGAGGTAGAAGATGACCTAAAATCGGGCACCACCACAGAAAAAGATCGGTTATGTAGATATGAGGAGAACCACTCCAAGGCAGAACCCGATACACCAACCCATTGTTTAAGGCCTTTCAAGGAGGATGTGGTGGTCAACAGTGTCAAAAGCCGATGTTAGGTCCAACATAAGTAGGACCGAGCATTTTCCTGCATCATTATTCATCAAAATGTCACTTGAGACCCTAAGAAGGGCTGTTTCTGTGGAGTGAGCTCTACGAAAGCCGGACTGAAACTCATCAAAAATGCTATGTTTATCCAAAGCTGCTATAAGTTGCTTAGCCACAACCTTTTCTAGAAGCTTGGCAACATCTGAGTCTGCGGTGCCGATCGGTTTAAGGAGGCACTGGATTCAAGATAGGAATCATGGTAAATTTCAATGTAAGAAAACCATTCAGATAATTTCAAAACAGAAAACTTAAAATTCAAATGATAATATTTGTGCTTTTCTTGTTTTTCATGGATGTAAAAAAAAAGATTGTTTTGAGCTAGAAACTGATTTGAAACAGAGAAATCTGAGAAGGGGGGCTCGCAAGATGGTGGACTGAGCAGTCGAATCCTTCTCACTGAAGTCCCGATGTTATAATTGTGAAGCTATATAATCCACTCCTTTGAGGTATTTTGATGATGTTTCAGCCCGAACATGAAGAAAAACAACATTGTCCAACAATATTGTCCAACTCCAAAGGGAGGACCCCTCTTTAGCCCCCCGTTTGCTAAGAGCACACAAGAATCAGCACAGATTACAGACAGAGTACGGGAAGTATTCATTGTAAAGAACAAACGACTGTATCGTCGTAGCAAAGTTGGTGACCAGTTGGTTGTTCCCAAAATTTTAAAGTCTGTAGTCTTACAGTTAGCTCATTCAGTTCCTTGGGCAGGCCATTTAGGGCAGCTTAAAACCTTTTCCAGAATGGTAACTCGTGTTTTTTTTTTTTTGGCCACAGCAATTTTCAGACGCTGCCCAGTTTTGCAAATCATGTCCACAATGTCAGTTGACAGCCCCGAGTAGGAAAGGAGACAGAGCCCCTCTCATTCCTCTGCCTGTGATAGACATCCCCTTTTCTCGTGTTGCCATGGACATTGTTGGCCCATTGGAGAGAAGTAGTTCGGGGCGTAGGTACATTCTAGTGGTTTGTGATTATGCAACAAGGTATCCACAAGCTTTCCTATTGAGAAGGTTCAAAGCCCGCCAAATAGCGAATTGTCTGATACAGATGTTTTCAAGGGTGGGTATTCCCAAAGAAATCTTGACAGATCAAGGATCAAACTTCACTTCCAACCTGTTGAAGGAAGTCTACAAACTTCTGGGAATTACCGGAATCAAAACGAGCCCCTACCATCCACCAACTAATGGACTTGTTGAGAGGTTTAATAAAACCCTGAAATCAATGCTGAGGAGGTTCGTAAGAGAAGCAGAAAAAGACTGGGACCAATGGCTTCCATTTTTGCTTTTCACCTATAGAGAGGTGCCACAAGCATCAACTGGATTCTCTCCATTTCAGCTCTTGTACGGCCATAATGTCAGAGGTCCGCTTGATGTACTAAAGGAGGCTTGGGAGGAAGCTAGACCTGAAAACAGTGCTCTTCCTCTCTTATGTGTTGAAAATGAGGACAAGCTTGAACAGTTTTAGGAACTTTCTCATTGTCACCTAGTAAGTGCCCAGCGACGTCAAAAACAGAACTATGATAAGACAGCTCGCAGTAGGACCTTTAAAGAAGGACAAAAAGTGTTGCTCCTTTTGCCAACCACTGAAAGCAGTCTCTTAGTCAAATGGCAGGGGCCATTTGTGATAAACAGGAAGGTAGGCCCTGTCACTTACGAGCTCAACATGCCAGGCCGTCGTAAAAAGCACCAGGTGTTTCATGTCAACATGTTGAGGAAGTGGATTGATAAGCGGAGCAATCACTTCAGTTGTGGGCTCGTGTTGTGCTGCAGGAAGAAGAGCCTCAAGAGCAATTCTTTCCCACCAGTACTGAAGAAAAGCTATTTCCAGATTTGAGCCATCTATCTCCAGAACAGCAGCCAGGCTATACCCATCTCACTCAGCATGACATACGCCTGCGTTGTTCAAATCAACCACCCATCAGGGATACCACCTCCAGAGTTCCAGCAAAGCTAGTTCCAGTACATAAGTTGTAAGCTCTTCCCCAGAGAAATGAAGTATCCTACAATTAAAAAGAAGCTTTGGCAATAAAATGGGCTTGGACACTGAAATATTATCTACTAGGAAGTGAATTTGTGCTTGAAACAGATCATCGAGCTTTGCAGTGGATAAGCAGAATGAGAGAGACCAACACACACTCCCTTAAGTGACCATTGTGCCATTATTCTAAGACTACAAAGCAAAGACCAAAACAACACACTTAAGGATTATTGGAAATTTAACTCTCAGATGCTGAGAAATGAGGAGTATTGTAATTCTATTAAGAAATTAGTTTTAGATATCCAGAATGATGAAGCCATCAATACACCGATACTCAAATGGGAATATCTTAAATTTATAATCAGAAAAACCTCAATCACATTCAGTAAAAAGTTAAACAGACAAAGGAAAGAAGAGGAATCAAACGCAGTAAAAGAACTTATGAATCTTTATGGCAAATTGAACTGGACTGAGGAAGAAAAAGGAAAAATTAACAACTTACAATATAAATTGGACAAACTGTACCTTTATAGAGCCAACGGCGCTTATTTGTGTTCCAAAGCCAAGTGGATAGAAGAGGGTGAAAAGAGCACTGCCTATTTTTGCAATCTAGAAAAACGTAGATAAGAATATAATTCAATATGTAACCTAATAATCAACGGAGAGGAATGTACAGACCCTAAATGCATTTCAAATGAAGTATTTACTTTTTTACAGTAACCTTTATAAGTCTTCATACTCAGAACAAAATGTCACCTCCTTCTTTGACAAATTGATTATAATTTTAGAGAAATTTGTGATGAAGACTTAACTATAGAAGAATTTGATAATGCTATTAAGAGTGTGGCATCTGATCGCTCACCGGGACCAGATGGAATAACAACTAATTTCTATAGGCACTTTTGGGAAGATCTAAAATTACTATTATTCAGTGCGTTAAATGATTGTATAAATCAAAAGGAGCCTATGCCAACAATGAAACAAGGAGTTATAAAATTAATTCCAAAACCGGGAAAAGATAAGAAAAAACTAAGTAATCTAAGACCTATAGCACTCTTAAATACGGACTACAAAATTTTTACAAAAGTTTTAGCATCAAGAATAAAAATATTTCTGAAATAATTAGCCCGACACAATCAGGATTTCTCAAAGGACGGTTGATCCAAAATAATATCTGCTTGGTTTTGGACCTTATCGATTACAATTACCTAATTCAGGATGATGGTTTTATGTTGTTCTTGGACTTCCATGAAGCATTTGATTCTATCGAACACACTTTTATTATTAAGACATTTAAACATTTTGGGTTTGGAAATGCATTTCTGAATAGGATCATTATGTTATACACTGATATTAATAGTTGTGTTTCTCTTTCAGAAGGCACATGTCCCAGGTTCAAGGTGGAGAGAGGTATCAGGCAGGGCTGCAGCATCTCACCTCTTTTATTCATTGTAGCCACTCAACTACTTTCTATTACTGTCATAAACTCAAACATCATAGGATTAGACATAAATAACCACAAATTAATAATAAGTCAGCTTGCCAATGATACAACAATATTTCTAAAAACTAAAGAACAAATTCCATTGGCCTTAGATACAATAAAGATCTTTTCTGATGCTTCTGGCCTACGCCTGAACCTGGACAAATGTGAACTCATGAGTAGCCATATTTGTTCTCACTCTTCTTTGTACGATATACCTGTCAAAAAATGAAATCAAATATCTTGGAATTTCATTAACTAAATGCATGGCTGATAGTGAAGAAAAGAATATTCAGAATACAATTGACAAATGCAAAAAAAAAACCCTCTAAACCATTGGCTACAGAGATTTAACGTTTTTCGGCAGGATAATGTTTACCAAGGTTAAATCTTTGTCCAGATTAATCTATCTGGCTTATTCCCTAGCCATCCCACCAAGGATTATAAAAGACATCAATAAGGTGAATTTTAATTTCATATGGAAAAATAAACATCACTATATCAGTAACAGGGATTTGATAAAAGACTATGAAGAGGGGGGTTTAAGAGCAATAGTTTTATAAATAATGAATGGCATGTTAAAGTTTAATTGGCTCTGATCTTTCTTAAAAAAGTGATAATGAGATTTGGTTTGTGATGCCATCTCTTATTTTCAACAAAGTTGGGGGGATCCAATTCCTATTAGTATGTGATTTTGACATTTCTAAACTGCCCATAAAACTCTCCAAATTTCATCAACAAGTTTTGTTAAATTGGAAATTAATGTTTAAACATAACTTTGGTCCCCACAACGTTCCACTGTGGAATAATAGGGTGATATTGAATCGGGGGAAATCTATGTTTGTGGAAGAATTGATGACAGCACAAATTTGGTCTGTGACACATATAATGGATGAAAATGGAGATATACTCGAATTAAACAGGTTTAATGAGAAATATGACATGAGCTGCTAGTTCGAGCTCTATAAAAAGTTTTCACAGAATATCTCAATAGTCCTTGTCAACACGATAAAGAACAATTTTTCAAATACACCGACTCCAAATTTACATAAAATTAAACTTGATGGTCTTGACTTGGTTAATGAAAAATGCAATAATGAGTTTTTGAGGAGGTATTTGGTTAACACCTTATATCCAGGCAGGGCAAAACATTCACTCATCTTTAAAGATTATAACAAATCTGAAATCTCGTTGATGAGAACCAAATATTTAAAATTTCCAATCCCTCCCCAAATTTAAAGAAGTCCATTTTAAAACTACAAAAAATATTTACTCCTCCAATGAATTTATGAGAGAAAGATTTAAATTTGTGTCAGACAACTGTTATACAGTGGCTTGCAAAAGTATTCGGCCCCCTTGAACTTTCCCACATTTTGTCACATTACAGCCACAAACATGAATCAATGTTATTGGAATTCCAGGTGAAAGACCAATACAAAGTGGTGTACACGTGAGAAGTGGAACGAAAATCATACATGATTCCAAACATTTTTTACAAATAAATAACTGCAAAGTGGGGTGTGCGTAATTATTCAGCCCCCTGAGTCAATACTTTGTAGAACCACCTTTTGCTGCAATTACAGCTGCCAGTCTTTTAGGGTATGTCTCTACCAGCTTTGCACATCTACAGACTGAAATCCTTGCCCATTCTTCTTTGCAAAACAGCTCCAGCTCAGTCAGATTAGATGGACAGCGTTTGTGAACAGCAGTTTTCAGATCTTGCCACAGATTCTTGATTGGATTTAGATCTGGACTTTGACTGGGCCATTCTAACACATGGATATGTTTTGTTTTAAACCATTCCATTGTTGCCCTGGCTTTATGTTTAGGGTTGTTGTCCTGCTGGAAGGTGAACCTCCGCCCCAGTCTCAAGTCTTTTGCAGACTCCAAGAGGTTTTCTTCCAAGATTGCCCTGTATTTGGCTCCATCCATCTTCCCATCAACTCTGACCAGCTTCCCTGTCCCTGCTGAAGAGAAGCACCCCAGAGCATGATGCTGCCACCACCATATTTGACAGTGGGGATGGTGTGTTCAGAGTGATGTGCAGTGGTAGTTTTCCGCCACACATAGCGTTTTGCATTTTGGTCTCATCTGACCAGAGCACCTTCTTCCACATGTTTGCTGTGTCCCCCACATGGCTTGTGGCAAACTGCAAACGGGACTTCTTATGGTTTTCTGTTAACAATGGCTTTCTTCTTGCCACTCTTCCATAAAGGCCAACTTTGTGCAGTGCACGACTAATAGTTGTCCTATGGACAGATTCCCCACCTGAGCTGTAGATCTCTGCAGCTCGTCCAGAGTCACCATGGGCCTCTTGGCTGCATTTCTGATCAGCACTCTCCTTGTTCGGCCTGTGAGTTTAGGTGGACGGCCTTGTCTTGGTAGGTTTACAGTTGTGCCATACTCCTTCCATTTCTGAATGATGGCTTGAACAGTGCTCCGTGGGATGTTCAAGGCTTGGGAAATCTTTTTATAGCCTAAGCCTGCTTTAAATTTCTCAATAACTTTATCCCTGACCTGTCTGGTGTGTTCTTTGGACTTCATGGTGTTGTTGCTCCCAATATTCTCTTAGACAACCTCTGAGGCCGTCACAGAGCAGCTGTATTTGTACTGACATTAGATTACACACAGGTGCACTCTATTTAGTCATTAGCACTCATCAGGCAATGTCTATGGGCACCTGACTGCACTCAGACTAAAGGGGGCTGAATAATTACGCACACCCCACTTTGCAGTTATTTATTTGTAAAAAATGTTTGGAATCATGTATGATTTTCGTTCCACTTCTCACGTGTACACCACTTTGTATTGGTCTTTCACCTGGAATTCCAATAAAATTGATTCATGTTTGTGGCTGTAATGTGACAAAATGTGGGAAAGTTCAAGGGGGCCGAATACTTTTGCAAGCCACTGTATTTGTAAAACAACTTTGGAAACAACAGAGCACATGTTTTATGGGTGTGTGACAGATCAGAATTGATGGAAATCCCTCCATGTCCTAATATTGTCCCAGTATGGCAATATTGATTTTTGGTCTTTTCAAAATGTTCAAATTGGAGTAATCCTTGAGGATATAATAGGGAGGTTTTGGTTAACAATCTCATTATTACAACAAAATATTACATTCATAAATGCCGATATGCTAAATCCCCCCTTCATGGCCTGCGCTTAAAATCGAACTCTCCCTGTTCCGTAAATCTCTGAAGCTAAAAAAAAGCCCCAAGCAATCAAATTACATAGATTTTTAGAAGAGTTTAATTTTTCTTAGCCCGTTATTTAAGTTATGTGTCTTGATTATAGAACCTCATTTTAGAGAATTTATGACCCCCCTTGTCTCCTTTCTGTTCCTTGTTTTTCATTCATTTTTATTTTTTTTAATTTTTTAATTTATTTATTTTTTATTTTTGTATTGGTTATTCATCCATTTATATTATTTTTTTATTTTTATTTTATTTTTATTCTTTTTATTTATTTTTATTATTATCGTTATTTGTGTGTGTGTGTGTGTGTGTGTGTGTGTGTGTGTGTGTGTGTGTGTGTGTGGTTATTGTCGATTTCATAGTGGTGTACCAACTACACTGTTACGATGATGCGTATTCCTCTGATTGGGAGAAAAGAAAAAGGTGTGATACTGTTCTGGATGATTCAATAAGTCGATTGTCTGTTTGAGATTGTCATTGTTTTTGTTCTAAATAAAGTTCAGTGAAAAAATAAAAATAAAAAAAAATAAATAAAAAGGTGCTCTTGAGAAATCTTCGGCAGCGGAACAGTTAAAGGTAAATGCCCTCTGCCGGAATAACAACCGTGTGACACCAAGCGGTATTAAAGAAAGGAAAGGCGCGTGTGTGAACAGAGCCGAGACTGTGGGAGCGAAAGAGTCAGCACATCACTGTGGTGTTAGCGGCTAAATAAAATAAGACAATTGGACTAACGTGATGATGTCAGCAAAGAGACTGACCGTGTGGGAAAGTGGCAGTAATGTAAGAAAAGACAAGCAGCCTAAAACCCGAGAAAGAAGGCAGATTAGCGATTACAGACCTTCCCTAGCAAACTTACACGTAAGCGTCATACTCAAAGCATTTTTTCGCTGTAAAAATGAACGAGAGAAAATACCTTAAAACTACATAAAGTTTTGCATAATTCCTAATAATGGAAGCTTTACACAGGAATTTTCAAACCGAATCTGTGATGATCACATGGGATGTTGTTTTTAAACAGATACATTTAGATAGAATACATGTATTTAACCCTTGGATGCACAATTCAATTCAATTCAATTCAATTTTATTTATATAGCGCAAATCACAACAAAAAGTCGCCTCAAGGCGCTTTATATTGTACAGTAGATCGCACAATAATAAATACAGAGAAAAACCCAACAATCATATGACCCCCTATGAGCAAGCACTTTGGTGACAGTGGGAAGGAAAAACTCCCTTTTAACAGGAAGAAACCTCCGGCAGAACCAGGCTCAGGGAGGGGCGGGGCCATCTGCTGTGATTGGTTGGGGTGAGAGAAGGAAAACAGGATAAAGACATGCTGTGGAAGAGAGACAGAGATTAATAACAGATAGATATGATTCGATGCAGAGAGGTCTATTAACACATAGTGAGTGAGAAAGGTGACTGGAAGGAAAAACTCAATGCATCATGGGAATCCCGGCAGCCTCACGTCTATTGCAGCATAACTAAGGGAGGATTCAGGGTCACCTGGTCCAGCCCTAACTATATGCTTTAGAAAAAAGGAAAGTTTTAAGCCTAATCTTGAAAGTAGAGATAGTGTCTGTTTCCTGAATCCAAACTGGAAGCTGGTTCCACAGAAGAGGGGCCTGAAAACTGAAGGCTCTGCCTCCCATTCTACTTTTAAATACTCTAGGAACAACAAGTAGGCCTGCAGTGTGAGAGCGAAGTGCTCTAATAGGGTGATATGGTACTACAAGGTCATTAAGATAAGATGGGGCCTGATTATTTAAGACCTTGTATGTGAGGAGCAGGATTTTGAATTCTGGATTTAACAGGAAGCCAATGAAGGAAGCCAAAACAGGAGAAATCTGCTCTCTCTTTCTAGTCCCTGTCAGGACTCTTGCTGCAGCATTTTGGATCAGCTGAAGGCTTTTCAGTGAGTTTTTAGGACATCCTGATAATAATGAATTACAGTAGTCCAGCCTGGAAGTAATAAATGCATGAACTAGTTTTTCAGCATCACTCTCAGACAGGATATTTCAAATTTTAGAGATGTTGCACAAATGGAAGAAAGCAGTCTTACATATTTGTTTAATATGTGCGTTGAAGGACACGTCCTGGTCAAAAATGACTCCAAGGTTCCTCACAGCATTACTGGAGGCCAAGGTAATGCCATCCAGAGTAAGAATCTGGTTAGATACCATATTTCTAAGATTTTCAGGGCCGAGTACAATAACCTCAGTTTTATCTGAATTAAGAAGCAGAAAGTTAGCGGCCATCCAGGTCTTTATGTCTTTAAGACATTCCTGCAGTTTAACTAATTGGTGTGTGTTACCTGGCTTCATGGATAGATAGAGCTGCGTGTCATCTGCATAGCAGTGAAAATGTATGCTATGTCTTCTAATGATGCTGCCTAAGGGAAGCATGTATAATGTAAATAGAATTGGTCCTAGCACTGAACCCTGTGGAACACCATAATTAACCTCAGTGTGTGAAGAGGACTCTCCATTTACATGTACAAATTAGAGTCTATTAGATAGATATGATACAAACCACTGCAGTGCAGTACCTGTAATACCTACAGCATGTTCTAATCGCTCTAATAGGATATTATGGTCAACAGTATCAAACGCAGCACTGAGGTCTAGCAGGACAAGCACAGAGATGAGTCCACTGTCAGAGGCCATAAGAAGATCATTTGTAACCTTCACTAAAGCTGTTTCTGTGCTGTGATGAGCTCTGAAACCTGACTGAAACTCTTCAAATAAGCCATTCCTCTGCAGATGATCTGTTAGCTGTTTGACAACTACTCTTTCAAGGATGTTTGATATGAAAGGAAGGTTGGAGATTGGCCTATAATTAGCTAAGACAGCTGGGTCTAGAGATGGCTTTTTAAGTAAAGGTTTAACTACAGCCAGCTTGAAGGCCTGTGGTACATAGCCGATTATTAGAGATAGGTTGATCATATTTAAGATTGAAGCATTAATTAATGGCAGGACTTCTTTGAGCAGTTTTGTAGGAATGGGGTTGTTAGGGTTCAATGTTGAGAGAAGAATCCATAAAAACCACAGATCCAGGCGTGTGCAATTTAGACGGCATTTTAATGAACACATGTGTGAGTTCAACAACCCAATCAGTGTTGAACTGAACTTACAATCATGAGACAAGGTTTTATATGGGTACAATAACAAAGCCCCCCTCTTTTACAAAAATAGACAATAGTACAGCTTACGTCAATCCAAACCACAAAATGTTCCATGACCTTTAACATTGCTCTAAAAAACATTGTCTTCGGGTCGGTGCTTCCCCTCTTCGCTGTCGCTTGTCGGGTGCACTTCCTCTAAGTACTTGACACACTTTCTGCATTTCTGCCCTACCAAAATAGATCTGTTATGGTGTGTGTGTGAGTGCGTACACGTGCAAGGGCGCGCGTGCATGTTGTGTACTGCGTACGTGTCATGACCTCTCACTATTTGTCTGTCTGTGCGTGCAGAATTTGCATCTGCTTTTCTGATCCTTAGTTGACCTTAAACTGAACTTTCCCCTATCAGTGATTCCTCTAACTAAGTGTGTGTTAATCAACGATACATGCATAACACCCTGCTCTTTGGCTTGCAGTCACTCTGCTTTCGGTTTCACTTCTGCAAAACATGCTCTGCAGACGCGCTTTCGTTCCTGTCTCATTTTAGCACAGAGAGTATTTTCCTGTCTCTGCCCTCTACACAGAGATCATAAAAGCATTAATAACATTTAAATTATAGATTCAACAGAACCATTTAAAATGGTTCTTCTTTGGACCTGTAATAAAGACTAATATAATACCAATATATTTGAACATCTGAATGCATCTGAATGTAACATCCCATGAAATGGTAATGATGATTATAAAATAGCAGCAAATAATAGCAGTAAAATATTTCTATTCCCCACACTCCCACTCTCGACCTCTGGCACACCAGAGGTCGCCATACATTATGTTGGGTCACTCCTTGGCCCATTCAACTGTTTCCCTGTCCACCCCTGACGTCATGGACATTTAGGATCACTGTTCTTAGCTCTGACCCTCTCTTGGCATCCTGTGACTTAACAAATCAGACAACCTCATGTCATCTAGGTGGTCTTAATAATAAAATGCCAGCTCCCACTTGAGAACACTCATGCTTGAGGTTAATCACACCAAAGTATCAGCGAGCCTAAAGTTGATCAGGGCATGAGAGAATAAGAGTGCGAGCAGAGCTCAATCAGCACTCCTCCCTCACCCCAGAACCCACTCATACCCGGTGAAAGACCCTTACACTTGTGAATCTCTAGTGGTCTGTCCCTTTTCTGGGTCCCACTCTAGTGGAAATCTGGCCACCTGCAAAGGAAACAGAACCCTTCCTCCCTAGTACGGCTTCCCTGCCTTATGTCCCTCAATTGTCTTCTTTATTCAAACCTAATGTTACTCAAAACATGAACCTAATTTTGTATTTGGTTTTTGACTTTTATTTTTATATCTCATTCAACCGTACTCAGCATTTGTAAAACTCTCACAGCACTGCCTTTCTCTCACTCAGAGAACTCACGCAGAGTCACTCAAATCAAATACTGACAGCACTCACACAGTTAAAATCACTCGAAATACGCTTTCATACGAGTATTTTGGACATGCCTTCCATGATCAGAAAGAGCAAGTCAAAAGAAAAAGAAAAAGAAAACTGAAACCTCTCATCATCCTCACGGCTTCTCCCCACACACATAACTGAAAAAATAAAACACACCAACATTTATGGCTCACGAAATATACATCTATCAAAATTCAGTCATTTACTATGCATCCACACTAATATATTCAAACTGTATTCATACTCTCATAATAAGCAAAACCAACCTCTTATATACAGGCATTTAGCAAAGCGCTCAGTCCTCTCGAGAACTGAAACCACCCTCTCTGCGCGTCACTGCTGCTCATTTGCATTTACACACAATCAGTGCACATCCGGCTGTGCATTACTGACACAGAGACTGATCTTACTCATAGATCTCATATTTTATATTACAGACGTCTTATTAATTACAACTGCACAGATTTTTAGGCCTTTTCAACTCCTATGTAATTTCGATAATAGAACATAACGGCTCCAACCGATCAGTCCCAGACTTTTGTGCTCAATTCACCAGGGCGGTCCCAGACTGTCCTGTCCAGATCTCTAAACCTAACTTAATTTGCCAGCATACCCAATAAGCGCAAAAATAGGAGACTCTAACTCCTAGCAATTTCAGAGGTTCCCAAGTTCTCTCCCGCTGTCGACGGTACTATCCCTACTCTTCAGGGTAGGCCAAGGGTCAGCGTCCTGCCCAGGTGCAAGCGTTACCAAGGAGAAAATGCGCTTCTTAACAGACGCTGCTGTCGTCCTAGAAAAATTTAGAATAATTTGAAACAACAATCTACATCCGAACAGGATTAAGATTGAGGCAGATCTCCGTTGTGGACATAGGGGACTCTAACCCACAAAATGACCATCACACGTAGACCAAATGACCAACGGGACTTGAACCCACAAAATGACCAAATTCCCTATCCTTCTAAAGTTCACTTCGCAGTCCAACTGCTTTAATTCTCTTTTCATTCCTTTATTCTCATTACTCAGTACTGTCACTTATACTTCCTTATCATTACTTCAACCGGTAAACTTCATGAAAACTTCACCAAAATTAAAAACAGACATTCACCAGTAATTTTCAGTGAGTAGACTTTAATTTGACATGCCCAATGTGACACCTTTTGGAAATATATTTCAACAGGCAGTGTCTTACCTTTAAATGCCCCGGGGAATGCCTGCTCACTTTCACCACTGATTACCGTCTGCCCGTCCAATTACCACGGACCCCGGATCTCACCAAAACCCCAACATTCCCTCTCATCCCGGACGAGCCCCCAAATGTTAGGGTTCAATGTTGAGAGAAGAATCCATAAAAACCACAGATCCAGGCGTGTGCAATTTAGACGGCATTTTAATGAACACATGTGTGAGTTCAACAACCCAATCAGTGTTGAACTGAACTTACAATCATGAGACAAGGTTTTATATGGGTACAATAACAAAGCCCCTCTTTTACAAAAATAGACAATAGTACAGCTTACGTCAATCCAAACCACAAAATGTTCCATGACCTTTAACATTGCTCTAAAAACATTGTCTTGGTCGGTGCTTCCCCTCTTCGCTGTCGCTTGTCGGGTGCACTTCCTCTAAGTACTTGACACACTTCTGCATTTCTGCCCTACCAAAATAGATCTGTTATGGTGTGTGTGTGTGTGCGTGCACGCAAGGGCGCGTGCATGTTGTGTACTGCGTACGTGTCATGACCTCTCACTATTTGTCTGTCTGTGCGTGCAGAATTTGCATCTGCTTTTCTGATCCTTAGTTGACCTTAAACTGAACTTTCCCCTATCAGTGATTCCTCTAACTAAGTGTGTGTTAATCAACGATACATGCATAACACCCTGCTCTTTGGCTTGCAGTCACTCTGCTTTCGGTTTCACTTCTGCAAAACATGCTCTGCAGACGCGTTTCGTTTCCTGTCTCATTTTAGCACAGAGAGTATTTTCCTGTCTCTGCCCTCTACACAGAGATCATAAAAGCATTAATAACATTTAAATTATAGATTCAACAGAACCATTTAAAATGGTTCTTCTTTGGACCTGTAATAAAGACTAATATAATACCAATATATTTGAACATCTGAATGCATCTGAATGTAACATCCCATGAAATGGTAATGATGATTATAAAATAGCAGCAAATAATAGCAGTAAAATATTTCTATTCCCCACAGGGTCTAAAAGACACGTTGATGGTTTGGAGGAAGTAATTATTGAAGTTAACTCAGAAAGATCAATTGGAGAAAAAGAGTCTAACTTAACATTGATGGTATTAAGAGTAGCTGTAGATAATATTACATCTGTGGGATGATTATTGGTAATTTTTTCTCTAATGATAAAAATTTTATTTGTGAAGAAGTTCATGAAGTCATGAATAGTTAACGTTAAAGGGATGGTTGGCTCAGTAGAGCTCTGACTTTTTGTCAGCCTGGCTACAGTGCTGAAGAGAAACCTGGGGTTGTTCTTATTTTCTTCAATCAGTGACGAATAGTAAGATGTTCTGGATTTGCGGAGGGCTTTCTTATAAAGCAGCAAACTATTTCTCCAGGCTAAATGATGATCCTCTAAATTTGTGACACGCCATTTCCTCTCCAGTTTACGAGTTATCTGCTTTAGGCTACGTGTTTGAGAATTATACCACGGAGTCAGGGACTTTGGATTTGAGGCCTTAGTTTTCACAGGAGCTACAGTATCCAGAGTCGTACGTAGTGAGAAGGTAAAACAACCTACCAATACCTACACTCTTCCACAAGTGGGGTCAAAAATGACCTAAAAAAAATCAATGCATTTTGCAACAAACTCTGTTGTTATTCTTCAAAATCTTTAAAACGAAGAGTTGTAATATTTTCATATTCCAGGTATTCCTCATAAAACATGATTGTGACATGAGGCCATTTGCATTTTTATTTACTTTTTCATTAATTTTAAAAAACTGCAGTTTTTGTGTCCCTTGTATCACTTTTGTATGCTTGCTTGTCAAATACTGTAGAAGCTGGGTCTTCCCTCTGAAAGGTTTTTCAGAACTGAAGAAGCTTCTCAGATGAGAGGTGAAACGTCTTCAAGCAACTTAAAGACATCCAGACGCTTTTATTTCCAAGCTGCTTAGACTACGATGACCTGGATGACTGAGAACCTTCACAGACACACAAACTGGTACATCCCAGTTCTCACTTCCTGCAAGAGTAACATGGCTGCCATGAGGCCAGCTAGGATCCCTGTGGACCTTGCCCTACAAATGATCCAGGATGGATGGGATGAAGAGCCCATCGGAGGAAATGGATATTGTGTGTCTAACAGAATGAGCCCCTTTACTGCTCTACCCACTATATTCTGAATAGTCGGCCAGGACTTGCACCTGGGTTTAGTACTGTCTCCCCAGTAGATGCATGGAAGATGTTCATGTTTGATAATATAATAGAAGAGGTGCTGACATGCACAAACATGGAGGCACGAAGAGTAGCCACAGACAGGGGAAAAGAGTGGAAAAATGTAATCAGACATGACCATGGCCTTCATCTGATTGACCATTTTAGATATTAAAAAAACATCAGAAAGGACAGTATTTGAAATACACAGAAAACTATAAATCATGTATGTTACTGTGTAAAAATGAATTCCTGATCCATCAAAGTGTAAGTGGGAGAGTTGCTAAGAAGTAAAGGTTTATAGAAGATTCATAGGAACTGCTTGGGGTCATTTTTGACCCCACTTGTGGAAGAGTGGGGTAGTGATACAAAAACTGCATTTTTAAAAAATTAATGAAAAAATAAATAAAAATGCAAATGGCCTCATGTTACAAACACATTTTATGAGGAATACCTGGAATATGAATATATTACAACTTTTCATTTTAAAGATTTTGACGAAAACAACCCTTGGGGTCATTTTTGTTTTTTCTTTGCACGTACTATAAATCCCACTTCCCTCCTCTTTGAAGAGTAGTCAGATATCTGTGACAAACAAATAAACTCAGTTGTTTGTGGCAGTTTTTTCCAGCTCAGGAACATTTCTAGACGCAGAAATTTCTTGTGATCTAAAGATCTGAAAGAAAGTATTACTCCGATACTTGGCTGCCAGCTAAAGACAGAATTGACCTCAAGGTTCTATTATTTGTTTTAAAGCCCTCCATGGTTTGGCTCCAGGTTACATTTCACATCTCCTTCGCAGATCTCCTCAAGTCTAGTGTTGTAAATGACCTACTAATTTTATTAGTTATTAGAATTGAGTTTGACAACCCTGCACTATACAAATAAAGTTCACTTGTCTCGACTTGAATCAGAGGTTTAACAGTGTGTGGCTCCCTCTAGTGGATGTTGTGGAGTATTCTGTTGTCTTTGCTCCAAAGGTTTTTGTGCAGAGTTTTGGTGTTTCCTGTCACTGTGGGCCTCACAGCACAGTAGTACACAGCAGAGTCAGTCACTGCAGCAGAGGAGATCTGAAGAGTCATCAGTGTTTTATCTTCACTCACATTAAAAGTGATTCCAGGGACTGGATCTGAGATTTTCTCTCCTGTCCCTGAGTGAGAGAACAGGAACTTTGGTGGTTTTCCAGGATATTGTCGATACCAGAAGAAGTAATCTCTACCATCAGCAGCTTTGGAGTATCTATAGGACAGAGTAGCAGTGCTGCCTTCTACACTGAACACTTCTTTGTTGGTTGGAGTGAGATCTTCACAGCTGACACCTAAAGGAACAGAAACATATTTGATACTTTTATAAATCATCACAATTCAAATGTATTTCTTTAAACACACAGATTGTAACGTACCTGTTAGAATGGTGAGAATCAGTAAAGAAAGTGCATAATAGTCCAAAGACAACATGTTGAATGAAGGTAAAGTTTATGGTTTGTGTGCTGAACTCTGTTGAATGTGGAGGTTTCTCTCTCTTCTAGTTCAGTAACAGCTCAGCTCCTCCCTGAATCGCTCCTCCTCCTCTCTGATCTGGGTTTGAACTTCTCTCACTTCCTCCTGCTTTACACACTAGTAGCAGCATTTTCACTTTAAGGTGGGAGCTCATATTTCATCAGGCTCCAGCTTCCCTGATTCACTGAACTGGGATAATCTGAAAATGGATGGATGATTAAGTTTTCAGTGTAGTGGCTGAAATGAAAAGAATAATTCAAAGTCTAAACAAAAATACACTGCTCAGAAAAATAAAGGGAACACAAAAATAAGGCATGCTAGATCTAAATGGATGAAATATTCTTATTAAATACTTTGTTCTTTACATAGTTGAATGTGCTGACAACAAAAATCACACAAAAAATTATCACTGGAAATCAAATTTAGCAACCCATAGGCTACGTTCACACTGCAGGCGAAAGCGCATCAAATCCGATTTTTCTGACCCTATGCGACTCATATCCGATCATGGTATGACAGTGTGAACGGCACAAATCCGATATTTTCAAATCCGATCTGGGTCACTTTCGTATGTGGTACTGAATCCGATACATATCCGATGTTTTAGAAAGCGACTGCTGTTTGAACGGTCATGTCGCATTAAATCCGTCTTTTACGTCACTGACACAAGACAGACGCCAATTATCAGCTCCCGTGAAGACATCGTGAACGCTTCCTGGCCATCCAGTGTAGATGTCAGTGAAACTGTTGGGAAGACAACGTGAACATTTTATTTGTACTGTATAATCTGCAGATTCTGACAGAATCTGCAACTATCCTTTGAAGCACCGCTCCTCTAAAACAGCAATAAGGATAATTATTAGGTTATTTACATTATTATGTAAATAACAAAATAACTTAAAGCAAAAATTGGAAACGTAACGTCCGAAGTCTTTATATTAAGGCCATCAGTCAAACAATATTGTTTGCTCTGGGTCTAAACAGAGCGAGTTGTGTGTGACGTCTTCTTTTGCGCATGAGGTCTAGCATTGTCTTACATTCGGAGGAACCCAGGGCCAACCGCACCAGCATATGGTCTCACAAGGGGTCTGAGGATCTCGGTACCTAATGGTGGTCAGGCTACCTCTGGCGAGCACATTTACTGACGGCGGAGGTAGCGGTCCTGCTGCTGGGTTGTTGCCCTCCTACGGCCTCCTCCACATCTCCTGATGTACTGGCCTGTCTCTCGTGGTAGCGCCTCCATTCTCTAGACATTACGCTGATAGACAAAGCAAACCTTCATGCCACAGCTCGCATTGATGTGCCATCCTGGATGAGCTGCACTACCTGAGCCACTTGTGTGGGTTGTAGACTCCGTCTCATGCCACCAATAGAGTGTGTCCCGATTCGAAATACTGAGATCCAAAACAAAATACCAAAGGCCCAGAAGGATGCAATCAAACAGATGAGTTTATTGAATACACATGCGGGGAGGTACGAACTGCCAAACATCAGTTGTAGAACTCCACCCAAAAAGACACTTCAGATTGCTTTTGATTCATCAGGGTTGACGCCCCCTCATGCGTTTACAAAGATTGTGATATATCAGATACAGTAAATATTCATTTTCATAAGCTAAAATAGACATAGAAGTTCCTGTCTCTATCACATTTTCCATATAAGGCCACTCGCTGCATCCTCCAGATGGTCCTTGGGGATGGCAGTCATCTGGCCACCTCTTCTGTCACCTGTAACTGGGCAAACTCAAATACAACAAGAAGCTGAATACATTCAGGCCTTCACTCCAGCCTGTTTCTTGATTAAATGTATTATATGTGTTTTGTAAGCGTGCATGCATTGAACCTTCCATAGCTCCAAGCCACTTACTCCATGTTTTGCCGGGACATTCACACCCAACGGAGCTTTCAACCTTCTAATTAATTGACTGAGCCACAACTCTTTAATAAGCACCAAACTGCAATGTGTATATAAAATGATTACCTTTCCACCTGCAATAAAAGAGTATTATGTGATTATGATAACACCTGCAATATAGATTTTAATGTAATGTTGGCAGCTTCAATAACTGTTTCAATAAAATGATTATCATATGGTTTAATGCAATGATCATGACTTAATGCAAAGTTAATTAATGCAATGATAATGATAAGAAGCATAATTAGCAGTAAGATATTTCCCTTATTCCACACTCCCCCCTTTTGACCCTGTTCACAAACAGGGTCACCACAGTCCGTCGAGTCACTCCTCCTTCAGTCGGTCACCTCCACGCCCATCAGTGGCATCATGGCGACCCAAGTCACCGATTCTGAGTTCACGGCCCTTGTTATTACCTTCTCCAGCAGTCCTCTGGCATAGGGAATGAAACAACAACCTCAGGTGTTCGAGGTGGTCGACCAGAACACACTTCGTAATAAGCACTCTGTGTACACAATTATTATAGTTGTCCCGTTCAGTGCTTTCATCAGTATGCAGAATGCTTCGTAAGGTCCAGCGTGTTTAACATATATGGTTAGATGTACTGATGTGCTTATGTCATGTGCGTTAGATGTGAGTTGTCATGTGTCCATCTCTCTGCTCGGCTCGTGTAGTGTGTTCTGCCGTCTTCCAATGCGGATTGCATGATGAACAGAGCCATTGCCAGTAGTAAGTTGCCAGCTTCCACCTGAGAACACTTCATGCTTGGGGTTGGTCACACCCAAATGTATCAGTACATTACAATATACTACTATACTACTAATATACAATAGTCCATTATAATGTTTTATTCATATTTCATTTTGTATCCATCAAGGGCTTCGGGTGATCTGCAGTTTCACCCTTTCCCAAGCTGGAGACATTTTCCTGTGTTATAACCTGTTTTGGTATAGCATTTTATTTCATTTTGCTGCTCTTAATGTAATGGTACATTCTAATTATACTTCATTAGACTTAACCAAAATGTATATGCTTTCCTCCCTTTGCTCCTGCTTTAAAGCAAAAAACTTGGTCACTTCAACAAGCGTTCGTTATTCTGTAACTTCATTTTATATAATAAGACTAATGTCGAGCTGCATGTGTTATCTCAATATTTTACATGTCACACAATTTAGTTACAAGCAAAATTTCTATTCGGTTCCTCTTGTCTGTCACTTGTTATTGGGCCAGCTCAAATTCAGTTAAAAGCTAAATGAATTTCAGGCCCTAGGCCTCACCTATGTTTAAACCATATGTGTTTGTAAGCGTGAATGCTGTTTATCCTTCTGTTGCTCCAAGTCCCCTACACTATATCGACTGAGACATAACGCTCATCGAAGCTTATGACCTTAACTGGACCGAACATCAACTCTGTTAATGAGCACGATTGCAATGTGTAAGAAAAAATCATTTCTACATATTTAATCTCCAATATTATTCATTTGAGTCAGCGAGACTTTTAACATCCTCATAAAAGCTCTCCTCTACCCTAGAAATAAATCTATTTACTATCTGTTTCTAAAGCCTACATTATAACAACTTATTTTAAAAATCAAAAAAAGATCCCACATTTTCTTCTCATAAAATGTGCACTATTTTCCCCAAAGCATATCCTTTATTCCCACAGTTTCCCTTTAAGTTTGGTGTACAACTTCTTATTAACACCAGCAATTTATCTTCTAAACAGAATTCAGTTCATTTTACTCCTTTCTTTAGAATTAACAATCTCTGCCTCAGTTTTACCATCTCTAAATTATCAAACAACCCCAATCGTTATAAAATCATACTAAAACCCATTTCAAATTAAATCTTAAACCCCTCTCTTTTTTGACACATCTCATGTGGCAAAAAACTCAACATGCTTCACCCAAGCTTAACAAATTAAACGGGAAAAAGGTTAGTCATATCATATCATTTCTCAGAACACCTCAGCCATCCTCCTCTCCGGTATTTTGCTCCAGCCCTGAAAACCTGTGTTTAAGGAATACGATCAATTTAATTATTATGTCAAATCTTCTCCAAGTCGTTGCTCCATGCAAAGTCTGGATCCTTGGAACTTCCTGGAAACAAAACCTGTACTTAACTCTCCCCCTTTATGATCCAGTCTGTGTCATGACAAAAAATAAACTTAAACAGAACAGTTATTAATCATGTATCACCTCAGTTAATGGTAACTTGAGTTATATCAAAAATGTTTCCCTTTTAGCATTTAGCCTTCTCCCAACACTATAATGTAATAATATGGTCTAACCCAAATCAATAAAACAGAAATTCACTCAAGGGAACATCAGCATCCCCAGATTTAAGTCTCCCACTTGTCCTGCTTATGGCAAAAACAAAACAAAGCATCCCCTTTCTTTTCCTCACATGGTAAATTTGTCCACATTTATTCATTCCCACCTTAGTCCAGTCACTCACATTCACTTACATGCATTCACACATGATATTTTTTGCTGATCTGCAGCCTTCTGCGCACGTCATCAGATGCTCCACATCAGCAAAATGAGCTCAATCATTTGTTTTATTTCGTTTTCCTTTTTAGGAAAATAGTTCTCTATACTTTTGACTGGATTGACTCGCTGCAATCCTTTTTCAGACAGGGACTCGCCGCCAATCAGTCTCTGATTGTAATCAATTATAATTCTGTAAAGCCCACCTGATTTTCGTACTTGGTAATTTTGTCAGCGCCGTCAGTTCACTCTCTTCCAGGCCTGCTTAGAACAAAAATGAAAAAAGAGAGCTGATTATTAGCTCATCAAAGTACAAAACAAAATCACCTGACAGGTTTTTTCCTAAGTGCACTGTTACAAAAACTATGGGCCCTTTTAGACATGTCCATGTTTATCAAAACTCCCTCTATTAAAATGAAAAACAACAGCCCCAAAAAATCTTAAACAATCTTAAATTTCACCCATTCAACGCACTGAAAACCTTGTCAAAAGATCAAAGACCGTTTGCACAATGTCACCCTTCCTTACTCTCCCATGTTTTCCTTCAGCATAAAATATAAACCGATTTCAACAACGTACCATCACTAAATTATAAATTTCCTGTCCAAATCTGCCCCTCTGAACAGACCTGACCACCGTAATCAAATATCCTGATACTTTACCATTATATATTTTGCCAAATAATCTTCAACAGCCACCGCTCTCTCTTGAACTGAAAGCCTCCGACACACACACACACAGGAAGTGTCTCTGCTCCAGCTAATTTGCATACTGAGTCATAGCTCAACAGCCAACTTGACAAGAGAAATACATGTTTAAACCTTATCACATTATTGAATTATTTTCATTTTCTTTCCATACTAATCACTGGTTTTGATCACTCAGTACAAGAGCACTCCTGAGTCACTCTTATAAACACTAATCACTTTTCTTTTGTTTTTTCCATAACTCACTCCCTTGTCATACAGCTTCGTTTGAGTTATTCCACAACAACTCTATTTTATCCAAGTGTGTTTTAAGTGTATTTTCTTCAACATTCACACCATTTTAACACTCATGAAATTAGCAGGCTGATTTAATTACATATGTTTGTGTTCTTAGCCAAGTTTTAATCACTATCTATGCATTACTCTTCATGAGCTTGTCTGTGTAAGGTTAGTGCATTTTCTGTTTGTATGTGTGATTTTTTATAAATGTTTCTTTATGATCTTTGTGATCTTGTAAATGTTTCTTTTGCAGTGTTTCAAACTCCTTTGACAGGGTGTGTTTTCTCTCTTTGGCTCATCACTGGTCATTGTTAATGACATTTCCCCTCGCCTGTGCCCAGTGGTCTTACCCGTTAAATCCCGTCTCCTCCAGTGACTCCAAGGTCACTCCGGGACTTAGGTTCAAGCAATCGTGACTGCGCCTTGCCTTAGGTTGTCCCAGGGTTTCGAGGTGGGATCTTACCCGTCATGGGCTGTCCAGCCTTCCATGCCCGCCTACTACAGGGGCCAACTGGGCAAGGGTGTTATCAGGCCTAGGGAACACACTGGTTCTGGAAATTAAAGGAGTGTAAACTGCTTTCTTTATTAAACTTTCCAACAATAATTTCACATGTAACAGTTTGTGTACGTGCGTTTTCAATTCATTAATGTAATTGTTAGTTCCTGTATTTATTTCTCTCGGTCTGTCTCTTTTCTAAAACCTGTAATTAATATAATTTTATTACTTTATTACTTTTCTTAAACCATGCATTCGCTTCATCTTCTTAGAATTTAACTCTGTCTATTTCTCTGGGTGCTCCCCTGACATCATCAGTCACACACACACATACTTCCTGTTTCTTCAGGCAACAGGCAGACTCTGTCTCCCTTTAATTTTCACAGTTTACAAACGATCAGTAGTTCTACTAAATCTTGATCTAAAAACAATACACTTTCATTTCATGCACACTTTTAAATAGAGCTCTTTCAAACATAAAAATAAACTCAACCTCTCCTACCATCACTCATGCATTTCTTGAATTAAAAGCACTTGCAAACTTTAAAACATCCTACTTTATATCACAAAAGAAATATATTTCATACACACTTTTAAATATTCTAACCTCTTTCATACGCCATCAGTCACTGCCAGCATTCAAAAGTCACCAAAACATCAGCCAGAAAGCATAGCTACTGAGAAGTGGTCTGTGGTCACCACCTGCACCACTCCTTTATTGGGGATGTCTTGCTACTTGCCTATAATTTCCACCTGTTGTCTGTTACATTTGCACCAGAGCATGTGAAATTGATTGCCAATCAGTGTTGGTTCCTAAGTGGACATTTTGATTTCACAAAAGTGTGATTGACTTCAAGTTACATTGTGTTGTTTAAGTGTTCCCTTTATTATTATTTTTTTGAATAAAAAATTAGAAGGAGGTCTGATAATGATCAGAGGGAGACTCTGACAAGGGTGGAGGGAACATATGGGAACACCGCTGAGGGCAACTAACAAAATGATCTGAGAGGAAGACAAATAAAACACAAGAAACAGAGCAGCAGTTCCCAAAATAAAACAGGAAGATGGACATAACAGAATGAGGAGACAAGATTAACTTGACACAACTAAACAGGGAAACTAGACGACCATGGAGACAGGACACAGAGAGACAGACACGGGGACAAGACTGAGGACACAGAAAGGGAACAGGAAAGGAAAACAATCAACCTGAAGTCCTCTATCACTAACTAGAGACACAAATGCCACGACAGAGAACCAACAAAGGGATCAGGAAAACTCAAACACACAATGAAACTAAAACATTATCAGAAACAAGGAGCATAAACTACTGCTGGAAACCAAAAACTAATAATGAAATTACGAAACTCAAAATCCTGATGATTCAGGGACCCTGACAGTTTCAGTGTGCAGGTAGCAGTCAGAGCCTGCTGATTTACAATGATTTAGATTTCTGGGTGACCGTGGTTCAGTTTTCGTGGGTTGGGAAGCTCATCTTGTAACCGGAATGTTGCCGGTTTGATCCCCAGCTCTGTCTGTCTTGGTCGTTGTGTCCTTGGACACTTCACTTACCGCCTACTGGTGTTGGCCAGAGGGGCCGATGGCGCAATATGGCAGCCTTGCTTCTGTCAGTCTGCCCAGGGGGAACCGTGGCTACAACTGTAGCTTGCCTCCACCAGTGTGTGAATGTGTAAGTGAATGAATAGTGGAATTGTAAAGCGCTTTGAAGGTCTCGAAAGGCGCTATATAAATGCAATCCATTATTCAGTAACATACATGTGGTGGCACAAAACAAACTGTGTTTTTCACCAGTGAAACCAGAGAGAAGAAGAAGAAGTGGACACTGTAGATTCTTAGGTTCACAATATATTTGCTCAGATGTGATTTTTGATCAACCTTCAAATCAGGTTCAAAATGAAGCTTTGAGATTTAAAGTGTGTTTAGACTTCAACAGTGTCACTAACAGGTCGACTAAGACCAGGCTGTGATCTCAGTCAGAGAGCACAATCATTCTGAGACTGTTAAACTGCTGAATGGATACTTGGTACCTTAAATATGTTTTAACAGTGTCACATATTGTTGTCAGTATTTAGTAAAATTTTATGTTTGGTAACAATCTGAAGACGGTTTCTTCTTGGAAAAAGATCAAAGTGAGTCTGTGGTGCTCTGTCATCAACATTTTACAAAACAATTTATTGCATGTTGACAAAAAGAAGATGAAGCCAGTCAGTGTAACCAGAAGCACAATGTTTCAGTCACAGGAACAGAACCAGAGGTTTAACAGTGTGTGTCTCCCTCTAGTGGATGTTGTGGAGTATTCTGTTGTCTTTGCTCCAAAGGTTTTTGTACAGAGTTTTGGTGTTTCCTGTCACTGTGGGCTGCAGAGCACAGTAGTACACAGCAGAGTCAGACAGCTGAAGCTTCTGGATCTTCAGAGGAACTGATCTGATGCTGGAATCCAGTGTGGATGAAAATCTGTCTCCAGCCTCTGTTTTCCCTTCACCAACTTTAAAGCGACTCAGGATGAATTTGGGGCTGTTGTTTCCATCCTGTTTGTACCAGTAGAGATAATGATTTGATGAGCTGGTGTTATAGAGACAGTGAAGTGTTACTGTGCCTCCTGCAGCAGCAGTCTCTTCTCCTTTTGCTTGCAGCACGTTGTCTTTTTGTGCTCTGCATTCTGTAAAACACCAACAAACAGTATCAGTGTGCTGTTAAAGAATCATGTCAATGTTGGATTGATATCAAAGAAACAGAGTTGTGTTCATACCGAGGCACATAGCAGCCAGCAGCACTGAGATGAACAGAGGCGTCATATCTGCAGTGTAGAGTAACTGTGAGCTACAGCAAGTATAAAGAAGCTGTGATCTCTCTGTTTAGTCTTCATCAACACTAAGTTGGTGGATTAGAAGGAGGAGCCTGATCACAGTGACAGGACTCATTCACAGCCCTGTGTTATTCCCCCTGCTGACAGCTTTACACTCAGCACGTCTTTCTGCTGCTCTGCTTTGTTTATGTTCCAGGAAGCAGGTTTAACTTACAAAAGTGTCGAAAAAGAAAGAAATCATTCATGGAGCTCAAAGAGCAGAGCCTCCATTATAATCCAGTTACCTGAAGAATATGAATGTGCATCATGATGTTTATCTTAGAAAACAAGAAGACAAAGAATAAAAGAATCTTCAGGCACACAGTTGAGTCTGTTGAAGCTGCTTTCTGGAATACGACCCGATTAACAGGAAAGGAGAGCAGCAGTCATAGAAAATCAATTGTGAATTTGAATTTGAGATCAAGACCAACTCCAGACAGAGACAGAGACCAGCCCCTCTCCAGGAGAATGGTTCCAGCGCCCCAATCCATGTGTTGACGTGAGCCCAACTATATCTAGCCGGCACTTCTCAGGCTCATGCATTAACTCAGGCTACTTCTCCACCAGAGAGGTGACACTCCATGTCCCAATTGTTAGCCAGGGATCAGTCTGCCAGGGCCTTCGCTCCTGGCCGCCGCCCGGCACACATTGCACCCGACCCCTACGGTGCTTCCTGCTGGTGGTGGGCCTGCAGGACGATATGCCCATGTCCCTTTTTCAGGCTGTGCCCAGCAGGGCCACCAGATGCTCGCCATCGGGCACCCTCACAGGGCCTGGCTCCAGGACGGGGTTCTGGTGACCCTATCCCAGGCATTTCATTTACCTGTTACTACCACACACCAAATCCGGTCATTTGGTACTTCCTGGCTTGTGTAGCCACTAAGTAACAAAAGCTCAACACTGCCCCCTAGCATTGTGGAGCACTTCTGTTGTGTTTTGGAGTATGTACGTGCTTTGTCTCTAGGGGCAACCATAAATATACTTTTATTTATTCACTCCACATAAAATGTAATAAATCAATTATAAAATACAAAAACATTTCAACTTTTAACTATTTAAATTTTCAACTTTTTCCTTTTAAATAAATTTAAAGTGAAACAACACAAAACACTGCAAAACACAACACAATCAAATTGTTACGTCCCTCTGCAGCCCCTAATCTCTTCAGTGGGTTCAGCTGTTGCTAACTGACCACGCGTGGTCAGGTGTGGATAAAAGGATACCTGAGGCAGGCTTTCAGGGAGGAGCTCACTAGTCTTTGCCTTGGTGGCACCAGCCATTTCAGCCAGCCTGCTATGCCATTTTTTTATATAAAACCTCTTCTCACCTACAATCTCGTATTCATATCTTTTTTTTTATGTTGCGGCTTCTGAGCCGGGTCGTAACAAAAATATAAATTAAAATATGCAAAACAAAAAGAAGATGCACGTTCTCTGTCATATAGGCCTGGGATGATTTTTTGGGAGAGTGTTTTCCTGCTTGCATACATAGGATTCAGTCTATGAATACACTTTCTGAATCCTTTATCATCAACAACTGAAAAAAGTTCAATGCAAATCAAATGCAACCATTTTTGCCAGGTCTTTATCAATTGAGTTCTGTCTTGCTGGGTCACAGATGTCTGCAAAAACTGTCTAATTGAGCTCTGGGTTGGTTTAGGTGGTTGTGGTGGTGTACTGCATGATGCTGTAGATGCAGCAGCAACAGTTGCAGTAGACACACTGGCACCTTCAGTAATATCACACTCAACTGACTGTGTTTCATCTTCCTATTGCACTGGTGGGTGGACAGCTCTCAGGAGCCTGTGCAGGTTGTTTGTGGAGCTGGCACTAAATGATGGTCTTTTCTTGCAGACTCTACACTCTGCCTTTGTATTGTCAATGAAATTGAAATGGTTCCAGATTTTGCTTCTTTTCTTGGTGTCACACATTTTCTTTACTCTACCTGTCTAATGTGACGTTATTGTCCCTGGCTCTCTTTCTCTCTCTTTCCCTCCCGCTCTCTTCCTGTGCAAGCACAAGGCTCACATGCAGCGAGAAGTGAAAAAAGTGTTACATTGTAGAGGGCGACTTTCCTCTAAACAGGAAAATGTGTACAGTCAGGGGTTAATGTGGGTTCAGTAGGTGGGGGAACCATGGAATTGGTTGTAGTGGTTCAATGTGGGGAAAAGTCATTCGGTAACGCACAAAAGTGTTTGATTGACTAAAGTTTGTTTCTATATTTTGTTGGTGTTAACCTGGGATGGGAATCGAGAATCTGATCTCTCCAAAACTGATTACCAGTAGGTCAGTTCCTTGAAATTGTTAGTCTGCCTGCCTATCGATCCCATTTATCTGTTGTTGCATTGCATTACAGTCAGCTGATTCCAATTTGTGGGCCAGAGAAGGAAAGTAGTGGTGCAGTCTGCAGTGTGGAAATGGACATTACTTTTTTTTAATGCACAAAAGGACAAGAACACGATGGCATAGTGGAAACCACATCCAGGACAAAAACAGCTGCATTATGCTGCTAACACAACCTCAGGTCTTTGCAAGCCCCTGCACAGACAGCATGCTAACTAAGCTAGCCAAGAATCCAGTGTGATGCTAAAGCTACTGTAAGTGAATGCTGACCCCAGCCCAGCAGCCAGACCCTGAACTTCAACAGGTGAGCTGATGAGCAGTCAGGCTGCAGCCTCTGTTTTCTACAGTAGAATCACTGTCGTGATCACTTTGAAGTCTCTTTGTGTTGGTTTTCATCTTTGCTTGATGCTGTTGACTTTGTGTTCATACCTAAATGTAACTCAAATTTAAACGTGGTTTTGGTAAAATGTGCCCTAATAGGAAAAAAACCCCTAAGAATTGTTAGTTTTAACAATTATACTTGGTTGAATAAACCATATATTCAGCAGTTAAAGGGTTAACTTCTCTGAAGCACGCATGCACTGCTCTCAGCCAATGAGCTGCTACAAAATGGTGCATTCCACAGGAAGGAGTAGGAGAGAGGAGGTCGTCATATCGAGAATAAGATTTGGACATACTGGGTTGAACACTACACTATTCATGATAGGGATTCATAATACAGGAAAATGTGACTACTGTGGAGAAGAGAAAATGAAAGGACATGTTATATTACACAGTCAGAAGTATCAGGTGGAGAGAAGACTGACTGAAAACCTCAGTAATATGAAAATGAAACTAGATCTTATTGATTTACTGCAAAAGGAATCTAGAAGTAAAAGTCATCAGGCCTTATTCCTTTTTTTAACAGAGTGTAAATTGCTTGGGAGGATCTGAGCTGTTTTCTTTTTTTGTTTTGTTTTTTTGAACAACGTTCCAGTCACACTCCAGACCAGTTGGTGACGGTAATGCACCATTCAGTTGTTTGCCAACTGCCAATAAAATTTAAAAGAAGATGAACAAGAGTTGCTGTGTCCAAATTCAGGGGAAGGATGCTCCGTAGGATCCTTCCTACGTGACGTAGGATCCTTGGATGGCCGGGAAGAATGGAAGTGAGCAGCTGTGAAATTATGCAGCCTTCCAGCCTTCGTTCAAGCCCGCCCTTACTTCCACGCTTTTCCAGTCGCTAGCGCCACAGCGCGAAAACTTTAAGATGGACCCAGAAGTGTTGCTCCATCTATTTGCATATTTTCAATTCTCGAGGAGCTAGAAAAACTTTATCATTGTCGTGGGCATGTTTTGTACCTTAGGCTCATCAGAGACAATCATATCCAGGTAAAATAATTTTCTTTAATCCAGCGGTCCCCAACCCCCGGGCCTCGGACCGGTACCGGTTCGTGAGTCGTTTGGTACCGGGCCGTGAGAGTTGAGGCTCAGGTGTGAAATGTATGGTTTTCAGGGTTTTTATCGGTTTTCGGTGTTATTTTGTCATCGTTTTTATCGTTAACTCAGTTTTCCTGGGTCTTTTCACGTGTGTTATGAATAAATCTTCTTTTTTTGGTACCGGTACTAGTTTTATTTTGTTGTATTTATCCGCGACACCTTAAAGGCCGGTCTGTGAAAATATTGTCGGGCATAAACCGGTCCGTGGCGCAAAAAAGGTTGGGGACCGCTCCTTTAATCTACACGCATTTAGGAATTACTTAGCTAGTTTCATGGATAATTTCAGTAACAGAATTATTGCCGGTCATTCGTACACATTTACTGTATTGTATAAAATAGATACACTAAATCTCTTTGAAACTTATAGAATCTAATCTTTTGATTTCTTTTGTTACATAGCACTTCATCAAACTGTTGTCTGCAACAGTTACAAATATTATACTAGTAGTAATATAGCATCCACCACGGAAACATATTGGTGGTGTGGCAGCCGTCGAGTGAGCCAGCCCTGCAAACCCTGTGGATGGACGATGCAGTGGACAGTGGGAGGAAGCATCCTAAAGCTCTCTTTGCAGACCACCCTGTGTGATTCTCCACTCGCTGACCAGAAAAGACAAACCGCAGGTCTCAGTTGCAGCAGCCCATCCATGTCTGATCTTGCTTTGGCAGATTCAGCAACACTGCCAGAGACTTCCTGTAATCTATTACAGTTGTTAAAGAAACAGTCCAGAAACAGGTCACTCAGGTTAATCCTGTGTGAACAACTGTAAATATTGTTTTTCCTTCTTTAAATATTGTTGGTGTATTAGAAATATTCCTGTTTAATTATTATTGTTATTTACTTTATTGTCAATAAATAAATATCCATGTAAAATTGTTCAAAGTGTTAGCGTTATGTTCATGCATGTTACAAATACCTGTAAATTAAATGAGGTCATTGACAGTTACTGTCAAGGTAGCTGTCAATGAAACCAACTGGCAAGGTCAAGATGGCGCCTGTGTTTGGCTGTGCCGCTGCATCTTCGATCCGTGTTTTGTTTATTTTATATGCTATGCAAGTGTTTTTGTTACAGCTTTTTTTCTGGTGTCACCTCCCTTCGGATTTATGATCATCATGCTAGCGATCAAATCTGCAATGGATAACTTTCAGAGTCAACGAAACGAGGCTGTTTTCCTACCGCCGTTAGAGTACGACACAGCACCCGGTCTACCTCCACTCTTGCCGGTTAGCTCATTTTTGCTTCAGAGGCCTCGTTCGGAGAAAGCAAGGAAGGGTAGCCGGCCTTCACGTCCCTGCTCCGTCGTCTCCGGAAGAGATGGACCTTCGAGGGAGCTCTATTCCTGGGTTGCTACCGGTGAGATTCGGCTGAAACTTGTCGGAACGGATTAATCCCCGGATTAATCCCCACAACACATCTTTTTTAGAGCTTTGTCCACTATTTCTGTCTTTACTCTTTTTACTGTCATCTGTTCTGCATGAGAAACTATGTGTACCACCCAGGCTGTCATCTGGAAGCATGGAAACCCAAGCCTCATCGCGGCAGGAACCCTGCCTTGACCCTTTTCAGTCTGGCTTGCAAAAGCAGCACTCTACAGAGGCCGCTCTCCTAAGAGTCTATAATGATCTATTAATGGCATCTGACGCGAGGGTTAAAAAAACAGAATTGTTCTGTGATCATCTTGCTTGATCTTAGTGCTGCCTTTGACACCATCGACCACAAAATCCTACTTAACAGGCTGAAGGTTCTGGCTGGTATATCTGGCTCTGCCCTAGACTGGTTTTCTTCCTACTTATCAGACAGGACCTTTTCTGTTAGGACAGATAGGTTCACCTCTAACACTGCTGCCCTAACCTGCGGGGTTCCACAGGGTTCAGTTTTAGGTCCAATACTATTTTCTTTTTATATGCTTCCTTTAGCTGGTATCATTCAATCTTTTAGCGACCTGTCTTATCATTTTTATGCTGATGACATTCAGCTCCATATGTCCTTTAAGCCTCATCAGCTGGATAGGCTGTCCACCCTAGTCCAGTGCTTAGCCCAGGTTTCTGATTGGCTTTCAAGCAACTACCTCGTTCTAAATACTAACAAAACCGAGACCATGATCATAGCTCCTCCTGAGCTACATTCTAAAATCAGTCAGGTTCTTGCATCCTTGTGTCCATCTGTCAAGTCAAATATTTGAAATCTCGGAGTAATATTTGACTCTTCTCTGGGCCTTGACTCTCATGTAAAATCTTTGTCTCGTTCCTGTTTCTATCATTTAAGAAACATCTCTAAACTGCGACATATGGTTTCCTCAGCTGAACTGCAAAAACTAATTCATGCATTTGTGTCATCACGCTTAGATTATTGTAATTCCCTGTTTACTAGCTTGGATAAATCATCTCTCTCTTGCCTACAGGCAATACAAAACGCAGCAGCCAGACTATTAACTCGTTCTACCAAGCGTGTTCACATCACTCCCATCTTATATTCTTTACATTGGCTCCCAATAGAGTTTAGAATTCGCTTTAAAATTCTTGTTTTAACATATAGAGCACTAAACGGCCAGGCCCCAGGTTATTTATCCAAGCTTCTTATAAAATACACTGCTGCTCGTCGTCTCTGCTCACAGATTCAGAGTCTCTTAGTTGTTCCCCGTACACGACTGAAGACAAAAGGGGACAGAGCCTTTCAGTCTGTTGCACCAAGGCTGTGGAACAATTTACCACTACAGTTACGTTTGCTTGACTCTGCGGATTGTTTTAAAAAACAGTTAAAAATGTTTCCGTTTAAACAAGCCTTTTGTTGATCTACATATTTTATATATTTTTTTACATTATTTACATTTGATCTTTTATATTGTGTACATTGTCTATTGATTTTATTGTTTATTTTAATATTTGTGTACAGCGCTTTGTGATTATCTGTCTGTGAAAAGCGCTTAATAAATAAAGATTACTTACTTACTTACTTACTGTTTGTTGTAATCAATTTATTAATAACATAAAACTTTTACACTAAAACAAAACATATAACAATGTAACAAATATATTCAAATAAATACATTTTTAATTTTTAAACCAATCTTTCAAGAAGTGAAAACAGTCTGTCCATCCTCTCCCTGCTTTATTCTTGTACCGCCATGCCACAGTGGCCAAATTCTTCACCAGAGTAAGAGATGATCATTTTCTCTGCTCATTTTAATAAATTGAGCCATTTGGTCTTTGTCCCCTAAAATATATCACCAAAAGGTTCATTCAAAGAAATCTAAATTAGCTGTATGCAAGTGGCAATACATGAAAAACCGAGGGACCCACCATAGTTTACGGGTACGTTTGATGAAGATTATTTTACTTAAAAAAGTAATCTGGTTGTAACTTTTGTACCACCAGATTTTCATATACTTACATTTAAAAGTGTAATCCTCTACCGCATTAACTCCCGCTTCGTCCGAGATTGTTATGAGAAAAATTCTCCTGCATGACCTGCAATGAATCCTGGGATATGTTGGGCCACGAAGGACACACCGGACCCATCCTTCAAATCTGGGAAAGATTAGGATGAATTTGCTGCCACATTTGGAGGACTCTTCGAATTTGGACTCTTCGAATTTGGACAGCCTTCATCGCATTGCTGTGACATAAATCCCTACAAATGCGGCCATTGAAGCATGCTACCCCTGAATTTGGACACAGCCAAAATGGTGCATTGTCCCGCTGAGAGAGGACAGGCTTTCCTCTTCTCTCACGATGTCCCATGAGTTCTGAACACCCTAGCAGGAAAAAAAGAGAAGAAGAATCACCGAACAAAGGTACAAAAATGATATAGAATGAAGAGTTAGCAGGCGCTGCTTATGCTAAAAATGCTAAAACAATGCATTAAGTTAAAAACGATTAACTAGTTCTGCTTCTCTCCGCATTGTTCGGTCGTAGAAATCTGTCCTCTTGTGAGATCGGTGAGCAAATGATTTTAATTGTTTATTGTTTATTTGCACTTTTTATGAGTAAGTGAGTAAAATGTTTCTTGTATTTACTGGAGAAATAGGTTACAATGTGTGGTGGGGCGTGGTCTCCGGTGCCGTGCAGGGAGGCGGCATCCTTAATCACGCCCGGGGTGTGATTAACTTCTTATTCATAACTGTCTCGTGAGTTATTTTCTCATTTACTCTATTCTGTCACAACACAGACAAATATTCACATTTTGTTGGTTGAATCTGTGAAAAATGAAAATATAACAGATTGACATAATAAAATCAATGAGGAGATTCTCAAAGAGATATTAGCTTAAAAATGGGAATTTTATTTAAACACGAAAACAAAGAGTTCTTACTGTTTTTATTTTATACAACATAAATTCTGCAAAGGAATAAAAACTGAGCTGAAGACTTTTAGTTTCATGTGAGAGATTTTACCTTAAAGAGATAAACCTCTGTTACTCTGTTTATTTGGCTTCTGCTGCATTTTTGCATGTCCTCATCCACTAAATATAAAATAGTGTAAATGAGCAGCTTTGGATGTTTGACAGTTTTTATTGTGTCTGAACGTTCCTACAGTTGGTTTGTGGTTGATGTGGATTTGCTGCTCATGTGAATCCTCCCACAGTGTTTCATTAGCAGTTGTAACCACAGTGACTCTGATAAAACAGGAATTAGCAGAATCCATCTGATATGAAGCTGTGCTTTGAATACCACTTCCTCCTCTTTTGAGTAGTCAGATATCTGTGTTCAGGTTTTTGTACAGCCTCTTCTACACTTTGTATCACTGTGTTTGTAGAGCACAGTAGTAGAGAGCTGTGTCTGCCAGGGTTAGGGCTGTTATGGTCAGAGTAGTTGATGTAGGTGATGTTTGGGATCCATATCGATCATCAGGAATATACTCAGCTGTCTCTAATTTTCCTCCTTTGTAGAGTATAAACCGAGGAACCTGGAGATAAGAATGATGTCTGTACCAGTATAGGAGTGGGTAACCACTATCTGTCTGATAGTCACATCTGAGTGTGACAGATTTTCCTTCTGTTTCAGTAACTTCAGTTTGTTGAGGAGTGATTGAGTCTCCAGCTGTTAGTCCTGGAAAAAGAAAGAAGAAAAGTAGTGAAATGCAGTCTGTATATCTGCTTAATGCAGCAGCTTCAACTAAACTTTAATCCCTGTTCTTAAACTCACCTATAATGTGAGATAGAAGCAAAAAGAGGTGCAGCAACATGTCTTTGGAGTTACTAAAGCCAGACAGACAGCACATGAACAATGTTCTTCCACTGCAGCACAATGACCAACAAATAATGTCATTGGATGAGCTCAACTTCAGTGGGCGGGGCCAGTGCAATAGCTGAGCCAATCAAATAGTTTTGTGCTTCCACAGCAGCTCTGTCTCTGTCTCTGATCTTTACTGCTTCATTTCTCTGTTGTCTTTGTCATCAGTCCAATGACACAAGAATCAGAGGTTTAACAGTGTGTGGCTCCCTCTAGTGGATGTTGTGGAGTATTCTGTTGTCTTTGCTCCAAAGGTTTTTGTACAGAGTTTTGGTGTTTCCTGTCACTGTGGGCCTCACAGCACAGTAGTACACAGCAGAGTCTGTCACTGCAGCAGAGGAGATCTCCAGATGAAACTCCTTTTTTTCTTTCTCATGTATAAACTTCAGCTTTTCTGTTTGCGCTGAATGTTCTGCCATGAGAAGCTGTGGACGTGAACCGGACTTCTGATGGTACCAGTAGAGGTTCCTGACAGAGCCTGAATAGTTGCAGGAGAGAGTCACAGTGTCTCCTTCCAAACTCATCACTACATCTTTAGATGGTGTCAGTAAATCCTCAGAGGATCCTGAAAACAACAAAGACATATTTCACCAGGATGTTTCTGTATCTTTAAACTTAGTTTAGTTGATAAAAAGTGAATCAATTCAAACAACATCCAAAGATTTTCATGTCTATCATCTCCTTTTACATCTCACTCCATCTTTTGATGACTCACCAGTCTGAAAGGAGACCATCATCATCCAAATGAAAAGCAGGAACATGATTTTCTCTTGGACTGAATGAACAATAGAGAGAACACAGCAGCTCTTCAGCTCCTAAATGAAGCCTTTCATATTCACTGGTGTAGCTCCTCCTCCTCCAAAGGCTGCTTCTTCTGGATAGGCTTGGCCCTGGTTTCTGTGGAGCCTGTAAATAAAGAGAGCTTTGAATATTTGAAATATTTAGCAGAATGTAGAATAATCTCACTCATGTATTAAACAGCAGAAGTACACGTGTAAACCAGCCAGCATCAATACTGGATTTTAAGTAAGTCCATTACTGTCATCAGCTCAGAGGAGACTGACTGATGATGACACTGGAAAGTATTAATGATGTAAAGAAGAGAAAAGCAGCTGAACATGTAAGAAAGCAGGCAGGTGAGTGATTACAGATCGTCCTTATTGAACTTACACTTAAGCTTCATATGTTATCAGTCCTGCCTACTAGCAAGTGCAGCAGGGCCAGTCTGACCAACACTTGTGAGACTGATAACTGCTAATGACGGTCATTGAATGGACTGATAACATCTGAAGCAGGAGCATGGTGCTGGGTTTTGGAGGGTCAGGTTTATGTTCTGGGACTTCATGTTTATTATGAAGCTCTCTGGTTGGTTATGGTCCTTAAGTTTTTCTTGTTCCAGTTTTTACTTCATGGTTCAGGTTTGATTTACTTCTGTAACTGTTGGTGTTAGGTCTGCACTTGAAGACCTAGCTGACTCAGAGAATTATCACCATGAAGCAAGACACTCAGAGCTCAATCCATTTTAACTTGCACAAGGGAAGCCCGAATGGATCTTGGAGCTCCAAGCTTCTCACCTGATCCCAGACAACTCCAAAATCCAGCCTTCCCTCGCAGCCTTTTTATTCAGTGAACACACAAGCACCCCATTGTAAAAACCCCTATGGTATGTAATAAAAGTTAAGGGTGTGTGTGTGTGTGTGTGTGTGTGTGTGTGTGTGTGTGTGTGTGTGTGTGTGTGTGTGTGTGTGTGTGTGTGTGTGTGTGTCTGTGTGTGTGTGTCTCTGTACACGTGACTTCCTGGTTACAACCATTTAACAACATCCCTACTCATAAAAGGGTCATCTGCCCTCACCACCATATATGACAAGCACAGATTGTGGCTTCATGTTTTCTCTAATTATTTGATTGTTTCTGGTTTTGTGTCATTTCCAGCTGAGTGTTGTTCGTCTCCACAAACAGCTCTTTATGAACAGAACTCGTGCAGTTTTCTCAGCATTTTTATTTCCTGTTAGTTTGCAGCTTTGTGAGAGCTGACTTCTTTACTGTGTTACAGAGAACTTTACTGTCCTGTAAGAGCTCAGCATTAGAAGGAAAACTCCAAGAATTTTTTTAAAAGTTTTTATTTATTTATTACTTTTTGCATGTCCTCATCCACTAAATATAAAATAGTGTAAATGAGCAGCTTTTGATGTTTGACAGTTTTATTGTGTCTGAACGTTCCTACAGTTGGTTTGTGGTTGATGTGGATTTGCTGCTCATGTGAATCCTCCCACAGTGTTTCATTAGCAGCTGTAACCACAGTGACTCTGATAAAACAGGAATTAGCAGAATCCATCTGATATGAAGCTGTGCTTTGAATACCACTTCCCTCCTCTTTGAAGAGTAGTCAGATATCTGTGTTCAGGTTTTTGTACAGCCTCTTCTACACTTTGTATCACTGTGTTTCTAGAGCACAGTAGTAGAGAGCTGTGTCTGCCAGGGTTAGGGCTGTTATGGTCAGAGTAGTTGATGTAGGTGATGTTTCTGATTTATATCGTTTATCAGGAATATACTGACGATCACTGTCTGATTTTGCTCCTTTCCAGAGTATAAACTGAGGAGCCTGAAGGTCAGAATCATGTCTGTACCAGTGAAGATAAGCACCACCTGCATCTGTCTGATAGTTACATGTGAGTGTGATACGTCGTCCTTCTGTTTCAGTGACTTCAGCTCGTTCAGGAGTGATTGAGTCTCCAGCTGTGAGTCCTGGAAAAAGAAAGAAGAAAAGTAGTGAAATGCAGTCTGTATATCTGCTTAATGCAGCAGCTTCAACTAAACTTTAATCCCTGTTCTTAAACTCACCTATAATGTGAGATAGAAGCAAAAAGAGGTGCAGCAACATGTCTTTGGAGTTATTAAAGCCAGACAGACAGCACATGAACAATGTTCTTCCACTGCAGCACAATGACCAACAAATAATGTCATTGGATGAGCTCAACTTCAGTGGGCGGGGCCAGTTTAATAGCTGAGCCAATCAAATAGTTTTGTGCTTCCACAGCAGCTCTGTCTCTGTCTCTGATCTTTACTGCTTCATTTCTCTGTTGTCTTTGTCATCAGTCCAATGACACAAGAATCAGAGGTTTAACAGTGTGTGGCTCCCTCTAGTGGATGTTGTGGAGTATTCTGTTGTCTTTGCTCCAAAGGTTTTTGTACAGAGTTTTGGTGTTTCCTGTCACTGTGGGCCTCACAGCACAGTAGTACACAGCAGAGTCTGTCACTGCAGCAGAGGAGATCTGAAGAGTCATCAGTGTTTCGTTCACTTTCACAGAAAGTCTAGAGACTGGATCTGATGTCAGCTGTCCTTTGTCTGAGTGAGAGATCAGGAACTTTGGTGGTTTTCCTGGATATTGTTGATACCAGAAGAAATAATAGGTGCCAACAAAAGGTTTAGAGTAACTGTAGGACAGAGTCACAGTGCTTCCTTCTAAACTGGATTTCTGAGTGTCGAGTGCTGTGAGCTCCTCACAGATCACACCTGCAGACAGAAAAAACTCAGAACATGTAAAAGTCTTACTGTCTCACAAACAACAGAGATGGTGATTAAAAATGAACTTACCTGTTAACAGGAAGAGAAGCCAGTAAGGAAACACACAGTGATGTAATGACAGCATGTTGAGGAACATAAAGTTTGTTTTGTGTTGAACTCTGTTGAATGTGGAGGTTTTTCTCTCTTCTATAGTTCAGTAACAGCTCAGCTCCTCCCTGAATCTCTGCTCCTCCTCTCTGCTCTCAGTCACTCCTCCTCCTGTGGTTAACGCACTTTGGGATTCATTTATAAACAACATCACAAACAGTACAACTGTCTGTTATACTAGGATTACAGTTTCATACAAATAAAAGTTATTATTCATTTTTTCAAAAGGTTTGTGCCACAAAGACTTATTCTCTTGGGTTCTCTTTACATTGTGAAGATTTTATTTGCCTTATAAACCTTCTTTGGCGTTGAGCTTTCAAAGGCAGTTATGTTATAAACTGGTGGTAAAAATACTTTTCCAGTGGAGCACCTGTTTCCAAACTGCACTGATTATCTCCCACAGCTTGTTTCAACTTTGTTCTCCTGTAATAATTATTTATTCGAACGTATAATTATTTTTCGCTAACTTTTATCTACTTCTCTTCAATGAATATTTGCAGGAGATTGAGGCTTTTCACCATATTCTGCTATCAGGGGAAAAGAGAGAGATTTCACTGTCAACATCATGTGAAAGAGTTCTGCTCCTCTGACTGCTGCTGTAGGAAAGATTTGAGATTGGTGTGTCTTGTTGGTGAGACTGTCTGGGAGGATGGTGTTGAATTAATCTTGGAAACTATAATTGATGAAGAGCTCAGGGCGTTTTGGATTTTTAGATGACATGTATACCTATATACACTATAAATCTATCTGTACTGAACATAATACTGTAACTTTCATGTATTATGTTCATGAAAGCATGAGACATTTTGCAAACGTGTTCTGCGTTCTGATTGGCTATAGAACATTGTCAATCAATCTCGTGCCGTGTCTCCTTTACAGTACAGAATGCGTCCAGCTTGTCAAATCTTCGATCGCTAGCAGTGTGCCTCTAAAGTGCTGTACTGTATGTTTGTAAGTTTTCTCCAACAAACACAAAAATGTCGATGAAATGTTTTGCACCATCAAAGCCAACCGCAGATGCCTTTGGTTTCATTCTATAATACTGGACTTATTTTTCTACCAAGGTTTGAACTTTTATAGTGTTTAAACCATAGTGAAGTGTGGAAACTGAGAGGAATAGAAATATTTTACTGCTATTATTTGCTGCTATTTTTATAATCATCATTAACATTTCAGTGTTAATAGTGATGTTGCTTTCCTAGATGCATTCAGATGTTCAAACATATTGGTATCATATTAGTCTTTATTACAAGGTCCAAGAAGAACCACTTTAAACGGTTGAGTTGAATCTATAGTTGTAAATGTTTTTAATACTTCTATGATCTCAGGGTTTCTGTGTAGAAGGGCAGAGACAGGAAAATACACTCTGTGCCAAAATGAGACAGGAAACGAAATGCGTCTGCAGAGCATGTTTTTGCAGAAGTGAAACTGAAGCCAGAGTTTAAGTGCAAGCCAAAGAGCAGGGTGTTATTATGCATGTATCGTTGATTAACACACACACGCTTAGTTAGAGGGATCACTGATAGGGGAAAGTTCAAATTGTTTTGCTTGGGGTGGCTTTTAGACTATATTAGGAGGAGCAAACATATTAGTAGATCTGAAAAGGAAAAACCTGTGTTATGAAAATGATTTTAATCTTTTATACATGATTGCATTTGAGCTTATTAAAGAGCTGTGGCTCCTGGTCACGTGAAGGTCAGAAGTGTAACGGGTGAGATGTGAGAGCATTTAAGGGCGAGACATATACATACAGACACAAATAGTGAGAGGTCATGACACGTACGCAGTACACAGCATGCACGCGCCCTCGCACGTGTACGCACACACACATACACACCATGGTAGATCTATTTTGGTAGGGCAGAAGTGAAGATGTGTGCCGACGTACTTAGAGGAAGTGCACCAGATGAGCGACAGCGAAGACGAGCTGAGGGGAAGCACCTGGCGTTGACCCGAAGAAGATGTTCTGTTTTAGACTATGTTAAAGTTCATGGAACATTTTGTGGTTTGGAGTGACGTAAGCTGTACTTTGTTTGGTTTTGCAAAAGAGGGGGCTGTACTATCTTAACCCTATAAAACAGTTGTCTGAATATGGTAAAGACAGTTCAACACTGATTGGGTTGTTGAACTCACACATGTGTTCATTAAAATGCCGTCTAAATTGCACACACCTGGATCTGTGGTTATTTATGGATTCTTCTCTCAACATTGAACCCTAACAAAACGTTTGAGCGTGTCAGAGAAAAGTGTATAAAGTGTGTAGTGAGGGTTTTTACAGCCATAAAACCTCTATAATAATTGTAAAAAATAAAGTTAGCTACTTCGCAGATTTCATCTATCGCGGGTTATTTGTAGATGTAACTACCATGATAAACTGAGGACCACTGCAATGCAGTCACAGTAAGCACCGAGTAGATCGGAGGAGCACTTCCGCAGTTTGTCCATTATAAAGGCTCTGGGCGCTCCCTCAAGGGACTGCCCCTACAGTTATCTAGTAGTCATACAAGCATACTGCAATAATGAGATTACATGCTTAGTCACGGGGGTTACAGGTGAGCCCACCCTACACCTGCTACAGTCAGCAAACCATAATCATAAAAAGAATACATGTTGTTTACTTATCAATAGGGATGCAGCGATACCGATGCTGGTATCGGGTATCGGGGCCGATACCATAAAATGTGCGCGTACTCATACTCGCAAAAGTTAACCGATACCATGAATCGATACCAATTTACTTCATGAATCAGAGGGTGGCCTGTACTTTCTGTTGTAATTTTTTAGATTGGCCGCTAGGGGGACATGTCACTAGGGGGTTAGGCGAGTGAGATTGGCGGCTCCTGTAGCTACGCTAAACAAAATGTCAGCAGTGTGGACTTACTTCAAAATTTCTGAAGATGACAGAAGCAAGGCCGAGTGCAAACTGTGTACCCGTAAGGTGTCCAGGGGAGGGAAGGAGAGTACATCGTTCAATACAAGCAATTTAATAAAACACATGAGGACACATCATGCTCTGGAGTACACCGAGTTTGCTAAGGCTAACGCAAGACCAGAACAGCCCACGTTAACTCGGGTTTTGGAAAAGCGACAAAAAATATCAAGAGAAAATCCACGAGCAGTTAAAATAACAGAGGCTCTGACTCATTTTATCGCTCTGGATGACCAGCCACTGTCGGTCGTGGAAAACGTAGGATTTCGCCGTTTTCTCAGCATACTCGAGCCGCGATATGAGATTCCCAGCCGCCCATACATCACGGACGTAACGCTGCCAAAACTTTTTGAAGAGGTAAAAAAACACGTGCATAACCTCTTGCAGGAGGTTTCAGCCTTAAGTTTCACTACCGACATTTGGACAAGCAGTGTGTCCCTAATGTCGCTCCTCAGTTTAACGGCGCAGTGGATTGATGAGGAGTTTGTTCGTCATCAAGTAACACTTTAAACATTCTGCTCTGGCCAGCTCCCGTCTCGAGGACATTCAATTACAGATCAACCAGCCCGCGAAGCGGCTCCAGCAAGACGTTCAGACCCGCTGGAACAGCACCTTTTATATGATACAGTCATTGATCGAGCAGAAACGGGCTCTGGGAATATTTGTGTCTGAATATGGACTCCCTGATACGCTTGGCTGCAGCTGTCAGGACGCGGTTCACTGACGTGGAGGAAAACCCACTCTATAGCATTGCCACGCTACTCGATCCCATGTGAGTGTTGTGGCTGTGTGTGTAAGGAACTGTCCAAGACAACACCCAGGTCCCTCACAGTGTCAGAAAGGGAGTCAGCAAAGGGCCCAAAAATACCAGTTAGTTCAGCCCGAGAGAAGGGAGTATCAAAGATTACAATTTCAGTCTTCTTATCATTTAGAATAAGAGAATTGCTCAGTAACCAGTTTTTAACTTCATTCATACAATCAGAGAAGTGTTGCAATGACGACGTGACATCCTCAGCTAGTTCAAAATAGATTTGAATGTCATCCGCATAAAAGTGAAAAGAGAAATTGTATTTATCAAAGATTCGGCCCAAGGGTAACAAATATAAAGAGAACAGCATGGGACCCAGCACAGACCCCTGGGGGACACCAGAGGTAACAGGGGCAATGGAGGAGGCGTAGGTACCCATGGTGACAGAAAAGGACCTTTCTGAGAGATAGGATTTAAACCAGCTAAGGGCACTGCCTGTGATGCCCACCAGATGCTCAAGCCTCATTAAAAGGACATTATGGTCCACCAATTCAAAAGCAGAGGACAAATCAAGCAAAATGTTATGTCTGAAAACTGGAGACTCCAAAATACTTCAGTTATTTTGTTTGTTTGTTTACAATGTGGACACTGGACAATTTAAGAGAAGTGTTTATTTTTCACTTGAAATTTAATTTTTGTGGTCATTTTTATTAATATTTAATTTTTTTATTGACAGAGAATTTAAAAAAACTGTCTTCCAATTCATTGCATTTTTCTGTTGCATCCCTACTTATCAAGCACATTCAAGGACACATCCCCTAACGTTCACGTAGAAGGGTACACTCCCCAACCGTTCCTCTGTAGCTTTCCTGCCTTTCTATTCGTCTCTACAGCCTATCACAACCTGTTTATCACTGTAATCCCGTCCACCTGGCAGTGGAAATTCACCTGTGCCCTGCACCCATTGACTGTAGAAAACATGGACGATGCGACTCCGCCTCCTACCATTATGCAAAAATGAAGCCAAAATATCCCACTTGTGGAGGCTGCCATCTTGCAAATTTGGAGCCAGAGTCTGCGCATTAGTGACTTGAGGTGGAGCGACTGTGTAATGCTCGGCCCACACACCCGCTGGACATGACCGCAAACACGCCCCCCTACACTTTTTACGTAGCCCGGCTGCTCGAGTTTTTTTTGCTGGTTTACCGCGACTGACGACTCGTTTAATTAAGGTAAATACAACCACGTCACTGTTATAAAACGAGACACACAGCTTATCATCTTATAGTTCTAAAATCACTTTGTTGTTAATTCGTTAGCTAGATTAGCCGATAGCATACGCGCTGTGTTGGAGGCTTGTTGCTAGCTAGTTAGCGATGCTACACACCTGCTACTCTAATAGTCTGTGTTATTGAAGGATTCAGCACTTCTTATGTTTGTTTTTATCCATTTTTAGACAGCGATGAGATCATCTGCAAACTCTACAGAGGCCCAGAGTTACTGTTAATATCAAAAATATCATGTGTTCTTTGAGATTTTAACATAAGACTGTGAGTGTAATGGATCTAAAACTGTTTAAATCTTCAGAGCCCTCTACAGCCTGGTAACATGGAGACTTTAAAAACATCAGCAGAAGGTTTCAGTAGTGTAGTCTAATTTGTTCTTTTCATTTAATAATAGAGTCCATATTATATCAACAGCTACATTCACCCTGGGGAGAAACTAGTGAGGGAGACCATCAGGACCAAGCTGGGTTTCCTGGGTCCAGAGGTTCGGAGAAACATCTTCCTTTTCTTTCATCACAGCTGTCCTGTGCCAGATTTTCTGTTGACCGACTGAGAGAGACTTCATTTAAGAAACACCAGGAAGACTGAAGCTCATCACATTGATCAAGCAGGATACTCCCCACAGGCTCCAGACTTTTACATAAAGATATTATATTTAGTCCTGTAGAAAGTTATATATTTAAAAATATATGATCCTCTCTGGTTACTCTGGTATGAATAACTCTGAATCACTTTATGGTAAATAACACATTATCTGCAGAAAACTGTGAAAGAATTCCAGATGACAAGTTTGTAGTTCAACATACAAGTGACGACCTTTGACCTTCATCAGGTTTTATTTAATTGTGCCAGAGAAAATCTCATATGCTCTTCATGCAGCTGAGTACATCAAGTGTTTAAAACGGAAGCTGTGCAGGTCTGAGATCAGCAGCTTTGTGAAACACCAAACTGAGGTCCTGTTAATGCTGATATATAGTGACACAGTTACATGAGTGATTAAACCTTTTGTTTTTTTGTCTTTAACTTTATCAATAAAGCTGCAGCTTTCACTACAGCACATGTGGTACTTTAACCTTTGTACTGTTTTCATCAGTTCATTTTGCAGTTAACATGTTGGATGATCTGTCTGCTGTCACTGGGTGGTGCTGAGGTCTGAATCTGAGGGCAGCTCCTGTAATCACAAAGAGAACAGAATCATCAAACTCAGATATAAATTTTATCCCTCAATATTGAAATGAAGCTGATCCTTTTCTGTCCTCACACACTCAGGATCTGAAGTTCTTCTCTTACATTTTTTTCAGTATTACAGTACACTACGGCACTTTAATCCATAGTTCCTGATTAATGGGAAGTTACTGAAATACAAGCTTTTAAAAAAGATGTTACTGTCTTCACAGATGTGGCAAGAGACTGAAAACATGCTGTTGTTTGCATATATTTGATATTCAGTTCTGCACAGGAGCTGAAGCAGCGTGCAGCCTGTTGCTTTTACAGTATAATACCTGTAATAAAAGTACAGTAACAGTAATTAGTGACTGATTAGCCCGGAACGTTTCTCTTGATGTCTTTAGTAAATTCATTCACCTGCACAGATTAGCTAAACGAACCCTGACAGCCGAGTGCTCATCTTAGCTAGCTAGGTCTCAGGACCTAGCTAAGGACAGTAGTTACGGATTAGCTTACAAACACGATTAACTTACCGAAAAAGTGCAGCGGGGCCTCGGGTCCTTCTGTCGGGTAGTCCAGTTTACTGAAGAACACCTCAGAGTGTGAGGTTAAAACACTCGGTCGTGTTTTCGTAGCGTAAACGCTGGCCCTCCTCTCAGAGCCTACGCTCTATCTGCTATTTCCGAACAGAGATACGCAAGTTTCTCCGTGACAGCAGCTGCCAGTCAAACCTGCTACGATGACGTTTCACCCCAATTTAACATCGCCGCGGTAGGAATTAGAATCAAACTTATGGGAAAGGAGACCCCTTGGACATCAATCAGCATGATGAGAACTATTGATAACAAAAGAAAGAATCTTTGGAAAAAAATTATCTAAGGAGAATAAATTTATTTTAGTCTGTCCCCAGTCCTATCCGCTAACATGGAGGAGGCGGGGTTTATGACCTATACTGCAGCCAGACACCAGGGGGCGATAGAGACGTTTTGGCTTCATTTTTGGGGAGCTGTGGCGTCGTCCATGTTTTCTACAGTCAATGGTTGTGTCCAAATTCATGGGCTGCATCCTCCTGAGGCCGCATTTGTAGACCGATTACGTCACAGCGACGCGAAGGCTGTCCAAATTCATAGGCTGCTCCGAATGCAGCCGACAAATGGGTCCTCATTTTCTCCGAATTTGAGGATGGGTCTGATGTATCCTTCTTTGCCCACCATATCCCAGAATTCATAGCGCGGCCCAGCCAAACTCTAGTTTCCGGTAATGGCGGCCGGTACTACGTTTTAAAATTACTCTTATTAATTTTTCTGGGTCACAAAATAAACTTTTAACATATTTTCAGGCGAGAAAGTAGCTGTGTAAACATCAAATATCTGCTCGGTTTATCAAGATATCGCATATTTGGAAAAGTGCTTCGACGTTTTCGGAGACGTCTGTTACCCACCAGCTCGATAGCTAGCCGGGAGCTCGACGGTCACTGAAGCCGCCGAGAACGGCACAACTCCCGGCACATCATTTTCAGATCACCGCGGACTTTCGCTACTCGGGTTAAACGTAGTATATAAGTACCTGAGACAACCTGAAAATGTTATTGTTGGGCTTTTTCAGGGTTTTGTTTGTTCGTGAGTAAATCGGTTTGGCTGAGATTAAAGTTATTAGATTAGATAAAATAAAACTTTATTAATCCCCCAGGTGGTTTCCTCCTTGGTTTTCACACAGCTGACTAAACGTCAAACAGAAAACTGATTAAACAGAAGTGTGAGATGGTCCAGAATTTACGCCAGTGTACTGTTATATTTTACATAGCAAGGAGCAGACGGCTGAGTTTATTAAACTCCAGACAGCGGTGACGCTAATCAGAAGGCTAGACCGTCCAATTTCACTGCCGTTTACTTCCGGCCTACCCGACCGTCTGAGGACCCGGCCCACTTAGATTGCGAAGGCCGGGTCCTCAGGAGGATGCAGCCCATGAATTTGGACACGACCAATGCCTGCACCCCAGTTCTTAACCTTTATTTTTCAACACGTGTCTCATTCGCTTTCCTGTTTTTATCCTTAATTTTAACACTCGTCTCATGCTCCTCCCGTTTCCGCTCGCCTACACATGGGCTGTATCCCAATTCAGGGTCTGCAGCCTTAAAGGCCGCATTTTAAGGCCGATTACATCACAGCGATGCGATGAAGGCTGTCCCAATTTAAAGGCTGCTCGAAATACGGCCCTCAAATGCGTCCTTCATTTCGCTGAATTTTAAGGATGTGGCGGTGTAGACTTCATGGCCCAACATATCCCAGACTTCATAGCGTGGCGGTGGTTGTGGATAATTTTGCCGAAATAAACGGTGGAAGTAGAGCAGCCAAAGACTAAACCTTCAAAAGTAAGTACTGAGTATCATGTCACTTATGTATGTGTGAATGTTTAATAATGAAGAACATTAAAACATTACTGTTGGCCACATGTCGGCAAATTTATGTGACATTAGTGATGTTTGTACTAACTTGGTTTTAAAGCCTTTACTTTAAAATATACACCGTTCAATAGTCGACCTTAATCTTACAGAGAATGTGATGATTTATGGATAATTAAAGTCAGTCATATATCCACAAACACAACAAGCTGAAAGTCAGTGATGCTGCTCGGTTTGCAGTCCTGAATATGACGGCACAAGCAGGATTCACTGCACTGTTAATGTTAGCTATGTTATATTGCTGCCTCTGTTCGGTGGTGTCGAGCCAAACGGACTTTAACGTGTGTTTGAACGAGCTGACGGTTCACTCGTTAAGCTGAAAGAAAGATGCTTTAATCACAGGAGTCACACATGTGTCCACTGGACCATCTGGGAACTCTTCTTGTTTAGCACTCGTAATAACACAAACACTAAATCCTCCTTCTCTTGTGCTGTTTTGTAGCAGTGTGTACACCTGAGACTGTCACCTGTCTGTCTGTCCTGCACTCTCTCTCTGTTTCTTTCTCTCTGATTGTGGAATAAAAGTATGAACATGTATTTATAAGTTACACTTGTGTTTGAATCCTGCAGCTTATCACACATTTGATTTCCATGTGTGACAACTGCAAGTGTCCAGAGTGAGGACAGACTGAGGGACCCACTGCTGCACATCATCTGTGAGGCTTTGCACCCCTGATGATCCACCAGGACAAACTCAGCAGTGTGTGAGGAAGAGGAGGAGGAAGAGCCAGCAGCAGCTGACAGATGGAGAGAATAGACAGACTGTTCCCTGTTTGTGAAGGACTGCTAGGAAAGTTTAACATCACTAATTGTCTGTCCTGAATCAGTCTTATTAGGTAATGTTCAAATAATGTTATCATCCCAGTGTTTTCAGTGTGGGAGAAAGTACTCAGGGCCTTCAAGTTACACACTATGAAAGGCAGCAACAAGTTTAATATTCAGAAACCTAAAGTATGTATCAGCAGCAGAATGGAGCTAAAAATAAATGTTTGTTTCAGTTCTATGAAGCTTTGAGTATTTTGGATTAGTAGCACTGCTGTGTTTGTTGCATCATATTGCTGTAATTGTTTATATGCTTTATATATTCTGAGCTAAGTTGATCTATAGTGTTACATCATATTCTATAAGGATGTTATGTGTTTGTATACTTTCTGCCCAGTTTGACCCATTTAGCAGAAGTCAGCCTGTTTAAGGCTCTGATATCTATTCTGTATGACTTAAAGCAGTTATGACATGGTCTGATTTTCTCACCCAATAAAGGAATATTTCATATATCAGTCTACTCTTCATTCTATCAGAAACAGTTATCACAGCTCGTACATTTGCTTTTTACACATATATGTAAGCATTGAGCCAAATTTAGTAATGCCAACATATTAAAAGAACAATGTTTGTCTCTTATATATAATACATCTATATATACACTGTCAGAGATACTTGTCTTTGAGTGAAGATTTAAGGTGATAGGAAATATAAATAACTGCAACTTGAATCTTTACTGAAGCTCAGTGTTTGACACAGAGTTCAAACTCACTGCTGTAATAACTAATAATGATTAATATAATAACTATAACATTGGCTATATTATATTTACATTACCAAAGTGAGATGACTTTAGTCTCATGAACAACATCAGCTAATTGTTATTTACTAAATAATCTTAAAACGACTGTTCAGTACAGAAATGAAGCCCAACAATCATGTTTTACAGTCCTGTGGTCTCAACTAATCACACAAAGCTCATGTAGGAACAAATGAACAAAATATGTTCTCCTTCATTTCTGTCAAACAAAGCTGTTAGTATCATGGTTGCTAGGCAACCTGGGCAGCGCGACGGAAGTTAGACCATCCCATTTCACAAGCCTCGCACTTCCGGCCTTACCGGTCTTTGAGTACGCGGCCCTTGAGGACCGTTAAGGCTGCGTACTTTAAGGCTGCAGACCCTGAATTGGGATACAGCCACAGTCTCACATTCCCAATGTCTAGCCATTTTTAACTTTTGAGCAACAGTATGTGTCTTGCACTTTTAGCTTTTGAGCAATAATATTTATCTTGCATACAGGATATTTCCACAATGATCATAATAATACTTGTTTTTGTGGTGGTATAAATCTGCATTGCCCACTTACAGGGCCATTCTTTTTGTGAAGCAGACCGCTGGTTCACATCGAGGTCCAGCGCTGTAACTTGTAATTTCAAGCACTGAAGCGAAGTAAATCTTTTAAAAGATAGTTGGTCTCCTGTAATTCCTTTAAAAAAAGAAAACAAACACAGCACTTCTTTACGTTAGCACATGCCCGAGTGCAGACAGAGCAGGCTGGTGGAGAGATCACATCTGTTGGAGGCCTACGAACCCCAAACTGGGTGAAAGTGATTCAGCTATTCAGCCAGTAAGACATCAGTATGGATGTAATCATATTTACTTACAGTAGAGAAATTTTAATGATCTCGAAGAAGAAATAATTATAATATAAGACATTTTTAGTGCATAAATTCTGGGTCAATTCCCATCTTAAACTCTCTCTGTGCTGTACACTTCAGAGCACAGGCTCATGTGAGCTTAGAATGAACACATTTTTCAGGAAACCAACAAAAAATAAATAGACTGTATTTGTACTTCTTCTTTTTATTAAACTATTTTTTTTTTTAAACTGTGTTGTCTTTGTCATCAGTCCAATGACACAAGAATCAGAGGTTTAACAGTGTGTGGCTCCCTCTAGTGGATGTTGTGGAGTATTCTGTTGTCTTTGCTCCAAAGGTTTTTGTACAGAGTTTTGGTGTTTCCTGTCACTGTGGGCCTCACAGCACAGTAGTACACAGCAGAGTCTGTCACTGCAGCAGAGGAGATCTGAAGAGTCATCAGTGTTTTATCTTCACTCACTTTAAAGGTTACTCCACGAACTGGTTCTGATATTTTCTCTCCTGTCCCTGAGTGAGAGATCAGGAACTCTGGTGGTTTTCCAGGATATTGTCGATACCAGAAGAAATAATCATACCCATCTGCAGCTTTGGAGTATCTATAGGACAGAGTAGCAGTGCTGCCTTCTACACTGAACACTTCTTTGTTGGTTGGAGTGAGATCTTCACAGCTGACACCTAAAGGAACAGAAACATATTTGATACTTTTATAAATCATCACAATTCAAATGTATTTCTTGAAACACACAGATTGTAACGTACCTGTTAGAATGGTGAGAATCAGTAAAGAAAGTGCACAATAGTCCAAAGACAACATGTTGAATGAAGGTAAAGTTTATGGTTTGTGTGCTGAACTCTGTTGAATGTGGAGGTTTCTCTCTCTTCTAGTTCAGTAACAGCTCAGCTCCTCCCTGAATCTCTCCTCCTCCTCTCTGATCTGGGTTTGAACTTCTCTCACTTCCTCCTCTTTACACACTAGTAGCAGCATTTTCACTTTCAGGTGGAGCTCATATTTCATCAGGCTCCAGCTTCCCTGCATCACTGAATTGGATAAACTTGAAATGGATGGATGATTAATTATTCAGTGTTAAGTGGCTGAAAAAATCAAAGTCGAAACAAAAACACTTTCTGAACAAAAAATCTTCAGAAAGCTGGAGAATTATTGATGTGGCCACTTTAAAATTAGGAGGAGGTCTGTCTGCTTGGAAGCTGAATTAGAAAAAGGCGTACCTCAACACTTTTACACAGAGCTGATTGTCTCACATTAACCTGATCTCCAGGTCATATTTTCCTTTCTTCCTGCTTTATTTTGATTTACAAACCAGTGGTTTCACTTTAGTGTTTCCCCTGACTGATCCATTTCTGCTGGTAAACATTCTTGTGTCAGTTGTGTGGTTGACAGGAAGTGGACCCAAACGCAGGACTCAGGTGAGAAGAATTGAACACAAAAACCTGCTTCAGTGCTGATTATTCACAGGAATAACAACAGACCAAAAGCTCCTGCAGGAACGAGGAATCAGAGTAGACACATCGAAGGAAACCACAGAGCAGAAAAACACAAAGCTTTGAGTCAGCATGACAATGATCAGAGGGAGACTGTGACAATACAGACACATGGGATAACGAGGGGAAAGGGAACAGATGGAACACAGCCGAGGGGAACTAACACAATGATGTGAGAGGAAGTCAAACTAAACACAAGACACTGAGCTGCAGTCACCAAAATAAAACAGGAAGAGGAACGTAACAGAATGTGGAAACAAGATTAACTTGACACAACTAAACAGGGAAACAAGACGAGCATGGAGACAGGACACAGAGAGACAGACACGGGGACAAGACTGAGGAAACAGAAAGGGAAGAGGAAAGGAAAACTAATCTACCTGAAGTCCTCTATCACTAACTAGAGACACAAATATCACGACAGAGAACCAACAAAGGGATCAGGAAAACTCAAAAGCACAAAGAAGCAAAAACATTATTAACAGAAACTAGGATCATAAACTACTGCTGGAAACCAAAAACTAATAATGAAATTACAAAACTCAAACTCCTGATGACTCAGGGACCCTGACAGTGTCCTTATACAGAGAAATGAGGCTGTGTCAGTGTGTCAGACCTGCTGATTTACAGTCATTTAGACTCAGTAACATACATGTGGTGGCACAAAACAAACTGTGTTTTTCACAACTGAAACCACAGAGAAGAAGAAGCACAATGTTTCAGTCACAGGAACAGAATCAGAGGTTTAACAGTGTGTGGCTCCCTCTAGTGGATGTTGTGGAGTATTCTGTTGTCTTTGCTCCAAAGGTTTTTGTACAGAGTTTTGGTGTTTCCTGTCACTGTGGGCTGCAGAGCACAGTAGTACACAGCAGAGTCTGTCACTGCAGCAGAGGAGATCACCAGATGAAACTCCTTTTTTTCTTTCTCATGTATAAACTTCAGCTTTTCTGTTTGCGCTGAATGTTCTTCCATGAGAAGCTGTGGACGTGAACCAGACTTCTGATGGTACCAGAAAAGTGAATATACAGAGCCTGAATATTTGCAGGAGAGAGTCACAGTGTCTCCTTCCAAACTCATCACTACATCTTTAGATGGTGTCAGTAAATCCTCAGAGGATCCTGAAAACAACAAAGACATATTTCACCAGGATGTTTCTGTATCTTTAAACTTAGTTTATAAAAAAGTGAATCAATTCAAACAACATCCAAAGATTTTCATGTCTATCATCTCCTTTTACATCTCACTCCATCTTTTGATGACTCACCAGTCTGAAAGGAGACCATCATCATCCAAATGAAAAGCAGGAACATGATTTTCTCTTGGACTGAATGAACAATAGAGAGAACACAGCAGCTCTTCAGCTCCTAAATGAAGCCTTTCATATTCACTGGTGTAGCTCCTCCTCCTCCAAAGGCTGCTTCTTCTGGATAGGCTTGGCCCTGGTTTCTGTGGAGCCTGTAAATAAAGAGAGCTTTGAATATTTGAAATATTTAGCAGAATGTAGAATAATCTCACTCATGTATTAAACAGCAGAAGTACACGTGTAAACCAGCCAGCATCAATACTGGATTTTAAGTAAGTCCATTACTGTCATCAGCTCAGAGGAGACTGACTGATGATGACACTGGAAAGTATTAATGATGTAAAGAAGAGAAAAGCAGCTGAACATGTAAGAAAGCAGGCAGGTGAGTGATTACAGATCGTCCTTATTGAACTTACACTTAAGCTTCATATGTTATCAGTCCTGCCTACTAGCAAGTGCAGCAGGGCCAGTCTGACCAACACTTGTGAGACTGATAACTGCTAATGACGGTCATTGAATGGACTGATAACATCTGAAGCAGGAGCATGGTGCTGGGTTTTGGAGGGTCAGGTTTATGTTCTGGGACTTCATGTTTATTATGAAGCTCTCTGGTTGGTTATGGTCCTTAAGTTTTTCTTGTTCCAGTTTTTACTTCATGGTTCAGGTTTGATTTACTTCTGTAACTGTTGGTGTTAGGTCTGCACTTGAAGACCTAGCTGACTCAGAGAATTATCACCATGAAGCAAGACACTCAGAGCTCAATCCATTTTAACTTGCACAAGGGAAGCCCGAATGGATCTTGGAGCTCCAAGCTTCTCACCTGATCCCAGACAACTCCAAAATCCAGCCTTCCCTCGCAGCCTTTTTATTCAGTGAACACACAAGCACCCCATTGTAAAAACCCCTATGGTATGTAATAAAAGTTAAGGGTGTGTGTGTGTGTGTGTGTGTGTGTGTGTGTGTGTGTGTGTGTGTGTGTGTGTGTCTGTGTGTGTGTGTGTCTGTGTGTGTGTGTCTCTGTACACGTGACTTCCTGGTTACAACCATTTAACAACATCCCTACTCATAAAAGGGTCATCTGCCCTCACCACCATATATGACAAGCACAGATTGTGGCTTCATGTTTTCTCTAATTATTTGATTGTTTCTGGTTTTGTGTCATTTCCAGCTGAGTGTTGTTCGTCTCCACAAACAGCTCTTTATGAACAGAACTCGTGCAGTTTTCTCAGCATTTTTATTTCCTGTTAGTTTGCAGCTTTGTGAGAGCTGACTTCTTTACTGTGTTACAGAGAACTTTACTGTCCTGTAAGAGCTCAGCATTAGAAGGAAAACTCCAAGAATTTTTTTTAAAAGTTTTTATTTATTTATTACTTTTTTGCATGTCCTCATCCACTAAATATAAAATAGTGTAAATGAGCAGCTTTTGATGTTTGACAGTTTTTATTGTGTCTGAACGTTCCTACAGTTGGTTTGTGGTTGATGTGGATTTGCTGCTCATGTGAATCCTCCCACAGTGTTTCATTAGCAGCTGTAACCACAGTGACTCTGATAAAACAGGAATTAGCAGAATCCATCTGATATGAAGCTGTGCTTTGAATACCACTTCCCTCCTCTTTGAAGAGTAGTCAGATATCTGTGTTCAGGTTTTTGTACAGCCTCTTCTACACTTTGTATCACTGTGTTTCTAGAGCACAGTAGTAGAGAGCTGTGTCTGCCAGGGTTAGGGCTGTTATGGTCAGATTAGTTGATGTATCTGATGTTGTGGACTGATATCGATTATCAGGAATATACTGAGTTGTGGATCCTCTTGCTCCTTTCCAGAGTATAAACTGCGGAGCCTGAAGGTCAGAATGATGTCTGTACCAGTGAACACCAGGGGTGCCACTTATCTGATAGCTACATGTGAGTGTGACAGATTTTCCTTCTGTTTCAGTGACTTCAGCTCGTTCAGGAGTGATTGAGTCTCCAGCTGTTAGTCCTGGAAAAAGAAAGAAGAAAAGTAGTGAAATGCAGTCTGTATATCTGCTTAATGCAGCAGCTTCAACTAAACTTTAATCCCTGTTCTTAAACTCACCTATAATGTGAGATAGAAGCAAAAACAGGTGCAGCAACATGTCTTTGGAGTTATTAAAGCCAGACAGACAGCACATGAACAATGTTCTTCCACTGCAGCACAATGACCAACAAATAATGTCATTGGATGAGCTCAACTTCAGTGGGCGGGGCCAGTTTAATAGCTCAGCCAATCAAATAGTTTTGTGCTTCCACAGCAGCTCTGTCTCTGTCTCTGATCTTTACTGCTTCATTTCTCTGTTGTCTTTGTCATCAGTCCAATGACACAAGAATCAGAGGTTTAACAGTGTGTGGCTCCCTCTAGTGGATGTTGTGGAGTATTCTGTTGTCTTTGCTCCAAAGGTTTTTGTACAGAGTTTTGCTGTTTCCTGTCACTGTGGGCCTCACAGCACAGTAGTACACAGCAGAGTCTGTCACTGCAGCAGAGGAGATCTGAAGAGTCATCAGTGTTTTATCTTCACTCACTTTAAAAGTGATTCCAGGAACTGGATCTGACATTTTCACTCCAGTTCCTGAGTGAGAGATCAGGAACTCTGGTGGTTTTCCAGGATATTGTCGATACCAGTAAAACTCGTCACCTCCAGCTGCTTGTCTGGAGTATCTGTAGGACAGAGTAGCTGTGCTGCCTTCCAAACTGGACTCTTCAGTTTTGTTTGCAGTGAGTTGTTGACAGCTGACACCTAAAGGAACAGAAATCTGTTAAATGCTGTGTTGTATACAAAGAAAGTATAAACAAGATGTAAATATTGGGATGAAGCAGTTTTTGACAGATTGTCATGTACCTGTTAGAATCATGATCATTAACAGAGAAGTTTCATAACAGTCCAACATCAACATGTTGAATAAAGTGAATCTTCTGTGTGTTGAACTCTGTTGAATGTGGAGGTTTCTCTCTCTCGTCTGTTCTTCAGTAACAGCTCAGCTCCTCCCTGAATCTCTGTGTCTCCTCTTTGGTTTGTAGCTTCACTTCTGTTACACCTCCTTCTTTTAAACTTCCTCCTCTTTAATCAGCTTGAAACACAGCAGAGTAGGAGTTGTGGTGGTCAGAAGCAATGTTCTATGGGCTCAAAATGTGGTCATAAATATTTTGTACTTGTAAATCAGGATTTGTATGTGTAAAAAGAATTTGTGTGTGCATAAAAAAGATTTGTGTGTGGACTTAGCCAAAAAATCACCTGCAAGTTACAAGTACGGATTTTGACCCTATTTTTCTTTCTTTCATCTGATTGGTCAATGTCATGTCAATCACAAATGTAACAATCCAATCAGAGAACAGATGGGTTTGGCTGTCTGAGGGGCGCTTTTTTGAACTGCAGGTCCTTGAAGGGAATAAATGCCCTTTTACATGCCAACCCAGCGTTTTCCTTCATCACCACGAAGGAAAACAGTCTGTGGTCGTCTGAGTTTTGTGATTTTTGTGTCACAGGTTTACGTGCTTAATACAGGGACACGACAGCCTTTTCAACAGCGCTGTGGACCGCGGGGGGGGGGGCAGTGTTTTGGAAATGACAGTCTTCACTACAAAGCTTTCTTCGTTATGAATTAGCATACATGTTTTTATTGAACATCTGAAGAACTAGCAAAACAAACTCTTGTAGAGGACATAAAGTCAGAGATAGAAACGACAAGGAGCAGGTGCATCTAGTACAGGTAGAGCTGCTGCAAAACCCACAGAGCTCAGCAGCCAGCGCAACAAATTCTGGATCCTTTGCTTTTAGTTAGCAGTTAGCATTAGCAGCACATGCTGCGTCCGATGTGAAAGGACTTTTATGCTGCGCACTGTGACTCACAGCAATGGTCCCGGGTCAGCCCTGACTTTGTGTTAAACTAATCCTAAAGTAATAATGGTATTTCTAACCACTGATATACCACAACTTTATCCTTTCAACAGCTGCTGAAAGTTAGGGGACCTAGTCTCCATGGATAGTTATATAGAGATCCTCCAGCTTCAAACTGTATTACCCTTCAAGGACCTGCAGTCAGTGTTGCCAACTCCTCAGTAAGGAAAATCGCTATTGGCTGTCCTAAAAGTCGCCAGAAGTCGCTAAATGACGCCATCGCCTAATTTGCATAATTGGTCATACTAATGTAATTGTAACCTACGTTGTTGGACAGAGAAATAACATCGTGGAAGAGACATAAACTGAGTACAAAACGTCCTAAATGCATTTAGAGTTTATTTAGAACTACAAATTAAATTTCTTTTAGCAATTATTGTTTTTTTTAATGTCACAATTCCAACCCTACTCCTTTATCCGGGCCTTGACCGGCAAAAGTGACCCGAAATAGGCACTCTGGAGTTACTTTGTGTGTGTGTGTGTGTGTGTGTGTGTGTTTATAAGTAGTTTTAAACCTTGTGATCCACAAAACAGCATAAGAGTAAAAGAAGAACTGACTGCGTTACAGTCAGTGCGGGAGCAGCGGCTTCGCTCATGCGCGATTCACATCTCCTGAACATCTCCTGCCCTGATAGCAGCTGGGGGAGGACAATCTTCCGCCCATGAGCGCTTTGGCAGGGGCGAGGTGCCCACGGCAGCACCGCTGCTTGTTTAGAGTAAGAGCGATACGCGCTTTCACGTCAAAAAGTTGTCATAAATAAGTCTCCAATAACACCAGAAAAAGTCGCCAGATTTGTCGCTATTCGCTTTTTAGAATTAAAGTCGCTAAGGGGGTCTTAAAACTCGCTGAATATAGCAACAAAGTCGCTAAGTTGGCAACACTGCCTGCAGTTCAAAAAAGGTCAGAATGATGTCTGTACCAGTGAAGATAAGCACCACCTGCATCTGTCTGATAGTTACATGTGAGTGTGACAGATTCTCCTTCTGTTTCAGTGACTTCAGTTTGTTGAGGAGTGATTGAGTCTCCAGCTGTTAGTCCTGGAAAAAGAAAGAAGAAAAGTAGTGAAATGCAGTCTGTATATCTGCTTAATGCAGCAGCTTCAACTAAACTTTAATCCCTGTTCTTAAACTCACCTATAATGTGAGATAGAAGCAAAAAGAGGTGCAGCAACATGTCTTTGGAGTTATTAAAGCCAGACAGACAGCACATGAACAATGTTCTTCCACTGCAGCACAATGACCAACAAATAATGTCATTGGATGAGCTCAATTTACAGTGGGCGGGGCCAGTTTAATAGCTGAGCCAATCAAATAGTTTAGTGCTTCCACAGCAGCTCTGTCTCTGTCTCTGATCTTTACTGCTTCATTTCTCTGTTGTCTTTGTCATCAGTCCAATGACACAAGAATCAGAGGTTTAACAGTGTGTGGCTCCCTCTAGTGGATGTTGTGGAGTATTCTGTTGTCTTTGCTCCAAAGGTTTTTGTACAGAGTTTTGGTGTTTCCTGTCACTGTGGGCCTCACAGCACAGTAGTACACAGCAGAGTCTGTCACTGCAGCAGAGGAGATCTGAAGAGTCATCAGTGTTTTATCTTCACTCACTTTAAAGGTTACTCCAGGAACTGGTTCTGATATTTCCACTCCTGTCCCTGAGTGAGAGATCAGGAACTCTGGTGGTTTTCCAGGATATTGTCGATACCAGAAGAAGGAATCTCTACCATCAGCAGCTTTGGAGTATCTATAGGACAGAGTAACAGTGCTGCCTTCTACACTGAACACTTCTTTGTTGGTTGGAGTGAGATCTTCACAGCTGACACCTAAAGGAACAGAAACATATTTGATACTTTTATAAATCATCACAATTCAAATGTATTTCTTCAAACACACAGATTGTAACGTACCTGTTAGAATGGTGAGAATCAGTAAAGAAAGTGCATAATAGTCCAAAGACAACATGTTGAATGAAGGTAAAGTTTATGGTTTGTGTGCTGAACTCTGTTGAATGTGGAGGTTTCTCTCTCTTCTAGTTCAGTAACAGCTCAGCTCCTCCCTGAATCTCTCCTCCTCCTCTCTGATCTGGGTTTGAACTTCTCTCACTTCCTCCTGCTTTACACACTAGTAGCAGCATTTTCACTTTCAGGTGGGAGCTCCTATTTCATCAGGCTCCAGCTTCCCTGCATCACTGAATTGGATAAACTTGAAATGGCTGGATGATTAATTATTCAGTGTTAAGGGGCTGAAAAAATCAAAGTCGAAACAAAAACACTTTCTGAACAAAAAATCTTCAGAAAACTGGAGAATCATTGACGTGGCCACTTTAAAATTAGGAGGAGGTCTGTCTGCATCTCCAGGTCATATTTTCCTGCTTTATTTTCATTTATTAACCAGTCTTTTAATTTGACTGTTTCCCTGCCTGATCCATTTCTGAAGGTAAACATGCTTGTGTCACGGGTTGGTTGTGTGGTTGGCAGAGAAGAATTTAACTCAAAAACTAAAAAATCTCCATTCCCTCTTGCCTACATTGTACACTGTAAAATCTAATACATTCCTCGGACTCAAAAAGAACTATTCAAACTCGTTTCCTCAACAACAAAAAAACTAAGCAGAGCTTACTGAAGATGACTAAGTTTCCTAACTTAAGTTAGGTAACTTATTAGTAGTAAATATGCAGTACTAAGAAAACCTTCATGTTTCTGGCTGTGCAATACTAATTGTTTACCCACTGACAATCATTTCAAGTTAAATTATAAAACAATTTGTGGTAATGTTTTTTTTTTAACTCACATTATGTTTTATCCTCCTTGAAAATCCCAGAACAACACGTATATTAATATAACAGTGTATGCAAGTATGATTCAAAATGAACAATTAATAATTCTGTCACAGCTAAGGCGGTGAGCCATGTGGAGGAAATAAATGAGGACACAAGAGCAGGCACTCGCTGAGATGCGTTTATTGCAATGTAAAACTGAAGGTGAATTTGCAAAACGGAACAAACGATAATCTAAACTGGGAGAAACTAAACTACTAAACAGCAAAGCTGAACATGAACATGAAGGAGGGTGAGCAGAGGCACAAGAAGGTGGACAGCAGCGAGAACACACGGTAGATTGTTACGACCCAGCTCTGCTAGGCGACAAGGGCTGTAGCATAAATGAGTCCAGAGACAGGAGGGTTACATAAAAAGAAAAACATGAGGTTTATTAACATAACTGAAAACCGTTAGTGAAACTCACTAGGTAGTAGGGGGCTTTAAACGAACATAGCAAACAGCTCATGTATTCAAATAACACTAATATAACACTAATCATCTAATGACAATCACCTAAACATCTCACAGGTGGCTACTCCAAAACAAAGGCTCAAAAGGGCAGCAGTGCATAGGCAGGAGGGACAATCTGCACAGTCTGTTCAAATCAACAAGTCCCCCCCACAAATCAAGACTCCTCAGCCTTTTATACTCTCAGGTAATTGCAGGCAGCTGTGTCATTGGTCTGTCGTACTCAAGGCTCCTGCAGCAGCCAATGGTGTGAGTGGTCTGGCACACTCTGATCTGCATGAAGTTGGGGCGGGCATAAGTCCGGGCCAGCCAATCCCCCGTGAGACCTGGAACACTTTGATTTCCATAGAGGAAGGCGGGGCCACCTGAGGCCAGAGGCCGTAGCAAGATACACAGACGGACCAGCAACCAGCACACGAGTAGACACGAATTAAATACACACTAAAGAACACAGGGAGATTACACACAGGAGAGGAGACGGGGGAAGCAACACAGAATACACTCACATGAGACACGGACTTTCACAATAAAACAGGAAACAAAAAACAATTCACAAAGACGAAGACTTGACACCGAACTAAAGCTACACTAAACATGAGGGCACAAGACACTTCACCCATTGCCTACTGGTGGTGGTCAGAGGGCCCGGTGGCGCCAGTGTCCGGCAGCCTTGCCTCTGTCAGTGCACCCCAGGGTGGCTGTGGCTACAATGTAGCTGCCATAACGTGTGTGTGAATGTGTGTGTGAATGGGTGGATGACTGAACGTGTAAAGCGCTTTGGGGTCCTTAGGGACTGAGTAAAGCGCTATACAAATACAGGCCATTTACCATTTTATGACTGTTCGATGCACACCTTTTTATCTCCCTCGGGAATTCACAACTGACATCCCACCCAGCGCTAACGCCAAAGAGGCGAGCTGCACGGGGCGATCAGCGAGCTGCAGTACCCACACCCCGATGGACTGTTTATTATCGCCGGAGATTTCAACCACACAAATCTCAAGTCAATGCTTCTGAAATTCCATCAACATATGGACTGCAACAAGGGGGGGAAACGAGCTGGATCTCATTGACACAAACATTCCCAGCACGTACAGAGTGAAGCCCCGCCTCCACCTCAGATATGTTATGCTATTCCCGGTATACAGACCACTCATCAGATGCTGCAAACCGGTTCTGACACAGGTGAGAACCTGGCCTGCAGGAGCTCTCTCTGCAGGCCATAACACGCTCCAACCAGAAAGGGTGGATGAGCTGCTGCTAAAAAACAGATATTTCCCTTTCAGAGCAGGTGACAATGCAGCCCTGAGAACAGCGAGGGCCAAAGTGTCTCGAGCCTGCAGAGCAGCAAAGCACGCGCATGGCAAAAGAATCCACAAGAATCCAGGAAAGCGGTGACATGCGGCGCATGTGGCAGGGCATCCAGGCCATCACCAACTACAGGAAGACGATACCTGCCTGTGAGGGTGACGCCTCCCTACCAGATGTGCTGAACAACTTCTATGCACTGTTTGACGCTCAGAATGCCATGCTGGTGAGGAATTCCACCCCACCTCACAATGACCAGATTGGCTGATGTGAGGAAAACTCTTTGCAGAGTTAAGGGTTAGCAGTCCTGTGGTATATCACTGAATTTGCTGCTGGTCCAGATAACATCCCTGTGTGAGTGCTCAGAGAATGTGCAGACCAGCTAAAAGATGCCCTCACTGACATCTTCAACCTCTTCCTCAGCACTGCTGTCGTCCTAAAGTGCCTCAAGGCACAAAGAAGTCCTCAGTGTCCTGCCTCAAAGACTACTGTCCCGTTGCACTTCAATTCAATTCAATTTTATTTATATAGCGCCAAATCACAACAAAAGTCGCCTCAAGGCGCTTTATATTGTACAGTAGATACAGAGAAAAACCCAACAATCATATGACCCCCTATGAGCAAGCACTTTGGCGACAGTGGGAAGGAAAAACTCCCTTTTAACAGGAAGAAACCTCCGGCAGAACCAGGCTCAGAGGGGGGCGGGGCCATCTGCTGCGATTGGTTGGGGTGAGAGAAGGAAGACAGGATAAAGACATGCTGTGGAAGAGAGACAGAGATTAATAACAGATAGATATGATTCGATGCAGAGAGGTCTATTAACACATAGTGAGTGAGAAAGGTGACTGGAAAGGAAAAACTCAATGCATCATGGGAATCCCCGGCAGCCTACGTCTATTGCAGCATAACTAAGGGAGGATTCAGGGTCACCTGGTCCAGCCCTAACTATATGCTTTAGCAAAAAGGAAAGTTTGAAGCCTAATCTTGAAAGTAGAGATAGTGTCTGTCTCCCGAATCCAAACTGGAAGCTGGTTCCACAGAAGAGGGGCCTGAAAACTGAAGGCTCTGCCTCCCATTCTACTTTTAAATACTCTAGGAACAACAAGTAGGCCTGCAGTGTGAGAGCGAAGTGCTCTAATAGGGTGATATGGTACTACAAGGTCATTAAGATAAGATGGGCCCTGATTATTTAAGACCTTGTATGTGAGGAGCAGGATTTTGAATTCTGGATTTAACAGGAAGCCAATGAAGGGAAGCCAAAACAGGAGAAATCTGCTCTCTCTTTCTAGTCCCTGTCAGGACTCTTGCTGCAGCATTTTCGATTAACTGAAGGCTTTTCGGGGAGTTTTTAGGACTTCCTGATAATAATGAATTACAGTAGTCCAGCCTGGAAGTAATAAATGCATGAACTAGTTTTTCAGCATCACTCTGAGACAGGATATTTCTAATTTTAGAGATGTTGCGCAAATGGAAGAAAGCAGTCTTACATATTTGTTTAATATGTGTGTTGAAGGACATGTCCTGGTCAAAAATGACTCCAAGGTTCCTCACAGCATTACTGGAGGCCAAGGTAATGCCATCCAGAGTAAGAATCTGCTTAGATACCATATTTCTAAGATTTTCATGGCCGAGTACAATAACCTCAGTTTGATGTGAATTAAGAAGCAGAAAGTTAGCGGCCATCCAGGTCTTTATGTCTTTAAGACATTCCTGCAGTTTAACTAATTGGTGTGTGTTACCTGGCTTCATGGACAGATAGAGCTGCGTGTCATCTGCATAGCAGTGAAAATGTATGCTATGTCTTCTAATGATGCTGCCTAAGGGAAGCATGTATAATGTAAATAGAATTGGTCCTAGCACTGAACCCTGTGGAACACCATAATTGACCTTAGTGTGTGAAGAGGACTCTCCATTTACATGTACAAATTGGAGTCTATTAGATAGATATGATACAAACCACTGCAGTGCAGTACCTGTAATACCTACAACATGTTCTAATCGCTCTAATAGGATATTATGGTCAACAGTATCGAACGCTGCACTGAGGTCTAGCAGGACAAGCACAGAGATGAGTCCACTGTCAGAGGCCATAAGAAGATCATTTGTAACCTTCACTAAAGCTGTTTCTGTGCTGTGATGAGCTCTGAAACCTGACTGAAACTCTTCAAATAAGCCATTCCTCTGCAGATGATCTGTTAGCTGTTTGACAACTACTCTTTCAAGGATGTTTGATATGAAAGGAAGGTTGGAGATTGGCCTATAATTAGCTAAGACAGCTGGGTCTAGAGATGCTTTTTAAGTAAAGGTTTAACTACAGCCAGCTTGAAGGCCTGTGGTACATAGCCGATTATTAGAGATAGGTTGATCATATTTAAGATTGAAGAATTAATTAATGGCAGGACTTCTTTGAGCAGTTTTGTAGGAATGGGGTCTAAAAGACACGTTGATGGTTTGGAGGAAGTAATTATTGAAGTTAACTCAGAAAGATCAATTGGAGAAAAAGAGTCTAACTTAACATCGATGGTACTAAAAGTAGCTGTAGATAATATTACATCTGTGGGATGATTATTGGTAATTTTTTCTCTAATGATAAAAATTTTATTTGTGAAGAAGTTCATGAAGTCATTACTAGTTAACGTTAAAGGGATTGTTGGCTCAGTAGAGCTCTGACTGTTTGTCAGCCTGGCTACAGTGCTGAAGAGAAACCTGGGGTTGTTCTTATTTTCTTCAATCAGTGACGAATAGTAAGATGTTCTGGCTTTGCGGAGGGCTTTCTTATAAAGCAGCAAACTATTTCTCCAGGCTAAATGATGATCCTCTAAATTTGTGACACGCCATTTCCTCTCCAGCTTACGAGTTATCTGCTTTAGGCTACGTGTTTGAGAATTATACCACGGAGTCAGGGACTTGGATTTGAGGCCTTAGTTTTCACAGGAGCTACAGTATCCAGAGTCGTACGTAGTGAGGAGGTAAAATTATTAACAAGATAATCGACCTCTGTTGGAGTAGCGTTCAGATAGCTGCTCTGCTCTATGTTGGTACAGGGCATTGAAGATGATAACAGTGGGTGGATTATATTCTTAAACTTAGTTAAAGCACTTTCAGAAAGACATCTACTGTGATAAAGTCTACTCTCCACTGCTGTGTAATCAATTATTGTAAATGTAAATGTTATCAGGAAACGATCAGACAGCAGAGGGTTTTCAGGAAACACTGTTAAATGTTCAGTTTCTATGCCATATGTTAAAACAAGATCTAGAGTGTAATTAAAGTGGTGGGTGGGTTCATTAATTATTGTTTGTATAGTTTTTTGTTTGTTTATCAAACGTTAGAAAATGTTATTCCCTTCATGCTCATTCCTCATCAAGCTGCTGAAGTCCTGACTACCAGGTCTTAACCTTAAATTGTGTTTCACATTTTTACGACCCACTTTAACCACTGAGTATACAGGTCAAAGTAGGCCATGAACATATGCATAAATTATAGCATATCACATTTATGCTGTAAATAACACACATTTTTAACATATAATTTAATATTTACCTGTTTCATGTTTTTGTGTGATAAGCAATGTTGGTCAAGTTACTTGAAAAAAGTATTCAGTAACTAATTACTGATTACTTCCCCCAAAAAGTAATCCTGTTACTTTACTGATTACTTATTTTCAAGGGTAATTAGTTACTTAGTTACTTTTTAAAAACACGATTTACAACCTGAATAGGTGATAAAGCGATAGATCTTTCAGCCCAATTCTACTTTCTGCGTAATCCATCATACAAAATGTAATCAAATGGAAAAGTCTCTTTTTAAAACTTGTTTTATTAGTTTTAATCTTTAAACTTTATGCATCAAGCAAACATCAAATTATATGCAACATTCTCTGACTGGAAGAAATTTGTTTAACATTTAAACCTATTTTCTTCATATTCCAGCACATAAAATAAAATATTTTTTGTGTTTACACTCACTCTTTCAAATAGATGCAAGTGAAACACAGCAGAAAATAAATAAAATCAAAGATTCAGCGGTCCTGTTGCTCTATTTTCACCTGTAAAGAAGGACTGGGGTAGGCGGAGGTTTGCCCTGGTGCAGGTGTGCCGCAGCGGTCAGTGGAAGGATCCGCGAGTTTCTCTGTGAATTTCCCTGGTAGCTACTCGGTGCTTGCTCGGAGGTTGTGGGGTTTTTTCGCTGTAAAAAGAAGTTTTCTTCCCACGCAGTGAACAGCGGACGCTAATGTTTTTGTCACTTTTTAGTGAGTCAAACTTTGAGTCAAACTCAAAGTAAGGTCAGTACTTCCACGCTTTAAACGCTGCGCGCTCATACTCTCTCCTGTACTCCACATATGATCTATTGTTGATCTGCATACAGCTGTTGACACGAACGTCGCACTCGCTTACGTCACTGTCATGAGACACTCACAAAAAAATCACGGTTTTAGTAACGCAGTAACGCAGCGTGTTTATGGGAAAGTAACGGTAATCTAATTACCTTTTTTGCAATAGTAATCCCTTACTTTACTCGTTACTTGAAAAAAGTAATCGGATTACAGTAACTTGTTACTGCCCATCTCTGATGATAAGTGATTACACCAATAGGATTTTCATTATCTGTTATTGTTTCCTTTATTTGGGTTCAGATCAGTGTGAAGTTTGAAGACAAACTGTTTATTTTCTTGTTTGTTTGGTTTTTGAGTCATAAAGAAATAATTTCCCAACAAAAAAGCTGTATAACAATGACTGCAGGAAGTGTTTCAGTGGGAGAAAAGTTTTGTCACTCATTCAGGTGACTCGTTCAGTCTCAGCTGACGGCAGGCTTCCAGCCTCTAAACTGTACCTTTGCACAGCGACGACACCAGCAGCACTGACCAACAACGAGCTGTGAGGTCAGTTTCATGATCATTAATATGCAAACTGTCTTCACCATTGATCAGTGGTGATGACAGTGATTGAGAACGCATCATGACATGTATAATAATGTCATTATTATTACTACTACTACTAAGCAAAGAAAGCAAGCAGACAAATGTATTTATATGTGAGTGTTGTCACTGATTGGAGTCGTGCAAAAACCAGTATTAGTGAATTATAACATTATTTCAAACAGACCCAAAAAGAATTTAATGTCAAACTTTAAAATAGATGGCTGGGAATTCTATGTATGGTAGTCATGGTAACGTTTTGTGTTGTGGGTAAAACAGTCACTGAACCCGGAGGAACCATGAAGGCAGACCTGCCTGGTCAGATCTGTGGGTCCGTCTGCTGTGTCGTCCCTTTGTGAATGAAATCATCGCAGATCAAATATGAAGTTTTCTGTGAGAGCGATGTGTGACAACAGCGGAACGAAAGTTAGCCGCCCTCCACCGCCGGAACTTCCCTATGCGACACCAGGTGGAAGTAAGCAGGAAAAAGCGGAGGTAGCCTTAACTTTCCACGGGTGTTGGGGTCAAACGCCAGTAAAGTTTGAAGGTAACAGAGTGTATAGTTGTGTGTGAGCTGTGGCAGTAACAATGGCTTCAGTTCAGTATCTGAGAGAGTTTATCAACGAGCGACTAACTGCTGCTGCTGAACAAATATTCTTGGAGTTTGAAAAAACGATCGTCCAGTACGAGGAAGAGATCGACCGTCAGCGCAGACTGCTGGATATCACCTGGAAACCCCAAATCAAGCTTCGGAGGATAGGTGAGTGTCACTCTGGTGGGCTGGATTCAGTCACACAAACCGATCTTCTACCGTGGACCACAAACAGCGCACTTTGACCTTCGGACCGGTGAGCGTCCTCTTCCTGCCCCTGGAAAGCTTAACTACGCATTTAATCCCGGAGAAATCCGCATATGAGAGAAAAAACAAAGAAGCTCAGTTTTAACCGCGTGTCTGGTTTTCTGCTGAGGTCTGTCAGCTCAACTCTTTGTTGTGTAAAGTTGTAGAAAAGCTTCTGGTAGCTCTTTGTCCAGACTGTGTCGTCATTATGAATCAGGAGAGTTTCATTCATTTCATTCGTATCCACAGGGCGAGAGTTGCACCCTGGACAGGTCGTTCACACAGAGAGACACACAACCATCCACACTCACGTACACACTTAGGAGCAATTTAGAATCACCAGTTAACCTGACCCCACTAAGTGCACGTGTTTGGACTGGGAGGGATCCAGAGAACCCACTCAAACACATGGAGAACATGCTAACTCCACACAGGGCCGTGAGCAGGTGGTGGATTCAAACTCAGGAGCTCCTTGCTGTGAGGCAACAGTGCTAACCACCACAGTGCTGCCCTGGATCACAGTCAGTGTGTTTCTGCTGTGGATTGTTGGATACACTCAAAGTGTCGAATCACAGTTTGTGTCTGTGATGTAAATGCTGACCAATCAGAAGGAGTTTCTCTGTTCTGTGTTGTACATTAGTGGCTGTGTTTTGGGGTTTGTTTTAAACACATTGGTGCTTAAATATTAATCGTATGTACTAACACACACTCACTCATTTAGCTGAGACAACAACAACGCCTCCTTCCTGCTCCGTCCACACAGGAGAACAGATGACCTTTTCTCTCTCTTTTCCAAAACACTTTCTAGTATGACGGAATATTTGCTCTAGGAGAAATTTTCCCTCTTTCCAGCAAATCTCCTTCTCCTGTCTCCTCCATTCAGATGATACACAAACCCTTCCTGAGAGTTTCCCTCAGCATGTCAGCTGTGCTTTCCAGTCGTCTGGGAACTCTTCCCTGCCACCCGGAGTCCGTCTCAGCTCCTACTGAACTCGCAACAGCTTCCACCATTTATTCCCTTCCTCTGTCTTCTCTCACTTCCTCTTACTGATTTCCAAAGTTATCTTGCAGGCTTCCATCTGATTCCCCCAGCTATGTCTCCTTCAGATTTCATCTTCTGTATAAGATGGAGTTCACCTGTGTGCACCTTCCTCCTGTCTCATACATCCCTCTGTGTTCCTCCCTCTTGTTAAAGTTCAACTCAACCTTTTCTATCCTTTCCTTAAAGGCACTCCTACCCAGCGCCTCCTCATCACCTCTCCTCCCTTCACTTACATGTTTGTTGAACTCTCTCTCCCCCTGCAGACGCTCAGTACCACTTCATCCAACTTACTCCAGAATTCCTCTTTTTCTTCTACATAACTGCCGCCTGTTATCCACATGTGTACATTGTGCAGTATAGACACTATTAACAGCCTGTCAGCGACTCAGAGGCCTTTCTTCAGTACGCGTGTGTATGTGTATCTCTGTTGTAGCTATTCTCCATGTAGTAACTTTGAAAGCTTGTGTGTGCGTGTATCGGAGTATTTGCTCAGATGTGTGTTTGCTTTTTTATAACATCATTTATTTATTTATTGTGTCCTTTTCTACTTCTAGACCTTCCACTGCGACTCCTCCGCAAAGAGGAGGAGGTTCTCCCTGAGCAGCAGCTCTGGAACCAGGAGAGGAGCTCCAGTGTGGACCAGGAGGAACCAGAACCTCCACAGATTAAAGAGCAACAGGAGGAACTGTGCAGCAGTCAGGAGGGAGAGCAGCTGGAACTGGAGGAGGAGACTGATACCTTCATGGTGACTGCTACTTACAAGGAAAGCGACCTCAGTAACACCACTCACTCTGACTCCAGTGTGTTTGTTGGGACTGAATCCAGAGAAGCATTCAAAGTTTTAAATAATTCTACCCAGATCAAGAAAGACATCAACCATCAGCCCAGAGAGCTGGATGTCACCTCCAGTGCTGAGAAAGATCTGCATAGAACAGGTGAGTCTCACTCTGACGGTCTGGTCCTAATCAGAGCTCTGTTACACAATTTATGATGCAGCTGCAGTTATTTTTCAGGATGAAATACCATGAAGTATTGTTATAATGAAAAAGTTTCAGCATTAGACTCAAAGTACGTATAAAATGAGTGGATCCATGTCAGCAGGCAGCTGCAAACCTACGAGTGTTGTTTGGTTAATATTGTGGAAGGGCTTGTTGTCATTCAGTGTACAGCAAGTGTACAAGGCACACAGTTTCATTACAGTTGGCTCGACACAGGATGAAAATATCGAAAAGCTATAGTACATATAGTAAAATGTATATATATGACATCACTGAGAGTTACAAACTGTCTAAAGACTTTAGACCGTTTTTCAACTCTCAGTGATGCCACAGTGATCGTTTGATTTATGGACCTGCAGCAGAGTTTGAGCCCAGACACGGCTAGTGACTTCAGACTTAAAGACCGGATTACATTTGCACTCAGTAACTTCCTGTTCTTTCAGAATATAAACAGAATAAATCCACCTGGCTGCTGGTTGAGTCGAGAGCCCCGAGTTGTGCTCACTGACAAAGCCTCATTTAAACTGGTGGAGACGTGTTAGCTGTTAGTCTGCATTGATAAAATAGACAGCAGTTATTTGAGACCTTCAACAATCTCTTGTAGAGTGATTCCAGTCAGACTGCAACTGTTTGCAGAAAGGTTGCCTCCTATCCGGTCTTTAAGTCGGACGTCATTAGCCGTTTCTGGGTCCAAACTCCACTTCAGGTCCCAAAGTCAAACGATCACTGCGGCGTCACTGAGAGTTACAAACTGTCTAAATCCTTTCGTCTTTAATAAAATAGTCAGTGTGGCTGCTCTATCAGCTGTAACAATTAAGTTTAACATTCAGGCATCCACGAAAGCAGAATTTATGAAGTTTAACCGAGTTCGAAGTTAGCAGTGAGTTAGCTCGCTAGTTTCCACCTAAAGATGATACACCATTTTCTGCCTGAGGGATATCCAACAGGGGCTGAAGGGGAAGCATGCTAGTACAGAGGGTGCTCCTCCACATCGAGAAGAACAGACAAACTGATCCGGGACACAGTGTCGTCATCATTATTGCCATTTTATAGTTTTCCACATTCTTGTCTCATGTACGTCTCAGATCTCCATCCATCCACTCCTCCATTATCTTCTGCTAATCTACCATCGGGTCACGGTGGCAGCTAGCTAAGCAGGGTATTCCAGAGCAACAGTTTTCAATTCCTCCATGGGGATCCTGAGACATTCCCAGCCAGATGAGCTCAATCCTCTGTGGGATTGGGCTGGAGTCTTCTCCAATTTGGCCATGCCCAAGAAAACCTCCAAAGGGAGGCACACAGACATCTTGGCTGAAACACATCAACTTCACTTCGAGCTTCTTTTGATGTGGAAGAACAGCAGCTCCTCACCAGATGTTTAAAGCTGAGTCCCGACACCCTACAGAGGAAAGTCCTACTCCTCATTACCCTGGTCTGATGAATATGGCTGAGGGTTGGAACTGCTCCACTATAACCTCCTCTAGGTCTGGGCAATATGAGGAAGATCTACTATCAGGATATGTTTATATACATGATATATATGTTTGGATACTCGTACTCATTCAAATCAACCATTCAGTATTTTTATCTATGTTGAATAAATACCAAAAATCTGAATGAATTGAAATGTTTTATTTTAACAATTTTTTAACCATCAGTTGCTTACAGAGGTTTTTCACCAATATAACACAAACTAAATTCAAGACAGTGACTATGAAACTGATTGACGTTGAACAGTCACAGTTATCACAGCTGGTTAATTTCATGTTTTCTTTGGTGTGTGGGGAGACATTCACAGGCTGAGTTTAAAACACCTCTAATTTTGCAGTGGATGATTTTTCAGCTGGTGGAATAAATTTGTAGTACTGCTACCTTCAGCAGCAATAGTTTTACGCATGTTTTGCAAATTACCACATTTTGTTCGATGTCCTCATGAAATCCAAACGACAGCGCGTCTCATCCCTTCGCTCGTCTAAAATTCCCGCTGTTGCCGTATTTTTCCCTGTCTGCCAGTATATAAACACGCATGTTCAGCACAGTGCAGGAGGCATTAATGATGCATTCATAGCATGTTGGAGGAAAAAAACTCATAGTGAATTACATACAGACAGCTTAATCTTGCCATAGCGATTTTTACCATTGTAAGTGGAAAAACTCACGATACACCGAGTATATTCGATATTTCGCCCACTCCTACCCTCTTCCTTCCAGATTTTCACGAATACAATCCCAAGATACTTGAGCTCTCTTGTTTGGATGCAGACGATTTGGGTCTTTTTAGAAATCTTTGGGTAACCTCACCCAGAAGTGTCAGTCCTGATCCCTCTGCTGAAGCCAACCCTTGGGGGGAGCATGCAGGGAGGCATCTGAGCACAGCCCAAAGAAATCAGATGAATCCACCGTGCTTTGGGCCCATCACCCACAGGGACAGCACAGCACCTGAGATCTCTAACAGTTACTACATCATATAAAAGCATATATGATACATTAATAAATAATAGTTAAAGCAAACATGGATCTTATTGTCATAAATCTTTACAGATTAAAGGAACAATGTATTTCACTGCTTTTCTTTTTCTGGTCTCCTATTGTCCCTGCAGACCTCCCACAGCAGTACGTCTATAAGCAGGAGGGGGTTCTCCCTCAGCAGCAACTCAGGATCCAGGACAGGAGCTCCAGATTGGACCAGGGAGAACCAGAACCTCCACTGCGCACAGAGGAACAGAACAAACTGTGCAGCAGTCAGGAGGGAGAGCAGCCCGTAGTGACAGAGACGAAAACTTCTACGGTGACTTCTGCTCACAGCAAAAGTGACCACAGTGAATCAGAAGCAAACCGTGACCAGCTCCTCGCTCACAGCTCTGCTGCAGCTGAGAGCCGACATCAGGAAGGAGGGAAGAAGGGAGATTCAGACTCTGGAACTCCAGAGTCAAAACTTCATGTAAATAGAAGTCAGAGCAACAATTCAGAAGAATTCCCGCCATCAGCGAGTCAGTGTAACACTGACACAGGTCGAAAATCTCTCCAGTGTGACATTTGTGGAAAGTCTTTTAAGAAAAAGTGTCAAATAAAGGAGCATTACAAAATCCACACAGGTGAGAAACCATTCACCTGTAAGACATGTGAGAAAAGTTTTGCTCAGAAGAGCACTTTGCTGCGCCACATGACTGTCCACACAGGAGAGAGGTTGTTTTCCTGCCACATATGTGGCAAAACTTTTAGGCAACGCGGGAATCTGATGATCCACCTGAGAATCCACACCGGTGAGAGGCCGTATTCCTGCACAGTGTGTGAAAAGACTTTCAGTCAGAGTAGTCATTTGTTGGGCCACATGCGAAGCCACAGAGGAGAGAAGCCGTACCTGTGCGAGGACTGTGGGGATTGTTTTTCCGAATCATCGTCACTTAAATTACACAAAGTGATCCACACAGGAGAGAGGCCTCATTCTTGCCAGTTATGTGAGAAAACGTTCATTAAACGCAGTAACCTGCTGCGCCACATGAGAACGCACACAGGAGAGAAACCATATGTTTGTGAGACCTGCGGGGAAAGATTTACTCTGTCAACGTCGCTAAAAAGCCACAACGCGATCCACACAGGAGAGAAGCCGTATCACTGTAAAACCTGTGGGAAAATGTTCCGCCAGAGTCATCATTTGTTGTTTCACATGAAAACCCATAAACAGACATTTTAAGAACCACTGCCCTAATGAAAACATAATGCATCTTTTAGAATATGTTACATGTTAGATTCCTTTTCCTTTTGGAGAAAGCCATGTTTAAAGTCTTCTTGCTGTGGTTGGTTGGATGCACTGAGAACCTTTCTGACTGACCAGCAGGACTGAGTTCATCCATCCATCTTCTGCTGCTGGGTTTGGGACAGTAGCCTGAGCAGAGAAGCTCAGACCTCCTTCAGGGGAACACTTAGGTATTCCCAAGTCAGGCGAGAGGTGTAATTGTTCTGGATCTGCCTCGGGGCCGCATCCTGTGATTTTGTTCTTTCATGTTTTGTTTTTTTTATCCTAATTTCTTGTTTTGGGAGATTTCTTTGACACTCTGGAAGAGGACTTTGTAACTGTTCTAATAGCATTATATCAACCTCTCAGAGATTCCAGTTATTTGTAAGTTCAACACATTTTCAGTGATTTTCTACAGCAGCTTTTGGATAATTTTATGACATTTTAAATTTATAATGGCGATGTAAATATTAATTTAAATTCAAATATTTATTTGTCACATACACAGTCATACACAGTATGATTGTTCTGTTATCACTGAAAGTTGTAAAATGTTGTATCACTAAAATATCATTCTCAGTCAGTTGTTATTCATTATCTGTTTACAGCGCCCTCTGTGGTTGGTCCAAGTAATGCACTTTAAAAACGGCTTTATTTTGAAAAAACTTTATTGAACAGGAAGTCCGCTCAGTCAAGCAAAGCAAGCGAGCAAGAAGAAGGGAAACATATCGCCACACAGTTTATGGTGTCCTGTTGGAAAAAATACTGTCCACATCTTCTGTTTATGGTTGTATCGCCGGTATGTACTTAAAGTATAAGTTGCAACTTTGTTTTTGTGCAATATGTTGCCCGCTAATGCAGTATTTGGCTGTAAAGCTAGTCCTTTTGTTAAGCTAGTTACCCGCGATTTTGGAGGTCGTCTGGGATAGCATCAGTAGTAGTTTAAAAAGTTTACATAATTAGACATATGCTATGTAGTAGCATTGTGGTATATAAATGCATATTATGCTGCACATATGTATGTCACATGACTGTATTTTTTGTCTTGTTTTTAGTTTTACCCTTTTGAATGTCAGTAAACCTGTTGGCAACGCTCATCGGTCTTCAGAGTGGTGATATGAGAAAGGTGTTAACGCCCCTGCATCAGACATGCACCCATAACGGCACAATGATATGCAGTGAAATGCTTACACAACTGCTCGTGACCTAAAGAAGAAAAAAAGAAAGACTATGAATAGGATAAGAAATAAATATGAAAATTAAAATTAAAAGGGTACATTTGACTAGGAAGGAATAAGATAAAGTATAAAAATTAAGTTAAAAATGAAATAACTGTACAACAACAAATTAGAATTGAGGGTAAATTTAACTGGGAAAGAATAAGATAAAATATATAAATTAAAGTTGAAAATAAAATAACTGTACAACAAAATACACAAATACACAATATAGAAATATATAAGAATGTATGTAGAAATATAGAATAATAACAGCAGCTGTACAAGTATTAAATGGAAATGAAGAAATATAATGTCCAGGGTTGTGCAATCCACATTTGTAAGTGACTTATGCAGTGCAAATATGCTTAAAGTGATCAAGTGATGAAGTGATTCGATTAGATGACCACGCATCTAATCGAATTTGTGTAAACAATGTCCAGAATGTCCAGTGTGTGTGTAAGAACCATATGTGTGGGTCAGTTCTATGTGGTGGTGTGATTGAGAGACCGTATCGCCTGCGGGAAGAAGCTCCTCCTCAGTCTCTCTGTGTTAGTCTTCAGGGAGCGGAATCGCTTTCCTGACCTCAACAGAGAGAACAGTCCGTTGTTGGGATGGCTGAGGTCCTTCACGATCTTCCTGGCCTTGGTCCAGCACCGCCTGCTGTAGATTGAGTGCAGGTCAGGGAGCTCGGAGCGGATGATGCGCTCAGCTGATCGCACAACCCTCTGTAGAGCTCGTCTGTCCTGCATGGTGCTGTTCCCGAACCAGGTTGAGATGGAGAAGTAGTATTTCACCTGGTGTCATCCATCTGCAGTTTTAAAACAGCAGCTGTAACAGTCACACAAACCTTTTTATCGTTACTTTGGTTTCTGTGTGCGTCTGAGTGTCATTTAAACCAGCAGGTACGAGACGATCTCTCACTGATAGAAGTGTGTGTTGTTCTTGTTTTTCCGTCTCGTGGTTATTTGTGAATTGTGGGCTCAGATTGTGGAGCGTTGAAAGTGTCACAAAGAATTTAATTTCTTTAAAACAGCTTTAATTTTTCTTCTTCTTTTTTTTTAACTGTTTGAGTTTTAAAGGAGACACGAACAAACTGTAGATGTTCAGAGCTGTTAAAAACATTTTGTTGTAAATAAAGGTTTTTTTCTTCTAATAGTTTTGTGCTTCCACAGCAGCTCTGTCTCTGTCTCTGTTCTTTACTGCTTCATTTCTCTGTTGTCTTTGTCATCAGTCCAATGACACAAGAATCAGAGGTTTAACAGTGTGTGGCTCCCTCTAGTGGATGTTGTGGAGTATTCTGTTGTCTTTGCTCCAAAGGTTTTTGTACAGAGTTTTGGTGTTTCCTGTCACTGTGGGCTGCAGAGCACAGTAGTACACAGCAGAGTCTGTCACTGCAGCAGAGGAGATGCTCATGTTGAACTGGTTTTTCCCCACTTCAATTTTCAGTCCAGGGATTGTTTCTGTTCCTATTACTCCTGATACAGAGTGAGAGATGAGTAGCTCTGGTTGTATTCCAGGATATTGTTGATACCAGAAGAAATAATCATTAGTCTTCACTTCTCTGGATAATGTATAGGACAGAGTAACAGTGCTGCCTTCTACACTGAACACGTCTTTGTTGGTTGGAGTGAGATCTTCACAGCTGACACCTAAAGGAACAGAAACATATTTTATTCTTTTATAAATCATCACAATTCAAATGTATTTCTTTAAACACACAGATTGTAACGTACCTGTTAGAATGGTGAGAATCAGTAAAGAAAGTGCATAATAGTCCAAAGACAACATGTTGAATGAAGGTAAAGTTTATGGTTTGTGTGCTGAACTCTGTTGAATGTGGAGGTTTCTCTCTTCTAGTTCAGTAACAGCTCAGCTCCTCCTGAATCTCTCCTCCTCCTCTCTGATCTGGGTTTGAACTTCTCTCACTTCCTCCTCTTTACACACTAGTAGCAGCATTTTCACTTTCAGGTGGAGCTCATATTTCATTAGGCTGCAGCTTCCCTGCATCACTGAATTGGATAAACTTAAAATGGCTGGATGATTAATTATTCAGTGTTAAGTGGCTGAAATATATCAAAGTTGGAACAAAAACACTTTCTGAACAGAAAATCTTCAGAAATCTGGAGAATTATTGACGTGGCCACTTTAAAATTAGGAGGAGGTCTGTCTGCATCTCCAGGTCACATTTTCCTGCTTTATTTTCATTTACTAACTAGTCTTTTAATTTGACTGTTTCCCTGCCTGATCCATTTCTGAAGGTAAACATGCTTGTGTCACGGGTCGGTTGTGTGGTTGGCAGAGAAGAATTTAACTCAAAAACTAAAAAATCTCCATTCCCTCTTGCCTACATTGTACACTGTAAAATCTAATACATTCCTAGGACTCAAAAAACTATTCAAACTCGTTTCCTCAACAACAAAATAACTAAGTAAACCTTACTGAAGATGACTAAGTTACCTAACTTAAGTTAGATAACTTCTTAGTAGTAAATATGCAGTACTAAGAAAACCTTCATGTTTCTGGCTGTGCAATACTAATTGTTTACCCACTGACAATCATTTCAAGTTAAACTGAAAACTCGTTTTTTTTTAAAGCTCACATTATGTTTTACCCTCCTTGAAATTCCCAGAACAACACGTATATTAATATAACACTGTATGCAAGTATGATTCAAAAACAACATTTAATAATTCTGTCACGGCTAAGAGGGTGAGCCGTGTGGAGGAAATAAATGAGGACACAAGAGCAGGCACTCACTGAGAAATAAATCAAACAAATAACTTAAGCTGTGTGACGGCACCTTGCGTTTACGCCAGGCTGTGAGCTGCCCTAAATCTACTTGCTACACCCCCTTTTCACCTAGTTTAATTTTTTTTTCAATCCTAATTTAAACTATTCCTGACTTCCCTCAGTGCACACTATAAAGTGTAAAAGATACAATTAGCTTTCTCCTGGTAAAAGGTCCTAAATTATTTTCTCGACCTTTGGAAACATCCTCTATCGAGTTAACCAATTTCATTTTTCAAACTTAGGCCTGATTTCTTCGCCCCCTTTAACGGGTAGCGCATATCCGGTCTGAACACTGTGTTTGGGCAATTTACGAATTGTTGCAGGATTTCTATGTTATGTAAAGTTCCTCTCATCCCTTTTATGCTTCCATTATAACCTGTGTCTAACAAGCTTTTGATCTTCTTTATAATATAAACAACTAGGTGTATTTGTGCTCTGTTTTTCTCCTTTCTCTGGTTGGTTCCGTTCGATCTCAGGCTTCCAGGATTCTTGCCACCCCTGTGGTCGCTGTGGTCCTGAACTCTTCTCCTGTAAAGGATAGAAAACAAACAGCCTCTCTCTGCTACACCTCACTAATCTACTGTGTTCATCTAAGGTTCCTTTAATCATTCAAAGTTGTTTCACCATATCATGTTCTGGGCTCTGTCCTTTATATTAACTTTACTTAATCTCCATGCCCTTCATGTGTGTGAGCAACACTTTTAGTTTTATTAAACACGCCCAGGGTAAGATATAAACCATCACCATCTGAGCATAGAAACAGATCAAAAAGAACCACAAAACAATTTCTATATCTAAATTATCAAAAACCCCAAACGTCATAAAACGATCCTAAAACCCATTTCAAATTAAACCTTAAATCCTATAACTCCCCCCTTTTGTGACACATCTTATGTGTTACAAACTCAAAATCCTTCACTCGAGCTTAGGAAATTAAAAGAAAAAGGTTAGTCATATCATATTAGGTATACATGCTCCGGCCCTTCAAACCTGTGTTTAAGGAATGAAATCAAATTAATCATTATGTCAAATCTTTTCTTGGCTCCATCCACAGCCTGCATCCTTGGAACTTCCTAGAAACAAAAACCTGTGTGTTAACCAGAACTTCACATTTCATACTCAGTTTTTTCCCACTTATGATCCAACCTGTGTTATAAGAAAGAAAACTTAAAACAGAAAAGTTATCAGTCATGTGTCTAACCTTAGTCCAGTCTTTATCTCAGTGTCCAGTCGGTCCAACCTATGGTCTGCCTCGTCCGTCCAGTCACCATCCATTTACACACATTCACTCACATGCATTAACATCAGGTATTGCTGACAGTGGAGACTATCTCGCAAATATTCAGTCTTCACTCTCAGCAACATCAACTCATTTATTTGTTTTACTTTGTTTTAAAGAAAATAGTTCTTTCTGCTTTTAGACTGGATTGGCTCATGGCAATCCTTTTTAGACAGAGACTTAGCCTTCTCCTCTGCCCATTGTAATCTGGAGAAGGTCACCGAGAATTTTTCAGCGCTGTTATCCACTCTTTTGCAGGCCTGCTTAGAACAAAAATGAGAAGAAGAGAGCTGATTATTAGCTCATCAAAACACAAAACAAAATCACCTGACAGGTTTTTTCTAAGTGCACTGTTACAAAATGATGGACCCCCTTAGACATGTGCATGTTTGATAAAACTCCTCTATTAAAATAAGAAAACAACACAAATCTAACCGATAGAAGTAACCCATCACTACAACAACAACCTCAACAATCTTAAACACAGAACATTTTGCCACAAGTTCTTCAAGGTCCTGACACTCTCAGGTCAACTTAACATAATTTCACCTGCTCAAAACACAGAAAATCTCGTTAAACACCACACAACTTGCACACCATCAGCACTAAATTCTGAATTTTCTCCTCTAAAAACTACTACACACTAAGCGAGTTGGACAACATGATAAACAGACTCCTATGCTAAACCTGCTATCTGATCTTCATGAGCTCTTTTGTATTCTAAGGTTAACGCATTTTCTATTTGTGTGTGTGATTGTGTATATGTTTCTTTTCGTGGTTTTCAGACTCCCACAAGGTTCCACTTAAACAGTCAGTTTTTCTCTTTCCCAAATTTGATCTCCTCCTTAAATAACAACATTCCTTGTCCTCAGCCAGAAGTTAAAGCTTGATTTTCAGGTTCAGGGAACAATTCACCCTGAAAGACAGTGAGTGTCTCCCCTCTTTGGCTCATCACTCGTCATTGTTAATGACGTTTCCCCCTCTGCCCCAGCGGCTTTACCCTTGAAGTCCCGTCTCCTCCAGTGAGTCCAAGCTCACTTAGGGACCTAGGTTCAAGCAATCGTGACTGCGCCTTGCCTTAGGTTGTCCCAGGGTTTCGAGGTGGGATCTTACCCGTCATGGGCTGTCCAGCCTTCCATGCTTCGCCTGATACGGGGGCCAAGTGGGCACGGGTGCTATGAGGGGAGGGGACACACTGACTCTGGAAATCAAAGGAGTGTAAGCTGCTTTCTTCATTTCATCAGTATATTAAGCTATCTCACTTCTTGATTATTCCCAACATTTCACCTGTAACAATTTGTGTACGTGTGTTTTCTATTCATTAATGTAATTGTTAGTTCATGTATTTATTTTCTCAGTCTTTCTTTTCTAAAACATGTAATTAATATATTTTATTACTTTTTCTTAAGACATTCAGTCTCTAATTGCTCTGTTTTCATGCTGCAACGTCTCTCCCAGCTATAATCAGACTTCCTGTTTGACGACACACACTCTCTCAGGCCTCCTCTATTCACACACTCTCCTATGAGTTATTATTACTTATTTATTATTTTGTACAAATCACACAGAATCATTCAAATCAAGTACTCACAACATTCACACACTTAGAAGCACTCAAAATACGCTTTCCTAAGAGTATTTTATCAAACATGCTTGCTTAGAATCAGAAAGAGCAAGTAGACAACACTCAGTGCGTCTGTCCTCTTAAAAAGAAGAGAAATAAACACATATGGGACAATTCTCCCCATCTTAGACAAAATGTGACCTTAAATGTCCGTTTCTAAGTCATGTTCTTCTCTACACGCGACTCTTGGCCTCCAGGGCATAAAATTTTAAACCTAAGTTTTTATTTTTACCAGAACTAGTACTTTACCAGAACCCTCATACGTGCAATAAGACTGCTATATGTGCACTTCTTTCTTTGACAAAGTTGTATTTTGTATTTTCTTACTCAGCTGTATATAGTATTGGTATTCTATTTTATTCTATTCTACTTTATTTTATTGCATTCCAGTGTTTTCTAATTTCTGCTGCATAACTTTGCACTTTTGCTTTAACAAAACAAATTTCCCAGCTGTGGGACTAATAAAGGTCATCTTTATCTTTAACTAGCCCTAACCTAAATCCTGTCTCATCCACTGCTGAAATTCTAGTTCAATGAACACGTGTTGCAGTTTAAAATTAAAAGAGGAAGTAACTCACACCCAAGTACTGTGTGTGTGTGTGTTAATGTCTGTGTCCCTTTAAATGAAAAAGGTGAACACATGTGGTGAGTTTTCCTCAATTTACACAAAATATGACATTAAATATCCTTTTCTAATTCCTGTTCTTCTTTAAACACCATGAATGACCTCCAGGTCATAACCTTTGGACTTATAACTCTGATATAAGTCCACACAGCGCACCAAGCACAGAGAAAATTCAACCTCAGTGCTTCAGAATTCTCCTCAAAATTCAGAAACTGTTTCTGTCATTTATCTCCCCAAGAACTTCATCATATGGACCTCGCTGGGTCCAGTAATCTTCAGCACATGTACATCACTGCAGCCAGTGAAGATTTAAAAACAGTTTATTGTCTCAGTTTACCCAGTATTAACTTATCAGATGGACTACAGCCGATCCATCAATCTCAACACAATCTCAACACAGCTGATTCTTCCCGTCAGACCGCGCCGGATCTGTTACTTCAGCACAATAAACACTGATTTTCCTTCAAAATCAGTTTACCAAGAGCCACAAAACCATTTCTGACTCGATTTTCTGAACTTCTGTGTCACTTAAACATCCTGACAGCACCAGGTGTTTTCTGTCGGACTTCCTCGTCCGAACTTAATCCTTTTACTTAAAAATAAGCGTCTCCCAAAATGATCCTCTTGATCATTAGCTATTCACCGAGCCCAAAACTCTCGGCAACACCACCTGACATATGCCCACGCCGGAGCTCCTCTTTGAAGTCTCAAAGAGGTACAGGAATTTGACACTTATTAAACCATAAGCTGACCAATAACTCTTATACTCTTCTTTATTCTTAAACATGCATTGGTCTCTTTTTCTCTTTTACCATGAAATACCATATAACCTTTTAACTCAGTACTGTCTGTTCCTCAAAGTTTCATTATCCTTGCTTCAAAGCTTCTCATTACTTCCAAGTTACTCATTCATTACTTCGATGTTTTACTTTATTCTCGAGAATTCAGTTTTACCCCTACTGCGCCAATTTAGTAGTTAAGATCATCTACTCAGCGAACAGATAATTTAGAATTCAGTCAATTTGCACAAATTTGCTTATTGAACAGGTTTGTGCGTACCTTTTAATCTTTTTAGACCGGTCCTTTGTTCACCTCATATCAGATCCAACCTTCGGCCACATTAGTTCTCTCTGATTTAATCTAGAAACTTCACGGTCTGCCGTACACAGAATCTCTTTTCCCTTTTCTTTAACAAGAGATACTCAAAAATTCTGCACATTCTCTCCACTCAGGAGGAGGCTCACAGCTTTATTCTTACTCTGTTTCTGGTTGGATTAAAACAACTCTTATATTAGAATCACCCTGTCCAGTGATACTGTATTTCAAAATCACCAAAGGCACGCTCACAAAACAGGAAAATGCTTCAGCAGCCTTAATGGGATCCCCGTGGGCCTCTCACTGTCTATTTCCAAGCACCTATAATGAACCAACGGCACAATGAGCATGCCTTTTTATCTACCCCTCATTTAATCAATGTATCTATTCTTTGTTAAAATTAAAAGGGGAAGTGACCGCACCCAAATTTTAACTGCGCACTTTTCCCCAGCAAAAAAGAATGGAAAAAGACTTTTACAGCCCCTCTCACACACAGCCTGCAACCGGCTGGCACTTAAATCATTGCAGAGAGTTTCTTACGTCACGGTTTCCAGCTGTATGAGTGGGTCCCTACAACCCGGATATACACACCGCTGCTCGTCTTTAAGAGACGTCAACAGGTCTGCAAATTCTCCAGGAATATCAACAAAAACACAGCTTTTCTCGGCCCACGGCGGGTCCACAAATTTTCACTGACCACGGCGGGTCCACAAATTTTCACTGACCACGGCGGGTCCACAAATTTTTCACTGACCACAGCGGGTCCACAAATGCATAGGTAATACTTTTTAATCGTCTCTCATAGCTCACAGTATTTATTCTCAGAGTTACTTCAACACAACAGACCTTAGTTTCACTTTACTGCTCGGCTGGCTTTACTGCAAAACCTCAAGCTTACGGCTGACCTGAGTTTCTCTTAAATCATATATCAACTTCCTCGGACTCTTGCGTCCGGTATTTTACTCTTTTTCTCACAATTAAGTGTCTCCCTAACAATGATCCTCTGCGATCACCAGGGCTATATCTGAGGCCACAAAATCTCAGTGGGGCCCTTCCCCCAGTTTAATACCCAGGAAACGTCTTTCCCGGGGGTGGAGTCCTCCGGCTCCGTGACTTTTAGACACTTATAATCTCTTTATTCCTTAATCACAGCTCAATCTCTAGTTACTTTTAGCTCAGTACTGCTTTTTCCGAGCGACCGTGAACACAACACTACTCTTAAGTTTCACTTTCGTTGCAACAAAGGTTTTCGTTTCAAACAAAACTCAAAACAGAGATCAACGGATGACCACTTGACTACATATTCTAGAATTATAATCCAATACAGCACAATTTCAGTTTAAGAGGTTTGTGCCTTACCTTTTGCGGGCCCAATAGTCAAGCCATCACCGTGACGCCTGCCGTTCGATCACCTGATCTGGCCTCGACCTCCGCCGACAACAAACACCTGTACCTCTTACTGCTGATCTTTAGTTGCCCTGCATCCTCCACCAAATGAAGCGAGATCGGTCAACTGTAGACCAGACAACAAACGACGGAGGCCCAGAAAAGTACAATCAAACGATGAGTTTATTGACAACGGAGAACAACCGTCAGCATATGGCTTATTTGCTCTGACAAAAATACACTGAGTTCTGGTTTTATAGCATAGAGGATCACACCCCCACATACACGTCAATACAGGTCAAAAATACATTATGTCCAGTCATTGTTTACAGACAAGGGTACATCTTGTACATCTCTAATAACTATAAACAGACATATAACTTCTCTCTTTGATAACACCTTCCTTTTAAGGTAATAACTTCAAGCTTCAGGGCCTCTAAGGGCTAATAATGGACCCTCGTCCTCAATCACTAAGTAGACTAAATTGGCGCAGGTCTCAAATAAGAAGCAGAAGACACTTGGGCCTTCGCTCAGGCCTGCTACTAGATTTATGTGTATTGTAAGCATGCATGCAATTAACCTGCTATGTTCTCATCTTCCCTCAACATGTATCACCTGGACACTCTCACCAGTGAAGCTTAAAACCCTCTTGGATAGAACATCAACTCTAAACAAGCACAGTTATGCATTGTGTATAGAATGAACTCAACCTGTGAATAGAATGAATGTGATGACAAACATATTCAATGCAATATGAACCCTGTAAACAATATTACTGATAAAATAATACTGTAGAACATGTTATTAATGCATTTATCATAAGGCAGAGTATATGGCAGCAATAAAAGAATCTCTAAATCCCAACAAACGTCAGAAACTTTTCCAAGAAAACAGAGTAAAGGTACATTTTTGCCTTAGTTTAGATTCCATATATATCTTAATTTTATTTGACTTTGACCTTCGACTGTACTCAAAAATTTTGATAATTTTTGTGTTTAAGAAATTGTTTTCTTTAAAAGTTACATTTTGATTAGATCAAGACAAAACATAAAGATTACATGAGGAGGAGAGGCTTACATAAGGGCAATGACTCAAGAGTGGAGGCAGAAAGCTGTTCCAAAGTTTTGCAGTTCAGCATTTGGAAGGTTTACGCTGGTGCGGAACAGCAGGCTGTGAAATCCTTTAAGACTTTGAAGTCGGACTGGGATTTTCCGTCAGGGCTTTCTGGTCGTCACCCAGAAGCAGCAAAGCAGCCCCACAGCATCACACTGCCACCACCATGTTTGACTGTTGCTATTATGTTCTTTTTTGAAATGTTGTGTTAGTTTTACATCACTTAAAATGGGACTCAAACTTTCCAGAAAGTTCAACTTTTGTCTCGTCTAGTCTCCCAGATTCTGTCTTGTTGTTGCCGGTTCAAGCCCCGGCTCAGACAGTCTCGGTCGTTGTGTCCTTTGGCAAGACACTTCACCTACCACCTACTGGTGTATAAATGCAATCCATTATTATTATTATTATTATTATTATTATTATTATTATTATAACAAGCAATTCATTTTTCACAGCACTGCCCTGGTGGTTTGTAATGAACCAGGAAAATAATTTACATTTGAGTACTACTAAACGAGTCGATGGTCAGTTAGTTTCATCACTGGGAGGGGGGCATCTTGGTTTTGTTAGTCCAAAATACTGAATTAGTATAGACATCCATTAATTTGGAGCCATTTCTACAAAGTGAAAGAAACCTTGCTTCTCAGTACTCTGGCCATCCACACAGCTCACATGTATTCCCGGCACTGCCAGAACAGCTGGGATGGAAACCCTAACTTGCAACAATGAACGGTGATTGACACGCTGACTAAGTAACAGAAATATACGGTGATGTCCTATTGTCATAACCGTGTTTCTTTTCTTTTTCTTGTCTCTTTCTGTCCTTCCAGACGTTGCGCAGCAGCATATCTGTAAGGAGGAGGTTCTCCCTAAGCAGCAGCTCTGTAACCAGGAGAGGAGCTCCAGACTGGACCGGGAGGAACCAGAACCTCCACAGAGTACAGAGGAACAGGAGGAACTGTGCAGCAGTCAGGAGGGAGAGCAGGTTGTAGTGAAGGAAGAGAATGATACCATTTTTAAGGTGACTGTTACTTGGGGGGAAAGCGACCAGAGTGAAGCAGAACCAGACAGTGACCAGCTCCCTGCTCACAGCTCTGCTGTAGCTGAGAGCCAAGATCAGGAAGGAAGCGGGAATGTCAATTCAGGATCGACTGGAAATAGAAGCAGAAGTCAGAGCAATGATACAGAAAACTCTCCCATGCCAGCTGATAAGTGTAACACTGATACAGGTAAACAGCCTTTGAAAGGAGATGGTTTTCCCTTAAGAAAACGTAAAAAGGCCTTCAATAAAAAGTCTCAAAAGAGGACATGTCACAGAATGCAAACAAGAGAGAAGCTGCATACTTGCAAAACATGCGAGAAAAGCTTTAGTGAAAAGAGCATTTTGTTGCGTCACACAAAAACTCACACGGGAGAGAAGATTCATTCTTGCAAAACATGTGAGAAAACCTTTAGTCAAAGCAGTGATTTGATGATCCACATGAGAATCCACACTGGCGAGAGGCCGTATTCTTGTAAAACATGCGGGAAGTCTTTCAATCAAAGTGGTCATTTGATGGCCCACCAGCGAATCCACACCGGCGAGAGGCCGTATTCTTGCACAACGTGTGGAAAAACTTTTAGTCAAGGTAGTAATTTGTTGAGCCACATGCGATGCCACACAGGAGAGAAGCCTCACGTTTGTAAGACCCGCGGGGAAAGATTTACAACGTCAGCCTTGCTTAAAATCCACACCACGAGCCACACAGGAGAGAGGCCTCATCCTTGCCAAGCATGTGGGAAAACCTTCACTACACGCTGTAACCTGCTGCGCCACATGAGAACGCACACAGGAGAGAAGCCGTATGTTTGTGAGACCTGTGGGGAAAGATTTACTCTGTCAACGTCACTTAAAAGCCACAGAACTATCCACAAGGGAGAGAAACTGTATCACTGTAAAACCTGTGGGAAAATGTTCCGCCAGAGTCATCATTTGTCGTTGCACATGAAGACCCACAAACAGCAGAAGTCGTAGTGCTGAAAGTTTTGTGGGGAAAACCGTATTTCAAGCACCTTTACACTACTCCAACAACTATTCTGATTTGCAGCATTTGTTCTGATAATATCTGTTCTTTTTTTTTTTTGTAAGAAGTCCCTCATGAACAGTTGACCTCCTCACCCGATCACTAAGGGAGGCCAGCACCACCCTTCAGAGGAAGCTCATTTCTGCTGCTGTATCTGTGATCACGTTCTTTTGACCCTTTTGAATTTCAGGGAGTTTCTTGTTTTGGGAGATTTCTTTGCGATTCTGGAAGAAGAGTTTTGTAACTTTTCTAATAACACTATAATCAACCTTTGAGTTCAGCATGTTTTCAGTGATTTTCTACAGCGGTTTCTGTGTCATATTATTACAACCGTGTAAATTTATAACGATACATTCAAATATTAAAAAAGTGGAGGAGCATTTTGTCAGCTGATGGTCTTCATCTGCAGCCTTTGAGATTTTCTCCTGTGACGGAGTCGCACAAACTTTACCTCCATCACTTTGGAATCTGAGTGTTGTTGAAAACCAGAGGATACGAGACGATATCTGACTCTGATTGAAATGTCTGTTATTCTTTTTTACTGTGTCTCAGTTATTTGTGGGTTATGAGCTCAGATGTCGGAGTGGTGATATCTGACAGTTAAAGCAGTTTTGTTTCTGTTTCTTCGGAAGACAAACAAACTGTAAATCTTCGACATTGTTAGAAAGTGTTCTGTACAAATAAAGGTTTTTTTCTTCTAATAGTTTTGTGCTTCCACAGCAGCTCTGTCTCTGTCTCTGATCTTTACTGCTTCATTTCTCTGTTGTCTTTGTCATCAGTCCAATGACACAAGAATCAGAGGTTTAACAGTGTGTGGCTCCCTCTAGTGGATGTTGTGGAGTATTCTGTTGTCTTTGCTCCAAAGGTTTTTGTACAGAGTTTTGCTGTTTCCTGTCACTGTGGACCTCACAGCACAGTAGTACACAGCAGAGTCTGTCACTGCAGCAGAGGAGATGCTCATGTTGAACTGGTTTTTCCCCACTTCAATTTTCAGTCCAGGGATTTTTTCTGTTCCTATTACTCCTGATGCAGAGTGAGAGATGAGTAGCTCTGGTTGTATTCCAGGATATTGTCGATACCAGAAGAAGGAATCTCTACCATCAACAGCTTTGGAGTATTTGTAGGACAGAGTAACAGTGCTGCCTTCTACACTGAACACTTCTTTGTTGGTTGGAGTGAGATCTTCACAGCTGACACCTAAAGGAACAGAAACACATTTTATTGTTTTATAAATCATCACAATTCAAATGTATTTCTTTAAACACACAGATTGTAACATACCTGTTAGAATGGTGAGAATCAGTAAAGAAAGTGCATAATAGTCCAAAGACAACATGTTGAATGAAGGTAAAGTTTATGGTTTGTGTGCTGAACTCTGTTGAATGTGGAGGTTTCTCTCTCTTCTAGTTCAGTAACAGCTCAGCTCCTCCCTGAATCTCTCCTCCTCCTCTCTGATCTGGGTTTGAACTTCTCTCACTTCCTCCTGCTTTACACACTAGTAGCAGCATTTTCACTTTCAGGTGGGAGCTCCTATTTCATCAGGCTCCAGCTTCCCTGCATCACTGAATTGGGATAAGCTGGAAATGGATGGATGATTAATTATTCACTGTTAAGTGGCTGGAAAAAAATCCAGTCCAAACAAAAATCTTCAGAAAGCTGGAGAATTATTGTTCATGACCACTTTCCAATTAGGAGGAGGTCTGCTTGGAAGCTGAATTAGAAAAAGGTGTACCTCGTCACTTTTACACAGAGCTGATTGTCTGACATTAACCTGATGTCCAGGTCATATTTTCCTTTCTTCCTGCTTTATTTTGATTTACTAACCAGTGGTTTCACTTTAGTGTTTCCCCTGACTGATCCATTTCTGCTGGTCAACATTCTTGTTTCAGTTGAATTGAACTCAAAAACCTACTTCAGTGCTGATTATTCACAGGAATAACAACAGACCAAAAGCTCCTGCAGGAACGAGGAATCAGAGTAGACACATCGAAGGAAACCACAGAGCAGAAAAACACAAAGCTTTGAGTCAGCATGACAATGATCAGAGGGAGACTGTGACAATACAGACATGTGGGATAACGAGGGGAAAGGGAACAGATGGAACACAGCTGAGGGCAACTCACACGATGTGAGAGGAAGTCAAACTAAAGACAAGACACTGAGCTGCAGTCACCAAAATAAAACAGGAAGCGGAAACATAACAGAATGAGGAGACAAGATTAACTTGACACAACTAAACAGGGAAACAAGACGAGCATGGAGACAGGACACAGAGAGACAGACACAGGGTCAAGACCAGTGATGAGAATAACAGCGTTACTAACGGCGTTACTTTTTTCAGTAACGAGTAATCTTACTAATTACTATTCCTATCATTACAACGGCGTTACAGTTACTAACAAGGAAACGCGGTCCGTTACTATTTTTCAACAAACAGACGGTTGAAGCTGTGTTCAGCTTACCGCATCTTATATCAGCTGCAGGAAGTAGCTGTAAGTAATCTGGACGCTACAGCTTTAAGCAGCTGCGCGCTCCCGCGGACGGTAATCACGAGCACTGTCTAGCACAACACCTGGAGCTCAGGAGGCAAAACAATCGCATGAGTGCTGCTGTTTGACTGAGGAAGAATAAAGTAGTCGTGGTAAGTCAATCACGTGACCACTTCAAGACAAAGCAACAAGGTGCCAGTTTCTAAATTGTGTCGATAGGCCACGTAAAACCAGAGTCATGATAAACAAGATATACGCGGCGTTTTTTCCTCAATAGTTTCGCCACGTTAGCGCTAGCAAGCACTCTCTGCTTATGAGCAAAAAAACAAAACAAAAAAAAGTTTTAGGAGTGACGGCGAGAGAGAGAGAGAGAGAGAGAGAGAGGGAGAAAGAGAGAGAGCGAGTTTTGAGATGTGAGAGATTTGTGACGTTTAGCGTGTTTGGAGTGTGTAGTTAATGTGTTGTCTTGTGTAGTTAGTGTGTAGTGTTGTGGATAGTTTTGTGTTGTGTGTCAGAACAATGAGGCGACTGCTGTCTCCAGGTAGAAACAGCAGTGATACACCTGCTGCTGTCAGACCTGCAGGTATCAGGCTGGGATGTTCTCCTTTATAGTGGACAGAAATGATTTTTTTGGAGTGGCACAAATAATTTGTGTGGCATCTTATTGAAGAACAGCTGATTGTTCTGTAAATAGTTTGAAATGGTTATTTTAAAAAAGGGTAAAAGGTAAATGGATGCAAATAACTTTGTTTTTTGCAAAACTTGTGCATAGGATTGTAAAATTGACAATTAATATTTGCATTTGAAGTTATGAAATATGATTCATTAAACATGTTTATGGTTGTTACAGTAAAAATATAACTTTTTCTACTCTGATTTTATGTTTTTTGTCTGATTTTAGATCAATTCTGGTTATACAGTATGACAAAATGAGAACATAACTGTAAATTCAGGCACGTGAGGTTGTGCTAAAAAGGATGATACCAAACAAGGCAAAGTAAATAGTTTGTAAAGGTAAAATGTGGAGGGAAAATCAAGAGTAGTAAAAAAATGGCCAATTATACTCTGGACCCCAGAGGGTTAAACGTTCTTTGTGTTTTTTTTTTAAAGTAACGCAATAGTTACTTTTCCAAGTAATTAATTACTTTTAGAATATTGTAACTCAGTTACTAACTCAGTTACTTTTTTGAAGAAGTAACTAGTAACTATAATTGAATTACTATTTCAAAGTAACTTGCCCAACACTGGACAAGACTGAGGAAACAGAAAGGGGACAGGAAAGGAAAACAATCAACCTGAAGTCCTCTATCACTAACTAGAGACACAAATACCACGACAGAGAACCAACAAAGGGATCAGGAAAACTCAAAAGCACAAAGAAACCAAAACATTATTCTCCTCGTTTCTGTTAATAAACTACTGCTGGAAACCAAAAACTAATAATGAAATTACAAAACTCAAACTCCCGATGACTCAGGGACCCTGACAGTTTCCTTATACAGAGAAATGAGGCTGTGTCAGTGTGTCAGACCTGCTGATTTACAGTGATTTAAATTCAGTAACATACATGTGGTGGCACAAAACAAACTGTGTTTTTCACCACTGAAACCAGAGAGAAGAAGAAGAAGAAGTGGACACTCTGTAGATTCTTAGGTTCACAATATATTTGCTCAGATGTGATTTTTGATCAACCTGCAAATCAGGTTCAAAATGAAGCTTTGAGATTTAAAGTGTGTTTAAATCATTTTCAACAGTGTCACTAACAGGTCGACTAAGACCAGGCTGTGATCTCAGTCAGAGAGCACAATCAATCTGAGACTGTTAAACTGCTGAGTGGATACTTGGTACCTTAAATATGTTTTAACAGTGTCACATATTGTTGTCAGTATTTAGTAAAATTTTATGTTTGGCAACAATCTGAAGACGGTTTCTTCTTGGAAAAAGATCAAACTGAGTCTGTGGTGCTCTGTCATCAACATTTTACAAAACAATTTATTGCATGTTGACAAAAAGAAGGTGAAGACAGTCAGTGTAACCAGAAGCACAATGTTTCAGTCACAGGAACAGAATCAGAGGTTTAACAGTGTGTGGCTCCCTCTAGTGGATGTTGTGGAGTATTCTGTTGTCTTTGCTCCAAAGGTTTTTGTACAGAGTTTTGGTGTTTCCTGTCACTGTGGGCTGCAGAGCACAGTAGTACACAGCAGAGTCAGACAGCTGAAGCTTCTGGATCTTCAGAGGAGCTGATGTCTCGTTGATTTTAGCATCAAATCTGTCCTCCTGGAACTCGGGGGCTTTATCTGTTGCTCCAGAGAGAAATTTCCGCAAGATATATTTTGGGTAAGCGTTTACTTCTTGTTTGTACCAGAACAAGGTGGGCGTTGTTTGACTTGTAAAAGTACATCCAAGTGTAACTGTGTCTCCTTCAGCCGCAATGACATCTCCTTGTTCCTGGATCACTTTGTCTTCTCCTTTACACTCTGAGGAAGAACAGAACATGCAGAGGAAGAGATGGATCAATAAACATGATTGAAGTTATTTAAAAGTTCCACAGTGTAAAATGATTAAATCTCCTCTTTCTGTCCTTGTTGTGAATCGTGTGCAGAGGAAACATGTTGATGTTTGTATCTTACCAAAGAAAAGAGCAGCAAGAATAATCCACAGCCAATGTTCCATCTGTACAACAAGGTTTCAATCAACAGGAGAAACTAGCTGATGTTCAACATTCAGTCTGAGAATTGTTCTCTTCACAGCAGCACTTATTATTGACACAATGGTTGAACACAGTGCAGAAGGAGAGCACCGCCTACTGGATGATGTCGCCCTCTAGTGGAGGTCAGCAGTGTGGAAAAAGCTTCCAGCAGCTTGTGTTTTGTACATTCTGTGTTAACCTGCTAACTGAGGCCTGCAGAGTCTGAGCTGTAGCTCTTGGCTTTGTTGCAGTTTCTCTGAACATCACATGATCAGACCTTGGGATGAATTTGCTGGGACTACCTCACCTGGGATGATTGGCAGCTTAAATGGTTTCCACTTGTGAATAATAATCTCACTGCAGACAAAGGGAATTAAAACTGTTTGGAAATGGCCTCATAATCTCTCCACTATATCCTTCTGAAACTCACCCACATTGTAAATCTTGTACGGACAGCACGCTCCAAAGTTCAGGTGGTTTGTGCTGCATGTTTCCCTCAGACGCTGCAGGACGTTACAGGGGAATGTGCTGACAGTCTGACCCTGAGGGATAAATTCATAGTGCACAACCCTTTGAGTTCTTTAGGAACCAAAGATTTGCATGCTCACTGTGGAGATGATCTAATGCCTCCTCTTCAAACTCTGACACTGTGGACTCTCCACTGAAAACTGCTGTTTGGTGTGTGGATCAGAGTGGGAACCCAAGAGGGCCCCAAAGTTTCTGTTTGGCAAAGAAGAAAATGTATTAAACTAAACTTTATCAAAATATGTCATCAGCATATTTTTGTGACTTTATGTCATGTTATGATTTGTATTTGATTTAGAATTTTCTAATTCATGTTTTCACTCCGACTCAGTTAAGGGTTGATTGTGTGCGCTCTGCCAGCTCGAGTCTCCAGTAGTTTTATTTTTTTCATTTGCTGTTTTGTTGTGTTTTTGTGTTTGTTTGGTGCTTTAGACGTGACATTAATTCAATAAGGAGAGATCACTTGGAAGAACTGAACATCATTTTTTGAGATAGAGAAGTTAATCAGTGTATCTGGAGATTGGACTCTGATGGAATCCCAGCAGTGACAGAATCTAGGACGGGACTCCCGGCGTCTTAGATGCTGCTGGTGGTGAAGATGAATATTTAGGCTCAGATGGCGCTCTGACTGATTTGGGTGAGGTGGAGATGTGGAGGAGATGGGTTCAATGAATGAGTGGCTGAAAGGGAGAATAATGGAGAGCATAGATATAAACCACACAGAGTGGAGGCTGAGTTCAGTGAGCAAATTTAGAATTGGGTGAATTGGTTATTTGTAAGTTTTTATCACATCTCTGTTGGCATTCACTCTTCTGGCATGAGCTCTGAAATCTCCGTGCAGCTTTAACTCTGCTATATCGAGCGCAAAATATAAGAGATGTTTCTTGTCTGTAAAATATCTGCATGAAGAGACTGTGTGTTGAAAATAATAGTAAATCAGTTTGTGTGCTTGACTTAAATATTCCCCTTCCAGTATAACGCGCTTAGAGAAAGGAACTCCCAGAAATGCACAGGTGAGAACTGAGGGTCAGGTCAGGAGTTTCCACCTCTTACATCAATCTTCTCACTGAGTTCCCTTTATAAAAGTCAACAGTACATTTTTTATGTCAAATCCATAAAGGAAACCATCTCATTGGCTGAGTAAATCAGTGGGTGGAGCCACAGAAAATAACTTTTTGGGTCTGTTGGAGCAGTGAACCATCTGTTGGTGTTAAACAATCCAGCGAGCTGCAGCGACACGTTAGACAAATCCACACAGTGATTTTTACAGCGGGTCTCGTTGCACAAGCGTCTGCACATGTTTCCATATCAGACTGTAAAGTTTAAGGAGGAGAGGATTTGATTGTGTTTGTTTATTTAAACCCAGAAGAAGATCAGATCAGGACACACTGAGAGTGTCGATTATTCCCACTTTGCTGGAGGAACTCAAAGATAATCTGCAACCTCCAATCCTCTAATACCTGAATCAACATTTCCTGCAGTATGTTGACAAAAATTAAAGAGTTTTAATACATTTTTATTTTTTCATCAGGCTTCATTTCAACTCTGGAACAAACAATGAGAAAAGAAATACTGAATTAATGTTATCCTTTGTTTAACCAGGAAGTGAATTTCTTTCCTTCAGCTTCACAACATTTACACTTCAGATGCTTTGAATTTCAGGACCACAGACAGCGACGATGTTTCCTCCTGACTGTTGATGCTGATGTAAAGTGTTGGTTTGTGGTTGATGTGGATTTGCTGCTCATGTGAATCCTCCCACAGTGTTTCATTAGCAGCTGTAACCACAGTGACTCTGATAAAACAGGAATTAGCAGAATCCATCTGATATGAAGCTGTGCTTTGAATACCACTTCCCTCCTCTTTGAAGAGTAGTCAGATATCTGTGTTCAGGTTTTTGTACAGCCTCTTCTACACTTTGTATCACTGTGTTTCTAGAGCACAGTAGTAGAGAGCTGTGTCTGCCAGGGTTAGGGCTGTTATGGTCAGAGTAGTTGATCGATCTGTTGTTGTAGACTGATATCGATTATCAGGAATATATTGACCTGTCTCCCGTTTCCCTCCTTTCCAGAGTATAAACTGAGGAGCCTGAAGGTCAGAATCATGTCTGTACCAGTGAAGCTCAGCACCACTTGCACTTGTCTGATAGCTACATGTGAGTTTGACAGATTCTCCTTCTGTTTCAGTGACTTCAGTTCGTTGAGGAGTGATTGAGTCTCCAGCTGTGAGTCCTGGAAAAAGAAAGAAGAAAAGTAGTGAAATGCAGTCTGTATATCTGCTTAATGCAGCAGCTTCAACTAAACTTTAATCCCTGTTCTTAAACTCACCTATAATGTGAGATAGAAGCAAAAACAGGTGCAGCAACATGTCTTTGGAGTTATTAAAGCCAGACAGACAGCACATGAACAATGTTCTTCCACTGCAGCACAATGACCAACAAATAATGTCATTGGATGAGCTCAACTTCAGTGGGCGGGGCCAGTTTAATAGCTGAGCCAATCATATAGTTTTGTGCTTCCACAGCAGCTCTGTCTCTGTCTCTGATCTTTACTGCTTCATTTCTCTGTTGTCTTTGTCATCAGTCCAATGACACAAGAATCAGAGGTTTAACAGTGTGTGGCTCCCTCTAGTGGATGTTGTGGAGTATTCTGGGAGTGTGCAGGGAAATCATTCGTCAAGGCCCTCATGATTTAACCAAATCAATTTCAGCCTCGCCAATTAACATGACCCTATTAAACTGCCATTCAATCTCAAATGAGACATTTGTCCTCAATAATTTTTTTTATTAGGAATAATTTTTTTAATTTTGGCTTTCTCTCCCCTCCCTTGCTCTCTCCCTCCTGTCACTTTGCCTGGGCGGAGCTCAGATTGAGCTCCCGCCCTTGGCCCACACACCTGCAGCTGATCACAGCTTATTCCTCACCAGTGTTGGCCAAGTTACTTGAAAAAAGTAATCAGTAACTAATTACTGATTACTTCCTCCAAAAAGTAATCCCGTTACTTTACTGATTACTTATTTTCAAAAGTAATTAATTACTTAGTTACTTAGTTACTTTTTAAAAACACAATTTACAACCTGAATAGGTGATAAAGCGATAGATCTTTCAGCCCAATTCTACTTTTTCTGCATAATCCATCATACAAAATGTAATCAAATGGAAAAGTCTCTTTTTAAAACTTTAAACTTTAAATCTTTTAACTTTATGCATCAAGCAAAAATTAAATTATATGCAACATTCTCTGACTGGAAAAAATTTGTTTAACATTTAAACCTATTTTCTGCACATTCCAGCACATAAAATAAAATATTTTTTTGTGTTTACACTCACTCTTTCAAATAGATGCAAGTAAAACACAGCAGAAAATAAATAAAATCAAAGACTCGTCGGTCCTGTTGCTCTATTTTCACCTGTGAAGCAGGACTGGGTTAGGCGGAGGTTTACCCTGGTGCAGGTGTGCTGCAGTGGTCAGTGGAAGAATCCGCGAGTTTCTCTGTGAATTTCCCATTACAGTCGTAGTACACTCGGCGCTTGCTTGGAAGTTTAGGGGGTTTTCGCTGTAAAAAGAAGTTTTCTTCCCACGCACAACGGACACTAATGTTTTTGTCACTTTTTATGGAATCAAACTCAAAGTAAGGTCAGTACTTCCACGCTTTAAACGCTGCATGCTCATACTCTCTCCCGCACTTGATATATTATACATTGTTGATCTGCACACAGCTGTTGTCACAAACGTCGCACTCGCTTACGTCACTGTCATGAGACATTCTTGCAAAAAACTCACGGTTTTAGTAACGTAGTAACGCAGCGTTCCTACGGGAGAGTAACGGTAATCTAATTACAGTTTTTGCAATAGTAATCCCTTACTTTACTCGTTACTTGAAAAAAGTAATCAGATTACAGTAACGCGTAATTACTGCCCATCTCTGTTCCTTACTATTGTTTCCAGTGACAAGTAGCAGGAGTGCTGAGCTACTTGTCACTGGAATATTGAGTAACTCATATCAGTGTTTGCCGGCTCTGCAGAAAACCATTGTTTCTTGTGCTTGCTTAGGAGTAACCCTCATCACTGTGCACAGATTTCCTGGACCCGTCTGGTACCGTGACCCCTGAGTGTGAGTGAAGCTGTTCAGCGTGGAGTTTTGTGTGTGAGGAATGAGAGGAGCGGAGCGTGTGTGAAAATCTTGTGTTTCCCTGACCCCGGGAACCCTGGTCTTTTCCCCCACATGTATATAGTGCACGCGGTATGGATTAATAAAGAACTGTTTAGTAAATTGTATGTCTCAGTCTGCACCTATCACTGTGGCTGGATATTGGGCCAGTTTGTCATGAGGACATTTTTATTAGTGATTATATCTTTTATTTGATCTCTCCTTAATTTGTGACACTCTGCCTTCTGTTCATGTGAAGCATTCATGATTAATTACTGACTCTGTGGTGGAAGAATTTGTGGATGATAGGTTTGTCTAGCACAGATCTATTGCTGGAACGACCAAGACAATTCTAAATCTTTGGTCTGGAGCACAGGCTGCTGTTGATCAGGGCATATCTTAACTGCAGCTGATTTGGCCTGGCCTTCTCTGCACGCTCTTCAAGGCCGCTGTGTTTTCAGAAAACTTCTAATATTTGACATTTTCCAGCAATCAGTTTACCCTAAAAATCACATTTTTTTTTTTTTTTAATGACAATATCCTAAATACTGTGCGCTTCCGGGAGCAAATTTTTTTCATGAATGTGCCGTCTCCCTGTGAGGCAGTTTTACTTGCTCAGGAACCCATGATAACAACAACAACAACCGGTGCCACAGACCACGTGCCTGCTCCGCACTCACTCACACAAACGCACATAAACACAACAACACAAAATAGGCCTACACGCACCGGACGCTCAGGACACAAACCTAGTCACGCGGTTATAGAATCACTTTCTTTCAACTTACTTGGTGTTGCTTTTGCGTGCAGTATCAGCCTCAGATCCCATCAATCATCATCCATCGAGGGAAAAATGGATGCTCTCCCACCAGCCTGGTGACAAATTTTATGTCACAGGTCCTTTAGCAGGCGTTTCTATGAGTCCCGAATGGCGTAAGACTCCAGCTTGGTGCTTTTCCCCTCGGTGAATGTTTGATTGCAGAATCCGGCTTGAGAAGGACCAATTAATGATAGGTCTGTCTAACACAGACCTATTGCTGGAACGACCAAGACAATTCTACTACAACAGCAAAAGCATTAGACACCAGGCTGAACTCTTTGAGTAATCTCGTGCACGAGGGAAAGAACCGTGACGAGCGCTGTTCCTGCCGCTCGAACCCCAGTCACTCTCAGCGAGCTCCCTCATAACACTGCTCTTTATTGAGGTTACATGAATATGCATACGTTCATTAACATATGACATCTTATAAAGGCATACATGTCAACAAAGAGTACTGTTGGTGTGTACGTGTAGGTATGCGTGTGTGTGTATATATGCGTGTGTAGGGGGGGGTGTCAAGATGTGACCCCGTGAATAACCTCCCTAAATCTGCTGGGCCTGGAAGTCCAGCAGTTCACCTAAACAAAAGGCACTTATACCTAAACGGACATAGATGTGTTTATCATACCATAAAACAGTAAGAGAAGGTACGACCTCTTTCATGTGTGCATCCCAGAACACTCTGGAAGCCACACAGAGTCTTTGCAGACTACTAAGGATCAGACCTCCTATCATTATGCAATCGATTATACACCTCTAAGCATATATGAGTATATGTTTCTAAGCGTAAATGACAAGCCACCAATACAAACCTAACAGTTGAATTGTTTGATAATAATCTACCTAAAAGTGATGAAATGAAACAACATGTAGACTCCTTCAATTCGCAATGCCTAAAAATTCTAGATAAAGTGGCTCCTCTTAAAATCAGGAAAGGCAGCACTGTTAAATCCCTGCCCTGGTTCACAGAAGCTATCCACAGCTTTTGGCAAATTTGCCATATCTCTGCGCTTGCAGAAAGCAACAAGGTTCATAAGCTCCACTTAAAAGAACTATTATCTACCTTCAACAACATGGTGAAAGATGTGAGAGCCACTTATTTCTCTAAATAACTATCAGCACAGTAGGAAAAACAATTCCTAAGGTTGTCTTGAGTAGCATCGTCTCCCCCCAACTCTGTGTACACCTGTCTTTTCAGATGAGGATTGCCATGACTTTCAAGATAAGATTAGTGACCTAAGGGGAAACATAACTCCCCTAGAGAGCCCCTTCAACCACGATCTTCCACACCCAGTAATTATGGAATCCTTTCACCCAGTTTCTTTAGAAGATCTATCAGAAATACTAACCCAGATAAAACCCTCAACGAGTCTAGCTGATGTCCTACCTACTTCTCTATTTTGTAAAGTTTTTGAGCATTCACTTCAGTCTTGACTTCAGTCAAGCTACAGACCTATCTCAAAACTTCCTTTCTTTTCTATAATATTAGAAAAAGTCATTTGGTCTCAAGTAAAGAAGGCACTTGAAAAGCATAATATTCTAATAACTTTCAGTCAGGATTCAGAAAGTTACACTCCTTAAAGTCACAAATGACCTTTTGATGGCCGCGGACAAAGACGATTGTTCAGTCCTTGTTCTATTGGACCGTAGCTCAGCCTTTGATACCGTTGATCATCAGATCTTAATCCACAGGTTAAATCATAAGGTAGGGATATCTGGATCTGTCCTAAAATGGTTCACCTCATTTCTGGCAAAGAGAGAACACTTTTAGTTTCAGTGGGAAACTTTCGGTCAGATGTGGCTAAATTGTCACGTGGAGTCCCACGAGGATCAGTTTAAAGGCCCTTGTTATTTTCATTATATATTCTTCGTTTAGGCAGTATCATTAGCAGTTTCAAAATTATTTCCTACCATCTGTATGCAGACGATATCCAGTTATACATTTCCTTTAAACCTTGGGAATTAAAAAAAATATCCAGTCTAATGGACTGTCTTAAGGAAATTAATGGTTAGATGACAAACAATTTTTTGCAGCTTAACGCAGATAAGACTGAGTGTTTAATTCTTGCTCCAGACAATATCAAGCCCAATATAATGAAGTAAATGCAGAATAAACACAAAGAATGTGTTTTAGAGTTTGTGTGTGCTTTGTCTCTAGGGGCCACCGTAAATATACTTTTATTTATTCACTCCACATAAAATGTCATAAATAAATTATAAAATACAAAACCCAACTATTTACATTTCAACTTTTAACTATTTAAATTTTCAGCTTTTTCCTTTTACACAAATTTAAAGTGAAAAAACACAAAACACTGCAAACCACAACACAAGTAAATATAAATTACTATATGCAAAACAAAAAGATCCACATTCTCTGTCATGTAGGCCCGGGATGATTTTTTGTGTTTTCTTGCTTACAATTGCTTACATAGGATTCACTGCATGAATTAACTTTCTGAATCCTGCCAACTGAAAATAGTTGTGGATGATTACTATACCTTTCTAATGTGACGATGTTGTCTCTTGTTGTTGCCCCTGGCTCTCTTTCTCTCCCCCCTCTGCTCGGCACAAGCACACGGCTCATGTGAAGCGAAAAAAAGTGCGAGAGGTTGAGAGAAAAAAAAAACACGGCTCCCAATAAGGAGCCAGCTCGCGTCGTTCACTTCAAAGTGTCGGCTCTAAGAGCCGTTTCATTCGTGACCGACACATCACTACTGAGGAGGAAGCGCTGCCAGCGTGTCACCACACGGCCAGACTCAAACTCCCAAGCAGCCAGTTGGCACTTTGTCTTCCCCAGATTTTGGGACTTTGTCTTCTGCGTTTGTTCATTGTGTGACGAGGGATAATAGCCGTAGCTTACCTACAATACAACCATCATAACTAACCTCACCCAAGTGGGCATTTTTGAAAACTTCTGTGGAAATAAAAATCTGTTTTTCTTCCGCTCCTTCCGAGCTGGGACTTGATAACTCTGAGGCAGTTTATTTTGTGTTTGTCTCCCCCGAAACAATTAAAACCAACCCTCAGTTCAGTTTTTAGTTCCACTACCTATTCAGCCAATACCTTCACCCGCTTCTGCTGTGCTTAGGGCTATGACAGTGCAGCCCATAAGGGACTGTTTTTCGACCACCTCTTCAAAGCAGAGAGACTAACATATTAGGACTGTCATGCTTCCTCAAAAGCTGGCCAGTGTAGAGACAGTAACTCTCTCCAGGGCCTCTCTAGAGGCTGAGCTTCAGCCCTTAGCTGACTCTGGACCCCTGGAGGCTAAGAAGCCAGCTGAGGTCTGCACCCTGCTGTCGCTGCCTGAGCAGAGCCAGTGCTCTGCACAGCTCCAGCCTGCTTTATGTGTGCCAGAGGACTCCGTTCCTGCTTGTTTTTCCTCATTTTTGCCAGGGGACTCTGTGCTGCTTTTGTCTCGTATTCGCCAGGGAACTCTATGCCTGCTGGTTTTGTTTTGTGTTCGCCAGAGGACTCCGCGCCTGCTGGCTCTGTGACTGCTTCCACTGGGGGGTCCAAAGAACAGCTTCAGCCTCCTGCTTCCGCTGGAGAGTCCGAGGAGCCACTTCAGCTTTGTGTCTTCACTGGAGGCTCCGAGCAGGTCCAGCCATCGCCTGCAGCGTCACCACCTCCAGTCTCCACATCCTCGTCTGCAGCTTCATCCTCGTCTGGTTCTGCGGCTCCTGAGACTCTGTTTTGGTTCTGTTCCTTGAGTTTGTGTTTGTGAATTTCCTGCTTTACTTTGAAAGGTCTGTGTGTGTCATTCCATCGTTACCTTGTGTGTATTTATAGCGTGTGCCTGCCTGTGTTCCTCGTCGCTTCGTCTGTGTTAACTGGTGTTCTCAGCGTCTCTCTGCTCTTCATCGCATGTGTCTCTGTATATTATTATTTCAGGTTTGGTTTCTAGTTTTCCCAGTTTAGTTTGTGCTCATTCCTCATTTCCTGTTTGCCATTTTGCCACTCTGTAAATAAAGCACAGCTTGGGGCCTCCTTCACAACACCACACGACTACCGCCGTAGCTGTGACACCCGCTTTTCAAACCCTAGCTCCAACACAGTGGAATAGTTCACCTCCCCCGCTACACACCACCAACTCTGTGGGTACTTTTAAAAAACAGCTTAAAACACATCTGTTCTATCTAGGTTATTGCAATGGGGTTGTGTTTACTGTGTTGCTCTCTTTTTGCTTTCTCTCAACAGGTGATCTAGGTGGGTTTAAAAAAAAACCAAATGTCTTCTCTCACTGTCCGTCTTCCCCTTCCCTCCCTTTCTTTCTCTCCCCTTTTCCTATCCCCCAGTCATGTCTGTCCCATCTGTAATAACTTAAAATAAAATTAAATAAGTAAATTATAATAACCAAGGTCAATCAAATGGACCAATATGGCAAGGCCGTGATGATCCACTTTGTAAAGTAAATCTGTTGGGTATCTTTCTTGGTCTTCAGTCAATAATTCTGATGGCTAAAGAACCAAATGGGACAGGCAAAAGAAAAAAAAGAAAGAAAAAAAGCTGCTGCTGTTATAGAGACAGCCAAGTGTTACTGTGCCTCCTGCAGCAGCAGTCTCTTCTCCTTTTGCTTGCAGCACGTTGTCTTTTTGTGCTCTGCATTCTGTAAAACACCAACAAACAGTATCAGTGTGCTGTTAAAGAATCATGTCAATGTTGGATTGATATCAAAGAAACAGAGTTGTGTTCATACCGAGGCACATAGCAGCCAGCAGCACTGAGATGAACAGAGGCGTCATATCTGCAGTGTAGAGTAACTGTGAGCTACAGCAAGTATAAAGAAGCTGTGATCTCTCTGTTTAGTCTTCATCAACACTAAGTTGGTGGATTAGAAGGAGGAGCCTGATCACAGTGACAGGACTCATTCACAGCCCTGTGTTATTCCCCCTGCTGACAGCTTTACACTCTGTGCTTTTATTTGAGTAAAGAATTTAAATCAGTACTTCAACTTTTACTAGAGTATCTTTTTAACAGTAGTATTTGTACTTCTACCTAAATACAGAATGTCTGTACTTTTGCCAACTCTGTCTGTTTTTGAATAGAATTTGGAAAGTGTTACTAAAGAGGATCATCAGGTTGAATTCGAATTGATGCTCCATCTAGAAACGTGCCTTGTTACTCAGCAACCATAGAGAAATGCATCTGGGCAGATATCAGGGAGTTAATTTAAAGCATTATCTAAATTACCTTTCATTTGATTGGTCAGTGTGACATAAAGTGGCACATACAGAATATCAGTTAAGTCTGATAAAGCTGTGACCGTGATGTGTCGGTCACGAACGAAACAGCTCTTAGACAGTTGTTGCAGAAATCTGTGACCCAGCAAGACAGAGCTCAGTGGATAAAGACCTGGCAAAAATGATTGCACTTGATTTCCAACTATTTTCAGTTGTTGATGATAAAGGATTCAGAAAGTTTATTCATGGACTGAATCATCAACGTGTCTTTTAGACCCCATTCCTACAAAACTGCTCAAAGAAGTCCTGCCATTAATTAATTCTTCGATCTTAAATATGATCAACCTATCTCTAATAATCGGCTATGTACCACAGGCCTTCAAGGTGGCTGTAGTTAAACCTTTACTTAAAAAGCATCTCTAGACCCAGCTGTCTTAGCTAATTATAGGCCAATCTCCAACCTTCCTTTCATATCAAAAATCCTTGAAAGAGTAGTTGTCAAACAGCTAACAGATCATCTGCAGAGGAATGGCTTATTTGAAGAGTTTCAGTCAGGTTTCAGAGCTCATCACAGCACAGAAACAGCTTTAGTGAAGGTTACAAATGATCTTCTTATGGCCTCTGACAGTGGACTCATCTCTGTGCTTGTCCTGCTAGACCTCAGTGCTGCGTTTGATACTGTTGACCATAATATCCTATTAGAGCGATTAGAACATGCTGTAGGTATTACAGGTACTGCACTGCAGTGGTTTGTATCATATCTATCTAATAGACTCCAATTTGTTCAAGTAAATGGAGAGTCCTCTTCACACACTAAGGTTAAATATGGTGTTCCACAGGGTTCAGTGCTAAGACCCATTCTATTTACATTATACATGCTTCCCCTTAGGCAGCATCATTAGAAGACATAGCATAAATTTTCACTGCTATGCAGATGACACGCAGCTCTATCTATCCATGAAGCCAGGTAACACACACCAATTAGTGAAACTGCAGGAATGTCTTAAAGACATAAAGACCTGGATGGCCGCTAACTTTCTGCTTCTTAATTCAGATAAAACTGAGGTTATTGTACTCGGCCCTGAAAATCTTAGAACTATGGTATCTAAGCAGATTCTTACTCTGGATGGCATTACCTCGGCCTCCAGTAACACTGTGAGGAACCTTGAGTCATTTTTGACCAGGACATGTCCTTCAATGCACATATTAAACAAATATGTAAGACTGCTTTCTTCCATTTGCGCAACATCTCTAAAATTAGAAATATCCTGTCTCAGAGTGATGCTGAAAAACTAGTTCATGCATTTATTACTTCCAGGCTGGACTACTGTAATTCTTTATTATCAGGATGTCCTAAAACTCACTGAAAAGCCTTCAGCTGATCCAAAATGCTGCAGCAAGGGTACTGACAGGGACTAGAAAGAGAGAGCATATTTCTCCTGTTTTGGCTTCCTTCATTGGCTTCCTGTTAAATCCAGAATTGAATTCAAAATCCTGCTCCTCACATACAAAGTCTTAAATAATCAGGCCCCATCTTATCTTAATGACCTTGTAGTACCATATCACCCCATTAGAGCACTTCGCTCTCACACTGCAGGCCTACTTGTTGTTCCTAGAGTATTTAAAAGTAGAATGGGAGGCAGAGCCTTCAGTTTTCAGGCCCCTCTTCTGTGGAACCAGCTTCCAGTTTGGATTCGGGAGACAGACACTATCTCTACTTTCAAGATTAGGCTTAAAACTTTCCTTTTGCTAAAGCATATAGTTAGGGCTGGACCAGGTGACCCTGAATCCTCCCTTAGTTATGCTGCAATAGACGTGAGGCTGCCGGGATTCCCATGATGCATTGAGTTTTTCCTTCCAGTCACCTTTCTCACTCACTATGTGTTAATAGACCTCTCTGCATCGAATCATATCTGTTATTAATCTCTGTCTCTCTTCCACAGCATGTCTTTATCCTGTTTTCCTTCTTCACCCCAACCGGTCGCAGCAGATGGCCCCGCCCCTCCCTGAGCCTGGTTCTGCCGGAGGTTTCTTCCTGTTAAAAGGGAGTTTTTCCTTCCCACTGTCGCCAAAGTGCTTGCTCATAGGGGGTCATATGATTGTTGGGCTTTTCTCTGTATTTATTATTGTGCGATCTACTGTACAATATAAAGCGCCTTGAGGCGACTTTTGTTGTGATTTGGCGCTATATAAATAAAATTGAATTGAATTGAATTGAATCCTATGTATGCAATTCAAAGCAGGAAAACACTCTCCCAAAAAATCATCCCAGGCCTATATAACACAGAACGTGCATCTTCTTTTTGTTTTGCACATTTTAATTTATATTTTATTGTGTTTTGGTTTGCAGCATTTCGTGTTGTTTCACTTTATATTTGTTTAAAAGAAAAACGCAGAAAATTTAAATAGTTGAAAGTTGAATTGTAAATAGAAAATAGAACATTTAAATTGTTGTTTATATAAATTTATATTGTTCTTGTTAATAAATTAATTAAAGCAACAAAACAACCTTAAGATCCGGTTGGGAGCCGAAAGAGACGGCTCTTTTTAGTGACCGAGCCAAAAGAACCGGTTCTCTAAAAAGAGCCAGAATTCCCATCACTACTGCTTAAAGGTTTGCTGAATTTTCCCACAAATAAGGTTTAAAAAATCTTTTCCCTTCGAATGTTTTACCTCTGCCACCGATTCTTTCCAAATTTTATCAGGAATTTCACTCCAGATTTCTTTAAATACTTTACTTTTTTTAAAAATAATTTCCCTGATGTGGCCACATCCTCGCCTAGCTGTGACTGTGGTTACTACAGTTTGCCTGCACCAGGGAAACCACAGTGCTGCAAACGAGCCAGTTTAGCCTGGACTTACTGTCCTGTAACCTTTGAATAACACTATTGTGTAATTTATTGTCAGAGACATGTCAGTAACCCCATTATGTACAGATTTACTGTCTGATTAAAAACATAAACATGAATAGGACATTAAACACAAGCTTTAAATGTACAGTTTATCAAATTTAACCCCTCGTTGTAAATAAAGTTTTAATGATAAAAATGTCTACTCCAGCTTCCTCCCACAGTCCACTGACACATGTATTGGGTTACTTGGAGATTTTGAATTGGCCGTGAATGTGGACATTTATGGTTTTCTGACCATATGTTAGCCTTGGTGTCTACCCCACCTTTCACCACATGACAGATGTAATAGGCTCCAGCACCCATCAGAGGAAAACTGATGGACGGATGTTGTCATGGTCTCTGGGTCCAGGGCTTTTGTGATTCCTCATGTTTTTGAGGATCTCTCGTGTTTTAGTTTCGTTCTTCTGTATATGAGCATGGTTGATAGTTCCTTTGGCATTTATTATATTCTGTTGGTAGTCTGTTTATATTCTGTCCCATCTTCTTGGTTTTGTAATATTCAGTTATCATCTTCTGTCATGCTTTTCTGTCGTGTCTCTATGGTTGTCTGGTTTCCCCGTGTAGTTCTGTCAAGTTAATCGTGTCTTCTCTCGCTTCCTGTTTTCTGTGCCTTCAGTTCTCACCCTGCTTTAGTAGGTCAGTCTTTTGCAGTCACATTCTGTTTTTTACATCTTGTCTCTCTGCTTGTTAATCTTCAGTTTATGTGTCAAGTTTGCATGTCTTGATCTGATTCTCAGTGTATATATTAATTCCAGTTTTATTTTGAAAGTTTCTGTCTTGCGTGCTTCGTATTGTATTATTTTCCCTTGCCTCTTATGGAGCACGAGTGCACCTGTAGGTTTTAGGTCAAATGACCGTAACTCTTGAACCAATGAAGGGGCGTGTCAAGATGGCGCCGGTGTGTGTGGCTGCTCGTCTGTCACTGCCAAGTTTGTTCCTGTTTATGTTATTTCTAATTTGTGTCATCCACGAAACAAAGTCTCTGCTGAGGTATGATCGCCAGACACTATTGGACCTGTAGGAATGTTTAGCTTATTTTAGAGTTTAGAAATGTGTTAGATAGAATGTAGAATTATTGTGAGACACTGACACTGCCCTGGATATAAATAAAGGCCTGACTGTGTCATGAACTTAGGAGTAGATCTTAGGAGACCCTCCCCCAATTGAACTGTGAAAGTAAGACAAAGAGGAGTTAATGCTGAGTGGAAATTCCCCAGAGGATACCTGTGTGGGGGTCTCAACATTTAACTTGATAACTGTGGTCTGGAAGGGAGATGGTTTTTATGGCCCCTAGGAAGAGACACATACCCACAGTGTTTTAACTGTTACACTCACACATCCACATGCACACTCACTCACGTGCACTCACATAGACACGCGGGTACGCGCACACACAGGCACCCACGTGCTCGTGCACATAGACACAGACACAGAGTTTGTAGCACACCGGGGGGTTTATGATGGGGTCCCTTCTATAAAGCTGGGTGTAACTAACAAAGAGGTGAAGATTGTTGCAGAGGGACACCGGCCTCGTCTTCCCTTCTAGAAGTGCATGCTTAAATGAAGATGAATAAAGATTTTGTAAAATAACTACTGAGTTCCGGTGCCGTCTCTGGATGCCTCGACGAATAAAAGAACCGGGGTAAAAACTGATTTTGCAACCGACCTCAAACCTGTGGTCCAAAATATTGTGTCCTTTGGAGCTGGTGGGCAGCAACCCCTGCCCCCATTTGCATCGGAAACCCCGGGTTACCTGTACCGGGTTCCCACGCTACCTTCCCGGCGAAAGCGTCATCGTCGCCGGGGTAAACGAAGCGGTCGCCTGGTGAAGCTAAAGGTTTACCTAAAGAATTATTCTGCTGTTTTCCAACCAGTGCATGGATTCTTTTCAAGGCTGTTTGTGTCTCGGCGTTTTCTGGATCCTGTTGATGCCTGTTTGGTGCCTGTGGTCGGCTTTGATGATGATGCTCCTCGGCCTCGCTGCCCATGCCCTCCCAGGCTAAACCTCCGCTGTCAACATTATCGGAACCTGAGATCGCTGCGGCGGGTTTCTGGACCTCCTGAACCCCGAGCGCCAACTCCAGCTCCTGCCAGGATTGGATTGGCCTGGTGAACGCCAGATCACTTTTAAACAAAACTTTTATTCTTCGGGACTTCTTCAGTTCCCGTGATCTGGATTTTCTGTTTGTGACTGAGACGTGGCTGAGTGTTGGTGAGTCCAGTGCTCTATCTGAACTTTTACCAATGGATTGTTGCTATTTTAATTCGCCACGGACGTCAGGTAGAGGTGGAGGCACAGTGACTGTTTACAAAAAGGATTACAAATGTAAGCAGTGTTTTCTACAGCCTTCGTTCTCCAGCTTCGAACTTACCTCGTTTGAGGTGAGTCATACAAACCCGGTTTTCTGCGCTGTCATCTATCCCCCGAAATACAATAAGAACTTCATAAACGACTTTTCTGATTTTTTAGCTGGGATTATGCCCAACTATGATAGTGTTCTTATTGTTGGAGATTTTAATATACATGTATGTTGTCCTGATAAGCCACTGGTAAAGGACTTTTTAAGCCTTATTGACTCTTTTAGCCTGGTACAGTCCGTGCCTGGCCCTACACATGAGCACGGACACACACTGGACCTTGTTCTGTCATATGGTCTGCCTGTCACTAACTTGGAGATTTGTGACAGTGCACTCTCAGATCATATGCCTGTGTTATTCAACGTTGGTTTGACATATACCGCAGTTAAATCTGGCGCTGCTACTCGGTGCTGTTGGGTTATTAACCCCGCCACTGCTGCGCAGTTTTCTGCTGCTTTTAATCAGCTCGGCGGCCCTTCTGACTTTGTTTCCTCTGATACGGAAGAGCTAAATTCCTGGTTTTATTCTTGCTGTCAAAAAATCATGGACTCTGTGGCTCCTTTAAAACCCAGGCAGCCTAAGGCTAAACCTGAGCCTTGGTTTAATGAGAGCAGTCGTGCTGTTAAGAGGGAATGTCGTCGAGCAGAACGGAGATGGAAAAAGGAGAAACTGCATGTATCATTTCAAATTCTCAAAGACTGCTGGCATCGCTACCAGAACACTGTTAAAGAGGCAAAAAGGGAATATTTTGCAAATATTATTTCTTCCAACTGTCATAACCCACGTGTGTTATTTAGGACCACTGACACTGTTCTTAATACTCCATTGAATGTCTGGAAGTTTCTCCTGAGATTTGCAATGATTTTCTGAACTTTTTTATTGAAAAGGTTGTCACCACCAGGGCTCTTATCACAGCTCCTGACTCTGACCCCTCTGTCTCTGTCCCTTACGCTGCTGTTTTTACTCAGTTTGAGCTTGTGACGCTCTCCACTTTAGAGGATGTGGTTCGCCATATTAAGCCCACAGTTTCCACTCGGGATCCTTTCCCTCCACAATTCTTTAAAGAAATTTTTCCTAGTATAGGACAGTATGTCCTTGACATTATTAACAGCAGTCTGTCTTCTGGTATGGTTCCTGCAAATTTCAAACATGCAGTAGTGCAGCCACTGCTTAAGAAACTTGGCCTTGATCACACAGTTTTAGCGAACTATAGGCCTATTTCCAAGCTGCCTTTAGTCTCCAAGGTTTTAGAGAAAATTGTTTTTAGTCAACTGAAAGATTTTCTAGATGAAAATGGCATCTTTGAAGTTTTTCAATCAGGTTTTAAAACCCTTCACAGCGCAGAATGTGCATTATTAAGGGTTTTTAATGACATCCTTCTGGCATGCGATTCTGGTAACCATGTTGTTCTTGTCTTGCTTGACCTAACTGCTGCCTTTGACACTGTAGACCACAATATTCTAATTTCTCGATTACATGATGTAGTGGGTATTGGTGGCACTGCACTTAATTGGTTTAGGTCTTATTTGTCAAATAGAACTTTCTCTGTCAGCCTTCTCGGTTACGAATCGTCTTCTGCTCCTCTGTCATGCGGCGTCCCACAGGGCTCAATTTTAGGGCCACTGCTCTTTTTACTGTATCTATTGCCTCTGGGTTCCATCCTTAGAAGGCATGGGATCTCATTTCATTGTTAAGCCAATGACTGCCAAATTTATTTGCCACTAAAGCAGAAGGATGGCATCTCCATAAAACCTCTCTTGACATGTCTAGATGACATTAAAGCTTGGTTGGCTCTAAACTTTTTAAATTTTAATGAAAAGAAAAAAGAAGTGTTGATGTTTGGACCTAGTGGTCCCTGTGAGTCCTCCTCTGTTGTTTTAGGATCCTTGGAAGTCTATTTTAAACCCGTTGTTACTGACCTTGGTTTTAAGTTGGACAGTGATTTTAAATTTGACAACCAAATCAGAGCAGTGGTGAAGTCCAGTTTTTATCATTTAAGGCGACTGGCAAGAGTTAAATCTTTGCTTTCGAGGCAGCACCTTGAAACAGTGATCCATCCATTTATTTCTTCCCGCCTGGACGACTGTAACTCACTTTATGTGGGGGTCAGTCAGTCATTGCTCTCACGTCTGCAGCTGGTTCAAAATGCGGCTGCACGACTCCTGACAGGAGCTCGAAAAAGAGAGCATATAACTCCGTGCTAGCCTCTCTGCACTGGCTGCCGGTGTCTTTTAGAGTTAATTTTAAAATTCTTATGTTTGTTTTTAAATGCCTTCACAGTCTTGCCCCGCCTTACCTCTCTGAGCTTCTTCATCCTGTGGGATTATAATATTACCTTATGCCATGTTTTACCCCTAATTAAAGATTGTGAAATATTATGTAGTTTTAGTTTGCATTATTCTCCTGAATTAGAAGAAGGTGATAACTATTACATTTGTTAAACTGATTTGCATTACATTAGACTGCTGATTTATTGTGAATGAATGATATTGTTTTATGATGCATTATACGCCTGAGTTTTAAGAAATACTGCTTTCAGAGAGTCATCGCCTTATTTGTCTGATTAGAAGAAAGCAGAATATACCGGAGAGGTTTTCTGCCCCATCTCAGCAGGAGGAGATAAACAGGGAGCCAAGGTCATAGCTTAGGCGCCGTGTGAGAGAAAGAATGTCAATGTTTCGGCTTTTATGACTAGGTGGGGGCCACTAGAGGCTATAAGAGTTTGAGCAATGCTCCACCATTTTGAGATCTTATGCTGTCTGCATACAGTGTTCATCTCCCACACGTGTGTTCATTAAAAATCATCGTTTGACTCAACCCGGCCGCACCAGTGTTGTTATTTAGGTTTTCCTCTTGTATCCATCTCCAATACTTTGAACTCGTAACAATCCCCACATACCCTGTCTGTCTCTCAGGTCAGCTGACCAGCTGCTCCTGGAGGTACCGAGATCCAGGAGGAAGCTCAGAGGGGACAGGGCCTTCTCTATTGTGGCTCCAAAATTATGGAATAATTTGCCCATGCACATTCGAGAGGCCCCTTCACTGTCCACTTTTAAATCGCGTCTTAAAACCCACTTTTATTCCTTGGCTTTTAACCTCAGTGAGACTTAGTTTCTCTTTTAATTGAAATAGTTATTTAATTAATGATTTCACTCTTCTTTTATTTGGTTTTTACTTATATCTCATGTAATTTTATTTTACAGTTCTAATGTACAGCACTTTGTGTCAGCTGTGGTTGTTTTAAAGTGCTTTATAAATAAAGTTGATGATGATGATGATTGGTACAATCACAAAATTCCATCAATTCCTAAAAAAAGCAACTCTGTGCTTTTCAGTGATATTAGGGTCGTTACAGTAATCCCAGGCAAGGTGCCACGTCCAAAACTTGGCAAATAACACAGAAAACAACACTACTAAAATGTTACAAGATGTCTTCTTTCTTAGAAGATGCAAAGCCAAAAAAACTTCAGAGAAACAGAAGTCATACTGAGGAATACATTCATACATCAGAATCTGTACAAAAAGTTTATGAAACTGATGTTTGACACATAGACAAACTTTGATGTGAACTAACATCCCTGAGGCCACACAAGTGGGAAGCTGTTTTTTTTTTCTTCAAAACATGGTAAATGGACTGATTCTTATATAGCAGTTTTCTCCTCTGAGTGCTCAAAACACTTTTTTCTATTCTTGTCCTAAGTGCTTTCTATCAAATTTTCGCACACATTCAGAGAGCAACTTGGGGTTAGTATCTTGCCCAAGGATATTTGGCAGATTGGAGAATCCAGAGATTGAACTATCAACCTTTCAATTAGTTGCTGACCTGGTCTACATTCTGAGCCACAGTCACCCCAAACATGTGTGGAAAGTTTCAGTGATGGTGCTATCTAGTAGGTCATTTTGTAAAACACACTGTTGAGAAACTACATAAATGTTCCATCCATGGGAAAGTATTTATCAGCATTTTACAAGAGTACTGTAATCCACAGAGGTAGGAAACATTCTTGCAAGGGTGAAAAGTTATGTGTGCACCACAGAATCCACAGAGGAGAGATACCGTACATCTGTAAAACCTGTGGGAAAACATCTATCTGTATGCCGCTAATAAAAAAAAAAATCACACAGACTTACACAGATAAAATTCTTTATTTTTGTAAAAATGTAGAAAATGTTTCACCCAAAATATCAGTTGAAACTGTGACTTAAAAGCATAAAACAACAACAGCAGATCTTTCAGGTGTAAAAACTACACTGCCCATGAGGCTACATTCTTTAGGACTCTGCCTATTGCCTTCATATGAAATAAATTTTTTTGAATAATAATTTTTAAAACTACTTCTTCAGCTCATTATGCATCATTATCACGTCGTTATAGAGGTGACATGGACCGCGAGATTGAGACACAGGCATTAGAGCCTCTTAATGCATGTTTTGTTTGGGTTTCCACCAGCGTAGAATTACCAAAAATAGAGAGGGCATAGCCTAACATATGAAACTGGAAAAGACCGCCACGTAATCCATTTATTTCAACAAAGTAACTGTATTCTGAACACCACCTTTTAAACGGTAACTGTAACGGAATACAGTTACTCATATTTTGTATTTTAAATACGTAACGCCGGTACATGTATTCTGTTACTCACCAACACTGGTTATGTTCTTTATTTTTTGTAAAATACAGAAAATGTTTCACCCAAAGTATCAATTTAAATTGTAACTGGAAAGCATAAAACAACAACAAAAACAACTACAGTAGATCTTTTATGTGTAAACAACTTTAGACTGAAATTAACATTAACATTAACATTACTTTACATTACTTTATTTAACTTCTAAGCATGTTTGCAGAAAACTGATAATATATAAACTGCTTATACATAATAGAAGCTGACCTGTGGTACACCAGAAGCCTGACAGACCAACAAAGAAACTTCAATCTGCAATCGTTTAATATTTTTACGAAGACATCGTGGCACCCTGAGCCAGCCTGCACATCTTCATTGTTCTATTGTCTAGGTTACCCTGGTTACTAATGCTTTATTACTAAATTGCCATTACAAGTAAAAAACTAACCCAGGGCAGTGTTGGCTATGGAAGCTGACAGTAACACAGAACTGCTGTTTTGCTTTATTTCAGGTTAAAAAAAAAACATCAATGTGCAGCACCAGAACGAATATTGTCTCCTGTCAGTGTGTAACAATATTGTTAACAGTTTAATCATTTTCACACATTTTAAATATTTAATACATTTCCTGACTCTATGTAAGTAGGGTTAAATGTCACCTTTATGCTTGACTGATTGTGATTTTTTTCTATTTCTATCGTAAATAGTAATGCCAACACATCATGATATGGCTGAAGTATATGCACTTCAATGCCACATTATTGTTTTCCTAAAACTTTTAATTCATAACTGTCTCATCATTGTAAAAGGACCCAGTCTGCATTCTAACAAATCAGAGAATTGTAACAGTGCATGTCTCCCTCTAGTGGATGTTGTGGAGTGCATCAAGACAACCTAATGGACTCTTTTTAAGTCATTAAGAATTTTGTGCTTTATTGTGAAAAATCTTTCACTTGTTTCATTTTCAGAGAAATCAAAACTTCACTGTGACGCTTTAATGTCTGAAATCAGGCTTCACTCATCAACAGTTTTCAAAATATCCTCAAACTGATGTATTTTTTTTCAGTTGTCATTACTTTTCAAAGTGTCCATAGTGAAGAGCTTGAACTTTAAACCTCTTAAAGAAGACGGAGACCCTCCTGTGTGATAACAAATCAGAGGTTTAACAGTGTGTTGCTCCCTCTAGTGGATGTTGTGGAGTATTCTGTTGTCTTTGCTCCAAAGGTTTTTGTACAGAGTTTTGGTGTTTCCTGTCACTGTGGGCTGCAGAGCACAGTAGTACACAGCAGAGTCTGTCACTGCAGCAGAGGAGATCTCCAGGTGAAACTCCTTTTGTTCTTTCTCATGTATAAACTTCAGCTTTTCTGTTTGCGCTGAATGTTCTGCCATGAGAAGCTGTGGACGTGAACCGGACTTCTGATGGTACCAGTAGAGGTTCCTGACAGAGCCTGAATATTTGCAGGAGAGAGTCACAGTGTCTCCTTCCAAACTCATCACTACATCTTTAGATGGTGTCAGTAAATCCTCAGAGGATCCTGAAAACAACAAAGACATATTTCACCATCATGTTTCTGTATCTTTAAACTTAGTTTAGTTTATAAAAAGTGAATCAATTCAAACAACATCCAAATCTTTTCATGTCTATCATCTCCTTTTACATCTCACTCCATCTTCTGATGACTCACCAGTCTGAAAGGAGACCATCATCATCCAAATGAAAAGCAGGAACATGATTTTCTCTTGGACTGAATGAACAATAGAGAGAACACAGCAGCTCTTCAGCTCCTAAATGAAGCCTTTCATATTCACTGGTGTAGCTCCTCCTCCAAAGGCTGCTTCTTCTGGATAGGCTTGGCCCTGGTTTCTGTGGAGCCTGTAAATAAAGAGAGCTTTGAATATTTGAACTATTTAGCAGAATGTAGAATAATCTCACTCATGTATTAAACAGCAGAAGCACACGTGTAAACCAGCCAGCATCAATACTGGATTTTAAAGATTCATTTGTAGCTGATTGGTTTCAACAACCTAACACATGTTTATCGTATCAAAGTCTGATTAGAAAAACCCTTTTCCAATGTTTCCTGCACAAATTCAAGCTTTGGATGGAAAGCATCAGCTGTTGGTAGCTCTTCCTGAATTTCTCATACTTGGCAAGTTATAAATCTGTATGAGTGAAAAAATAAATACAGAGTTCAGTATCAGCTCTATTAGATATCACAGGCGTTTCTTTAGACTCAGTAATGATGAAGTTATTGAGGGATGTGCATTACTGGGTAGAAATCATTCTCCAGCTTTCTGAAGGTCTTTCAAACTTTTCTTTGGCTGCTTGTTCACTCATTTTCAGTCCAGTCCTTGTACCTGATCATTTTCAGAGGAATGTTTTTGATTGTTAAGACTCTAAACACCGAGTAATGAATCCTTTAAGCATAAAATGCTCCTAACTCAACACATGAACTACTGTTTTCTACACAGAACAGAAAACTAGCAAATAAGCAGTTTTATGTTGTATATTTGGACTCTTATTTATTCGAGTCTGTTACAAAACAGACAAATATTCACATTTTCTTGGTTGAATCCATTGGAAATGAAAAGATAACAGATTGACAAGATAAAATCAATGAGGTGATTCTCAAAGAGCTGTTAGCTTAAAAATGGGAATTTTATTTAAATATGAGAACAAAGACTTCTGTTTTTATTTTATATAACATAAATTCTCCAAATCAATAAAAACTAAGCTGAAGACTTTTAGCTTCATGTGAGAGATTTTACCTTAAAGAGATAAACCTCTGTTACTCTGTTTATTTTGCTTCTGCTGCATTTTTTCATGTCCTCATCCACTAAATATAAAATAGTGTAAATGAGCAGCTTTGGATGTTTGACAGTTTTTATTGTGTCTGAACGTTCCTACAGTTGGTTTGTGGTTGATGTGGATTTGCTGCTCATGTGAATCCTCCCACAGTGTTTCATTAGCAGCTGTAACCACAGTGACTCTGATAAAACAGGAATTAGCAGAATCCATCTGATATGAAGCTGTGCTTTGAATACCACTTCCCTCCTCTTTGAAGAGTAGTCAGATATCTGTGTTCAGGTTTTTGTACAGCCTCTTCTACACTTTGTATCACTGTGTTTGTAGAGCACAGTAGTAGAGAGCTGTGTCTGCCAGGGTTAGGGCTGTTATGGTCAGATTAGTTGATGTAGAAGATGTTTCTGAGTCATATCGATTATTGGGAATATAATCAATACCACTCCATGATCTTGCTCCTTTGAAGAGTATAAACTGAGGAGCCTGAAGGTCAGAATCATGTCTGTACCAATAAAGCCAAGCACCACCTGCATCTGTCTCATAGCTACATGTGAGTTTGACAGATTTTCCTTCTGTTTCAGTGACTTCAGTTTGTTGAGGAGTGATTGAGTCTCCAGCTGTGAGTCCTGGAAAAAGAAAGAAGAAAAGTAGTGAAATGCAGTCTGTATATCTGCTTAATGCAGCAGCTTCAACTAAACTTTAATCCCTGTTCTTAAACTCACCTATAATGTGAGATAGAAGCAAAAAGAGGTGCAGCAACATGTCTTTGGAGTTATTAAAGCCAGACAGACAGCACATGAACAATGTTCTTCCACTGCAGCACAATGACCAACAAATAATGTCATTGGATGAGCTCAACTTCAGTGGGCGGGGTCAGTTTAATAGCTCAGCCAATCAAATAGTTTTGTGCTTCCACAGCAGCTCTGTCTCTGTCTCTGATCTTTACTGCTTCATTTCTCTGTTGTCTTTGTCATCAGTCCAATGACACAAGAATCAGAGGTTTAACAGTGTGTGGCTCCCTCTAGTGGATGTTGTGGAGTATTCTGTTGTCTTTGCTCCAAAGGTTTTTGTACAGAGTTTTGGTGTTTCCTGTCACTGTGGGCCTCACAGCACAGTAGTACACAGCAGAGTCTGTCACTGCAGCAGAGGAGATCTGAAGAGTCATCAGTGTTTTATTCACTTTCACAGAAAGTCTAGAGACTGGATCTGATGTCAGCTGTCCTTTCTCTGAGTGCGAGATCAGGAACTTTGGTGGTTTTCCTGGATATTGTTGATACCAGAAGAAATAATAGGTGCCAACAAAAGGTTTAGAGTAACTGTAGGACAGAGTCACAGTGCTTCCTTCTAAACTGGATTTCTGAGTGTCGAGTGCTGTGAGCTCCTCACAGATCACACCTGCAGACAGAAAAAACTCAGTTAGAACATGTAAAAGTCTTACTGTCTCACACAAAACCGAGATGGTGATTAAAAATGAACTCACCTGTTAACAGGAAGAGAAGCCAGTAAGGAAACACACAGTGATGTAATGACAGCATGTTGAGGAACATAAAGTTTGTTTTGTGTTGAACTCTGTTGAATGTGGAGGTTTTTCTCTCTTCTATAGTTCAGTAACAGCTCAGCTCCTCCCTGAATCTCTGCTCCTCCTCTCTGCTCTCAGTCACTCCTCCTCCTGTGGTTAACACACTTTGGGATTCATTTATAACCAACATCACAAACAGTACAAATATCTGTTATACTAGGATTACAGTTTCATACAAATAAAAGTTATTATTCATTTTTAAAAAGGGTTTGTGCCATAAAGACTTATTCTCTTGGGTTCTCTTTACATTGTGAAGATTTTATTTGCCTTATAAACCTTTGGCGTTGAGCTTTCAAAGGCAGTTATGTTATAAACTGGTGGTAAAAATACTTTTCCAGTGGAGCACCTGTTTCCAAACTGCACTGATTATCTCCCACAGCTTTTTTCAACTTTGTTCTCCTGTAATAATTATTTATTCTAACTTGTAATTATTTTTCTCTAACGTTCATCTACTTCTCTGCAATGAATATTTGCAGGAGACCGAGTCTTTTCACTATATTCTGCTATCAGGGGGAAAAAGAAAGATTTCAGTGTCAACATCATGTGAAAGAGTTCTGCTCCTCTGGCTGCTGCTGTAGGAGAGGTTTGAGACTGTCTGGGAGGATGGTGTTGAATTAATCTTGGAAACTATAATTGATGAAGAGCTCAGGGTGTTTTTGGATTTTTGGATGACATGTATAGTTATATACACTATAAATCTATCTGTACTGAACATAATACTGTAACTTTCATGTATTATGTTCATGAAAGCATGAGACATTTTGCAAACATGTGTTCAAAACTGAACACATTGACATCAGACACGGACCTTCAAAGTAAAACAGGAAATGCATAGACTGGACTCAGAGACACGGTACAGACAGAGAAAAGAAGGAACACACGGCAGACACTAAACAGAGGAAGCACAGAACCAAAACCCTAAAAACTGAGAAGTCTAAACCCAAATACATAATCAGAATAAACTAGAACACAAGATCATAATAATAAACACAAAACGCTGGGTCAAATGACCCTGGGGTGATGTGATCATGCCTTCTGGTGCCAGTTAAGAGGCGTGCTGTGGCATTTTGAACTAATTGCAAACGCTGGAGGACAGAGAATTGGAGGCCCAAGAACAGAGTTGCAATAGTCCAGTCTAGAAGTAATAAAGGCATTGATAAGCTTTTCAAGGTCTTTATGTGGAGTGTAGGGCTTTGCCTTGGAGATTTGCCATAGCTGGTAAAAACTCGTTTTCACAACTGAAAACATTTGCTTGTCTAATTTGGGGGAGGTATCCAGGACCACTCCAAGATTTCCTACAGTATAAGAGAGATGGCTGGCACAGGAACCCAGTGTATCAAATAGCTGGTCCGGGGGAATGTGATTATCAAAAACAACAATTTCTGTTTTATTTTCATTTAGACTTAGAGAGTTTTGTAATAGCCAGTCTTTAACTTCCCACAGACAGTTGAACAAAGTCACTAATGAGGACTAGACATCCTGATTCAGGGGGAAGTAGATTTGGATGTCAGCATAACAATGAAATGAGATATTATGCTTTTTGAAAATGAGTCCCAAGTGCAGCATGTACAAAGAAAATAACAGACTTAGCACCAAACCCTGGGGCACACCACAATGGAAAGGGGAAAAAGAGAAGTATTTCCCCATGGTGATGGAGAGCAACCTCTCACATAAGTATGATTTAAACTATGAAAGGACTTTTATATGTTCTATCCTTGCCAGGAGAATATTGTGATCAACCGTATCGAAAGCCAAGGTTAAATCTAATAAATTCTAAGACCACTGAGCGCTCTGAATCAGCAGTTATAAGGTCATTAAAAACATTTAGTAGTGCTGTCTCAGTCCAGTGACACGGTTTAAACCCAGAGTGGAATTTTTCACTGATTCCATTAGTCGCTAAGAAGGTCAGTAATTGATGAAGGACAATTTCTTCCAAGATTTTTGCCATGAAAGGAAGTTTAGAGATCGGCCTATAGTTTTAAAGAACATTAGGATCAAGGTTACTTTTCTTGATAACCGCTGCATGATTGCATGTTTGAAGGCAATCGGAACGCAGCCTGATAACAGTGATGAGTTCATTAGGAGTAAGATACAGGGTCCCATGATATTCAGAGCATCCTTAATTATATGGGAAGGAAGAGTGTTGTGCCGGGAGTTAGAACTTTTCATTTGGTTTATTATTTCTTTGAGAGTCGGGAGAGTCACAAGAGTCACAGCCTCAAACTGTTGAAAGACTGTTGAGCATTCAGAAATTGGAATTTGGTTTGCTGCTGATGGATTTGAGGCCCTTAGTGCTGAGATTTTATCTATAAAATAATTTAGGAATTTTTCACAGAGAGCCTGAGAGGTCTCCGTCCGAGTGGCAGAGGATGGGTTAATCACTGAGTTAAAAATCCTAAACAGGATTTGGGGCTTGTGGCTATTAGTCGCAATGATTTCCAACAGGAAAGAAGGTTTTGCGATTTTAACAGCCTTCTGATATTTCAAACGGCAGTTGTGCAGAATGTCCAAGGAAATCTGGAGTTTGTCTTTGTTCCCTCTCCTTTCGGCTCGACGAAATTCACATCTCAGAGTGTGCATAGATCCATTCAGCCAGAGTTGGCGAGGGGGTTTAAAGCGTTTAGTCTTTATGGGAGCCAATGTGTCCAAGATAGAGGTACATGCAGAGATACAGGAGTGAGCGTGTTCATTTACTGGTGTACTTGTCTTACAGTTAGCATCATAAAAGGCAGAGTTAGTCAAGACCGTGGAGAAATGAAAATTTGTTTCATAGTTAGATGCCTGACTGACAACTGTATAAAACAAAAACTACACACAATATTCGAAACACATAGCGCACAGTCGTAAATTCCCCCTAATTTTGGTATGATCCGAGCTCAGGTACTGGACGACTGAGCACAGCACTTACGCCTGTGAGCGAGGGGGGAGAAGCTGCTGCCTGCGAGTTTGCTGCAGACAGAGGAGAGCTCAAGTTTGACCAGGTACCAAAGCAAATCATTCGTACTGTACAAATAATATAAATATGACAAAAGATTGATATCAAACTGATCACTTGACCCATATCACGTTACTTGCTCTTCGAGTGAATCAACAAATGGCGAAGTGAAAAGCCGAACAACAACAATGCTGTTTCTTTAGAGAGGCTCACATGTGTGTTTATTTCATATTTTCAGTTGTTTCCCTTCACGGCTAAACAAAGCGCTCTAAATCGGTTTCAGTAATGTACTGATATACAAGAATGGACATAAGGAGCTTCTTTCAAAGAAAAAACTCAGGTAGATGTTATTTTATATATTATGCTTTGTATGTTGTTCAGTGTATTTCTATGCAAAACGAGGAATTTTAATACACAGCAGTATATTCACAGTTTACACCAGATATTTACACTTTAGGGAGAAAACATAAAAAGTTTTTTTTTTTTTTTTTTTTTTTTTTTTTTACTGTTAAACATCAATTTAGAGTAAACTTGTTTTGTTTTAGATAAATATTGAAATATCTTTTGAATTAGTTAAATGTCAGAATAAAGAGAGACAGAGCTGTCTATCACTTTCATCATATTTAGGAGTACATATACACTAAGTTTATTGTTAATTAATAAGAAAACTCCAGACGATTCCATTCTGAGCTTCTAAGCTTCTGATAGGTTAGTAGAGTCCATGTGAGTAAATTGGTGGCACACCTGTGGATGCATATAAGGCAAAACACAGAGCCTGTTTCTGTGACATGTGAAAATCAAGAGATATCAACCAAAACACCAGGAAAAGAATTGTGGAGCTCCATAAGTGTGGCTCAATTTTGAATACAATTTGGTGCCATTTACAATTAAGAAATACAGAAAGTTTCTCTCTTTACTCTTAAAATTAAAAAAAATGTGTTTTTTTTAATTATCAATCTAAAAAAATAAACATTTAGTCTGATTTGATGTTACAATTAAAAAAGTGTTTTTATCTGAAGAGTGCGTAAATATCTGGTTTCAACTGTATATTTGATGATGTTGGTGTTTGGCTTAATTGTCAGCACAAAGAGAGAGAGAGAGGAACAGAGAGAGAGAGGAGCAGAGAGAGAGAGGAACAGAGAGAGAGAGAGAGGAGCAGAGAGGGCGAGAGAGGAACAGAGAGAGGGAGAGAGGAGCAGAGAGGGCGAGAGAGGAACAGAGAGAGAGAGAGAGCAGAGAGAGAGAGAGGAGCAGAGAGAGGGAGAGAGGAGCAGAGAGGGCGAGAGAGGAACAGAGAGAGAGAGAGAGGAACAGAGAGAGAGAGAGAGGAGCAGAGAGGGCGAGAGAGGAACAGAGAGAGAGAGAGAGGAACAGAGAGGGCGAGAGAGGAACAGAGAGAGAGAGAGAGAACAGAGAGAGAGAGAGAGCAGAGAGGGCGAGAGAGAACAGAGAGAGAGAACAGAGAGGGCGAGAGAGGGCGAGAGAGGAACAGAGAGAGAGAGAGAGGAACAGAGAGAGAGAGAGTGGAACAGAGAGAGGGAGAGAGAGGAACAGAGAGGGAGAGAGAGGAGCAGAGAGGGAGAGAGAGGAACAGAGAGGGAGAGAGAGGGAGAGAGAGGAACAGAGAGGGAGAGAGAGGGAGAGAGAGGAACAAAGAGGGAGAGAGAGGAGCAGAGAGGGAGAGAGAGGAACAGAGAGGGAGGGAGAGAGAGGAACAGAGAGAGAGAGAGGAACAGAGAGGGAGAGAGAGGAACAAAGAGAGAGAGAGAGGAGCAGAGAGAGAGAGGAACAGAGAGAGAGAGAGAAGGAGAGAGAGGAACAGAGAGGGAGAGAGAGGAACAGAGAGGGAGAGAGAGGAACAAAGAGGGAGAGAGAGGAGCAGAGAGGGCGAGAGAGGAACAGAGAGAGAGAACAGAGAGGGCGAGAGAGGGCGAGAGAGGAACAGAGAGAGAGAGAGAGGAACAGAGAGAGAGAGAGGAACAGAGAGAGAGAGAGTGGAACAGAGAGAGGGAGAGAGAGGAACAGAGAGGGAGAGAGAGGAGCAGAGAGGGAGAGAGAGAACAGAGAGGGAGAGAGAGGAGAGAGGAACAGAGAGGGAGAGAGAGAGAGAGAGAGGAACAAAGAGGGAGAGAGAGGAGCAGAGAGGAGAGAGAGAGGAACAGAGAGGGAGGGAGAGAGAGGAACAGAGAGAGAGAGAGGAACAGAGAGGAGAGAGAGGAACAAAGAGAGAGAGAGAGAGAGAGAGAGAGGAACAGAGAGAGAGAGAGAAGAGAGAGAGAACAGAGAGGGAGAGAGAGGAACAGAGAGGGAGAGAGAGGAACAAAGAGGGAGAGAGAGGGGAACAGAGAGAGAGAGAGAGGAACAGAGAGGGAGAGAGAGGAACAGAGAGGGAGAGAGAGGGAGAGAGAGGAACAAAGAGGGAGAGAGAGGAACAGAGAGGGAGAGAGAGGAGCAGAGAGGGAGAGAGAGGGAGAGAGAGGAACAGAGAGGGAGAGAGAGGGAGAGAGAGGAACAAAGAGAGAGAGAGAGGAGCAGAGAGAGGAACAGAGAGAGAGAGAGAAGGAGAGAGAGGAACAGAGAGAGAGAGAGAGGAACAGAGAGGGAGAGAGAGGGAGAGAGAGGAACAAAGAAGGAGAGAGAGGGGAACAGAGGGAGAGAGAGGGGAACAGAGAGGGAGAGAGAGGAGCAGAGAGGGAGAGAGAGGAACAGAGAGGGAGAGAGAGGAACAAAGAGAGAGAGAGAGGAGCAGAGAGAGAGAGGAGCAGAGAGAGAGAGGAACAGAGAGAGAGAGAGAAGGAGAGAGAGGAACAGAGAGAGAGAGAGAGGAACAGAGAGGGAGAGAGAGGGAGAGAGAGGAACAAAGAGGGAGAGAGAGGGGAACAGAGAGGGAGAGAGAGGAGCAGAGAGGGAGAGAGAGGAGCAGAGAGGGAGAGAGAGGGGAACAGAGGGAGAGAGAGGGGAACAGAGAGGGAGAGAGAGGAGCAGAGAGGGAGAGAGAGGAACAGAGATGGAACAAGAGCAGGTGAGACATACATGTTAGTCAAATGGTTGTTTGCCAAAACTCATCAGAACATGTATGTTGTACCTAGTGTAACTTTTTAGATACCATTTGTTACTTTTCAAATTCTATATTTATTAAGTTTTGCAGGCTTGTTTGCACAACAAGGCTAAATAATTATATAAACTTTTCTGAATCTAAATAGTGGACTTTGGTAGAATTAAAAAATAAGTGTAGTGGTAAATGGTAAACGGACTGTTTTTGTATAGCGCTTTACTTAATCCCTAAGGACCCCAAAGTGCTTTACACATTCAGTCATCCACCCATTCACACACACATTCACACACTGGTGATGGCAAGCTACATTGTAGCCACAGCTGCCCTGGGGCGCACTGACAGAGGCGAGTGCAGGTCTATGATGATTTTCAGTGCTACTATCATCTAGTTTTGATTCTGGTTCCGTCTTGGTTAAGTCCTAAGTAGTCCTGATTTTGAACTGTTGTAGTCCTGTTTTAATTCCGGATCAGTTCTGGGTCTGGTTGAATTGTTGTTTAGTCCCTGTGTCTTGATACAGCCCCGACTTTGTTCTGCCTTGCTGCTTAATTAAAAAACTAGTTTAAGGTGTCCTGCATATGTGACATATATATTTTTTTCCTATATGAAGTCATTCTTTTTTGAACAAAACTCAAAACAGAGCCTAATAATCTTTCAGTCATTTCTACCCTCACTTAATTTCCTTTCGCTGCTCAGCTTTCACACAGTGGCTCAGCTATGCTCCAATCCCTCCATATTGTGGCCAATCGCATGTGAGGATATAGGATAATATCATTATGTGAAAAACAGAGAGGGTGAGAGACGCGACAGTCAAGTGGAGCGTGCGTCTGTCCTCTCAGTAAGTGAGTGAGACAGTAGACAGCGGTGAGAAGAGTGCGAGAGCAAAAACACATTAATATGCCTGACACCCATAAACGTAGCAACATCTGGCTGCAGTTTAAAGACTTTTAAACTGCAGGAGAGGCTGGAGTATTTTCATCAAAGGCTTTATTACCAATGTGCACTGGGAGATCCCAGAACAGTGGTTCCTCGCTATAATGCGATTCACCCTTCACGGTCTCGTTGTTTCGCAGATTTTTTTCTTTTTGTGCAATTTTGTATGCTTTTATTTGTTTGTTTTTACAGCGCATTGTGTTCTGCGTCCTGATTGGCTATAGAACATTGTCAATCAATCTCCTGCATTGTCTCCTGTACAGTACAGAATGCGTCCAGCTTGTCAAACCTTCGATCGCTAGCAGTGTGCCTCTAAAGTGCTGTACTGTATGTTTGTAAGTTTTCTCCAACAAACACAAAAATGTCGATGAAACATTTTGCACCATCAAAGCCAACCGCGGATGCCTTTGGTTTCATTCTATAATACTGGACTTATTTTTCTACCAAGGTTTGAACTTTATAGTGTTTAAACCGTAGAGAAGTGTGGAAACGTTTGAGCCTGTCAGAGAAAAGTGTATAAAGTGTGTAGTGGGGGGTTTTACAGCCATAAAACCTCTATAATAATTGTAAAAAAATAAAGTTAGCTACCTCGCAGATTTCATCTATTGCGGGTTATTTGTAGATGTAACTACCATGATAAACTGGGGACCACTGTACATGCAGTCACAGTAAGCACCGAGTAGATCGGAGGAGCACTTCCGCAGTTTGTCCATTATAAAGGCTCTGGGCGCTCCCTCAAGGGACTGCCCCTACAGTTATCTAGTAGTCATACAAGCATACTGCAATAATGAGATTAAATGCTTAGTCACGGGGGCTACAGGTGAGCCCACCCTACGCCTGTTACAGTCAGCAAACCATAATCATAAAAAGAATACATGTTGTTTACTTATCAAGCTATGATATGATTTCTACCTATTCGGAACCATGATAACAGGGTTCTTGCTGATCGGAGCTGGCTTGGCCCTGGCTTATCGAAGAATTAAGAAAGCGGAACCGGCTGTTCAAACCCCCACAAGGCTGCTTGCTGGGATTGAAACGATGGGACGAGGCGTGAGTTCTCAAAATGGGCTCACTGAGTGCAGCACGGATAAGATCTTGGAGAAGCTTACGGCTGCCGTGAATACTCAGAACAAGACCTCTGAGCGCAAATTGGATCACATCTTGGAGAAGCTCACTGCGGTCGTGAGTTCTCAGAATCGGCTCTTTGAGCACAAGAATGACAACATCACGGAGCGTAAGTTTGATAACATCATGGAGAAGCTCACGGCTCTCCAACGGGAGACTGAGAGACCAGTGTTGGACTGTTAGAACAGCTTTGAAATTCTCATGAGTTGTTCGCACTAAAGTAAAAACCACCATCACTTCATGCGGCTATCCCTTCGGCGCCAGCTGCGGTCTCAAGGCTGGAGCTGAACAACAACACCCTGATAACGACTGTGTTTAGTCTGTTCTTCCCATTCTATGCAAGGCCACCTGGGTTGGCTGGAAGACTGTTTACTTAGCCTGGCAGGGTGAAGGACACTGTCTCAGCTGAACTATGGACACAGGTGATCGTGGCTCAAGAGTTGGGAGTTCGCCTTGTAATTGGAAGGTTGCCGGTTCGAGCCCCGGCTTGGTCATTGTGTCCTTAGGCAAGACACTTCACCTGTTGCCTACTGGTGGTGGTCATGTATTTCTTTGGTGTATTAGGAGTTTTTTTTCATGTGCTATGTGCAGAGGTGTTTTTTTCTGTTCTCAAACTGATCTCCCTGTTGGAGCTCAGTCTGAGTTATTTTTTTCTCCTTATCTTTCCTCATGTGGTGCATTTTCCATGTTATACCTCTCTGACCTGTCTTCCCCATGTGATGTTTGTGTAATGTATGTATGGTTGGACGGTAAGACGGCACTGGCACGGCTGGCAGCCTCAACCCAATTTCCCTCGGGATGAATAAAGTATGATCTGGCAGTGCAAATTCACCTGTGCCCTGGACCCCAGTTCTTAACCTTTATTTTTCAACACGTGTCTCATTCGCTTTCCTGTTTTTATCCTTAATTTTAACACTCATCTCATGCTCTTCCCGTTTCCGCTCACCTACACATAGTCTCACATTCCCAATGTCTAGCCGTTTTAATTTGTTGTTGTACAGTTTTTTATCTTTAACTTTAATTTTTATATTTTATTTTATTCCTTCCTAGTTAAATTTACCCTTCATTTTAATTTTCATATTTATTTCCTATCCTATTCATAGTCTTTTTTTCTTTAGGTCACGAGCAGTTGTCTAAGCAATTCACTGCATATCGTACTGTGTATGTGACAAATAAAATTTGAATTTGAATTTGAATTTTAACTTTTGAGCAACAACATCTATCTTGCACTTTTGACCTTTGAGCAACAAGTATGTGTCTTGCACTTTTAGCTTTTGAGCAATAACATTTATCTTGCATACAGAATATTTCCACAATGGTCATAATAATACTTGTTTTTGTTGTGGTATAAAACTGCATTGCCCACTTACAGGGCCATTCTTTTTGTGAAGCTGACCGCTGGTTCCCATCGAGGTCCAGCGCTGTAACTTGTAATTTCAAGCCCTGAAGCGAAGTAAATCTTTTAAAAGATAGTTGGTCTCCTGTAATTCCTTTAAAAAGAGAAAACAAACACAGCACTTCTTTACGTTAGCACATGCCCGAGTGCAGACATAGCAGGCTGGTGGAGAGATCACATCTGTTGGAGGCCTACGAACCCAAAACTGGGTGAAAGTGATTCAGCTATTCAGCCAGTAAGACATCAGTATGGATGTAATTATATTTACTTACACATACTTACAGTAGAGAAATTTTAATGATCACAAAGAATAAATAATTATAATATAAGACATTTTTAGTGGATAATTTTCCCATCTTAAACTCTCTCTGTGCTGTACACTTCAGAGCACAGGCTCATGTGAGCTTAGAATGAACACATTTTTCAGGAAACCAACAAAAAATAAATAGACTGTATTTGTACTTCTTTTTATTAAACTATTTTTTTATAACTGTGTTGTCTTTGTCATCAGTCCAATGACACAAGAATCAGAGGTTTAACAGTGTGTGGCTCCCTCTAGTGGATGTTGTGGAGTATTCTGTTGTCTTTGCTCCAAAGGTTTTTGTACAGAGTTTTGGTGTTTCCTGTCACTGTGGGCCTCACAGCACAGTAGTACACAGCAGAGTCTGTCACTGCAGCAGAGGAGATCTGAAGAGTCATCAGTGTTTTGTCTTCACTCACATTAAAAGTGATTCCAGGGCCTGGATCTGACATTTTCGCTCCTGTTCCAAAATGAGAGATCAGGAACTTTGGTGGTTTTCCAGGATATTGTCGATACCAGTAAAACTCGTCACTTCCAGTTGCTTTTTTGGAGTATCTATAGGACAGATTAACAGTGCTGCCTTCTACACTGAACACTTCTTTGTTGGTTGGAGTGAGATCTTCACAGCTGACACCTAAAGGAACAGAAACATATTTGATACTTTTATAAATCATCACAATTCAAATGTATTTCTTTAAACACACAGATTGTAACGTACCTGTTAGAATGGTGAGAATCAGTAAAGAAAGTGCATAATAGTCCAAAGACAACATCTTGAATGAAGGTAAAGTTTATGGTTTGTGTGCTGAACTCTGTTGAATGTGGAGGTTTCTCTCTCTTCTAGTTCAGTAACAGCTCAGCTCCTCCCTGAATCTCTCCTCCTCCTCTCTGATCTGGATTTGAACTTCTCTCACTTCCTCCTGCTTTACACATAGTAGCAGCATTTTCACTTTCAGGTGGGAGCTCATCTTTCATCAGGCTCCAGCTTCCCTGCATCACTGAATTGGATAAACTTAAAATGGATGGATGATTAATTATTTAGTGTTAAGTGGCTGAAAAAATCAAAGTGGAAACAAAAACACTTTCTGAACAGAAAATCTTCAGAAAGCTGGAGAATTATTCTTCATGACCAAGTTAGAAATCAGGAGGAGGTCTGCCTGCTTGGAAGCTGAATTAGAAAAAGGTGTACCTCAACACTTTTACACAGTTCTGATTGTCTCACATTAACCTGATCTCCAGGTCATATTTTCCTTTCTTTCTGCTTTATTTGGATTTACTAACCAGTGGTTTCACTTTACTGTTTCCCCTGACTGATCCATTTCTGTCAGGGTTCCTGGGTCGGTGACCCAGTGTTTTCAGTCTTGTCACGTTTAGGTTATGTTTACATTATGTTGCCACATCTATGTTCTCACTTCCTGTTTTTCCTGTGTCAGCTCGTCTCTTGTGTTATTAGCCAGATTATGTTCAGCTGTGTACTCACCGGTCTCTCATTATCATCCTCATCAGTCTGTGTATTTGAGTCCTCTGTTTCCACTCATTCACTGTCGTGTCATTGATGTTATGTTGTCGTTTCCGCCTGTGTTCAGTTCAGCCAGCCATTCAGTCTTTCAGTCAGTCCTTTCGTTCCTGCCCTGTTCATCCACGCTTCATAATAAACTATCTTCAGTTCTTCACTTCCACGAGTCCTGCGTTTGGGTCACTTCCTCGCCTCCACACGACGCAACCCCTGACAGAATGACACGACCCGCTTTTGACCCAGCGGACTCGGACCTTTTTGAGCGGCAGGAGACAGCGCTCTCCATTTGCGCGGAGAAGCTTAAGGAGAAACAGCGGCTCTTCGCGGAGCAAGAGCACATCTTCGAGGGATCTCGCCTGGCTCTGGGCGGGCCTCGGAGACGCCGCGTTCTCCCACCTGCTGCCCCACCTGCACCGGAGCATCTGCCGCGGACAGTGGGCGTTTCGTGCCGCGCTTCGGCGGCTCCCTCCCTCGCAGGTCCGCTCCTCGCTCACACGCCATCTTCCTCATTCACCGGACCTTCAACCTCGCCCCGGCACAGCGGCTCCGCCTCCCACCTCGGCTCAACAGAGGCTCCCGCGCCAGAGGCTCGGATGTGTACCCCGCCCGCTTCCTCTTCCCGGAGAAAGCGGCGCACACGCCGCCATAAAATGGACTATTTCCAGCAATTCCCGGTGGTGAGTTCCAGTGACTGCTTTCCACCCTCATTCGATTCCTCATTTAAAACCACTAATAAACCCATCTCTGATTCATGGGATGTTTCCCTCCTGGAGGATTCTGTGGACTGGGAAGATTTTTTTCTGCTCTGCTCCCTCAAAGACTGTAAATAGTGGTGGCAGAAAGACCAGAACAATCCCTGATAAACCTGCCAGTATCACACACCCAGTCACTATTTCCACACCCATCACTCAGCCATTTCCTACCAGCACGGTGGCCCAGATCCGGCCTTCCTCTTCAGCCGTTTCACCTCCTCAGATGACTAGGGCCCAGCCTACACCCACACCAGTGCCAGCTCCCAGGAGGAGGGCAGCTGTGACCCAGTCTACCTCCACACCCGCTCCTGTTTCTCGGGTGGGGGTGACTGGTGTCCAGCCACCTCCCGTGCCTGTCCCAGCGCCCAGGCTGAGGGCAGCCAGAACTCAGCCTGACCTCCCTAAAGGCTCAGAAGAGTTAGCCTCTCCACCCGTCAGTCCACCACTTCATCCACCTCCTGATGCAGCCTTTCACGCCCTTGCACTATCCCTGGTTAGGCTAGCTGAGGTTTCCCCTGCTCAGGCAACAGCTTTACTAGCCCAGGCTGTAGCTTTATCTCCGTCACTAGCTCAGTCTGTAGCTCAGCCGTTAGCCACACCAACCTCAGCTCCGTCGTCAGCCTCACCCACCTCTGTTCGTCCCTTAGCTGCTCCACTCCAGTCAGTCCAGCCTGCTCCACTCCAGTCAGTCCAGCCTGCTCCACTCCAGTCAGTCCAGCCTGCTCCAGCCCTCCAGGCCCCTGTAGCTCAGTCTCCTGTCCAGTCTGTCATCCAGTCGCCCGTCCTCCAGCCTGTCCAGCCAGTTCAGTCTGCCATCCAGCATCCTGTAGTTCAGTCACCCGTTCTCTCACCGTCTGTAGTCCAGTCTTCTGTAGTCCAGTCACTCATTCACCATCCATTTCAGTTCCCGGACCCGAAGCTGATATCTATTCTGTATGACTTAAAGCAGTTATGTGGTCTCACTCTTGGCTGGAAGCAGTGCTTAAACAATGGAAAAAACACAAACTTTGTCCAAAAACCTCTCGTTTTTAGCTGTTTCCCACTTTTTCTTTGGTCATTTTAGTCTTTCTGGCCAGGGTGAAGGGAGTATCTGCCATCAAACAAGAAGACAGTCGCATGTAACTACGACGGTGATTGGGTAGAATCTGAAGTGTATCACATCTCAGGGAAAAAAAAAAAGCACCGAAAGAAAGCAGCGAAATGTGCGCTACTTTTCGGTCTGGTTACTACCGTTTATGTCAGAACCGGTGCCATTATACCGGTACCCATCCGTACTTGTGGACCATTAAGGCTGCAGAACCTGAATTGGGGTACAGCCTGTAACAATACAGACACATGGGATAACGAGGGGAAAGGGAACAGATGGGAACACAGCTGAGGGGAACTAACACAATGATGTGAGAGGAAGTCAAACTAAACACAAGACACTGAGCTGCAGTCACCAAAATAAAACAGGAAGTGGAACATAACAGAATGTGGAAACAAGATTAACTTGACACAACTAAACAGGGAAACAAGACGAGCATGGAGACAGGACACAGAGAGACAGACAAGGGGACAAGACTGAGGACACAGAAAGGGGACAGGAAAGGAAAACAATCAACCTGAAGTCCTCTATCACTAACTAGAGACACAAATACCACGACAGAGAACCAACAAAGGGATCAGGAAAACTCAAAAGCACAATGAAACCAAAACATTATGCTCCTCGTTTCTGTTAATAAACTACTGCTGGAAACCAAAAACTAATAATGAAATTACAAAACTCAAACTCCTGGTGACTCAGGGACCCTGGCAGTTTCCTTATACAGAGAAATGAGGCTGTGTCAGTGTGTCAGACCTACTGATTTACAGTGATTTAAATTCAGTAACATACATGTGGTGGCACAAAACAAACTGTTTTTCACAACTGAAACCAGAGAGAAGAAGAAGAAGAAGTGGACACTCTGTAGATTCTTAGGTTCACAATATATTTGCTCACATGTGATTTTTGATCAACCTGCAAATCAGGTTCAAAATGAAGCTTTGAGATTTAAAGTGTGTTTAGACTTCAACAGTGTCACTAACAGGTCGACTAAGACCAGGCTGTGATCTCAGTCAGAGAGCACAATCAATCTGAGACTGTTAAACTGCTGAGTGGATACTTGGTACCTTAAATATGTTTTAACAGTGTCACATATTGTTGTCAGTATTTAGTAAAATTTTATGTTTGGCAACAATCTGAAGACGGTTTCTTCTTGGAAAAAGGTCAAAGTGAATCTGTGGTGCTCTGTCATCAACATTTTACAAAACAATTTATTGCATGTTGACAAAAAGAAGGTGAAGCCAGTCAGTGTAACCAGAAGCACAATGTTTCAGTCACAGGAACAGAATCAGAGGTTTAACAGTGTGTGGCTCCCTCTAGTGGATGTTGTGGAGTATTCTGTTGTCTTTGCTCCAAAGGTTTTTGTACAGAGTTTTGGTGTTTCCTGTCACTGTGGGCTGCAGAGCACAGTAGTACACAGCAGAGTCAGACAGCTGAAGCTTCTGGATCTTCAGAGGAACTGATCTGATGCTGGAATCCAGTGTGGATGAAAATCTCTCCTTGAACTCGTCTGCTGTGTTTCCTTGATTCCCACTATAGTGCATCAGGATGAATTTGGGGCTGTTGTTTCCATCCTGTTTGTACCAGAAGAGAGAAGTGCCTGTTAAACTGCTGCTGTTATAGAGACAGTGAAGTGTTACTGTGTCTCCTGCAGCAGCAGTCTCTTCTCCTTTTGCTTGCAGCACATTGTCTTTTTGCGCTCTGCATTCTGTAAAACACCAACAAACAGTATCAGTGTGCTGTTAAAGAATCATGTCAATGTTGGATTGATATCAAAGAAACAGAGTTGTGTTCATACCGAGGCACATAGCAGCCAGCAGCACTGAGATGAACAGAGGCGTCATATCTGCAGTGTAGAGTAACTGTGAGCTACAGCAAGTATAAAGAAGCTGTGATCTCTCTGTTTAGTCTTCATCAACACTAAGTTGGTGGATTAGAAGGAGGAGCCTGATCACAGTGACAGGACTCATTCACAGCCCTGTGTTATTCCCCCTGCTGACAGCTTTACACTCAGCACGACATCCGCCTTTTATGCGAACTGTAGTGGGTCCTGGGCATGTTGTACCTGTGGTTGGAGGAGGTTGAGGAAGAGCCGCTCTAGAGTCTTCATAAGATGTGACGTCAGTGCCACCGGTCGGAAGTCATTCAGCTCATTGGGACGGTTCCTTTTGGGGACCGGGACGATGCAGGATGTCTTCCATAGGGCGGGCACTCTCCCCAGTCGCAGGCTGAGGTTGAAGACTCGTTGTAGCGGCTCCCCAAGTTCAGCAGCACACGCCTTTAGCATCCTAGGACACACCTTGTCTGGGCCTGCTGCCTTCCTGGGGCGAAGCTTCCTCAGTTGTCTCCTGACCTGATCCACTGTGACACTGGGAGATGATTGGAAGGAGGGGGGGGGGGGAGATGTCCTGCTGTTGAGAGAGGGGTTGGAGGAGGGGGGGTCATAGTGTCAGGAAGGGGGGGAAGCGAGGGAGGTAGGAGAGTGGGGAGAGGGCTCTGTAGTAAAGGTGAGGGTGGGGGGGTTGTGGGCTGGTCAAACCTGTTGAAGAAGTTGAGTTTGTTTGCCTTCTCCACACCAATCCAGACCTCCCTCATATTGTTCCTCTCCACTTTCCTCCTGTAGGTGTCCTTTGCTTACTTCAGGCAGCGTTTCACCTCCCGCTGTGCTGCTTTCACCTCCTCCTTCACTGTTCCTTTGTTCTTAGTGCCAGCAGCTCGGCTCTCGAATAGAGGAAGGAGCTGGTTCCAGAAGTTTTAAAAAGTGCATTATTCATCTCGTATCGCTATATCTAAGAGGTAGAAGTAGAGTAACTAGAGGAAGGTGAAATAAAGTTTGAAAGCCTCGTCTAAAAAAAGTTAAAAGGTGCGGTGTTGCAGAGCTACTTGGAAAGGCTGCTGTCACTCCAGCGCCATCTTTAATTGATGTCTTGATGCATTCTCAATCATCCAGGAAAGTAAATCTCCAAAAGTTGAATCTGTTCATCTGGACGTAGCGTTTTGTGGGAGAAACGTTTCGTTACTCATCCAAGTGACTTCTTCAGTCTCAGCTGACTGCAGGTTTCACCAAACCTTATAAACAGTACATTTGCATAATGACTGAAACCAGCCCACTGAAGGAACAATGGGCTGTGAGGTCAGTTCCTTAATCATAATTATGCAAATTCCCATGACCATTGATCAACAATCACTGACCAAAACCCACTGATCAAAGAACACTGATCAATGGCCATGAGTACCATTCACAGAGAGTTGGGGAATGGTTGCAATCACAGCATTGTAAGATGGCGAAAGAGCGGATCCGACGGAGACTGACTATGCTTTTAGATGAGAATACTCTTAAAAAGGTGTTTGACTTCACTGAGAAGGCTCGTCTAGCACAGCACAAGAAGTCTAAGACCAGGCAACCATGGAAGTTTGACTTACTTTTTGTACGTCGGAAACCACCACAAAATACGGAGAGTGTCCTCAGTGGCCAGAAGAGACAAGGATGCGACACGGAGGATGTGGACAAGTGGGTGAAGAATTTGTCTGACAGACAGCTCACCCAAACAGAGAAAAACATCCTTGCTAAAGGGTTGAATTTTGCCGTCACACCGAGACAAATCCCTCTAGTGGAGCTGATCACAGCCACAGAAACAGCAATTCGTAACAACAATATTGCAGAAGTGGAAGCAGAGCAACTACGGACGAAAAGTTTCGGCCTGTCTCAGCAATGCAAAGCCCCAGCATCCAACATCACCATGGAGGAGAGGAAGGCACTCACATCACTTAGTGATGACAACAACATTATCATCCTTCCGGCAGACAAGGGTAGGTGCACAGTATTGCTTAACCAGAAAGACTATCATGAGAAGATTTTGTCACTACTCAGTGATGAAAATACTTATGAGCCCCTGAAACGAGACCCAGGAAGTGGTTACTGGAAGAGGGTCATAGACTGTCTGAAGCAGTTAGAACAAGACAAGGCTATCGACCGGACCTCATACCACAGGCTGTACCCAGGGGAGTCTACACCAAGTCTGTATGGTTTACCGAAAATACATAAACAGGGTGTACCTTTAAGACCGATTGTCTGCATGATCAACTCGGTCACCTATAACATCTCCAAGTTTCTGGCTTCGATCCTCAACCCGCTGGTGGGCAGCTCTGAACACCACATCCAGAACACCCTGGATTTTGTTGAGAAGGTGAGAGATGTCATTATGGAGGCAGATGAAACCATGGTCTCGCATTTGACGTTACATCTCTCTTCACTTGCATCCCAGTCACGGAAGCGTTGGAGGTAGTTCGTAAGAGATTACAGGATGACACCAACCTCAGCAACAGGACCACTCTCAGCATCGACCAAGTGTGTTTGCTTTTGGAACTGTGTCTTCATTCCACCTACTTCACATACAAGGGTCAGTTCTACAGGCAGAAACATGGGTGTGCCATGGGCTCCCCAGTTTCACCCATCGTGGCCAATTTGTACATGGAAGAAGTGGAAAAGAGGGCGTTGCTATCCTACCCTGGAACACCACCAAGCCATTGGTTCAGATATGTGGATGACACCTGGGTGAAAATCAAATCTCAGGACGTACCACAATTCACGGATCACATTAACTCGGTGGACCAACACATCAAATTCACCAGGAGGATATGAAAAGTGGCAGGTTAGCCTTCTTAGACTGTGAGATTTCCATCAGTAATGGGGACATCTAAAAGCTGGCGTGTACCGTAAACCCACACATACGGATCAGTATCTAAGGTTTGACTCTCATCATCCACTGGAGCACAAACTGGGTGTCATCAGGACGCTACAACACAGAGCGAACACCATCCCCACTGACACAGCGGCCAGGGAGGCAGAAGAACAGCACATCAAGGAGGCCCTGAGTAAATGTGGTTATCCCAGCTGGACTTTTGTCAAAGCTGGAAGGCACCTAAAGAAAGCTCCAGCCGATCCAGGAGAGAAGGACAACCGCTGCCCAGGCGAAAACCTGTAGTGATCCCATATGTGTCAGGAGTATCGGAACAGTTGAGACGCATTTTTCTAAACACCGGGTCTCTGTGGCTTTTAAACCCCAAAATACGCTGCGCCAAAAACTGGTCCACCCCAAGGATCGGGTCCCCGACACAAACAGAGTAACATAGTGTACGCTGTTAAGTGCCAGGAGGATTGCCAGGATTTATACATCGGGGAAACCAAACAACCTCTAGCGAAGCGGATGGCACAACACAGAAGAGCAACCTCATCAGGCCAGGACTCTGCAGTTTATTTACACCTACAGGCCAGTGGACACTCTTTCAATGATGAGGATGTACACATCCTGGACAGGGAAGAACGCTGGTTTGAGCGCGAGTCAAGGAGGCCATTTACGTGAAAAGGAAAGACCATCTCTGAATCGAGGAGGGACCTAAGGGTACATCTTTCGCCATCTTACAGTGCTGTGATTGCAGCCATTCCCCAACTCTCTGTGAATGGTACTCATGGCCATTGATCAGTGTTCTTTGATCAGTGGGTTTTGGTCAGTAATTGTTGATCAATGGTCATGGGAATTTGCATAATTATGATTAAGGAACTGACCTCACAGCCCATTGTTCCTTCAGTGGGCTGGTTTCAGTCATTATGCAAATGTACTGTTTATAAGGTTTGGGGAAACCTGCAGTCAGCTGAGACTGAAGAAGTCACTTGGATGAGTGACGAAACGTTTCTCCCACAAAACGCTACGTCCAGATGAACAGATTCAACTTTTGGAGACATCTTTAATTGAGTCAAGAAAGAAAGAAATCATTCATGGAGCTCAAAGAGCAGAGCCTCCATTATAATCCAGTTACCTGAAGAATATGAATGTGTGTCAGTGCAGATCATGACGTTTATCTTAAAAAACAGAAGACAAAGAATAAAAGAATCTTCAGGCACACACTTAAGTCTGTTGAAGCTGCTTTCTGGAATACGACCCGATAAACAGGAAAGGAGAGCAGCAGTCATAGAAAATCACTGAAGATGTGTTGAATTTGAGACCAAGACCAACTCCAGACTGAGACTGAGAGAGTCCAGCCTCTCTCCAGGAGAATGTTTCCAGCGCCCAATCCATGTGTTGAGGTGAGCCCGACTATATCTAGTTGGTACTTCTCAGGCTCATGCATTAACTCAGGCTACTTCTCCACCAGAAAGGTGACACTCCATGTCCCAATTGGTAGCCAGGGATCAGTGTGCTAGGGCCTTTGCTCCTGCCCACCGCCCGGCACACATTGCACCCGACCCCTACGGTGCTTCCTGCTGGTGGTGGGCCTGCAGGAGGACATGCCCATGTCCCTTTTTCGGGCTGTGCCCAGCAGGGCCCGATGAACTAAGACCTGGCCAGCAGACGCTCGCCCTCGGGCACCCTCACGGGGCCTGGCTCCAGAACAGGGTTCTGGTGACCCTATCCCAGGCATTTCATTTACCTGTTACTACCACACACCAAATCCGGTCATTTGGTACTTCCTGGCTTGTGTAGCCACTAGGTAACAAAAGCTCAACACTGCGCCTAGCATCGTGGAGCACTTTTGTTGTGTTTTGGAGTATGTACGTGCTTTGTCTCTAGGGGGCACCGTAAAATATACTTTTATTTATTCACTCCACATAAAATGTAATAAATCAATTATAAAATACAAAAACTTTTCAACTTTTAACTATTTAAATTTTCAACTTTTTCCTTATAAACAAATTTAAAGTGAAACAACACAAAATACTGCAAAACACAACACAATAAAATTGTTACGTCCCTCTGCAGCCCCTAATCTCTTCAGTGGGTTCAGCTGTTGCTAATTGACCACGCGTGGTCAGGTGTGGATAAAAGGATACCTGAGGCAGGCTTTCAGGGAGGAGCTCACTAGTCTTTGCCTTGGTGGCACCAGCCATTTCAGCCAGCCTGCTATGCCATTTTTTTAATATAAAACCTCTTCTCACCTACAATCTCGTATTCGTGTCCTTTTTTGATGTTGCGGCTTTTGAGCCGGGTCGTAACAAAAATATAAATTAAAATATGCAAAACAAAAAGAAGATGCACGTTCTCTGTCATATAGGCCTGGGATGATTTTTTGGGAGAGTGTTTTCCTGCTTGCATACATAGGATTCAGTCCATGAATAAACTTTCTGAATCCTTTATCATCAACAACTAAAAAAAGTTGCAAATCAAGTGCAATCATTTTTGCCAGGTCTTTATCAATTGTGTTCTGTCTTGCTGGGTCACAGATTTCTGCAAAAACTGTCTAATAGAGCTCTGGGTTGGTTTAGGTGGTTGTGGTTGTATACTGCAAGATGTTGTAGATGCAGCAGCAACAGTTGCAGTAGACACACTGGCACCTTTAGTCAGGGCTGGACTGGGACGAAAAATCGGCCCAGGCATTTTGACTAGAGACCGGCCCACCAGGATAGAGATTGAAAATGTGACGTCATTCAGGGGTAAAACCGCAAAGGATTCTGGGAACTTGTGGCAAGAGGTACTAGCGCATGCAGGCTTTCAATTGAACTCAGTTACACAGCGATAAAAAGAAACCCAAAAAATGGCAAGAAGCTGTTGTATTATTAACTGCAATAGCCGGTCGCATGACAGCCACGGGAAGCCGATGGGTAAAGAGATCGCTTTTTTTTTTTTTTTTTATCGGATTACGTCGTTGAAGAGAAATTTTTTTAAGCCATGTTTCCGAAGTAAGAGCCGACGGATGGTCTGGATATACCAAATATAACGTCTCAGAACACTCCAGCTCACATGTTAGTCTGCTCCAAGCATTCCCACAAAGGTCAGTGTTTTGTAGTAGTTAATATGTCATTTTTCTTAACATAATTGGTGATATAGGTTACAAGCAAGCCTGGCGCTGAACAGAAATTGTCGCGCTATGCTCCTTTGTTTATTGTGCATAAATAGTGAATTGTCCTGACACAATATTGTGTTTCGCTTCTGTTATTACCACGGTACATTGACAAAAACATATACTTTTATTCACAGGATAAAACACTTGTTTTGTATCACTAATTGCCCAGTGCGATTACAGCATACAATATTATTGTCACTGCTACATTTCTGTAATGCGGACCAGAAATTATTTCCACTACTAATTAATTACCATTGAGCTCAAAGGTTATAATAATAAACGGTTAACGAATGTGTATTTATGACGACGATTTGTGAGACTGGTAAACTTACCTTTGTTTGTACGATGGTCTTTCGTTCTACACGGTGCATTTCAAGGTCCTGTACCCATCCGTCGGTAAACTGTACCTGGGCTTGTTGCAGTGACCTGAAGTTACTAAACTTCATGAGTGTATGCACTCACTCCAAGAACCGTATAATTATAAATCTGAGCGTGGTGAAAGTTGGGCAGCACGCTAACGTCTTTTGTCCACTCTGTGCGCTCGTAAGGGTCTGACGCTTTCACTCCTTTGATTTTTTCCTCGTATCTTTTCTTTGCCTTTTCGTCGAGTCTATCTTTGTACGGACCGGCATTGTTCTCCTTAGTTTTGTACATTCCTTTTTTGTGCGGCAAAGAAAAACCAAGAAGGTATTGGAACCGGAGAATGAACGTTTTGCGGTGCTGCAAATGCTTGCATTTGATGCGGTACTTGGATTGTTTTGCCACGAGTTCCCGGCATGCAATGCGCGAAAGTCACGTGATCTGTCAATCGCTATAGGAAAAACCATAAAGCCTTTGCATGAAAACAACTGCTTTGATGTACACTGCCTTGTTGGTATATATGTATCAATCTAATAAACTTAAACCTACACCATCCTCCCTATTCTGGATTTTAAACAGTACATAGCGGCAACAAAAAGACTGCTTGGTCGAGTTAACCTCCTGAACTATCTACAACACATGGTAGAAACCTTAAATTAAGACCAAGAACACTAGAGGTGAGACATGATCATTAATTAATATTAAAATTAATAATTGGCAGATTTAGTGATATTTTCATAAACACCTCCTTTCCTTTTTTTGTTCTCCATTTTCTTTAGTTCGTCTATAAGATTGCTAAACAAGGGGGAGGGTGCATCCGGCCTCCTCGGCTGTAATTGGTCCAGCCCAGAGTCGATCATGACCAATTGGCCAATCCAACACCTTTCATTATATATACCCTTCCTAAAAAAAAAAAACAAAAACAAAAAAAAAAAAAGAATACATCGGCCCATAAAAACAAAAAATCGCCAGCGGCCCACCGGGCAAATGCCCGGTATGCCCGATGGCCAGTCCAGCTATGCCTTTAGCAATATCACACTCAACTGACTGTGTTTCATCTTCCTATTGCACTGGTGGGTGGACAGTTCTCAGGAGCCTGTGCAGGCTGTTTGTGGAGCTGGCACTAAATGATGGTCTTTTCTTGAAGACTCTACACTCTGCCTTTGTATTGTCAATGAAATTGAAATGGTTCCAGATTTTGCTTCTTTTCTTGGTGTCACTCATTTTCTTTACTCTACCTTTCTAATGTGACGTTGTTGTCCCTGGCTCTCTTTCTCTCTCTTTCCGTCCCGCTCTGTTCCTGTGCAAGCACAAGGCTCACATGCAGCGTCAAGCGAAAAAACGGTTACATTGTAGAGGGCGACTTTCCTCTAAACAGGAAAATGTGTACAGTCAGGGGTTAATGTGGATTCAGCAGGTGGGGGAACCCTAGAACTGGTTGTAGTGGTTCAATGTGGGGAAAAGTCATTCGGTAACACACTGAAGTGTTTGACTGACTAAAGTTTGTTTCTATATTTTGGTGGTGTTAACCTGGGATGGGAATCGAGAATCTGATCTCTCCAAAACTGATTCCCAGTAGTCCAGTTCCTTGAAATTGTTAGTCTGCCTGCCTATCGATCCCACTTATCTGTTGTTGCATTGCACTACAATCAGCTGATTCCAGTTTGTGTGCCAGAGAAGGAAAGTAGTGGTGCAGTCTGCAGTGTGGATATGCACATTACTTTTATTTTTAATGCACAAAAGGACAAGAACACGATGGCATAGTGGAAACCACATCCAGGACAAAAACAGCTGCATTATGCCACTAACACAATCTCAGCTCCTTTCAAGCCCCTGCACAGACAGCATGCTAACTAAGCTAGCCAAGAATCCAGTGTGATGCTAAAGCTACTGTAAGTGAATGCTGACCCCAGCCCAGCAGCCAGACCCTGAACTTTAACAGGTGAACTGATGAGCAGTCAGGCTGCAGCCTCTGTTTTCTACAGTAGAATCACTGTGGTGATCACTTTGAAGTCTCTTTGTGTTGGTTTTCATCTTTGCTTTGTGCTTTGTGTTCATACCTAAATGTAACTCAAATTTAAACGTGGTTTTGGTAAAATGTGCCCTGATAGAAACAAAACCTAAGAATTGTTAGTTTTAACAGTTATACTTGGTTGAATAAACCATATATTCAGCAGTTAAAGGGTTAACTTCTCTGAAGCACGCATACACTGCTCTCAGCCAATGAGCTGCTGCAAAATGGTGCATTCCACAAGAAAGAGTAGGAGAGAGGACGTCGTCATATCGAGAATAAGATTTGGACACACTGGTTTGAACACTACACTATTCATGATAGGGATACATAATACAGGAAAATGTGACTACTGTGGAGAAGAGAAAATGAAAGGACATGTTATATTACACAGTCAGAAGTATCAGGTGGAGAGAAGACTGACTGAAAACCTCAGGAATATGAAAATGAAACTAGATCTTATTGATTTACTGCAAAAGGAATCTAGAAGTAAAAGTCATCAGGCCTTATTCCTTTTTTTAACAGAGTGTAAATTGCTTGGGAGGATTTGAGTTGTTTTCTTTTTTTGTTTTGTTTTTTTGAACAACGTTCCAGTCACACTCCAGACCAGTTGGTGGCAGTAATGCACCATTCAGTTGTTTGCCAACTGCCAATAAAATTTAAAAGAAGAAGAAGAAGAAGAAGAAGAATGGTAAATGGACTGGTTTTTATGTAGCGCTTTTCTACTCTACTCTGAGCACTCATACAACTAATTAATTCACCCAATCACTTCTTCTAAGCTTAGCGCTAATTATCTAACATTCATACACATTCACACTCCGATGGATGCATCGGAGAGCAACATGGGGTTAGTATCTTGCCCAAGGATATTTGGCATGCAGACTGGAGCAGCCTGGGATCAAACCACCGACCTTCTGGTTAGCGGCTGACCTGCTTTGCCACCTGAGCTACAGCCACCCCAGAAGGGTTGCTGTGTCCAAATTCAGGGGAAGGATGCTCCGAAGGATCCTACCTACACTCTGTAGGATCCTTGGATGGCCGTGAAGAATGGAAGTGAGCGGCTGTGAAATTGGGCAGCCTTCCAGCCTTCGTTCAAGCCCGCCCTTACTTCCACGCTTTTCCGGTCGCTAGCGCCACAGCGCGAAAACTTTAAGATGGACCCAGAAGTGTTGCTCCATCTATTTGCATATTTTCAATTCTCGAGGAGCTAGAAAAACTTTATCATTGTCGCCGGCATGTTTTGTACCTTAAGCTGGGCATACACTGTGCGATTTTTCCAGTCGCATTATTCAGCTTCAGCTCAAACTGCACGATTGACTTGCAGGGGTTAGAAGTTCATAGGTCATGATGCAGGGTCTCACACTATACGGCCCGATGCTCTGATGCGACCTGAGTGCTCACACTGTGCGTTCATAAAATGAAGGTTATAACAGAAAATCTGTCGCTCGCTCTCCCTCTCTGTCTTTCACTCACACAGACTCTCACAGACACACACCACCACCATCACCTTTGCTAAATTGCTAATGAAAAACATTGATCAGGCAGCTGTGATTGAGCAGTGGTGTAGATCCATCTATTTTCACGGTTGTTGTGGTCGTGATAATTTTGTGATGCCACATCGAAAAGACTCAGATGAGCTTTCCAAAGTTCTACAAGTGCCTCCATCGCTTGTGTCCAGATCACACGCTGCACTGCTGTGCTACTCCATCTTTTTCACCGACATTTATGTGTTTGTGCGTGCGCAGTGTGAGCGGCTGCGGTGACACCCTCACGACGGTCGGGAGGATTTCAAACAGGTTTGAAATCCTCCCGACCAAGCGATTAATGATCGCGAGCTGGTCGTGAGGTGTTAATCGCTTCTCGTTACCCCACGTACACTACACGATGCACGACGCACGATGAAGGCCACACTCGGGCCGATCAACAAAACGGTCGCACGACTGAAAAATCGGCTCAAAATGGGCCAAAATTCGCACAGTGTAAGCCCAGCATTAGGCTCATCAGAGACAATCATATCCAGGTAAAATAATTTTCTTTAATCTACACGCATTTAGGAATTACTTAGCTAGTTTCATGGATAATTTCAGTAACAGAATTATTGCCGGTCATTCGTACATATTTACTGTATTGTATAAAATAGATACACTAAATCTTTTTGAAACTTATAGAATCTAATCTTTTGATTTCTTTTGTTACAGAGCACTTTCTCAAACTGTTGTCTGCTACAGAGTTACAAATATTATACTAGTATCAATGTAGCATCCACCATGGAAACATATTGGTGGTGTGGCAGCCGTCGAGTGAGCCAGCACTGCAAACCCTGTGGATGGAGGATGCAGTGGACAGTGGGAGGAAGCATCCTAAAGCTCTTTGCAGACCACCCTGTGTGATTCTCCACTCGCCCACCAGAAAAGACAAACCGCAGGTCTCAGTTGCAGCAGCCCATCCACGTCTGATCTTACTGGGGCAGATTCAGCAACACTGCCAGAGACTTCCTGTAATCTATTACAGTTGTTCAAGAAACAGTCCAGGAACAGGTCACTCAGGTTAATCCTGTGTGAACAACTAAATATTGTTTTTCCTTCTTTAAATATTGGTGGTGTATTAGAAATATTCTTGTTTAATTATTATTGTTATTTGCTTTATTGTAAATAAATATCCATGTAAAATTGTTCAAAGTTAGCGTTATGTTCATACATGTTACAAATACCTGTAAATTAAATGAGTTCATTGACAGTTAGTTTGTTGTAATCAATTTATTAATAACATAAAACTTTTACACTAAAACAATACATATAACAATGTAACAAATATATTCAAATAAATACTTTTTTTAATTTTTAAACCAATCTTTCAAGAAGTGAAAACAGTCTGTCCATCCTCTCCCTGCTTTATTCTTGTACCGCCATGCCACAGTGGCCAAATTCTTCACCAGAGTAAGAGGTGATCATTTTCTCCTTTCATTTTAATAAATTGAGCCATTTGGTCTTTGTCCCCTAAAACATATCACCAAAAGGTTCATTCAAAAAAAATCTAAATTAGCTGTATGCAAGTGGCAATACATGAAAAACCGAGGGACCCACCATAGTTTATGGGTACTTTTGATGAAGATTATTTTACTGGTTGTAACTTTTGTACCACCAGATTTTCATATACTTACATTTAAAAGTGTATTCCTCTCCCGGCAACGGCGTAGATTTGGTTTTGGCGTTGGTGGGGATGGATGATTCAACCACCGAACCCTGACCCGTTTCTTTTTTTTTTCCTTTTTGTTTTTGCTTTTTGCTTTAAAAAAAAAGGAGAAATACACTTGCCTACATATGCTATTATACATGTTTTTAAACCATTTAAAATTACAATTCATAGTTTTATATGTGAATTATATAATGTAAAATTACTATTAAATAAATGACTGAGTATTTTAGACTTTAGTTTACTTCAGCAATATTCCATATAAATCAGGTATCATACAAAAATAAAAATAGTTTCAGATACAGTAATGAACCATCAAGTCATCATCCAATTTCACCTGTGATCTTGTGTCACCATTACTCTCTGAGCTTTGTGTTGGTTCTTCTGTCACCTGACAAATAGGACATACATGACAATAAGAATAAAATGTGTAGCTGCTTCAGTGTTTCTGTCAATTTGAGCAGATCTTGACTCATCAGTAATGTTTGTAGTGTGAGTGCATTTTTAAAACAATTTGTGCAAACTGCACTACAAGGTGGAATATTTGCAAAATCACCTCGTGATATTTTGTCTCAAAAATTAACCCTATGAATATGTCAGTACCATTAGGATGAAATTATTATTGAAATTATTGTATATCAATCAAAATTAGAAATGCTACTCTGAGACTGAGAGAATTAATAGTGCTGCCTGTTGTGCAGTTAGTTTCCAAAACATGTTATTCATGGTTACGTATAATTTTAGACTGATGTGGGCCAAAGTCTAGCATAGCCTGTAACCAGTGTTCCCTCTAAGCTGCGCACGTGCGCAATTGCGCATTGCTGGCACCGTCTCTGCGCACAGAAAATCTGAGTTGCGCACAGAAAAAAAACAATCTGACCTGAATTGAAATTAAAATAAATATGTTAACAATTCTGTTTTGCAGTGTTAGTCAGTGAGTGACTGGCTGCTCCCGTATGGGATCAGAACGATGCCACCTTATCCTATAATCCAGCCAATAATGCGATTCACAATTGTATATACGCAGCCAATCAACGTCGCTGACAGGCTATGACAGCGTCCTTATGTGCCGACACCAGTGTTTTAGCTAGCAAAGCGGCGTGGCTGATGTGGAGTGAAGCCACGTTAATAACAACGTGTACAACCATTGGAGATGTGAGCAGGACAGACGGAACAACTGACGGAAAAAGTGTGGACTTTATACCAGTTTTTAAATTGTGTTGATCGGCCACGTAAAACCAGAGTTATGATAAAAATATCTGCAATGTTTGGTTTTCTTCCTGAATACTATCGTTGTTTATATTTACTGCGGGAAGAAACGGTAAAAACGGCGTTTTATAAGGAAAACGCTCTAAGGCTACGTTCACACTGCAGGTCTTAATGCTCAATTCCGATTTTTTGATCAAATCCGATTTTTTTGTCTGCTTGTTCACACTACACATAAAATGTGACATCAAACGCGCTCTAGTGTGAACGCTCAAAGCGGCCCACATCCGCAAAAGAAGATGTCACACACAACTCGCTCTGTTTAGACCCAGAGCAAACAATATTGTTTGACTGATGGCCCTTAATATAAAGACTTCGGACTTTATGTTTCCAAATTTTTGCTTTAAGTTATTTTGTTATTTACATAATAATGCAAATAACCTAATAATGATCCTTTTTGCTGTTTTAGAGGAGCGGTGCTTCAAAGGATAGTTGCAGATTTCTGTCAGAATCTGCAGAAAATACAGTAAAAATAAAATGTTCACATTTCTCCAACGTTGTCTTCCCAACAGTTTCACCGGATGGCAAGAAATCGTTCGCGATGTCCTATCGGGCGCTGATAATTGGCGTCTGTCTTGTGTCAGTGACGTAAAAGACGGATTTAATGCGACTTGACCGTTCACACAGCAGTCGCTTTCTAAAACATCAGATATGTATCGGATTCAGTACCACATACGAAAGTGACCCAGATCGGATTTGAAAATATCGGATTTGTGCCGTTCACACTGTCATACCGTGATCGGATATGGGTCGCATAGGGTCAAAAAAATCGGATTTGATGCGCTTTCGCCTGCAGTGTGAACGTAGCCTAAAGCACTCTCCGCCTGTGAGCAAAGACAAAACCAACCCCCCCCCCACCCTTTCCTATTGGTCCAATCAAGAAATTAAATGGCAACATGGCATTTAGTTGTTTAGGGAGGGGGGAAGTTTTAGGAGTGACGGCTGTGTTTTGAGATGTGAGAAATTTGAAACGTTTAGCACAAATCTTGTGTAGTTAGTGTGTAGTTAGTGTGTAGTGTAGTCAATAGTTTTGTTGTGTGTGTCAGAACAATGAGGCGGCTGCTGAGTGTTAGGTGTTACAGCAGTGATACATCTGCTGTTGTCAGGCCTGCAGGTATCAGGCTGTTGTTCTCCTTTATCTCATAGTGGACAGAAATTATTTTTGGAGTGACACAAATAATTTGTGTGGCATCAGATTTGATGCAGAACAGCTGATTGTTCTGTAAATAGTTTGAAATGTTTATTTAAAAAAATGCCTTGGCTGCATTTTTAGGTAAACAGCTGCAAAAAACTTTTTTTGCATAACACAGTTACTTTTTTGAAGAAGTAACTATATAATTAATTGCCCAACATTGGTCATTATTTACTATATTTTGCAGACAGAGAGTTACAGACTCTCTCCCAGACCACAGACTCATAATACAAGTCAGAGCTTTATTTTTTTTTTTAAAGAAAGTTGTGTTTTCAAAATTGGAGTTCAAGTTATTTTTACTTCCAATAGTGTTAATATACTACACAGGTCATGAACAATATTTCCTTAAATTTTCATTGTAAGTGGGCTAAAGCAGTTAATTAAAAGTAGTCTAACATAAATGTAAATGCTGTAATTTGATTATTTTAATGAACCATGTAACTTGGATGGATTAGATGCTGGCGTGACCACAGTGCACACGTCTGATGTTGCTCACAGTGGTCCAAGGGACGCTCAGGGAGTTTGTGTGTTCGCTCAGACACATGAAAAATTAGAGGGAACATAGCCTGTAACGTTATAATGACGGACACATTTTATGAGTGATCTTAACTTTAAGTGACTTACAGGTTTCTTTGATAAATACTTTCTTATATCCAGGTTCTTCCTTGTTGCTGCCGTCCTCCTCTCCTCCTTGCAGGTCCTCGCAGCGCAGGCTTGCTGCTGCTAAAACTAAACAGAGCTCCCTGAAAGGCACAGCCAATCACATTGGCCATATTTGTCAAATGAGGTAGGACTCCAGTAGGGAACGTAATTTAACTCTTTCTGCACCGCTGGGTGAATGAGACGTTGACAGATCATTTTTTTCTAATAATAATGTGTATGTGTTAGTCCCCATAGGGAAATTACTCCTCTGCATTTAACCCATTCACCTAGTGAAGAGGTGGGCAGCCACCGATGCAGCGCCCGGGGAGCAGTGTGTAGGGACAGTACCTTGCTCAAGGGTACCTCAGGGTAGCCGTTCATAGAGTCGAACCCACGATCTTCCAATCATGGGGCAGCTACTCTACCTATTAAGCTATCCCTGCCCCTCTTTCTATCGTTTTGTTTTTCTTTACTCGAAGAGATCAAATTATTGGTGGGGACAATTCAATAATCGTTGGATATTGGTGGGGACATGTCCCTTTCGTCCATGCCAAATCTACGCCCTTGTCTCCCACATTAACTCCCGCTTTGTCCGAGATTGTTATGAGAAAAATTCTCCTGCATGACCTGCAATGAATCCTGGGATATGTTGGGCCACGAAGGAAAAACCGGACCCATCCTTCAAATCTGGGAAAGATTAAGATGAATTTGCTGCCACATTTGGAGGACTCTTCGAATTTGGACAGCCTTCATCGTATTGCTGTGACATAAATCCCTAAAATGCGGCCATTGAAGCATGCTACCCCTGAATTTGGACACAGCCAAAATGGTGCATTGTCCCGCCTGCCATCTCCGTCTGAGAGAGGACAGGCTTTCCTCTTCTCTCATGATGTCCCATGAGTTCTGAACACCCTAGCAGGAAAAAAAGAGAAGAAGAATCACCGAACAAAGGTACAAAAATGATATAGAATGACGAGTTAGCAGTCGCTGCTTATGCTAAAAATGCTAAAACAATACATTAAGTTCAAAACAATTAACTAGTTCTACTTTTCTCTGCATTGTTCGGTCGTAGAAAGTCAGGGCTTAGAGATGGTGCCATTTCATGCTCCTGCGCTGTCCTCTTGTGAGATCGGTGAGCAAATTATTTTAATTGTTCATTGTTTATTTGCACTTTTTATGAGTTAACTGTGAGTAAAATGTTTCTTGTATTTACTGGAGAAATAGGTTACAATGTGTGGTGGGGCGTGGTCTCTGGTGCCGTGCAGGGAGGCGGCATCCTTAATCACGCCCGGGGTGTGATTAACTTCTTATTCATGACTGTCTCGTGAGTTATTTTCTCATTTACTCGATTCTGTCAAAGCACAGACAAATATTCACATTTTGTTGGTTGAATCTGTGAAAAATGAAAATTGTAAATGCTGTTAAAATGTTCTGTGTAGATTTCATGATGTAGATGACTGATTTATAATAAGTTACATAATTTCAAGAATATATACATAAATAGTTTGTGTTAAAATGTCTTTATTTGAAATGTACATGTGTAAAGTGTAAAAGCTAGTGTCTCGTGAGAATACCCCTTAACGAGAGTACACGAGACTTTTCATGGACTGCGAGGGAGCATACGTCTCTCACGAAGCGATTTTAAGCTAAAGGTTGACTAAAAGAAAAGGCAACACAAAGACTTAAGGACCTCTTTTCAGGACAAGCAGCCAACGAGGTATTTGTCATTTGAGAAATGTTTATTTGTGTTTTGACTTAATATGTGTACTGTTGTAAAGTTGCTAATTGGTTGTACTGTTCGCTCGTGACCAGTTCTCACGGCGTATTGGCGTGTCGGGCGCACTGGTGATGGTGAAGCTGAGGAGAAAAGCCCAAGTAATAAACGCCCGTTTCAAAGAACCGACCTGTGTCTGTGTTGTCGTGAAGAGAGCTACAGTGAGAACTCGCCTGCTCAACACGGGTAGGAGAGGACAGGATCGCCGCGGATGACGAAAACGACGCGGATCCGTGCATCACATCAGATAAGCAGAGTCCATAACGCATTCTCGGCACAGCGTTAACAAGCAACGGTGGTTAGACTGAGTTAAAGCACTAAATTTTCACGTCTAAAATCAGAAGAAGCTCTACCACAAAAGTGAAGTTAAGGTGGTGTGAGAAATGGTTAAATGTGGAAATTGCAACCAAGAGACTCATCTGTTAATCTTGCTTGCTTAATGTAGAGATTAATCCAATGTGTTTGCATTTATAGTTGTTGTACATCACAAGGTTTATAGAACAAACAAGTAAATATTTAACAAGCTCACAGGTTACGAGTAATTTTGAGTTTTACAAAATTTGCTGAGTTTAAAGGGCACTTTCTGTGAATTTTAAAGGGTACTATACTAATGTGAAAAATTGAAAACCTTTAATGTAAATAAGGATTTAAGGTATTTCTAAGTATATTTACACTGTTACTGAGGGTTTACTCGTATATTTGTGATAAGGTAATTTTTGTTGTTCTTATCTGTTTGAAACTTAAGTTCAGTACTGAAGTCAACAGTGTGTTGGAAGACTCATACATACATTTATGAACCTTACTGGCTATTCAAATTAAGTCTATTGCAACTTTCACTTACACATAGTCCAGAAGAAATCTAGTTGAAGTTTAATAGCTGCACAATCACACTGCTATAATCTCAACATGTCTGACATAAGCAGAGAGACCTGCCATAAGGATGCTGAACAATCCGCTCAAGCTGAAGCTACTGGCACTGAATCTGCAGCAGAACTAGAGGGGCTTCGAAGAAGTGAGAGGGCGCGTACCCTAACAGAAAGGGGGAGAGCATACCAAGATGAGAGACTGAAGCAAATTCAACGCAAATACAAAATCATCTATGAGAAGTGGAGGTGTCATGCACGAATAGGCAAAGAGTTATTAAGTGGTGATTCTTCTAAGGATGAGTTAACTGATCTTATTGAGAACATCAAAGGCACCTGTTCTGATGTAAAGGTAGTTTATGAGGAGCTGCGTCAAGTGCAAACCCCTGAACCAGACCTGCGGCGCAGGGTTGATACATGCATGTCATTCTCAGAATTTATTATTCAAAGAGCACAGAGACAGCTTAAAGGCCATGAAGCAGATAAAGATGAAGAGTCTTGGCCTGATGTTGGATCTGTTCTAGGCTCAACAGGTTCTGTTTCTAGACCACTGTCTCGTCAATCAGGATGTAGTTCTACCCACTCTAGCAGCCACTCTGTCAAAAGAATAGAGGCTGTAGCTGAAGCTGCTGCAACTCAGGAAGTCTTGGCAGTGTTGGAGGAGCAAGAAAGGGAAGAAACAGAACTTCAAATGTTAGAGGCTGAGAACTTAGCCAGACAGCAAGCAATCCAAGATAAACGTGAAAACTTGCACGCCTAGAAGAAGTAAAGAAGCTGAATGCTGCTAGAGCTCGAGTGAGGGTCTATGATGAAGCTGAAGAAAACATAGAAGCAACTGATTTGTTGTATGGTAGTGAAGTACTGCCAGAGCTTAGAGTCACTGACTCCACAGCACTTCCAGTCACAACCCATTCTCTCAATGCATCAAGCCCCCATTCATTCCTCAATCCCTAGCAGTCACAAGTCAAGCTCCTTGTCCACAACAGCTACCTCAGTCTCCTCCAGCCTCAGTGTTGAGGCCTCAAGAACAGAATAGCTTAGATCTGGTCAATGTGCTAGTAGAAGCTATGAGTGCAAATCGGCTCCCAACACCAGAGCCTGCGGTGTTTACAGGAGATCCCTTGAAGTTCAAAGACTGGCAACTGTCCTTTGAAACATTAATAGAAAGGAAGAACATCCCAAAGAATGAAAAACTGTATTACCTAAGAAAGTACTTAGGTGGCACAGCAAAGAAGGCCGTGGAAGGATTTCTTCTACTGGGCACAGAAGCAGCATATGAGTCAGCCTGGAAGCTTTTAGAGAAACGTTTTGGAGACCCATTCCTAATTGGGAAGTCACTCAGAGACAAGCTGCATGCATGGCCAAAGATAGGTTCTAAGGATGCTTGCGAGCTAAGAGAATTTGCAGACTTTCTCAAGAGCTGCGAGGCTGCCATGTCTCATGTCAAGATGCTGGAGGTCTTGAATGACTGCGTTGAGAGTCAGAGGATTCTGCTGAAATTGCCAGATTGGTTGGTTTCAGCTGGAATCGCAAAGTGATGGAAGTCAGACAAGTGAAAGCTGAGTACCCACCATTCAAGGTGTTTGTTGACTTCCTATCAAAGGAAGCAGATCTTGCTTATGCGATCCAATTTCTTCAATACAAGCACTTAAGAGTGTTGAAAGTGAGAAACCAAGGCATCCACGAAGCCAAATACTTCAAGCAAAGACTCTGACCACAAGTACAACACAGAGCAGTATTACATCATGTGTTTTCTGCAAAAGGACAGGACACATCCTAGACAAATGCCGAAGTTTCACAGAAAAGACAGTTCAGGATCGTGTTAAGTTTGTACACACAGAGAAGCTTTGCTTTGGATGTTTGAAGACTGGTCATCACTCAAGAAAATGTGATAACAAAAGCACGTGTGAGAAATGCCAAAAGAGACACCCGACATGTTTGCATGACGATAAGTTCAAGGAACGTCAAAGGCCAGTCCACCTAAATGGAGGTGAAATTTCAAAGGACAAGGCAGACACCACAGAAAGGACTGCAACAGCCACTTCCAACAGAGTTATCCAAGAGGGTCTAAGCACACAAACATCTTCTATCTTGCCAGTCTGGGTGTCATCTATTAAGCAGCCAGATCAAGAACTGCTAGTTTATGCACTCTTAGACACACAGAGCGATACCACCTTCATACTAGATGAAGTAGCTCAAGGCCTGAACACAAACAAAGAGAATGTCAGTCTGCGACTGTCCACAATGTCTGCCAAGTCGACAGTTATTCCATGTCAGAAACTGACAGGTCTACAAGTGAGAGGATACAACTCAGAGAAAAGGATCCCACTACCACCTGTTTTCACAAGAGAGTTTATCCCAGTAAACAGGCTGCACATTCCAACCTCTGAAACAGCTCTAAAATGGCCACATCTAGAGCAACTGTCAGAAACGATTCCACCACAGTTGGATTGCAGTAGGCCTTCTTATAGGCTACAACTGTCAACGGGCCCTCCTCCCAAGAGAGATCCTGTCTGGTGACGAAAGTCATCCATATGCGCAGCGGACTGATCTGGGCTGGAGCATTGTTGGTTGCTCACATTCAACAAGCGATGAAAGCGATCCAATAGGATTCAGTCATAGAATCATAGTACGACAAGTGACACCGACTGTGCATCCATCAGTTCAGCTAAAGAAGGAAGTGCACTTTGCGTGCAGGACTCAAGTCAAAGAGATCAACCCACTTGACATAATTAAGACTCTTGAATCAGATTTCACAGATCACTCAGCAGATGATAATCCAGTTTCTCAGGAGGACCTCCTCTTTCTGTCTAAAGTGAAGGCTGGAATAAGACAGAAGGAAGATGACCACTATGAACTTCCGCTTCCTTTCAAGACAGACAAACCTAATCTTCCAGACAATAAACAGTGTGCAGTTCACAGGCTCAGCTCATTAGAGCGTCGACTGAGGAGAAATGGGCAATATTACATGGACTATGTCAACTTCATGAATGAAATCATAAGTAGAGGAGATGCTGAGAAGGTGCCACAGTCTGAATTAGACAACCAGCCAGCATGGTACATACCACACCACGGTGTCTACCATCCCCACAAGCCGGGAAGATCCGTGTGGTTTTCGATTGTTCGACACGCTACCAAGAAACCTCTCTAAATGACCATCTCTTGACAGGTCCAGACCTGACTAACACATTAGTTGGTGTGTTGTGTCGATTTAGAAAGGGTCCTATAGCCATAATGTGTGACATCGAAAAAATGTTTCACCAGTTCCACGTTGCAAGGGAACATCAAGATTATCTCAGGTTCCTCTGGTGGGATGGAGGTGATTTGGATTCTGAACCCTCGGTGTACAGGATGAAGGTACACCTCTTTGGGGCAGCTTCATCCCCCGGTTGCTCCAACTTTGGACTGAAGTACCTAGCTTCACAAGGCCAAGGCAAGTTCAGCAAAGAAGCCATCAAGTTCATCCAAAGAAGCTTCTATGTGGATGATGGCCTGACAAGTGTAAGGTCGACTGCTGAAGCCATACGCCTGGTGAAGGAATCAAGAGCTCTGTGCAAAACAGGAAATCTACTGACTACATAAGTTTGTATCCAACGATGAGGGTGTGATTGCAACAATTCCACCACAAGAATGTGCTCAGACCAAAGATCTAAACATGGCTCTAGGAGAACTTCATATCGAGCGAGCACTTGGAGTTCAGTGGTGTGTTGAGGCGGATGAATTTCAGTTCAGGGTGGTGGTAAAAGAAAACCCACTGACAAGGAGAGGGTTCTCTCAACTGTTGCCTCAGTCTATGATCCACTAGGTTTTGTGGCTCCATTCCTACTTGTCGGCAAACAGATTCTTCAAACACTGTGTAGAGACAAGGTAAGATGGGACGAACCTCTCCCCGAGCACATCCAGCCACAATGGGAGTCATGGCTCAAAGATCTGCCTCATTTGGCAGCTCTAAGGATTCCAAGAAGCTACCTTCCATCAAACTTTGGTGAAGTCTCACTATATGAGCTTCACAACTTTTGCGATGCAAGCTTCAAAGGGTATGGTGCATGCTCATACCTTAGAGCGGTGAGTGAAACAGGACAAATAAGTTGTTCACTTGTCTTGGGGAAAGCAAGAGTAGCCCCTACCAAACTAACAACCATCCCAAGGCTTGAGTTATCTTCAGCTGTGACCTCAGTCCGCATTGGTGATATCATCAGAGGCGAGCTGGAGATTGAAAATGTGCCAGAGTATTACTGGACTGACTCAAAGGTGGTCCTTGGCTATGTGAACAATGATGCTAAAAGGTTCCAAACATTCGTGGCCAACCGCATCCAGCGAATAAGATCTAGCACAAAACCTGAACAATGGCGATATGTCAACTCTGAGGACAACCCAGCTGATGGAGCCTCAAGAGGATTGACTGCAGTTCAAATTAAAGAATCTAACTGGCTGAAAGGACCCAACTTCCTTTGGCAGCAAAATCTCCCACATGAAGTGGGAATGGTGGGAGAAGTTGAGGCTACTGATCCTGAACTTGGAGAGCACATGTTCATGCAGTTAAAGCAAGAGAACAGAATCCAATGGTTAACCGTTTATCTAAATTTTCTGACTGGTCCAGAGTGGTGAGAGCAATTGCCAGGCTCAAGAGATTTGTCAGAGAGTTTAAGGGATTTCAGTCGAGAACTAACGAGTCGACTAATCTTGAAGAACGAAGAGAAGCAGAGATCTTCATCATCAAACTCATTACAAGAAGACGCGCTTGCTGAAGACATAAAAAGAAAATAAGAGGCAAGAAGGAACACACTTTGAGTAGGCACAACAGGCTACACCAGCTGAATGCTTTCCTGGACGAAACCAATGTTCTCAGGGTGGGAGGACGGCTGTCTCAGTCAGCCTTACACCATGATGTAAAGCATCCTGCGATACTTCGAAAAAATCTCATGTGTCAGCTCTGCTGGTCAAATATCATCATGAGCGCATACACCATCAAGGAAGGGCATGACCATGAATGACTTGCGCGCAAAATGGAATATGGGTCCTAGGATGTGGAAGTGTGGTCTCCTCACACATTTACAAGTGTGTAAAATGTAGAGCGATACAGAAGAACAACTGAGGTTCAACAAATGGCAAATCTACCAGGAGAGAGAGTGAGACATCCCCCTTTACCTATTGTGGGCTTGATTGTTTTGGCCCCTTTATTGTGAAGGAAGGAAGGAGAGAGTTGAAACGATACGGATTGTTATTCACCTGCCTATGTTCTAGAGCAGTTCACATAGAAACCCTTGACGATTTGACAACAGACGCATTCATGAATGCACTTCGATCATTCATAGCTATTCGAGGACCCGTCGCCAGCTAAGATGTGATAGAGGACAAACTTTGTTGGTGCTAGAAAGGAGCTTTCTGAGTTGCTTGAAGGAATGGATCAAGACCGTACAAGGCGCTTGGTTGTGAATTTGTGCTGAATGTCCCATCAGCCAGTCATATGGGAGGAGTTTGGGAGCGCCAGATTCGAACAATCCGAAGCATCCTGATAGCTATGCTCGACAAGTCCGCCAGCAGACTTGACACCACAACTCTAAGAACGTTTCTGTATGAAACAATGGCCATAATCAACAGCAGGCCACTAAGTGTCGAGCATCTTCACGATCCTACTGGTCCGGAACCCCTCACTCCCAACCACATTCTAACCATGAAGTCATCTGTAATTCTGCCACCTCCTGGACAATTCTGCAAAGAAGACCTCTATCTGCACAAAAGGTGGAGAAGAGTGCAGTTTTTGGCCAATGAATTTTGGCAACGATGGAAACGAGAATACCTGCTAAACCTCCAACAACGGCAGAAATGGCAGAAGACGTCACGAAACTTGCAAGCAGATGACATTGTAATATTAAAGGATGACAGTGCACCAAGAAACCGGTGGAAGCTTGCAAGGGTTGTGGAAGCCCTGCCCAGCACAGATGGCAAGGTGCGAAAGCTAAAGCTTCTGCTCAGTGACACTACCTTTGATAAGGGAAAACCAATCACTAAATCAGTTTACCTTGAGAGGCCTGTTCACAAAGTAGTTACATTACTTGAGGCCACCTAAAACACACGTAAAGCTAAATGACCTACACTTAAATGTACACTCACACATCACTTCCTTATAATTTTCATTGAGGAAAATCTCTCATTTTAAGTCAATGAGTGATTTTGGTGGGAGTGTAAATGCTGTTAAAATGTTCTGTGTAGATTTCATGATGTAGATGACTGATTTATAATAAGTTACATAATTTCAAGAATATATACATAAATAGTTTGTGTTAAAATGTCTTTATTTGAAATGTACATGTGTAAAGTGTAAAAGCTAGTGTCTCGTGAGAATACCCCTTAACGAGAGTACACGAGACTTTTCATGGACTGCGAGGGAGCATACGTCTCTCACGAAGCGATTTTAAGCTAAAGGTTGACTAAAAGAAAAGGCAACACAAAGACTTAAGGACCTCTTTTCAGGACAAGCAGCCAACGAGGTATTTGTCATTTGAGAAATGTTTATTTGTGTTTTGACTTAATATGTGTACTGTTGTAAAGTTGCTAATTGGTTGTACTGTTCGCTCGTGACCAGTTCTCACGGCGTATTGGCGTATCGGCGTACTGGTGATGGTGAAGCTGAGGAGAGAAAGCCCAAGTAATAAACGCCCGTTTCAAAGAACCGACCTGTGTCTGTGTTGTCGTGAAGAGAGCTACAAAAATATAACACATTGACATAATAAAATCAATGAGGAGATTTTCAAAGAGATATTAGCTTAAAAATGGGAATTTTATTTAAATATGAGAACAAAGAGTTGCTACTGTTTTTATTTTATACAACATAAATTCTCCATATCACTAAAAACTAAGCTGAAGACTTTTAGCTTCATGTGAGAGATTTTACCTTAAAGAGATAAACCTCTGTTACTCTGTTTATTTTGCTTCTGCTGCATTTTTTCATGTCCTCATCCACTAAATATAAAATAGTGTAAATGAGCAGCTTTGGATGTTTGACAGTTTTTATTGTGTCTGAATGTTCCTACAGTTGGTTTGTGGTTGATGTGGATTTGCTGCTCATGTGAATCCTCCCACAGTGTTTCATTAGCAGCTGTAACCACAGTGACTCTGATAAAACAGGAATTAGCAGAATCCATCTGATATGAAGCTGTGCTTTGAATACCACTTCCCTCCTCTTTGAAGAGTAGTCAGATATCTGTGTTCAGGTTTTTGTACAGCCTCTTCTACACTTTGTATCACTGTGTTTCTAGAGCACAGTAGTAGAGAGCTGTGTCTGCCAGGGTTAGGGCTGTTATGGTCAGATCAGTTGTTGTAGAAGATGTTTCTGATTTATATCGATTATTGGGAATATAATCAATACCACTCCATGATCTTGCTCCTTTGTAGAGTATAAACTGAGGAGCCTGAAGGTCAGAATGATGTTTGTACCAGTGAAGATAAACACCACCTGCATCTGTCTCATAGCTACATGTGAGTTTGACAGATTTTCCTTCTGTTTCAGTGACTTCAGTTTGTTGAGGAGTGATTGAGTCTCCAGCTGTTAGTCCTGGAAAAAGAAAGAAGAAAAGTAGTGAAATGCAGTCTGTATATCTGCTTAATGCAGCAGCTTCAACTAAACTTTAATCCCTGTTCTTAAACTCACCTATAATGTGAGATAGAAGCAAAAAGAGGTGCAGCAACATGTCTTTGGAGTTATTAAAGCCAGACAGACAGCACATGAACAATGTTCTTCCACTGCAGCACAATGACCAACAAATAATGTCATTGGATGAGCTCAACTTCAGTGGGCGGGGCCAGTTTAATAGCTGAGCCAATCAAATAGTTTTGTGCTTCCACAGCAGCTCTGTCTCTGTCTCTGATCTTTACTGCTTCATTTCTCTGTTGTCTTTGTCATCAGTCCAATGACACAAGAATCAGAGGTTTAACAGTGTGTGGCTCCCTCTAGTGGATGTTTTGGAGTATTCTGTTGTCTTTGCTCCAAAGGTTTTTGTACAGAGTTTTGGTGTTTCCTGTCACTGTGGGCCTCACAGCACAGTAGTACACAGCAGAGTCTGTCACTGCAGCAGAGGAGATCTCCAGATAAAACTCGCTTTTGTCTTGATCTTTTCTAAACTTCAGCTTTTCTGTTTGCTCTGAATATTCATTGATGAGAAACTGTGGATGTGAACTGGACTTTTGTTTGTACCAGAAGAAGTAACTGACAGATCCTGAATAGTTGCAGGAGACAGTTACAGTTTCTCCTTCCAAACTCATCACTGCATCTTTAGATGGTGTCAGTAAATCCACAGAGGATCCTGAAAACAACAAAGACATATTTCACCATCATGTTTCTGTATCTGTAAACTTAGTTGATAAAAAGTGGATCAATTCAAACAACATCCAAATCTTTTCATGTCTATCATCTCCTTTTACATCTCACTCCATCTTTTGATGACTCACCAGTCTGAAAGGAGACCATCATCATCCAAATGAAAAGCAGGAACATGATTTTCTCTTGGACTGAATGAACAATAGAGAGAACACAGCAGCTCTTCAGCTCCTAAATGAAGTCTTTCATATTCACTGGTGTAGCTCCTCCTTTTGCTGAGCTCTGTTTCCTGTCACTGTTTCCTCATATCTGCAGAGCGCAGAGTCCAACACCCACCAGGAACAAATTCGCTTTATTGCCAGCTATGAGGATCAAGCTCTTGGAATGGTTGCAGATGCCTTTGCTGGTTGAGGTCAGTGACGAATCAGGTGAGGAGGATTCAAGACTGAGTTGAGAGATAAGAATGTACACTGAATGTTCTCAGCTGCATGAAGAGCACATGAGATTTTCTGAGACACAATTAAATAAAAACCTGAGGAAGGTCAAAGGTCATAACTTGTGTGTTGAACTAAAATCTTGTGATATGACATTCTTTCACTGTTTTTTTTTTTTTGCCAGTAACGTGTTATTTACCATAAAGTAATTCAGAGTCATTCATACCACAGTAACCAGAGATGATAATATATTTGTAAATATATAACTTTCTACAGGACTAACTATAATATCTTTATGTAAAAGTCCAGAGCCTCTGAGGATTATCCAAGTATTTATATCTTCACACAACCCAAAGGTCTCCATCGCAGTGTTCATGAAATGCTGGGTTTATCCATCTTCTGGGTGGGCCTACGGTGGAGATTTCCCTGTGAGGGAGCTGGTGGTGACCAGCACCAGAGGGTCTAATTCAATCAACATTACGCCAAATGTTTAACAACTGAATATAATAAAAATTAATTTGTGCCCAGTCAAACATTAATAATAATTAATTAATAACTTATTCTGGTATTACTTTAGTTTTTAATCAAACTTTATATATTTTGTTTGTTTGTTCTAAACTCACCAGATCCAAACAGTAACTCCCTTTTATAGAAATGAGATTCAAAACCAGTTTAAGGAGGCACTGGGTTCAAGATTGGAATCATGTTAAAGTTCAATATAAGAAACTTATTCAGATAATTTCAAAACAGAAAGCTTAATATTCAAATGATAATATCTGCAATTTTCTTGTTTTCCATGGATGTAGAAAAAAAATGATTTCAGCTCGAAACTGATTTGAAACAGAGAGAAATCTTCGACAGCGGAACAGTTAAAGGTAAATGTCCTCTGCCGGAACAACAACCGTGTGACACCAAGAAAGGAAAAGCGCGTGTGTGAACTGAGCAGAGAGTGTGGGACCGAAAGAGTCAGCTCATCACTGTGGTGTTAGCGGCTTTGCACCGACTCCCCGAGCTCTCTGTAATACTTTACATTCATTGATAAGAGAGAGAGAGAGGGAGGGAGGGAGGTGCGTTAACAGTCCCGCTCTGGCGGAGCTTTATCACGTGACACCAGGCGGAAGTAAACAAAGGAAAGGCGCAAATGGCGTTAGCTTTTCACGTGTGTGTCTGAGCGCAGAGAATGTTGTTGTGTGTGAGCCGAGTGTGTGAGCCGAGTGTGTGAGCCGAGTGTGTGAGCTGTGGCAGTAACAATGCCTTCAGTTCAGTATCTGAGAGAGTTTATCAACGAGCGACTAACTGCTGCTGCTGAACAAATATTCTTGGAGTTTGAAAAAACGATCGTCCAGTACGAGGAAGAGATCGACCGTCAGCGCAGACTGCTGGATATCACCTGGAAACCCCAAATCAAACTGCACAGGACAGGTGAGTGTCACTCTGAGGGAGGATCCTAATCACAGCTCTGCGGGACATTTATGATTGTGAGGACTTTTTGGAGATGTGAGCTAACAAAGAGCAAACAGAGGACAGGACTGCACTGTGCTCCATTCAAACAGCAGGCGCTGAAATCAGCCTGGATTTGAGTGTTCTTTATGTAACAGCATAAAGTTAGAACTGTGAAGGTATCACTTTAAAAGAAAATGTAATGTAAAATACCCTCATGTATGTATGCATTAAGATCAGAGTACAGATGCAGATACAGCAATAGAAGTCCTCCTGTGGGTCTCCAATAATATGAATGCATCAGTGTCATTTCAGGCAGCTCATGGTCATTTTCATCACAGACATTCTGCTGATTGTGTTCTCAGTAGCTTGGTTTGTAAAAGTTCAGACTCAGAGTGTGACTTAGCGTTGCACTTAAGTGCAGCATATAGGTTGTTGCTTAGTAACAAGGCATCAACTACGTTGCCTTTCATTATCCCATCCATAAACAGAGACCAGTACTTGCTGAGCGTTTGTGTTGTGAGCTTGATTAGATGTAGGAAACATAAAACAGGTTTTCACCTTCAGATGTTTAAGCACTGAGGATGCAGCCTGGTCATGTACAGGTAGATCCACCCTCTCAGTGTCAGGGCTTTCGTGCACAGGAACAACATCAGCATAAAACAGACACTATGGCTGTGTCTCAATTCAGGGTCTGCAGCCTTAAAGGCCGCATTTTAATGCCGATTACGTCACAGCGGCGCGCCGAAGGCTGTCCCAGTTCAAAGGCTGCTCGAAATGCGGCCCTCAAATGTGTCCTTCATTTACCTGAATTTTAAGGATGTGGCGGTGTAGACTTCGTGGCCCAACATATCCCAGACTTCATAGTGTGGCAGTGGGTGTGGATAATTTTGCCGAAAAAAAACAGCCGAAGAGTAAACTTGGAAAAGTAAGTACTGAATATGATGTCACTTATTTATGTGCGAATGTTTAAGAACATTAAAACATTACTGTTGGCCACATGTCGGCAAAGTTATGTGACATTAGTGATGTTTGTACTTTCAGCGTTTACTTGGTTTTAAAGCCTCTACTTCTAAATATATATATTTAGTCGACCTTAATCTTACAGAGAATGTGATGATTTATGGATAATTAAAGTCAGTCATATATCCACAAACACAACAAGCTGAAAGTCAGTGATGCTGCTCAGTTTGCAGTCCTGAATATGACGGCACAAGCAGGATTCACTGCACTGTTAATGTTAGCTATGTTATATTGCTGCCTCTGTTCGGTGGTGTCGAGCCAAACGGACTTTAACGTGTGTTTGAACGAGCTGACGGTTCACTCGTTAAGCTGAAAGAAAGATGCTTTAATCACAGGAGTCACACATGTGTCCACTGGACCATCTGGGAACTCTTCTTGTTTAGCACTCGTAATAACACAAACACTAAATCCTCCTTCTCTTGTGCTGTTTTGTAGCAGTGTATACACCTGAGACTGTCACCTGTCTGTCTGTCCTGCACTCTCTCTCTGTTTCTTTCTCTCTGATTGTGGAATAAAAGTATGAACATGTATTTATAAGTTACACTTGTGTTTGAATCCTGCAGCTTATCACACATTTGATTTCCATGTGTGACGACTGCAAGTGTCCAGAGTGAGGACAGACTGAGGGACCCACTGCTGCACATCATCTGTGAGGCTTTGCACCCCTGATGATCCACCAGGACAAACTCAGCAGTGTGTGAGGAAGAGGAGGAGGAAGAGCCAGCAGCAGCTGACAGATGGAGAGAATAGACAGACTGTTCCCTGTTTGTGAAGGACTGCTAGGAAAGTTTAAAATGACTAATTGTCTGTCCTGAATCAGTCTTATTAGGTAATGTTCAAATAATGTTATCATCCCAGTGTTTTCAGTGTGGGAGAAAGTACTCAGGGCCTTCAAGTTACACACTATGAAAGGCAGCAACAAGTTTAATATTCAGAAACCTAAAGTATGTATCAGCAGCAGAATGGAGCTAAAAATAAATGTTTGTTTCAGTTCTATGAAGCTTTGAGTATTTTGGATTAGTAGCACTGCTGTGTTTGTTGCATCATATTGCTGTAACTGTTTATATGCTTTATATATTCTGAGCTAAGTTGATCTATAGTGTTACATCATATTCTATAAGGATGTTATGTGTTTGTAGACTTTCTGCCCAGTTTGACCCATTTAGCAGAAGTCAGCCTGTTTAAGGCTCTGATATCTATTCTGTATGACTTAAAGCAGTTATGACATGGTCTGATTTTCTCACCCAATAAAGTAATATTTCATATATCAGTCTGATCTCCATTCTATCAGAAACAGTTATCACAGCTCGTACATTTTCTTTTTATACATGTATGTAAGCATTGAGCCAAATTTAGTAATGCCAACATATTGAAAGAACAATGTTTGTCTCTTATATATAATACATCTGTATATACACTGTCAGAGATACTTGTCTTTGAGTGAAGATTTAAGGTGATAGGAAATATAAATAAGTGCAACTTGAATCTTTACTGAAGCTCAGTATTTGGCACAGAGTTTACTGCTGTAGTAACTAATAATGATTAATATAATAACTTTAATATTGCCCATATTATATTAACATTACCAAAGTGAGATGACTTTAGTCTCATGAACAACATGAGCTAATTGTTATTTACTAGCTAATCTTAAATGACTGTTCAGTACAGAAATGAAGCCCAACAATCATGTTTTACAGTCCTGTGGTCTCGGCCTCAGATACTTATTAAATCACACAGAGCTCATGTAGAGACAAATGAACAAAATATGTTCTCCTTCATTTCTGTCAAACAAAGCTGTATGAAACATTTCCAGTATCATGGTTGCTAGGCAACCTGGGCAGCGACGGAGGCTAGACCGTCCCCTTTCACAAGCCTCGCACTTCCGGCCTTAGCAGTCTTTGAGCACGCAGCCCTTGAGGACCGTTAGGGCTGCAGAACCTGAATTGGGATACAGCCTATGAGACCCGTTCAGACTACAGGTGAGAAACAGCTGCTGATGTCTGGTAATCATGATAATCTTATTGTCAGTGTTTGAGTCACCTGCTGTACTCGAGAGTGTAAAGAGCAATGGGAGAGAAATCGGGTGAATTTGAACAAGAATTTGTTTTCAGGTTGTTGCACTCTAGTTATAGTATTAGTTATTGTATTGTCTCATTACTTGTCATTTCTGTTTATTAAAAAAACAAAAAAAAAACCAACAACTATTTATTATAACTTTAAGAAAAAAATTTGTTTCTTCATTATTTTTGTTTCTTTTCACTCTGGACCGTGTGTACATAATTTCGTTCCACCTCATGTTAACGTGTGATGCAAATGACAAATAAAGCTCCTTGAATCCTTGAATGAATGTGCAGCTTTGAAACCATGTACTTACTGTTTGCTAACCAGACCTCAGTTTGTTTGACAACAGTGAAGATTTCAGCTCTGACTAGAATTCCTTTAGTGTGTTTCTGTGTGACACATTATAGAGTGCTGTGGAGCCTTATTTGTGTTTGAAACAACAATCTGCCTGCTTAGATCTCTTCTTTACATTTCATTTACATTTGGAGCTGGCTTAGATCTGGCTTATCGAAGACCAAGAAGCGGCTACTGCTGTTCAAAATCCCATAAGGCTGGCTGACATGATAGACGATTGGCAGGGCTGTGAGAGGGCTGCTCGATTATGGCAAAAATGATAATCACGATTATTTTCACTGAAATTGAGATCTCGATTATTTGACGATATTTATTTAACAATAACAATGTATTGAATAATGGCTTTAAAGATTGTCAAAAAATAATATAAAATGGTGTGCAAATACTGATAACCGTGCAAATGTTTGCAATATAAAAAATAAATGAAAAATGTAAACATTAATGTTTAGTGAACTTCAAACTACTGTATAATATTTATGCATACAAATAACCAAACATCAAGGCAAGCTGTGTAGCCACAAAATGCACAATTGCGTCAATCTGACATTGAGGTATGTCAACTAAAGTTGCTGCCTGAACAAAAATAAAATTAAACACTGAAAGTAGTACCTTTTATAAGAAATAAATAAAAACTAGTAGGCCCGAGTCCCATACAATCTCAAAATGGCTCAACAAAACATGGTTTCTGAAGAGGTTCTGTGATAGCTTCCACCACCCCAGTGGGTCTTCCTCTGTGTCCAGGGTCCCTGCCTGGAAGTAGGCCTGAAGCTCAAAAGCTATGGCCTGTTCCAGTTGACGAGCATGTTCTGCACCTGGAGCTGTGCTGTGAGGGGCCTTAAAGAAGCTGCTTAGGCCCTTTTTCATCTTCTTTTGGTTTGATGCACCATCATCAGCAACCTCCGTGTTACCAACGGGTGTCCCCATCACTGCAGCCTCCTTTAATGGGACAAACATAAAATGACAGCAACACAGAATGAGGAACCAGTTTTATCTGTCTCAGGTTTGGCATTCTAAAATACAATCCTTAAATAATTACTATAAATAATACTAAGATAGATAGATAGATAGATGTTTAGTATCTTTATAAATACCATGATGGACTTCATTTCCATTGTCAGTCTGGCTTTTATTGTCTCTTGGCTGATAGTATTCTCCTCTTGATGCATTTTGAGAGGTCTGTGTCATCATCTTGCTCAGCCAAAATCGAGTTGTTAAATAGGTGGAGTGTTGGTTTTATAAAAGACACACTCACATATTTCTCTCCAGAAAGTGCATCAGTGAATTCAACCAGAGGTCCCAGGGTCTTGTTGATGGCCTCAAGGACATCAATGTCCTGCCATGAGGGGATGAGGTGCCTGGTTCCTCTGTCTTGGGAGAGGACACGGGCAATGGCCTTCTGCTGCTCAAGGACTCTGGAAACCATGGCCTGCCTAGATCCCCATCTGGTTGGACACTCAGTCTTTAAGGAGTGGTCTGGCAGTTTGAGGTCTATCTGTGCCTTTTTCAGCTCTCTCTTTTTTTTCCAACTGAATGAAAAGGTGCTGACCACTTGTTTGCAGACTCCCACTGCACGCTCAATCCTGTGATCTTTCATGGCTCTTTCTATAAAAACATAAAAAATATAAACAAGCATTATCTGGATGATGATTGTCATTTCCTTGAGTGTGATGAATAAGAAAAAGTGATGGTAGCTTATTTATGTGTTTGTATAATTCATAGAAAATGTGTATGACTGTGAGAATGAATAAAAGTATCTCTGAATTTAAATCGTTTTTTATATATTATATTCATTCGAAGCATTATGTTGTATACTTATTGAAAGAAAATCACATTATGCATCATATTCAGTAGGAATTAGGCCTACTCACCTATGGCCAAATGTAATCTGTGCCCAAAGCACTGGAGCCTCATCCAGCCATTCAGTTCTGCAGCCAGTATGACATATGCATTGTTGTCTGTGGTTATACAGACGAGTTTACTCTCCTCCAGATCCCACGTAGCCAGTGCTTGTTTCAGACCTGCAGCTATGTTCTGCCCTGTGTGGTCTCCTGGGAAAAATGATGTCTGGAGACATTTCGTTTTCATGTTGAAATCCATGTCAATGAAATGTACCGTGAGGCTCAAAGGCTCCATGGTGCGGCTTGACCACAAGTCCGTTGTGGTGACAAAATATTGGGCTGTAGCCACTTCCTTTGCGACACCATCATGACACTCATCATATAAAGCGGGAATCGCCACTCGACTAAAATAGTGACGAGATGGCAAGTTATACCGTTTGTCCAAAGTGTTGATTAGTTTCTTAAAGCCGGTGTTAGGGTTCAATGTTGAGAGAAGAATCCATAAAAACCACAGATCCAGGCGTGTGCAATTTAGACGGCATTTTAATGAACACATGTGTGAGTTCAACAACCCAATCAGTGTTGAACTGTCTTTCTCATATTCAGACAACTGTTTTATGGGGTTAAGAATTGTACAGCCCCCTTTTCTGTTACTAGGCAGATTTACGTCACACCAAAACCACAATGACTTTTAACATAGAACATCATCTTCGTGTCGACGGCTGATGCTTCCTGTTAGCCATATCTTCGCTGTCGCTTATCTCCCTGGAACATCAGGTGCACTTCCTGTAGAAAATGTCACTCATACAGGCACAACTTCTGCATTTCTGCCCTACCAAAATAGATCTACCATGGTGTGTATGTGTGTGTGCGTACACGTGCGAGGGCGCGTGCATGCTGTGTACTGCGTACGTGTCATGACCTCTCACTATTTGTCTGTCTGTACGTGCAGAGTTTGCATCTGCTTTCTGAACCTTAGTTGACCTCAACTTAAGCAACTTGAACTTTCCCCTATCAGTGATCCCTCTAACTAAGTGTGTGTTAATCAACGATACATGCATAATAACACCCTGCTCTTTGGCTTGCACTCACTCTGCTTTCGGTTTCACTTCTGCAAAACATGCTCTGCAGACGCATTTCCTGTCTCATTTTGGCACAGAGAGTATTTTCCTGTCTCTGCCCTCTACACAGAGATCATAAAAGCATTAATAACATTTAACTTATAGATTCAACTCAACCATTTAAAATGGTTCTTCTTTGGACCTGTAATAAAGGCTAATATAATACCAATATGTTTGAACATCTGAATGCATCTGAATGCAACATCCCTATTAATACTGAAATGTTAATGATGATTAAAAAATAGCAGCAAATAATAGCAGGAAAATATTTCTATTCCTCTCACCGGGGTTGTTCACTGTGTTAATTGAGCAGTGGTCTTTGGCGAGGAAAAACGTTACCGCGTTTGTTATCTCCTTGTGTCTCTGGGAGCTGGTGGGATATTTAGTCGCGTCGTACAGGGTAGCGTGAATGGAGGTCTGTGAGGATGAAGCAGGTGTTGTTGAGTTTTTCTCTATGTTCCTTCATTGTTTGATCGTATGTCACTTTGTGAGCGCTCTTCAAATTTGTAGTGTTGCTCTGTGGTGCAGCTGCAACACCGTAGCAAAGTTTACACACTATATCGACTTGATCCACGTCTGACTCCCCGAACCCATAATGTTTCCACACCACTGAAGTCGTTTTACCTCTCTTTTCAACCAACGGCATTCTTTCTTTAGCAGCCATTATCCTCTCCTCTCCAAATAACGTCTGCTTAGCTTTCCTCGGGTACTCTTAATTGATGTGACGCGTGTTCGAAACGCAGAGAGGTGCGCTCGATTTTCCACCTCGCGAGAGTAAAGCATGAGGGAGGTGCTAAGAATCGGCTCAGTCATTTTTAATGATCGTTGAAAGCCCAGATCGTAATCGAGATTAAAATTCGATTAATTGAGCAGCCCTAGCTGTGAGTACTCAGACTGTGTTTTGAACGCAATATGGATAAGATCTTGGAGAAGAACAACGGGAATTGAGATAATTGGTGACCAGTGATGGACATTAGACCAACTGTAAAAACTGGATGCAGTTGTTCTCACTAAACCCAAACATTCACCATCTTCACTCATGCAGCTATCCCACTGGCACCAGCTGAAGGCCTGCCAAGGTCGAAGCCGACTGGAACAACAAATTCTTCCCATGATTACAGGATTGTTGTCAGAACTCTTTGTCCCTCCTTCAAGGCCACCTGGGTCCACTGGAGACTGTTGACCTTCGCTTAACCGGGCGTGATGACACTTTCTCTCAGCTGAACACGGGATACACATGCACACACACGAAACATGTACACTGACGCTGATACGCCCTCACTATCACCCTCCCTCCCCTGAATCCAATGCCTCCTCCCATGCTTACCTCCCATCGGATGTGGACACCGGATCAGCTGGAGGCGCAATCGAAGATTGCAGCGGTCCCAGATCACCTGTACACACTGGAATATTCTCCCATGTTGCTTGTCTGTGTTTTATTGTGTTATGGTTTGTTGATATCTGTGCATTCCTGTATTATTCTTTTGTGTTACACATTTCACTGTTTTTTTCCCCCTTGCTACCTAGCCTGACCTGTCTCCCCAATGTGATGTTTGTGTATTGTATGTACGGTCGGCAAGGTCTGTCATCTTGGTTGTGGGCAACTGCAACTGACAAATAAAGGCTCTCTCTCTCTCTCTCTTTTATAATGTCATTAGTTGTCTTTTTTTTTTCTTCCTCCAGACGTCCCACAGCAGCCTGTCTGTAAGGAGGAGGAGGTTCTCATTGAGCTGCAGCTCTGTGACCAGGAGGAGCCAGAACCTCCACAGATTAAAGAGGAACAGGAGGAACTGTGCAGCAGTCAGGAGAGAAAGCAGCTGGAACTGAAGGAGGAGACCGATACCTTCATGGTGACTGCTGCTGAGCAAAGAGACCACAGTGAACCAGACAATGATCGGCTCATCACTAATAACTCCCCTCTTGCTGAGAGCCAAGATCAGGGAAGAAGCAGGAGTGCAGATCCAGGATCAACGAGAAATCCAAACATAAGTAAAAATGCAGAAAGCTCTCCTTTGTCAGAGAGTCGGTCCAGTACTGGTGCAGGTACAAAGTCGTTAAAGTGTGATGTCTATGAACAAACCTTTATGCATGAGTCCCAAATGACTTTACATAACAGAGCTCACACAGGTGAGAAGCTGCATGTTGGTAACTCTGCTGGGAAAGGTTTTAATCAGAACGGTGCTGTGTTGGAGCGCGTGAGAGTTCATGCAGGTAAAAATCTCTGTAAGACTTGTGGTAAAATGTTTTCTAGCCAATCAGTACTTAGAAGGCATACACAGATCCACACAGGTGAGAAGCCATATTCCTGTAAAACATGTGGGAAAAACTTTCGTCGAACTTGTCATTTGACCCGTCACATGAGAACTCAGACAGGTGAAAAACCGTATCCTTGTCAAACATGTGGGAAGAGTTTTCTTTCAACAGATCATTTAAATATCCATGTGAGATCTCACACAGGCGAGAAACCGTATCCTTGTCAAACATGTAGTAAACAGTTTTCTACGTCATCGTCACTTAAACAACATGTACGACTCCACTCAGGTGAGAAGCCGTACTCTTGCAAAACATGTGGGAAAAGTTTTCGTCACAATAAAAGTTTGTTTTTCCACATAAGAACTCACACAGTTGAGAGGTCACATGTTGGTAACACCTCCAGTAAAAAGTTTTCAAATTCAACATCACTTAAAAAACACAGAAATTCATTCAGGTAAATAGCTGCATTCCTGCAAAACGTGGGAAAAGTTTAAATTCTCATTTGACTAGCCACGTAAATGTTGAACATCAGCTATTTTCTCCTGCTGAGAGCTCACACAGGTGAGAAGCTGTAGTCTTAACATATTTTTAGAAAAGGTCAAATATTTGGAGCCAAGTTTGACACAAATGTACAAATTCATGCTGGTTCAAATGTTTTTGCTTTTGGCTTGAAAACCTGTTCAGACTTCTACAATGATTGTTTGACTGTATTACATGTCGCAATGTGTGAACTAAATCTGATGATACCTGTCATGTTGAAGCTTTTTTATTCGTCAGGGAAAATATGATAAATCTTTTTTTGAAATTGATGGCAGCAACAGGTCTCAAAAAAGGTTCGATAGAGGATTCAAGAGGCTCAGCAGTCCCCCTGGTCTTTGTTGTGTTTTTGGTTTTCTGATGCTCCAGAGGTTTCAGTTGGTGAAAGGTCTGGACTGCAATAGGGCTGCGACTAAAGATTACTTTGGTAGGCGACTAATCTGGCAATTTGTCTTTGATTAGTCAACAATTATTTCGATAAATCTTGTCTCCGCTTCCTGTGGGAAGACTTCCTGTTCTAGGCTTTAGTACCTCACCTGCTCAGGTCTGCCCACCTGTGAGTATCACCCTCTTGTCTCGTCCCACAGAAAATTAAAACAATGACCCAGGAGACATAAGAATTTGAAAATAATCAAATGTATTTTTAACATCAATACTTAAATATTTAGTCCTATTTTACTCAGTAGGACTGTCCAAATAAAAATGAAATAAATACAAATATTAAGCAATATGAATTAAAGTTCTAGTAGTATTTAAACCAAAAATTCAGCTTTAAAGTAAATAAAAAAAGATTTTGTTTTCCAGTCCAAAATAACAAGTTTCCAAAGTTTACAGATGATTCTGTTTTGCTGTTCGCACTGCCTTCTTCTTCGTTAGTATTGAGTGCAGTCTTGGCAGACAACATAGGTGACACTGCCCCCACAGCTTCCTGTAGTGGGTTTTAGTTTAAATTAAAAAAAACAACAACAACATTTATGTGGTTTTAAGATGTGACAAGAAATTTCTATGTCAGTGTCATCGATTATGTCGACGAATCATTGTAGCCCTACAAATTAACCTCACTGTTTTCAAAATGCTCCTCCACCTGTTTTCTTTAGCACCACTTAATTCTCCAGCCTTTGTTGTTCCATCTTGAAACATCTCGCTGCATTAAAGTCAAAACAAGTTTATAGTTTTCTTAAAATTGTAGATTTTTTCAGCATTTTATATGTTTTTTTTTTTCTGTTCTATTTTGAATAAAATATGGGTTTCTGAGATTTGCATTCTGTTTTTATTTCTATTTTACACAAAGTCCCAACTGTTTTGGAATTGGATTTGTATAACTGCTAACCCAGCTTTGAGTTGGACTCCTGCTGAAGGACAACATTAAATCGTTGAGAACATGGTTCGATCCTGGATTGTAGTCCAGGAAAAGAATGTAGACTTTGTTTCTCACACAAACAGTTTCCTCTGTGTCTGCTTTAGTGTCCTGAGATAAAATCATGCAGTGAATTTAGTTTTTCCTTTATATTTCTGTAATAAAAGTTTGTTTACTTATAATTTTGTATTTTTTATTTCTTTGTGTCTGAACGTTCCTACAGTTGGTTTGTGGTTGATGTGGATTTGCTGCTCATGTGAATCCTCCCACAGTGTTTCATTAGCAGCTGTAACCACAGTGACTCTGATAAAACAGGAATTAGCAGAATCCATCTGATATGAAGCTGTGCTTTGAATACCACTTCCCTCCTCTTTGAAGAGTAGTCAGATATCTGTGTTCAGGTTTTTGTACAGCCTCTTCTACACTTTGTATCACTGTGTTTCTAGAGCACAGTAGTAGAGAGCTGTGTCTGCCAGGGTTAGGGCTGTTATGGTCAGATTAGTTGATGTAGGTGATGTTTCTGATTTATATCCATTATCAGGAATATATTCATTGCCACTCCATGATCTTGCTCCTTTCCAGAGTATAAACTGAGGAGCTTGAACATCAAAATGATGTCTGTACCAGTAAAGTAGTGGAGTGCTATCACTTGTCTGATAGCTACATGTGAGTTTGACAGATTCTCCTTCTGTTTCAGTGACTTCAGTTTGTTGAGGAGTGATTGAGTCTCCAGCTGTGAGTCCTGGAAAAAGAAAGAAGAAAAGTAGTGAAATGCAGTCTGTATATCTGCTTAATGCAGCAGCTTCAACTAAACTTTAATCCCTGTTCTTAAACTCACCTATAATGTGAGATAGAAGCAAAAAGAGGTGCAGCAACATGTCTGTGGAGTTATTAAAGCCAGACAGACAGCACATGAACAATGTTCTTCCACTGCAGCACAATGACCAACAAATAATGTCATTGGATGAGCTCAGGTTCAGTGGGCGGGGCCAGTTTAATAGCTGAGCCAATCAAATAGTTTTGTGCTTCCACAGCAGCTCTGTCTCTGTCTCTGATCTTTACTGCTTCATTTCTCTGTTGTCTTTGTCATCAGTCCAATGACACAAGAATCAGAGGTTTAACAGTGTGTGGCTCCCTCTAGTGGATGTTGTGGAACAGCTTCTTCCCCACAGCTGTCAGACTCCTGAACTCTGCCTCCTGACATCTGACCCACGTTAAACTCATGAACTGAACATACACACACCCACAACCACTAGCACTTTACCACTACTGTATAGTTCTGTGTAAATATCATTCTGTACATACGATAATTTTTAATCCTACAACTGTTTATAACTTGCATAGTTCACATTTCTGTATAACTGTATATCTCAGATTTCTGTATAGTTTTTATTTCATATTTATATCCTGTTCATAGCCTGTACATAGCTTGTACTCACTACAGCCTGTACATACTTATAGTTATAGAATATTCATAACATACTTCACACCGTGTACATGATAACATACCATAATAGACCCATTTCTCTAATATACTTACACATCTATATTATTGCTAATATATGTTGTAATATATCTATATCATGGCTAAAGCACTTCTGGATGGATGCAAACTGCATTTCGTTGCCCTGTACCTGTGACATGTGCAATGACAATAAAGTTGAATTCTATTCTATTCTATAATTTCCTTAGGGGTTAATAAAGTATTCTGATTCTGATTGTTTCAGGATGACCTGCCATTATCCAATCACACATCTGCTTACCTGTATCTTTGGCTCGTTTCTCCTCCTCCTCTTTTCTCTTTTTTCTAAACTGACCACCTGATGGCTTTAAACTTTTCTTGTCCATCTTCCATTGGTTTAAATTTTGCACTCCAGTATGAACACCCATCCCTCAACCCGAGGATCACCACAACATAACCTAATAGACCTACACCTTAGTTCACAGATTCACTTTGTCTAAGGTTTATTTCTGGGATTTCACACAACCCAGGATTCAAATCATGAATCCATAATGGGCTTGGATTTACAGCATTATGAATGAAATGTGCTCTATTTGGAAGCATCAAACTGTAAATTTTAAATTGTTATTGATCCCTTTACTCCTGGTCCTCAAGTGTATACTTATTTTCTTACTCTTCTTATATATATTGTTTGTTTATTTGCACTGCTGTAACTGGAGCCTCGTCGTCTTGTCTCTCTATATACTGGACTGTATGTAGCGGAGATGACAGTAACGTTTACTTTGACTTCAGCAGCGAGCAGGCGCACCGAGGGCTCTCGCGCTCACTTTTCGCGTATAGAATTTCGGAAAAAAAACATCGGTGCAAATTATAAGTCTGTATCATAATGTCTGGTGTGTTTTATTTTGTTTTATTTTGTGAGTTGGTTATTAGATGCTGCTCCAGCCAGCCAGAGAATCCCCCGCCGCCCCGCCCTCTCCTCCCTGTGCCACAAGCAGCAGGTGCACCTCGCAAACGGAGGGCGCCCTTACTCCCAGCAAATGGGCGATAGAAAATCGATCGGTGCCTATGATATTCCCAATATGCGCTGGCATGACGTTGGGGCAGCATGAGTACAAGCAATTTATTAATTAATTTATTTATTTATTTGCCGATGCCCGTGATGCCGCCCCCCACCACGATGCCAACACTTAATTGGTTTAGGTCTTATTTGTCATATAGAACTTTCTCTGTCAGCCTTCTCGGTTCCGAATCGTCTTCTGCTCCTCTGTCATGCGGCGTCCCACAGGGCTCAATTTTAGGGCCACTGCTCTTTTTACTGTATCTATTGCCTCTGGGTTCCATCCTTAGAAGGCATGGGATCTCATTTCATTGTTATGCCAATGACTGCCAAATTTATTTGCCACAAAAGCAGAAGGATGGCATCTCCATAAAACCTCTCTTGACATTAAAGCTTGGTTGGCTCTAAACTTTTTAAATTTCAATGAAAAGAAAACAGAAGTGTTGGTGTTTGGACCTAGTGGTCCCTGTGAGTCCTCCTCTGTTGTTTTAGGATCCCTGGAAGTCTATTTTAAACCTGTTGTTACTGACCTTGGTTTTAAGTTGGACAGTGATTTTAAATTGGACAACCAAATCAGAGCAGTGGTGAAGTCCAGTTTTTATCATTTAAGGCGAGAGTGAAATCTTATCTTTCTAGGCAGCACCTTGAAACAGTGATCCATGCTTTTATTTCTTCCCGCTTGGACGACTGTAACTCACTTTATGTGGGGGTCAGTCAGTCGTTGCTCTCACGTCTGCAGCTGGTTCAAAATGCGGCTGGACAACTCCTAACAGGAACTCTTTAAAGAGAGCATATAACCCCCGTGCTAGCCTCTCTGCACTGGCTGCCTGTGTCTTTCAGAGTTAATTTTAAAATTCTCATGTTTGTTTTTAAATGCCTTCACAGTCTTGCCCCGCCTTACCTCTCTGAGCTTCTTCATCCCCACATACCCTGTCGGTCTCTCAGGTCAGCTGATCAGCTGCTCCTGGAGGTACCGAGATCCAGGAGGAAGCTCAGAGGGGACAGGGCCTTCTCTATTGTGGCTCCAAAATTATGGAATAATTTGCCCTTGCACATTAGAGAGGCCCCTTCACTGTCCACTTTTAAATCGCGTCTTAAAACCCACTTTTTGGCTCCTTGGCTTTTAACCTCAGTGAGACTTAGTTTCTCTTTTAATTGAAGTAGTTATTTAATTAATGATTTCACTCATCTTTTATTTGGTTTTATTATTTATATCTCATGTAATTTTATTTTACAGTTCTAATGTACAGCACTTTGTGTCAGCTGTGGTTGTTTTAAAGTGCTTTATAAATAAAGGTGATGATGATGATGATGTCATTGTAGGGTCTTTACCTCACAGTGTTAAGCCCATTGAGGTGACTGTTTGGTGCTATATAAATAAATTTGTATTGAATACAACCATGTTACTCCCTCTACAGCACAGAGTTCCTGTTGCACACTGAGAAGAGGACATCAGAGATGAGCAGTATTGCAAAAAAGTAATTAGATTACTGTTACTTTCCCGTACCCATGCTGCATTACTAAACTGTGACTTTGTTTGTGAATGTGTCTCATGACAGTGACGTCTGTGGCAGCAACAGACGTGTGCAGATCAACATGGATAATATGGTGTGATGGAGAGAGTACGAACACGCAGCGTTTAAAGCGTGGAAGTAATCACATTACTTTGAGTTTGAGTCTGTAAAGAGTGACAGAAACATTAGCGTCCGCTGTACACTCTGTGTGGGCAGAAAACTTCCATGGGAGGAAGCAATTGAGGAAGCATTTGAGCGTAAGAAGCTGCACTATGCCGACTTGGCAGCTGAGGCAGAGGACAGAGGCTGGAAGATCAAGGTGTGCCCAGTGGAAGTGCAGTGCAGGGGCTTTGTGGCCAGTACAACAGCAAAACTGCTTAGAGAGATTGGGATCAGAGGACAGGTGCAACGGCAGGCTATAAGAGAACTAGCTAACACTGCTGAGAGGACCAGTCACTGGCTATGGTTAAAAAGGACTGACATCACTTGGGCAGCTAAAGCACTCAGCTAACCACGAGAGAAAAGAAATATTCTGCTCTTCTTCCCTTTTCTGGGAGGCAGTGGGGAGGTAGAGAGTACAGCCCGATCCGGCAGGGAGGTGTGGGAAGCCAGATCGGACGCCTCCCTTCCGGCTCTCCTCTCTGCTCTCTCCTATCTTGTCCCTTTTGTCTTACTTCTCTCTATCAACTTTTCTATGCTTTTGAAGAAGTGAGGCTCCATAAATGCTAAAGAGGTAAGTATCATTTCTCAGTTGCAGTAGATAGAAATAGATAGAAAGTAAACTGTAGGAAACTAAACAAAAGAAAGAAGAGAAATAACAATTTAACATAAATCAGTGACACACTCGAGGGCCTGATCAACCCTGGCAGGGCCTCCTTGGATGAGGGTGTCTAGTGATAATGGCTGAAACACCTGATGAATTCAAGGTCCACTGCTGACGATGTGTCCCAAATTTTAATATGATAAGCTAGATCGATCTCTAATCCCTAAACCTAACCAAGGAAGAAAAATGGCAGATTAGCCTGAGTAAAAGACCGAAAGTTGAGGCACACAACGATGTGTGCTGCTGGCAAAATTTCTGGGCTGCCTTTCCTCATAACAGCCGTCCCTCAAGAGTCTCTCCATCTTAAGCAATGCATTATCAGGGACTGTAACATCTAGTCCTTTTAACTGAATCTACAGCAAAAAATTAAACTTCAAATCTGAGCGAGCAGCGAGCGTGCTGCCACGGGAATGTGACAATCACAGAGAGACTCCCGCATCCCCCCACTGACATGACCGCTGTGGGCAAACCTCCACCCGCCCCACTCCTGCTAAACAGGTGAAAATAGATTTAAGAGCGACAGGACTGAGTGCTGCTGAATCTTTGATTTTATTTATTTTTGCTGTTTTACTTGCATCTATTTGAAAGAGTGTAAACACAAAACTTTATTTTATTTTATTTGCTGGAATATTCAGAAAATAGGTTTAAATGTTAAACACATTTCTTCAAGTCAAAGAATTTAATTTTTGCTTGATGCAATGTGCATAAAGTTAAAAGATTAATACTAATAAAACAAATTTTAGAAAGAGACTTTTTCATTTGATTCAGTTTTATATGATGGATTATGGGCTAAAGGTCTATTTCTTTATTACGTACTGAGGTTATGTATCATGTTTTTTAAAAGTAACTAAGTAATAAGTAACTAATTACTTTTGAATATAAGTAATCAGTAAAGTAACAAGATTACTTTCTTTGAGAAGTAATCAGTAATTAGTAACTAATTACTATTTTCATGTAACTGGACCAACGTCTGAGTTATTATTTGCAAAACAGACTCCTTACAGGTCCTGAGCTGACAGCTTCATGATACCGGATTGCAAAGGGACTAAAATACATTGTTGTATAAACCTTGATGTCCCGAGGTCATTTGTTCAATGTTCTTTGATCCGTGGTTGTTGATCAATGGTCATGACAATTTGCATATTAATGATAAAGGAACTGACTTCACAGTCCGTTGTTCATTCAGTGGTGCTAGTTTCCGTAGTTGTGCAAATGTACTGTTTATAAAGTTGACGAAACCTACAGTCAGCTGAGACTGAAGAAGTCGCCTGGATGAGTGACGAATCGTTTCTCACACTGAAAACGTCCAGATGAACAGAATCAACTTTTTGGAACTTGGTGTCCCAGCTTTCAATCTGTACACAGACTGTTTGAAAAGTTCTTTCTTCAAGTGTTATTGTGAGAGTAAAACTGAAGCCACAAAAATTGATGCTCAACACGCTCAGTTTGCTAAATGTTTCATATCAGGCCAAGAAAAACTCTTTATGAGAAATACTTAAATAATAAATCACCAGAGTTTAGTTTCTGCTCTACTTTCTTACTTTAGACTCACAAAACTCACAACAGCACTTAATGATTTACAGTGGACTGAGTCACGTGTCACACTAGTGAAGTGGAATGAAAAGAAGGGTTTATATCCAACCAAAGCCCTGGGCTTTAACAGTGTGTGGCTCCCTCTAGTGGATGTTGTGGAGTATTCTGTTGTCTTTGCTCCAAAGGTTTTTGTACAGAGTTTCGGTGTTTCCTGTCACTGTGGGCCTCACAGCACAGTAGTACACAGCAGAGTCAGTCACTGCAGCAGAGGAGATCGTTATTTGTCTTTGATCATCAACGACTTTGAATGACACTCTGGAGAATTCTCGCTTCAATAAATCTCCATTTCCCAAATGAGAGATCAGGAACTCTGGTGGTTTTCCTGGATATTGTCGATACCAGAAGAAATAATCATTGACATTGGCTTGTCCAGAAAATCTGTAGGACAGAGTGAGAGTGTTTCCTTCTAAAGTGGACTCTTCATCCTTGACTGCAGTGAGCTGATCACAGCTGACACCTAAATGAAGAGATAAATGTTGTTAAAGACGATGTTAAACTGTGAGCGCCTGTTCCAGTGATTTCTAGCAAACAGATCCTTTAAAGACATTTCTTCTTCCTGCTTTAACCGACCTGTTAGTGTGATCAGAAACAAAGGAAACATGAGCCAGTAATGCAGTGACAGCATCTTCCACACACTATCTGTTCTGTATGCTTTAGATATTGAATGTATCTGACAGTGGGAGTCCTTTTCTGCTCTGCTCTGTGACAGTGTTGCTCCTCCTTCAGCCTCTTCCTCCTCTCATATCTCTGCATGTCCAGCTTCATCTTCATTTAGCTGCAGAAAGTTGCTGCTCATTGGGTCGATTTGGTGAATCTCACATTCAGACAGTTTGTTCATGCTGAAATGTCACGTTCACCTTAATGTGAGCACAATGTCTACTGTCTTTAATAGAGCAAATAATGTCAGGTGCTGCTACCAGATATTCATAATAATAAATTTGTTTTAATATTATTTATTTGAAGTGAAGTAGTAGTTATGTAGCAGACATTAGTAAATGTCTCTAAGGTTGTTTACACCAGGGGTCTCAAACTCGTGGCCCGGGGGCCACTTGCAGCCCACGTCACCCCTCCTTATATATATTGCAATTTGGCCCTTAAAGTGACTTTTTTGTTAGGGAGGATTTGTTTGTTGTTGAGTGCAATGTTAAAATAAGTTCTTTAAAAGCCAAAAATGATTTGATATGAAGCCAATATGAGCAAAGAGTACAAAGATGTTGAGGTGTGAGTTCAGTGAGAGAGTCAAAAACTAATGTGTACTCTTATGTCTGCATTTTTATTTTGTTAAATACAAACAAAATGATAGCAGAAGTGCTGCCACGTGTCTGAACAGAAAGAGAGGACCGATGTGTTTATTTGGTAGATCAATGAAGGCTGCAGTTAGTGAAGAGTGGGAAAAAGAAATGTGTGTTCATGTTTGCTGTTTTGTCTTATAGAATATTTGAAATTTAAAAAAACAAACAGAACACTACATTTTCAGAAATAGTTGTGGATGTTTGTTTGTGTGTTTTTGTACTACTTGATCACTAAAGTAACCCTCCAATGAGATGACAGTGCCAGCAGTGGCCCACAGCTCATTTAAGTTTGAGACCCCTGGTCTACAGTGTGCAGCATTAAACATGACAGAAAATCTGATAAATAAATTGATTTTTTAATATAAGGAAATATTTTAGTAAGCAGTCTCTGTTGAAGTAAAAAAATTGACTTTTTCGCTGTCACCACAGTTTCTAGTGGAAGTAGCTGATATAGTCATGCATCGTGTGCCATGTCATGATCCAGAATGGCGGCTACATCACTGCATTAGCTATAAACACCTGTGAAGTAGCCCACCTGGGAGGGTTGGGGTTAGCAGTATCTGTCTCATGAAATCAGCTAATCCAGGTACATGTGTGTGGTTTATTAGGTGTGTGCACACAGAAGGAGGACAGGGAGCACACATGCTTTTCTGTAAACTCAGCCATTTAGTGCAATAACATTCATCCACCCTTCACTGTCATGAAGTATACTCACTCTACGTTTGGGAATTTATGATTTTGACTAAAAACAATACTAGCTTTACCTCATGTCATTTTCTTTAGCCTACATTTTTCAGTGTTTGCTCCCTTGAATATACCACCAGTAAGAAAAGTGAAGGTTGATTGTACCACATAATATTGATTATATGCTATCATAGCGAGAAAAACAGTTTTCACTTACCTTGATTACAGGTACCTGAAAGGGTTTGAGTTTGTGTCACAGTAGGGTAACACCCTGATACAAGTCACCAGAAACTATTTTAAGCCGCTGGCAGGGAGACACGTCTGGCTTCTGTCTGCCTACTTTTGAGTAGGCAGGCTAACTCAGGCTCCTTCCCCACCAGAGAGGTGACATTCCATGTTCCAATTGCCAGTCTTGGTAGCCAGGGATCGGTCCACCAGGGCTTCCGCTCCGCTCCTAGAGGTTGGGTGCATATATTGCACCCACCCTTACGCCACCTCCTGCAGGTGGTGGGCCTGCAGGACGATGGGCCCATGTCCCGTTTTCAGTCTGGGCCCGGCTGGGCCCCATGGACTAAGGCCCGGTCACCAGACGCTTGCCCATGAACACCCTTCCCCATGCCTGGCTTCAGGGCAGGGCTCTGGTAACCCTATCCAAGGAAGGGTGAACTGTTCCCTTGATCTTACACTCATAGGGGTCTTCTGAATCTCTCTTTGTCTGGTCCCTTACCCTGGACCAATTTGCCATATGAGACCCTACCAGGGGGAAAAAGCCCCCCGACAACACAACACACAAACCCCTCCACCACGATAAGGTAGCGATTTGCAGCACTGACAACAAGTGGAAACCTTTTGTGCATTTCAGAGAATCATGTTCAGTTCACTTTTGATTTTGTTGTCTCCTTTAGTCCCTCCAGACATCCCGCAGCAGCCTGTCTGTAAGGAGGAGGAGGTTCTCATTGAGCTGCAGCTCTGTGACCAGGAGAGGAGCTCCAGTCTGGGCCAGGAAGAGCCAGAACCTCCACAGATTAAAGAGGAACAGGGGGAACTCTGCAGGAGTGAGGAGGGAGAGGAGCTTGGATTGAAGGAGGAGACTGATACCTTAATGGTGCCTGCTGCTAATGAGGAAAGAGACCACAGTGAATCAGAAGGAGGCTCTGCTGTAGCTGAGAGCCAGGATCAGGAAGAAAACAGGAGTGCAGATCCAGGATCAACTGGAAATAAAAATGAAAGTCAAGAGTTTCCTCCCAGATCAGGGAGTCAGTATAATTTTGACACAGCTAAAAAGTTTTTAAAATGTGATGTTTGTGGAAAATGCTTTAAAGATAATTATGAAATGAAACGACATTACAGAATCCACACAGGTGAGAAACCGTATTCTTGTGAAATGTGTGGGCATCGTTTTAGTCAGAAGAGTACTTTGACTGTCCACATGAGAATCCACACAAGTGAGAAGCCGTATCCATGTCAAACATGTGGAAAAATGTTTACACGCAGTAGTCGTTTGCTGGAGCACGTAAGGTTTCACATAGGTAAGAAACCATATCCTTGTAAAATGTGCGGGAAAATGTTCACACGTAGTAGTTACTTGTCGGTGCACATAAGAACGCACACAGGAGAGAAACCGCATCATTGTAAAACATGTGGGGAAATGTTCACCTATAGTAGTCAGCTCTTGCGCCACATTCAATTCAATTCAATTCAATTTTATTTATATAGCGCCAAATCACAACAAAAGTCGCCTCACGGCGCTTTATATTGTACAATAGATCGCACAATAATAAATACAGAGAAAAACCCAACAATCATATGACCCCCTATGAGCAAGCACTTTGGCGACGGTGGGAAGGAAAAACTCCCTTTTAACAGGAAGAAACCTCCGGCAGAACCAGGCTCAGGGAGGGGTGGGGCCATCTGCTGCGACCGGTTGGGGTGAGAGAAGGAAAACAGGATAAAGACATGCTGTAGAAGAGAGACAGAGGTTAATAACAGATATGATTCGATGCAGAGAGGTCTATTAACACATACTGAGTGAGAAAGGTGACTGGAAAGGAAAAACTCATCATGGGAATCCCCGGCAGCCTACGTCTATTGCAGCATAACTAAGGGAGGATTCAGGGTCACCTGGTCCAGCCCTAACTATATGCTTTAGCAAAAAGGAAAATTTTAAGCCTAATCTTGAAAGTAGAGATAGTGTCTGTCTCCCGAATCCAAACTGGAAGCTGGTTCCACAGAAGAGGGGCCTGAAAACTGAAGGCTCTCCCTCCCATTCTACTTTTAAATACTCTAGGAACAATAAGTAGGCCTGCAGTGTGAGAGCGAAGTGCTCTAATAGGGTGATATGGTACTACAAGGTCATTAAGATAAGATGGGGCCTGATTATTTAAGACCTTGTATGTGAGGAGCAGGATTTTGAATTCAATTCTGGATTTAACAGGAAGCCAATGAAGGAAGCCAAAACAGGAGAAATATGCTCTCTCTTTCTGGTCCCTGTCAGGACTCTTGCTGCAGCATTTTGGATCAGCTGAAGGCTTTTCAGCGAGTTTTTAGGACATCCTGATAATAAAGAATTACAGTAGTCCAGCCTGGAAGTAATAAATGCATGGACTAGTTTTTCAGCGTCACTCTGAGACAGGATATTTCAAATTTTAGAGATGTTGCACAAATGGAAGAAAGCAGTCTTACATATTTGTTTAATATGTGCGTTGAAGGACATGTCCTGGTCAAAAATGACTCCAAGGTTCCTCACAGCATTACTGGAGGCCAAGGTAATGCCATCCAGAGTAAGAATCTGCTTAGATACCATATTTCTAAGATTTTCAGGGCCGAGTACAATAACCTCAGTTTGATCTGAATTAAGAAGCAGAAAGTTAGCGGCCATCCAGGTCTTTATCTCTTTAAGACATTCCTGCAGTTTAACTAATTGGTGTGTGTTATCTGGCTTCATGGACAGATAGAGCTGCGTGTCATCTGCATAGCAGTGAAAATTTATGCTATGTCTTCTAATGATGCTGCCTAGGGGAAGCATGTATGATGTAAATAGAATTGGTCCTAGCACTGAACCCTGTGGAACTCCATAATTGACCTTAGTGTGTGAAGAGGACTCTCCATTTACATGTACAAATTGGAGTCTATTAGATAGATATGATACAAACCACTGCAGTGCAGTACCTGTAATACCTACAGATTGTTCTAATCGCTCTAATAGGATATTATGGTCAACAGTATCGAACGCTGCACTGAGGTCTAGCAGGACAAGCACAGAGATGAGTCCACTGTCAGAGGCCATAAGAAGATCATTTGTAACCTTCACTAAAGCTGTTTCTGTGCTGTGATGAGCTCTGAAACCTGACTGAAACTCTTCAAATAAGCCATTCCTCTGGAGATGATCTGTTAGCTGTTTGACAACTACTCTTTCAAGGATTTTTGATATGAAAGGAAGGTTGGAGATTGGCCTATAATTAGCTAAGACTGCTGGGTCTAGAGATGCTTTTTAAGTAAAGGTTTAACTACAGCCAGCTTGAAGGCCTGTGGTACATAGCCGATTATTAGAGATAGGTTGATCATATTTAAGATTGATGAATTAATTAATGGCAGGACTTCTTTGAGCAGTTTTGTAGGAATGGGGTCTAAAAGACACGTTGATGGTTTGGAGGAAGTAATTATTGAAGTTAACTCAGAAAGATCAATTGGAGAAAAGAGTCTAACTTAACATCAATGGTACTAAAAGTAGCTGTAGATAATATTACATCTGTGGGATGATTATTGGTAATTTTTTCTCTAATGATAAGAATTTTATTTGTGAAGAAGTTCATGAAGTCATTACTAGTTAACGTTAAAGGGATTGTTGGCTCAGTAGAGCTCTGACTGTTTGTCAGCCTGGCTACAGTGCTGAAGAGAAACCTGGGGTTGTTCTTATTTTCTTCAATCAGTGACGAATAGTAAGATGTTCTGGCTTTATGGAGGGCTTTCTTATAAAGCAGCAAACTATTTCTCCAGGCTAAATGATGATCCTCTAAATTTGTGACACCATTTCCTCTCCAGCTTACGAGTTATCTGCTTTAGGCTACGTGTTTGAGAATTATACCACGGAGTCAGGTACTTGGATTTGAGGCCTTAGTTTTCACAGGAGCTACAGTATCCAGAGTCGCATTTAGTGAGAAGGTAAAATTATTAACAAGATAATCGACCTCTGTTGGAGTAGCGTTCAGATAGCTGCTCTGCTCTATGTTGGTACAGAGCATTGAAGATGATAACAGTGGGTGGATTATATTCTTAAACTTAGTTACAGCACTTTCAGAAAGACATCTACTGTGATAAAGTCTACTCTCCACTGCTGTGTAATCAATTATTGTAAATGTAAATGTTATCAGGAAATGATCAGACAGCAGAGGGTTTTCAGGAAACACTGTTAAATGTTCAGTTTCTATGCCATATGTTAAAACAAGATCTAGAGTGTGATTAAAGTGGTGGGTGGGTTCTTTTACATTTTGAGAGAAGCCAATTGAGTCTAATAACAGATTAAATGCCATGTTGAGGCTGTCATTTTTAGCATCTACATGGATGTTAAAATCACCCACAATAATTATTTTATCTGAGCTGAGCACTAAATCAGATAAAAGTCTGAGAAATCAGAGAGAAACTCTGTGTAAGGCCCAGGTGGACGATAGATGATAACAAGTAAGACTGGTTTCTGAGTTTTACAGCTGGGGTGGACGAGGCTAAGCATCAGGCTTTCAAATGAATTAAAAGTCTGTCTTGGTCTTTCGTTAATTAATAGGCTGGTGTGAAAATTGCTGCCACACCGCCCCTCGGCCTGTGCTTCGAGGTTTCTGGTAGTTAGAATGACTCGGGGTGTTGATTCATTTAAACTAACATACTCATCCTGCTGCAACCAGGTTTCTGTAAGGCAGAGTAAATCGATTTGTTGATCAATTATTAAGTCATGTACTAACAGAGACTTGGAGGAGAGAGACCTAATATTTAATAATCCACATTTCACTGTTTTACTCTTTGGTTCAGATGTGGATACTGTATTGTTCTTTCTTTGTGATTTTTTATGTTTAAGTTGTTTGTTGCTGGCTTTTAGTTTGTTTTTTGTCTTTTTGGGAGCTGACACAGTCTCAATGGAGATGGGTTTTTGGGGGGGTAGCAGGAGGAGAGAAGCTGCAGAGAGGCGTGTAAGACTGCAACTCTGCTTCCTGGTCCCAACTCTGGATAGTCATATTTTGGGGGGACATGAGAACTCACACAGCTGAGAAGTCTTAGGGTATGTTGGAACTAGAGATGCACGCACTAAATAATTTTTTGGCCATTTCAGATTTTTCTCTGGGTTTCCTGCTGGCACTGATTTTTGATAATTGATGTTTAACTGAGAGCATATAGAAACACCAATCAATGGTTTCCTCTGAACTCTGGATAGATTCGATTGATGAAGGTGATTTGTTAGGTTTGTAGCTACAAATTCAATTCAATTCAATTCAATTCAATTTTATTTATATAGCGCCAAATCACAACAAAAGTCGCCTCAAGGCGCTTTATATTGTACAGTAGATAGCACAATAATAAATACAGAGAAAACCCAACAATCATATGACCCCCTATGAGCAAGCACTTTGGCGACAGTGGGAAGGAAAAACTCCCTTTAACAGGAAGAAACCTCCGGCAGAACCAGGCTCAGGGAGGCGGCCATCTGCTGCGACCGGTTGGGGTGAAAGAAGGAAAACAGGATGAAAGACATGCTGTGGAAGAGAGACAGAGATTAATAACAGATATGATTCGATGCAGAGAGGTCTATTAGCACATAGTGAGTGAGAAAGGTGACTGGAAGGAAAAACTCAATGCATCATGGGAATCCCCGGCAGCCTCGTCTATTGCAGCATAACTAAGGGAGGATTCAGGGTCACCTGGTCCAGCCCTAACTATATGCTTTAGCAAAAGGAAAGTTTTAAGCCTAATCTTGAAAGTAGAGATAGTGTCTGTCTCCCGAATCCAAACTGGAAGCTGGTTCCACAGAAGAGGGCCTGAAAACTGAAGGCTCTGCCTCCCATTCTACTTTTAAATACTCTAGGAACAACAAGTAGGCCTGCAGTGCAAGAGCGAAGTGCTCTAATAGGGTGATATGGTACTACAAGGTCATTAAGATAAGATGGGGCCTGATTATTTAAGACCTTGTATGTGAGGAGCAGGATTTTGAATTCAATTCTGGATTTAACAGGAAGCCAATGAAGGAAGCCAAAGCAGGAGAAATATGCTCTCTTTTCTAGTCCCTGTCAGTACCCTTGCTGCAGCATTTTGGATTAGCTGAAGGCTTTTCAGCGAGTTTTAGGACATCCTGATAATAAAGAATTACAGTAGTCCAGCCTGGAAGTAATAAATGCATGAACTAGTTTTCAGCATCACTCTGAGACAGGATATTTCTAATTTTAGAGATGTTGCGCAAATGGAAGAAAGCAGTCTTACATATTTGTTTAATATGTGCGTTGAAGGACATGTCCTGGTCAAAAATGACTCAAGGTTCCTCACAGCATTACTGGAGGCCAAGGTAATGCCATCCAGAGTAAGAATCTGCTTAGATACCATATTTCTAAGATTTTCAGGGCCGAGTACAATAACCTCAGTTTTATCTGAATTAAGAAGCAGAAAGTTAGCGGCCATCCAGGTCTTTATGTCTTTAAGACATTCCTGCAGTTTAACTAATTGGTGTGTGTTACCTGGCTTCATGGATAGATAGAGCTGCGTGTCATCTGCATAGCAGTGAAAATTTATGCTATGTCTTCTAATGATGCTGCCTAAGGGAAGCATGTATAATGTAAATAGAATTGGTCCTAGCACTGAACCCTGTGGAACTCCATAATTGACCTTAGTGTGTGAAGAGGACTCTCCATTTACATGTACAAATTGGAGTCTATTAGATAGATATGATACAAACCACTGCAGTGCAGTACCTGTAATACCTACAGCATGTTCTAATCGCTCTAATAGGATATTATGGTCAACAGTATCGAACGCAGCACTGAGGTCTAGCAGGACAAGCACAGAGATGAGTCCACTGTCAGAGGCCATAAGAAGATCATTTGTAACCTTCACTAAAGCTGTTTCTGTGCTGTGATGAGCTCTGAAACCTGACTGAAACTCTTCAAATAAGCCATTCCTCTGGAGATGATCTGTTAGCTGTTTGACAACTACTCTTTCAAGGATTTTTGATATGAAAGGAAGGTTGGAGATTGGCCTATAATTAGCTAAGACAGCTGGGTCTAGAGATGGCTTTTTAAGTAAAGGTTTAACTACAGCCACCTTGAAGGCCTGTGGTACATAGCCGATTATTAGAGATAGGTTGATCATATTTAAGATTGAAGCATTAATTAATGGCAGGACTTCTTTGAGCAGTTTTGTAGGAATGGGGTCTAAAAGACACGTTGATGGTTTGGAGGAATTAATTATTGAAGTTAACTCAGAAAGATCAATTGGAGAAAAGAGTCTAACTTAACATTGATGGTACTAAAAGTAGCTGTAGATAATATTACATCTGTGGGATGATTATTGGTAATTTTTTCTCTAATGATAAAAATTTTATTTGTGAAGAAGTTCATGAAGTCATTACTAGTTAACGTTAAAGGGATTGTTGGCTCAGTAGAGCTCTGACTTTTGTCAGCCTGGCTACAGTGCTGAAGAGAAACCTGGGGTTGTTCTTATTTTCTTCAATCAGTGACGAATAGTAAGATGTTCTGGCTTTGCGGAGGGCTTTCTTATAAAGCAGCAAACTATTTCTCCAGGCTAAATGATGATCCTCTAAATTTGTGACACGCCATTTCCTCTCCAGCTTACGAGTTATCTGCTTTAGGCTACGTGTTTGAGAATTATACCACGGAGTCAGGGACTTTGGATTTGAGGCCTTAGTTTTCACAGGAGCTACAGTATCCAGAGTCGTGCGTAGTGAGGAGGTAAAATTATTAACAAGATAATCGACCTCTGTTGGAGTAGCGTTCAGATAGCTGCTCTGCTCTATGTTGGTACAGGCCATTGAAGATGATAACAGTGGGTGGATTATATTCTTAAACTTAGTTACAGCACTTTCGGAAAGACATCTACTTTGATAAAGTCTACTCTCCACTGCTGTGTAATCAATTATTGTAAATGTAAATGTTATCAGGAAATGATCAGACAGCAGAGGGTTTTCAGGAAACACTGTTAAATGTTCAGTTTCTATGCCATATGTTAAAACAAGATCTAGAGTGTGATTAAAGTGGTGGGTGGGTTCTTTTACATTTTGAGAGAAGCCAATTGAGTCTAATAACAGATTAAATGCCATGTTGAGGCTGTCATTTTTAGCATCTACATGGATGTTAAAATCACCCACAATAATTATTTTATCTGAGCTGAGCACTAAATCAGATAAAAAGTCTGAGAAATCAGAGAGAAACTCTGTGTAAGGCCCAGGTGGACGATAGATGATAACAAGTAAGACTGGTTTCTGAGTTTTACAGCTGGTTCTACACAAACCTCTTGGAGTCTGCAAAAGACTTGAGACTGGGGCGGAGGTTCACCTTCCAGCAGGACAACAACCCTAAACATAAAGCCAGGGCAACAATGGAATGGTTTAAAACAAAACATATCCATGTGTTAGAATGGCCCAGTCAAAGTCCAGATCTAAATCCAATCGAGAATCTGTGGCAAGATCTGAAAACTGCTGTTCACAAACGCTGTCCATCTAATCTGACTGAGCTGGAGCTGTTTTGCAAAGAAGAATGGGCAAGGATTTCAGTCTGTAGATGTGCAAAGCTGGTAGAGACATACCCTAAAAGACTGGCAGCTGGAATTGCAGCAAAAGGTGGTTCTACAAAGTATTGACTCAGGGGGCTGAATAATTACGCACACCCCACGTTTCAGTTATTTATTTGTAAAAAATGTTTGGAATCATGTATGATTTTCGTTCCACTTCTCACGTGTACACCACTTTGTATTGGTCTTTCACCTGGAATTCCGATAAAATTGATTCATGTTTGTGGCTGTAATGTGACAAAATGTGGAAAAGTTCAAGCGGGCCGAATACTTTTGCAAGCCACTGTATACTTTTTTTGCCATCTCAGAGGCCAACTGAAACCAAGGCCAACCCCCTGGGGTGGTAATGACACCTCCTAGTGGGCTGGTCCAATACATATAAAACGGACTCTTTCGCCATTTGGAGCATCAACAGCGCAACCTAAAGAACACCTCTAACTAAGGAGTGCAGGATGACATCTGTATCAACCATGACGAGCAGCCAGGACATCGCCCAAGCCACAGCCGCTCTAGGTACGTCTACAGGCGTATGCCGGGGCCCTCATCGCAAAAAGCAACGCTGTGAAAACGTCGTAGATGGGACTGAATTTAAGTTAGAATATCGAGGCAGTAATGGGTATGTGTATACCGTTAAATATACCAATGGAGCAGTTATACTTCGTGTAGATTGTGGTGAGGGAGTCTTTTGGGGGGAGTCACAACGCATGTCTACTAGAAACTGGAAACTCTTTCGCACTGTTGTTTGTGCGGACTTAGACAATGTGGGCTTCCCAGAGATGCTGTATGTTTCCCAGTGGAACAGTCCAACAGGCCCTGAGCTTTACAGGGTCGAGGCTGATCGTTTTAACCGTAGCCCCGATGACTTTATTTTTCTCAGTGTATGTGATGACAGGGAAAGTTTTATAGCTGCCAGAGGAGTTGAAAACTGGAGGTTAAATCCTTACCCTCTGAGCATAGAAGAGCGCACTACATGATTTAAGGATATGTTTTTTATACAGTGGTGCGACTGGAGAGCTATGCTACGTATGTTTAGCAGGGTTGACGATGCCATCAAGAGAGATAGACTCAACACTGCGTACGAGGGTATTAGAAAACGCCTTATTTTTGATGATTTTGCGACTTGCCCGAAGACTGTCTTGCCTTCTACCCTGTGCAAACCTAAAATCATAAGGCCGGCCGACAACTAAATGAACCAAATGGTAGGTTAAATATGTGTGTGTGTGTGCGTGTGTGCGTGTGTGTGTGTGTGTGTGTGTGTATCTATGCAACAAAATATAACATTTTTTTTTATTCTTCTCATTTTTTCAGAGGGAGACATGCAACCGTGGGACCTCACAGACACACCAGACTCCTCGCCCCCATCGCTGTTAATCCAGACCCCACCACCTCCTCCCCCCTCTCCACAGCTGCTGCAGGATCCTACAGGATCGGGGCTGTGTGAGGAAACCATAATCGACATCAAGCTTGCAACCCACCACCTGGTGATGTTGGCGCTAATTGACTTTCTACAGGATACATGCTACGGATGTCAAACATCTCATCCCAGTCAGGTGCAACACAGTTGCTTGCACGAATTGTCCGAGTATTTCTTTGACACCTACTATGACGATGTGATGATAAGGCTCAAGACAGACCGATTCATCCCTGCCATTCGCCTGTTTGTACGCTTGTACACAGTCGATGGGACTAGAACACAATTCAGCAGGATTGCTGAACACACCATGACGTGGTGAAAACATCCTGCAAATTCGTAAGCCGTGTTACTTGTGGGGTCAAAGCCGTCCACAAAATATGGCCCAACCCTCTGTTCACCTCCTCTGAGATCGTGTTTTATCACTCTGCTGGTGGTGTGGGACACATATTGAAGCCATTCAATAGAGACGTTTGAAAACGTCTTATTCTGGTCAACGTATGCACCATCATACGTGAGAGTGAGCGTGTCTCTAGGCAGAAACAGTGTTTTATACACACCCATACTGAATGCAGCCAGGGTGGTGTGCATGAATGGATCAACTTGTGTACAACCCAGTAGAGTGTCACGATATATGTTGCATGCTTTACGCAGGACATCAACATCGTTAACACAGTAGCGCCTGAGTTCAGCCTGAAAATCAAAGGTGTTCTGTGAGGCAGTCTGGTACCATTCCATGAAACTTGCCTTACTACTTTCAGACATGAGCTCATAGCCATAGAAGGAGGGGTCTGGGTATGGGCCAACATAATACTCGTTATCCCTAGTGTTGAATCTGTGTGGGAAATGGCCCTTCTGTAGGTCTTGAAAACCTAAGGCAGAGGGAATTTTGGCAAGACCCATGGGCAAAAAGCTGAATGAATCAATCCACTGCTGGTCATACTCCTTGTCATGCATCAAAATCACACGACTCCCTCTCATTGTGACGGTAGGTGTTATACATTGCTTGACAAAGTACTCCAAAAGTATGTAATTATCGAATCCGGATGCGTTATGTGCTATGAATGTGTACCCACGAAACCTCGGGCGTCTGTAATGCTGCACAAACGCTGCCACACATTTTAACGTATTAAATGAGAACTTGTTGCCCTTCAGATCAGACGCACACACAAAGTTGGCCTCATGTCTGCCGTTGTGATACCGTGTCTCAAAATCATATAAAATATATTTATCACAAGGCTTCTGTTGTTCAACAGGCTGTATGAAACACTGATGCTCAGAGTCCCCGGCTAATTTAGGCTCGCGGCAGTGCTCGCATTTAGGATGGACACATCTGTGTGGTGATTTCTTTGATTCTTTATATGTGACACCACAACTCATGCAATGCTTCATATTGTCACATGGGACCATGTTGTGTTTTATTTCTGGTAATTTGTGTTGTTGGTAACAGTGTTGTGATTTGCAGACTCGGTTACAGTCGCTGCATTTCACGGCTGAACCTCTGTGGTGGTGACAGAGTGTGAAACATATGTTGCATCTATGTTTACAGCTGTGATAGAGCGGTGATTCATATGTATTGCAACAAAAATTACACACATAGGCTGCCCCGAGAAAAGCTGTTGGCTTTTCAATCAGGTGATAGTGTTCATTGTGTAAGTACAGCATTACAGTGTTTGGATTTGGATCATCTTGTGTGAAAAAAGTATGCAGACGTTTACGCCCTGCTGCGTGATAATAGATTACTATCTTAATGTTTAGGTGCTTCTCAAATTTGCAGACATCTGAGAATGATACTGTCTGTGTGTCGCATAGACCTACTTGAGCATGTAACTGTTTAGCAGTAGCATATTTTTCATGCTCTGGGGCTGTTGGGTTTAATGAATGTGCTATACAAAGGGAGAAGCACAAACTGTTGTGCGTATTGTTTGGTGTGTACAAATGTTTACCCTTCTTTGAGAGAATGTCATCATGAGGGATGTTTGCCAGTTTTAAGCGAGCCCCACCACTACTATTTTGTGCAACCATGACAATAAACTCTAATTCATCATCACCGATAGATTCATCGTTACTTTGCATAACTTGTGCTATTTGGTCAAGAAACAGGTCAGGGTCATACTGATCATCAGGATTTAAAACAGGTTGAACATCAGAAGCCAACGAGGGCCCACGCAGGACCACATTTAGAACACAACCCTGCTGAGATCCTGCCACTGCTCTATCTATCACATTAGCTAAGCAGCTTCTAACTCTTTCTGGCACTTGTTCTGGATCATCAAGACTTATGTCCCTAAAATCAAGGCGCTCGCGCAATTCTCGGGCGATGAAATTAGGTATCTCTCTGATGCTAAGCTGACTGTGACTGCCAGACCCAGACTGAACAATGGGCTCAACTACTGCAGCATGTGTTTGTGAATGGTTAACACTTGAGGAATTTCCATTGTTTGAGGGGCTGTGTGGTGATGCGTCAGCAACAGCAACAGATACAGTAGCATCAGCCCCCTGATAAGCATGTGCTCTGGGTGCACCCACCCATTCAGGGGTGAAAGAAGGCTCGGTAATAAGACAATCACCGGGAGTCTGAGTAACAACCGTCTGTGCAACAGTAACATCCGTGGCAACGGTCAAATCCGGATGTGTTTCGGATGCATGATCAGCAGCATCATCAGCAACGGGTTCAGAATGAGTTGGACAAGGATGCTCATTAGACACACCACTGCGTGCTGCAGCGAGCCTACTAAGTGTTGCATGCAAAACTTGACAATTGCTTACTAATTGTGCAGCCGCCTGGTTAAAAGACTCAAAGTCGAACCATTTAGCTCGAGTGGCGGTACCATCATTGTGTTTGAATAATTTACAGGGTGGGTCCATGATGTGGATTTTAAAAGTCACCTATTTAGAATGGTGGTATTAATGAGACGTAATAAACCTGAGGTCTCGTTTATTGCCTGCTGGATACTAGTTAGACCCCGTGCTATTTCTTGCAAGTTGCCCTGTGCTGCTTCTCGATCTTGGTTGAGTTTAGCTACTATTTCTTGCAAGTTCACCTGTACTGTTTGTTGTTGCTGGTTAAGTTTAGCTGCTATTTCTTGTTGATGTTGACTAAGTTTAGCATCGATCAAAGATAATATATCATTTTTTGAAGCATAATGGCTCTGTTCAAAAGTAGAGGGGTTTGCTGCATTTAAGTATGCATCATATGCCTGTGATATTTGTGAGTCTGTTATGCCTCCTTCTTCAAAACCTATGTCTGAATCACTGTTGTTGTTTCTGAGACATTCTGGCGTGTCGGGTATGTCATTTATGTTGAAATCTGATAGACTGTACTCGAAAACATCGCTGAAATCACTAGGCAGCTACTCACTCGCTGGTATGTGTGGCCCGGTGATGAAGAATTCTTCCGATTCTCCGACGTTGTCCAAAGGTTGTGGTTTTTCTTGTTGTTGTTCTGGGAGTTCAATATCATGTAAATATTCCAAAAACATCAAGGGGTCTTCAAGGGGCCCGTAGTGGTAAGGGGTTGTGTGATCGCTGTGGAGATAGATGGGTGTTAGAAATATTATATATATATATATATATATATATATATATATATATATATATATATATATATATATATATATATATATATATATATATATATATATATATATATATATATATATATATGTGTATCATTTCAAAAGCAGGATGTGTTTGGCTCTTTTGATTTATTTATGCCTATACTCACACTTTGTTCTGTGTTATTCCGGATGGGCCTGGTGTATTAGAACATTTGTAAATATTTAAAACCTTTTTTCCTTTAAATTGAGTGTCATGTATAGAGACTTGTATACATACCTAACGTAAGGCTTGGTCTTATTGCCCCCGCTTCTGTAGGTTTTTCTGGACAACTTATTGAACCTGTACCCGGGGGGGTTAGCACAGTTAATACAAGGTTTAAACAAAACACACACACACACACACACACACACACACACATATTTAAAACATGTGTAACACTGTATTTACCTTGTGTTTTTTAGAGGTGTTGTTTGCCCTATATAGCTTTGTGATCCTGTAGAAAGAAAGAGAAATACACATTTTAATGTTACTATGTGTGAAACAGGTAAGATTGCTTCTAAACAATGAGGCACAAACTGTTTTGTGTGAGAAGAAGAAACACAAACCTTGTGTAAGTGGAATGTGGAGTGTCCCAGTGTGCCGAGTTCCTAAAAATCAGGCTTTTGTTTAGAAAAGAAAACAGTTTGAATATTTTATGATATACTGGTGTATAAATTTAAGAATCCATTAATAGTCTTGTTTTACCTACCATATATGTTGTCCATGTTAAAAGAACGCTCTTAGGTTTGCTGGCCGTGCTGATGAACGAAGTGTTATGCTCTCAAGGGTCGTTGTAAAGGGTTAGTGTGCCTGATTAGGGCATTTTTATATAGGTGGGGCTTGTTTCAGTCGACCTCTGAGATGCAGAGATAAAGGTGTGGGGGTGTAAGCAACAGGTGAAACCTGTTTGGAGGATCGGTTGGTCAGTAGAAAGTGTAATGGAAAGATAAAAGGTGAAAACCTTTGGTGGCTCTGTTGGACCTGGTTTCAGTTGACCTCTGACATGATAAGATAAAGGACACTGTTTGTGATGAAAACTATGGAAGTACAGTTGAGATGCTCTTGATAAGGATGACCTCTTCTGCTGACTGTCAGGGGTCTAACTGTAACCCCCCTCTGTCTAACTGTTGCAGAATTAAGAATCTGAAGTTTTAGAAGTATCAGAGTTTTATTTCTAAAGGAATACCTGCTGTTTGTGGCATTCTGTTTGAAACTATTACCCCCTGTGTGTTTCAGAGCACTAAAGAAAAAGCAAAATGCTCCTAAAACAGTTAAATCATCTATGTGTGTTTGTGACTAGTAGATAATTATAGGACTGTCTGCATTAAAGGAACATTGAGGGTTGTTACAGTGATAGTGTGGCTGTGTGGGAATACATGGTTTTAGAAGGTGAAAAAAAAACTTTCTGTTTAAAAACCATTTGCTCCTGTGACTGTCCGAAGCACTAAAGAAAAAGCAAAATACCCCTAAACTAGTTAAATTAAATCATCTATGTCTAAATAACAGAACTCAGAGACCTATACAATCCTTTAAAACAGCTTAATTAAAACACATAATGGTTTCATTAAATAAAACGCTATTAAACACATGTAAACTCATATGACCCCTGAACTCACAAGCATGTACAAAGTCCGTTCACGCGCACATGCACTCACATGAACGTGCAGGGGGATGCGGGTGGGGTGGGGGTGTGGGGGGGCAAAAAAAGTATAGGTATATTACTACTCATGTGTTCATAGGAGGGTTGATCCGTATGAACACGATGATTGGTCACTTCATTCTTAGGACCTCTTTTCTCTGAAACCAGCTACTAGGTTAAATTCCAGTTATTTTCCTAAACATAAGCTGCTCTGACAGTTTTTGTTTCTTTTTTTCTTTCAGCTGCTGGTGTTTAAGGGTTTGAAACTGAGACAAAGATTAAATATAAAAGCATAATTCAATCATAAGCGTATTCTGTGTACAAATTTGATATGAGATCAGCAAGCAGAGCGCAGGTGCTGATTTGTTGATCAATTATTAAGTCATGTACTAACAGAGACTTGGAGAAGAGAGACCTAATATTTAATAATCCACATTTCACTGTTTTACTCTTTGGTTCAGATGTGGATACTGTATTGTTCTTTCTTTGTGATTTATTTCATGTTTAAGTCATTATTTGCTCGTTTGTAGTTTGTTTGTTTTTTTGTCTGTTTGGGAGCTGACACAGTCTCAATGGACTGTTTTGTTTTTTTTTTAGGGGGGGGGAGGGGCTGCAGAGAGGCGTATATGACTGCAACTCTGCTTCCTGGTCCCAACTCTGGATAGTCATATTTTGGGGGTTTAATAAATTTGTCCATATTTCTAGATTTCAATATATGTGCTTACATGTCCCTATTGCCAGTCTTGGCAGCTGGGGATCAGTCCGCCAGGGCCTCTGCTCCTGGCCGCCGCCCAGCACACAATGCACCCGACCCCTATGGCGCCTCCTGCGGGTGGTGGGACTGCGGGAGGATGGGCCCATGTCTCCTCTTCGGGCTGTGCCCGGCCGGGCCCCATGGACTAAGGCCCAGCCACCAGACGCTCGCCCTCGCGCACCCTCCCCGGGCCTGGCTCCAGGGCGGGGCCCCGGAAACCCTATCCCGGGCAGGGTAAACTGTTCCCTCGATGTTTTCTTCATAAGGGTCTTCTGAATCGCTCTTTGTCTGGTCCCTCACCCAGGACCAATTTGCCATGGGAGACCCTACCAGGGGGCAAAAGCCCCCAGACAACATAGCCCCTGGGATCCCTGGGACACACAAACCCCTCCACCACGATAAGGTAGCGATTCACGGAGAGGATAAGGTAAGGTGTCCGTCGGGGTGTCCTGTGGGAGGTGTTGCGGGATTATGGGGTGTCTGGCCCATTGCTACGGGCCATTCGATCCCTATACAACCGTTGCAAGAGTTTGGTTCGCATTGCCGGCAATAAGTCGGACTCGTTACCGGTGGGTGATGGGCTCCGCCAGGGCTGCCCTTTGTCACCGGTTCTGTTCATAATTTTTATGGACAGGATTTCTAGGCGCAGCCAAGTGGCGGAGGGCTTTCACTTCGGTGGCCTCAGAATCTCATCTCTGCTTTTTGCGGATGATGTGGTTCTGTTGGCTTCATCGAGTGAAGGCCTCCAGCTCGCACTGGAGCGGTTCGCAGCCGAGTGTGAAGCAGCGGGAATGAGGATCAGCACCTCCAAATCTGAGGCCATGGTTCTCAGCCGGAAAAGGGTGGAGTGCCCACTCCGGGTCGGGGATGAGTTCCTGCCCCAAGTGGAGGAGTTCAAGTATCTCGGGGTCTTGTTCGCGAGTGATGGGAGAAGGGAGCCGGAGATCGACAGACGGATTGGTGCTGCGGCTGCAGTGATGCGGACGCTGCACCGGTCCGTCGTGGTGAAGAGGGAGCTGAGTGTAAAAGCGAAGCTCTCAATTTACCGGTCGATCTACGTCCCTACCCTCACCTATGGCCACGAGCTGTGGGTAGTGACCGAAAGAACGAGATCGCGGATACAAGTGGCAGAAATGAGCTTCCTCCGAAGGGTGGCTGGCCTCTCCCTTAGAGATAGGGTGAGAAGTTCGGCTATCCGGGAGGGGCTCAGAGTAGAGCCGCTGCTCCTCCACATCGAAAGGAGCCAGTTGAGGTGGTTCAGACATCTGACAAGGATGCCTCCTGGGCGCCTCCTGGGTGAGGTGTTCGGGCATGTCCCACCGGAGGAGGCCCAGGGCAGACCCAGGACACGCTGGAGAGATTATATCTCTCGGCTGGCCTGGGAACGCATTGGTATTCCCCGGATAAGCTGGAGGAGGTGGCTGGGGAGAGGGAGGTCTGGGCTTCTCTGCTTAGGCTGCTGCCCCCGCGACCCGGCCTCGGATAAAGCGGATGAAGATGGATGGATGGATGGATGGATGGATGTGCTTACATGTGCTTTTCTATCATCACATTAGTTTTCTTTGCTTTTTTCTCAATTTGTCCAGACGTCCCATAGTTGCATGTATGTAAGGAGGAGGTTCTCACCAGTGATGGGAATAGAAATACAAGTAAAGGCGTTACTAACTGCATTACGTTTTTCAGTAACGAGTAATTTAACTAATTACTATTCCTATTGTTACAACGCTGTTACACTTACTAACAAGAAAATGTGGTCGCGTTACTATTTTTCAACAAACAGACGTCTGACACCTGATTGTTATGTAAATAGTTTGAAATGGTTATTAAAAAAAAGGGGGGTAAAAGGTAAATGGCTGCAATAGCTTTGTTGTTTGCAAAAAAACAAATCCTATACAAAACTTGTGCATAGGATTTTAAAATTGACAATTTACATTTGCATTTAAAGTTATGAAATATGATTCAATAAACATGTTTGTGGTTGTTACAGTAAAAAATATAACTTCTACTCAGATTCTATGTTTTTTGTCTGATTTTAGATCAATTGTGTTAATACTGTATGTCAAAATGAAAATAAAAAAGAACCTGCAGCAGTCAGGAGCAGTGTTGGTCAAGTTACTTGAAAAAAGTAATCAGTAACTAATTACTGATTACTTACCCCCAAAAGTAATCCCGTTATTTTACTGATTACTTATTTTCAAAAGTAATTAATTACTTAGTTACTTTTAAAAAAACAAGATTTACAACCTGAATAGGTGATAAAGTGATAGATCTTTCAGCCCAATTCTACTTTTTCTGTATAATCCATACAAAATGTAATCAAATGGAAAAGTCTCTTTTTTCAAAAGTTGTTTTATTAGTTTTAATCTTTTAACTTTATGCATCAAGCAAACATTAAATTATATGCAACATTCTCTGACTGGAAGAAAATTTGTTTAACATTTAAACCTATTTTCTGCACATTCCAGCACATAAAATAAAATTATTTTTTATGTTTACACTCAGTCTTTCAAATAGATGAAAGTAAAACACAGCAGAAAATAAATAAAATCAAAGACTAGCGGTCCTGTTGCTCTATTTTCACCTGTAAAGCAGGACTGGGGTAGGCGGAGGTTTGCCCTGGTGCAGGTGTGCCGCAGCGGTCAGTGGAAGAATCCGCGAGTTTCTCTGTGAATTTCCCTGGTAGCTACTCGGTGCTTGCTTGGAGGTTGGGGGGGGGTTCGCTGTAAAAAGAAGTTTTCTTCCCACGCACAACGGACACTAATGTTTTTGTCACTTTTTATGGAATCAAACTCAAAGTAAGGTCAGTACTTCCACACTTTGAACGCTGCACGGTCATACTCTCTCCCACACTCGATATATTATCCATTGTTGATCTGCAGACAGCTGTTGTCACGAAGGTCGCACTCGCTTACGTCACTGTCATGAGACATTCTCGCAAAAAACTCACAGTTTTAGTAACACAGTAACGCAGCGTTCCTACGGGAAAGTAACGGTAATCTAATTACCGTTTTTGCAATAGTAATCCCTTACATTACTCATTACTTGGAAAAAGTAATCAGATTACAGTAACACGTCCCATCTCTGGTCAGGAGGGAGAGCAGCTGGGACTAAAGGAGCTGACTGTTGCTGAGGAAAGAGACCACAGTGAACCAGAATCAGACAACAATCAGCTCATCTCTAATAACTAGCCATGAGCCATGATCAGGAAGGAAGCAGTAACAATGCACAAAACTTTCCACAGAGTCAGTCTAACACTAACACAGGTAAAAAAGTTTTTAAAATGTGATGGCTGCAGAAAATCCTTTAGGCGTAAGTCCCACATGTCTCTACATAACAGAATCCATACAGGTGAGAAGCTCTTCTTTTGCACAACCTGTGGGAAAAGATTTAGTTAAGAGGATTCTTTGTTAGACTGTGTGAAAAGCCAAGCAGCTTTACCTGTGGTAAATGCATCACTACTTAACAGGCAAAATCGATTGGATTGATCGATTAATGTCTATCAGAATCGAACTAGGAACAGCTGACGTTAACGTTGTGACCTGCTACGCACCACAGACTGGCTGCAGCAATGGAAGGAAAGATGAATTTTGGGACAAGTTGGACAGGATCATAGGGATCATTGCCTCGGATTAACACATCCTAATCGGAGGCGATCTGAATGGCCACGTGGGATCAAACAGGGGCAGCTACCCACAGTGCCATGGGGGACAATCCTCGGCGTGAGGAACGATGATGGAGTACATATCCTTGACTTTGCGGCGGCGCACGATATGGCCATTACCAACACATTCTTTAAGAAACGGCTATCGCACTTAGCCACCTACACCAGCGGCGGCCATGCGACTCAGATCGACTATTGGATGGTCCGGCGGAGAGACCTGAAACAGGTGACGGACACCAAAGTAATTCATATCAATCCGTGGTTCCCCAGCACCGTCTACTCGTCATGGATACGAAGATCATCAAGCAAAGCTGATGATGCCGGACAGGACCAAAACGATTCAAATGGTGGAAGGGGAAGGAGCGCAAGGAGGAACTAACAACCATGTTCATCTCACTTGCAACGAACACTGACCAACATGCCGAGAAGATGTGGACTGAAGCAGTGGAGTACATCCACAACATTGCGGAGGACACCGTTGGTTCAACAAAACCAGGGAGAAAATACATCGAGAAACAGGTCTGGTGGTAGAATGAGGAGGTACATAAAGCAATAAAAGTGAAGAAGCTGACCCATAAGACTTGATAAGACTTTTCTGTTTTGTTGATTTTAGCATCAAATCTTTTTGTGCATTATCCGCTGTTCCTGTACTGTCTCGCCATAAAACATTTTGTTTGTATCAGAATATATACGCATGTGAGTAAATATTAGTCCCATATCTACATCCAAGTGTAACTGTGTCTCCTTCAGCAGCTCCTTGTTCCTGGATCACTTTGTCTTCTCCTTTACACTCTGAGGAAGAACAGAACATGCAGAGGAAGAGATGGATCAATAAACATGATTGATTAAACACATTAATCCTTATGTTACACAAAAAAATAACATGCCACAGATGCAACATTAAAAATCATCAGAGCAACAGATTAAAAATGCCCAAGGCGAAGCAGTCAAAAGTCTGGCTGTACTTCACAGCAAAAGATGCAAACTCAGCAGCCTGCAACAAGTGCTTTAAGCTGATACTGTGATACTGTCAAAGGAGGTAACACCTCGAATCTGATGAAACACCTGGCGACGCATAGCGTTTTTTTTTAAAGCCGAGAAATGCGCCGTGTTTGATAGCTTGCTGCGAGACCTCACACCGTGCACATCTACTGCGGGTGTGGTGCCTGTTATCGGACCCGGAGTTAGCAACATCCCCCAACAACCCAAAGAGTAGAGTCCTGGCCCCTAGCCCTGTCAGCGTAGCAGAAATGATGAGGATGATGATAGCAGCAGCAGCCGTTCTTCTCTGCGTGAGTAGCTTCATGTTGTTCGTGTGTAATTAACGTTGAGTACGCTAACCACGTTATTACATTAATGCATGTAAGGTGAACTAGCAAACACCGTCGTAGTTACATGCGGCTGTCTTCTTGTTTGATGGCAGATACTCCCTTCACCCTGGCCAAAAAGGCTAAAATGACCAAAGAAAAAGTGGAAAACAGCTAAACATGAGAGGTTTTAGGACAAGTTTGTGTTTTTTCCATTCTCCAAAAGTTGAATCTGTTCATCTGGACGTAGCGTTTTGTGGGAGAAACGTTTCGTCACTCATCCAAGTGACTTCTTCAGTCTCAGCTGACTGCAGGTTTCAATCTTATAAACAGTACATTTCCATAATGACTGAAACCAGCCCACTGAAGGAACAATGGGCTGTGAGGTCAGTTCCTTAATCATAATTATGCAAATTCCCATGACCATTGATCAACAATCACTGACCAAAACCCACTGATCAAAGAACACTGATCAATGGCCATGAGTACCATTCACAGAGAGTTGGGGAATGGCTGCAATCACAGCGTTGTAAGATGGCGAAAGATGGACCCTTAGGCCCCCTCCTCGATTCAGAGATGGTCTTTCCCTTTTCACGTAAATGGCCTCCTTGACTCCGCGCTCAAACCAGCGTTCTTCCCTGTCCAGGATGTGTACATCCTCATCGTTGAAAAAGAGTGTCCACTGGCCTGTAGGTGTAAATAAACTGCAGAGTCCTGGCCTGATGAGGTAGCTCTTCTGTGTTGTGCCATCTGCTTCGCTAGAGGTTGTTTGGTTTCCCCGATGTATAAATCCTGGCAATCCTCCTGGCACTTAACAGCGTACACTATGTTACTCTGTTTGTGTCGGGGGACCCGATCCTTGGGGTGGACCAGTTTTTGGCGCAGCGTATTTTGGGGTTTAAAAGCCACAGAGACCGGTGTTTAGAAAAATGCGTCTCTCAGCTGCTCCGATACTCCTGACACATATGGGATCACTACAGGTTTTCGCCTGGGCAGCGGTTGTCCTTCTCTCCTGGATCGGCTGGAGCTTTTTTAGGTGCCTTCCCAGCTTTGACAAAAGTCCAGCTGGGATAACCACATTTACTCAGGGCCTTCTTGATATGCTGTTCTTCTGCCTCCCTGGCCGCTGTGTCAGTGGGGATGGTGTTCGCTCTGTGTTGTAGCGTCCTGATGACACCCAGTTTGTGCTCCAGTGGATGATGAGAGTCAAACCTTAGATACTGATCCGTATGTGTAGGTTTACGGTACACGTCAGCTTTTAGATGTCCCCATTACTGATGGAAATCTCACAGTCTAAGAAGGCTAACCTGCCACTTTTCATATCCTCCTGGTGAATTTGATGTGTTGGTCCACCGAGTTAATGTGATCCGTGAAATGTAGTACGTCCTGAGATTTGATTTTCACCCAGGTGTCATCCACATATCTGAACCAATGGCTTGGTGGTGTTCCAGGGTAGGATAGCAAGGGTACATCTTAAGGGTACATCTTTCGCCATCTTACAATGCTGTGATTGCAGCCATTCCCCAACTCTCTGTGAATGGTACTCATGGCCATTGATCAGTGTTCTTTGATCAGTGGGTTTTGGTCAGTGGTTGTTGATCAATGGTCATGGGAATTTGCATAATTATGATTAAGGAACTGACCTCACAGCCCATTGTTCCTTCAGTGGGCTGGTTTCAGTCATTATGCAAATGTACTGTTTATAAGGTTTGGGGAAACCTGCAGTCAGCTGAGACTGAAGAAGTCACTTGGATGAGTGACGAAACGTTTCTCCCACAAAACGCTACGTCCAGATGAACAGATTCAACTTTTGGAGATTTACTTTCCTGGATGATTGAGAATGCATCAAGATGTTTTTTCCATTGTTTAAGCACTGCTTCCAGCCAAGAGTGATACCATATATGCCCTATAGCTGCAGAAAAGGCTAACATTGTTATCTTTTTACAAAAAAAACAGCTGAACATGAGACGTTTTTGGACCAATTTTGTGTTCTCCATTCTTTAAACACCGGTTCGAGCACCGTTTAAGCACCAGCACCGTTTCAAAAGTACCGGTTTGGTATTGGTATCGGATAAAACCTGAACGATACCCATCCCTAGTCTTTATAATAAAAAGTATTTATCTCCTCATCTTGTTGTGAATCATGTGCAGAGGAAACATGTTGATGTTTAATTTAATTCTCAAACACGTAGCCTAAAGCAGATAACTCGTAAGCTGGAGAGGAAATGGCGTGTCACAAATTTAGAGGATCATCATTTAGCCTGGAGAAATAGTTTGCTGCTTTATAAGAAAGCCCTCCGCAAAGCCAGAACATCTTACTATTCGTCACTGATTGAAGAAAATAAGAACAACCCCAGGTTTCTCTTCAGCACTGTAGCCAGACTGACAAAAAGTCAGAGCTCTACTGAGCCAACAATCCCTTTAACGTTAACTAGTAATGACTTCATGAACTTCTTCACAAATAAAATTTTTTATCATTATGACCAATAATCATCCCACAGATGTAATATTATCTACAGCTGCTTTTAGTACCATTGATGTTAAGTTAGACTCTTTTTCTCCAATTGATCTTTCTGAGTTAACTTCAATAATTACTTCCTCCAAACCATCAACGTGTCTTTTAGACCCCATTCCTACAAAACTGCTCAAAGAAGTCCTGCCATTAATTAATTCTTCAATCTTAAATATGATCAACCTATCTCTAATAATTCAGCTCCCTTCCTACAAATAATGATTTCATTTATTATGTTTAAGTCTTCCTTTTTTCTTTTGAATTTTAGTTTTGCTTTTAATTCCCATCTTACAATGGAAGATCACCCTATTAGAGCGCTTCGCTCTCGCACTGCAGGTCTACTTGTTGTTCCTAGAGTATTTAAAAGTAGAATGGGAGGCAGAGCCTTCAGTTTTCAGGCCCCTCTTCTGTGGAACCAGCTTCCAGTTTGGATTCAGGAGACAGACACTATCTCTACTTTTAAGATTAGGCTTCAAACTTTCCTTTTTGCTAAAGCATATACAGTGGAACCCCGACTTACGAATACCCCATTTCACGAAAAATTCAAGTTACAAAGGCACTGAACAGCAATATTTCTGCCCGTGTTACGGCAAAATGCCCAAGTAACGAATCGAGTATCCTCTGGCTCTGATTGGCTGGGCCTACAATGCCCACAATCCCTTCCGAATCATGTGACGACCCCTTGGCTTCCATACTTGCGCTTCGCTGTTCCACTTGAACGACGTATTGTTGTTCTAGTTAGCAATTAGCCTTTAGCCTATCATTCAGCATCGCCTCACATGGATGCTTATGAAAATCTTCGACTTACGAAAGACCCTCGGGAACGAATTAATTTTGTAAGTCGGGGTTCCACTGTAGTTAGTGGTGGATCTTCTTCACTCACTATGTGTTTATACACCTCTCTGCATTTAATCATTAGTTATCATTAATCTCTCTTTAACAGGATGTCTTTGTCCTGTCTTCCTCTTCTCACTGTTAACCAGTCACAGCAGATGGCCCCGCCCCTCCCTGAGCACGTTTTGCTGGAGGTTTCTTCCTTATAAAAGGGAGATTTTCCTTCCCACTTTCACCAAATCACCTGCTCAAAGGGTGTCACCTTCCAATATAAAGCTGCATTGATGCAACTATTGTTTTGATTTGGCACTATATAAACAAAAATGAACTGAAGTGAAGTGAAGGAAAGTTTTGACTTTGAACTTGTGTGAAAGTAGATTTCCACTTGACATGATGTTGTGTTAATTCAGTTCATCAGAGATTATTTCTGTTCTCACACTGCACTAAAACTTTGCTTTGTTTTTTATGGATGCACCAAAACCACACAAAAATGTCTTTTAGAAAGCATAATAATTCAAATTCAAACTGAAAGGAACGGGGAGAGGAAGAAAAGCGTAACTTTTACCTCCCTGGGTACATTATACAGTATCACCAGCCTGTCTGTGTTTTGTGTTTTTGATAGAGGTTTGTGAGTTAGAGGTGGATCCACAGACCAGATTCTGTAGACTCTTCTCAGGCAATGATAAACAGAAAATAAGCATTTCATCAGCTCATGACAAGGCAACTCATCAGAGGCCTTTTCCCAGTGTGTGGACTACACTGTGTTGATATAAAGGCCCAGCCCTGGTAGGAATCACAAGAGACATGACTACCCTCCCTGCATCCTCTATTAATACACCTAATCAAGTAGTCATTCTAGACAGGTACTCTTATTATCCACACCTGTTACTGGCAGCTCGGCCCTAAATGTTCTGTATATTTGGTGAAGTTCTGGGTTTGCACCTTAGTGTCCAGGAAAATTGATCCCAAGGATCTCTATATTCTCACGGACTAGAACTACTGTTGGAATCATTAGAAAAGTGTCATAGGTATACACAGGATTTATTCTTTATCATGACAAGGGCTATCCTCATCTGTTAGAAGAAAGTTGCATTTTTCATTCATTCAGTGAAAAAATAAGTCCCCACAGCAACATGTCAGTAAGGAGAGGAGCTCCAGTGTGGACCAGGAGGAACCAGAAGCTCCACAAATTAAAGAGGAACAGGAGGAACGGTGCAGCAGTCAGGAGGAAGAGCAGCTGGGACTGAAGGAGGAGCCTGATACCTTTATGGTGACTGCTGCTGAGGAAGGAGAGCACAGTGAACCAGAACCAGACAGGAATCAGCTCCTATCTCACAGATCTGCTGCAGCTGACAGTCAGATCAGGATCAACTAGAAATAAAAGTCACAAAAACGCAGATGTTTCTCGTATGTCAGAGAGTCAGTGTAAGTCTGAGAAAAGTAAAAAGTCTTTAGAATGTGAGGGGAGTAAGTAAGTAAGTAAGTAAAAAATTTTTATATAGCACATTTCTAGATAAAAGATCACAAAGTGCTTCACAAGGTATAAAACAAAAACAGTCAAAAGTTAACAAAATGCAATTCTAAAAAGATGTGTTTTTAGCTGTTTTTTAAAAGTAATCACTGAGTCTGCAGATCTTAAGTTCTGAGGAAGAGAGTTCCACAGTCTGGCGGCCACAGTGGCAAAAGCTCTATCACCCTTGGTTTTCAGCCTAGTATGCTGAATAACAAGTAGGCCCTGATCACAAGACCTCAGGGACCTACTAGGGACATAGGGCTGTAAAAGTTCAATGATGTAGGCTGGTGCTTGTCCTTGAAGAGCTTTAAAGGTTAGAACCAGTATCTTAAAATGGACTCTGAATTCAACGGGGAGCCAGTGCAGCTGTATAAGCAACGGTGTTACATGAGAGTATTTAGATCTTTTTGCCAGAAGCCTTGCTGCAGCATTTTGGACAATCTGCAGACGCTCCAGGGAGTTTTTGTTTAGACACGTAAACAGTGAATTACAGTAGTCCAATCGTGATGAAATGAATGCATGAATAACAATCTCCAGTTCAGTATGAGATACTATATGGCTCAGTTTAGAAATGTTTCTTAAATGATAGAAGCAGGACCGAACCAGAGATTTGACGTGAATGTCCAGGGTAAGAGCAGAATCAAAGGTTACCCCTAGGTTCCTGATAGACGATTTCACAAAAGTTGAAAGAGGACCAAGAGCATTCATTATGTTAGGTACATGTCTGTCTGGAGCACATACAAGGACTTCAGTCTTTTCTTCATTAAGTTGGAGGAAGTTGTCAGCCATCCAACCTTTGATGGTTTCTAAGCACACATTTAGAATCTGCAGCTTAGAAACATCTTCAGGTTTAAAAGACATATATAGCTGGATGTCGTCTGCGTAGCAGTGGTAGCGAATGTCCTCAAAGGGGCTCAAAATATGCTGGAGAGGAAGTAGATATATTAAAAACAATAAGGGCCCCAACACAGAACCTTGTGGCACACCATAGGACAGGGATGTGGAAGATGACCTGAACTTAGAGACCACCACAGAAAAGTATCGTTCATAGAGATACGAGGAGAACCACTCTAAGGCAGACCCAGATACACCAACCCAGTATTTCAGCCTTTCAAGTAAAATGTAATGGTCAACGGTGTCAAAGGCTGACGTGAGGTCCAACATTAGGAGTACAGAACATTTTCCTGCATCGTTCTGCATCAGAATGTCACTGGAAACTCTAAGAAGGGCTGTTTCAGTAGAATGAGCTCTACGAAAGCCAGACTGAAATTTGTCAAATATATTATGTTTGTCTAAAACTGCTGTAAGCTGCTTAGCCACAACCTTCTCTAATATCTTAGCAATTAACGGAATTTTTGAGATTGGTCTGTAATTGCTAGCAGAGTATGTTCAGTTTAAGTTTGTTATGTGTAACACTGCGAATCCAATGACACAAGAATCAGAGGTTTAACAGTGTGTGGCTCCCTCTAGTGGATGTTGTGGAGTATTCTGTTGTCTTTGCTCCAAAGGTTTTTGTACAGAGTTTTGGTGTTTCCTGTCACTGTGGGCCTCACAGCACAGTAGTACACAGCAGAGTCTGTCACTGCAGCAGAGGAGATCTGAAGATCCAGACGGTTTTCTCCAGAAAGTTTTGTGGAGAATCTTTCAGCTGATTTCAGAAACTCTGACGGTCTTGAATTGTTTGTCCCTGATATGTAGATCAGGAACTCTGGTGGTTTTCCAGGATATTGTCGATACCAGAAGAAATAATCGTCACTTCTTGCTTCTCTGGATAATCTGTAGGAAAGAGTAAGAGTGTTTCCTTCTAAAGTGGACTCTTCATCCTTGACTGCAGTGAGTTGATCACAGCTGACACCTAAAGGAAGAGATAAATGTTGTTAAAGACGATGTTAAACTGTGAGCGCCTGTTCCAGTGATTTCTAGCAAACAGATCCTTTAAAGACATTTCTTCTTCCTGCTTTAACCGACCTGTTAGTGTGATCAGAAACAAAGGAAACATGAGCCAGTAATGCAGTGACAGCATCTTCCACACACTATCTGTTCTGTATGCTTCAGATATTGAATGTATCTGACAGTGGGAGTCCTTTTCTGCTCTGTGACAGTGTTGCTCCTCCTTCAGCCTCTTCCTCCTCTCATATCTCTGCATGTTACAAACACCAAAACCAAACCTCAGTACATGTTACAGCTTTCAGCACAAACTCAGAAACCTCCAGTGGTTTTAACCTTTGTTTTTAACTCCTTTGAACATCTTCATCACTCGCCGACAAATCTTAAGAAACATTAATTTTATATGAAAAGAATTTCACTGAAGAAACCAACACATTTGAATCCATTCGGTTTGTTTCATAATCCTATTATGTTTCCAGGCATTTTATCATTTCTTGTATTCATAAAACTTCTTTGTGTAATGTTTTTGTAATTTATTCTTTGAGAACAACCCCAGCATATATCTGATGTGGAACTAACACCTGTGGAAACACCAAATAAAACTAATTTATTTAAGTGTTCAGTGTTATATTTTTTATTGTGTCTGAACGTTCCTACAGTTGGTTTGTGGTTGATGTGGATTTGCTGCTCATGTGAATCCTCCCACAGTGTTTCATTAGCAGCTGTAACCACAGTGACTCTGATAAAACAGGAATTAGCAGAATCCATCTGATATGAAGCTGTGCTTTGAATACCACTTCCCTCCTCTTTGAAGAGTAGTCAGATATCTGTGTTCAGGTTTTTGTACAGCCTCTTCTACACTTTGTATCACTGTGTTTGTAGAGCACAGTAGTAGAGAGCTGTGTCTGCCAGGGTTAGGGCTGTTATGGTCAGATCAGTTGATGTAGAAGATGTTTCTGATTCATATCGATTATTGGGAATATAATCAATACCACTCTGTGATTTCACTCCTTTGTAGAGTATGAACTGAGGAGCCTGAAGGTCAGAATCATGTCTGTACCAATAAAGCCAAGCACCACCTGCATCTGTCTCATAGCTACATGTGAGTTTGACAGATTTTCCTTCTGTTTTAGTGACTTCAGTTTGTTGAGGAGTGATTGAGTCTCCAGCTGTGAGTCCTGGAAAAAGAAAGAAGAAAAGTAGTGAAATGCAGTCTGTATATCTGCTTAATGCAGCAGCTTCAACTAAACTTTAATCCCTGTTCTTAAACTCACCTATAATGTGAGATAGAAGCAAAAAGAGGTGCAGCAACATGTCTTTGGAGTTATTAAAGCCAGACAGACAGCACATGAACAATATTCTTCCACTGCAGCACAATGACCAACAAATAATGTCATTGGATGAGCTCAACTTCAGTGGGCGGGGCCAGTTTAATAGCTCAGCCAATCAAATAGTTTTGTGCTTCCACAGCAGCTCTGTCTCTGTCTCTGATCTTTACTGCTTCATTTCTCTGTTGTCTTTGTCATCAGTCCAATGACACAAGAATCAGAGGTTTAACAGTGTGTGGCTCCCTCTAGTGGATGTTGTGGAGTATTCTGTTGTCTTTGCTCCAAAGGTTTTTGTACAGAGTTTTGGTGTTTCCTGTCACTGTGGGCTTCACAGCACAGTAGTACACAGCAGAGTCTGTCACTGCAGCAGAGGAGATCTGAAGGTCCATTTGTCTGTTATTATCAACTGCTTTTACATTTAATCCTGAGACTGGATTTAATATTTTCACTCCTGTTCCCGAGTGAGAGATCAGGAACTCTGGGGATTTTCCAGGATATTGTCGATACCAGTAGAAATGATCACTTCCAGTTGCCTTTTTGGAGTATCTATAGGACAGAGTAACAGTGCTGCCTTCTACACTGAACACTTCTTTGTTGGTTGGAGTGAGATCTTCACAGCTGACACCTAAAGGAACAGAAACATATTTGATTCTTTTATAAATCATCACAATTCAAATGTATTTCTTTAAACACACAGATTGTAACGTACCTGTTAGAATGGTGAGAATCAGTAAAGAAAGTGCATAATAGTCCAAAGACAACATGTTGAATGAAGGTAAAGTTTATGGTTTGTGTGCTGAACTCTGTTGAATGTGGAGGTTTCTCTCTCTTCTAGTTCAGTAACAGCTCAGCTCCTCCCTGAATCTCTCCTCCTCCTCTCTGATCTGGGTTTGAACTTCTCTCACTTCCTCCTGCTTTACACACTAGTAGCAGCATTTTCACTTTCAGGTGGGAGCTCATATTTCATCAGGCTGCAGCTTCCCTGCATCACTGAATTGGGATAATCTGAAAATGGATGGATGATTAATTAGTGTTAAGTGGCTGAAATGAAAAGAATAATTAGTCTAAACAAAAATACACTGCTAAAAAAAATAAAGGGAACACAAAAATAAGGCATGCTAGATCTAAATGGATGAAATATTCTTATTAAATACTTTGTTCTTTACATAGCTGAATGTGCTGACAACAAAAATCCCACAAAACAATTATCATTGGAAATCAAATTTAGCAACCCATAGAGGTCTGGATTATGACTCACACTCAAAATCGAAACACACTACAGGCTGATCAAACTTTGATGTAATGTCCTTAAAACAAGTCAAAATGATGCTCAGTAGTGTGTGAGACCTCCACGTGCCTGTATGACCTCCCTACATACAAGCACGTGGCCTGGGCATGTTCCTGATGAGGTGGCGGATGGTCTCCTGAGGGATCTCCTCCCAGACCTGGACTAAAACATCTGCCAACTCCTGGACAGTCTGTGGTGGATGGAGTGAGACATGATGTCCCAGATGTGCTCAACTGGATTCAGGTCTAGAGAACGGACAGGCCAGTCCATAGCATCAGTGCCTTCATCTCACAAGAATTGCTGACACACTCCAGCCACATGAGGTCTAGCATTGTCTTAAATTAGGAGGAACCCAGGGCCAACCGCACCAGCATATGGTCTCACATGGGTGTGAGGATCTCGGTACCTAATGGTGGTCATGTTACCTCTGGCGAGTACATTTACTGACGGCGCAGGTAGCGGTCCTGCTGCTGGGTTGTTGCCCTCCTACGGCCTCCTCCACATCTCCTGATGTACTGGCCTGTCTCTCGTGGTAACGCCTCCATTCTCTAGACATTACGCTGATAGACAAAGCAAACCTTCATGCCACAGCTCGCATTGATGTGCCATCTTGGATGAGCTACACTACCTGAGCCACTTGTGTGGGTTGTAGACTCCGTCTCATGCCACCAATAGAGTGAAATCACTGCCAGCATTCAAAAGTCACCAAAACATCAGCCAGAAAGCATAGCTACTGAGAAGTGGTCTGTGGTCACCACCTGCAGAACCACTCCTTTATTGGGGATGTCTTGCTACTTGCCTATAATTTCCACCTGTTGTCTGTTACATTTGCACCAGAGCATGTGAAATTGATTGCCAATCAGTGTTGGTTCCTAAGTGGACATTTTGATTTCACAAAAGTGTGATTGACTTCAAGTTACATTGTGTTGTTTAAGTGTTCCCTTTATTTTTTTTAATAAAAAAAAGGTCTGATAATGATCAGAGGGAGACTCTGACAAGGGTGGAGGGAACATATGGGAACACCGCTGAGGGCAACTAACAAAATGATCTGAGAGGAAGACAAATAAAACACAAGAAACAGAGCAGCAGTTCCCAAAATAAAACAGGAAGAGGAACATAACAGAATGAGGAGACAAGATTAACTTGACACAACTAAACAGGGAAACAAGACCAGCATGGAGACAGGACACAGAGAGACAGACAAGGGGACAAGACTGAGGAAACAGAAAAGGGAACAGGAAAGGAAAACAATCAACCTGAAGTCCTCTATCACTAACTAGAGACACAAATACTACGACCAGTGTTGGGTAAGTTACTTTAAATTAGTAACTTAGTTACATTACTAGTTACTTCTCTAAAAAAGTAACTCAGTTACTTCAAGTTACTCGTTACTTTCAAAGTAACTAGTTACTAGGGAAAGTAACTTTGGTTTTACTCAGAATTCTCTTGTTAATGTGTTGCTTCCGTAACTGGATACCCAGCCAGACTGCCAGTCTTCTAGCTTGCTTACTTGCCACAAGTGCACTGTGCCGCCTACCAATAGAAAGGAAAAAATAATGTGCACATTTCCATGAGAGAAATCCCACGCCTGGACCGTCGTTGACCGCCGCCATGATTCTAGCCTGCTTTTTACATCCAACACAAAAACTGCAGTCGTGGTGGTTTTGATTGTACTCAGAACTTGGACATTCTGCCTTCTGAATAGGAAGATGTAGGTAACACCAGACTGCAGATGAGCTGCATACAGAGCTGGACTGGGACAAAAAATCGTCCCGGCATTTTGACTAGAGACCGCCCACCATTATAGGAAAAATCATAAAGCCTTTGAATGAAAATAAACACTGTTGTGACAGTGATGTACACTGTTCTGATGGTATATATGTATCAATCTATCAATTGTTTGTTGTAAGACTCGGATAATTATTTTTTTAAAAGCGAGACATTTTAAATGAGAATAATAAAGAAAAGTATTTCCTTGTCCCCCCCTTTCCCTGTTAATGCCCTACCTGGCCCCCTGGCATCACTTTGCTAGACCCGCCCCTGCACAGTTACCAGCTGTCAGCTACTTAGAAACAGATCCTGGTGTTATTTGTCTCTCAGAAACAGTTTATAACTTCCCTTCAACTCATCCATGTGACCTAAAAGGTAAACCTGTTTCTCCATCACCTGTTCAGCTCTGATGATTCAGTAAGGACATCTCCTGGTTTACAGCTGTGGCTCCAGCAAACATCAGCTGATACTAGAAATTAATATTAAATAAATTCTAACAACAGCTGATCAAGCTTAAACGTGCTGCTGTTGTTTAACGCGACATCCGCTGGTTTCCTCTTTCTGGCGCAAAGTGGGCGATAAATAAACAAGAGAGAAAAGCTGATCAGCTGATCATTGATCAGTTTCGTGATTGAAGTAGAAACAGGAGAGAATGAGAGAAGAAGAGGCAGCTGTGCAGCTCCAGCTTTGTGTCTTTTTCATTGTAGCTGAAGTCCGGGACAAACTGTGTTCCTTTTCACCTCAGTACGAAACGCGTAATATTTTCTCTGAATACCAGACGATTCTGTTTTTACAGGACGGTTGGCAACTCTAATAATTAACCGTATGAACAAAATAAAGTTCAACATCAGTAACATAGCACCCACACAGCTGTATAGAAACTCCGTCATGCTAGCTAGCACGCAGTACGAAAATGTCAGCATACCGAAAATAAACTCCACCTAAACTTGGTTTATATCTGACCCAGATAGACTGCAGGTCATAACTTCTTACCTGAAGTTCAGTTCACCTGACACGCGGACCGCGCGGCCGCTTGGGTCTCTCCTCTTGCCTCCCTTTTCCTTCATCCACCTGCTGGCCTCCACCACTTGCTAATGTTATTGAATCTGTGGAAGCTCCGCGATATCCACCACACGAAGTAACGAGTAACGAGCCTATCTAAATCCCAGTAACGAGTAACGCGTTCCTGGTTTTGGCATAATAACTAGTTACCGTGCTCGTTACCACAATAATAACGTAGTTACTGTAACGCGTTAATTAATAACGCGTTAGTCCCAACACTGACTACGACAGAGACCCAACAAAGGGATCAGGAAAAGACAAAAGCACAAAGAAACCAAAACATTATCAGAAACAAGGAGCATAAACTACTGCTGGAAATCAAAAACTGATAATGAAATTGCAAAACTTAAAATCCTGATGATTCAGGGACCCTGACAGTTTCAGTGTGCAGGTAGCAGTCAGAGCCTGCTGATTTACAATGATTTAGATTTCTGGGTGACCGTGGTTCAGTTTTCATGGGTTGGGAAGCTCATCTTGTAACCAGAATGTTGCCGGTTTGATCCCCAGCTCTGTGTGTTTTGGTCGTTGTGTCCTTGGACACTTCACCTCCCGCCTACTGCTGTTGGCCAGAGGGGCCGATGGTGCAATATGGCAGCCTCGCCTCTGGCAGCTGTGGGTACAACTGTAGCTGCCTCCACCAGTGTGTGGATGTGACAGTGAATAAATAGTGGCATTGTAAAGCGCTTTATAAATGCAATCCATTATTCAGTAACATACATGTAGTGGCACAAAACAAACTGTGTGTGAGGATTCTCCCAACAGCACCCATGTCTCCAGTGTTTTTACAACTGAAACCAGAGAGAAGAAGAAGAAGAAGTGGACACTGTAGATTCTTAGGTTCACAATATATTTGCTCAGATGTGATTTTTGATCAACCTGCAAATCAGGTTCAAAATGAAGCTTTGAGATTTAAAGTGTGTTTAGACTTCAACAGTGTCACTAACAGGTCGACTAAGACCAGGCTGTGATCTCAGTCAGAGAGCACAATCAATCTGAGACTGTTAAACTGCTGAGTGGATACTTGGTACCTTAAATATGTTTTAACAGTGTCACATATTGTTGTCAGTATTTAGTAATATTTTATGTTTGGTAACAATCTGAAGACCGTTTCTTCTTGGAAAAAGATCAACGTGAGTCTGTGGTGCTCTGTCATCAACATTTTACAAAACAATTTGTTGCATGTTGACCAAAAGAAGATGAAGCCAGTCAGTGTAACCAGAAGCACGTTTCAGTCACAGTAACAGAATCAGAGGTTTAACAGTGTGTGGCTCCCTCTAGTGGATGTTGTGGAGTATTCTGTTGTCTTTGCTCCAAAGGTTTTTGTACAGAGTTTTGGTGTTTCCTGTCACTGTGGGCTGCAGAGCACAGTAGTACACAGCAGAGTCAGACAGCTGAAGCTTCTGGATCTTCAGAGGAGCTGATCTGTTGCTGGAATCCAGTGTGGATGAAAATCTCTCCTTGAACTCAGCTGCTGTGTTTCCATCATCCCTGCTAACACGACTCAGGATGAATTTGGGGCTGTTGTTTCCATCCTGTTTGTACCCGAAGAGAGAAGGAGCTGTTGAGCTGCTGTTATAGAGACAGCCAAGTGTTACTGTGCCTCCTGCAGCAGCAGTCTCTTCTCCTTTGCTTGCAGCACGTTGTCTTTTGTGCTCTGCATTCTGTAAAACACCAACAAACAGTATCAGTGTGCTGTTAAAGAATCATGTCAATGTTGGATTGATATCAAAGAAACAGAGTTGTGTTCATACCGAGGCACATAGCAGCCAGCAGCACTGAGATGAACAGAGGCGTCATATCTGCAGTGTAGAGTAACTGTGAGCTACAGCAAGTATAAAGAAGCTGTGATCTCTCTGTTTAGTCTTCATCAACACTAAGTTGGTGGATTAGAAGGAGGAGCCTGATCACAGTGACAGGACTCATTCACAGCCCTGTGTTATTCCCCCTGCTGACAGCTTTACACTCAGCACGTCTTTCTGCTGCTCTGCTTTGTTTATGTTCCAGGAAGCAGGTTTAACTTACAAAAGTGTCGAAAAAGAAAGAAATCATTCATGGAGCTCAAAGAGCAGAGCCTCCATTATAATCCAGTTACCTGAAGAATATGAATGTGTGTCAGTGCAGATCATGACGTTTATCTTAAAAAACAGAAGACAAAGAATAAAAGAATCTTCAGGCACACTTAAGTCTGTTGAAGCTGCTTTCTGGAATACGACCCGATTGAAAGGAAAGGAGAGCAGCAGTCATAGAAAATCACTGAAGATGTGTTGAATTTGAGACCAAGACCAACTCCAGACTGAGACTGAGAGAGTCCAGCCTCTCTCCAAGAGAATGTTTCCAGCGCCCAATCTATGCATTGAGTTGAGCCTGACTATATCTAGTTGGTACTTCTCAGCCTCATGCACTAACTCAGGCTACCTCTCCACCAGAAAGGTGACACTCCATGTCCCAATTGCTAGCCGGGTATCAGTCTGCTAGGGCCTTCGCTCCTGGCCGCCACCCGGCACACATTGCACCCAACCCCTACGGTGCTTCCTGCTGGTGGTGGGCCTCAGGAGGATATGCCCATGTCCCTTTTTCGGGCTGTGCCCAGCAAGGCCCCATGAACTAAGACCTGGCCACCAGATGCTCGCCCTCGGGCACCCTCACAGGGCCTCCAGGACAGGGCTCTGGTAACTCTATCCCAGGCATTTCATTTACTTGTTACTACCACACACCAAATCCGGTCATTCGGTAACGCACTGAAATGTTTGACTGACTAAAGTTTGTTTCTATATTTTGGTGGTGTTAACCTGGGATGGGAATCGAGAATCTGATCTCTTCAAAACTGATTCCCAGTAGTCCAGTTCCTTGAAATTGTTAGTCGATCCCACTTATCTGTTGTTGCATTGCACTACAATCAGCTGATTTCAGTTTGTGTGCTAGAGAAGGAAATGGTGGTGCAGTCTGCAGTGTGGATATGCACATTACTTTTATTTTTATTGCACAAAAGGACAAGAACACGATGGCATAGTGGAAACCACATCCAGGACAAAAACAGCTGCATTATGCCACTAACACAATCTCAGCTCCTTTCAAGCACCTGCACAGACAGCATGCTAACTAAGCTAGCCAAGAATCCAGTGCGATGCTAAAGCTACTGTAAGTGAATGCTGACCCCAGCCCAGCAGCCAGACCCTGAACTTTAACAGGTGAACTGATGAGCAGTCAGGCTGCAGCCTCTGTTTTCTACAGTAGAATCACTGTGGTGATCACTTTGAAGTCTCTTTGTGCTGGTTTTCATCTTTGCTTTGTGCTTTGTGTTCATACCTGAATGTAACTAACATGTAAACATGGTTTTGATCAAATGTGCCCTGATAGAAAAAAACCCTAAGAATTGTTAGTTTTAACAGTTATACTTGGTTGAATAAACCATATATTCAGCAGTTAAAGGGTTCTGAAGCACGCATGCACTGCTCTCAGCCAATGAGCTGCTGCAAAAGGGTGCATTCCACAGGAAGATATGTCTGTGAAGGTTCTCAGTCATCCAGGTCAACGTAATCTAAGGAGCTTAGAAAGAAAAGTGTCTGGACTTCTTTAAGTTGCTTGAAGACGTTTCACCTCTCATCCGAGAAGCTGATTAAATCTGGGACTCTCCACCATTTGACTCTAGAACTGAAGAAGCTTCTCAGATGAGAGGTGAAACGTCTTCAAGCAACTTAAAGAAGTCCAGACGCTTTTCTGTCCAAGCTCCTTAGATTCCACAGGAAAGAGTAGGAGAGAGGAGGTGGTCATATCGAGAATAAGATTTGGACATACTGGTTTGAACACTACACTATTCATGATAGGGATTCATAATACAGTAAAATGTGACTACTCTGAAAATGAAAGTAGATCTTATTGATTTACTGCAAAAGGAATCTAGAAGTAAAAGTCATCAGGTCTTATTCCATTTTTTTAAAAGAGTGTAAATTGCTTGGGAGGATTTGAGTTGTTTTCTTTTTTGTTTTGTTTTTTTGAACAATGTTCCAGTCACACTCCAGACCAGTACGTGGCGGTAATGCACCATTCAGTTGTTTGAAGAAGAGTTGCTGTGTCCAAATTCAGGGGAAGGATGCTCCGAAGAATCCTACCTACGTAGGTAGGATTCTTCGATGGCCGCAAAGAATGGAAGAGAGCGGCTGTGAAATTGGACAGCCTTCTAGCCTTCGTTCAAGTCCGCCCTTACTTCCACGCTTTTCCAGTTGCTAGCACCTGTTAAGGTAGTGTTTATTTTCTGATTATTTTGTTTATGTATTTTTATAAAAGGCCAGCTTTGACTCACAAACCAATTGCTTAGCCAGACTGGAGCTGTGCAGAACAGGAAGTCTTATGCTCCAGAGGCAGTACATTAAATACAGGAAACAGATGCAGACAGAAAATGTGGAACTAAGCAACACACACACACACACACACACCAAGTAGGGGCAGAGGTAAAGACTTGTTTTGATCAAAACTGTGTGGCATGTAAGTGTGCTAAAATAACATGAGGAGACGTTTTTGCAGCTGTAGGGCAGACATGTAGTATTGAAATAGATCAAGTGACTGTTTAGTAGAGGAGGAGGGAGCAGATTATAACAGATGATATGCTGGTAATGCTTTGGATCTGCAGAGGCTTAGACTTGCACATCTCCTTTTCCGGAAATGAATAAATAAAAGAAAGAAAGCACGACAGCTGCAACAAAAATCCCAGGCCACTTTGAACTTGCTGTCCCCTTACACACACACACACACACACACACACACACACACACACTCCCCTGGACTTTTGGATGTTTTACTTTAAGGACTTTCACGGACTCTAGGTACAGTGGGTACGGAAAGTGTTCAGACTCCCTTAAAATTGTCACTCTTTGCTATATTGCTGCCATTTGCTAAAATCATTTAGGTTCATTTTCCCTCATTAATGTACACACAGCACCCCATATTGACAAAAAAAACCCACAGAATATTTGACATTTTTGCAGATTTATTAAAAAAGAAAAAGTGAAATATCACATGGTCCTAAGCAGTGTTGGGACTAACGCGTTATTAAGTAACGCGTTACAGTAACTACATTATTATTGTGGTAACGAGCACAGTAACTAGTTATTATGCCAAAATCAGGAACGCGTTACTCGTTACTGGGATTTAGATAGGCTCGTTATTCGTTACTTCATGTGGTGGCTATCGCGGAGCTTCCACAGTAACATTAGCAAGTGGTGGAGGCCAGCAGGTGGATGAGAGAAAGTGGAGGCAAGAGGAGAGACCCGAAGCGGCCGCCGGTCCCCGTGTCAGGTGAATTGAACTTCAGGTAAGAAGTTATGACCTGCAGTCTATCAGGCTCAGATATAAACTAAGTTTAGGTGGAGTTTATTTTCGTTATGCTGACTTTTTCGCACTGCGTGCTAGCTAGCATGACGGAGTTTCTATACAGCTGTGTGGGTGCTATGTTACTGATGTTGAACTTTATTTTGTTCATAAGGTTAATTATTAGAGTTGCCAACCGTCCCCTAAAAAACAGAATCGTCTCGTATTCAGAGAAAATATTACGCGTTTCGTACTGAGGTGAAAAGGAACACAGTTTGTCCCGGACTTCAGCTACAATGAAAAAGACACAAAGTTGGAGTTATTCTGTGTTTACGCTGTCAGCTGCCTCTTCTTCTCTCATTCTCTCCTCTCCTGTTTCTACTTCAATCACGAAACTGATCAATGATCAGCTGATCGGCTTTTCTCTCTTGTTTATTTATCGCCCACTTTGCGCCAGAAAGAGGAAACCAGCGGATGTCGCGCTAAACAACAGCAGAATGTTTAAGCTTGATCAGCTGTTGTTAGAATTTATTTAATATTACTTTCTAGTATCAGCTGATGTTTGCTGGAGCCACAGCTGTAAAGCTGCTGGTCATGATATCAGTTTGGTTATCTGGTGAGAGGGAAACATGAAGATGAAACCAGGAGATGTCCTTACTGAATCATCAGAGCTGAACAGGTGATGGAGAAACAGGTTTACCCTTTAGGTGACATGAATGAGTTGAAGTTATGAACTGTTTCTGAGAGACAAATAACACCAGGATCCTTTTCTAAGTAGCTGACAGCTGGTAACTGTGCAGGGGCGGATCTAGCAAAGTGATGCCAGGGGGCCAGGTAGGGCATTAACAGGGAGAGGGGGGCACAAAGAAATACTTTTCTTTATTATTCTCATTTAAAATGTCTAGCTTTTAATAAATAATTATCTGAGTCTTACAACAAATGATTGATAGATTGATACATATATACCATCAAGACAGTGTACATCACTGTCACAGCTAGGGATGGGTACCGGTGGCACCGGTTCTGACATAAACGGTAGTAACCAGACCGAAAAGCAGCGCACATTTCGGTGCTTTTTTTTTCCTGAGCCAATTCTAGCCAATCATTTTACGTTTCCGAGGATAGTAGGCGGGGCCAGGTACGTACGTTCTTTTAGAGCAGAGCTACAGATTAAAAACACCCAAGGCGAAGCGGTCAAAAGTCTGGCTGTACTTCACAGCAAAAGATGCAAACTCAGCAGCCTGCAACAAGTGCTTTAAGCTGATACTGTGATACTGTCAAAGGAGGTAACACCTCGAATCTGATGAAACACCTGGCGACGCATAGCGTTTTTTTTAAAAGCCGAGAAATGCGCCGTGTTTGATAGCGTACTGCGAGACCTCACACCGTGCACATCTACTGCGGGTGTGGTGCCTGTTATCGGACCTGGAGTTAGCAACATCCCCCAAAAACCCGAAGAGGAGAGTCCTGGCCCCTAGCCCTGCCAGTGTAGCAGAAATGATGAGGATGATGATGCAGCAGCAGCCGTTCTTCTCTGCGTGAGTAGCTTCATGTTGTTCGTGTGTAATTAACGTTGAGTAGGCTAACCACGTTATTACATTAATGCATGTAAGGTGAACTAGCAAACACCGTCATAGTTTCATGCGGCTGTCTTCTTGTTTGATGGCAGATACTCCCTTCACCCTGGCAAAAAAGGCTAAAATGACCAAAGAAAAAGTGGAAAACAGCTAAACATGAGAGGTTTTTGGACAAAGTTTGTGTTTTTTCCATTGTTTAAGCACTGCTTCCAGCCAAGAGTGATACCATATATGCCCTATAGCTGCAGAAAAGGCTAACATTGTTATCTTTTTACAAAAGAAACAGCTGAACATGAGAGGTTTTTGGACCAATTTTGTGTTCTCCATTCTTTAAGCACCGGTTTGAGCACCGTTTAAGCACCGGCACCGTTTCAAAAGTACCGGTTTGGCACCGGTATCGGATAAAACCTAAACGATACCCATCCCTAGTCACAACAGTGTTTGTTTTCATTCAAAGGCTTTATGATTTTTCCTATAATGGTGGGCCGGTCTCTAGTCAAAATAGATTTTTTTGTCCCAGTCCAGCCCAGGATGCAGCTCATCTGCAGTCTGGTGTTACCTACATCTTCCTATTCAGAAGGCAGAATTTCTGAGTTCTGAGTACAATCAAAAGCACCACGACTGCAGTTTTTGTGTTGGATGTAAAAAGCGCACATGACGCTGTGACGTAGGCTAGAATCATGGCGGCAGTCGACGATGGTCCAGGCGTGGGATTTCTCTCGTGGAAGTATGCACATTATTTTTTCCTTTCTGTTGGTAGGTGGCACAGTGCACTTGTGGCAAGTAAGCAAGCTAGAAGACTGGCAGTCTGGCTGGGTATCCAGTTACGGAAGCAACACATTAACAAGAGAAGTCTGAGTAAAACCAAAGTTACTTTCCCTAGTAACTAGTTACTTTGAAAGTAACGAGTAACTTGAAGTAACTGAGTTACTTTTGATGAAAGTAACTAGTAATGTAACTAAGTTACTAATTTAAAGTAACTTACCCAACACTGGTCCTAAGTATTCAGACCCTTTGCTCAGTATTTAGTAGAAGCACCTTTTTGATCTAAAACCATGAGTCTTTTTGGGAAAGATGCAACAAGTTTTTCACACCTGGATTTGGTGATCCTCTGCCATTCCTGCTTGCAGATCCTCTCCAGTTCTGACAGGTTCGAGGGTAAACGCTGATGGACAGCCATTTTTAGGTCTCTCCAGAGATGCTCAATTTGGTTTAAGTCAGGGCTCTGGCTGAACCATTCAAGAACTGTTACGGAGTTGTTGTGAAGCCACTGCTTCGTTATTTTATTAATTTATTTATTTTTAATGAAAAAAACAAAAACAGCAAAAAAAAAAAAAAAGAAAAAAAACCAACCAACCAAACAAACAAACACAATACGCACTGACAATAACATAATGGCACAGTGAAACCCTCAGATCTGCCCGGTCTGGGGGAGTTCCCCTCCACCTCTTTACAGGTCCCATGTCATCAGGTTTTTGCTAACGTCCACGCAGCACTTTACAGTCCATCCCTGGTGATATTCGGAAGGGTATTTCCAGTCTCTTTTATGAGCTGCCTTCTAAAAAACAGTGACCACGTCCTTAGCAGGCCTTCCTTCTTCCAGTAGTTGCGTGAAAATACTTAGTTAAGCTCTGGTTATATAACCCACCACCCATCATCCCACATTACCACCTTCAACAAATCTCTCCCACTTCCTCCAGTTTTTATGAAATTGGTCCATTTTGAGATTAAAAAAAATGTAAGTTTTTCCATTCTATATATTTCCTCCATTATTCCTATCTTTCTTTGTTGGGGGCTCTTTCTCCAGCCACCTCCTGGTAAGCGCTTTTTTGCCCACTCCCAACAGGATGTTTATCAAATATTTGTCCCTTAAGGAGGCTGCTGACGGGATATCGCCCAAATACAAAGTACAGAAATCCAAATTTAATTTGAGACCAGTCACCAAGTAAATTGATTCGACCACTTCACTCCAGTATGGTTGGATTATTGGGCATTTCCAAAATATATGAAAATGATCTGCCATGTTTTCCCCACAGTTTCTCCAGCAGTATCCATCTGACAGCTGACCTTTTTGTTTGTATTTTATTTTGGGTGTTATAAAAAACCTAATAAAATTTTTCCACGTGAATTCCCTCCAATAACCCAAACTAGTAGTTTCCATCTGTGTTCTACATATATTTAACCAACTGTCCTCTGATATGTTGATTTTAGCCTCCGTCTCCCATTTAATTTTAATATAATTGGTTGATTGATCCTTAAATGATTGTAAGTTCCAATAAAGTTTAGCAATCAATTTATTTTTACCTGGAGACAGCGTTTGCTCTGTAATCTGCCTTTGGTGGCTTTTTGGCAGCAACTGTGACATTCAGCAGTTGCATCATTTTTTCGACACACACAACAAAGCTATTGACTACACTACACACTAACTACACACTCCAAATATCATAAATCTCTCACATCACAATGTGTATGCTAGCGGCTAATGTAGCTAACAAATTACCAACATAGTGCCGTTACATGTTGTAGAAATATAAAAATTTGTTTGTTTGGGGTCTTAGGGTTTTTGTTTTTTTGTTTTTATAAATAGGAGCAATGTGGTTGTATTTACCTTAATTTAAGGAGTCATCAGTGGGAGCAGCCGGGCTACATGAAAACTAAAGGGCGGCGATTTCGCGGTCACGTCCAGCAGGTGTATGGGCAGGAGAGTAATGTAGATGCTCTACCTCAAGTAACTACTGCGCAGACTCTGACAATAACTTGGACCCACCTTAACTGCAATCCTTCAACATTTGTAAATGCACTAATAAAAAACAAAATCAGCTATAAGTTACATCCAACCCTGGGTCGCTGTTTTTCTCACAATCTCTTGAGATTCTGTAAAGAAAAGCCGATTCAAAAAAAAAAAAAAAAAAAGAGAGCTCTCAGTCTATCATCATCACCTTTTCCTCATTTCCTTTTTGTCCCTCCAGAACTCCCACAGCAGCCTGTCTGTAAGGACGAGGAGGTTCTCCCTGAGCCGCAGCTCTGGAACCAGGAGAGGAACTCTCTGCACCAGGAGGAACCAGAACTTCCACATATTAAAGAGGAACAGGAGGAACTCTGCACCAGTCAGGAGGGTGAGCAGGTTGGACTCAAGGAGGAGACTGATACCTTTATGGTGACTGCTGCTGAGGAAAGAGACCACCATGACCCAGAAGCAAACAGTAACCAGCTCCCTTCTCAAACCTCTCCTATAGATGAGAGCCAAAATCACGGAGGAAGTAGGAATTTAGACTCAGGGACAAATAGTAACTTAGAAAGTCAGAGTAATTCTGACACAGGTAAAGAGTCTTTAACATGTAATCTTTGTGGAAAATCCTTTAAGAATAAGTACAATATGACTCGACATCAGAGAATCCACACAGGTGAGAAGCCATATTCTTGTGAAACGTGTGGGAAAAAGTTTGGTATGTCATCAATACTTAAAGGCCATTTGATTACCCATACAGGTGAGAAACCGTATTCTTGTAAAATATGTGGGAAAACTTATACGCGAAGCAGTGGTGTGACTGTACACATGCGAATGCATACAGGTGAAAGACCGTACCATTGTAAAACATGCAGGAAAGTGTTCTCAAGTAGTAGTCATTTATCGGCACACAGAAGAATCCACACAGGTGAGAGACCGTATAATTGTAAAACATGTGGGAAAATGTTCAAATCTAGCAGTCATATATGGCGCCACATGAAAACGCACACGGGTGAGAGACCGTATCATTGCAAAACATGTAGGAAAATGTTCACATCTAGCAGTCATTTATGGCGCCACATGAAAACTCACACAGGTGACAAGTCGTAGTCTTGAAACATTTAGAGAACAATGTCCGAGAAGCCAAGCGTGGAAGAATATCTGAGAATTTATACAGGTTCACAGGAGTGCTTTCAGAGTTTAGATACCTTTAAATACCATGTTTATCATGTATAAGGCAGATTTAACCCTGTAAGACTACGGACTACGCACCATTACGGACTACAAACCCAGGGACACTGCGCCGATCAACGCCGACTCTGCATTCACCAATGAGCTGAACCAGTTCTACGCCCGTTTCGAGGTTAGCCAGGCGGCTAATGCCATCTACCGCTGGACTACCGAGGACAATGACGTCATCAACGAGAGACCGGTGACCAGCTTCGCGGAGCATGACGTCCGAGCGGCATTGAGGAGAGTGAACATAAGGAAAGCGGCGGGGCCAGACGGCATCACCGGCCGTCTGCTGCGCTGCTGTGCTGACCAGCTAGCAGGTGTGTTCACTTACATCTTCAACGAGTCTCTGGCGAAGTCTGTGGTCCACCATCATCCCGGTGCCCAAGAACAGCAAACCCTCATCCCTGAACGATTACCGGCCAGTTGCGCTGACCTCGGTAGTCATGAAGGTGTTTGAGAGGCTGCTGAAGAACATCATCTCCTCCTCCATCCCAGACTCCACAGATCCGCTCCAGTTCGCCTACCGACCCAACAGATCCACTGAAGACGCCATCGCCCATGTCCTGCACACCACCCTCAGCCACGTGGACAAGAAACAGGGTAACTATGTGAGAATGCTGTTTGTTGATTACAGTTCAGCGTTTAACACAATAGTGCCCAGCAGACTGTTCACAAAGCTGAGGGACCTGGGACTCAACAACCGTCTGTGTGCATGGGTGTTGGACTTCCTCACCGGCAGAACTCAGGTGGTGAGGGTGGGTGGGTGTGTCTCCGACAGCATCACCATCAACACAGGAGCACCACAGGGGTGTGTCCTCTCGCCACTGCTCTACTCCCTCTACACTTCGGACTGTGTGGCCACCCACGGCTCCAACACCATTGTGAAGTTTGCTGACGACACAGTGGTGTTGGGTGCCATCTCCAACAGCAATGAGGCGGCCTACATGGACGAAGTGAAGAATTTGGCATCATGGTGCCAGGACAACCACCTCCAGCTGAACGTCAGCAAGACCAAGGAGCTGGTGGTGGACTTCAGAAGGAGTCAGCACAGAGACTACAAGCCCATTTTCATCAATGGAGCTCCAGTGGAGAGGTGCAGTCCTTCAAATATCTTGGTGTCCACATCTCCTCAGACCTGACATGGGCTGCCCACATTCAGGTCCAGACCAAGAAGGCTAGGCAGCGCCTGTATCACCTCCGACAACTAAGGAAGTTCAGGGTCTCTCCAAAGAGCCTCAGGATCTTCTATACAGGCGCTGTGGAGAGCATCCTCACACAGAACATGACAGCGTGGTTTGGGAACAGCTGTGTGAAGGACCAAAAGCTCTCCAGAGAGTGATCCGTACAGCAGAACGCTGCTGCAGGATTGCTCTCCCCCCACTTCAGGACACCTACACCAGGAGATGCCGGACTAGAGCAACGCAGATACTGAAGGACCCGTCCCATCCTGGCAACAAACTGTTCCAACTTCTACAATCTGGTAGAAGGTTCCGCATCATCCGGGCAAGGACAGAGAGACTCAAGAAGAGCTTCTATCCTCAAGCCATCCGGACCCTAAACCAACACCCCCCCCACACACACACACACACACACACACACACCCGCCATCTCACATCATCTATAATTGACTGAGACTCTCCTCCAGACACTCAATTCCTTTAACTTCCTTTAACTTTAAATATGTTTATATTGTCCATTCTGTAAAATAGTCAGATGTCTATTCATATTAATGTACAGAATTCACCTGCTGCTGCTTCTACTGCACATTCACCCAATGTATATACTATATATATATATTTATAATGTTATTCCTCTACCCCCCATGTTTTTTTGCACATGTCGAGGATCGTGTCAGGATACATTTCTCTGTGTGTTATACTTGTATAACTATGCATGTGACAGATAAAGAACCTTGAACCCTTGAACTTGAAGACCCAATCCATCAAAAATAACCAGAATATTCTAAATAGAAGTTGTTTTTTTGGGGGGGGGGGGGCTGAGATGTTTAATAACCCTTATAACAAAATCCACATTTTTAATGTCATGTTGTTTATGATATATAATAGAAATATACTTTTTCTTTCACTTTTGATACATTTGATGTTTTTGTTTTGATGAGATAGAGGTCTTAAAAACTAATGTAGGAAATATGATACAAAGGGTATTATAGGGTTAATCTGTTCTCATCAAATTCGTCAATGAAAATATGGTGACTGTCAAAAAATGAATTTTAGCTGTTTTATTTATTTATATATTTCTCTGTGGCAAAGTTGAAACTCAATTTGAAGTACAACGTTCTGGAACGGCCATCTCAGTCCCCAGACCTGAATATTATTGAAATCTGTGGTGTGAGTTAAAGAGAGCTGTCCATGCTTGGAAGCCATCAAATCTAAATGAACTAGAGATGTTCTGTAAAGAGGAATGGTCCAAAATGCCTTCAACCACAATCCAGACTCTCATTGGAAGCTACAGGAAGCGTTTAGAGGCTGTAATTTCTGCAAAAGGCAGATCTACCAAATATTGATTTCATTTCTTTTTTGTGGTGCCCAAATTTATGCACCTGCCTGATTTTGTTAAAACAATTATTGCACACTTTCTGTAAATCCAATAAACTTCATTTCACTTCTCAAATATCTCTGTGTGTGTCTCCTATATGATATATTTAACTGACATTTTTTATTGTAATAACAAAAGATTTATACAGGAAAATAATGACTATTAACAAGGTTGCTCAAACTTTTGCATCTCACTGTATCGCTTTTGGTTATTCCATTCATTAAGGATGACATATTTTTTCTTTTTTGTTTTTTGTTGTTTTTTAACTTTTGAGTTTTGTAAGAATCTAGGCGTGTTGTGCTGATGGTATCATCAGGTTGGGTAGGCAGGATCAGTATGGGGGAGGGTCTTTGTTTTGTTGTGTTTTATGTATACTGCAGTAACTAATGGATGAATATTTTGACAGTAGTAAAGCAGAAAGTTTCGAGGGGATGATTGTGTCCCTTGGAATCCTCCAGCCTTGCTCAAAGACCTCGTTCCTGTAGCTGCACAGGTGTTTCTCTGCTCGTCAGCACAGTGTGAGGAAAAGGTGTTTTTCCTGCATCATGGGGACCTTCCAGAGCTCATCTTTCATCCAGCACCACTTTACAAGAGAGGGTTTAAAAAAATGGACTAAAATAGACTAGGGTTAAATGAAGATAATGGTTTACTTACATTGTACTTGTATCCTTTCTAACCGTTGAATAGATTTTTATAGGTTACTTCTGTTAGCTTCTGCATGCATTAAATTGAAGCCCACCGGCCATTACTTTCATTACTCGGACTCCTCCCACCTGAATGCTGTCATTATAAAGCCACTTGAGCTCGGTCCTTAAGATGTTTCAGATTAGGGATGGGCGATATGGCCAAAGTTCATATCTCGATATTCTTTAGCTGGATGGCGATATACGATACATATCTCGAAATTATTTTAAAGCCATAAAGTAAGAACAGAAAGAGTTCTTAGTCAAAGCTGTGTCCCAGATCTCACACAGGCACTTTTATTAACATACAGCGTAGATGTACATGAAAAAATTATTCAGAATTAAATTATCATCATTTATTAAATAAAAATGCTCCAAAGAGCTCACAATTGTGCAGTCAAATTGTAAACTAAAGGACTCTGAGCATAATAACAAAGACAGACAGATTTCGTAGCTGTTCTGTTTCCAAGTTCTACTGCATGACTGACAGCCTTGTGTTTGAAATCCTCTCTGTAACTGTGTCTCTTACAGGTGCAATTATACACACACAATACGGTAATATTATGTTGAATATTATTATTATTACTCCGCGAAGCTCCTGGCTGCAGTAGCTGTAATGCTCCAACAATCCATGCACCGGTGCAGCTTTGTAGCTTACCAAAGTGGTACTAAAACATTTTTGACAGATTGCTGAGCACCGTGTAGCACATAAAAAGGGTTCACAGTCAGTAACCACAACCAGAATTCATACATAAGGCGCACTGTCAATGTTTGAGAAAATGACAGGATTTTAGGTGGCGTCACTGTCAACGCGTTAGCCCGGTTTGCTCGATAACGTGTTCCTGCTGTTCAGCCCCACTCACGGCAAATCGATTTGCCATGTTAATGCAGTTATGGCCTTAACGTCATTTTAACGAGATTTACACTGCCAGCACTAAAATAGTACTCTCCAAATGTTTTCTTATTACCGACCAGCTCCTCCGTGATAGCTGCCGTGTCCATCTTGTCATTGCCTGCAGGTGAAGCGATGGGGGAGTTGTGTTCAGTGAAGGAGAGAGGCAAGGCAGAGTGACGTTGCGTAGAGACAAAAGTGGACGAAGGAGGCTCCACAAGTATATTTATAACGTAACATAGACTTTGTTGATATAAACGATATTGCCACATCTCATATCTCGATATATTAAAAAAAAAAAACTCAATATATCGCCTAGTCCTAATTCAGACTGAATATCTGGCCCTATAGCTCCGTAAATATGGACTCTCAGAAGTGGAACTTATGGAATGATGGATGAACGTCCCTATAATATTTGGTTGTCAAATCTCTGATACAGAGGCTGACATTTGAGTTCCAGCTGCTCATATATATCGTGAAGTTCAGACCTCATAAACTGTTTAATCAACCATTTTATTATTGTAAATTAAAAGAAATGTGGAAAGGCTGACAGTCATGTGGTGAGTGTGTAGATTTCTGTATGTAGTGGAGGTCTGAAAAAGAACAAAGAGACGACTGAACTTTTCTTACTAGGTCTTTTTCCACAATCCACAATGGTAACAGGTGTGCCTCCTCTCACCACCTGCCTCACAACCTTCCTAATCCTACACAAGCCCAAAAAGGGCAAAGGCCTGAGTGGGCGGGGTTATTTGGGAAGTGGTGAAGATTATTGTGTACAAGGCACATAATAATCTGTAAAACAGTCCAAATCACAACGATGTTTTCACATTTACTAAAGTTTGAATGTGAAAAAAACAAACATTTTTTTTCATCTGTTACTTTGAAATTCTCTGTGGAGTTTCTTTTAATATTCTTGAAATGATGGTGGCCTGTCTCATTTTCCTTGTTGAATTTTTAGAAATAACTGATCTACCTCAAGTAGTTTTAAAGATGATCAGATTTTAAAAAGATACCCCCATAAACTGCACTAAAAACAGCCATAACCCTCGTTTCACGACCCTCAGGACTATGCAGAGTGGAACCTGACTGGCTCAAAGAAGGTGGGCAAGAAGCTGACTGAACTAAAGTGATGATGTCAGCAAAGAGACTGACCGTGTGGGAAAGTGGCAGTAATGTCTGAAATGCAGATTAGCGATTACAGACCTTCCCAAACAATCTTACACATAAGTGTCATACTCAAAGCATTTTTTCGCTGTAAAAATGCAGAACGCTGCTGCAGGATTGCTCTCCCCCCACTTCAGGACACCTACACCAGGAGATGCCGGACTAGAGCAGCGCAGATACTGAAGGACCCGTCCCATCCTGGCAACGAACTGTTCCATCTTCTGCAATCCGACAGAAGGTTCCACATCATCCGGGCAAGGACAGAGAGACTCAAGAGGAGCTTCTATCCCCAAGCCATCCGGGCCATGATCCTCAGTGAAGGAAGCCATTTACATCCACTGTGAGCAACCATCTTTGAACAGAGGCGGTGGTTGACCCTTAGAACTGAAGAAGCTTCTCGGATGAGAGGTGAAACGTCTTCAAGCAACTTAAACAAGTCCAGACGCTTTTCTTTCCAAGCTCCTTAGAATGCTCTTTCTCTACCCCCCGCCTCTTTGTTTTTTTTGCACAAGTTGAGGAGCGTGTCGGGTTACATTTCACTGTGTGTTATACTTGTATAACTATGCATGTGACAAATAAAGAACCTTGAACCTTGATCAAACAAATAAACTCAGTTGTTCGTGGCAGTTTTTTACAGCTCAGGAGCATTTCTAAACACAAAACTTTCTTGTGATCTAAAGATCTGAAAGAGAGTATTACTTTGATACTTGGCTGCCAGCTAAATACAGAATCTACCTCAAGGTTCTATTATTTGTTTAAAGAAATAATGAATAATGAAATGTAACCTTGAGCCAAGGTTGGCGCAAGGTTACACTTCAGATCTCCTTCACAGATCTCCTCAAGCCTATAGTGTTGTAAATGACCTACTAATTTTATTCAGGTCTGTTGCAGCAGGGACACACGCAAAAGTTTCAGGACATACAAATAAAGCTCACTTGTCTCGACTTGAATCAGCGGTTTAACAGTGTGTGGCTCCCTCTAGTGGATGTTGTGGAGTATTCTGGTATCTTTGCTCAGACGGTTTTTGTACAGAGTTTTGGTGTTTCCTGTCACTGTGGGCCTCACAGCACAGTAGTACACAGCAGAGTCTGTCACTGCAGCAGAGGACATCTGAAGAGTCATCAGTGTTTTATCTTCACTCACTTTAAACGTTATTCCAGGAACTGGATCTGACAGTTTCACTCCTGTTCCTGAGTGAGAGATCAGGAACTCTGGTGATTTTCCAGGATATTGTCGATACCAGAAGAAATAATCATTCCCATCAGCAGCTTTGGAGTATCTATAGGACAGAGTAGCAGTGCTGCCTTCTACACTGAACACTTCTTTGTTGGTTGGAGTGAGATCTTCACAGCTGACACCTAAAGGAACAGAAACATATTTGATACTTTTATAAATCATCACAATTCAAATGTATTTCTTTAAACACACAGATTGTAACATACCTGTTAGAATGGTGAGAATCAGTAAAGAAAGTGCATAATAGTCCAAAGACAACATGTTGAATGAAGGTAAAGTTTATGGTTTGTGTGCTGAACTCTGTTGAATGTGGAGGTTTCTCTCTCTTCTAGTTCAGTAACAGCTCAGCTCCTCCCTCAATCTCTCCTCCTCCTCTCTGATCTGGATTTGAACTTCTCTCACTTCCTCCTGCTTTACACACTAGTAGCAGCATTTTCACTTTCAGGTGGAGCTCATATTTCAGCTCTGTGCTGCTTCAGTCCACAGATGATTCATGCTGTAAATACTTTTTATGGTTTATGAGCTTAACATCTGCTCAGAGTTTAAAAGGAAATCTTTTCTGCTGGGTTACATTATTTAAAATAAAATAAAATTATTAATAAAATTTAAAATTAAAATGAGAACATAAAAGTTGTGTTTTCTTTTGTCTACATAGATGGTAACTTTCCTCCACATCTAAACAGGAACATTTAAAGTCAGATTCAACAGTGGGTTGAACCCTAAAATCATTTGCAGTGGCTCAGTGTGTGGAAACCAATCAAAACTCAGAATTTCTATTGAGCGCTCCTGTAGATCTTTGTGTACAGGCTGTGATCAGCTGACCTTCTGTTCTTTGGGGTTTGACACAGTGTATATAACGTAAGCAGATGTTTCATGAGTTGTCCTGGCTGATCTCCATCCTTGACACTGACACAACACTGTTTATGCTGTCTTTATATCAGACAGTAAAGATCTGGTATGAAGGTAACATTCAGTGACTGAATCTTAAGTATCTTAAATACAAATTCATCTACTTAATGTAACCCAACTGTGACCATGAAGACCACAGCCACTGTGTATCAGTCCAACACAGTGTTTTACTGTAAATTCACCACAGTAGGACAAACTAATCAGTTTGTCCTTCACTAAACTACCCAGTATTTTCAATCAACATTTGATTAGCACACATTTAGTGGACATTTCACCACACATCATATACAGACCCAGTCTGTGATTAAAAATGACAACTGTTGTGGCCAGGCCATAACATAAGGGTGATCCATCACCATCCGACCCCCAGCAGCACATCACACAATTAGTACTTTTTGATGGTGGTTTATTTACAATGAGTGAATTTAAAAGCAATGGAAGGGAGCATATTGTAACTCTGGGGTGGGCCTAAGGCCAAAATAACAAACAAAGGGAGCTTATCTCAAAGATAAATCAAACTTACCTACTCAAAAGAATTAAACCAAATGACAGCGACTTACCTCCCTAAGTAACCAAAACAGGAGAAAACTGTAATCAAACAAAAAGGCAGTCCATCATAGTCCATAATAAAACAAACACAAATGTGAGAAACTGTACCAATGGACCACCTCTGGGAACACTTATATTTTTTCAAATCCAGGCAGAAATCAACAGGAGAGAAGCTGTGTTCCTGCAAAATGTGAAAAAGATTCAAAGCCATCATTTGACTGTCTACATGAGAAGCTACAAAGAGGAGTAGCTTGTTGGAAATATTTATTTACCGATGCAGCACTATAAACCAGTGGCGGAGCGGGGGGGGTGGCTTACTGGGCTTAAGCTCGGGTTGTTTTTTCAGAAGCCTGGTCTTTTGAAGTGTATTTTTGTCATAGTTAGATGCCTGGCTGACAGCTGTATAAAACAAAAACTACACACAATATTCGAAGCACATAGTGCACACTTTGGGAATTTACGACTGTGCGTAAATCCCCCCTAATATTGGTATGATCCGAGCTCAGCGACTGAGCGAGGGGGCGGGGCAGCTGCTGCCTGAGAGTGTGCTGTTGGAGAAACGCAGACAGAGGAGAAGTGAAGTTTGACCAGGTACCAAAGCAAATCATTCGTACTGTACAAATAATGTAAATATGACGGTGTATCACAAAAGATTGATATCAAACTGATCACTTGACCCATATCACGTTACTTGCTCTTCGAGTGAATCAACAAATGGTGAAGTGAAAAGCCGAACAACAACAACGCTGTTTCTTTAGAGAGTCTTAGCTTACATGTGTGTTTATTTCATATTTTCAGTTGTTTCCCTTCACGGCTAAACAAAGCGCTCTAAATCGGTTTCAGTAATGTAGTGATATACAAGAATGGACATAAAGAGCTTCTTTCAAAGAAAAAACTCTGGTAGATGTTATTTTATATATTATGCTTTGTATGTTGTTCAGTATATTCCTATGCAAAACAAGAGGAATTTCAATACACAGCAGTATATTCACAGTTTACACCAGATATTTACATACACTTTATGGAAAACAAAAGAAAATTTTTTTACTGTACAACATCAATTAATTAATAAGAAAACTCCAGACGATTCCATTCTGAGCTGAAGAAGCTTCTGATAGGTTAGTAGAGTCCATGTGAGTAAATTGGTGGCACAGCTGTGGATGCATATAAGGCAAAACACAGAGCCTGTTTCTGTGACATGGGAAAATCAAGAGATGTCAACCAAAACACCAGGAAAAGAATTGTGGAGCTCCATAAGTGTGGCTCAGTTTTGAATACAATTTGGTGCCATTTACAATTAAGAAATACAGCTAGTTTCTCTCTTTACTCTTAAAGTTAACAAACATGTTTTTTATATTTGTCAATCTAAAAAAAAAAATAAACATTTAGTCTGATTTGATGTTACAAAAAGTGTTTGTGTTTTTATCTGAAGGGTGTTTAAATATCTGGTTTCAACTGTATATTTGATGATGTTGGTGTTTGACTTGATTGTCAGCACAAAGAGGGAGAGAGAGGAGCAGAGAGGGAGAGGAGCAAAGAGGGAGAGAGGGGAGCAGAGAGGAGAGAGGAACAGAGAGGAGAGGAGCAAAGAGGGAGAGAGAGAACAGAGAGGGAGAGAGAGGAGCAGAGAGGGAGAGAGGAACAGAGAGGGAGAGAGGGGAGCAGAGAGGGAGAGAGAGGAGCAGAGAGGGAGAGGAGCAAAGAGGGAGAGAGGGGAGCAGAGAGGGAGAGAGGAACAGAGAGGGAGAGGAGCAAAGAGGGAGAGAGAGGAACAGAGAGGGAGAGAGAGGAGCAGAGAGGGAGAGAGGAACAGAGAGGGAGAGAGGGGAGCAGAGAGGGAGAGAGGAGCAGAGAGAGAGAGAGGAGCAGAGAGGAGAGGAGCAAAGAGGGAGAGGGGAGCAGAGAGGAGAGAGAGAACAGAGAGGAGAGGAGCAAGAGGGAGAGAGAGGAACAGAGAGGGAGAGAGAGGAGCAGAGAGGAGAGAGGAACAGAGAGGAGAGAGGGGAGCAGAGAGGGAGAGAGAGGAGCAGAGAGGGAGAGAGAGGAGCAGAGAGGAGAGAGGAGCAGAGAGGAGTGAGGAAAAGAGAGGGGGGGAACAGAGAGGAGAGAGAGAGGAGAGAGAGAGAGGAGCAGAGAGGGAGAGAGAGGAGCAGAGAGGGAGAGAGAGAGAGAGAGAGAGAGAACAGAGAGGGAGAGAGAGGAGCAGAGAGAGAGAGAGAGAGCAGAGAGAGAGAGAGAGAACAGAGAGAGAGAGAGAAACAGAGAGAGAGAGAGAGAAACAGAGAGAGAGAGAGGACAGAGAGAGAGAGAGAGAACAGAGAGGGAGAGAGAGCAGAGAGAGAGAGAGAGGACAGAGAGAGAGAGAGGAACAGAGAGAGAGAGAGAGGAACAGAGAGGGAGAGAGAGGAGCAGAGAGAGAGAGAGAGGAACAGAGAGAGAGAGAGGAACAGAGAGAGAGAGAGAGAGGAAGCAGAGAGAGAGAGAGGAGCAGAGAGAGAGAGAGAGCAGAGAGAGAGAGAGAGAACAGAGAGAGAGAGAGAACAGAGAGAGAGAGAGAGAGAACAGAGAGAGAGAGAGAGGAGCAGAGAGAGAGAGAGAGGAACAGAGAGAGAGAGAGAGAGGAACAGAGAGGGAGAGAGAGGAGCAGAGAGAGAGAGAGAGGAACAGAGAGAGAGAGAGAGAGGAACAGAGAGGGAGAGAGGAGCAGAGAGGGAGAGAGAGGGGGAGAGAGAGAGAGGAACAGAGGGAGAGAGAGGAACAGAGAGGGAACAAGAGCAGGTGAGACAGACATGTTAGTCAAATGGCTGTTTTTAACAAAAGTATCACCGTATCATTGGTACTCATGTATCTCGTACCTAGTGTTTCTTTTTAGGTTTGTTACTTTTCAAATTCTATATTTATTAAGTTATGCAGGCTATGAAGTCTAAATAATTATATAAACTTTTCTGAATCCAAATAGTGTACTTTGGTAGAATTAAAAAAATAAGTGTAGTGCAGGTCTATGATGATTTTTAGTGCTACTATCACCTGGTTCTGATTCTGGTTCTGTCTTGGTTACTGCTGTAGTCCTGTTTTAATTCCGGATCAGTTCTGGGTCTGGTTGAATTGGGGTTTAGTCCTCGTGTCTTGATACAGCCCCGACTTTGTTCTGCCTCGCTGCTTAATTTAAAAACTAGTTTAAGGTGTCCTACATATGTGACATATATGTATCCCTATATGAAGTCATTCTTTTTTGAACAAAACTCAAAACACAGCCTATTAATCGTTCAGTCATTTCTAGAGCCCCCCCCACCCCCACACCCCCATACTACCCTTTAGGGCTAAGCCCCGGGTGTATCAAATGTCTGCCTCCGCCTCTGCTATAAACCACATTTGACATTGTGCGCCGTAACATTCTTGTATTCAGACAAGTAAGTGTGTGTGTGTGTGTGTGTGTGTGTGTGTGTATCACATGTTGAAACCTAGCTTATGAGCTGTCCAAGGTCCTGAAAATATACAAATTTAATCTGAGTTTAATAAATGTTTACTCATGAAATAAGGTTTCATTGCACTCTAACTAAATTGTTATACTTGGGTTGAATCGGGGAAATGTGTTGCAACACGTTTAAAAATGAATGTATTGATTAGAGTGCTGTCCACCCAAGGTCTGACTACTGTCAGGACAGGGTCCAAACACGTGGTCATCATCCCTCCGTTCTCTCTGTTCTTGTGTAATTTTTTTTAACCTGACTGAGCAGAAATTCCTGCCAAAGAAGCCACAATATGTTGAAAAGAACATCAAAATTTGAAGAGCTAGAAGATGTTCTGTTGCCGTTGGTGTTCTTTAGGTTTGAGGTTCCACTTCATCTATGAGTTCATTGAGGACATTTAGAATCCGGTCTCTTCCCTGTATTTTTACCTTGAGAAAGAAAATCCCAGAAATGCATATGCAAGAGGGTCAGCTGATAAAATTTCAGTTGACTCTCTTGTCTGTTGGAGCAGTGGACTGTGGTGTTAAAACAAACTATAGAGCTGCAGTAACTCAATAGAGAAATCTATACAGTGATTTTTACAGCTGGTCTTGTTGCCTGTGTCTGTACAAGTTTTCTTTCAGACTGCAAGTTTAAGGAGGAGAGGACATAAGGATTATTAATTTGGGAGTAAATGTACATTGAAATATGAATCAGTGTTTAGTGTGGCTGTGATAGCTGAAAGTATCGTCAAAGAGTGAGTGGGAGAGAGAATTTCCTCCACTCAAGTTTACTTTTTTCTAATGAAAGTGGACAATTGGATGAAAACATGCTGAAAGTGTTCATTGTTCCTATTTTTCAATACCTGCATGAAAACTTTTTGCATGACTCAAAAAGATGTTTAATACCTTTGAAAAAAAATGCCAATAACTTCAAGTTCACTGGGAAAGGCCAGCTTATCCTTGACATCAGTGTTTCTGAACCCTGTAAATAAATGGAGCTTTGAAATATTTGAAATATTTAGCTGAATGTAGAATAATCTCACTCATGTATTAAACAGCACAAGTACACGTGTGTCTGAACGTTCCTACAGTTGGTTTGTGGTTGATGTGGATTTGCTGCTCATGTGAATCCTCCCACAGTGTTTCATTAGCAGCTGTAACCACAGTGACTCTGATAAAACAGGAATTAGCAGAATCCATCTGATATGAAGCTGTGCTTTGAATACCACTTCCCTCCTCTTTGAAGAGTAGTCAGATATCTGTGTTCAGGTTTTTGTACAGCCTCTTCTACACTTTGTATCACTGTGTTTGTAGAGCACAGTAGTAGAGAGCTGTGTCTGCCAGGGTTAGGGCTGTTATGCTCAGAGTAGTTGTTGTAGGTGATGTTTGGGATCCATATCGTTTATCAGGAATATATTCATAACCACTGTAGTCTTTGGCTCCTTTCCAGAGTATAAACTGAGGAGCCTGAAGGTCAGAATCATGTCTGTACCAGTGAAGCGCTGGATGTGTATAACTTGTCTCATAGCTACATGTGAGTATGACAGATTTTCCTTCTGTTTCAGTGACTTCAGCTCGTTCAGGAGTGATTGAGTCTCCAGCTGTTAGTCCTGGAAAAAGAAAGAAGAAAAGTAGTGAAATGCAGTCTGTATATCTGCTTAATGCAGCAGCTTCAACTAAACTTTAATCCCTGTTCTTAAACTCACCTATAATGTGAGATAGAAGCAAAAAGAGGTGCAGCAACATGTCTTTGGAGTTATTAAAGCCAGACAGACAGCACATGAACAATGTTCTTCCACTGCAGCACAATGACCAACAAATAATGTCATTGGATGAGCTCATGATCAGTGGGCGGGGTCAGTTTAATAGCTAAGCCAATCAAATAGTTTTGTGCTTCCACAGCAGCTCTGTCTCTGTCTCTGATCTTTACTGCTTCATTTCTCTGTTGTCTTTGTCATCAGCCCAATGACACAAGAATCAGAGGTTTAACAGTGTGTGTCTCCCTCTAGTGGATGTTGTGGAGTATTCTGTTGTCTTTGCTCCAAAGGTTTTTGTACAGAGTTTTGGTGTTTCCTGTCACTGTGGGCCTCACAGCACAGTAGTACACAGCAGAGTCAGTCACTGCAGCAGAGGAGATGCTCATCTTGATTTCTGTTCCCTCCACTTGAATCTTTAGTCCAGGAATGTTTTCTGTTCCTACTGACCCTGAAGCAGAGTGTGAGATCAGGAACTCTGGAGGTTTTCCTGGATGTTGTCGATACCAGAAAAAATAATCACCAGTTGACACTTTGTACGTGTAGGACAGAGTAACTGTGCTGCCTTCTAAACTGGACTCTTCATCTTTGACTGGAGTGAGTTGATCACATGTGACACCTGAAGGAAGAGATAAACTTTTTCAATCAATAATTGACATTAATGAACATAGTTTCCTGTGTATGTGAGCATACCTGTGAGAGTGAGAAGAATCAGAGGAAACACACAGTGATGTAATGACAGCATGTTGAGGAACATAAAGTTTGTTTTGTGTTGAACTCTGTTGAATGTGGAGGTTTTTCTCTCTTCTATAGTTCAGTAACAGCTCAGCTCCTCCCTGAATCTCTGCTCCTCCTCTCTGCTCTCAGTCACTCCTCCTCCTGTGGTTAACACACTTTATAACCAAAATGATTTAAGGGAGCCGTGTGACACGTCACACAAGCAGAAGTCACATTAACGATGTAGACAGAGTCAGAGAGTCGGTGATACTCACACAGTTAAAAAGTCTTAAACTTGACACATTTGGAGAAAAATGTGTAAGAAGTCCTGAATTCAAGAAACATCTCAGAATAGTTTGTGTATGTTGGGAAGGATTTTTGTTCACAACTGTTTGTTCAAATGAAGCATCATCTTATTTGATTGGATCTTAAAACACAAACCTGAGAGACGTTGTCAGGTTTATATTATTGGATTGTCATTTATGCTTAGAAATATTTACTCATATATACTTAGAGTTTTATAATCGATTGCATAATGACAGAGGTTTGATCCTTAGCAGTCTGTAAAGACTCTGTGTGCCTTCCAGAGTGTTCTGGCATGCACACACACACCTTAAGGTCATGAGAGGGGTTTTGTATAGGAGGACACCTCCTCTGTATCTGGTTAAGTATAAGAGCCTTTTGTTTAGATGGGCTGCTAGACTCCTGGCACCAGCTTTGGGGAGTCTTCGCAGGATCACATCTTGACACACACACACACACATTTACACAACGCACAGACAAGGTACTCTTTGTTTGTATGTATACCTATGTAAGACGTCATATGTTAATGAACCTATGTATATTCATGTAACCTCAATAAAAGAGCAGTGTTACTGGGGAGCGGACGAGAGCAACTGAGGTCAGGCGAAGGAACGGCGTTTGTCCAGCTGGGTCTTCCTCGTGCACAAGAAACATAAAGAGCTCTGCTTGGTGTTCAATGCTTTTTGCTGTGTAGCTGAATTATCTCATTCCAGCGGCGGGTTTGTGCTAGACAGACATATCAGACGTCATGTCTGTGGACACGACATGCAGGATTGTTGTGGTGCAGCAGCAGTCCCAGTTACCACTGACACTTTTGGACACAACATTTGTTTTACTTTGTGGCTCTTTGGTCAGTTTGATGTGAAGTAAAATGTATTTATATAACACTTTTTAAGACAAAGTGCTTTACAGGGAATATAAAAACATATCAGACAAAAAAACAATATATTACACAAGAACATCACCCCAATGCAGCTCTAAAACGAGGAGTTTTTAGGTGTTTTTTTAAAGGATGAAGTGCTTCGAGAGGCTCGTCATGAGGCACATTAAGACCCGGCTGCCACCCACACTGGACCCACTGCAGTTCGCCCCCAACTGGTCAAAAGAAGACGCCATCACCACCACCCTACATCTCGCCCTCACCCACCTGGACAATAAGGACACATATGTACAAATGCTGTTCATAGACTTCAGTTCAGCATTCAACACAATCATCCTCAGCACCTGATTGGATATCTGAGCCTGCTGGGCCTGAACACCTCCCTCTGCAACTGGATCCTGGACTTTCTGACGGAGAGACCTCAGACAGTCGTTAACAGCACCTCCAACACCACCACACTGAGCGCTGGAGCCCCTCAGGGCTGTGTGCTCAGCCCACTGCTGTTCACTCTGCTGACTCAGTGGAGCAATGCACTGTTCGAACCACATCATCAAGTTTGCTGATGACACGACTGTGGTGGGTCTCATCAGCAAGAACGACGAGTCAGCAAACAGAGAGTTGCAACAGCTGATGGACTGAGAGTCAACAACCTGTCTCTGGATGTGACAAAACAAAAGTGTCATGGTCCTGGGTCATGTGACTCAGTGCTTTGTGTTTATTATTATGATCCTGTGTTCTAGTGTATTCTGTGTATTTGGGTTTGGCCTTTTTAGTTCTTAGGGTTTTGGTTCTGTGCTTCCTCTGTTTTGTCCTGCCCGTATGTTCCCTCTGTTCTCTGTCTGTACCGTGTCTCTGAGTCCAGTCTGTGTATTTCCTGTTTTACTTTGAAGGTCCATGTCTGATGTCAGTGTGTTCAATTTTAAATCCTCCCTGTTTCATCACATTAATTAGCTTCAGCCGTGTCTCCGTCCTGTGTGTAGTTTCCTCGTTTCCTTCTGTGTATTTATAGTGTGTGTCCTCTCGTCGCTGGTCCGTCTGTGTTGTCTCCCTGAGTCTCTCCCTGTTTCCTCCGTACGTTTAAGGTTTCAGGTCTGTTTTGTTAGCTTCCCAGTGCAGGTTATCCTTAGCGTCCTGAGCAGCTGCATCACTGTGTGGTATGGTAACTGCACTGTACTGGATCACAATACTCTACAACGGATAGTGAGAGCAGCTGAGAAGATCATTGGAGCTTCTCTTCCCTCCATCACAGACACTTATAGGACCCACTGCATCTCCAAAGCCACCAGCATCGTGGACGACCCCACACACCCCTCACACACACTCTTCACCCTGCTGCCTCCGGCAGCATCCGGGCCCTCACTGCCAGACTGTGGAACAATTTCTTCCCCTCAAGCCGTCAGACTCCTGAACACTCAGTGACTGGACACACACACACACACATACAAACACACACATCTTCTTGTTCTCTGTGTACTGGACCACTGCACATGGTTGAAATGACAATAAAGTCCCCTGACTTGACTTCAGATCAGCTGAACTCGTTGAGGGTTTCATTTCCGATCTTTTAAAGAAACTGGGTGAAAAGATTCCTAATTATGGGGTGTGGGAGATCATGGTTGAAGGGGCGATCTAAGAGAGACAGATTTCCTCTTAGGAACTGATCTTATCTTGTAAAAGTCATTGCACTCCATATCTGAAAAGACTGATGTACATGGAGATGGAGGAGAGACGATGCTATTCGCTGTATCAGAGAGAACCTTAGGATTTATTTTTCTTACTGCAAGCAGTTTAGAGAAATAAGTGTCTCTTACATCTTTCACTTTGTCATTAAAGGTAGATAAGCATAAGCAGAGCTTATGAACCTCAAGTTTTGTAGTTTTCCACAGACTGAGAACCTTCACAGACATTTTTCCACAGGAGCTCAGTTTTATGGCAAATTCATGTAAAACTGCAGATATCTTCTGTGATCCAGGGTGGAGATTTAACAGTGCTGCCTTTCCTGATTTTAAGAGGAGCCACTATGTATTTATGTTAGACTCAGTGAAATGCAGTGTTGGGAAGGTTACTTTTAAAACATATTCAGAATCAGAATCTTTATTGTCATTTTCACAGATACAACGAAATTAAAAATGCTCCTCAATCATTGCATCATCCCTAACAATATCAAAATAAACATAAAACAATAAAATTCAATAAATAAAATAAACAGAATACTTAAGGTGCTAATAAGAAGTATCAGTAAACATTCACATACATTCCATGAATAGACTGGGGAGCGGTGGTTTGAGTGGCTGCCTCGCCGTCTCCTCGCTCGACGGGGTGGCGCCTCCACCCCGAAGGTATAAAAATCCATGGGGAGCCCAGACTCCTCGCTATTTCCACCGGTATCTTGTGTAAAAGGACAAATTTGCTAGTCACGCTCACGCGGTAACTTACTCCAATCTTGAGGAGATCATGTCGGCTATAGATTTTATTCGCTTGGCTGGTAGAACACAAAAACAAACATAAGGCGTACAAAATTATCCACACATAGCATCGATCGGTGGAACACTGACTATTTTAACTTGAACTGTTCCGTCACACAAAAAGTCTAACACCCAATTAAACATACTTCCTCCTATCCCTGCTTCATGTAACTCAATCAGTAGACCCTCTCTCCAAAGCATATCATATGCCTTTTCTACATCAAAGAAGACAGCAACCACCACCTCTTTATTAACAGCCTTCCTGATATCATCTTCCAAACATAAGACAGGATCCATCGTCCCTCTTCCTCTATGAAAACCACTCTGATAGGGTGCTAACATATTTCTTGACTCTAAAAATTGAACCAATCTCTCATTCACCATCCTTTCCATCAGTTTACACATATTGGAAGTCAGAGCAATGGGCCTATAATTTCCAGGATCACTATGGTCTTTCCCTGGTTTCTTTATTAGTATAATTAACGCTTCTTTCCATCGACGTGGGAGACGCCCTACTTTCCAGACCTTATTAAACAACATTAGCAATTTATTCAACGCTGCGTCACTTAGATGTTTCAACATAACATAACATGGCCTGGCCTGTATTTATATAGCGCTTTACTAGTCCCTAAGGACCCCAAAGCGCTTTACATATCCGGTCATCCACCCATTCACACACACATTCACTGGTGATGGCAGCTACATTGTAGCCACAGTCGCCCTGGGGCGCACTGACAGAGGTGAGGCTGCCGGACACTGGCACCACCGGGCCCTCTGACCACCACCCTCTGACCACCACCAGTAGGCAATGGGTGAAGTGTCTTGCCCAAGGACACAACGACCGAGACTGTCCAAGCCGGGGCTCGAACCGGCAACCTTCCGATTGCAAGGCGAACTCCCAAGTCTTGAGCCACATATCTCATCCTTGCCTGGAGCACTATTACTGGTTCTGCCCAGAGCTCTTTTCAGTTCTCCAGGAGAAAAGGGACAATTCATTACATCTGCAGTACTGTCCTTCCTCCCTAAAGCTTCAAGATTTCGTTCTTTAGTCCTCTCTCGTTTACTTTCATCTGACAAATTTCTCCCACTTTGTATATCAACAAAAGTACTCGCCAATAAATCTGCTTTTTCCCCATCAGTTACAGCTACTCTACTATTCTTATCAAGAATTGGATACCTCCATTCCCCCAATTCCCCCATTTTCCCGATCATCCCCCACACTTCCCCTATTTGAGTATTACTACCAATTGTATTACAGAAATCTCTCCAGTACGTTCTCTTCGTTCTTCTTATTGTACTTCTGACTTTCGCCTGTGCTTTTTTGTAGTCAATTAAGTGTTGAAAATTATGAGACCGTTTGACCAACTTAAATGCTCTATTTCTTTCTCTAACTACTAACTTACTACTAAACTACTACATTCGTCATTCCACCATGGGACTGCTCTCCTCCTACCTTTCCCTGTTGTCTTTGGAATAGCCTCCTCAGCAGCGCTTAGAATACTTTGACTGATTTCCTGATTCATACTTTCAACACTCAAATGATTTTGAACTTGTAAAATCTTCCTCTCACAAACCCTACTAAACTTCCCCCAATTCGCCTTCCCAAACACCCATTTCCCTCCTAATGTTTCAGGTACCTGTATCACCTGATCACTACCAAATGACTTATTGTTTACTTGCCATTCACACAATGGTGCCAGAGACCTAGAAACAAAAGTTAAGTCTAATATGGATTCCTTACCAGAGCTAACATCAAACCGTGTCGTCTTCCCATCATTCAAACATACAAGATTTTTATTGTCCAGAAATTCCTCTAACAATCCCCCACTGTAGTCTGTTTTCTCACTCCCCCATAACGAATGGTGAACATTAAAATCCCCACAGCAGATAATATTTCCTTTCATGTCCATTTCCTCCGGCTTATTTAACTCTAACTTTTTAAAAGGATTATAAAAATTAACAACCATAATCACCTTCCCTCCCATCCAAACCTTAATTACTGCATACTCCAAATCCCCTTCCCTGTCACCTATCTTGTGTGGAATACCTTCCTTAATCAACGGAAGACACCCACCCCCATTTCCTTCTTCCCTATCATATCTAACAGATATGAGATAGAGTGATACACTCTGAAATCCAAAAAAAGGCTTCAACCATGTTTCCTGAATACAAATTATCTCAGGTTTTTCTGTCTGCTCGTATATAAACTGTTTAAATTCTTGACCATTTGACAAGAGACTCCTGGCATTCCACTGTAAGAGTAATATGGTTATAAGAACAAACCACCACATTATCCCTCTACTCGCCTGACTACTTAGTTCACCTCTTATATCCTCCCACCTGATATTCTTCATGTCTAAACTTTGACACGCTGCCTTCACAATAATCTGGATCCTCTCCGTCTTGGACTTCACATCTGCGGTTGCATTTATTACTCCCGCAATGAATGTCACCATCTTCTTTTCTCTTCTTCTATTTTCCTTTCAACCATTGCCATAACCTTCACCATTACTTGTTTGGGAAACACAGGGTAGAGGACAATCTGTCTCTCTTGCTCCACCATTTTACATGCCTCTGCATATGTCACTCTCTGCAGTACCCTCGTTTTTTGAATAACTGTCTGCTGCCTCAACACTTCACACCCCCAAAAAGCAACACTGTGCTCCTCTGCACAATTACAGCATTTAGGTTTAACTCCCACACCACACTTCCCATACTCATGATCTCCAGAACATCAAGCACATCTCCTCTTCCCTTTACACACTTTGGCAATATGTCCAAATTCTTGGCAATTGAAACACCTCATTGGTTTAGGCACAAACTCCCTCACACTGAATCTTATTAATCCAAAGAAGACCTGTTTTGGTACCTCTTCGTGTCAAATTCCACCACCACAGTTTCTGTTTCCACTTTCATGGGACCTCTCGTCATTCTCCTTGCTCCTTTAACTTCTCCAGTTCTCAGTTTTAAATTCTCCACAAGTTCTTTCATATTTACATTCAATGGCACACCCACAATAACTCCTTTATTTCCACCAGTGCTCCTTTCCTCTACTCTTGCAGTATTCTTCACTTTGACTTTGCACACCCCCACAACTTTCCTTACTTTTTCCACCTGCACTTCTGTGTTACAACCCACCAGTAAATTTCCATCCCTGAGTATCTTAGCATACTTGTTTCCCCAACTTGTGCCTTAAGTGCTCTTGTTAGCTTAAGTGGATCTATTTTCTTTACACCCTCTTCCTCAAACCTGACAGCTACTTTCATACTCGGACTCGTTCCCTCTTCATTACCTTTACTATCAGTCCCTTCCGTACTACCCTCACTTCTCTTTTTCCTCTTCCTTTCACTTGCTCTGCACCTCTTTCCCCCCTTTCCAAACTTTTCCCACTCATTCTCATCACCCTGACCGCCAATCTCTTCCTCTTCAATACCATCCATACTATTCCACTCACTCCTTCCGCCCTCCATCACTGCCAACCCTGGTCTATGAGAAGAAGTCTGCAGGAGACCATTATCGGACCTGTACAGGCCTTCGGCCGACTCTCCTACTTACCTCACTCACACACTAAACCACCAACCAAACACACCTTATACCCAAATCCACACTAACTACAACAGCCATGCTACACACTTCCACTCTCAAACCGAGCCACCAAACAACCTGCCGACCTCTCCCGCAAACACTACTCCATGTGCTGCCCTCCACTCCTCCTGACCGAAACCGCCCCGCACCACAGTCTCTCCTTTAGAGTTATGCCTGTAACATTCTGCCTATAGAGATTGACAGACCACGTGACTTTCGTGCATTGCATTGTGGGTACAAGTGGCAACAAAATCAAAACACTGCATCAAGCGCTAGTGTTTCCAGCACCGGTAATCATTATTTCTGCCGTTTTAATCCCTACTTGCATTTTATTTGCCCCAAAAACAGTTATGTACAAAATGACAGAGAACACGGCAGCTCCGTACGAAGACAGATGTGACGAAAAGGCAAAAAGAAAAAGTACGAGAAAAAAATCAAAGGAGTGAAAGGGTCAGACCCATACGAGCATACAGAGTGGAGTAAGGACGTTACCGTGCTGCCCAACTTTCATCACGGACATATTTATTATTATATGGTCCTAAGTGTGAGTACAGACACTCACAAAATGTTTATTAACTTCAGATCCTGCAACAAGCACAGGTCCAGTTTACTTTGGTGATTTGGACTATTCCATTTCACAGCTGCTGTTAATTTTTTTTTTTCCTTTATCTCCTGTACAGGCAAACGCATCTATTTGTCGTTTCAGGTTGTAGTATTACACAACATTATCAGATACAATGGAAATAAAATAAGTGTTTCGTAATTCATCCAATTTGTCTTTATTTATAACTGGATTATTGTTTCATTCTATTATAGAATCTTACAAGAAAGAGGCAGAATTGTAAAAGTCCATCGTGCTTTATTAGCTGCTGTGGAAAACAGTTATTCATCACTTGATTGCTTCAATACAACACACTGCACATGTATGCGGGACTTTTCGTGGCTGTTTGGAGATGGGTTGGGAGGTCAGCTCCTTCATCATGATTATGCAAATTCTCCAACTTTTGGAGATTTATTTAGCTGGATGATTGAGAATGCATCAAGACTAAGACTGATCCCTGTGGTACACCACGAGAAATCACAGCTGGACAAGAGAAAACATGAAGGAGCTTCTTCATTAGTTAAACCTGTCAGTAAATATAATGATTTCCTGGTTCTTTGTGTAGTTATATTTGCTACTTCTGTTGGGATTTAGAGATTCTTTTATTGCTGCCATATACTCTGCCTTATGATAAATGCATTAATAACATGTTCTACAGTATTATTTTATCAGTAATATTGTTTACAGGGTTTATATTGCATTGAATATGTTTGTCATCACATTCATTTTATTCACAGGTTGAGTTCATTCTATACACAATGCATAACTGTGCTTGTTTAGAGTTGATGTTCCATCCAAGAGGGTTTTAAGCTTCACTGGTGAGAGTGTCCAGGTGATACATGTTGAGGGAAGATGAGAACATAGCAGGTTAATTGCATGCATGCTTACAATACACATAAATCTAGTAGCAGGCCTGAGCGAAGGCCCAAGTGTCTTCTGCTTCTTATTTGAGACCTCGCCAATTCAGTTTACTTAGTGATTGAGGACGAGGGTCCATTATTAGCCCTTAGAGGCCCTGAAGCTTGAAGTTATTACCTTAAAAGGAAGGTGTTATCAAAGAGAGAAGTTATATGTCTGTTTATAGTTATTAGAGATGTACAAGATGTACCCTTGTCTGTAAACAATGACTGGACATAATGTATTTTTTTGACCTGTATTGACGTGTATGTGGGGTGTGATCCTCTATGCTATAAAACCAGAACTCAGTGTATTTTTGTCAGAGCAAATAAGCCATATGCTGATGGTTGTTCTCCGTTGTCAATAAACTCATCGTTTGATTGCACTTTTCTGGGCCTCCGTTGTTTGTTGTCTGGTCTACAGTTGATCGATCTTGCTTCAAGTGAGAGATGAAGAACTCTGGTTGTTTTCTTGGATATTGTTAAAACAAGAAGAATTGTTGCTCTTAGCTTGTCTGGAGAGTAAAAAACAAATCAAAGACTCAGCGGTCCTGTTGCTCTATTTTCACCTGTATAGCAGGCGGATGTTTGCCCTGGTGCAGGTGACCCGTAGTGGTCAGTGGAAGAATCCGCAAGTTTCTCTGTGAATTTCCCTGGTAGCTACTCGGTGCTTGCTTGGAAGTTACGGGGTTTTTTCATTGTAAAAAGAAGTTTTCTTCCCACACAGTGAACAGCAGACGCTAATTTTTTTGTCACTTTATACGGAATCAAACTCAAACTCAAATCGCTTTTTCTAGTCCCTAAGGACCCCAAAGCGCTTTACATATCCAGTCATCCACCCATTCACACACACATTCACACACTGGTGATGGCAAGCCACAGCCACAGCCACCCTGGGGCGCACTGACAGAGGTGAGGCTGCCGGACACTGGCGCCACCAGGCCCTCTGACCACCACCAGTAGGCAACGAGTGAAGTGTCTTGCCCAAGGACGCAACGACCGAGACTGTCGGAGCCGGGGCTCGAACCGGCAACCTTCCGATTACAAGATGAACTGCCAACTCTTGAGCCACGATCGCCCCATTATGAGCAATTTAGAATCACCAGTTAACCTTTCCCCACTAAGTGCACGTGTTTGGACGGGGAGAGCATGCTCCACACAGGGCCGTGAGCAAGTGGTGGATTCAAACTCAGGAGCGTCTTGCTGTGAGGCAACAGTGCTGCCCACCACAGCACCCTTCTCAGCCACCCGGAGTCCCTCTCAGCTCCTACTGAGCTCGCAGCAGCTTCCACCATTTATTCCCTTCCTCTGTCTTCACTCACTTCCTCTTACTGATTTCCAAAGTTATCTTGCAGACATCCATCTGATGCTGCTCAACTATGTCTCCTTCAGATTTCACCTTCTGTATAAGATGGAGTTCACCTGTATGCACCGTCCTCCAGTCTCATACATCCCTCTGTGTTCCTCCCTCTTGTTAAAGTTCAACACAATTTTTTCTATCCTTTCTTTAAAGGCACTCCTACACACCTCTCCTCTCTTCACCTGCACTCAGAGGCCTTTTGTCAGTGCGTGTGTGTATTCTCTGTTTTGGTCTTTCTCCTTGCAGTGACTTTGAAAGTGTGTGTGTGTGTGTGTGTGTGTGTGTGTGTGTGTGTGTGTGTGTGTGTGTGTGTGTGTGTGTGTGTGTGTGTGTCGGAGTATTTGCATTTGCTTTATAAAATTAATTATTTATTTATTGTGTCCTTTTCTACTTCCAGACCTTCCGCTGCGACTCCTCTGCAGAGAGGAAGAGGAGCAGCAGCAGCTCTGGAACCAGGAGAGGAGCTCCAGTCTGGACCAGGAGGAACTGTGCAGCAGTCAGGAGGGAGAGCAGGTTATAGTGAAGGAATTTTTAGGGTGACTGTTACTTGGGGGAAAGCAACCAGAGTGAAGCAGAACCAGACAGTGACCAGCTCCTGCTCACAGCTCTGCTGTAGCTGAGAGCCCTAGATCAGGAAGGAAGCAGGAATGTCAATTCAGGATCGACTGGAAATAGAAGCAGAAGTCAGAGCAATGATACAGAAAACTCTCCCATGCCAGCTGATAAGTGTAACACTGATACAGGTAAACAGCCTTTGAAAGGTGATGGTTTTCCCTTAAGAAAACGTAAAAAGGCCTTCAATAAAAAGTCTCAAAAGAGGACATGTCACAGAATGCAAACAAGAGAGAAGCTGCATACTTGCAAAACATGCGAGAAAAGCTTTAGTGAAAAGAGCATTTTGTTGCGTCACACAAAAACTCACACGGGAGAGAAGATTCATTCTTGCAAAACATGTGAGAAAACCTTTAGTCAAAGCAGTGATTTGATGATCCACGTGAGAATCCACACTGGCGAGAGGCCGTATTCTTGTAAAGCATGCGGGAAGTCTTTCAATCAAAGTGGTCATTTGATGGCCCACCAGCGAATCCACACCGGCGAGAGGCCGTATTCTTGCACAATGTGTGGAAAAACTTTTAGTCAAGGTAGTAATTTGTTGAGCCACATGCGATGCCACACAGGAGAGAAGCCTCACGTTTGTAAGACCCGCGGGGAAAGATTTACAACGTCAGCCCCGCTTAAAATCCACACCGCGAGCCACACAGGAGAGAGGCCTCATCCTTGCCAAGCATGTGGGAAAACCTTCACTACACGCTGTAACCTGCTGCGCCACATGAGAACGCACACAGGAGAGAAGCCGTATGTTTGTGAGACCTGCGGGGAAAGATTTACTCTGTCAACGTCACTTAAAAGCCACAGAACTATCCACACGAGACAGAAACCGTATCACTGTAAAGCTTGTGGGAAAATGTTCCGCCAGAGTCATCATTTGTCGTTGCACATGAAAACCCACAAACAGCAGAAGTCGTAGTGCTGAAAGTTTTGTGCAAAAACCGTATTTCAAACACCTTTACACTACTCCAACAACTATTCTGACTTGCAGCATTTGTTCTGATAATATCTGTTCTTTCTTTTTTTTTGTAAGAAGTCCCTCATGAACAGTTGACCTCCTCACTCGATCACTAAGGAAGGCCAGCACCACCCTTCAAAGGAAGCTTATTTCTGCTGCTGAATCTGTGATCATGTTCTTTTGACCTTTTGAATTTTGGGGAGTTTCTTGTTTTGGGAGATTTCTTTGAGATTCTGAAAGAAGGGTTTTGTAACTTTTCTAATAACACTTGTTAAGAAATAGATATTTTTAATGCTTATCTGCTCATTAGATTGTTTCATGAGAGGCCCAGAGTGTTGTTGAAAACCAGAGGATATGAGACGATCTCTGACTCTGATTGAAATATCTGTTCTTCTTGTTTACTGTGTCTCAGTTATTTGTGGGTTATGAGCTCAGATGTCGGAGTGGTGATAACCGACAGCTAAAGCAGTTTTGTTTCTGTTTCTTCAGAAGACAAACGAACTGTAAATGTTCGACATTGTTAGAAAGTGTTCTTTATAAATAAAGAACAGCAGCTCTGTCTCTGATCTTTACTGCTTCATTTCTCTGTTGTCTTTGTCATCAGTCCAATGACACAAGAATCAGAGGTTTAACAGTGTGTGGCTCCCTCTAGTGGATGTTGTGGAGTATTCTGTTGTCTTTGCTCCAAAGGTTTTTGTACAGAGTTTTGGTGTTTCCTGTCACTGTGGGCCTCACAGCACAGTAGTACACAGCAGAGTCTGTCACTGCAGCAGAGGAGATGCTCATCTTGATTTCTGTTCCCTCCACTTGAATCTTTAGTCCAGGAATGTTTTCTGTTCCTATTACTCCTGATGCAGAGTGAGAGATGAGTATCTCTGGTGGTTTTCCAGGATATTGTCGATACCAGAAGAAATAATCATTAGTCTTCACTTCTCTGGATAATCTATAGGACAGAGTAACAGTGCTGCCTTCTACACTGAAAACTTCTTTGTTGGTTGGAGTGAGATCTTCACAGCTGACACCTAAAGGAACAGAAACATGTTCGATACTTTTTTAAATCATCACAATTCAAATGTATTTCTTTAAACACACAGATTGTAACGTACCTGTTGGAATGGTGAGAATCAGTAAAGAAAGTACATAATAGTCCAAAGACAACATGTTGAATGAAGGTAAAGTTTATGGTTTGTGTGCTGAACTCTGTTGAATGTGGAGGTTTCTCTCTCTTCTAGTTCAGTAACAGCTCAGCTCCTCCCTGAATCTCTCCTCCTCCTCTCTGATCTGGGTTTGAACTTCTCTCACTTCCTCCTCTTTATACACTAGTAGCAGCATTTTCACTTTCAGGTGGGAGCTCATATTTCATCAGGCTGCAGCTTCCCTGCATCACTGAATTGGATAAACTTGAAATGGCTGGATCAGAATCAGAATACTTTATTGATCCCTAGGGGAAATTATTTAATGGATGATTAATTATTCACTGTTAAGTTGCTGAAAAAAATCAAAGTCTAAACAAAAACACTTTCTGAACAAAAAATCTTCAGAAAATTGGAGAATTATTCTTCATGACCACGTTGAAATTTACGTTGAGGTCTGTCTGCTTAGATGCTGAATTAGAAAAAGGCGTACCTCAACACTTTTACACAGAGCTGATTGTCTGACATTAACCTGATCTCCAGGTCATATTTTCCTTTCTTCCTGCTTTATTTTGATTTACTAACCAGTGGTTTCACTTTAGTGTTTCCCCTGACTGATCCATTTGTGCTGGTCAACATTCTTGTTTCAGTTGTGTGGTTGGCAGTAAGTGGACCCAAACACAGGAGTCAGGAGAGAAGAATTGAACTCAAAAACCTGCTTCAGTGCTGATTATTCACAGGAATAACAACAGACCAAAAGCTCCTGCAGGAACGAGGAATCAGAGTAGACACATCGAAGGAAACCACAGAGCAGAAAAACCCAAAGCTTTGAGTCAGCATGACAATGATCAGAGGGAGACTGTGACAATACAGACATGTGGGAAAACCTGACCTGTCTTCCCCATGTGATGTTTTGTGTAATGTATGTATGGTCGGAAGGGTAAGATGGCGACGCCATTGCGTGCAATGGCCGGCAGCCTTAACATGAAATTTCCCACTCGTGGGTCTAAAAAAGGTATCTTATCTTGTCTTAAAAGGAACAAATGGGAACACAGCTGATGGCAACTAACACAATGATGTGAGAGGAAGACAAATTAAACACAAGACACAGAGGGCAGACACCAAAATAAAACAGGAAGAGGAACATAACAGAATGAGGAGACAAGATTAACTTGACACAACTAAACAGGGAACCAAGACGAGCATGGAGACAGGACACAGAGAGACAGACAAGGGGACAAGACTGAGGACACAGAAAGGGAACAGGAAAGGAAAACAATCAACCTGAAGTCCTCTATCACTAACTAGAGACACAAATACCACAACAGAGAACCAACAAAGGGATCAGGAAAACTCAAAAGCACAAAGAAACCAAAACATTATTAACAGAAATGAGGAGCATGAGTTACTTCTAAAAACCAAAAACAGATAATAAAATTACAAAAGTCAAACTCCTGATGACTCAGGGACCCTGACAGTTTCCTTATACAGAGAAATGAGGCTGTGTCAGTGTGTCAGACCTGCTGATTTACAGTTATTTAGATTCAGTAACATACATGTGGTGGCACAAAACAAACTGTGTTTTTCACAACTGAAACCAGAGAGAAGAAGAAGCACAATGTTTCAGTCACAGTAACAGAATCAGAGGTTTAACAGTGTGTGGCTCCCTCTAGTGGATGTTGTGGAGTATTCTGTTGTCTTTGCTCCAAAGGTTTTTGTACAGAGTTTTGGTGTTTCCTGTCACTGTGGGCCTCACAGCACAGTAGTACACAGCAGAGTCTGTCACTGCAGCAGAGGAGATCTCCAGATGAAACTCCTGTTTTTCTTTCTCATGTATAAACTTCAGCTTTTCTGTTTGCGCTGAATGTTCTTCCATGAGAAGCTGTGGACGTGAACCGGACTTTTGATGGTACCAGAAAAGGTACTGAACATAACCTGAATAGTTGCAGGAGAGAGTCACAGTGTCTCCTTCCAAACTCATCACTACATCTTTAGATGGTGTCAGTAAATCCTCAGAGGATCCTGAAAACAACAAAGACATATTTCACCAGGATGTTTCTGTATCTTTAAACTTAGTTTAGTTTATAAAAAGTGAATCAATTCAAACAACATCCAAATCTTTTCATGTCTATCATCTCCTTTTACATCTCACTCCATCTTTTGATGACTCACCAGTCTGAAAGGAGACCATCATCATCCAAATGAAAAGCAGGAACATGATTTTCTCTTGGACTGAATGAACAATAGAGAGAACACAGCAGCTCTTCAGCTCCTAAATGAAGCCTTTCATATTCACTGGTGTAGCTCCTCCTCCAAAGGCTGCTTCTTCTGGATAGGCTCGGCCCTGGTTTCTGTGGAGCCTGTAAATAAAGAGAGCTTTGAATATTTGAAATATTTAGCAGAATGTAGAATAATCTCACTCATGTATTAAACAGCAGAAGTACACGTGTAAACCAGCCAGCATCAATACTGGACTTTAAATAAATCCATTACTGTCATCAGCTCAGAGGAGACTGACTGATGATGACACTGGAAAGTATCAGTGATGTAAAGAAGAGAAAAGCAGCTGAACATGTAAGAAAGCAGGCAGGTGAGTGATTACAGATCGTCCTTATTGAACTTACACTTAAGCTTCATATGTTATCAGTCCTGCCTACTACCAAGTGCAGCAGGGCCAGTCTGACCAACACTTGTGAGACTGATAACTGCTAATGACGGTCATTGAATGGACTGATAACATCTGAAGCAGGAGCATGGTGCTGGGTGTTGGAGGGTCAGGTTTATGTTCTGGGACTTTGAATTCATGTTTATCATGAAGCTCTCTGGTTGGTTATGGTCCTTAAGTTTTTCTTGTTCCAGTTTTTACTTCATGGTTCAGGTTTGATTTACTTCTGTAACTGTTGGTCTTTATGATTGTGGCTTCATGTTTTCTCTGTTTATTTGATTGTTTCTGATTTTGTGTCATTTCCAGCTGAGTGTTGTTCGTCTCCACAAACAGCTCTTTATGAACAGAACTCGTGCAGATTTCTCAACATTTTTCTTTCCTGTTCATTTGCAGCTTTGTGGGAGCTGACTTCTTTACTGTGTTACAGAGAACTTTACTGTCCTGTAAGAGCTCAGCATTGGAAGGATTTTTTTTATCTGGAGAAAATAACAATAAAAACCTTTTTAGTTGTTAATAGGAGGACGTGTGTATAGCTCATCTGTGGCAGTCAACAGTTTAATATGAGATCAGTTTTTACCAACAGTTGGAATCAAAATACTGATGATTTTATAATGTCTGGATGTGATGTTAATGAAACTCATGACTGGAAACTCTGAAGGAGAGCATCATCATCTGATGTGATGAGTTCATAGAGAATAAATGGAATAAGCATGAGATGGTCTTCCTGGTTGGACTTTTAGCTTCATGTGAGAGATTTTAACTTAAAGAGATAAACCTCTGTTACTCTGTTTATTTTGCTTCTGCTGCATTTTTGCATGTCCTCATCCACTAAATATAAAATAGTGTAAATGAGCAGCTTTGGATGTTTGACAGTTTTTATTGTGTCTGAACGTTCCTACAGTTGGTTTGTGGTTGATGTGGATTTGCTGCTCATGTGAATCCTCCCACAGTGTTTCATTAGCAGCTGTAACCACAGTGACTCTGATAAAACAGGAATTAGCAGAATCCATCTGATATGAAGCTGTGCTTTGAATACCACTTCCCTCCTCTTTGAAGAGTAGTCAGATATCTGTGTTCAGGTTTTTGTACAGCCTCTTCTACACTTTGTATCACTGTGTTTGTAGAGCACAGTAGTAGAGAGCTGTGTCTGCCAGGGTTAGGGCTGTTATGGTCAGATCAGTTGTTGTATCTGTTGTTTCTGATTTATATCGTTTATCAGGAATATATTCATAACCACTGTAGTCTTTTGCTCCTTTCTTTAGTATAAACTGAGGAGCCTGAAGGTCAGAATCATGTCTGTACCAGTGAAGTATAGGATAACTATCACTTGTCTGATAGTTACATCTGAGTGTGACAGATTTTCCTTCTGTTTCAGTGACTTCAGTTTGTTGAGGAGTGATTGAGTCTCCAGCTGTGAGTCCTGGAAAAAGAAAGAAGAAAAGTAGTGAAATGCAGTCTGTATATCTGCTTAATGCAGCAGCTTCAACTAAACTTTAATCCCTGTTCTTAAACTCACCTATAATGTGAGATAGAAGCAAAAAGAGGTGCAGCAACATGTCTTTGGAGTTATTAAAGCCAGACAGACAGCACATGAACAATGTTCTTCCACTGCAGCACAATGACCAACAAATAATGTCATTGGATGAGCTCAACTTCAGTGGGCGGGGCCAGTTTAATGTCCCAGCCAATCAAATAGTTTTGTGCTTCCACAGCAGCTCTGTCTCTGTCTCTGATCTTTACTGCTTCATTTCTCTGTTGGCTTTGTCATCAGTCCAATGACACAAGAATCAGAGGTTTAACAGTGTGTGGCTCCCTCTAGTGGATGTTGTGGAGTATTCTGTTGTCTTTGCTCCAAAGGTTTTTGTACAGAGTTTTGGTGTTTCCTGTCACTGTGGGCTTCACAGCACAGTAGTACACAGCAGAGTCTGTCACTGCAGCAGAGGAGATCTGAAGAGTCATCAGTGTTTTATCTTCACTCACATTAAAAGTGATTCCAGGAACTGGTTCTGATATTTCCACTCCTGTTCCTGAGTGAGAGATCAGGAACTCTGGTGGTTTTCCAGGATATTGTCGATACCAGAAGAAATAATCATCTCCAGCTGCTTGTCTGGAGTATCTGTAGGACAGAGTAACTGTGCTGCCTTCCAAACTGGACTCTTCTGTTTTGTTTGCAGTGAGTTGTTGACAGCTGACACCTAAAGAAACAGAAATCTGTTAAATGCTGTGTTGTATACAAAGAAAGTATAAATAACATGTAAACACTGGGATGAAGCAGTTTTTGACAGATTGTCATGAACCTGTTAGAATCATGATGATTAACAGAGAAGTTTCATAACAGTCCAACATCAACATGTTGAATAAAGTGAATCTTCTATGTGTTGAACTCTGTTGAATGTGGAGGTTTCTCTCTCTCGTCTGTTCTTCAGTAACAGCTCAGCTCCTCCCTCAATCTCTGTGTCTCCTCTTTGGTTTGTAGCTTCAATTCTCTGTTACACCTCCTTCTTTTAAACTTCCTCCTCTTTAATCAGCTTGAAACACAGCAGAGTAGGAGGTGTGGTGGTCAGAAGCAATGTTCCCTCTAAGCTGTGCATGTGCACAATTGCGCACTGCTGGCACGGTCTCTGTGCACAGAAAATCTGCGTTGCGCACAAAAAAAAATCTAACCTGAATTGAAATTAAAGTAAATACGTTAACAATTCTGTTTTGCAGTGTTAGTCAGTAAGTGTGTGGCTTCTCCTGTATGGGATTAGAACGATGCCACCTTATCCTGTAGTCCAGCCAATGATGCGATTCACATTCGTATATACGCAGCCAATCAACGACGCTGACAGGCTATGACAGCGTCCTTATGTGCCGACACCGGTGTTTTAGCTGGCAAAGCGGCATGGCTGATGTGGAGTGAAGCCACATTAATGACAACGTGTCCAACCATTGGAGATGTGAGCAGGACAGACGGAACAACTGACGGGAAAAGTGTGGACTTTATACCAGTTTTTAAATTGTGTTGATCGGCCACGTAAAACCAGAGTTATGATAAAAATATCTGCAATGTTTGGTTTTCTTCCTGAATACTATCGTTGTTTATATTTACTGCGGAAGAGCAAAAACAACACCCCGCCTCCCACCTCCCCACCCCGCTTTCCTATTGGCGGAAAAATGTACCATGAGGACCAATCAAAAAATGATATGGCAACATGGCATTTAGATGTTTAGGGAGGGGGAAGTTTTAGGAGTGACGGCGGTGTTCTGAGATGTGAGATTTGCGACGTTTAGCGCAAATCTTGTGTAGTTAGTGTGTAGTTAGTGTGTAGTTAGTGTGTAGTGTAGTCAATAGTTTTGTTGCGTGTGTCAGAACAATGAGGCGGCTGCTGAATGTTACAGGTGTTACAGAAGTGACACATCTCCTGTTGTCAGGCCTGCAGGTATCAGGCTGGTGTTCTCCTTTATCTCATAGTGGACAGAAATTATTTATTCGAGTGGCACAAATAATTTGTGTGGCATCAGATTTGATGCAGAACAGCTGATTGTTCTGTAAATAGTTTGAAATGTTTATTTAAAAAAACACCTTGGCTGCATTTTTAGGTAAACAGCTGCAAAAAACTTTGTTGTTTGCAAAACTCAGTTACTTTTTTGAAGAAGTAACTATATAATTGCCCAGCATTGGTCATTATATACTGTATTTTGCACACAGTCACAGACTCTCTCCCAGACCACAGACTCATAATACAAGTCAGAGCTTTATTTTTTTTTTTAAAAAAAAAAAGAAAGAAAGTTGTGTTTTCAAAATTGGAGTTCAAGTTATTGTCACGGTCCTGGGTCGGTGACCCAGTGTTTTGAGTTTCTTGTGTCTCTGAGTTTTGTATTATGATTTTAGTTCCCTTTGTTCCCCCAGTTTATTCCTTAGTCTAGTGTCTTAGTTTGGCTTTCTTGTATTCTCTTTAGTTCTCTGAGTATTTAATAGCTGCCCTCTATGTCTCTTTGTTGTTGTTCTGTGTTTCTTAGTTGCTGTCTCCCCTAGTCTAGTTTGCGTCTGTGCTACTTCCTGTTTTACTTTGAAGGTCCATGTCTCTTGTGAGTGTATTCTACTTTGCTTCCTTGTCTCGTCAGTTCTGATTTCTCCCAGCTGTGCTCTCCTTCTGTGTCTCATTCCCCTCGTTACTTCCCAGTGTATTTAAACCCTGTGTTTCTCTGAGTCAGTGTCGCGTCGTCCCTCAAGCTGTGTGTTTCCTCGTGTGCCTCGCCGTCAAGTGTAAGTTTATATTTCCCAGTTTAGTTTTTTGTGCTTTCCCCTGTCAGCAAATAAAGCTGAGTTTCTGAGTTCATCCCTCGAGTCTGAGTGCCTGCATCTTGGGTCCAACTTCTGCCTGCCACACAGCGTTTCATGACAGTTATTTTTACTTCCAATAGTGTTAACATACTACACAGATCATGAACAACATTTTTTTAATTTTCACTGTACGTGGGATGAAGCAGTTAATTAAAAGTAGTCTAACATAAATGTAAATGCTGTGATTTGATTATTTTAGAAAACCATGTGACTTGGATGGATTCGATTCTGGGTTTTAATCATTTGTTTGTTCCAGGGTGGAATGATTGTTCAACATTCACCTTCATTTGAAAAACCATAATTGGCTTCACAAGTTTGACACATGGACTCTAAAGTATACAGACAGGCTTAAATAAATAGATTTACATGCAAATATATACATAATAAAGGTCCTGAAGGTTCTACAGTGTCTTTCACTTTGACAAGGCCACAGTTCTCATGAGTGTTTGACTGAAACTGGTAGTTTCTCTTTGCAGCATAAAAAGGATTTGTCAGACAGACCTCATTGGATCCACCAATACTCAGAACGCTACAGATGAACAGAATCAACTTTCTGGGATTTCCTTACCTGATGATTGAGCGTGCATGAAGACAACCTAATGGATTCTTTTTAAGTCATGAAGAACTTTGTGCTTTATTGTGAAAAATCTTTCATTTGTTTCATTTTCAGACAAATCAAAACTTCACTGTGATGTTTTAGTGTCTGAAATCAGGCTTCACTCATCAACAGTTTTTAAAATATCCTTAAACTGATATATTTTTTAAAGCTGTCATTACTTTTCAAAGTGACCATAGTGAAGAGCTTAAACTTTAAACTTCATAAACAAGACTGAGACCCTCCTGTATCCTAACAAACCAGAGAGGTTTAACAGTGTGTTACGTTCTTTGCCTAGGCGTGTATGAACGCAACAAGAAGTTGGCCCACTCACGCTCCACCAAAGCAAAAACACAAACAACAATATCTTCTAAAGTGCTAAGCAGCCATTTATTTTCTTCAGCTGTGAGCAGTGCCAAAAATAAAACTCCCTACTGGTCCCTGTGCTTTCCTACACAAAATAAAACCAACCAAAAGACAATCCACTTACCTACCTTTCTAACCAAAAAACAGGAGAAAACTTAATCAACAAAAATGGCTTCTCACGCCTACTAGGCTGCTGCAGTGAAGAATATGTACAAGGTGAACAAAATACACGATTGCTACTTGACAAGATTATTTACAAAACTAAGATACTAACACCAGACACACGAGTGGAACATGGTGGCTACACAGACGGACCAGCAACCACAAAGACAGAAGACGCGACTTAAATACACACAGAGAAACACAGGGAGATTACACACAGGTGGGGACACAGCTGGGGATAATCAACCAGACGAGACAGAGGTAAAACTGAACACACTCACATGAGACACAGACCTTCACAATAAAACAGGAAACGAGAATACTACACCAAAACGCAGACCTGACACTGAGAGACAGACAGAATGACACATGGAACCTGAACTAAACTAAACGTGAGATACAACCAAGAACAAATCCTTAAACATGACATAAAACAAAACACTGACAACATTAAATCATAGTGATGGGTCCTGCAACACTGACGCACCGACGCATGTATCAAGCTCACCTAGCGAAGCTGCTGTATCGCTCATTGCCAACGCGCCAAACTGTGTTTAAAAGATACCGCATCCACATCTGTCAACGGAATGAGTCACCACCAAAAAAAAACAGAAAATTACTCTCGCAAAGATTAAAAAAAAAAAAAACTACACATCTCTCCATAACAAAATGGAGCCCGAAAGAAAAAGAAATGTTTCTGCTGTGTGGGATCATTTTGATCTTTTAACTGCAAATAAGGTAATAGTTTGTCTGTTTTTGTTTCAGTGTAATCTATCAGAATGGGAAAAACAGCAATGTGAGTTGAAGTGTAAATTATTTATTTCATTTTATGCAGGTTAAATGTCGCATCTGTTCTGCGGAGCTTTCTTACACAAACAAAAGCACTTCCTCAGTGTTTAGGCATTACAGAGCCAAACATGAAAATGAGGAGACAAACACACTGAGAATGAACACAGGTCGGGCTATATTGACACTGAACAGCTTTATCATCATTTTTTTTTATTAATATGTGTTTTATTATTTTGAAATCAAGCATCTAGGAAGACTGTTCTGGACCAGGCAGTCCTGAATTTTATTATAAAGGACTGCCAACCCCTTAGTATTGTGGAGAGTGTCGGAGAGAAACATTCCAAGATCAGAGGATCCTTTAAGGTACTGGGGGAATAGGAAGACATCTTATCCGAACTTTTTCCACCTGGCTTTACAGTTTTTGTGTACCCCAGCTTCATCTGTGCCCTGTGAGTTTTCCAAAGCTGGGGAAATGGTGTCAAAAAAATGCAATAGACTGAATGCAAAAACATTGGATAAACTTATTTTTCTGAATAGAATTTTATAATAAACTCTGAGTCAAATGGGTAATATTACTGTAATAGAGTAAATTGTTGCCCCCCAGTGGTAAAATACAGAAGTGCCTGTTACAGGGCTAGTTCTTGGTTGACCAACGCATAACAAAAAAGGGTAGTTTTATGCACCGCTAAGAAAACAACAAGTTAGTGTGTGATGTCTTGCTGTTCAATAAAAGCACGTATCCACGTCCTTCTGTTCTGATCTTTTCAAGACCCTAATCAAGAATATCACAACTGGCGACGAGGATTCTAAAGATTTCCACTGCGTGCCAGAAGCTGTAGAAGGGCTGTGTTCACATGTAAAGGGAAAAAACACAAGACGTTTTTCTTCACGGCTGCAGCGGAACAGCTTTGGTGAGCTAACATGGCGATGCATGTGGGTCGTGTTGAAGAGTATAATGAATCGAAGGAAGATTTTGAGTCATATTTGGAGCGTTTGGAGCAATGGATGTTGGCAAATAATGTTTCCGATGAGAAGAAAGTGTGCACGTTTCTCTCTGTGATCGGAGCAGATACATACAGGCTGCTAAAGAATCTTGTGTCTCCGAGGGTACCGAGTACCATGGGATATGCAGCGCTGACTGCGGCGTTAAGTGCGCAATATAAGCCGACTCCAGTGGTGATAGCTGAGCGTTTTCGTTTTCAGAAACGTAACCAGAAAGAAGGGGAGGCAGTTTCTGACTATGTTGTCGCCCTGAGGCAGTTGTCAGCCACATGTGATTTTGGACAATATTTGGATGAGGCCCTGAGGGATCGTTTTGTTAGTGGGCTGCGTTCTGATGCTGTGCAGCGCAAGCTACTATCAGAAAAAGATCTTACATTTCCACGTGCATGTGAGATTGCCGTATCCATGGAACTCGCTTCGAAAAATACGATGGAGTTCTCAGGACGCCAGGACCCTCACCACGTAAATGCCTTGTCAAATGCTCCCAATTTTTCCAACAAAGGATGGAGAGGACAGAACAGGCAAGAGGGCAATAACAAGCCAAAGAACCGGAAGGGACCTAAAAAAGACACAGGAGTGAAGCAACCATGTTATCGTTGTGGTGGAAAGCATTCGGCACGTGAGTGCAAATTTAAGAGTGAAAAGTGTCATGTTTGTGCAAAAATAGGACACACTGCACGTGCTTGCAGGAATAAAAAATTCAGTCAGCAAACTCAGTATTTGGAAACTGAGGATGAATGCTCAAGTAGGAATGATGAAGCTGAACTTTTTGGAGTATATTCAATGTACTCCATCACCTCCAGTGAGAAGGGATACACAGTGGATGTTGCGCTTGGAAACAAGAACACCACCATGCTGCTGGATACAGGATCAGCAGTGTCGGTGGTATCAGACAAGTATTATCAGATGCATCTCACTCATTTCCCTATAAAACCAGCCAGTGGGCTAAAGCTCAAGTCCTACTCAGGCCAACACATTGCTGTGCGTGGATGTATTATGTTACCAGTACAGTATGGGACTCAAAACATCACCCTACCACTGATCGTTGTTCAGGGAGACAGACCAGCTCTGATTGGACGAAACTGGTTAAAGAAACTGCAGCTGAACTGGAAACAGATTTTCACAGTACACAAGGTACTGGTGCAGAAAGAAGCAAAGCCAGGAGTACTAGAAGTGATTCAGCGCCATCAGGCAGTGTTTTCGGATGACCAAGGCTGCATCAAAGGATTTAAAGCTAGAATCCACACTAAACCAAACACTACACCAATTTTCTGTAAAGCTCGCCCAGTTCCTTATGCACTAAAAGAAGCTGTGGAAAAGGAGCTGGACAGACTGGAAAAGGTGAAGGTTATTTCAAAGGTTGAGAAAAGTGAGTGGGCATCCCCCATTGTTACTGTGCCAAAAGCAGACAAAACAATTAGGATATGTGGTGACTACAAAGTCAGTGTCAACCAGTGTGTTGAAGAGGAACGATATCCACTGCCTAATCGGAAGAAGTTTGTTTGCTACTTTAGCTGGAGGAACATCCTTCAGTAAACTTGACCTTTCTCATGCCTATCAGCAGCTACAGTTAGATGAAGAATCAGAGAAGTATCTGGTCATCAACACACACAAAGGTCTCTATAAGTACAATCGCCTCAGCTATGGTGTTTCCAGTGCTCCAGCTCTTTTCCAGTCTGTGATGGATCAAATCCTTCAGGGGATGGAGCATGTGACCTGCTTTTTGGATGACATCCTCATCACTGCTTCATCTGAAAAGGAGCATTTGAAGAGGTTGGAGGAAGTGCTCACACGTCTGGAGAAGCATGGTGTCAGAGTGAAGCTTTCCAAGTGCCATTTTCTTCAGAGCAGTGTGGAGTACCTGGGACATCGTATTGACGGGGATGGACTGCATCCTTTAGAGGAAAAGGTAGCAGCCATAGCAAATGCACCAGAACCAACAAACGTCACTGAACTGAAGTCCTTTCTTGGTCTTCTAAATTACTACAGTCGATTTTTGGAAAATCCATCCACCATTCTTCAGCCTTTGCATAACCTGTTAAGAAAAGATGCTAAATGGATTTGGACTATGGAATGTGCAAAAGCATTCAAAGATGCAAAAACTCTACTGCTGCAGAACAAAGTGTTGGTGCATTACAGCACAAATCTGCCATTGAAGTTAGCCTGCGATGCGTCACCTTACGGGGTGGGCGCGGTCATCTCTCATGTCATGGAAAATGGAGAGGAAAGGCCTGTGGCATTCGCGTCAAGAACATTAACTGAAGCTGAGCGAAAGTATGCCCAGATAGAAAAAGAGGCCCTTGCCATAATTTTTGGAGTAAAGAAATTCCATAAATATCTGTATGGAAGGAAATTCACCCTCATAACAGATCATAAGCCACTGCTGGCTATACTAGGGCCAAAGTCAGCTGTCCCGACACTCGCTGCACTAAGAATGCAACGCTGGGCTCTTATTCTAATGGCATACAATTATGACATTGAATATAGAAGATCAGCTGAACATGCAAATGCAGATGCGTTGTCACGTTTACCTCGGAATACACCAGACAACACTGCAGAGGAAGGGAGTATCTTCTATTTCTCACACGTGGAAGAGCTACCAATAGTAGCTAAAGACATTGAGAGAGCAACCATGAAGGATCCAATCCTCAGCAAGGTATGGAGCTACACCATGAATGGGTGGCGAGTTATATGCAAGACGAATCACTTAAGCCTTACTTTACACGCAGACACGAGCTGTCAGCAGAACAAGGATGTGTTCTTTGGGGACAACGGGTCATCATTCCACCAGTTTACCAACAGAAAGTGCTGGAAGACCTGCATCATGAACATCCAGGTATCTGTCGTATGAAAGCACTAGCCCGCAGTTACCTGTGGTGGCCAGGTTGTGATGGTGATATACAAGAACTGGTTCAAAGCTGCCCAGTCTGTCAGGCTGTGCAGAAGTCACCACCCGTTGCACCACTCCATCCGTGGAAGTGGCCTGAGAGAGTTTGGCAACGGATTCACATTGATTTCGCTGAAAAAGGCAAGCAGTACTTTTTAGTTGTCATTGACAGTCACTCAAAATGGTTGGAAGTGTTCCCTACGCCATCCATTACCTCACACAACACCATTGAGGTTTTGAGAGGGTTATTTGCTTCATATGGACTTCCAGAAGAGCTTGTTTCAGACAATGGACCTCAACTTGTGTCAAAGGAATTCAATCAGTTTTTGGAGTTAAATGGGATCAGACACACAGCTGTTCCTGCCTATCATCCTGCATCAAACGGGGCAGCAGAGAGGTCAGTACAAATCCTGAAACGATCCCTGATGAAGAATGTGCTGGAAGCAGATGGCAAGGCCACGTTGCCACTCAGTCATCGTTTGGCAAACTTCCTTATCATGTATCGCAGTACACCGCACACTGTGACGGGTCGTACACCAGCAGAGTTGTTCCTGAAACGTCAGATCCGGACTCGCTTCAGCCTGCTGAAACCTGAACTAAGCAGACACATTGAACAGAAACAGTCTGAGCAGAAGCGACAACATGATTGCAGAACCCAACCTGTTCATGTTTTTTCGGAGGGAGACGCTGTGCGAATCCGAAACTTCAGGGGGGGGAAACAAAATGGACTCATGGAACAGTTCTGAAGAAAATGGGAAGTGTTACTTACCTGATACGAGAGGGACAGAGAACACGCACAATACATGTGGACCACCTGTTGCAGTGGAGACAGACTGTGGAGAAACCCCCAGTTATGTTTTCACCGGTTCCAGAGGGACGACCAGAAGTGATTATGGACGGTGTTGTTCCAGAGATACCACCCAGTCCACCTGGGATTTTAACATCACACCCCTCACCTCCTGAACCACCTAAACAGACAACTGATGAACCACCAGTATCCATCCCAGAAACCACCCAAAGTCCATCTGTGACACGCAGATACCCAGAGAGCATGAGAGTTCCCCAAAGAGACTGAATCTTTGAAAATGTAGAATTATGTTTTAGTTAATTACTGCCAGTTATTTTAGAAGTGAGCAGTTAATAATACAAGTAATGGCTATATTTGTTCATTGTTCGAAAAGGGCCGAGAATATTTCTTTTTGGGGGCAGTGAAATACATTCTTTAAAGGGTTGCTTATTTCAATTACAAATCTAAAAGGGAGGAATGTAATAGAGTAAATTGTTGCCCCAGTGGTAAAATACAGAAGTGCCTGTTACAGGGCTAGTTCTTGGTTGACCAACGCATAACAAAAAAGGGTAGTTTTATGCACCGCTAAGAAAACAACAAGTTAGTGTGTGATGTCTTGCTGTTCAATAAAAGCACGTATCCACGTCCTTCTGTTCTGATCTTTTCAAGACCCTAATCAAGAATATCACAATTACATTCACAATACTTTCATTTTAATTTTCACTTAGTGTCATTCACAATATATTTTATAATGTCTACAATATTTGAAATGTAAAAGATATAAAATGATTCCATGGAAAGTACAATACCTTAGTGTACAAGTATGACTAGGTCATTGAATCAGTGTCTGTTGTGAGTCTGAAGTAAGTTGCCTGCAATAATATTTAAGGTCCAGCAGGTGTCAGTATGGAGCAAAACAGCAACACTGTGTCGACACAGTATCGATACAGTTTGGGGAATGTGCTGAAACGCTTCACGAGGCCTCATCTACCCATCACTATTAAATCATAACATTTCCCCCCACCCAAAAATCAAACATTTAACCCCAAATGAAATGTTTGATTCATGACCTAGAGAGGACATCAGCCATGACGTTTTCTAAGCCCTTTGTGTACCGGGTGTCAATGTTGTAGTCCTGGAGGAATAAGGACCAGCGCACAAGGCACTGGTTGCTATTCTGCAGGCGACGCTGATGGCTGGACGGGCTCCTCCAGTGAAGACGAATGGCTGGACAGGCCCCTTGGACCCCCCAGCGAAGACGGAAGGCTGAAGCAGTCCCTCGGGCCCTCCAGCGGAGACGAATGGCTGAAGCGGCCCCTCGGACCCTCCAGCGGAGACGAATGGCTGAAGCGGTCCCTCGGACCCTCCAGCGAAGACAGACGAAGGCTGAAGCGGTCCCTCGGATCCTCCAGCGAAGACAGACGAAGGCTGAAGTGGTCCCTCGGACCCTCCAGCGAAGACAGACGAAGGCTGGACAGGCCCCTTGGACCCTCCAGCGGAGACGAAGGCTGGACAGGTCCCTTGGACGCTCCAGCGGAGACGGAAGGCTGAAGCGGTCCCTCGGAACCCCCAGCGAAGACAGACGAGGGCTGAAGCGGTCCCTCGGACCCTCCAGCGGAGACGAATGAAGGCTGGACAGGTCACTTGGACCCTCCAGCGGAGACGAATGAAGGCTGGACAGGTCACTTGGACCCTCCAGCGGAGACGAATGAAGGCTGAAGCAGTCCCTCGGACCCTCCAGCGGAGACGAAAGAAGGCTGGACAGGCCCCTTGAACCCTCCAGCGGAGACGAATGAAGGCTGGACAGGCCCCTCGGACCCTCCAGCGAAGACAGAAGGCTGAAGCGGTCCCTCGGACCCTCCAGCGAAGACTGAATGCTGAAGCGGTCCCTTGGACCCTCCAGTGAAGACAGACGAATCCCGGACGAGCCCCCAATTCTGTTAACTAGGCGTGTATGAACGCAACAAGAAGTTGGCCCACTCACGCTCCACCAAAGCAAAAACACAAACAACAATATCTTCTAAAGTGCTAAGCAGCCATTTATTTTCTTCAGCTGTGAGCAGTGCCAAAAATAACAAACAAAACTCCCTACTGGTCCCTGTGCTTTCCTACACAAAATAAAACCAACCAAAAGACAATCCACTTACCTACCTTTCTAACCAAAAAACAGGAGAAAACTTAATCAACAAAAATGGCTTCTCACGCCTACTAGGCTGCTGCAGTGAAGAATATGTACAAGGTGAACAAAATACACGATTGCTACTTGACAAGATTATTTACAACTATTTACAAAACTAAGATACTAACACCAGACACACGAGTGGAACATGGTGGCTACACAGACGGACCAGCAACCACAAAGACAGAAGACGCGACTTAAATACACACAGAGAAACACAGGGAGATTACACACAGGTGGGGACACAGCTGGGGATAATCAACCAGACGAGACAGAGGTAAAACTGAACACACTCACATGAGACGCAGACCTTCACAATAAAACAGGAAACGAGAATACTACACCAAAACGCAGACCTGACACTGAGAGACAGACAGAATGACACATGGAACCTGAACTAAACTAAACGTGAGATACAACCGAGAACAAATCCTTAAACATGACATAAAACAAAACACTGACAACATTAAATCATAACAAGTGTGTTAGGTTGTTTTTTCCCAGTTTAGTTTAGTTTGTATGCTTTTTCCCGTGCCATCTATTAAAGCCGTGGTTTTGAGTTCATCCCTTGTGTCTGAGTCCTGCACTTTGGCTCCTACTCCTGCCTGCCACACAGCACCTCATGACAATGATATAGTTTCAGTAGATGCACTTCAATGCCACATTATTGTTTTCTCTAAAGCTTTTAATTCATAACTGTCTCATGATTGTAAAAGGACCCAGTCTGCGTTCTAACAAAATCAGAGGTTTAACAGTGTGTGGCTCCCTCTAGTGGATGTTGTGGAGTATTCTGTTGTCTTTGCTCCAAAGGTTTGTGTACAGAGTTTTGGTGTTTCCTGTCACTGTGGGCCTCACAGCACAGTAGTACACAGCAGAGTCTGTCACTGCAGCAGAGGAGATCTCCAGATGAAACTCCTTTTTTTCTCTGTCATGTATAAACTTCAGCTTTTCTGTTTGCGCTGAATGTTCTGCCATGAGAAGCTGTGGACGTGAACCGGACTTCTGATGGTACCAGTAGAGGTTCAGGACAGAGCCTGAATAGTTGCAGGAGAGAGTCACAGTGTCTCCTTCCAAACTCATCACTACATCTTTAGATGGTGTCAGTAAATCCTCAGAGGATCCTGAAAACAACAAAGACATATTTCACCAGGATGTTTCTGTATCTTTAAACTTAGTTTAGTTTATAAAAAGTGAATCAATTCAAACAACATCCAAATATTTTCATGTCTATCATCTCCTTTTACATCTCACTCCATCTTTTGATGACTCACCAGTCTGAAAGGAGACCATCATCATCCAAATGAAAAGCAGGAACATGATTTTCTCTTGGACTGAATGAACAATAGAGAGAACACAGCAGCTCTTCAGCTCCTAAATGAAGCCTTTCATATTCACTGGTGTAGCTCCTCCTCCAAAGGCTGCTTCTTCTGGATAGGCTTGGCCCTGGTTTCTGTGGAGCCTGTAAATAAAGAGAGCTTTGAATATTTGAACTATTTAGCAGAATGTAGAATAATCTCACTCATGTATTAAACAGCAGAAGTACACGTGTAAACCAGCCAGCATCAATACTGGATTTTAAAGATTCATTTGTAGCTGATTGGTTTCAACAACCTAACACATGTTTATCGTATCAAAGCCTGATTAGAAAAACCCTTTTCCAATGTTTCCTGCACAAATTCAAACTTTGGATGGAAAGCATCAGCTGTTGGTAGCTCTTCCTAAATTTCTCATACTTGGCAAGTTATAAATCTGTAGGAGTGAAAAAATAAATACAGAGTTCAGTATCAGCTCTATTAGATATCACAGGCGTTTCTTTAGACTCAGTAATGATGAAGTTATTGAGGGATGTGCATTACTGGGTAGAAATCATTCTCCAGCTTTCTGAAGGTCTTTCAAACTTTTCTTTGGCTGCTTGTTCACTCATTTTCAGTCCAGTCCTTGTACCTGATCATTTTCAGAGGAATGTTTTTGATTGTTAAGACTCTAAACACCGAGTAATGAATCCTTCAAGCATAAAATGATCCTAACTCAACACATGAACTACTGTTTTCTACACAGAACAGAAAACTAGCAAATAACCAGTTTTATGTTTTATATTTGGACTCTTATTTACTCGAGTCTGTTACAAAAAACACAAATATTCACATTTTGTTGGTTGAATCTATAAAAAATACAAAACATAACAGTTTTGACGTAATGAAATCAATGAGGAGATTCTCAAAGAGCTGTTAGCTTGAAAATTGGAATTTTATTTAAATATGAGAACAAAGAGTTCTTACTGTTTTTATTTTATACAACATAAATTCTTCATATCAATAAAAACTTAGCTGAAGACTTTTAGCTTCATATGAGATTTTAGCTTAAAGAGATAAACCTCTGTTACTCTGTTTATTTTGCTTCTGCTGCATTTTTTGCATGTCCTCATCCACTAAATATAAAATAGTGTAAATGAGCAGCTTTTGATGTTTGACAGTTTTTATTGTGTCTGAACGTTCCTACAGTTGGTTTGTGGTTGATGTGGATTTGCTGCTCATGTGAATCCTCCCACAGTGTTTCATTAGCAGCTGTAACCACAGTGACTCTGATAAAACAGGAATTAGCAGAATCCATCTGATATGAAGCTGTGCTTTGAATACCACTTCCCTCCTCTTTGAAGAGTAGTCAGATATCTGTGTTCAGGTTTTTGTACAGCCTCTTCTACACTTTGTATCTCTGTGTTTGTAGAGCACAGTAGTAGAGAGCTGTGTCTGCCAGGGTTAGTGCTGTTATGGTCAGATTAGTTGATGTAGGTGATGTTTCTGAGTTATATCGATTATTGGGAATATAATCAATACCACTCCATGATCCTGCTCCTTTCCTGAGTATAAACTGAGGAGCCTGAAGGTCAGAATGATGTCTGTACCAGTGAAGGAGAAGACTGCTATCACTTGTCTGATAGTTACATGTGAGTGTGACAGATTCTCCTTCTGTTTCAGTGACTTCAGTTTGTTGAGGAGTGATTGAGTCTCCAGCTGTTAGTCCTGGAAAAAGAAAGAAGAAAAGTAGTGAAATGCAGTCTGTATATCTGCTTAATGCAGCAGCTTCAACTAAACTTTAATCCCTGTTCTTAAACTCACCTATAATGTGAGATAGAAGCAAAAAGAGGTGCAGCAACATGTCTTTGGAGTTATTCAACACGTTCTCACTCCCAACTCGTCAAATGTGTGACGCATGGTCAGGCTCCCTCTGCTTCACTTATCGACGCGCAGGGTACCCCCCTCGCGTCGAGAATTGACGTGCAGGGTCCTCTCATTGAATACTATAGAGCTCCCTAAACGTTGTTTATTGACGACAAGAGATTTCCGTGGAAGAGCCTGTTGTCCGTATATTTATACATTTCCGAAATCACATTGTAGTGAGGTGTACTGAACACAATATATTATATAATGTAAACAACTACCTGAGAAACAGCAGATACAGCAGATACATTAATTATAGGCCATTACTTTTGTATCGTTTATTGCATTTATGGAGGGAGAGGTGTATGCTGGGTAATGGCACAGCTAGCGACACGGTGACTTTATTCACCCGCTTCGGCTGTTATCAGTCCATACAATGGGCGTTATTAGCAGAAATCAGTCCCATAGATATGGGCCATCTCCACCTGCTAGATTGTTCAGAAGGTTGTTATCATCCATCCAGATGGAGGATCACTAACAGGAGCGTGGAAGACTCCAGAATCCACTCTGGCTGGAATCCGGTGGATACAGCAGTGTTACAGGTAAGACCATTTAAACGGACAGCATTTATAGAATGACTATTAAAAGTCAGCGAGTGTCAATAATGTTAATGTGGTTATGTTAGTAATACAGCGAGTGCTAATATAACAGCTTTAAGATGCATTTGTAGATATTATTACGTGTTTTACCGTCTTTATGGTGCTAGCTTAAAGTTACGGTGTAAACGTTAGCTTATATTGTAGTAAAGCTGTTACTGTTTAAACGATGTTAGCACAGAAATATTAGCTTCTGTCATGACTGATGAAGTTACTAGTTAATAAAGTTTCCAGTAAAGTGATTAATCGCAGCCACAGATTAACAGTAAATATCCCGATTAGCTTCAATGCATCTGTAATAAATATGTGCAAGTTTCAGTGCTTAGTTTAAACTGTATGATACTTATACTGACCCAGGGTCAGTGTAAAATACAATCCTAGCTGTGTGAACAAAGCCTGGCTCCTTTAATCCTGCATGACAAACCTCAGGATGCAGGTTATTATTACTCTTTCCTGCTGGCACACCTGTCACACCTGAGAGTCAGCTAGAAACTCACAGTGACGTGGACATCATGCAAAGACTGCCAGACTCTGTAATACTGTAAATGATCAGTGACTCAGGTTAACACTAAACTTTAAACAGTCCCTCTGTGTCTCTGTGTGTGCTCAACATCTGGAATCAGGATTTCATTCAGGCTGCATTGACTGTGGGACTTTTCTCTGTTAAAAACAGGTTGAAGACGGCTCAGAAACATTTGAAGATTAAAATTTAGCGTTATGGCTGCTCGTGGTGTGTAAAGCTTCTACTCAGCTGTATTTTTGTTACTAATTTATGTTTGTTGTTGCTTAACACAGATTTCAGAAGAGCAAATATGAGCACTGTTGCTTAATCCTTAATAGTTTAAGTGGATTGGAAATAAAAAAAAATCCAGATTCTTCTTCCACAGAAGTTTCATTTGTCAGTGTGGGACTGCTGAGTCACCTGAAGAACTCATTTCATTCTCCATGATGTTCATTTACAGAAATGTTTCACAGGAACTGATTCCTCCCATAGGGTGAACTAGTGTGTTTCCATAATGATATGTTTTTCATATCTCATTATGAATGTACTTCTTAAATGATCACCGGGGGAAGAAAAGAAGCAGACGTACTTCCAAGAGGGAGCTGCAGTGAGGACACAGCCTGGTCACTGAGGTCAGAGGTCAGAATCTGAAACAGCCCAGGTTTATATTCTAGGAGTTATAAAATTCTAAATGTATTTATAAAGAAACCTTTAAATAATATTTTAAATAATAATCATAATTATGATTATTATTAGAAATATCAAACATTTAAGTGGATTTTCTGTCACACGTATTGTGTTAGCCCTGCGATAAACTGGCAGCCTGTCTTTGTCCTGTATCAGCTGGGATAGGCTTCATCCTCCCGTGACCTTGAATTGGATACATTGTATTCCAATTATGTAATCTCATCATTTACAAACTCAAGGTATCCAATCAAAATGTAAGCATTAATGGTAAAAATGGGAAAGCAGAAATAAGTGTGACATGAATGTAAATGTGTTAGCTGACATGGAGGACAGCTACATGTAGTCTGAAAAACCTTTGTTGTCAAGTTTGCAGGTCCATCAGCACGAGACATTCTTACATAGAAGAGACTGTTAAAGTCTCTAACTCAGTGAAGCATTATTGGTCCCGTCTGTTTGGATAAATATAGTAAGCTGATGTATTTATTGACACATTTTCTTAAGTGCTTATCCAGTTCAGGATCACAGTGGAGCTGCAGCTGGATATGTTCAGTAAAGAAACCTTACAAAAATTAACATATACCTGCATCTCTGTACGTTGTTGTCCACAGGATGAGAAAATCGAACTGGAAGACTGTGGAACATGTTAATAAATGTTTGTGTTTATGCCTGTGTCTTTCACAGGAGGCGCTGAAAGGTTTCCCTAATAGTTCCTGGTGAATCAAAGCAGGACCATAAAGGTTGCTGGACTGTATGATGGCTGTACAGTACAATCCTACTGACACAGCAGAGGGATAACGACGGTTATTCAACATCGTTACACGACACATTCGAGCTGCATGATGCAGACAAAGTGACTAAATCATCTTTTTGTGGTTTATTGTCTTCAAACCAGCAGACAAAGCCGATGGCAGAAGATGTTTGGAGAAGAACTTCAGGCCGTGTACTGACAAGGTATTTTTTTCTTGTTATCAAAAGACATTTGGAGTGACGGCTTCTACAACTGTGCTGAAGTAAAGCTTACAGCCTAAGAAGTCACAGTGTTGATAATCAGCACAAAGAGAAAAGCTCACTTGTTTGAATTTATTTACAATCATAGTTTTTATAAATTCTGACTGTAAACAGCTTTTACAGCTTTGATATTGTTTGACACTCGATGTCAGGTGATGGTATTTAATTTAAAGGTTTCTTTGTCCCAGTGAGCCATTTACACTGACCAGTGTTTCACTTTAACTGTAACACATTCATTATTTAGATCCAACATTTCTAAGAGAAATAACTGAATGTAAAAAATGGCAGCACTCAGGCCAGGTTTCATTTATAGAGATATATGCATGCATTATGAAATTTATGTATCCCAGATCATTTTTAGTCATCTAGTCCTGGCAGACCCACCCCTTCCTCCCAAGTTAACTGCAACCCAAAAGAACTAGTGGGGCTATTTACACATTCACAACCAGTGTGGGGTAAAAAGAGCCACCAAAAACCTGTCAGCCTGCACAGCTACAGATGTGCTAAAAGCTATAAGAGTTAGAAGCTCTGCTTATGGAGAAACTTTCTAAGCCTAACAGGGGACAGGTACTCCTGCCCAAATAACATGATATAACCCCACATACAGCCCAGCCATAAAGTGAACCAAGTCATTTAGTTAAAGACAGCATGGGAGCAAATGCATGTAACCAGCCTGCACCAACCTGACATTTCTTCCTCCTGAATTAAATGAATGAATGGATGAAAGTTAAATGACTACAAACCTAAAGCCACTAGTTCCCACACTGGAATTCCCCGACACTGTGTTAACTGTACTGAACTTGTATCAACAGTTGTAACAGGCTAAGCTACCTGAGACACTGCATTGAACGATTGTTTCTATCTTAATGGTTTCAGCTCAGATGTTCTGCTTTTTCCTTTCAGTAGATCAAAGCAGCTCGTGCTCTGTCTGCTTCCATTCTGATGGCAAGAAGAAGAAGAAGGAGAAGAATGCTTCAGCGAAGTGGCGTTCATGGTCTCAGTGGACAGTCATGGTCACACACTGCATGTGGTTTTAAAAGCAACATGTCTGTTCACCACAACAATGGAGATGTGTAATATTAGTGCAGCTACGGTTTGTTCTTGAACATCAGTTCTGTTTTCTACTTTGACCACTTAGACCAAAAAAAGTGTTGTTTTCAGATTCTTTCTTATAAATCTGTAAATCACCTGTTCATTTTTTATTACAATTAGTTTCACATAAATGTTAGTGTTTCCTTTATGATCTTTTAATGCTTACACTACACTGTACACGTCTACATTAGAGACATTTCTAATGTAGAGTATGAGACTGGGCTGCTTGACTACGATTTGGAAATGGATGCAAAATCACACGGATCGTGCTATTGTTTGTTTTTTAATATGATGGACTGAACACAGGAGGTATCTGACTAAGCAAACATTAGTCCGATCCCATTTCTACCTGTCTCTACTGTTTCAACTGTAACTGTCAGGATATATTTATTCCAGCTCTCACAGGACAAAGGAATGACTCAGACTTGTCAAATGTTCTTTGACTTGATACACAATATGAAGTTCACAATTTTCTTACAAATAAAACTATAATGACAAACATGAACAGCTGTGCTTATTTCTGAGACATGAGTTTTTTTGAATGTGTTCATATTTAGACAGTGTGCATTTGTATGCTGAAACTGTAATGGTGAACCTGAGGTGATGGTCAGCAGAAGGCAAATATATATAAATATAAAACAATATTGAAGTAATGTCTTTACCCTCTGCAGCGTGTGGACGCTGTGCACGCAATCACCTTATTCACTGTAGTAAACGTGCACCGCTAGCTCACGTGACTGACTGTCTCCATGGTTACATCGTATATTATTAGCTATGTAAACAGCTTCCAAAGATACCGCCATAGCTCTCTGCAGCTGTAACACTTTCATGCTTTACAAATCATTTCACGTTTTTGATAGTTATGAAGACAGAATATGTTTTTAAAGTCATGCTAGGCTGTTGCTATGGTGGTTGCTATGGTGGTTGCTGTGGACTAGGGTGGACCGCGCGTCCGATTCCTGTTGTTAGCTGTCCGCCGTAGGAAGGCTGCGTTCCGTTTAGAAGTAGCGACAGTCTGCCGTAACTCGAACTCAAACCCCGCTTTGTTCTGTAATTAAAGGGCTTTTATAGCCGTTCATGACACGCACGCACACACACACATAAAGCACTTTGCCTCACCATGAGAATGCAACTTTACTAAAACCTTTAAAGTATCTGATATAAGATAGAAAAAATGAAGCAACCACAGATTTAATGATGAAGACTCTGGGTTCTGTAGTTCACGTTTTACAGTCCTGAATGACTCACTGCACATCCATATAATTTATTGAAGAGGAGTTTAGAATGCACTTTACATTTAGACTGTTGCTGTTTAATTTTTTACATTGTTACCATGTCATGAATAAGGTTCACCTGCTGGGGGTTTGATGGATCAGCTGGACAATACAGTCAAAGACAGACTTCATTCATCATACGCAAGAATCCTAGTTGGATTTTTGTTTTCACTCATATTTTAGAACCAAATATGAAAAACAATTCTGACAGACTGGATACCTGGTCAGGGTGTACATTACCTTGTACTCAAGCATCCCAGGACAGAGCCCTGCCCCACCATGAGCCTGGGTGGATACGTGGTTATAATATAAAATGACTGATACTGAATATGAATATTTCATGAAAATCAAATTATAATATGAATTCCTAGGTGTTTGTTATATCCAGCAAGAGATTGATTACATATGTCTGAATTGCTAACCCTAACCCTAGCTCAACAGACCACAATGCCCTGGACTGTCACCATTATTACATGCTGTGAACATAAGTAGCTTTGATCACAGTTTATGTAGTAAAAGAGAAGGAATATTGAAAAAAAGATCAACATTGTGATGTTATTTCTTCCAAACTGACCAGAAACATGCTTGTCAGACTCTCACAGCACAGGATCAGACTCACTGTGCATGACGGCTCAGGCCAATAATGTTTGTTAGATTGTCAGTTGTTTAGTGCTTCTGTACAGTTAGGGTCACCGTCTCTATTTCAGTATAATTAATATGCAGAAAACACTAAAAGTTGATTGTCTTCCAATATTCTAGCATAATTAAAAAACTTTGACTTTGTTAGTACATATTGTTACAGTCCTAATGCCAATATGATTCTTCATAACGCCTGCTTTGAAATACTGAACTTTAAAATTGACCTGATGAAAGATAATTTACAGTGGCAGTCTGTCAGGATAATTCTGACTATAAGATCACTGTATTGATCTGAATCCTTCTGCAATGTGCTGTGAATGAATGCTGATGCAACTGACTGTGGGAAAGCTGTTAATAAAATGAATCTGTGACACATGCAACACATTCACAGAGGAAGAGGACACAAAGGGAGGACACGCAGAGGCTGTGTTAAAGTCAGAAATCCAAATCTTTAGTCAAAAACAGGCAGCGGTTACAAGACAAGCAGTCCATTAAACAGTCTACAGGGTCAAACATGCAGAGAATTCAAATAGCAGTAAAAAAATAACTGGACACTGAAAAACTTAAAGCAATGTGAGACGCAATAAAAGGAAGCAGCGCCGTATATTCACTGAATTATCACCAATTACAAAAGAGAAAAACGACGATTTCTAAGGATTATTTGCTTAATTGTAGTTAAAAGTGTGGCTGGTAAAGATGGAAACATACAGAATGTAAACTGTGTGAGTTTGGTGAACTTTGTTAGTAACAAATGAGGTAAAAAACAAAACAAAACAGACAAAACACAGAAAGAGGCTCTCAGTATTCATTAATAATTAGAAAGCATCTAAACATTCTGGTCGGTAGATTTTACAGTCTTAGTTCCGCTCGCTGTCATTATTATAATCATCATGATCAATGGCGAGGTCCTGAGGTGGGCGGGGCTGTCTCTGGTGATGTCACCATGAAGGACGTCTTGATGCATTCTCAATCATCCAGGAAAGTAAATCTCCAAAAGTTGAATCTGTTCATCTGGACGTAGCGTTTTGTGGGAGAAACGTTTAAATCACTCATCCAAGTGACTTCTTCAGTCTCAGCTGACTGCAGGTTTCCCCAAACCTTATAAACAGTACATTTGCATAATGACTGAAACCAGCCCACTGAAGGAACAATGGGCTGTGAGGTCACTTCCTTAATCATATATATATATATATATATATATATTTTCATTTAACAATTGCAACTGAAAGAAATTAAATACTGAACAAAAATATATTGTCACATTCTGCATTCTCAAATACAAATTTCACAAAGTAAATTTGTAATTAACAGAAAAAATATGAATTACAAAAAATAATTGTATATTATTAAAATATTATGCAACTGTGACCAAAGTCAGAATCATCATTACAGTATTGTGGACTTAATGCTTGATAAACTTCAGGGGAGATCATGATGACAGAAAACTGTAAACAACACTCTGAAGTCTGAAGCTGCTTTTCTTGTTTCTGTGACCTCAGCACACTGACAGACTTGAAGTTGCTACAGATTTTAAAAAGTGATAATTACAGGGAAGAAACTTCTCTTTTTCATCGCTTTAATCAAACATTTGATGCCTCAGCTGTCTCAGTCCTAAAGCATTCTGCAACTACAACTAACCTGAGGAGGCTTGGATTTGGCTGCAGGTGCCCCTGTACATCCTTCTCAGCAGCACACATGTGGGTACCATTTAATCACACTTCTTCCTGAGCTTTGCTTCATCACAAGACTAAAGGTGGCATCCCGTGTCACAGTCTTATCATCATCCAATTGGAGAAGAAACATTTACGGTCATCCTGGTTTTGTTTTCTGATTCTGCAAAAAGACTGAGGACAACAAAGCCCAGAGAACACGAGATACACAACATCCAACATTCAGACTCAACAGCCTCCATAAATGAAGAGCACCAGGTTGGTCCAGTTATACTAGATATGAGCATACTTCACATTATTGTGTATCAATAATAATCAAGAGACAAACTTTGAAGATGCAGAGCATGATGTCCCATCATCAGACTGTAAACAAATATCCACCAGGCTTCTTTGTTGGCAGAGGTGAAGATTCTCCCATCAGGGATCAGTAGCATGTATTAACCTGTGGTATAAGCAGCAGTCACTGAAATATTACTGTTTCAGATAAGAAATCTGCCACATAAAAGCCAGGGTGGGAGGGATCTCTACAAACTGACTTACCTCTGCAAGTGTAAGGCTGTTCCTCCAGCCTCAACAAAAATCTGACTCTCTAGTCACAGACAAACAAAAAAACTTCAGCTGGGAGATAGAAAACGCTGTCTGGGTCTTGCTGGATGTTGCTGGTCAGAGTCCCACATTAGCAGTGTGCTTCTATGTCCCACTGACCCATGTGGACAGCGACTGTGGAGAACTGTTCTGGCAAACAGAAAAGAGAATTAAAATGACAAAAAGCCAAATTTCCACAAAGACTCTCTTAGAATCAGCAATCAGAAAATCATTGGTTCATATTACAATTAAATATGACCCGGCTCCTTAAATGTAAGCAGTTAAGATCTGATTTGATTTACATCCTTCACACAGCACATTTGTCCAGGCTGTCAGGTAAACATAGAATTAATCTCAGGTAACATGACTCACAGTAGAGATTCAGCAGGAAAGATTGCCAGCTCTAATATTATTACCACACAATCCAAGGACACACCAACAGCTCAGATTTGTTTAACTATTTAAACAAATGTCTTCTGAATATTCAATTCAGGTTCACAGTGGGAGGGTGGGGGGTATCATGGAATTTTTTAAATAAAGTCTGCAACACAGAAAGAGCTGTGATCAAGATATTTATTACTGCGTGCAGGAGAGCCAACACACATCAAACATCACAGTTCAGTCATGTCAGCTCTGCCACAGAAGTCGTGCTCCTACTCCTTTATGCATTCCAAGAAAGAGGGAGGAAGTTACAAACTGATCATACCACACTTCACACGTCTCGCTATGAAACCTAACAGATCAATGGTTAAGCTGTTTTGTGCCCTTGGCCTTATCAGCACCTGTAAAGGGAGTTGTTTTCTCAAACTGCTGATGCTGAAGTAAGTTCATCTAGTTTTAGAAACTTTCACTGAACAGTCTATAAGAGTGTCTCAACTAAGCATATGCATAAGCACTTAAATACTTTAAATTAGAATAATAGAAACTTTCTATTACAGGAGCAAGAGCCTGTCCCAGTAGTCATAGGTAGAGCACACCTGGACAGGTACCAGTCTGTCAGAGGACTAACAGAGAGACAGACATCAGAGTAACAAATCTATTTAAAATTAATGTAAGCTTGCTGCAGCTGTATGTATGAACATGTGTTTCTGTGCTCACAGTCCACCTCTCAGGAACCTGCAGTTCATTTTAAGTCTACTTTAAACAGACCTCACAAAAGGCTGATGTGGCTGGATCAGTAGTCTGATTTAAGTACGATGCCTTTGGCCAGGGATTAATCTGGCGCATCGCTTCACTGCAGTCTTACATATTATCCCCACACCTGAATAAAAAATATTGATATTTACAAATAACAGATTCAGCTGATGCAGCCTGACTCAATCTGATTCCAGATGTTCAGCACACACAGAGACACAGAGGTACTGTTTAAAGTTTAGTGTTAACCTGAGTCACTGATCATTTACAGTATTACAGAGTCTGGCAGTCTTGGCATGATGTCCACGTCACTGTAAGTTTCTAGCTGTCTCTCAGGTGTGACAGGTGTGGCAGCAGGAAAGAGTAATAATAACCTGCATCCTGAGGTTTGTCATGCAGGATTAAAGGAGCCAGGCTTTGTTCACACAGCTAGGATTGTATTTACACTGACCCTGGGTCAGTATAAGTATCATACAGTTTAAACGAAGCACTGAAACTTGCACATATTTATTACAGATGCATTGAAGCTAATCGGGATATTTACTGTTAATCTGTGGCTGCGATTAATCACTTTACTGGAAACTTTATTAACTAGTAACTTCATCAGTCATGACAGAAGCTAATATTTCTGTGCTAACATCGTTTAAACAGTAACAGCTTTACTACAATATAAGCTAACGTTTACACCGTAACTTTAAGCTAGCACCATAAAGACGGTAAAACACGTAATAATATCTACAAATGCATCTTAAAGCTGTTATATTAGCACTCGCTGTATTACTAACATAACCACATTAACATTATTGACACTCGCTGACTTTTAATAGTCATCTATAAATGCTGTCCGTTTAAATGGTCTTACCTGTAACACTGCTGTATCCACGGTTCCAGCCAGAGTGGATTCTGGAGTCTTCCACGCTCCTGTTAGTGATCCTCCATCTGGATGGATGATAACAACCTTCTGAACAATCTAGCAGGTGGAGATGGCCCATATCTATGGGACTGATTTCTGCTAATAACGCCCATTGTATGGACTGATAACAGCCGAAGCGGGTGAATAAAGTCACCGTGTCGCTAGCTGTGCCATTACCCAGCATACACCTCTCCCTCCATAAATGCAATAAACGATACAAAAGTAATAGCCTATAATTAATTTATCTGCTGTATCTGCTGTTTCTCAGGTAGTTATTTACATTATATAATATATTGTGTTCAGTACACCTCACTACAATGTGATTTCGGAAATGTATAAATATACGGACAACAGGCTCTTCCACGGAAATCTCTTGTCGTCAATAAACAACGTTTAGGGAGCTCTATAGTATTCAATGAGAGGACCCTGCACGTCAATTCTCGACGCGAGGGGGGTACCCTGCGCGTCGATAAGTGAAGCAGAGGGAGCCTGACCATGCGTCACACATTTGACGAGTTGGGAGTGAGAACATGTTGGATAACGGGGTCAGCCAGAGTGTCCTAAAAGTAATCCCAGCTGGTCAAGTTAAGTATGTTAAGTATAAAGTTTCCTCTACAGTTGACATGTCCAACCCCCTCATGCTCTTTGAACCAACTGAGAGCAACCCACAGCTGCAACAGCCTCCTCACAGTTTGTGATGCCAGAGTCCCATATGACAAAGTACCTATTGGCAACCACACTAAGCACGATGTGACCCTCACTGGCAGAGCAGCCCTTGGAACTGTTGAACCAATAGCAGGAGTCCTACAAACTGACTTACCAAACCTCGGTGAGCCCAAAGTGACTCAAGATGTCGACTCTGATGTATCTCACATACCCCAGCAGTGCGGTGAAGATCAAGCAACACAGGAATGGGATCCACCTGTTGATGTTAGCCACCTGACTCAAGACCAACAAACTGTTGCCAAGAAAATGTTAACGGAAGAGTCAGGGGCTTTTGCACGTGATGAAAGCAACATGGGGTGCATTCTCAGCTTGGAAATGACAATAACACTCAAAGACACAACTCCAATTCAGAAATCATACACCTCAATTCCAAAACTCCTCTATAAGGAGGTTAAAGAGTATACTGAGGACCTCCTAGCAAGAGGATGGATTGTGAAGTCTAGATCTCCTTACTCTGCGCCTATAGTTTGTGTGCGGAAAAAGGATGGCTCTCTAAGACTCTGTATAGACTACTGTCTCCTAAACCAGTGCACAGTACCTGATTGCCACCCATTACCAAGAATCCAGGACCTCATTGACACCTTGGGAGGTTACAACTGGTTCTCCATTTTGGACCAGGGAAAAGCCTATCACCAGGGCTTTATAGGGATGAGTGCTGCATCCCATACTTGGATGACATCTTGTGCTACGCCAAGACTTTTGAGGAACATGTGGAAGGGCTGAGGAAAGACTTGAGAGCCCTACAGAACTACGGAGTCAAACTCCGGCTGACAAAATGTGACCTATTTAAAGGAGAAGTGAGGTATGCTGGGCGCTTAGTGTCAGCTGATGGAGTACGCATTGATCCAAAAGATCTCGAGGCCACAGTGGGAGATGTAAGGAGGATCGCTGGGTTCCTGAGTTACTATTGCTCATACATCCAGGATTTCTCAAGAATAGCAAAACCCATCTATAAGCTTTTGCAACCCAAGAAAACCAAAGAGGAGCATCTTCTGGGGAAGGTTACAGGACAGAAGAGGAAAGGTGCACAGTTACCATCCAAAACACCAGTTGAGTGGACCGAGAAGCACCAGGGTTCCCTGTGTAAGTTGATTGATATGTTGGTAAACCCCCCTGTACTTGCCTACCCGGATTTTGAGCTTCCCTTTGTCCTTCATACAGACGCATCTGATAAAGGACTTGGAGCCGTTCTCTACCAACATCAGAATGGGAAGCTCAGAGTGATTGGATACGGCTCCCGAACACTGACACTGGCTGAAAAGAATTACAGACTCCACTCTGGCAAGCTTGAGTTCCTCGCCCTCAAGTGGGCTGTCTGCGAGAAGTTCAGGGATTACTTGTTCTATGCCCCGTATTTTACTATCTACACAGACAACAATCCCTTAACTTATGTCATGAGTACCGCCAAGTTGAATGCAGTTGGGTTCAGATGGGTGGGAGAGCTATCAGATTTCAGGTTTGATATAAGGTACAGGCCTGGCAAAGTAAATGTCGACGCAGACACCCTGTCGAGGAGTCCCCTTGACATTGACAGATACGTCACTGAAACACTAGCACAAGGTGACCAGCTTGAACCAGTAATCCAAGAAATGGTCACGCCCATCAATTTGGATGAACTACAAAGGGTTCAAAGAGCTGACCCTGCGATAGGTGAGATCATGAAAATGAAAGACTCGGATCAAAAACTCACAGATGACATGAGACGGAATGTGAGAGGTTGTGCCAGGAAAATGATGCATGAGTGGACAAAGCTGATATTAGAAGATGGAGTTCTGTATTGTAAGACTGCAGAAAAGCACCAACTAGTCTTACCAGCTAGCTTCAAATCCCTGGTCCTGAAACATCTGCATGATAACACCTGTTAAATCCAGAATTGAATTCAAAATCCTGCTCCTCACATACAAGGTCTTAAATAATCAGGCCCCATCTTATCTTAATAACCTTGTAGTACCATATCACCCTATTAGAGCACTTCGCTCTCACACAGCAGGCCTACTTGTTGTTCCTAGAGTATTTAAAATTAGAATGGGAGGCAGAGCCTTCAGTTTTCAGGCCCCTCTTCTGTGGAACCAGCTTCCAGTTTGGATTCGGGAGACAGACACTATCTCTACTTTCAAGATTAGGCTTAAAACTTTCCTTTTTGCTAAAGCATATAGTTAGGGCTGGACCAGGTGACCCTGAATCCTCCCTTAGTTATGCTGCAATAGACGTGGCTGCCGGGATTCCCATGATGCATTGAGTTTTTCCTTCCAGTCACCTTTCTCACTCACTATGTGTTAATAGACCTCTCTGCATCGAATCATATCTGTTATTAATCTCTGTCTCTCTTCCACAGCATGTCTTTCATCCTGTTTTCCTTCTTTCACCCCAACCGGTCGCAGCAGATGGCCGCCTCCCCTGAGCCTGGTTCTGCGGAGGTTTCTTCCTGTTAAAGGGAGTTTTTCCTTCCCACTGTCACCAAAGTGCTTGCTCACAGGGGGTCATATGATTGTTGGGTTTTTCTCTGTATTTATTATTGTGCTATCTACTGTACAATATAAAGCACTTTGAGGCGACTTTTGTTGTGATTTGGCGCTATATAAATAAAATTGAATTGAATTGAATGACATGGGGCATGTCGGGGTAGAAAGAGTTCTCAGCCTGGCGAGATAACGGTTCTACTGGGCGTACATGAGGCGAGACATCGAAGCCTATGTCACCCGGCAGTGCCCGTGCATCAAACAGAAGAAACCGGTGACATATGTCCGAGCTCCCATGGCTCCCATGTCCAGCATTACCACAAGCACACCAGTGGAATTGGTTTCAGTCGATTACCTCCACTTAGAGCCAAGCAGGGGCGTATATCAGTATATCCTAGTTGTGGTAGACCACTTTACTAGGTATGCCCAGGTCTATCCAACCCGCAACAAGAGTGGCAAAACTGCAGCTGAAAGGATTTTCAGTGATTATATCCCCAGGTTTAGCTACCCTTTAAGGCTGCACCATGATCAGGGGCGGGAGTTCGAGAACGAGCTCTTCCGGACTCTGCAACAGTTGAGCAATGTGGGGCACTCTCGAACAACCCCGTACCACCCTCAGGGCAACCCAGCTGAACGCTTTAATCGTACCATCTTGCAGATGCTGAGGACCCTGGGTGAAGAAAAAAAAAGAAAGATGGAGAGAGTATCTCCCACAGATGGTTCATGCATACAATTGCACGCGCCATGAAGCAACGGGTTACTCACCATTCTTTCTGCTTTTTGGTAGACACCCACGAATGCCAGTAGACCTCCTATTCAAGTTGGTTACTGATGGAGAGCCACAAACTGCAAGAGGTTATGCTGAGAAATGGAAAGAACAAATGACTGAAGCTTACAGGATTGCGTCTGAAAACAGCCAAAAGTCAAGTGATCGTGGGAAGAAACACTATGACCGGCACTTGAAAGGAGTGGTACTCCAACCTGGAGACAGAGTACTAGTGTGGAACCTGACTGAGAGGGGTGGTCCTGGCAAGTTAAGGTCCTACTGGTAAAACACCATTTATGTGGTGAAGGAGCAGATCAATGACAGTCCAGTGTACAGAGTGACCTCAGAGGCAAATGGGAAAAAAGTGCGTGTTCTGCATCGCAATCTATTGCATCTTGTCAATGAGCTTTCTGTGGACTTGCCTCCTGTAAATAAGGGGGACGGGACATCCACCGTCAAGAAAAAGAAACCAAAACCAGCTCAAAGAGAGACAGAGTTTCAGCCCCACTCTGACACAAGCTCCAATGAGGATGAGAGTTCAAGGTATTATGAGTTGAGGTATGAGTTGAGGAGTGGAAACAAAGAGGATGCTTTGCATACCTGTAACCATACTGTTGGACCCTCAAAGGGAACAGCTGAGTTCAGCAGAGTGGTCAACCGTGGAACATCTCAGCCGACAGAAGCAACAGTATTGGGGGAACGAACTGCAACAAATGAACTGAGGGAAACAGGAATGGAACAAGATGGTGGACACCAAAGCACTGAACTGGACAACGACATGGGAGAGGAGGAAAACGAGAGGGTACAGAAATCAGTCGTCACTGAAGTCGACGAGGGAGAAGTTGGACTGCCGCTTTCAGAAAGGGCACTGTTCTGACTATTGTCAAATTTGTACATGTTTTGTTTTGTTTGGTTAGTGCACTGGCCCTTTAAGAGAAAGGCATGGTCCGTGTGTGGACAGGGGAAGTGTAAGAAAGACTCAGACAATCGACTGATTAATGTGATCTATGCTGTGAAAGGCTGATAAAAAGGCATTCCCTGTGAGTATGCATTATTGTTTGGCACTTTATGGTGATTAATAGCAGTTACTTAGATGCTGTATTACGCATGCTAATTTATGGTTTGTAGACAGTTGTTTGGTGTTAGCATTAGCACTTGGTCACGCAGCTCCTCAAGTAATTATTTTAGTTTGACACTCATATACTCTGTATTTTGTTGTTACAGTTTCACACCTGCCATATAAAGCAAAGTCTAAACCCACTCTGGCGTCAGTGACTTTTGTGTGGAGGTGTTTAACTCCTGGATAGTAGAAAGTGGTTCTACGAGGCCAGTACAGGCACAGTATACAACTAATGTGACCCCACCGACTAATGAATCAGTTCTAAGAAGGTCTACTAGAGAACGATGGCCTGCTACACATTTCACATATGACACCCTTGACCAGCCCTCTCTCCGGGTGCATCCATCAGACAGTTGTGCTGAAGTCCATGAGTCACCAAACACAACACGCTACACCATGCCACCATATCCCCTGTTACCTTACTTCCCCCTAGTGCCATATCGCATTCCAACATCTCACTGTGCACACCCAGGCACCTTCCCTGTATATTATAACTGCCCAATGTAGACATGTTAGTCCACAAGGAATGTGGGTATGTGGGAAGGGGATGTGGTTTGAGTTGTTTGAATAATGAGTTTAATGAGTTTTAAAGGGTAAGAGGTTAAATGTCAGGAGCTATTTTCTTTTTGTTGGGGAGTGTGTGACACCCATAAGTGTATGGTCAGAATTGTATTTTTTTGTAAAACGTTTATTGATGTAAAAGACCTGATTTTATGGTGGTATTGCACTTTCATTTAGAGTTATAAATAAATAAATATAAATAAATAAATAAATAAGGACACTCATATACAATGATTATTTTGTACGTTTATTCTTGCGAGAATGCAAGGTAACTAAAAGGGTTTAAGCTATGGACCTGATTGAATGTGTTTTTGTTGTTAAAAGAGAAATGTGTGTGTCAAAATGAAAAGAAAAGAACGCTGTTTAATTTTGTTAATAAATCAGACGAGGAAGAGCCAGCAGACCGAATGCAACTGATGTCTCCTGTCTCTGCTTTTCTGTTAAAAAAAAACAGTTTAAAGACAGACCCCATCAAAGGCCTGTAACACATACGCGGAGCCATCTTGGACAGAAGCGTATATATTAATTCCAGTTTTATTTTGAAAGTTTTGTGTCTTGTGTGCTTCGTATTGTATTATATTTCCCTTGCCTCTTACTGAGCACAAGTGCACCCGTCAGTTTTAGATCAAATGACCGTAACTCGTGAACCATTGATACAATCACAAAATTCCAGCAATTCCTGAAAAAAGCAACTCTGTGCTTTTCAGTGATATTAGGGTCATTACAGTAATCCCAGGCAAGGTGCCACGTCCAAAACTTGGAAAATAACACAAAAAACAACACTACTAAAAATGGTATATACAAGATGTCTTCTTTCTTAGAAGATGCAAAGCCAAAGAAACTTCAGAGAAGCAGAAGTCACACTGAGGAATACATTCTTACATCAGAATCTGTACAAAAAGTTTATGACACCTGATGTTTGACACATAGACAAACTTTGAAGTGAACTAACATCCCTGAGGCCACACAAGTGGGAAGCTGTTTTGTTTTTCTTCAAAACATGGTAAATGGACTGGTTCTTATATAGCAGTTTTCTCCTCTGAGTGCTCAAAATACTTTTTTCTATTCTTGTCCTATATAAGTGCTTTCTAACATTCACACACATTCATACTCTGATGAGGTCATCAGAGAGCAACTTGGGGTTAGTATCTTGCCCAACGATATTTGGCAGATTGGAGGATCAAGGTATTGAACTATCAACCTTTCAATTAGTTGCTGACCTAGTCTACATCCTGAGCCACAGTCACCCCAAACATGTGTGGAAAGTTTCAGTGATGGTGCTATCTAACAGGTCATGTTGGAAAATACACTGTTGAGAAACTACATAAATGTTCTATCCATGAGAAAGTATTTATCAGCATTTGAAAAGAGTACTGTAATCCACAGAGGTAGGAAACATTCTTGCAAGGGTGAAAAGTTATGTGTGCACCACAGAATCCACAGAGGAGAGACACCGTACATCTGTAAAACCTGTGGGAAAACATCTATCTGTATGCCGCTAATAAAAAAAACATCACACAGACTTACACAGATAAAATTCTTTATTTTTGTAGAAATGTAGAAAGTGTTTCACCCAAAATATCAATTGAAACTGTGACTGAAAAGCATAAAACAACAACAAAAACAACCACAGCAGATCTTTCGGGTGTAAACAACTTTAGACTGAAATTAACATTAACATTACTTTACATTAGTTTATTTAATTTCTAATATCATTATATAATATCATTTCCGGTTCTTTTATTCTTTTACTGGACAGAGAGAACACGACTCAGTGTGGTCAAAGCTTTATAATTATTTTATTCAATCATTACTTTCCGGAAAGGGACGTGCACAGGCTAAACCCTCCGCAGATCCGAAGCATTACAAGCATATACCTATGTTATAATTCCGGTCGCTCCTCCCCTACTAAACCGTCACTTGATCTATTTCAGTACCACATGTCTGCCCTATAACTGCAAAAAACGTCTTCAGCCTAGATGCCGCATCATACATAGTTTCAGTCAAAACAACTCTGAAGTCCACTCTGCCTAGTTTCTACATCCTGTACTCTGCAGCCCTGCACAAAGCGTCTCCTGCAGTTTCCTGTATTATTAAGCTTCCACTAACTTAAGCCTCTGTTGCTAAGGCAACTTGTCACCCTCTGACCTAGTTCTCTCTCACAGCTGGCCTTCCCCTAAATTGATCTGTTATTAAAATGCATAAAGCAAGCTATAGTACTAAATCAGCTAAAGAAAATATAACTATTTCTCAACACATGTTTGCAGAAAACTGATAATATATAAACTGCTCATACATAATAGAAGCTGACCTGTGGTACACCAGAAGCCTGACAGACCAACAAAGAAACTTCAATCTGCAATCGTTTAATATTTTTACGAAGACATCGTGGCACCCTGAGCCAGCCTGCACATCTTAAGTTGTGAACTTTTCATTGTTTTATTGTCTAGGTTACCCTGGTTACTAATGGTTTATTACTAAATGGCCATTACAAGTAAAAAACTAACCCAGGCCAGTGATGGCTGTGGAAGCTGACAGTAACACAGAACTGCTGTTTTGCTGTGTTTCAAAGTAATGAACCTCAATGTGCAGCACCAGAACGAATATTGTCTTCTGTCACTGTGTAACATTATTGTTAACAGTTTAATAATTTTCACACATTTTAAATATTTAATACATTTACTGACTCTATGTAAGTAGGGTTAAATGTCACCTTTATGCTTGACTGATTGTGATTTTTTTCTACTTCTGTTGTAAATAGTAATACCAACACATCACGATATGGCCTCAGTAGCTGCACTTCAATGCCACACTATTGTTTTCTCTAAAACTTTTCATTCATAACTGTCTCATGATTGTAAAAGGACCCAGTCTGCATTCTAACAAATCAGAGGTTTAACAGTGTGTGGCTCCCTCTAGTGGATGTTGTGGAGTATTCTGTTGTCTTTGCTCCAAAGGTTTTTGTACAGAGTTTTGGTGTTTCCTGTCACTGTGGGCTGCAGAGCACAGTAGTACACAGCAGAGTCTGTCACTGCAGCAGAGGAGATCTCCAGATGAAACTCCTTTTTTTCTCTGTCATGTATAAACTTCAGCTTTTCTGTTTGCGCTGAATGTTCTGCCATGAGAAGCTGTGGATGTGAACCGGACTTCTGATGGTACCAGTAGAGGTTCAGGACAGAGCCTGAATAGTTGCAGGAGAGAGTCACAGTGTCTCCTTCCAAACTCATCACTACATCTTTAGATGGTGTCAGTAAATCCTCAGAGGATCCTGAAAACAACAAAGACATATTTCACCAGGATGTTTCTGTATCTTTAAACTTAGTTTAGTTTATAAAAAGTGAATCAATTCAAACAACATCCAGATATTTTCATGTCTATCATCTCCTTTTACATCTCACTCCATCTTTTGATGACTCACCAGTCTGAAAGGAGACCATCATCATCCAAATGAAAAGCAGGAACATGATTTTCTCTTGGACTGAATGAACAATAGAGAGAACACAGCAGCTCTTCAGCTCCTAAATGAAGCCTTTCATATTCACTGGTGTAGCTCCTCCTCCTCCAAAGGCTGCTTCTTCTGGATAGGCTCGGCCCTGGTTTCTGTGGAGCCTGTAAATAAAGAGAGCTTTGAATATTTGAAATATTTAGCAGAATGTAGAATAATCTCACTCATGTATTAAACAGCAGAAGTACACGTGTAAACCAGCCAGCATCAATACTGGATTTTAAAGAAATACATTACTGTTCTCAGATCAGCGGTGTATAGCTGTCAGACTAGTTTTCCCGTGCCTCACTGATGCACATTCATTCAAAGAGGAAAAAGAAAAACTTCCACAGGACTCCATCGTGAAAAGATACAAACAGAAATTTATTCCACAGCTTGCGAATCTTCTTACAGGAGTAATCAAGTTTAACTTATCCTCAACAACAAACATACTATGGTAGAAAACCCATGTGGCTCTGTTCTCCTCTGCTGCAGCATCTTGTCTACGCTATACTAACCTTTTTCTCTCTCCCCCCTCCTGCACCGCATTCACTCATTTGCATAAATCCATGATGTCGGGTTTTTAACTATAAACGAAGCCTTTAAGGCAAACGTATTCACGGTTTTACTTAACCAAGCCAACACATCAAATTAATGTTTTGAATTCAACTATAACCATGAATGTACTTATTAAAGTACTAATTACACAAAATAGGTTTAACAACAAATATAAATACTAAAATATATGAACTATATTAACTTGGCTCCTACAAGAGGAGACTGACTAATGATGACACTGGAAAGTATTAATGATGTTAAGACGAGGAAAGCAGCTGAACATGTAAGAAAGCAGGCAGGTGAGTGATTACAGATCGTCCTTATTGAACTTACACTTAAGCTTCATATGTTATCAGTCCTGCCTACTAGCAAGTGCAGCAGGGCCAGTCTGACCAACACTTGTGAGACTGATAACTGCTAATGACGGTCATTGAATGGACTGATAACATCTGAAGCAGGAGCATGGTGCTGGGTGTTGGAGGGTCAGGTTTACAGTGGGATGCAAAAGTTTGGGCAACTTTGTTAATAGTCATTATTTTCCTGTATAAATCGTTGTTTGTTACAATAAACAATGTCAGTTAAATATATCATACAGGAGACACACACGGTGATATTTGAGAAGTGAAATGAAGTTTATTAGATTTACAGAAAGTGTGCAATAATTGTTTAAACAAAATCAGGCAGGTGCATAAATTTAGGCACCACAAAAAAAGAAATGAAATCAATATTTAGTAGATCCGCCTTTTGCAGAAATTACAGGCTCTAAACGCTTCCTGTAGCTTCCAATGAGAGTCTGGATTGTGGTTGAAGGTATTTTGGACCATTCCTCTTTACAAAACATCTCTAGTTCATTCAGGTTTGATGGCTTTTTGAGCATGGACAGCTCTCTTTAACTCACACCACAGATCTGGCCATTCCAGAACGTTGTACTTGTTCCTCTGCACGAATGCCTTAGTGGACTTTGAGCAGTGTTTTGGGTCGTTGTCTTGTTGAAAGATCCAGCCCCGGTGCAGCTTCAGCTTTGTCACTGATTCCTGGACATTGGTCTCCAGAATCTGCTGATACTGAGTGGAATCCATGTTTCCCTCAACTTTGACAAGATTCCCAGTCCCTGCACTGGCCACACAGCCCCACAGCATGATGGAACCACCACCATATTTTACTGTAGGTAGCAGGTGTTTTTCTTGGAATGCTGTGTTCTTTTTCCTCCATGCATAACGCCCCTTGTTATGCCCAAATAACTCAATGTTAGTTTCATCAGTCCACAGCACCTTATTCCAGAATGAAGCTGGCTTGTCCAAATGTGCTTTAGCAAACCTCAAGCAGCTCTGTTTGTGCTGTGGGTGGAGCAAAGGCTTCCTCTGCATCACTCTCGCATACAGCATCTCCTTGTGTAAAGTGCGCCGAATGGTTGAATGATGCACAGCGACTCAATCTGCTGCAAGATGATGTTGTAGGTCTTTGGTGCTGGTCTGTGGGTTGACTCTGACTGTTCTCACCATTCGTCGCTTCTGTCTATCCCAGATTTTTCTTGGTCTGTCACTTCGAGCCTTAACTTGAACTGAGCCTGTGGTCTTCCATTTTCTCAATATGTTCCTAACTGTGGTAACAGACAGCTTAAATCTCTGAGACAGCTTTCTGTGTCCTTCCCCTAAACCATGATGGTGAACAATCTTTGTCTTCAGGTCATTTGAGAGTTGTTTTGAGACCCCCATGTTGCTACTCTTCAGAGAAAATTAAAGAGGAGGAAACTTACAATTGACCCCTTAAATACTCTTTCTCATTATTGGATTCACCTGTGTATGTAGGTCAGGGGTCACTGAGCTTACCGAGCCAATTTGAGTTCCAATAATTAGTTCTAAAGGTTTTGGAATCAATAAAATGACAACAGTGCAACATTTATGCACCTGCCTGATTTTGTTTAAGCAATTATTGCACACTTTCTGTAAATCCAATAAACTTCATTTCACTTCTCAAATATCACTGTGTGTGTCTCCTATATGATATATTTAACTGACATTTTTTTGTAACAACCAACGATTTATACAGGAAAATAATGACTATTAACAAGGTTGCCCAAACTTTCGCATCCCACTGTATGTTCTGGGACTTTGAATTCATGTTTATTATTAAGCTCTCTGGTTGGTTATGGTCCTTAAGTTTTTCTTGTTTGAGTTCTTACTTCATGGTTCAAGTTTGATTTACTTCTGTAACTGTTGGTCTTTATGATTGTGGGTTCATGTTTTCTGTTTATTTGATTGTTTCTGGTTTTGTGTCATTTCCAGCTGAATGTTGATCGTCTCCACAAACAGCTCTTTATGATTTCTCAACATTTTTCTTTCCTGTTAGTTTGCAGCTTTGTGGGAGCTGACTTCTTTAACTGTGTTACAGAGACCTTTACTGTCCTGTAAGAGCTCAGCATTGGAAAGATTTTTTTCAGGCAGTATCTGCAGAAAATATCAATAAATGCAGAATCAGAATCAGAATGACTTTATTTATCCTCAAGGGGCAATTAAGATACAACAGAGCAGCATGGCGTTCAAGATAAGGACAGGGCATAAACAGGCAATAAGAGTGAGATAATACATACACACAGAATATACAGTATATACACAGTTTTAAAATTAAAGTGACTGAAAGGTGAATAAATAACTGTAAGTGAGTAAAGTGTCGGCATTATAAAAAAGAGTGTAGTTTATGTTTCTGGTGTGGGAAATGTTCTTATCGGCTTGAGTTAAAAAGCAGGGTGGCTTTGGGGACAAAGGTGGCTCTCCTCCCCTCAGTCCTGCAGGAAATGCAGCGGAGGCGTCGCCCAGAGAGGAGCCATTGAAATGCGGGGTGAAGAATGTGAGAGGGGTCGTTGATGATTTTGGCTGCCTGTCTGAGGGCCTGTTGGTTGAAAACCTGTGCCAGAGTTCTGACAGGCAGGCCAATGATTTTAGAGCACACTGATGCAGTGTGCTGCAGTCTGTTCCTGTTCTGAAGGCTGAGGGAGTGGAACCAGCAGGTGATGGAGAAGGTTATGATGCTTTCCAGGAAGGCGTTGTAAAAAGTCATCATGATGGGTGTGCTGACTCCAAAGGAGTTTCCTAAGGAGGTATAGCTGTTGGTGGCACCTCCTGAGAATCTGTGTTGGCAGAGAATTTCAGGAGGTTGTCAAAGATGGTTCCCGGGTATTTGTACTCCTCGACTACCTCCACTGGCTTCTTGTGGATGGTGGTGGTGACTGAAGCAGTCAGATCCCTCTGCCTACTGTAGAAGGTCACCACCATCTCTTTGGTTTTGCTCATGTTCAGTTCAAGTTTGGAGCTGTCACACTGCTCTACAAACTCCTGCAGAGCGGCCCGTGGTGTTGTGAGGGGCCTGACAGCAGTGACAGGAGAACTGTGTCGTCAGCATATTTAACCAGGTGGCAGTTGGGCTGTGTGGATCTGCAGTCATCGGTGTAGAGGATGAAGAGCAGCGGGGAGAGCACACAGCCCTGGGGGGAGTCAGTGGAGGTGGAACGGAGACCAGAAAGAGAGTTGTTGACCCAAACTTTATGAAAGTTGAAATTACAGGTGAAATCGGGTGGAAAGTTTAGTGGCCAGGATATGAGGCTGCAGAGTGATGAACGCTGATGAGAAATCAGCAAACAGAAGTCTGGCGGAGGAGTCAGGGAGCTCCAGATGTTTGTGGATGGAGTCCAAGATGAAGATTTTTGCATCATCGACACCTCCGCGTGCACGGTAAGCAAACTGGAGTGAATCCATCAGGAGGTCAGTTGCTCTTACGATGTGCTGTTTTATGATCTTCTCCATGGCCTTCATCACCAGGGAGGTGAGGGCCACAGGACGAAGATCATTCAGAGACTTTGGGTTGTTTCTTTTGGGGATGGGGATGACTGTGGAGTGTTTCCACAGCTGGGGGACAGTTTGACTGTCAACTGAGTGTTGAAAAAGAGTCTGGAACACACTTCCTAGTTGCCCTGCACTGTGCCTCAGAACTCGACTGCTGATGTTGTCAGGGCCGGGTGAGCTCCTCTCCCTGGTCCTCCTGAGGGCTCTCACCACGTCCTCAGTGCTGAAGGTGAGTGCAGAGCTGCCAGGTTTGAGTGAGGATCTGGACTCCTCAAGCTGGGCGATATTGTCCGTCACAAACCTGGTGTAGAAAGTGTTGAGGTCGTCAGGGAGGGAGGAGGGGTTGCTGCCCTCCACCTGGATGGTTCTGGGGGTGGTGACCACAGTATTCACAGAGGCCATGGTTTTGAGGCCCTGCCAGGCTGAGTGGAGGTCCCCTGTGGTTAAGTTTTTTTCAACTGTGTTTTTATACTCCAGTTTAGCAGTTTTTATGGCCCTCTTCACCTCCCTGTTGACCTCCTTTTAGTCCAGTGCAGAGGCGGTGAAGAACATCCTTTTTTTAAATTAAGGATTTCCTTGAGCTCCTTGGTGATCCAGGGTTTGTTGTTGGGGTAGATGGAGACTGTTTTTGAGGGGATAATGTTGTCAACACAGAAGGAGATGTATGATGTCACCGTGTCGACTTGTTCGTCAATGTCATCAGAGGGAGAAAGAAGGCTGCTCCAGTCAGTGGCTTCGAAACATCCTTGTAGGGTGAGGATACTTTCCTCTGTCCACTGCTTGATGTTTTTGGTGACCTTTTTAATCCTCTTGATGACTGGGGTGTAAGCAGGGGCCAGCAGGATGGTGTGGTGGTCTGCTGAGCCGAGAGGGGGGAGGGGTAGGGCTTTAAATGCATCTGGTACAGAGCCATAGCATTTATCCAGAGTCCCCTAACGTGTGCTGCATGTAACATACTGTTGGCATCCTTTAAGCAACTTATCAGGGGAACAGTGGTTGAAATCACCCAGGATGAACTTGGGAGAGTCCGGTGATAATTGTTCCAGTTTGTACAGAGTGTTGGTGATGTACTCTGTGGCTTTAGCTGCATCAGCTCTGGGGTGGATGTAAACCAAGATGATGAAAAGCTGAGGGAATTCTCTGGGGAGGTAGTGGAGGCGCAGGGAAGCAGCCAGAAGCTCGATGTCTGTAGTGCACAGCTTCTCCCTCTCCCTTCTCCCCATGTGTTTACATACAGACACATGAGGAAGCCGCCATGTTGCTTCCTGGTGCATTCACAGTCTCTGTCCATACGAAGAGGTGGTGAAAAGCATTAATGTGCAGCGCGCTGTCGTCGTCGCTGTTGTTTAACCACGATTCTGTGAATGCCAGAACTGGGGCAGTTCTATACTCATGCAGGTAGTTGATGCAGGCTTGCAGCTCGTCCAGCTGGGAGCAGAGAGACCGCACATTAGCCAGGATAATGGACGGGAGCGCTCGTTGTTTGTGTGTCTCCCGCTTGAGTCTGGCTCTCACCCCACTCTTCTTTAATCCCCTCCTGGTTGCCTTGTTATTGTGAGTTTTTCGATTTCTGTGTCCACGGAGTATTTCCTCGGGAAAGTAGTCCATGGAAGCGGAGCGGAAAAGCCGGAGGCCGGGCTGCAGCTGCCGCTGCCACCGCAGCTGCATGAGGAGGTCCCTGGTGTAGGTGAGCCTTGGGGTCATATCAAAGTGTCGAAAACAAGTCCGAAAAATCACAAAAATGAGGAAAAGGAAAAGAATATAAATATATCGCATAGACAGCGAAATACAACAACTGAAAGAGAATGCAAAACTGCTCCGCTGACTGGCCGGTGGACCACACGAGCAGTGACCCGGAACCAGAAGCCAGGTCTACAGTTTACTATGAGATCAGTTTTTACCAACAGTTGGAATCAAATTACTGATGATTTTATAATGTCTGGATGGGATGTTGATGAAACTCATGACTAGACACTCTGAAGGAGAGCATCGTTATCTGATGTGATGAGTTCAGAGAGAATAAATGGAATAAGCATGAGATGGTCTTCCTGGTTGGACTTTTAGCTTCATGTGAGAGATTTTACCTAAAAGAGATAAACCTCTGTTACTCTGTTTATTTTGCTTCTGCTGCATTTTTGCATGTCCTCATCCACTAAATATAAAATAGTGTAAATGAGCAGCTTTTGATGTTTGACAGTTTTTATTGTGTCTGAACGTTCCTACAGTTGGTTTGTGGTTGATGTGGATTTGCTGCTCATGTGAATCCTCCCACAGTGTTTCATTAGCAGCTGTAACCACAGTGACTCTGATAAAACAGGAATTAGCAGAATCCATCTGATATGAAGCTGTGCTTTGAATACCACTTCCCTTCTCTTTGAAGAGTAGTCAGATATCTGTGTTCAGGTTTTTGTACAGCCTCTTCTACACTTTGTATCACTGTGTTTCTAGAGCACAGTAGTAGAGAGCTGTGTCTGCCAGGGTTAGTGCTGTTATGGTCAGATCAGTTGATGTAGAAGATGTTTCTGAGTCATATCGATCATCAGGAATATAATCATTACCACGCTGGGATTTTGCTCCTTTCCTGAGTATAAACTGAGGAGCCTGAAGGTCAGAATGATGTCTGTACCAATAAAGCCAAGGACCACTTGCAGTTGTCTGATAGCTACATGTGAGTTTGACAGATTTTCCTTCTGTTTTTGTGACTTCAGTTTGTTGAGGAGTGATTGAGTCTCCAGCTGTGAGTCCTGGAAAAAGAAAGAAGAAAAGTAGTGAAATGCAGTCTGTATATCTGCTTAATGCAGCAGCTTCAACTAAACTTTAATCCCTGTTCTTAAACTCACCTATAATGTGAGATAGAAGCAAAAAGAGGTGCAGCAACATGTCTTTGGAGTTATTAAAGCCAGACAGACAGCACATGAACAATGTTCTTCCACTGCAGCACAATGACCAACAAATAATGTCATTGGATGAGCTCAGGTTCAGTGGGCGGGGCCAGTTTAATAGCTCAGCCAGTCAAATAGTTTTGTGCTTCCACAGCAGCTCTGTCTCTGTCTCTGATCTTTACTGCTTCATTTCTCTGTTGTCTTTGTCATCAGTCCAATGACACAAGAATCAGAGGTTTAACAGTGTGTGGCTCCCTCTAGTGGATGTTGTGGAGTATTCTGTTGTCTTTGCTCCAAAGGTTTTTGTACAGAGTTTTGGTGTTTCCTGTCACTGTGGGCCTCACAGCACAGTAGTACACAGCAGAGTCTGTCACTGCAGCAGAGGAGATCTGAAGAGTCATCAGTGTTTTATCGCCACTCACTTTAAAGGTTATTTCAGGGACTGGTTCTGATATTTCCACTCCTGTTCCTGAGTGAGAGATCAGGAACTCTGGTGGTTTTCCAGGATATTGTCGATACCAGAAGAAATAATCATTTCCAGCTGCTTGTCTGGAGTATCTGTAGGACAGAGTAACTGTGCTGCCTTCCAAACTGGACTCTTCAGTTTTGTTTGCAGTGAGTTGTTGACAGCTGACACCTAAAGAAACAGAAATCTGTTAAATGCTGTGTTGTATACAAAGAAAGTATAAATAACATGTAAACATTGGGATGAAGCAGTTTTTGACAGATTGTCATGAACCTGTTAGAATCATGATGATTAACAGAGAAGTTTCATAACAGTCCAACATCAACATGTTGAAAAAACTGAATCTTCTGTGTGTTGAACTCTGTTGAATGTGGAGGTTTCTCTCTCTCGTCTGTTCTTCAGTAACAGCTCAGCTCCTCCCTGAATCTCTGTGTCTCCTCTTTGGTTTGTAGCTTCACTTCTCTGTTACACCTCCTTCTTTTAAACTTCCTCCTCTTTAATCAGCTTGAAACACAGCAGAGTAGGAGGTGGGTTGGTCAGAAGTTTATATAATCTCATCATGGGCATGAATGTCATGATAATTCTGGGTTTTAATGATTTGTTTGAAGTGTTCCAGGGTGGAATGATTGTTCACCATTCACCTTTATTGACTTTAAAAACAATAATTGGCTTCACAAGTTTGACTTTATTTTGTATTTTCTCTAATTCACATAGATTCTAAAGTATACAGACAGGCTTAAATAAACAGATTTACATTTAAATATATACATAATAAAAGGTCCGGAAGGTTCTACAGTGTCTTTCACTTTGACAAGGCCACAGTTCTCATTAGTGATCAACTCGAACTGGTAGTTTCTCTTTGCAGCATGAAAAGGATTTGTCAGACAGACCTCATTGGATCCACCAATACTCAGAACAATGGGAAAGTCCAAGGAACTCAGGGAAGATCAAAGAAGGACAAACGTAGATTTACACAAGTTCAGAAGGACTCTTCGAACCATTTCTACACAACTTCAGATTCTGAAATAATCAATTCAAACAACAAAAGTACAACATGAGGTTTAAAAGTGATTTTATAACATAGAAGCTTAGGGATCCTGTGTTTCCATCTCACACCTGACTGAAAGGAAAAGATTGAATTTGGAATCATTTTTAGGAGCACTCAGAGGGAAGTGGTGGCAGAATAGTTGCTTGTTGTGGCACGGTGACACATTAGCTTACTGTTAATCTGGGATGCTGGTCATTATGCAAATGTACTGTTTATAAGGAAACCTGAAGTAAGCTGAGACTGAAGAAGTCACCTGGGGCAGTGATGAAAAGTTCTCTCACTGAAAACGCTACAGATGAACAGAATCAACTTTCTGTGATTTCCTTGCATGATTGAGCGTGCATCAAGACAACCTAATGGATTCTTTTTACATCATGAAGAACTTTGTGCTTTATTATGAAAAATCTTTCACTTGTTTCATTTTCAGAGAAGTAAAAACTTCACTGTGATGCTTTAGTGTCTGAAATCAGACTTCACTCATCAACAGTTTTCCCAATATCCTCAAACTGATCATATTTTTCAGCTGTCATTACTTTTCAAAGTCTTATGGTTCTTAAATGGTTCTTCAGATGTCTTCATGGTTCTTTAAAGAAACATCATATGTCAAAGAACCTTTTTATTTTGTTGATGGTTCTTTAGCTATTACAAATGGTTCTTTAAAGAACAAAAGGTTCTTAATCCTTAGATATTTAAGTTTGATGGTGTAAAATGGCATAAATATTTATTCACTATAATGAGGGTGTGAATTATACTGTGTGTTTTGTTTGTGTGCGTGTGTGTGCGAAGGGGGAGGACAGTTACCTGGCGATTGCCCTTACCTCTCGTTTGGCTCTTGACAAAGGCGGTCGCACTTTCTCCCTCTCCCTTCCCTTATCTTTCCTGCTTGGCTTTCTCATGTCTCTGTCTAGTCTTGTCTACTTCTCTCGCTTTACCCTGGAAGAGTCTCACAGTCTGTTCTCTAAAACCTAAAAGAGGAATTATGGATTTGATCAACTGGTCCCTGAATGCAATTGACACCCTCCTCTCGACGAGAAGCCTGGTTTCGGGAGAGCCCATGACAAGGCATTGAAGACATCTTTTCGGAACCATGATAACAGGGTTCTTGCTGATCGGCGCTGGCTTGGCCCTGGCTTATCGAAGACTGAAGAAAGCGGAAACGGCTGTTCAGATCCCCACAAGGCTGCCCGCTATGTTGATTAGAACGATGGAGCTGTTAGGATGCCTGGGTCGTTGACCCAGGGCTTTTGAGTTTATTATATTATTTATCTTTTCTAGTCTTTGGTTTCTTTCTTAGAGTTCCGTCTTATGGTTTATGTCTGTGTTCTATAGTTGCTCTGTCTCCCCTGTCGGCTGTATCCCCTTGTTTAGTTCGCGTCTCTGTGTTATGTTTCCTGTTTTACTTTGAAAGTCCGTGTTTCATGTTAGTGTATCTGGTTTTGCTTTCCTTGTCTCGTTAGTTCTGATTTCTCCCAGCTGTGCCCTCCCTCTGTGTCTCATTCCCCTCGTTACTTCCCAGTGTACTTAAACCCTGTGTTTCTTTGAGTCAGTGTCGTGTCGTCCCTCATGCTGTGTGGATCTCCCTGTGTTTCCCGTGAGTTTATGTTGTTTCCCAGTTTAGTTTGCTTTGCTTTGTATGCTCGTTTTCCCGTGCCAGCAAATAAAGCTGAGTATTTTGAGTTCATCCCTTGAGTCTGAGTCCTGCATTTTGGGTCCACCACTCCTCCTTGCCTGCCTGCCACACAGCCAACCTTAACAGGAGCGAGCCGTGGCTTCTCAGAATGGGCTCATTAGACGCAGCACGGATGACATCTTGGAGGGGCTTGCGGCTGCTATGAGTACTGAGACTCTGACAACATCTGATAACATCTGACAACATCTTGGACAGGCTCACAGCTGTTTTGGACCCTCATGCTCTATGAGCAAGCTGGATAACATCTCAGTATGGATGGATAACATCGTGGAGAGGCTCACAGCTCTCCAACGGGAATGGTGAGGAACCAGTGATGGACATTAGATGACTGTAAAATTGACATGCAGTGGTTCGCACTAAAGAAAGAACACCACCATTATTTCATGCGGCTACCATATCGGCGCCAGCTGCAGTCTCAAGGCTGGAGCTGAACATAACAAATAATCTCTCCCCTGATAACAAACTGTGTTTAGACTCTTGGTTCCAAACGCCTTTGTGTGCTTATCTCCAAGGCCGAGTCACACGGCGGGTCTGGACCCAGCGCTGGATGAATAGCTGCAGGGCAGGATGGCTGTGTCTGCATCGGCTTACTTCTCACCCCTCACCCACCCCTATTGCTTGTCAAGTGCTTCATGGTGTTGTGATGTGGACATTTATGTGCTCTCTGTGCAGAGGAGTTTTTTTGTTTTCTGTTCTCATGCTGTCCTCTCATAGGAGCCCAGTATGAGTAGAGTTCTCTTTTTTTTTTCCCCCTCCTCGACTTGCCGATTGTATTGTACATTTCTGTGTTTTTTCAAAATACTACCGTTCTCCGACCTGTCTCCCTATGTCATGTCTGTGTTGTGTATGTAAGGTCGGGGGGGGGAGTCCCATTTTGCTGCAGGGCAACTTGCATGTGACAAATAAAGGTTTCTTCTCTTGACTATCTTAAGAGCAAATGGTAGGAAACTGAATATTCAAATAAAAGTTAGAAATAATTGCTTAAAAATATACTGGTGGCAGGGGTGGGGGCCAAAGCCTAAAAACCCTACCCCCCAACACCCCTAACCCCGCAAACCCATTGATCACAAATAATGTGGTAATAGAATATGGAATTTATTATTAAGATGTTTATGAATATGGTGAGTTAACAAACAGTAGACACAATACACACATTCAAATACTGTACTTTAGTTTTAAATTTTAATAAAGTATTACTATTTTCTGCTTCAAGGCATTACTTTTGAGATTATTATATATATATTAGAAAATATAGCATAATGATAATACTAGTTATTGTAAACTTTACAAACCACCCAGCAGTATGTAAAGTCAAATTATAAAATACAAGTAAATAACAATTTCACAACAGAATGTCAATGTAATGAACACACTTATGTGTTCATTACCGACACGCTTACTTAGTTTTGACAAAGCACACTGCTTAGGTAAATGATCTCAGTACTTGTTCATCACTGAGCAATTTGCTAATATGTGTTTCGAGCCAAATAAATGACAGGGAGAGAGAGAGAGAGTGACGTTAGAACATGTTGTAACCCGGTAGAGAAAACTGCCTTTGTTATTCTTTCTTGTTTTCACTTTATTTGTATAAATGTATTTTCATTCTTTTATTTTGAAAAGCAACATTTATTTTGAAAAAAAGGAAGTGTGATCCTCCAGCAAACTTTATTTTTCCTGTTGCCGGATCACAAGGGATAAATGCCTTTTTCATTGGTTGAAGGTGGTTTTAGCCCCGTCTTCCAAAACACCAGACCATCATTTCACATGAGCTAGGTCTTTTCGCACGTGGAAGTAGATGAGACAGGCCACGGATAGCTCGTGCGGAATTTTATATCATTTTGGTGAGTTGAGCCCATGTGTTTGGAAAAATAATAATGTGTTAGTCTGTTGCTAAAAGTTGTTTCTTCTGTTCATACCGATTCATGCAGTGGTAATTTGCTGTTTAAAAAGCGATGGAAATGCTGTTTGTGGTAGAATTTGTTAGTATACTTGAAGGATGATTGAAAAAATCCATTATCTTGCTGTTTATACCTATTAATCACAATTTCATGGTTAAAAAGAGAACGAGAAATTCATTTGTTGTTTTACATGGTTAAAATAATTTCATGTACAACGAGAGATATATTCAAAGCATGCATGTAGTGTATTACTGTGGAAAAGATAAAGAACTGAAGCTATAGCTGTGATACGAGAGAAGAAACGGAGCTGGCTGTGTGCAATAATGTTAATATTGTTGTGCAGGCTAGGTTTTTTCCCCTTGTTGGTGTGGAAGGAACTAAGATTCTGGATTACGATGGATTCTCTCCGGATGGAGATGGCGAGCCTGAGCCCAGACTGAACTTTGCCGAGGAACTTGCTCTTCTTCCTCGACGGAGACTTCGAAGTGGTAACACACAAACCACAAACGAAAGAGAAAAAGAACTAGACTAAGAATTTCTGACTTGACAAATGACCAAAGACAAAAAGACAATTGAACATTGAGCTCAAAGGGACTATTTTTGGGGTTATTTTTGGTTGCCGGCTTATTCTTATTCTTCTTATTATTGTTATTGTTATTATTACCATTACTACTGTCAATGTGGAATTTGTGTCTTGCTTATTTTATTTTTGTGCAAAATAATAACCGTTGCTGCTCAAATTCCTGTCTCCAGCCATTTCATTCCGTATTCGCCTCGCTTTCTATTGTAGCCCTGCCGAACCTAGCAACTGGTCTGTAGTTTGGCTGTCCTAAACTATTTTAAATGAGTCAGTGGTTACAATGTCGTACTATGGCAATCTCCCGAAAGGGAGGGGAGGGGTCAATCGTTGGGATGCGCATGCGCAAACAGATTGCGTGACCAGCGGGCCTTGAACTTTCTAAGGGAAAAAACGCTTATACGTTGAAACCAAGCACACCATTGTTTTTCTTGTTACATTACCAATAAGTTTGATGTGTCACATGGCCCTCTTCCTATTGAAAAAACAAAAGTTGTATCCAAGATGGACGACTTCTAAATGGCCACCATGGTCACCACCCATCTTGAGGAGTTTGCCCCCTCACATATACTAATGTGCCACAAACAGGACTTTAATATCACCAACCATTCCCATGTTTTTACCGTGTATCCATATAAATGGTCCACCCTGTAGTTCACCTACTTCTGTATTAAATAGTGATTTGCAAAACGTTGTGGAAAACCACGAAGTAGGCACGTATAGTGTATCTGCAGGTAAATGAACATCAAATCTCTAAGACGGACTCAAATCTGTATATTTATCACCATTATCCCACCACTGGGATGACGTGAACGCCAAACAGGAGTCCATCACAATTCGACTGCAGGTATGCGAGTCAGACCTTCTGAGGAGGGTTTCACTTTTCTCTTTTCTGTATAGTTGACCCTTGTTTTCTCTCTCTCAGCTCCTTGTCTCAGAGTGGGAGGGATTTGAAGCACAAAGGGAGGAGCTTGTTGTTTGGTTGGCTGATATGGATGTCCACCTGGGTGAGGCTGACCAGCTGACAGGAAACACCTGTGAAAAACTGAAACAACTGCAGGTGTGGGGTTGTTTTGATATGACATATATTTGATATGATACATACGTCAGAGACATTGTCCTAAACTGGACAAACAAAGAACCATGAGTCCAAAATGAAACATACCTTACACAAGGTAAGGCTGAAGTTCATTGATCATTTTAATCAAAAACTTGTTGTTGAAATATTTTTACTGAACATGCAAACATCTGCTGATGAAAATGTCTTGATTTATTGGTCTGTTATGAAGCAATTGCTATTTCTAATGTGTTTTATCACTTTCTGATGTTTTATTAATTAAACAATACATGTATTAATTGTTGTGTTATCTATAGATATAGTATTCATATATATATTTATTTATAGTATAGTAAAAATGTTTAATTATGACTGTTTAAATGACAAACCCTGGTTTACTCCTAAACTCAAAAAGCTGTGGCTGGAAAAGAGAAAGGCGTTCAGAAGCGGAGACAGGGACTGCTACAGAGAGGCCAAGTACAGGTTCACTAAAGAAGTGGACATTGCTAAACATCAGCACTCTGAGAAGATGCAGCAGCAGATCTCAGAGAATGACTCGGCCTCTGTCTGGAAAAGTTTTAGGAATAGGGCTTTGGAGCGTGATGTCACAGGAGGGGGGCCACGCCCCCTCCCGCCATGACAGTAGGCCAAACGAAGCACACGGAAGCATCAGCTATGGTTCGTACGTACTGTGTTGTCGGTTGCAACGTTAGATCACACGATAGGGAAGGCAAGAAGCTGGGAAATGGGCTCTCTTTTCATCGTTTCCCTTCATGGAGGCAACAGGAGGGATCTCATATATCCGATATTACTAAACGAAGACGTCAGGCTTGGATTGCAGCGGTCAAACTCGGACCGGCACGCAAGGCGAGTGCAACAAAAGCGAAAAAGAGCACCCAGCGGAGGTAACCCCCGCCCAAAAAACATACAAAATTGCGCTCATTGTACGCTAATCTGCACATAACTTTCAGATGAATCACGCACCTGGAATACTGGTGTACATTTACCTTATGTGTATGCACTAATTTTATCTTACATGCTTTCATTATGCAGCTGCAGAGTATGAAGGTGTGCCCCGTGCAGAAGTAATAGATGAAGATCTGACAGAAGACCAACAACAAAATCACCATGTCATGAAGGCTGTGGACAGGAGTTACTCATATCATGTGAGGGTGAAGACACAACACTGCTTGATAAGAATGTTAAGGTGTGCTGTGTTTTGGTGAATATGTGCCCCAGTGTGGTTGTCAAACCAGGGCCAAATGAAACTTGCTCTTGTTGAATATTCATAAAACTGCTGTGTTGCATGTACAGTTCATTGTAAATAATTGTACTTTCTGTAAAGTGGTTTCAATAAAACAGAAATGAAAAGTATGTTTATTTTATTTTTTTTATTCAAGATCTGTTCACATGTACTTAGCAAGTACATACACATGAAATGCAAACTATTTACATGGCAACGCACAGCTGGCATCAATCGTGAATCATTCATCATTCTGCTGAGGAGAAGTCAATGTTATGTGCAACCTCTGGCTGTATCTTGGTCATATGGTCAACATACTCACAACGTGGAGACTTAAAAACGGCCAAATCTTGTACCCAACCGTTTGTGAATTAGATGTGCGCCTCCAGGAATTTATAATTCCGAAAATAATTTGCCGTGTATGCGCTGACTCCACAGACAAGGTACGCGAAAATATCGGGATAGGACAACGGCGGTAGGCTGGCTGGGTTTCCGCTCCACTGCCTTGTTTCATACGGGTCCACATTACCGATGCACGCTATTTTTTCCAAGTACCGTCTCTTGGCGTCTGGGCGCAATCAGTCGCGATACAGCCCTTTGTCTTTTGCGCTGATTTTAAGCATGGTTCTGACAGTCCTGCTTCCAACACAGTGTGTTTATTTTGATTTGTGGCCTTCTGTCATGGCGATCCCACAATGCACTGCGGCGTGACGTCAACTCCAAAGCCCTATATCACCAACTACAAGCCTAAAACCCCTACACTGATGACTTGCTCTTGGCCAACACCCTTAACGACTTTTACTGCCGTTTTGACGAGCCATCAAGCAGCCTTCACACCTCCAACAGCCCCAACAATAGAGACACTTTGGACACTCATTCCCCCACCTCTCCCCCCTCCATAGAGCCAACACCACCATCAAACACTTCACCTACAACACCCCCCTCCACACCCCACACCAAGGAGGATTTCACACCACCTTCTCCCACTACAACCCTTCATATTCATGAAGCAGATGTGAGGAAGCAGTTTAAGAGTCTGAATGCTCGGAAAGCTCCTGGCCCAGACGGTGTGTCTCCTGCCACCCTCAGACACTGTGCAAACGAGCTGGCCCCAGTGTTTTCTGGCATTTTCAACTCCTCACTGCAGGCATGTCATGTGCCTGTCTGCTTCAAGTCCTGTACCATAATCCCTGTCCCCAAGAAACCAAGGATCACTGGACTAAATGAATACAGACCTGTGGCTCTGACATCTGTGGTCATGAAGTCATTTGAGCGCCTGGTTCTCTCCTACCTCAAGACCCTCACGGCCCCCCTCCTGGACCCCCTGCAGTTTGCATACAGAGCCAACAGGTCTGTAGACGACGCTATCAACATTTCTCTACACTTCATCCTGCATCATCTGGACTCCCCAGGAACCTACGCCAGGATCCTGTTTGTGGACTTCAGCTCTGCCTTCAACACCATCCTTCCAGATCATCTCCAAGGCAAGCTTTCCCAGATGAATGTGCCTGATCCCATCTGCCGGTGGATCACTGACTTTCTGACGGACAGGAAGCAGCATGTGAGGCTGGGAAAGAATGTCTCGGACTCCCGGACCATCAGCACCAGCGCCCCTCAGGGCTGTGTTCTTTCTCCTCTGCTCTTCTCCCTGTACACCAACTGCTGCACCTCCACCCACCAGTCTGTCAAGCTAATCAAGTTTGCAGATGACACCACCGTTATTGGACTCATCTCGGACGGGGATGAGTCTGCCTACAGGAGGGAGGTTGAACGTCTGGTGTCCTGATGCAGCCACAACAACCTGGTGCTGAATGCCCAGAAGATAGTGGAGATTATTGTGGACCTCAGGAAGCACACAGCCCCACTCCCCCCCATCATGCTGACTGACACCCTCATCACCGCTGTGGACTCATTCTGCTTCCTGGGTACCACCACCACCCAGGACCTGAAGTGGGAGCCCACCATCACCTCCGTCATAAAGAAAGCCCAGCAGAGGATGTACTTCCTGACTCAGCTGAAGAAATTCAACCTGCCAACACGGACGATGATGCAATTCTACACTGCAATCATCGAGTCCATCCTCACCTTCTCCATCACCGTGTGGTACACTGGAGCCACTATCAAGGACAAGCAGAGACTGCAGCGTGTTGTGCGCTCTGCTGAGAAGGTGATTGGCTGCAGACTCCCATCTCTACAGGACCTGTACACCTCCAGGACACTGGGGCGTGCAGCTCGGATCACAGCTGACCCTTCTCACCCTGGACACAGTCTGTTTGACCTGCTCCCCTCAGGCAGGAGGCTCCGGTCCATTCGCACCAGAACCTCTCGCCATAAGAACAGTTTCTTCCCCTCTGCTGTTGGACTCATGAACAATAACCACATGACTGTTCCCACCATTAACACATGACCCTATACTGTGTTCACTGCATCATTCCATGTTTGGCACTGATCACCACCTGCACTCATGTATATATCTTTCTACTTAGCACTTTTAATTTTGATTTTTATGTTTATTTAAGCGTTATATGACAGTATGTTTGCACTAAGTACCGCAGCAATTTCCTAATGTTGTAAACCTGCTCAACATTTGGCAATAAAACCCTTTCTGATTCTGATTCTTTAAATGACTAATATGCGACATGTATTAGTCGTGATGTGGTGCTGAGGGTTAAAATGCCTTTTTGTCTTTTGGTATATTACGAAATGGCAATAAACCATTAATATATGTCTATGTGCTTGTATTTATTTTACCCTACTCAAATTCAATTTATGATACATTTTATTTTGAAAGATTTAAAATGGTTCTTTAAAGAACCACTCAAAAAAGGTTCTTTAAAATGTTTTTTTTTAAAGAACCATTTGAAGGACCCTTTTAAAAATGGTTCTTTGAAAAACCATTAAAGGTGCCCCAAAGAACCATTTCTTGATGGTTCTTTGGGGCACCTTTAAAGGTTCTTCAATGAACCACTGAAAGAAATGGTTCTACAAAGACCCATTGATGGAAAGATTCTTTGTGGCACCAAAAAAGGTTCTTCTATGACATCAGTCTAAAGAACCAATTTTGGTTCCAGTTGGCACCTTTATTTTTCTGAGTGCAGTGAACTTTAAACCTCTTAAACAAGACTGAAAACCTCCTGAATCCTAACAAACCAGAGAAGTGTAACAGTGTGTGTCTCCCTCTAGTGGATGTTGTGGAGTATTCCGTTGTCTTTGCTCCAAAGGTTTTTGTACAGAGTTTTGGTGTTTCCTGTCACTGTGGGCCTCACAGCACAGTAGTACACAGCAGAGTCTGTCACTGCAGCAGAGGAGATCTGAAGAGTCATCAGTGTTTTATCTTCACTCACATTAAAATTTATTCCAGGGACTGGATCTGACATTGTCATTCCTGTCCCTGAGTGAGAGATCTGGAACTCTGGTGGTTTTCCAGGATATTGTCGATACCAGTAGAAATAATCATTTCCAGCTGCTTCTCTGGAGTATTTATGGGACAGAGTAACAGTGCTGCCTTCTACACTGAACACTTCTTTGTTGGTTGGAGTGAGATCTTCACAGCTGACACCTAAAGGAACAGAAACATATTTGATACTTTTATAAATCATCACAATTCAAATGTATTTCTTTAAACACACAGATTGTAACGTACCTGTTAGAATGGTGAGAATCAGTAAAGAAAGTGCATAATAGTCCAAAGACAACATGTTGAATGAAGGTAAAGTTTATGGTTTGTGTGCTGAACTCTGTTGAATGTGGAGGTTTCTCTCTCTTCTAGTTCAGTAACAGCTCAGCTCCTCCCTGAATCTCTCCTCCTCCTCTCTGATCTGGATTTGAACTTCTCTCTCTTCCTGCTTTACACACTAGTAGCAGCATTTTCACTTTCAGGTGGGAGCTCATATTTCATCAGGCTCCAGCTTCCCTGCATCACTGAATTGGATAAACCTAAAATGGATGGATGATTAATTATTCACTGTTAAGTGGCTGAAAAAATCAAAGTCGAAACAAAAACATCTTCTGAACAAAAAATCTTCAGAAAACTGGAGAATTATTGACGTGGCCACTTTAAAATTAGGAGGAGGTCTGTCTGCATCTCCAGGTCATATTTTCCTGCTTTATTTTCATTTACTAACCAGTCTTTTAATTTGACTGTTTCCCTGCCTGATCCATTTCTGCTGGTTAACATGCTTGTGTCACGGCTCGGTTGTGTGGTTGGCAGCGAAGAATTTAACTCAAAAACTAAAAATCTCCATTTTCTCTTGCCTACATTGTACACTGTAAAATCTAATTCATTCCTCGGACTCAAAAAAACTATTCAAACGCGTTTCCTCAACAACAACAAAAACAACTAAGTAACCTAACTTAACTTAGGTAACTTATTAATAGCAAATATACAGTACTAAGAATGACTTGATGTTTCTGGCTGTGCAATACAATACTACAATTGTTTACCCACTGACAATCATTTCAAGTTAAATTATAAAACAATTTGTGGTAACGTTTTTTTTTTTAAACTCACATTATGTTTTATCCTCCTTGAAATTCCCAGAATAACACGTATATTAATATAACACTGTATGCAAGTCAAAAACAACATTTAATAATTATGTCACAGCTAAGAGGGTGAGCCGTGTGGAGGAAATGAATGAGGACACAAGAGCAGGCACTCACTGAGATGCATTTATTGCAATGTAAAACTCAAGGTGAATTTGCAAAATGGAATTCAATTCAATTCAATTCAATTTTATTTATATAGCGCCAAATCACAACAAAAGTCGCCTCAAGGCGCTTTATATTGTACAGTAGATAGCACAATAATAAATACAGAGAAAAACCCAACAATCATATGACCCCCTATGAGCAAGCACTTTGGCGACAGTGGGAAGGAAAAACTCCCTTTTAACAGGAAGAAACCTCCGGCAGAACCAGGCTCAGGGAGGGGCGGGGCCATCTGCTGTGATTGGTTGGGGTGAGAGAAGGAAGACAGGATAAAGACATGCTGTGGAAGAGAGACAGAGATTAATAACAGATATGATTCGATGCAGAGAGGTCTATTAACACATAGTGAGTGAGAAAGGTGACTGGAAAGGAAAAACTCAATGCATCATGGGAATCCCCGGCAGCCTACGTCTATTGCAGCATAACTAAGGGAGGATTCAGGGTCACCTGGTCCAGCCCTAACTATATGCTTTAGCAAAAAGGAAAGTTTGAAGCCTAATCTTGAAAGTAGAGATAGTGTCTGTCTCCCGAATCCAAACTGGAAGCTGGTTCCACAGAAGAGGGGCCTGAAAACTGAAGGCTCTGCCTCCCATTCTACTTTTAAATACTCTAGGAACAACAAGTAGGCCTGCAGTGTGAGAGCGAAGTGCTCTAATAGGGTGATATGGTACTACAAGGTCATTAAGATAAGATGGGGCCTGATTATTTAAGACCTTGTATGTGAGGAGCAGGATTTTGAATTCAATTCTGGATTTAACAGGAAGCCAATGAAGGGAAGCCAAAACAGGAGAAATCTGCTCTCTCTTTCTAGTCCCTGTCAGGACTCTTGCTGCAGCATTTTGGATCAGCTGAAGGCTTTTCAGGGAGTTTTTAGGACATCCTGATAATAATGAATTACAGTAGTCCAGCCTGGAAGTAATAAATGCATGAACTAGTTTTGCAGCATCACTCTGAGACAGGATATTTCTAATTTGAGAGATGTTGCACAAATGGAAGAAAGCAGTCTTACATATTTGTTTAATATGTGCGTTGAAGGACATGTCCTGGTCAAAAATGACTCAAGGTTCCTCACAGCATTACTGGAGGCCAAGGTAATGCCATCCAGAGTAAGAATCTGCTTAGATACCATATTTCTAAGATTTTCAGGGCCGAGTACAATAACCTCAGTTTGATCTGAATTAAGAAGCAGAAAGTTAGCGGCCATCCAGGTCTTTATGTCTTTAAGACATTCCTGCAGTTTAACTAATTGGTGTGTGTTACCTGGCTTCATGGATAGATAGAGCTGCGTGTCATCTGCATAGCAGTGAAAATTTATGCTATGTCTTCTAATGATGCTGCCTAGGGGAAGCATGTATAATGTAAACAGAATTGGTCCTAACACTGAACCCTGTGGAACACCATAATTGACCTTAGTGTGTGAAGAGGACTCTCCATTTAGTTGAACAAATTGGAGTCTATTGGACAGATATGATACAAACCACTGCAGTGCAGTACCTGTAATACCTACAGCATGTTCTAATTGCTCTAATAGGATCTTATGGTCAACAGTATCGAACGCTGCACTGAGGTCTAGCAGGACAAGCACAGAGACGAGTCCACTGTCAGAGGCCATAAGAAGATCATTTGTAACCTTCACTAAAGCTGTTTCTGTGCTGTGATGAGCTCTGAAACCTGACTGAAACTCTTCAAATAAGACATTCAAAAGGAACAAAAGATAATATAAACTGGGAGAAACTAAACTAATAAACAGCAAACCTGAACATGAACATGAAGGAGGGTGAGCAGAGGCACATGAAGGTGGACAGCAGGTTGAACACAAGGTAGATACACAGACAGACCAGCAACCAGCACACGAGCAAAAGCGACTTAAATACACAAATTTAAATTTCTTTGGGGAACAAAGATGGAGCCTCAGGAGACGGGGGAAGCAAAACAGAATACACTCACATGAGACACGGACCTTCACAATAAAACAGGAAACAAGAAACAATTCACAAAGACGAAGACTTGACACAGAACTAAAGCTACACTAAACACGAGGGCACAAGACACAAACCCTAAGAACAAAACCCTAAACCAGAATAAACTGAAACATAGAATTATAATATTCAAAACAGGATAACTAAAGAATCAGAACATAAACATAAACATATTAATAATACAGATAATACAGATAAATACCAAAATACAAGAAACTGAAAATTCTGGGTCAAACGACCCGGGACCGTGACAAATTAGTGGTAAAATGGTAGGAAGGGATGCAGTAAGACTCGCGGTGGTGACATGTGCTAGCTTCTAATTACTGCTTATCACTATAAGAGCTTATGGGCGATCGTGACTCAAGAGTTGGCAGTTTGTCTTGTAATCAGAAGGTTGCTGGTTCGAGCCCCGGCTTGGACAATCTCGGTCGTCATGTCCTTGGGCAAGACACTTCACCCGTTTCCTACTGGTGGTGGTCAGAGGGCCTGATGGCGCCAGTGTCCGGCAGCCTCGCCTCTGTCAGTGCACCCCAGGGTGGCTGTGGCTACAATGTAGCTGCCATCACCAGTGTGTGAATGGGTGGCTGACTGGATGTGTAAAGCGCTTTGGGGTCCTTAGGGACTGAGTAAAGCGCTGTACAAATACAGGCCATTTATTTACCATTTTATGACTGTTCGATGCACACTTTTTTATCTCCCTCGGGAATTCACAACTGTGCTCATTACAGCAGTGTACATCCCACCCAGCGCTAACGCCAAAGAGGCTCTCTGTGAGCTGCACGGGGCGATCAGTGAGGTGCAGTACCCACACCCCGATGGACTGTTTATTATTGCCGGAGATTTCAACCACACAAATCTCAAGTCAATGCTTCTGAAATTCCATCAACATATGGACTGCAACAAGGGGGGGAAACGAGCTGGATCTCATTGACACAAACATTCCCAGCACGTACAGAGTGAAGCCCCGCCTCCACCTCGGATACGTTATGCTAATCCCGGTATACAGACCACTCATCAGATGCTGCAAACCGGTTCTGACACAGGTGAGAACCTGGCCTGCAGGAGCTCTCTCTGCTCCTCAGGACTGTTTTGAGGACACTGACTTGGACATTTTCAGGGAGACTGCAACAAATGGCGACCACACCAACTTGGAGGAGTACGCATCATATGTAACCAGCTGCATCAGCAGATGCATAGATGATGTCACTGTCACCAAGACTATCATAACACGCTCCAACCAGAAAGGGTGGATGAGCTGCTGCTAAAAAACAGATATTTCCCTTTCAGAGCAGGTGACAATGCAGCCCTGAGAACAGCGAGGGCCAAAGTGTCTCAAGCCATCAGAGCAGCAAAGCACGCGCATGGCAAAAGAACCCACAAGAATCCAGCAAAGCAGTGACATGCGGCGCATGTGGCAGGGCATCCAGGCCATCACCAACTACAGGAAGACGATACCTGCCTGTGAGGGTGACGCCTCCCTACCAGATGTGCTGAAAAACTTCTATGCACTGTTTGAGGCTCAGAATGTCATGCTGGTGAGGAATTCCACCCCACCTCACAATGACCAGATTGGCTGATGTGAGGAAAACTCTTTGCAGAGTTAAGGGTTAGCAGTCCTGTGTTATATCACTGAACTGGCAGCTGGTCCAGATAACATCCCTGTGTGAGTGCTCAGAGAATGTGCAGACCTCAAAGACTACCGTCCCGTTGCATTTCGAGAGGCTCATCATGAGGCACATTAAGACCCAGCTGCCACCCACACTGGACCCACTGCAGTTCGCCTATCTCCCTAACCGGTTTACAGATGACACCATCGCCACCACCCTACATCTCATCCTCACCCACCTGGACAATAAGGACACATATGTACAAATACTGTTCATAGACTTCAGTTCAACATTCAACACAATCATCCTCAGCACCTGATTGGAAAACTGACCCTGCTGGGCCTGAACACCTCCCTCTGCAGCTGGTTCCTGGACTTTCTGAGGGAGAGGTCTCAGACAGTCCGGATCAGTAACACCACCACAATGAGCACTGGAGCTCCTCAGGGCTGTGTGCTTAGCCCACTGCTTTTCACTCTGCTGACTCACGACTGTGCAGCGATGCACAGTTCGAACCACATCATCAAGTTTGCCGATGACACGACTGTGGCAGGTATCGTCAGCAAGAATGACCACTCAGCATACAGAGAGGAGGTGCAACAGCTAATGGACTGGTGTAACGTCAACAAGCTGTCTCTGAACGTGGACAAAACAACAGAGATGATTGTTGACTTCAGAGAGGACGGAGAGATCACTGTCCACTGAACATCGATGGCTTCTCAGTGGAGGTCATCAAGAGCACCAAATTCCTTGGTGTCCACCTGGCAGAGAACCTCTCCTGGTCCCTCAACATCATAACTAAGAAGGTCCAACAGCATCTCTACTTCCTGCAGAAGCTGAGGAAAGCCCATCTCCCTCCATCCATTCTCACCACATTTTACAGAGGGACTATCAAGAGAATCCTGAGCAGCTCCATCACTGTCTGGTATTGCAACTGCACCAAATCGGATCGCAATACCCTACAATTAGAGCTGGGCGATATAAGATTTTTTCATATCACGATATGTTTTTTTCATTTCAGGCGATAATGATATATATCACGATATAAGCCAAATAACTATATTTGTAAGATTTAAATGTGCCGTTGCTCACAAGTAAAATGTGAAATAATCAGCAGCTTGTTTTGATTTAAATGTTTATTTCCCATAATAAGTTCAACAGGATAGATGTACTTAAGGAACATGAGACTTCAGTTTCAGATAAAGGCAAATATTGCAAACTACACAAAAGGCAGCCGCTAAAGCGTTTAAGTTTCAAAATAGAACAAACAAAACAGACTAAATTGTCAATTCCACTTAGAAACAAAATATTAATTCTAAAAATAAATCTTAGGTCGTTTTACAGAAGAACAGACAAAATTTACTAACTTTTGTCAATATCAAATAAACTGAGAACTAAAAGGAAATTCTCAATCTCTCCTTGTTGTATAGCTTATGTTACGAAATCAGTTTTGACCCGGTTCTTCATTCGTCGAGGGATCCAGAAACGGCACCGGAACTTCAGTAGTTATTTTTACAAAATCTTTATTCATCTTTATTCATCTTCATTTAAGCATGCACTTCTAGAAGGGAAGACGAGGCCGGTGTCCCTCTGAAACAATCTTCACCCCTTTGTTAGTCACAGCCAGCTTTATAGAGGCGAGCCCATCATAAACGGCATCTCCCCTCCAGACCACAGTTATCAAGTTAAATGTTGAGACCCCCACACAGGTATCCTCTGGGGAATTTCCACTCAGCATTAACTCCTCTTTGTCTCACTTTCACAGTTCAACTGGGGAGGGTCTCCTAAGATCTACTCCTAAGTTCATGACACAGTCAGGCCTTTATTTATATCCAGGGCAGTGTCAGTGTCTCTACCATAATTCTACATTCTATCTTAACACATTTCTAAACTCTAAAACAAACTAAACATTCCTACATGTCTAAACTCTAAAATAAGCTAAACATTTCTACAAATCCCCCTTTTTATCTGCCCTATGGCAGATAAAACTAAACTAAATCTTTCACCACAATGTTTTCATACTGTGACTCCCCATTTCCCAAAAGTGGCCTCCTCGTGTTGGACTTTGTATCAGATTCTCCCACAGCACGATTTATGAGTCTTACGAACAAAGCTCTGATACAAGGCACACAACGACACCCACACGTCACTAATATTGTGGTAAAAACAGACAAAGAAACCATAATTGACATAATGAAACCTTTCCATTGCCCAAAGACAGAGGTCATCCACACTTCCAGCAGGTTATCCACTCCTGAATGCTCATACATCGTGGTGGACAACGTCCTTAGGCCTTCCAGAGTTCGGGTCACAGAGCTGCCTGGAGCTGTGTTATTTAAAATAAAAGTACAATACATATCCCCAAACATAACGCAAACACCCCCTTTTCTCCTACTAAAACGAGAGGTGCACCTATACGTACCATGGCACAGAGACCAAAAGTCCCACTAGGAATTCTAACATACAATCTATACCCACCATAATAATACTACAAACCAGCACGTGCCCACAGGCCTATTTCAGTGCCGGTGTCTTTTGATCCCTTTCCTCTGGCCAGGTACGTCACAGTGCACCAATCGGCATCAATCTCCCCGGCCTCATGCTCATGTCTTCAGAAACCGCTTCTCTGGTGAGTCTGAGCATGCACTCAAATCCCCACTGGTCTTCGGGATATAAAGGAGCCGGTTCTGTGAAAAGATGTGGGCGGGCAGCTGCGCACGCCACACAATCTGAAACATTCTGTTCTCTAGCATTTTGGATGAGCCGGTCTAGCCATAAATTGCTCTCACGATAGCCAGTGGCCATTGAAATGAGCTGTTTAGGTTCGAGTCTCGTATAATCTACCTCAAGTATTTGTGGGCCTGATTCTGAAAGTGACAATGGTGGGGGAGGTGTTAATACAATTATTTCAGCCACATCAGGTGCAAAATCTCTAAAGTTAATTTAACCAGAGCGTATGGGTCCTTCCCTGAGACGGCTACTCCTATGAATAAGTACACCACGGATCGGGCGGGCCACACAGTGTCACGCCAACTATTCAGTGACAGGGTCAACGGGTTCTGCCCAGCTGAGAAGTCCCACTGAAACCCAAGCTTCTGATTATTACACTCTATATCTACCATTGGATTGTAACCTACCCAGACATCATATCCCCCCCATGAACTGTTTAAACCTTTACATTTAATGACAGCACAAAGATCAAATATATACGAAGCTGTGGACCCTTTAACGTGGTCCAACTCTATACCGCCATAATAATCAAAACACTCGTTTGGTTCGCTTCGCCGTGGCCTGTGATGGTGGAGTCGCCGGAGTGGATTCGGGTCTGTCTCTGGGCAATTCACTTATAAGAAAAATCACAGTTACAATAACAACAGTTATCACACCTAACACTACTGTTTCTCTCAAATTCCCCTCAACCAGTCTAAAGAAGTTGACATGATGTAAATGTAGATGAAAGACTTGTCTGTTTACATCTTTTCCCACACAGAAGGCTTCTCTGCAGAGCATCAAATCATTTGTGCTGTTCACAGGATCACAATTCCATCGCTGGACTTCCTCTGCGCTGTCACTTTTGGAGCTTGGCACCAAGGTTATTATCGTTAACGAAAACTAACGAAATAACGAATAAAAAACAGTTTCGTTAACGGAAATAAAAATAAAAACGAGACTTTGCAATAAAAGGAAAACTAACTAAAACTGAAATGACCGTTCACAAAACTAACTAAAATTAACTGAATTTATAGAGAAAATGTGTTTAGTTTTCGTTGATGTGTATGTGTCATACGTTAGTCTAGGGTGAGAATGAAGTGTATTTTCCAGGTTATGTTCTTGCTGTGCCTTATTATGCCTGCAGGTGGCAAGTACCTCAGTCGGGTCGTCTGTGTTGCCGCTCCGTCCACGCGTAGCATCATGTCAACAAAAGTCGGGAGAAAGCGCCGGAGTCCAATTTGGGATTACTTCGAATATGATAGTGTTTTAGATAAAAGCAAGTGTCTTGTAATGGAAAGAGATAAAATATGTGGGACATTTTTAAAGGGGAAAAATCCCACAAACCTTAAAGTGCACTTGAAAAGCTCACACAAGAAGGCTAACCTAGCTTACCTGGAGAAGGTAAGGGAGCACGCCCAACCCTCATCCCCAGAAACAGAAGCTAACCCCAGGCAAGGCAGCGTGATGCATCCCGAGACAACAGGACTGGGATGTCTACATAACTGTGTGAGTCAATTGCCTTAACACCCGGTGCTGCAAGAGTTAATAGTCTCATTGGGGCCAAGATATACATTTTATAGTTGCCTGGTATCAATGGTTGTTCATCTGCCTTTATTTATTTATTTAAAGAACCCATAGGTGGGAATGTGAGTTGTCTGTCTCTGCGTGTTAGCCCTGCGACAGACAGGCGACCTGTCCAGGGTGCAGGGTATGGTAGCTGGAATAGCAACATACCCAAGGATAAGCAGAAGAGAATGACTGATATGATGAAACTGGGATTTTGTTACACTTTATTGCAAACACAACTAAAACTATAACTGAAACTAATCAAAACTAAACTGAAACTAAGGATTTTCAAAAAAATAAAAACTAAACTAAACTAGCAAACAATTGGTAAAAACTAATTAAAACTAATATAAAATTGAAAATCTGAAGTCAAAACGAAATAAAAATAAAAACTAATGAAAATTGCAAAACTATTAAAACCCTGCTTGGCACACTCTCTCCATCCCTCGATTCTCACGTTCCAACGCTGCTGAAGATTTTAAGGCAGAGCACGTCGTACACCTTAGTTGTCTTCCTCAACGTCAACGTCGACACTCTTTTATTTTATTTAAAATTTTGCTGTGCAGATTCTCCTCATGACGATCTCCTGCATGATGTCTGCTGTGCTGAAGGTGATCTCTGATCCTCCTGAAGACTCTTTCCTGGCCTCAACTCCCATCTTGTAGACGATCTCCTCAGTCACTCCTTCTCGTCATGGCACCTCACGACATCTACAGATTTAAAAATAACACTCCTCTCCCCACATCGCTTTCACCATGTGTCAACTCCCCAATGAGACATAGAATGTTGCAGTCTCCCTAAAACAATCTCCAGGGTTTCCCACTTGGAGCAGCCATACTCCAACCTGTAACCCTGTGTAAAAACATCAGTCAGCAATTAAATGTTTAGCTTGTCTAACTCCCAGCTCCACCTGGAGCCTGTATCCTGGAAGACAAACCTGTTAAATCAAACTTCACATTTTCAACCGACTACAAATCATAAGAATAATATAGTATTCAGCATAAAAGGCAAGTATCATGTGCAGGTTTTCGCCAATCATTAAATCACTATTATTACCATAATTTGTCCCAAATCATGAATCATCCCAATTTAGTCCACAATGTAATCGGTGACTTTCCTTAAGCAATGTCACTCCACTCATTTTATCACTGTGAGCTCAGTAGTGGCCAGCTAATGAGCCCATATTCAACTATTCCATAAACACTGCATCTCTTATTTGTTTTTCTCATGTCACTTGTCTGTTTTCTGCTGAATCCTCTACATGCACTCTTAGAAAAACAAACATTAACAACACAGATGGACAATCCTGGTGGTCAGGCGCAGGTCGACAGGTTCCAGAGGTGCTGTAAGAGGTCATAAAGTTAAGCCTGCTGTAAAAGGAATGACACTGATTTCAACACAGGATGTGTTTCACATTATTTTCACTTCTCCCCTGTAATATTCAACATTTTCCCAAGAACACAGTGTAATAGCATAATCAACATATAGCCTGTAAACACAGTTCCCTTCACTCATAAACCCAGTAATCCTGTAGTAGAAAGAACATTAACCATTAGTGTGTCCTGCTATAACTCCCATAATCAAACACATGATTAACTCTCTGCTGTAGAAAAGAAATGTAAATGTTAACGCTGCGCACAAGCCCATGAATAACACACCCCTGATAGATTCAGAAACACAGAAAGTGGCATTCAAAAGGTTAAATCGTCACGCAACCTAGGATGCTGCTGTCATCTTCCTGCTCCTGTAAAAAGAAACACACATAAATTCATCCACCCTTTTGTCCTGTCTAGGTGGAGGTTAACCTTGAGTAGTGGTCAAGTCTTGTCAGCTATTGTCAGCTTTTACCAGTCAGTCAGTTTTTTCTCTCACTCATTCATTCATTCTTTCTTTGCTGGAAGTGGAAATTATCATCGCATTTTCATTTCCACCCACAGCAAAATGACGTCATTTCAAAAAACAAAAGAAGAACTTTTAGATCGGATTATCTCGCTGAATCCTTTTTGGGCAGGGACTCTCTTTCTAATTGTCCCAAATAAGCGGCTTTCTCCAGAGCCCATTGTAATTTTGGAGAAACTCACTTGCAACGGTTTTCTCGACATGTTGTATAGTGCTTTTAATCTCCGTCGTGCAGATCTGCTTAAAGAAAAGAAATTCACAAACACAAGTCAGTGCACTTGTTCAAAACAAAAATAAAATAAAAATAACAAACAAAACTGTCAAACAAAACTCCCAGTGCACTGTCCAAAAAACAAAATAAAAACAAAATAAAAATAACAGATCAAAATGAAAAACAAAATTAAATAAAAATACAGAAGCCTGGTCTTAGGACTCATCCCAGAATATTATTTTTCTAATGGGTGAAAACACACCAAATCTAAAACTTGGTGCCATGGTACAACCTTCCCCATACATTAGAAACAAAAAACAAAACAAAACAAAAAACAAAAATCTGCCAGTTTTATTCATTTAAACTCTGGCTGCAGGATTCTGTTCACCCCTGTTATCATGTTCCCCAAAATAATACTAATTCAGTCGTCTATGTATCACTTCTCAACCCACTCAATAAACCAGACAGGATGATGGTAACAGTATTGCCTACTTAAAATTGTGTTTGATCCTAATGAGCTTCATTGCGTGTGTGTGTGTGTTAGTCGGGTTAAGACATTTTCTATTTCTGTGGGTTCTTTATGTACCTTCCCCCTTTTTCTGAAACAAAACTCCGTTCACTCCAAATTTTGTTTCAGAAACATCTAAATGAAAATCTCTGTCATACTCAGGCACACCTAAACCCCAAATGCTTGCAGGTTACCATCGGCAACCACGCTGTGTGTTATTAACCCCTTCTACAAATACCCTCTTTTGATGTGTAACACTCTCTGTATGATTTCATATTCTCTGTAGTGCATATCATGTACATGTGTGGTGTTGCCTTTCCATTTTCTCTAACAGTACTCTTGCATACCTCAGTGCTTGTCTTCCTCCCCCTTTTGCGATGGTCTGGACACTTTGTCAATCCTCCACTTCAAGGCAGTCGTTTGTCTCCCCGGATTCCTTAACCCAATTTGATTCCCCACACTAAAACAGCATTCATCTGTCCTCACCTGCTCCTTTCTCTCCATTCTCCTCTCCCACTTTGCCGTCCAATGGCAGTCAGTTCTCTTCAGCTTTGTCCCGCGTTTGCTCCCACTGTCTCTTTCATTGCCATCTTGCTCCAAACACAGCAAGTGTCAAACTCCAACAATCTTCTCAAAAGTCCTTCACACACAGTGAGGTTGCAGTTTACCGGAAACGCATCTCCATTCATCCAATCAAGATGATGGATCTTCTCTTTCTGATGCCGTTTGCCCAAAGTGCTGCTGGACCTCTCTGCTCAGGTCTCTGGTATTGTCTCTTGGACTGCTGTCCACTGTTGATGTTCATCCTCGTGCTTCTGGAACTGCACTCTGTGTCTTCAGGGAGAGATTAGATTCCTTGGAGCTTGCTTGTTCAGGATGAGGACGGGAAGCTGCAAAACAATTCAGCCAAGAAATTCTGGCTGGGTGTTTCTTTTTTCTTTTTTTTCTAATGATCTTAACCTATAATTTCCTTCCGACTGCCGCCCGTGGAGAATTGATCCAGGTCCGTTCCCCACCTGTAATCGACAGACTGAGAGACTTTCATTATTCACTGTGACTGGATATGTTTTCATCACTCCTAAAGCAACACATCTCCACTTATTTTGTTTTGAACTCTATTGACTTTAAACCCCGAAAATGAAATTTTATTCGTTCTTAACCACAAACACAAAAAACTTCTTGATGTTATTGTTAATTATTTTCATCCACAATACTCCAAATTATGTTTTCTTTTGTGTCCAGCAGGGGAAGAAGATGACCTGTAGTGTCACTGCTTTCCCCAGTTGGAGACAATTTCCCACTCACACTTCCACACTTTTTATTTTCTGTGTTTTCATTATTTTCTTCATCTTTTTTTGTTTTTGTTACACCCACACATTAACCTGTTCACTCACTCCTCCAAGCTCATTTTCCTTTCACCCCAACAGCTCTCATACAATCAGCAAACAAATTCTCCATCCATCCTTGAGTACTTGGTCACCTTTAAATGTCACTGTTAATTTTATCAATTTATTTATCATTACTTTAACGCTAATCCACTGTTTAGTTTTTTCTTTAATTATTTTAGTTCACTTTCTCCTATTTGATCACTTTGATTTCTTAACTATCATTATTTCACAGAAAATCAACAAATCTACTTTTTCTCCCTCTTTTGTCATCAAGGAATTCACACACACACCCAGGCTGGTCACTCGCCCCCACCTTTCTTCCTCTCTCACACACACACACACACACATTTTACTCCTCCTTTGTTCCACCTGTGAACCCGCCCCTCGAGGCTGGCTCACACACACCTCATGCTTCTCGCAGTCCCATTCAAACTTTCTGCGAGACACCTTCTCTGCTGATACAGGACAACGCCCTGATCAGCACAAAGAGCGGGTGCCGTCCGCTCTTGTACACCTCAACCTAACTAGGACAATTAGGCTCATGATCTTCCGATCGCGCCACATTTGCCTCACGAATTATTCAAACTGCGCCACGGACTGGATACCGCAGTTTCTCTTCCCCATAAAAATAAAACCAAATTAAACCCCCCAATTGACTTCACAGTTTGCAACAATTCGCGACACGGCCTCCTGCCGCGATTTCTGCACACCACAAACACACATTTTTAGACCCAAATTCTTTTTGTTACTATAATTGACTCCGAGACGCCGACTCTAACGGCGCTTTCCACACACACAACGCAATTTACTAACGCTGCAGTCAGTGGGGTGAGCCAAGCCGTCGTGCTTTCACTAACGAAGTAACTTGCCCCCACTCTCATGCAGGTTATCAACCGCGACTAGGATCCAACACCTAGCTTTAGTTATTTAAGGCGTCCCCAGTCCCCTAGGTAACCACCCTGGAATCTCCTGTCCCACAGGTCCTATCCCCGCGTCCGAGAATAGGTGGGGCTACCAAGCCCGGAACACACACAGCCCTAAGCTGGCGACGAGGCCTTTCAGCCCCGCTTTCTAACTAATAGTAACACAGGTTTCCTGCTTTAACGCACGAAGGACGGATCACACACCGCCACGGATGAAACACCGATTCTATTAATTACTAACTAAAACGGATCAAACACCGTTTCTTTTAACTACTGAGTGAATTTACACTGAGATACGCTCAACTTGGCGAACAGATAATTTAGACTTTAAACAATATGCACGCTTCGAAAATAAACAGGTCGTGCTTACCTTTTAATCATGTGAGCTAGCTCTCTGTTCGCCTTGTTTCACGCTCTCAGCTCTGCCAATTCATCCTCTCTGGGCCTCGAGCGAATCCCAGGGTTTCGGCACCAAAACTGTTACGAAATCAGTTTTGCCCCAGTTCTTCATTCGTCGAGGGATCCAGAAACGGCACCGGAACTTCAGTAGTTATTTTTACAAAATCTTTATTCATCTTTATTCATCTTCATTTAAGCATGCACTTCTAGAAGGGAAGACGAAGCCGGTGTCCCTCTGAAACAATCTTCACCCCTTTGTTAGTCACAGCCAGCTTTATAGAGGCGAGCCCATCATAAATCCCCATGTGTGCTGCAAACTCTGTGTCTGTGTCTATGTGCACTAGCACATGAGTGCCTGTGTGTGCATACTTGGTATGTGCATGCACGTGAGTGAGTGTGCATGTGGATGTGTGAGTGTAACAGTTAAAACACTGTGGGTGTGTGTCTCTTCCTAGGGGCCATAAATACCATCTCCCCTCCAGACCACAGTTATCAAGTTAAATGTTGAGACCCCCACACAGGTATCCTCTGGGGAATTTCCACTCAGCATTAACTCCTCTTTGTCTCACTTTCACAGTTCGACTGGGGAGGGTCTCCTAAGATCTACTCCTAAGTTCATGACACAGTCAGGCCTTTATTTATATCCAGGGCAGTGTCAGTGTCTCTACCATAATTCTACATTCTATCTAACACATTTCTAAACTCTAAAACAAACTAAACATTCCTACATGTCTAAACTCTAAAATAAGCTAAACATTTCTACACTTAGCTTTTCAAACAGTTTTAACAGTTACTTTAGTCTGACAAAAGCGAATGACGAATTAGCACTTTCAGTCAGAGATTGAGCATGCACCACTTTATTGTATTTCCAGACTTGCTTTCGGCACAATTTACAGTGCGCGCTACTCTGTTTTTTGTCAGACTTGAAATAGCCGAAATACCTTCACACTACGGAACTTCTGTGGCCCTTCCGTTCGACAAGCTCTCCAGCATTGGAACCATCATTGTTTTTTCTTCGGTAACCTTCGCTCACGCTCTTGGTTGATTTTTCTCTAGTCGGCGCACTCATTTCCTCCATTACCCGGGCAGCACGGCTACAAAAACAAATACACATGTGCGCCTTGACACTTGTGCTGTACATAACAAGTCACGTGACGTGACGCTGCGGCTGTGATTGGTTCAGCTCTGCGCTACTTAATTTTGATTGGCTGTTCTTTTTTTTTTTAAGAGGACAAGAGAGATGAGGCCTATCGCAATAGTTTAATTTTTCTATCGAGAAAAAGTTATTTCGCAATACATATCGTTATCGTTCTATCGCCCAGCTCTACCTACAATGGATAGTATTAAATCCCAGTTCTTTGCATTCTTTACGGCCAAAAAAGGACACAGCTCAGAAGTGGTCTTATTACTTTAAAAATGATCTTTAATCTTACATATCCCGGGATATGGAGACTGAGCACACACAGAAACGCCTGGTCACATCAGCCAGTCTCAAGCAGAAAAAAGGAAGCCAGGTTATTTATGTACCTCTCGACGTCACATACACTTTAAGTTTCGATCAAACACTCTGCTTAGTTTCACTTTCTGGTCCTATGCTCTGCAAAAACATGTCGTTTCCTGTCAGGACTTTTGGCACAGACTGTACTCAGAGTTGGGCCTTTCTTATAAAGCAATATAATCAGCATCTAAGCATTTAAGATTATAAATTTAAACCTCAACAATAGTGAGAACAGCTCAAGATCACAGGAGGCTCTCTTCCCTCCATCACAGACACTCATCGCACCCGCTGCATCCGCAAAGCCACGAGCATTGTGGAGGACCCCACAATGCTCTCCACCTACAATCTCAGATAAACAGCCGTCGATCTTAAAAATCTAAACACTACCCTATAAATTACATCCCCTGCAATCCTTTTAAATATGTCTCTTACCCTCAGGTGAACTCTGTTTTCCTTCAATTCAGACTTGAGGATTTCCCTTTCTCGCTTGTACTTATCGCACTCCAACACCACATGCTCAAATGTCTCCTCTTGTCTGCAGAATTCACAATTCCCTGTCTCATGTTTACCCATCTTACTCTCGAGATTATATCCTCTTCTCTTCTACTTCTACAGCTTCTTCTACACTGCCCAACTATTTTCTGTATGATATAATAATATCTGCCTTTCCCTTCTCTGTCCCATTGTGCCTGCCACTTCTCCTTTAACTTTACCTTGATTATACTTTTACCTCACTGCAAGTCAGGAATTATTTTAAGCTTAAGTACACTCTGCGCCATATGACTTTCACTATATCCCTTTAAATTTGCCCAGTAAGTTAAAGCAATTTGACGTCTCCTTATTTCTAATGGTTGTTCGCCCATTTCCACTTGCAAAGCGGCCACTGGAGTAGTCTTAACAGCCCCACAACACAACCTCAAGGCTTGATACTGAACTTTGTCCAAGTCATTTAGCAAAGCTTTAGCTGCTAAACCATAAACCAGATGCCCATAATCCAGATCTGACCTAATGAGACCTATATATAAAGCTCTTAATGCTGTCCTATCTGCACCTCAATCACTGCCTTTTAAACACCTTAAAATATTCAGAACCTTTTTACATTTCTCAGTTATTTTCCCAATGTGTGTTTTCCATGTAAGCCTTTCATCAAACCAAATGCCTAAATATTTAATGCAATCAACCTTTTCTGTGTCATTCCCATATAGCTTGAAATTCAACTGGTAGTTTATTCTCTTATGTGTAAAAATAATCCATTTTGTTTTTGTAACAGAAAACCTAAACCCCCATTCCAGAGCCCAACCCTCCACCTTTTGTAATTCTCTCTGCATTTTAGCCATGATGAACTGTAAGTTTCTTCCTCTCTTCCAAATGACTCCATCATCAGCAAACAATGAAACCCCCATTGATTGATCTATATTATCAAGCACCTCATTAATCATTATGGAAAACAATATCGGACTAACTATACTTCCTTGTGGAGTGCCATTCTGTACATCATAGCCCGTACTGAACTCCTTTCCTACTCGGACAAAAATCTTCCTTCCAGTTAAAAAATTTTGAATCCATTTACACATCCTCCCTTTAATACCGATCTGATGCAAGCTGATCAGGAGTCCTTCTTTCCACATCATATCGTACGCCTTCTCGACATCTAAAAACACGGCTGCTACACTCTCCCTATTCACTTGGGCACGCCTTATTTCATGCTCTAGACACACAGCTGGATCTATTGTGCTTCTTCCTTTTCTAAACCCACTTTGGTAATACTTGATCTTACTATTAGTTTCTAAAAAGTAAATTAATCTTTAATTCACCATTTTTTCCATTACTTTCCCCAAATGTGACGTCAAAGCTATCGGTCTATAACCTCCCGCCAAGGCTGGATCATTTCCTGGCTTACATACGGGAACAATAATAGTTTCTTTCCACTGGTCAGGTAGCCTACCCTCTTCCCATACTTTGTTGAGCAATTTTACCATTATACTCTTACGAGGGTTGCTTAAGTTTTTAATCATACAATAACTATCTGATCTCTACCTGGAGTCGTATTGCTTACTTCCATTAATGCATTATTTAACTCTGCTACTGAAAACATGATATTTATCAGACCTTCTTGTTTCTCCGTATCCTACAAATGTTTCCTTTGAGTTTCTTCTCTTCCGCTGATTTCTGCAGTAATTTTCTGTGCTGTGAACTTTTGCATATGCTCTTTCCAATAATTCAGCTTTACTCCTGTTATCTACTAATAATCTATCATTATCTTTCATTACTGGATAACCATACTCTTTCCTCTTCCCAGACATTTTCTTAATAGTTGTCCAGACTCTCTCCAAAGGTGTCGATCTCCCCAAAGTATTACAGCACTTCCTCCAATATTCCCTCTTAGCTGATTTAACTACCGTTCTTACTTCTGCCTGTTTCCTTTTGTAGTATATGAGATTTTTAACACACAGTGCTCTTTTCAGCATTATAAATGCTTTGTTCTTGGCTTTGATTATAGCTGTATGTTCTTGCGTCCACCATGGCACTACCTTTGTCCTTTTACTGCCACCTTTCTTTGGGATGGAGGCTGTTGCCGCATAAGTCATAATCTGACTAATTGTAGAATTTAACTGATGCTTAATGTTTTACACAAACACCAGTTTGCTTCTTCAAACCTCCATTTCCTCTCTCTTTCTTCCCGTGTAGCATCATTGTCTACACAAATATCACTAACTATCGGATAATGACCACTACCAATCGTTCTCTCTTTTAACACTTTCCATGTGCTCCTACCTGACAAACATTGTGAAACCATTGTAACATCAGGACACGACTCTGTACCTCTTACCAAATCCACCCTTGTGCCAGAGCCATCATTTAGAACCCCTAAATCCTTCTCCTCAACTACATCCTCTACCACCTTCCCGTTGGTGTCATTACGGTGCCCTCATAAAGTGCTTTGTGTAGTTTCCCTCTCCAATTCCTAAGAAGCATTTGCATTTCTTTCCTCTCCAACTTTTTACACAGATTCTAAAAATTATTTATTTTGATGTTTCCTTTCTTAGACCGTACTTCTACACCTATCGCCTCTAACTCTGCTGTAGTGTCTAGCTGACTATACTTAATTTCATTCTTAACAAACGTTGCACATCCTCCTCCATTTTTACCCACCCTGTCCTTGCGAATGCTCGAGTATCCTTGAATAACAAAGTCTAGACTTGGTTTAAATCAATGTTTCTTGTACACATATAATACCCGGCTTCAAATTTAATGCACAAATAGCTCCTTCAGTTCTTGTCCATTTGCAACTAGGCTCCTAGCTTTCCATTGAAGAATTAGCATTAAGTTATAGCTTGTGGGTCTGATGTACCTTCTCCATGACTACGATCTGAATGTATTTTTTCCCCAAGACAAATCCTTCACATTGAAAAACTTTGCTGCTGCTTTCACTATTATCTTGATCTTTTCTGTTTTTGTTTTGGCTTGTTCTAAACAATCAATGACATACGCCAAGAACAAGACAAGTTTATCCATTTGGACTTCAGGCTGATTCCTGCCTTTCTCCTCCATCCCTCTCCCATCACCTATTCCTTGTTCCTCATCAGGTCTTCTGCCCTTGTTATTTACTCTCCTCAAAGCTTCTGCATAAGATTTCCTCTCCTCTGTTCCAACTTGTTGAATTTCTGCTGCCTGCTTCCTTACTGTGCACTCATCATGCGCTGCTGCATGTGGTCACCCACAGTTGCAACACTTAACCTGACTACTGCCACATTCACCATATACATGTTCTCCCCCACATCTTCCACACCTCACTCTTCCTTTACACACACTAACTATGTGACCAAACCTCTGACATTTGTAGCACCTGAGTGGAGAAGGAACATAAACACGGACACTAAAACTCATGTACTCCACCATGACTTTCTCTGGAAGCTATTTCCTTGGAACTCAAGCAGTACTGACGGACTATTTTTCTCCATTTCTAACAGCTTGCAGTCTTTTTATTCCAGTGATTTCTCCTCCGTTGATCAATTTCCTCATCTTCTCCAGATTTTCCCCACTTGGAATACCTGAAGTCACTCCTCTACATCCTCTCCTCTCACAAACCACCTTCCTGTCCATAATCTCCTTTTTACAAAGCATTTGCAACTTGAGCGCTTTAGACTTTTGTTCTGCATTTTTACAGTTCACAAAAATACACCCATCTCGGAGCACCTTAGCCAGCTCAACATCACCGATCACTTTCTTCAATCCATTTGACAGAGCAATTGTTCTCACTCCCGTTATTTCATTCCCAGGTTTGAATTTCAATATTATTTTAAATTCTTCCATCATTACTTTCTTCCTGTGATCATGCCTACCATCTTCCTCTTCAAGTGCTCGCTTCCGTGTTGGCGCAGATTTCAACCTGTCCTTCCTAACCCCCCCCCCTTTCTACTATGTCCAACTTTATTCCAATCAACATCCATTTCCTCATTGTCAGAAAGCCCTCCACTACTACTTGCCATTCTGACCCAGTCACAATCCATATTATGCCAATCCATCGGCAATCTCTTTGCTCCTCGGCTCTGGGGTGTTATTCCAAACAGCAAGCCTCTAACCCACAGGTGTCGAACTCCAGGCCTCAAGGGCCGGTGTCCTGCAGGTTTTAGATGTGTCCTAATCCAACACAGCTGATTTAAATGGCTAAATGACCTCCTCAACATGTTTTAAGTTCTCCAGAGGCCTGGTAATGAACTAATCATGTGATTCAGGTGTGTTGACCCAGGGTGATATCTAAAACCTGCAGGACACCGGCCCTTGAGGCCTGGAGTTCGACACCCCTGCTCTAACCGAACAACTCCTGCCCGAGCCAGCTGTCAAAGCGGCGGCGCAGCGCGTCGAGCTCCCTCTGTCAGGGACGTACCTAAGTGAGACAAAGGAGAAACTTAATAGTGGCTGATCATCCCACAAAAACACATTAAAGGGGTAGAATACACAAAAACCCTAACTGAAACTAACTTAACAAATTCCAATTCCCCCCATGATCCAGAGTTATGGTATGAGCCAATTTTCAGTTCTCCATACAGACTTGCTCCGCCCCTTTTCCACCTCTTGGCTCATCAATCAAGAGACTGGAGCAGCTGCAACTAAGGTAACTCGGAAAACAAAAAGATTAGATCATACATAACAGTGTAAACTAAAATGTGCGCACTTATTTTAGAATACAGTGTTATGTGACTATTTAAATTAATTCTAAACCAAACCCAGTTATTTATTATCCTGTAAATTAAATTCTATGTTCAAAGAAAGAAAAGTGTAAATGTTTGTTGCCTGGTTTAAGAACCCTGTATGGCCCATCATATGGTGGACGCAGCGGAGTCCTATGGGCATCGTGCCTGACGAAAACGAACCGAGCAGAGTCCAACGAACTCGGAACAAAAGTGTCAGGCAGGCAGTGGTGCACAGGACCAGGAACAGGAAATGAGTCTCTTGGGGGGCGAAAAGGCAACAAAGAGGTATCGAAACATGGGGAGGGCTCTCAGGTAAGAATTCCTCGGGACCCGGAGGGGCTGGCCGAGACCAGTTCAGCCGGGAAACCCGAGGTCTTCTTTAACCGCACTCACGCAATCCCAGCAAAACCCACGGAAGACGGTCGACCCAGTCACCACCTGTTAAGGAAGCCCGGCCTTGCCTTAAGTGACCGGTGAAACCGTTCGCACATCCCGTTAGCTTGCGGGCGGTATGCTGTGGTGCGGTGGACCTTGACCCCCAGGCCGTCAGCCATAGCAGACCAAAGCTCAGAAACAAACTGGGGGCCCCTGTCTGAGGTAATGTCAGCAGGGGGACCGAAACGTGAAACCCACTTTGACAAAAATGCTCTGGCCACCGTCACCGCTGTCGTGGACGCCAGGGGCACCGCCTCCGGCCACCTGGTGGTGCGGTCCACCACAGTCAAAAGGTGCGTGAAACCCTGTGACTGCGGTAAGGGACCAACCAGGTCCACATGAACGTGATCGAAACGCCTACCGGGGACACGGAAAGGTTCGAGGGGTGCCTGCGTGTGCCGGTGGATTTTCGAGCGTTGGCATGGGATACAAGCCGCCGCCCATTCCTTCACCATTTTGCGAAGGCCCGGCCAAACAAACCTGGCGCTGACCAGCTTAACCGAGGCCCGGACGCCGGGATGAGAGAGGGCATGCACCGAGTCAAAAACACGCCGACGCCACGAAAGGGGAACCACTGGGCGGGGCGGCCGGTGGAAACGTCGCAAAGAAGGTGCGGACCGCCGTCCCACACCGGGGTGTCCTCCAGCACGAGGCCCGTTTTCGTTGACTGAAGGGCAAGGACGTCTGGGTCAGCACGTTGTTCAGCGGCCATGGCAGCGTAGTCGACGCCGACATACACCGGAGAAACCAACACACGTGAGAGACAGTCAGCGACGTGATTGGACTTACCAGCCACATGCTGAATGTCTGTGGTAAACTCTGAAATGGCCGCCAACTGGCGCTGCTGGCGTGCGCTCCATGGGTCAGAGACCTTGGACATCGCAAACGTCAAAGGTTTGTGGTCAACGTATGCAGAAAAAACGAAAATGTCATGTTGCGAGGTGCAGTTCCAGCAACTCCCTGTCAAAAACACTGTACTTGCGTTCAGCATCCCTGAGCATACGACTGAAAAAGGCGAGCGGTTGCCAGAGACCTGAAACCCGCTGTTCCAACACCCCACCCACTGCCACGTCGGACGCATCGGTGGTCAGCGCGATCTCCGCCGACGGAAGCAGGTGGGCCAGCAGGGCAGCGTCAGCCAGCGCAGACTTGGCTGCGGAAAACGCCTGGACGCGTTCCGGCAGCCAGTCAACAGGATCTTTGGCTGTTTTACCTTTTAAGGCAGCATAGAGTGGCTGTAGCAGGTGGGCAGCTCTGGGGAGAAAGCGGTTGTAAAAATTTATCATCCCCAAGAACTCCTGCAACGCTTTAACCAATGTAGGGGCGGAAAAGCTGAAACGGCCTGGACTCTGTCGAACAACGGAACCACACCTTCAGCGGAAATCACGGTGCCCAAGGAAATCCAGAACAGGCAACCCAAACTGGCACTTGGAAGGGTTGATGATCAGGCCGTGCACTGCCAAACGCTGGAAAACCTGGCGCAGATGGGACTCGTGCTGGCTCGCTGAGCAGCTGGCCACCAATATATCGTCCAGATAAACAAAAACGAACGGAAGCCCACGCAAAACGGAGTCCATCAGCCGCTGAAAGGTCTGGGCGGCACCTTTCAGGCCAAACCGCATGCGCAAAAACTTGAACAAGCCGAAGGGGGTAATGACAGCGGTTTTAGGAACATCTTCGGCACGCACGGGAACTTGGTGATACCCCCGCACCAAGTCAATTTTAGAAAAAATCGACGTTCTAGTGAGATTGGCAGAAAAATCCTGAATGTGGGGGATGGGGTAACGGTCATTCTCCGTGGCATTATTCAAACGGCGGAAATCTCCGCATGGCCGCCACCGACCGTCCGATTTGGGCACCATGTGAAGCAGAGAGGCCCATGCACTGTTTGAACGCTGTACAATGCCAAGGCACTCCATGGCTGCATACTCTTCCCGAGCGACGGACAGTTTCGCGGGGTTGAGGCGGCGCTCCGGGGGAGGCAGGTGGAGGCGTGGAAGGCGCCGCCGGCGAGTCTGTAGCCAGGGCGTGAACGTCGAAAGTGCGGCTAGCCAGGAGAATGCGATCCGCTTCTTCACCCAGGGAGCGATAATCCTTCGTAGCCAGAAGCGGGGAGTTTGCGAGGACAGCTCTCACGGCGGCCGGTAGTTGGCGGAGGAAGAGGTGGACGAAGAGGAATCCCCCGTCATCCGGCCCGAGCAGGTTGAGGAGCTGTTCGGCTCGTTCAGCGTCGGAGAGGGCATAACGCCGAAGAAGCAGCTCTTTAAGGGCGGCGTATTTCCCTTGGGCGGGTGGGTCCCGGAGAAGCGTCATCGCGCGACGGGTGGCCAGCGGGTCGAGCGAGGCCACCACATGGTGATACTTTGTGTCGTCAGCCGAGATGCCGCGAAGGGCGAACTGAGCCTCCACGTGAATGAACCATGACGGGGGGTCATGGAGCCAAAAGTCCGTCAGTTTCAGCGCCACAGCGAACGTAGCTGCAACAGGAGGCGGAGGTCCGGCGGCCGCTGTTGCATCCATAGCGGAGTCTGCATTATCTGCGGCCCGTTGCATGCTCGAGTCAGGGGTCACCAATGTGGAGGTAAGCATTAACGGCACAGAGCTCTCAGTTCTCACTCCTTCTTTATTCCTCTCCAACATCAACTGCACACATCGCGCCACACAACACAGGAACACACTTCCTTAACACTGGGTGTGAGTGGAGCCCTCTAGTGGTCCACCACAGAGTGAAAATATACATTTTTGCACTCTCTGGTCAACTGACTCAGTGACTCAAATGACTCAAGAAACCCGATTCACTTTGGTGAGTGACTCATTAAAACTCGATTCAGTAAAAAGAATCGAATTTACCATCACTACATTGTTGATCTGCACACAGCTGTTGCCATGAACGTCGCACTCGCTTACGTCATTGTCATGAGACACTCACAAAAAAATCACGGTTTTAGTAACGCAGTAACGCAGCGTGTTTACGGGAAAGTAACGGTAATCTAATTACGTTTGTTGCAATAGTAATCCCTTACTTTACTCGTTCCTTGAAAAAAGTAATCGGATTACAGTAACGCGTTACTGCCCATCTTTGATGATAAGTGATAATTACACCAATAGGATTTTCATTATCTGTTATTGTTTCCTTTATTTGGGTTCAGATCAGTGTGAAGTTTGAAGACAAACTGTTTATTTTCTTGTTTGTTTGGTTTTTGAGTCATAAAGAAATAATTTCTCAACAAAAAAGCTGTATAACAATGACTGCAGGAAGTGTTTCAGTGGGAGAAAAGTTTTGTCACTCATTCAGGTGACTCGTTCAGTCTCAGCTGACGGCAGGCTTCCAGCCTCTAAACTGTACCTTTGCACAGCGACTGACACCAGCAGCACTGACCAACAACGAGCTGTGAGGTCAGTTTCATGATCATAAATATGCAAACTGTCTTCACCATTGATCAGTGGTGATGACAGTGATTGAGAATGCATCAAGACATGTAATAAGAATAATAATAATAATGCATTGGATTTATATAGCGCTTTTCAAGGCACCCAAAGCGCTTTACAATGACATTATTCATTCACTCTCACATTCACACACTGGTGGAGGCAAGCTACGGTTGTAGCCACAGCTGCCCTGGGGCAGACTGACAGAAGCGAGGCTGCCATATCGCGCCATCGGCCCCTCTGGCCAACACCAGTAGGCGGTAGGGTAAAGTGTCTTGCCCAAGGACACAACGACCAGGACAGAGAGGCCGGGGATCGAACCGGCGACCTTCCGGTTACAGGTGCCCTTCCCAACCCCCTGAGCCACGGTCGCCCCACATTATAATGTCATTATTATCATTATTATTATTATTATTAGTATCATTATTATTATTATTATTACTACAACTACTAAGCAAAGAAAGCAAGCAGACAAATGTATTTATATGTGAGTGTTGTCACTGATTGGAGTCGTGCAAAAACCAGTATTAGTGAATTATAACATTATTTCAGCCAAACAGACCCAAAAAGAATTTAATGTCAAACTTTAAAATAGATGACTGTTTGTTGATTGTTGATCAATGGTCATGGGAATTTGCATAATTATGATTAAGGAACTGACCTCAAATTATGCAAATTCCCATGACCATTGATCAACAATCACTGACCAAAACCCACTGATCAAAGAACACTGATCAATGGCCATGAGTACCATTCACAGAGAGTTGGGGAATGGCTGCAATCACATCAATGGTCATGGGAATTTGCATAATTATGATTAAGGAACTGACCTCACAGCCCATTGTTCCTTCAGTGGGCTGGTTTCAGTCATTATGCAAATGTACTGTTTATAAGGTTTGGGGAAACCTGCAGTCAGCTGAGACTGAAGAAGTCACTTGGATGAGCGACGAAACGTTTCTCCCACAAAACGCTACGTCCAGATGAACAGATTCAACTTTTGGAGATTTACTTTCCTGGATGATTGAGAATGCATCAAGACGAGGTAGCCTTAACTTTCCACGGGTGTTGGGGTCAAACGCCAGTAAAGTTTGAAGGTAGCAGAGTGTATTTTTGTGTGTGAGCTGTGGCAGTAACAATGGCTTCACTTCAGTATCTGAGAGAGTTTATCAACGAGCGACTAACTGCTGCTGCTGAACAAATATTCTTGGAGTTTGAAAAAACGATCGTCCAGTACGAGGAAGAGATCGACCGTCAGCGCAGACTGCTGGATATCACCTGGAAACCCCAAATCAAGCTTCGGAGGATAGGTGAGTGTCACTCTGGTGGGCTGGATTCAGTCACACAAACCGATCTTCTACCGTGGACCACAAACAGCGCACTTTGACCTTCGGACCGGTGAGCGTCCTCTTCCTGCCCCTGGAAAGTTTAACTACACATTTAATCCCGGAAAAATCCGCATATGAGAGAAAAAACAAAGAAGTTCAGTTTTAACCGCGTGTCTGGTTTTCTGCTGAGGTCTGTCAGCTCAACTCTTTGTTGTGTAAAGTTGTAGAAAAGCTTCTGGTAGCTCTTTGTCCAGACTGTGTCGTCATTATGAATCAGGAGAGTTTCATTCATATCCCAGCTACCACAGGGCGAGAGGTACACCCTGGACAGGCCGTTCACACAGAGAGACACACAACCATCCACACTCACGTACACACTTAGGAGCAATTTAGAATCACCAGTTAACCTGACCCCACTAAGTGCACGTGTTTGGACTGGGAGGGATCCAGAGAACCCACTCAAACACATGGAGAACATGCTAACTCCACACAGGGCCGTGAGCAGGTGGTGGATTCAAACTCAGGAGCGTCTTGCTGTGAGGCAACAGAGCTGCCCACCACAGCACCGCGCTGCCCACCACAGCACCGCGCTGCCCTGGATCACAGTCAGTGTGTTTCTGCTGTGGATTGTTGGATGCACTCAAAGTGTCGAATCACAGTTTGTGTCTGTGATGGAAATGCTGACCAATCAGAAGGAGTTTCTCTGTTCTGTGTTGTACATTAGTGGCTGTGTTTTGGGGTTTGTTTTAAAGACATTGGTGCTTAAGTTTTAATCGTATGTACTAACACACTCATTTAGCTGGGACAACAACAACACCTCCTTCCAGCTCCGTCCACACAGGAGAACAGATGACCTTTTCTCTCTCTTTTCCAAAACACTTTCTAGTATGACGGAATATTTGCTCTAGGAGAAATTTTCTCTCTTTCCACCAAATCTCCTTCTCCTCTCTCCTCTGTACAGATACACAATATGTACTATACACAAACCCTTCCTGAGAGTTTCCCTCAGCATGCCAGCTGTGCTATCCAGTCTTCTGGGAACTCTTCCCTGCCACTCGGAGTCCATCTCAACTCCTCCTGAGCTCGGAGCAGCTTCCACCATTTATTCCCTTCCTCTGTCTTCTCTCACTTCCTCTTATTGATTTCCAAAGTTATCTTGCAGACTTCCATCTGATGCCCTCAGCTATGTCTCCTTCAGATTTCATCTTCTGTATAAGGTGGAGTTCACCTGTGTGCACCTTCCTCCTGTCTCATACATCCCTCTGTGTTCCTCCCTCTTGTTAAAGTTCAACACAACCTTTTCTATCCTTTCCTTAAAGGCACTCCTACCCACCTCTCCTCTCTTCACCTGCATGTTCGTTGAACTCTCTCTCCCCCTGCAGACACTCAGTACCGCTTCATCCAACTTACTACAGAATTTATCTTTTTCTTCTACATAACCTACCCGTGTTATCCATATGTGTACATTGTGCAGTATAGACACTATTAACAGCCTGTAAGCGACTCAGAGGCCTTTCTTCAGTACGTGTGTGTATGTGTATTCTCTGTTTTGGCTTTTCTCCTTGTAGTAACTTTGAAAGCTTGTGTGTGTGTGTGTGTGCGTCAGGGTTTTAATAGTTTTGCAATTTTCATTAGTTTTTATTTTTATTTAGTTTTGACTTCAGATTTTTAATTTTATATTAGTTTTAATTAGTTTTTACCAATTATTTGCTAGTTTAGTTTAGTTTTTAGTTTTTTGAAAATCCTTAGTTTCAGTTTAGTTTTGATTAGTTTCAGTTAGACTTGTAGTCAAGACCGCCTAATCCGAGACCAAGACAAGACCAAGACCAGAGGGTATCGAGACCAAGACAAAGACCAAGACCAGAGGGTATCGAGACCAAGACAAGACCAAGACCAAGACCAAGTTGAGACGAGACCAAGACCGAGACCGAGTCGAGACGAGACCAAGACCAAAACCAAGACCGAGACAAAAAAAGTCTTTAAACTGCAGCCAGATGCTGCTTCGTTTACAGGCGTCAGGCATATTATGTGTTTTGCTTTCGCACAGCCCTCCTCACCGCTGTCTACTGTCTCACTCACTTACTGAGAGGACAGACGACGCTCCACTTGACTGTCGCGTCTCTCACCCTCTCTGTTTTCACATAATGATATTATCCTATATCCTCGCATGTGATTGGCAACAATATGGAGGGATTGGAGCATAACTGAGCCACTGTGTGAGAGCTGAGCAGCGAAAAGGAAATTAAGTGAGGGTAGAAATGACTGAAAGATTATTAGGCTCTGTTTTGAGTTTTGTTCAAAAAAGAATGACTTCATATAGGAAAAAAAATAAATATCACATATGCAGGACACCTTAAACTAGTTTTTTAATTAAGCAGCAAGGCAGAACAAAGTCGGGCCTGTATCAAGACACAGGGACTAAACCCCAATTCAACCAGACCCAGAACTGATCCGGAATTAAAACAGGACTACAACAGTTCAAAATCAGGACTACTTAGGACTTAACCAAAACAGAACCAGAATCAGAACTAGATGATAGTAGCACTGAAAATCATCATAGACCTGCACTACACTTATTTTTTTAATTCTACCAAAGTACGCTATTTAGATTCTGAAAAGTTTATATAATTATTTAGCCTTGTTGTGCAAACAAGCCTGCATAACTTAATAAATATAGAATTTGAAAAGTAACAAATGGTATCTAAAAAGAAACAGGTACTAGATACATGTTCTGATGAGTTTTGGCAAACAACCATTTGACTAACATGTGTGTCTCACCTGCTCTTGTTCGATCTCTGTTCTGTCCTCATTCTCCATCTCCCTCTCTGCTCCTCTCTCTCCCCCTCTGTTCCTCTCTCTCCCTCTTTGTGCTGACAATCAAGCCAAACACCAACATCATCAAATATACAGTTGAAACCAGATATTTACAGACTCTTCAGATAAAAAAACACAAACACTTTTTTAATTGTAACATCAAATCAGACTAAATGTTTATTTTTTAGATTGATAAATATAAAAAACATATTTGTTAACTTTAAGAGTAAAGAAAAACTATCTGTATTTCTTAATTGCAAATGGCACCAAATTGTATTCAAAATTGAGCCACACTTATGGAGCTCCACAATTCTGTTCCTGGTGTTTTGGTTGACATCTCTTGATTTTCACATGTCACAGAAACAGGCTCTGTGTTTTGCCTTATATGCATCCACAGCTGTGCCACCAATTTACTCACATGGACTCTACTAACCTATCAGAAGCTTCTTAAGCTCAGAATGGAATGTCTGGAGTTTTTCTTATTAATTAACAATAAACTTAGTGTATATGTTCTCCTAAATTTGATGAAAGGGATAAAAATAGACAGCTCTGTCTCTCTTTATTCTGTCATTAAACTAATTCAAAAGATATTTCAACATTTATTTATCTAAAACAAAAGTTTACTCTAAATTAATGTTTAACAGTAAAAATAGTTTTTATGTTTTCTACCTAAAGTGTATGTAAATATCTTGTTTCATCTGTGAATATACTGCTGTGTATTGAAATTTCTCTTGTTTTGCATAGATATACTGAACAACATACAAAGCATAATATATAAAATAACATCTACCTGAGTTTTTTCTTTGAAAGAAGCTTCTTATGTCCATTGTTGTGTTCATCAGTACACAATTGAAACCGATTTAGAGAGTTTGTTTAGCCGTGGAGGTAACAACTGAAAATATGAAATGTAGGCTAAGACTCTCTAAAAAATCAGCATTGTTGTTCGGCTTTTTATTTATCCATTTGTTGATTCACTCGAAGAGCAAGTAACGCAACCAACTGATCAGTTTGATATCAATCTTTTGTGATACACCGTCATATTTACATTATTAGTTCAGTACGAATGATTTGCTTTGGTACCTGGTCAAACTTAAGCTCTCCTCTGTCTGCAGCAAACTCGCAGGCAGCAGCTTCTCCCCCCTCGCTCACATGCGTGCTGTGCTCAGTCGCCTAGTACCTGAGCTCGGATCATACCAAAATTAGGGGAATTTACGACGGTGCCCCATGCTTCTGAAAATGACCCGGGCTTAAGCCCAGTAAGCCACCCCCGCTCCGCTAATGGTTGACTCCAAATCTCCGGAACACTATGTCGATTTAAGAACGGAAGATCGAAACAGCGAGACCAAGACCGAGACAAGACAAAAGTCCGTCGAGACCAAGACCACGTAAAAGTGGTCTCGAGACCGGTCTCGAGACATCCAACTCTAGTTTCAGTTATAGTTTTAGTTGTGTTTGCAATAATAAAGTGTAACAAAATCCCAGTTTCATCATATCAGTCATTCTCTTCTGCTTATCCTTGGGTATGTTGCTATTCCAGCTACCATACTCTGCACCCTGGACAGGTCGCCTGTCTGTCGCAGGGCTAACACGCAGAGACAGACAACTCACATTCCCACCTATGGGTTCTTTAAATAAATAAATAAATAAATTAGGGCAGATGAACAACCGTTGATACCAGGCAACTATAAAAGGTATATCTTGGCCGCAATGACACTATTAACTCTTGCAGCACCGGGTGTTCGTAATTTTGGTTCAAGTGAATTGATAAACCTTTTGAAGGCAATTGACTCACACAGTTATGTAGATATCCCAGTCCTGTTGTCTCGGGATGCATCACGCTGCATTGCCTGGTGTTAGCTTCTGTTTCTGGGGATGAGGGTTGGGCGTGCTCCCTTACCTTCTCAAGGTAAGCTAGGTTAGCCTTCTTGTGTGAGCTTTTCAAGTGCACTTTAAGGTTTGTGGGATTTTTTTCCCTTTAGAAATGTCCCTCATAATTTGTCTCGTTCCACTACAAGACACTTGCTTTATCCAAAACACAGTCAAATTCAAAGTAATCCCAAATTGGAAGCTGGCGCTTTCTCCAGACTTTTCCTGACATGATTCTGCGCGTGGACGGAGCAGCAACACAGACGACTCGACTAACGTACTGCCACCTGCTGGCATAATGAGACACAGCAAGAAAAAAACCTGGAAACTAAACTTCTTTTTTACCGTTGACTATTGTATGACACACACACATCAACGAAAACTAAACACATTTTTGCTATGAATTCAGTTAATTTTAGTTAGTTTTGTGAACACTCATTACAGTTTTAGTTAGTTTTCCTTTTTTCGCTTTTATTTTTATTTCCGTTAACGAAAATGTTTTTTCACTTCTAGTTCTCGTTATTTCGTTAGTTTTAGTTAACGATAATAACCTTGGTGTGCGTGTATCGGAGTATTTCCTCAGATGTATGTTTGCTTTTTTATAACATCATTTATTTATTTATCTATTGTGTCCTTTTCTACTTCCAGACCTTCCACTGCGACTCCTCTGCAGAGAGGAGGAGCAGCTCTGGAACCAGGAGAGGAGCTCCAGTGTCGACCAGGAGGAGCCAGAACCTCCACAGATTAAAGAGCAACAGGAGGAACTGTGCAGCAGTCAGGAGGGAGAGCAGCTGGGACTGGAGGAGGAGACTGATACCTTTATGGTGACTGCTACTTACAAGGAAAGCGACCTCAGTAACACCACTCACTCTGACTCCAGTGTGTTTGTTGGGACTGAATCCAGAGAAGCATTCAAAGTTTTAAATAATTCTACCCAGATCAAGAAAGACATCAACCATCAGCCCAGAGAGCTGGATGTCACCTCCAGTGCTGAGAAAGATCTGCATAGAACAGGTGAGTCTCACTCTGACGGTCTGGTCCTAATCAGAGCTCTGTTACACAATTTATGATGCAGCTGCAGTTATTTTTCAGGAAGAAATACCATGAAGTATTGTTATAATGAAAAAGTTTCAGCATTAGACTCAAAGTACGTATAAAATGAGTGGATCCATGTCAGCAGGCAGCTGCAAACCTACGAGTGTTGTTTGGTTAATATTGTGGAAGGGCTTGTTGTCATTCAGTGTACAGCAAGTGTACAAGGCACACAGTTTCATTAAAGTTGGCTCGACACAGGATGAAAATATCGAAAAGCTATAGTACATATAGTAAAATGTATATATATGACGTCACTGAGAGTTACAAACTGTCTAAAGACTTTAGACCGTTTTTCAACTCTCAGTGATGCCACAGTGATCGTTTGATTTATGGACCTGCAGCAGAGTTTGAGCCCAGACACGGCTGGTGACGTCAGACTTAAAGACCGGATTACATTTGCACTCAGTAACTTCCTGTTCTTTCAGAATATAAACAGAATAAATCCACCTGGCTGCTGGTTGAGTCGAGCCCCCGAGTTGTGCTCACTGACAAAGCCTCATTTAAACTGGTGGAGACGTGTTAGCTGTTAGTCTGCATTGATAAAATAGACAGCAGTTATTTGAGACCTTCAACAATCTCTTGTAGAGTGATTCCAGTCAGACTGCAACTGTTTGCAGAAAGGTTGCCTCCTATCCGGTCTTTAAGTCGGACGTCATTAGTCGTTTCTGGGTGCAAACTCCACTTCAGGTCCCAAAGTCAAACGATCACTGCGGCGTCACAGAGTTACAAACTGTCTAAATCCTTTCGTCTTTAATAAAATAATCAGTGTGGCTGCTCTATCAGCTGTAACAATTAAGTTTAACATTCAGGCATCCACGAAAACAGAATCTATGAAGTTTAACCGAGTTCGAAGTTAGCAGGGAGTTAGGATTGGGCTTGGAGTCTTCTCCAGTTTGGCCATGCCCAAGAAAACCTCCAAAGGGAGGCACACAGAAATCTTGGCTGAAACACATCAACTTCACTTCGAGCTTCTTTTGATGTGGAAGAACAGCAGCTCCTCACCAGATGTTTAAAGCCGAGTCCCGACACCCTACAGAGGAAAGTCCTACTCTTCATTACCCTGGTCTGATGAACATGGCTGAGGGTTGGAACTGCTCCACTATAACCTCCTCTAGGTCTGGGCAATATGAGGAAGATCTAATATCAGGATATGTTTATATACATGATATATATGTTTGGATACTCGTACTCATTCAAATGAACCATTCAGTATTTTTATCTATGTTAAATAAATACCAAAAATCTGAATGAATTGAAATGTTTTATTTTAACCATTTTTTAACCATCAGTTGCTTACAGAGGTTTTTCACCAATATTACACAAACTAAATTCAAGACAGTGACTATAAAACCGACTGACGTTGAACAGTCACAGTTATCACAGCTGGCTAATTTCATGTTTTCTTTGGTGTGTGGGGAGACATTCACATGCTGAGTTTAAAACACCTCTAATTTTTCAGTGGATGATTTTTCAGCTGGTGGAATAAATTTGTAGTACTGCTACCTTCAGCAGCAATAGTTTTACGCATGTTTTGCAAATTACCGCATTTTGTTCGATGTCCTCCTCATGAAATTAAAACGACAGCGCGTCTCATCCCTGCGCTCGTCTGAAATTCCCGCTGTTGCCGTATTTTTCCCTATCTGCCAGTATATAAACACGCATGTTCAGCGCAGTGCAGGAGGCATTAATGATGCATTCATAGCATGTTGGAGAAAAAAAAACTCATAGTGAATTACATACATACAGCTTAATATTGCCATAGCAATTTTTACCATCATAAGTGGAAAAACTCACGATACAACGAGTATGTTTGATATTTCGCCCACTCCTACCCTCTTCCTTCCAGATTTCACGAATACAATCCGAAGATACTTGAGCTCTCTTGTTTGGATGCAGACAATTTGGGTCTTTTTAGAAATCTTTGGGTAACCTCACCCAGAAGTGTCAGTCCTGGTCCCTCTGCTGAAGCCAACCCTTGAGGGATGGGGGAGGGGGGGGCATCTGACCACAGCCCAAATAAATCAGATGAATCCACCGTGCTTTGGGCCCATCACCCACAGGGACAGCACAGCACCTGAGATCTCTAACAGTTACTACATCATATAAAACCATATGTGATACATTAACAAATACTAGTTAAAGCAAACATGGATCTTATTGTCATAAATCTTTACAGATTAAAGGAACAATGTATTTCACTGCTTTTCTTTATCTGGTCTCCTATTGTCCCTGCAGACCTCCCACAGCAGAATGTCTGTAAGCAGGAGGGGGTTCTCCCTCAGCAGCAGCTCAGGAACCAGAACAGGAGCTCCAGATTGGACCAGGGGGAACCAGAACCTCCACAGCGCACAGAGGAACAGAACAAACTGTGCAGCAGTCAGGAGGGAGAGCAGCCCGTAGTGACAGAGACGAAAACTTCTACGGTGACTTCTGCTCACAGCAAAAGTGACCACAGTGAATCAGAAGCAAAATGTGACCAGCTCCTCACTCACAGCTCTGCTGCAGCTGAGAGCCGACATCAGGAAGGAGGGAAGGAGGGAGATTTAGACTCTGGAAATCCAGAGTCAAAACTTCACGTAAACAGAAGTCAGAGCAACAATTCAGAAGAATTCCCGCCATCAGCGAGTCAGTGTAACACTGACACGGGTCGAAAATCTCTCCAGTGTGACATTTGTGGAAAGTCTTTTAAGAAAAAGTGCCAAATAAAGGAGCATTACAAAATCCACACAGGTGAGAAACCATTCACCTGTAAGACATGTGAGAAAAGTTTTGCTCAGAAGAGCACTTTGCTGCACCACATGACTGTCCACACAGGAGAGAGGTTGTTTTCCTGCCACATATGTGGCAAAACTTTTAGGCAACGCGGGAATCTGATGATCCACCTGAGAATCCACACCGGTGAGAGGCCGTATTCCTGCACAGTGTGTGAAAAGACTTTCAGTCAGAGTAGTCATTTGTTGGGCCACATGCGAAGCCACAGAGGAGAGAAGCCGTACCTGTGCGAGGACTGTGGGGAATGTTTTTCTGAATCATCTTCACTTAAATTACACAAAGTGATTCACACAGGAGAGAGGCCTCATTCTTGCCAAGCATGTGAGAAAACATTCATTAAACGCAGTAACCTGCTGCGCCACATGAGAATGCACACAGGAGAGAAACCGTATGTTTGTGAGACCTGCGGGGAAAGATTTACTCTGTCAACATCGCTAAAAAGCCACAACGCGATCCACACAGGAGAGAAACCGTATCACTGTAAAACCTGTGGGAAAATGTTCCGCCAGAGTCATCATTTGTTGTTTCACATGAAAACCCACAAACAGCAGAAGCTGCAGTGCTGAAAGTTTTGTGGAGAAAACAACTATCTACCAACAAGTATTTTGATGTTGTCACGTGTAAAACTGTGTTCTTCATTTTATTTTTATTTTCCGTTCTGCGATGAAGCTTTGTTTCTCTAATGCAGGGTTTCTTTTCACAATGAGTACCACCACATAAAATATATGGCTCTTAAAGTACCAGCCTTTGACCAACATTAGAGTACAGTAGTATACACCTATTAAACACCACATACAGTTTACACAAGAGAATTTTATTTCTTATATGAATGTTATTTATTATAACTGTCATAAACAGGATGTGACAAGTGATAATAATAACAACTGTACTGCATTAAAACATTCACAGCAGGTGGGATATCCAATCTTTAAGTGATGACGTATGAACAAACTACTCTGCATTTATTAAGGCTGTTGTGTTTTTAACATGTTTTAATGTTTTGTATCCTGTTGTTTTTAAACTGATCAAGCCCCTGAAAAGAGTCAGTGATCACTGTCAGCCTCTCTCTGTTTTTATTACCACTGTTCATTTTAAAGCTCCGTTTTTAAAACCTTATGATGTAACTACAGCCCAGCCCATGCAGCAGTATATTAATGACTAACCTCGTATTGTGGATGACTGAAGTTTGGTCTGTTTACAGCTTCCTGCCATGCAATTGCATTTGTCCCTAACCATCTGGAACCCTCACGATAACTTTTATAGAGGGATAAAAAGTTAGCTTTCATCCTCTAGCTTCACTGTATATATTATGCTAACCATAGCTGTTTATAAGATTGGGGAAACCTGCAGTCAGCTGAGACTGAAGAAGTCACTTGGATGAGTGACAAAATGTTTCTCCCACTGAAAACGTCCAGATGAACAGAATGAACGTTTGAGGACATAGCTGTGTTGCTAGCCACCACGTAGCACATCATTGTATACCAGCTAGTCCAACTTCAGTAACCCTACAAACGTCACTGCTGTTTAGTTTTCTGTCTTCATTTATGTTGGAAGTGATAGCAGAGCTGTACATTTTAATTTTTCAGAAACCCCTCAATCAGAACGTGGTATATTATTTAATCTTTAGACTTCCTGCATACCACTAGAGGGAGCCCATGTATCACCAGTGGTACGCATACCACATTTTAAGAACCACTGCCCTAATGAAAACATAACGCATCTTTTACAATATATTACATGTTAGATTCCTTTTCCTTTTGGAGAAAGCCATGTTTAAAGTCTTCTTGCTGTGGTTGGTTGGATGCACTGAGAACCTGTCTGACTGACCAGCAGGACTGAGTTCATCCATCCATCTTCTGCTGCTGGGTTTGGGACAGTAGCCTGAGCAAAGAAGCTCAGACCTCCTTCAGGGGAACACTCAGGTATTCCCAAGTCAGGTGAGAGGTGTAATCTCTCCAGATTGTTCTGGATCTGCCTCGGGGCCGCATCCTGTGATTTTGTTCTTTCATTTTTTTTATCCTAATTTCTTGTTTTGGGAGACTTCTTTGACACTCTGGAAGAGGACTTTGTAACTGTTCTAATAGCATTATATCAACCTCTCAGAGATTCAGTTATTTGTAAGTTCAACACATTTTCAGTGATTTTCTACAGCAGCTTTTGGATCATTTTATGACATTTTAAATTTATAATGGTGATGTAAATATTAAAGTGGAGAAGTAGTATTTCACCTGGTGTCATCCATCTCCAGTTTTCGAACAGCAGCTGTAACAGTCACACAAACCTTTTTATCGTTACTTTGGTTTCTGTGTGCGTCTCAGTGTCATTTAAACCAGCAGTTATGAGACGATCTCTCACTGATAGAAATGTCTGTTATTCTTGTTTTTCCGTCTCGCGGTTATTTGTGAATTGTGGGCTCAGATTTTGGAGCGTTGAAAGTGTCACAGAGAATTTAATTTCTTTAAAATAGCTTTAATTTTTCTTCTTCTTCTTTTTTTTTTTTAACTGTTTGAGTGTTAAAGGAGACACGAACAAACTGTAGATGTTCAAAGTTGTTAGAAACATTTTGTTGTAAATAAAAGTTTTTTTCTTCAAATAGTTTTGTGCTTCCACAGCAGCTCTGTCTCTGTCTCTGATCTTTACTGCTTCATTTCTCTGTTGTCTTTGTCATCAGTCCAATGACACAAGAATCAGAGGTTTAACAGTGTGTGTCTCCCTCTAGTGGATGTTGTGGAGTATTCTGTTGTCTTTGCTCCAAAGGTTTTTGTACAGAGTTTTGGTGTTTCCTGTCACTGTGGGCTGCAGAGCACAGTAGTACACAGCAGAGTCTGTCACTGCAGCAGAGGAGATCTCCAGGTGAAACTGCTTTTTTTCTTTGTCATGTATAAACTTCAGCTTTTCTGTTTGCGCTGAATGTTCTGCCATGAGAAGCTGTGGACGTGAACCGGACTTCTGATGGTACCAGAAAAGTGTCTGAACATAACCTGAATATTTACAGGAGAGAGTCACAGTGTCTCCTTCCAAACTCATCACTACATCTTTAGATGGTGTCAGTAAATCCTCAGAGGATCCTGAAAACAACAAAGACATATTTCACCATCATGTTTCTGTATCTTTAAACTTAGTTTAGTTTATAAAAAGTGAATCAATTCAAACAACATCCAAATCTTTTCATGTCTATCATCTCCTTTTACATCTCACTCCATCTTTTGATGACTCACCAGTCTGAAAGGAGACCATCATCATCCAAATGAAAAGCAGGAACATGATTTTCTCTTGGACTGAATGAACAATAGCGAGAACACAGCAGCTCTTCAGCTCCTAAATGAAGCCTTTCATATTCACTGGTGTAGCTCCTCCTCCAAAGGCTGCTTCTTCTGGATAGGCTCGGCCCTGGTTTCTGTGGAGCCTGTAAATAAAGAGAGCTTTGAATGTTTGAAATATTTAGCAGAATGTAGAATAATCTCACTCATGTATTAAACAGCAGAAGCACACGTGTAAACCAGCCAGCATCAATACTGGACTTTAAAGATTCATTTGTAGCCGATGGGTTTCAACAACCTAACACAAGTTTATCATATCAAAGCCTGATTAGAAAAACCCATGGTCTTCCTGGTTGGACTTTTAGCTTCATGTGAGAGATTTTACCTTAAAGAGATAAACCTCTGTTACTCTGTTTATTTTGCTTCTGCTGCATTTTTGCATGTCCTCATCCACTAAATATAAAATAGTGTAAATGAGCAGCTTTTGATGTTTGACAGTTTTTATTGTGTCTGAACGTTCCTACAGTTGGTTTGTGGTTGATGTGGATTTGCTGCTCATGTGAATCCTCCCACAGTGTTTCATTGGCAGCTGTAACCACAGTGACTCTGATAAAACAGGAATTAGCAGAATCCATCTGATATGAAGCTGTGCTTTGAATACCACTTCCCTCCTCTTTGAAGAGTAGTCAGATATCTGTGTTCAGGTTTTTGTACAGCCTCTTCTACACTTTGTATCACTGTGTTTGTAGAGCACAGTAGTAGAGAGCTGTGTCTGCCAGGGTTAGGGCTGTTATGGTCAGATTAGTTGATGTAGGTGATGTTTCTGATTTATATCGATTATCAGGAATATATTCAGCACTGCCCCCTTTTCCAACTTTCCAGAGTATAAACTGAGGAGCCTGAAGGTCAGAATCATGTCTGTACCAGTGAAGTGCAGCACCATCTGCAGTTGTCTCATAGCTACATGTGAGTTTGACAGATTCTCCTTCTGTTTCAGTGACTTCAGTTTGTTGAGGAGTGATTGAGTCTCCAGCTGTTAGTCCTGGAAAAAGAAAGAAGAAAAGTAGTGAAATGCAGTCTGTATATCTGCTTAATGCAGCAGCTTCAACTAAACTTTAATCCCTGTTCTTAAACTCACCTATAATGTGAGATAGAAGCAAAAAGAGGTGCAGCAACATGTCTTTGGAGTTATTAAAGCCAGACAGACAGCACATGAACAATGTTCTTCCACTGCAGCACAATGACCAACAAATAATGTCATTGGATGAGCTCAACTTCAGTGGGCGGGGCCAGTTTAATAGCTCAGCCAATCAAATAGTTTTGTGCTTCCACAGCAGCTCTGTCTCTGTCTCTGATCTTTACTGCTTCATTTCTCTGTTGTCTTTGTCATCAGTCCAATGACACAAGAATCAGAGGTTTAACAGTGTGTGGCTCCCTCTAGTGGATGTTGTGGAGTATTCTGTTGTCTTTGCTCCAAAGGTTTTTGTGCAGAGTTTTGGTGTTTCCTGTCACTGTGGGCCTCACAGCACAGTAGTACACAGCAGAGTCTGTCACTGCAGCAGAGGAGATCTGAAGAGTCATCAGTGTTTTGTCTCCGCTCACATTAAAAGTTATTCCAGGGACTGGATCTGACAGTTTCACTCCTGTTCCAAAGTGAGAGATCAGGAATTTTGGTGGTTTTCCAGGATATTGTCGATACCAGTAAAACTCATCACTTCCAGCTGCTTCTCTGGATAATCTATAGGACAGATTAACAGTGCTGCCTTCTACACTGAACACTTCTTTGTTGGTTGGAGTGAGATCTTCACAGCTGACACCTAAAGGAACAGAAACATGTTTTATTGTTTTATAAATCATCACAATTCAAATGTATTTCTTTAAACACACAGATTGTAACGTACCTGTTAGAATGGTGAGAATCAGTAAAGAAAGTGCATAATAGTCCAAAGACAACATGTTGAATGAAGGTAAAGTTTATGGTTTGTGTGCTGAACTCTGTTGAATGTGGAGGTTTCTCTCTCTTCTAGTTCAGTAACAGCTCAGCTCCTCCCTGAATCTCTCCTCCTCCTCTCTGATCTGGGTTTGAACTTCTCTCTCTTCCTCCTCTTTACACACTAGTAGCAGCATTTTCACTTTCAGGTGGGAGCTCATATTTCATTATGCTCCAGCTTCCCTGCACCACTGAACTGGGATAATCTGAAAATGGATGGATGATTAATTAGTGTTAAGTGGCTGAAATGAAAAGAATATTTAAAGTCTAAACAAAAATACACTGCTAAAAAGAATAAAGGGAACACAAAAATAAGGCATGCTAGATCTAAATGGATGAAATATTCTTATTAAATACTTTGGGGGCGAGCCCCGGCTCTGACAGTCTCGGTCGTTGTGTCTTTGGGCAAGACACTTCACCCATTGCCTACTGGTGGTGGTCAGAGGGCCCGGTGGCAGATGGTCTCCTGAGGGATCTCCTCCCAGACCTGGACTAAAGCATCAGCCAACTCCTGGACAGTCTGTGGTGCAATGTGGCATTAGTGGATGGACAAGACGTGATGTCACAGTTGTGCTTAATGTGATTCAGGTCTGGGGAACGGGCGGGCCAGTCAATAGCATCAGTGCCTTTGTCTCACAAGAACTGTTGACACACTCCAGCCACATGAGGTCTAGCATTGTCTTACATTAGGAGGAACCCAGGGCCAACCGCACCAACATATGGTCTCATAAGGGGTCTGATGGGTCTGTCTGGCACAGACCCACCGCTGGAACGAGACAATTCTACTACAACAGAAAAGCGAGACACAAGCCACCAGAGCTCTATGTGTTGCTCATGCACAAGGGAGAGAACTGTGACGAGCACCGTTCCTTCCGCTCGAACCCAGTCACTCTCAGTGAGCTCCTGTAGCACTGCTCTTTATTGTGGTTACATGAATATGAATAGTCCCATTAACATATGACGTCTTACACACATATGAACAATGAGTACCGTCTGTGTGTAGGTATTCGTGTGTGTGTGTGTGTGTGTGTGTGTGTGTGTGTGTGTGTGTGTGTGTGACTCCCCAAAGCTGGTGCCAGGAGTCCAGCGGTCCACCTAAACAAAGGACTCTTATACTTAAACAGATGTAGAGTAGGTGTCCTCCTGTAGTATAAATCAGTAAGAGAAGGTACGACCTGTCTCATGACCTGTGTATGCCGGAGTTCTCTGGAAGGGACACAGAGTCTTTGCAGACTGCTAAGAATCAGACATCCTATCAATATGCAATCGATTATATAACTCTAAGCATATATGAGCAGTGTTGGGTAAGTTACTTTAAATTAGTAACTTTGTTACATTACTAGTTACTTCTATCAAAAGTAACTCAGTTACTTCAAGTTACTCGTTACTTTCAAAGTAACTAGTTGCTAGGGAAAGTAACTTTGGTTTTACTCAGAATTCTCTTGTTAATGTGTTGCTTCTGTAACTGGATACCCAGCAAGATTGCTAGTCTTCTAGCTTGCTTACTTGCCACAAGTGTCACGGACCCGGCTCTGGAGGACTCGGGGGTCCGTGAGCAGTTTTGACTGTTGTTGTTATTATTATTATTGTTATTATTTTGGGGATATGTGTGTTTTTCTGCACTATGCTGTGTTATTCTGTGTTCCACTCATTATATGTATAGGCAGGGTGTGGGTGTGTACATGTGTGTCTGCGGGTGTGGCTGGAGGACAGCCACATGTAGGCCTGATGGGCGTGGCCCTGCAGGAGGACTGGCCACACCTGAAGTTCCTGCCACACACCTGTTGGTGATCAGGGCTTGTCGGGGGAGCTACTTAGGAGAGTGTTGGAGCTCCCACCAGCGTGGGATCGTTGAGTTGTCTTCCCAAGTTAGGGTGTGTCAGCATACGATGGTGCAGTTCGTGTATGCCCGCTGGGGTTGGTGTTGATGGCTGTTTTTTTGTGGTTTTCCCCCCAGGTGGAAGAGTGGACCAGAACGGTAGCACGCACGGGGTGTGCGAGAACACAACAGCGGGGAGCACGAGCACAGACGTCGAAGGGGAGCACACACACACACGGGAGTCAAGAGAGCAACGGGGATTTATTGTGTTTACAGCTTCACTGTAAATAAAGTGCACTGTTTGCATCGCAGAGTCTGCGTTTTGGGTCCTCATTCTCCCATATCCCCATGGTCTGCCAGCCAGACCGTGACAACAAGTGCACTGTGCCACCTACCAATAGAAAGGAAAAAATAATGTGCATATTTCCACAAGAGAAATCCCACAGCTGGACCGTCATTGACCGCTGACATGATTCTAGCCTACGTCACAGTGTCATGTGCGCTTTTTACACCCAACACAAAAACTGCAGTCGTGGTGCTTTTGATTGTACTCAGAACTCGGAAATTTTGCCTTCCGAACAGGAAGATGTAGGCAACACCAGACTGCAGATGAGCTGCATACAGAGCTGGACTGGGACAAAAAATCAACTCGGGCGTTTTGACATTATAGGAAAAATCATAAAGCCTTTGAATGAAAACAAACACTGTTGTGACAGTGATGTAAACTGTTTTGATGGTATATATGCATCAGTCTATCAATCGTTTGTTGTAAGATTCAGATAATTATTTAATAACAGCCAGACATTTTAAATGAGAATAAGAAAGTATTTCTTTGTGCCCCCCTTTCCCTGTTAATGCCCTACCTGGCCCCCTGGCAAAACTTTGCTAGACCCGCACCTGCACAATAACCAGCTGTCAGCTACATAGAAAAAAGGTTCTTGGTGTTATTTGTCTCTCAGAAACAGTTCATAATTTCCCTTCAACTCATTCATGTCACCTAAAAGGTAAACCTGTTTCTCCATCACCTGTTCAGCTCTGATGATTCAGTAAGGACATCTCCTGCTTTCATCTTCATGCTTCCCTCTCACCACATATCCAAACCGATATCATGACTAGAGATGGACCGCCGATCCAATATTACGTATCGGTATCGGTCCAATACTGACCTCAAATTACTGGATCGGATATCGGAGAGAAATAAAAAATGTAATCCAATCCATTAATTATCAAAAAAGCACCTCACAAAACTTGCGACATGGCACAACTCTGCTCATAAGCGTAGCACGTGGGCGATAGGGCATTAAAAGGGGAAAGGGGGCACAAAAACATACTTTTCTTTCTTATTCTCATTTAAAATGCCTAGCATTTAATAAATAATTAGCGGAATCTTACACCCAATGTTTTAATCTGATGTAAAATGTATAAATGTCCATTACTGTATAAAGTAACTATTAAGTCTAATATACCCTAGTAAGCTATAGTACTTTTTCCTTTGGGAAGGTACCATCTGTGCAGTCTGCAGTTCTGTTGAAGAAAGATGTTGAATCAAGGGCGTAGATTTGGCATGGACAAATATCCAGCGATTATTGAATTGTCCCCACCAATAATTTGATCTCTTCGAGTAAAGAAAAACAAACCCGATAGAAAGAAAAAACGATTTGTCAACATCTCATTCACCCAGCGGTGCAGAAAGAGTTAAATTACGTTCTCTACTGGAGTCCTACGTCATGTGACAAATATGGCCAATGTGATTGGCTATGCCTTTCAGGGAGCTGTTTAGTTTTAGCAGCGGTATATGGGCTCAAATTGTGGTCATAAATATTTTGTACTTGTAAATCAGGATTTGTATGTGTAAAAAAGATTTGTGTGTGGACTTAGCCAAAAAGTACCTGTGAAACTCTGCACTCAAGTTTCAAGTTACAAGTACGAATTTTGACCCTAGTTTTCTTCCTTTCATCTGATTGGCCAATGTCATGTCAATCACAAATTTAACTATCCAATCAGACAACAGATGGGTTTGGCTATTGGAGGGGTGCTTTATCGAGCTTTTTTCAGAGCTGAATTTTCCCACAAATAAGGTTTAAAAGAAATTTCACTCCAGATTTCTTTAAATACTTTACTTTTTTTAAAAATAATTTCCCTGATGTGGCCACATCCTCGCCTAGCTGTGACTGTGGTTACTACAGTTTGCCTGCACCAGGGAAACCACAGTGCTGCAAACGAGCCAGTTTAGCCTGGACTTACTGTCCTGTAACCTTTGAATAACATTAATTCAATTCAATTCAATTCAATTTTATTTATATAGCGCCAAATCACAACAAAAGTCGCCTCAAGGCGCTTTATATTGTACAGTAGATCGCACAATAATAAATACAGAGAAAACCCAACAATCATATGACCCCTGTGAGCAAGCACTTTGGCGACAGTGGGAAGGAAAAACTCCCTTTTAACAGGAAGAAACCTCCGGCAGAACCAGGCTCAGGGAGGGGCGGGGCCATCTGCTGCGACCGGTTGGGGTGAAAGAAGGAAAACAGGATAAAGACATGCTGTGGAAGAGAGACAGAGATTAATAACAGATATGATTCGATGCAGAGAGGTCTATTAACACATAGTGAGTGAGAAAGGTGACTGGAAAGGAAAAACTCAGTGCATCATGGGAATCCCCGGCAGCCTACGTCTATTGCAGCATAACTAAGGGAGGATTCAGGGTCACCTGGTCCAGCCCTAACTATATGCTTTAGCAAAAGGAAAGTTTTAAGCCTAATCTTGAAAGTAGAGATAGTGTCTGTCTCCCGAATCCAAACTGGAAGCTGGTTCCACAGAAGAGGGCCTGAAAACTGAAGGCTCTGCCTCCCATTCTACTTTTAAATACTCTAGGGACAGCAAGTAGGCCTGCAGTGTGAGAGCGAAGTGCTCTAATAGGGTGATATGGTACTACAAGGTCATTAAGATAAGATGGGGCCTGATTATTTAAGCGCTTTGGGGTCCTTAGGGACTAGTAAAGCGCTATATAAATACAGGCCATTTACCATTTACCATTACCTTGTGTGTTAGGAGCAGGATTTTGAATTCAATTCTGGATTTAACAGGAAGCCAATGAAGGGAAGCCAAAACAGGAGAAATCTGCTCTCTCTTTCTAGTCCCTGTCAGGACTCTTGCTGCAGCATTTTGGATCAGCTGAAGGCTTTTCAGGGAGTTTTTAGGACATCCTGATAATAATGAATTACAGTAGTCCAGCCTGGAAGTAATAAATGCATGAAGTAGTTTTTCAGCATCACTCTGAGACAGGATATTTCTAATTTTAGAGATGTTGCGCAAATGGAAGAAAGCAGTCTTACATATTTGTTTAATATGTGCGTTGAAGGACATGTCCTGGTCAAAAATGACTCAAGGTTCCTCACAGCATTACTGGAGGCCAAGGTAATGCCATCCAGAGTAAGAATCTGCTTAGATACCATATTTCTAAGATTTTCAGGGCCGAGTACAATAACCTCAGTTTGATCTGAATTAAGAAGCAGAAAGTTAGCGGCCATCCAGGTCTTTATGTCTTTAAGACATTCCTGCAGTTTAACTAATTGGTGTGTGTTACCTGGCTTCATGGACAGATAGAGCTGGGTGTCATCTGCATAGCAGTGAAAGTTTATGCTATGTCTTCTAATGATGCTGCCTAAGGGAAGCATGTATAATGTAAACAGAATTGGTCCTAGCACTGAACCCTGTGGAACACCATAATTGACCTTAGTGTGTGAAGAGGACTCTCCATTTACTTGAACAAATAGGAGTCTATTAGATAGATATGATACAAACCACTGCAGTGCAGTACCTGTAATACCTACAGCATGTTCTAATCGCTCTAATAGGATATTATGGTCAACAGTATCGGACGCTGCACTGAGGTCTAGCAGGACAAGCACAGAGATGAGTCCACTGTCAGAGGCCATAAGAAGATCATTTGTAACCTTCACTAAAGCTGTTTCTGTGCTGTGATGAGCTCTGAAACCTGACTGAAACTCTTCAAATAAGCCATTCCTCTGCAGATGATCTGTTAGCTGTTTGACAACTACTCTTTCAAGGATTTTTGATATGAAAGGAAGTTTGGAGATTGGCCTATAATTAGCTAAGACAGCTGGGTCTAGAGATGCTTTTTAAGTAAAGGTTTAACTACAGCCACCTTGAAGGCCTGTGGTACATAGCTGATTATTAGAGATAGGTTGATCATATTTAAGATTGAAGAATTAATTAATGGCAGGACTTCTTTGAGCAGTTTTGTAGGAATGGGGTCTAAAAAACACGTTGATGGTTTGGAGGAAGTAATTATTGAAGTTAACTCAGAAAGATCAATTGGAGAAAAAGAGTCTAACTTAACATCAATGGTACTAAAAGTAGCTGTAGATAATATTACATCTGTGGGATGATTATTGGTAATTTTTCTCTAATGATAAAAATTTTATTTGTGAAGAAGTTCATGAAGTCATTACTAGTTAACGTTAAAGGGATTGTTGGCTCAGTAGAGCTCTGACTGTTTGTCAGCCTGGCTACAGTGCTGAAGAGAAACCTGGGGTTGTTCTTATTTTCTTCAATCAGTGACGAATAGTAAGATGTTCTGGCTTTATGGAGGGCTTTCTTATAAAGCAGCAAACTATTTCTCCAGGCTAAATGATGATCCTCTAAATTTGTGACACGCCATTTCCTCTCCAGCTTACGAGTTATCTGCTTTAGGCTACGTGTTTGAGAATTATACCACGGAGTCAGGGACTTCGGATTTGAGACCTTAGTTTTCACAGGAGCTACAGTATCCAGAGTCGTACGTAGTGAGAAGGTAAAATTATTAACAAGATGATCGACCTCTGTTGGAGTAGCGTTCACATAGCTGCTCTGCTCTATGTTGGTACAGGGCATTGAAGATGATAACAGTGGGTGGATTATATTCTTAAACTCAGTTACAGCGCTTTCAGAAAGACATCTACTTTGATAAAGTCTACTCTCCACTGCTGTGTAATCAATTATTGTAAATGTAAATGTTATCAGGAAATGATCAGACAGCAGAGGGTTTTCAGGAAACACTGTTAAATGTTCAGTTTCTATGCCATATGTTAAAACAAGATCTAGAGTGTGATTAAAGTGGTGGGTGGGTTCTTTTACATTTTGAGAGAAGCCAATTGAGTCTAATAACAGATTAAATGCGATGTTGAGGCTGTCATTTTTAGCATCTACATGGATGTTAAAATCACCCACAAACATTATTGTGTAATTTATTGTCAGAGACATGTCAGTAACCCCATTATGTACAGATTTACTGTCTGAATAAAAACATAAACATGAATAGGACATTAAACACAAGCTTTAAATGTACAGTTTATCAAATTTAACCCCTCGTTGTAAATAAAGTTTTAATGATAAAAATGTCTACTCCAGCTTCCTCCCACAGTCCACTGACACATGTATTGGGTTACTTGGAGATTTTGAATTGGCCGTGAATGTGGACATTTATGGTTTTTTAACCATATGTTAGCCTTGGTGTCTACCCCACCTTTTACCACATGACAGATGTAATAGGCTCCAGCACCCATCAGAGGAAAACTGATGGACAGATGTTGTCATGGTCTCTGGGTCCAGGGCTTTTGTGATTCCTCATGTTTTTGAGCATCTCTTGTGTTTTAGTTTCGTTCTTCTGTATATGAGCATGGTTAATAGTTTCTTTGGCATTTATTATATTCTGTTGGTAGTCTGTTTATATTCTGTCTCATCTTCTTGGTTTTGTAATATTCAGTTATCATCTTCTGTCATGCTTTTCTGTCGTGTCTCTATGGTTGTCTGGTTTCCCCGTGTAGTTCTGTCAAGTTAATCGTGTCTTCTCTCGCTTCCTGTTTTCTGTGCCTTCAGTTCTCACCCTGCTTTAGTAGGTCAGTCTTTTGTAGTCACATTCTGTTTTTTATATGTTGTCTTTCTGTTTGTTAATCTTCAGTTTATGTGTCAAGTTTGCATGTCTTGATCTGATTCTCAGTGTATATATTAAATCCAGTTTTATTTTGAAAGTCTTCTGTCTTGTGTGCTTCGTATTGTATTATACTTCCCTTGCCTCATACGGAGCACGGGTGCGCTCGTCAGTTTTAGGTCAAATGATTCCTAAATTCCTAAAAAAAGCAACTCTGTGTTTTTCAGTGATATTAGGGTCGTTACAGTAATCCCAGGCAAGGTGCCATGTCCAAAACTTGGCAAATTACACAGAAAACAACACTACTAAAAATGTTGTGTACAAGATGTGTTCTTTCCTAGAAGATGCAAAGCCAAAACAAAAGAAACAGAAGTCACACTGAGGAATATATCCTTACATCAGAATCTGTACACAAAGTTTATGAAACTGATGTTTGACACATAGACAAACTTTGAAGTGAACTAACATCCCAGAGGCCACACAAGTGGGAAGCTGTTTTTTTTCTTCAAAACATGGTAAATGGACTGGTTCTTATATAGCAGTTTTCTCCTCTAACTGAGTGCTCAAAACACTTTTTTCTATTCTTCTCCTAAGTGCCTTCTATCAAATTTTTTTGCACACATGCATACTCCGATGGGGTCATCAGAGAGCAACTTGGGGTTAGTATCTTGCCCAAGGATATTTGTCAGATTGGAGGATCCAGAGATTGAACAATCAACCTTTCAACTAGTCAAAGGAGTTTGCAAAGAAAAGCGTCTGGACTTCTTTGAGTTGCTTGAAGACGTTTCACCTCTCATTCGAGAAGCTTCTTCAGTTCTAAGGTCAAATGGCCGAGAGTCCCAGATTTAAACCCAGTGGGAGTATCCCCCCAAGGAGGGACAAGGGGGGACATTTAACCCTACTTACATAGGTAAGTAGGGTTAAATGTCACCTTTATGCTTTACTGGTTGTGATTTTTTTCTGTTTGAGTTGTAAATGGTAGTTTCAACACATCACCATATGGCCTCAGTAGCTGCACTTCAATGGCACATTATTGTTTTCTCTAAAACTGTTAATTCATAACTGTCTCATGATTGTAAAAGGGACCAGTCTGCATTCTAACAAACCAGAGAAGTGTAAGAGTGTGTGTCTCCCTCTAGTGGATGTTGTGGAGTATTCTGTTGTCTTTGCTCCAAAGGTTTTTGTACAGAGTTTTGGTGTTTCCTGTCACTGTGGGCCTCACAGCACAGTAGTACACAGCAGAGTCTGTCACTGCAGCAGAGGAGATCTCCAGGTGAAACTCCTTTTGTTCTTTCTCATGTATAAACTTCAGCTTTTCTGTTTGCGCTGAATGTTCTGCCATGAGAAGCTGTGGACGTGAACCGGACTTCTGATGGTACCAGTAGAGGTTCAGGACAGAGCCTGAATAGTTGCAGGAGAGAGTCACAGTGTCTCCTTCCAAACTCATCACTACATCTTTAGATGGTGTCAGTAAATCCTCAGAGGATCCTGAAAACAACAAAGACATATTTCACCAGGATGTTTCTGTATCTTTAAACTTAGTTTATAAAAAGTGAATCAATTCAAACAACATCCAAATATTTTCATGTCTATCATCTCCTTTTACATCTCACTCCATCTTTTGATGACTCACCAGTCTGAAAGGAGACCATCATCATCCAAATGAAAAGCAGGAACATGATTTTCTCTTGGACTGAATGAACAATAGAGAGAACACAGCAGCTCTTCAGATCCTAAATGAAGCCTTTCATATTCACTGGTGTAGCTCCTCCTCCAAAGGCTGCTTCTTCTGGATAGGCTTGGCCCTGGTTTCTGTGGAGCCTGTAAATAAAGAGAGCTTTGAATATTTGAAATATTTAGCAGAATGTAGAATAATCTCACTCATGTATTAAACAGCAGAAGTACACGTGTAAACCAGCCAGCATCAATACTGGATTTTAAAGATTCATTTGTAGCTGATTGGTTTCAACAACCTAACACATGTTTATCGTATCAAAGCCTGATTAGAAAAACCCTTTTCCAATGTTTCCTGCACAAATTCAAACTTTGGATGTAAAGCATCAGCTGTTGGTAGCTCTTCCTAAATTTCTCGTACTTGGCAAGTTATAAATGTGTAGGAGTGAAAAAATAAATACAGAGTTCAGTATCAGCTCTATTAGATATCACAGGCGTTTCTTTAGACTCAGTAATGATGAAGTTATTGAGGGATGTGCATTACTGGGTAGAAATCATTCTCCAGTTTTCTTTGGCTGCTTGTTCACTCATTTTCAGTCCAGTCCTTGTACCTGATCATTTTCAGAGGAATGTTTTTGATTGTTAAGACTCTAAACACCGAGTAATGAATCCTTCAAGCATAAAATGATCCTAACTCAACACATGAACTACTGTTTTCTACACAGAACAGAAAACTAGCAAATAAGCAGTTTTATGTTGTATATTTGGACTCTTATTTATTCGAGTCTGTGACAAAACAGACAAATATTCACATTTTCTTGGTTGAATCTATGGAAAATGAAAAGATAACAGATTGACATAATAAAATCAATGAGGTGATTCTCAACGAGATATTAGCTTGAAAGTTTTAATTTTATTTAAATATGAGAACAAAGAGTTCTTACTGTTTTTATTTTATACAACATAAATTCTTCATATCAATAAAAACTGAGCTGAAGACTTTTAGCTTCATATGAGATTTTAACTTAAAGAGATAAACCTCTGTTACTCTGTTTATTTTGCTTCTGCTGCATTTTTGCATGTCCTCATCCACTAAATATAAAATAGTGTAAATGAGCAGCTTTTGATGTTTGACAGTTTTTATTGTGTCTGAACGTTCCTACAGTTGGTTTGTGGTTGATGTGGATTTGCTGCTCATGCGAATCCTCCCACAGTGTTTCATTAGCAGCTGTAACCACAGTGACTCTGATAAAACAGGAATTAGCAGAATCCATCTGATATGAAGCTGTGCTTTGAATACCACTTCCCTCCTCTTTGAAGAGTAGTCAGATATCTGTGTTCAGGTTTTTGTACAGCCTCTTCTACACTTTGTATCACTGTGTTTCTAGAGCACAGTAGTAGAGAGCTGTGTCTGCCAGGGTTAGGGCTGTTATGGTCAGAGTAGTTGATGTAGGTGATGTTTGGGTTTTATAACGTTTATCAGGAATATATTCACCCGAGTATCCTTTGGCTCCTTTCCTGAGAATAAATTGAGGAGCCTGAAGGTCAGAATCATGTCTGTACCAGTGAAGGTAGATACCACTGTAACTTGTCTCATAGTCACATGTGAGTGTGACAGATTCTCCTTCTGTTTCAGTGACTTCAGTTTGTTGAGGAGTGATTGAGTCTCCAGCTGTGAGTCCTGGAAAAAGAAAGAAGAAAAGTAGTGAAATGCAGTCTGTATATCTGCTTAATGCAGCAGCTTCAACTAAACTTTAATCCCTGTTCTTAAACTCACCTATAATGGGAGATAGAAGCAAAAAGAGGTGCAGCAACATGTCTTTGGAGTTATTAAAGCCAGACAGACAGCACATGAACAATGTTCTTCCACTGCAGCACAATGACCAACAAATAATGTCATTGGATGAGCTCAGGTTCAGTGGGCGGGGCCAGTTTAATAGCTCAGCCAGTCAAATAGTTTTGTGCTTCCACAGCAGCTCTGTCTCTGTCTCTGATCTTTACTGCTTCATTTCTCTGTTGTCTTTGTCATCAGTCCAATGACACAAGAATCAGAGGTTTAACAGTGTGTGGCTCCCTCTAGTGGATGTTGTGGAGTATTCTGTTGTCTTTGCTCCAAAGGTTTTTGTACAGAGTTTTGGTGTTTCCTGTCACTGTGGGCTGCAGAGCACAGTAGTACACAGCAGAGTCAGACAGCTGAAGCTTCTGGATCTTCAGAGGAACTGATCTGATGCTGGAATCCAGTGTGGATGAAAATCTCTCCTTGAACTCATCTGCTGTCTTTCCATCATCCCTGCTGACACGACTCAGGATGAATTTGGGGCTGTTGTTTCCATCCTGTTTGTACCAGAAGAGATAATTACTAGTTCCACTGCTCTCATACTGACAGTAAAGTGTTACTGTGCCTCCTGCAGCAGCAGTCTCTTCTCCTTTTGCTTGCAGCACGTTGTCTTTTTGCGCTCTGCATTCTGTAAAACACCAACAAACAGTATCAGTGTGCTGTTAAAGAATCATGTCAATGTTGGATTGATATCAAAGAAACAGAGTTGTGTTCATACCGAGGCACATAGCAGCCAGCAGCACTGAGATGAACAGAGGCGTCATATCTGCAGTGTAGAGTAACTGTGAGCTACAGCAAGTATAAAGAAGCTGTGATCTCTCTGTTTAGTCTTCATCAACACTAAGTTGGTGGATTAGAAGGAGGAGCCTGATCACAGTGACAGGACTCATTCACAGCCCTGTGTTATTCCCCCTGCTGACAGCTTTACACTCAGCACGTCTTTCTGCTGCTCTGCTTTGTTTATGTTCCAGGAAGCAGGTTTAACTTACAAAAGTGTCGAAAAAGAAAGAAATCATTCATGGAGCTCAAAGAGCAGAGCCTCCATTATAATCCAGTTACCTGAAGAATATGAATGTGTGTCAGTGCAGATCATGACGTTTATCTTAAAAAACAGAAGACAAAGAATAAAAGAATCTTCAGGCACACTTAAGTCTGTTGAAGCTGCTTTCTGGAATACGACCCGATTGAAAGGAAAGGAGAGCAGCAGTCATAGAAAATCACTGAAGATGTGTTGAATTTGAGACCAAGACCAACTCCAGACTGAGACAGAGTCCAGCCTCTCTCCAGGAGAATGTTTCCAGAGCCCAATCTATGCATTTAGTTGAGCCCGACTATATCTAGCTGGTACTTCTCAGCCTCATGCACTAACTCAGGCTACCTCTCCACCAGAAAGGTGACACTCCATGTCCCAATTGCTAGCCAGGTATCAGTCTGCTAGGGCCTTCGCTCCTGGCCGCCACCCGGCACACATTGCACCCGACCCCTACGGTGCTTCCTGCTGGTGGTGGGCCTCAGGAGGATATGCCCATGTCCCTTTTTTTCGGGCTGTGCCCAGCAAGGCCCCATGAACTAAGACCTGGCCACCAGATGCTCGCCCTCGGGCACCCTCACAGGGCCTCCAGGACAGGGCTCTGGTAACTCTATCCCAGGCATTTCATTTACTTGTTACTACCACACACCAAATCCGGTCATTCAGTAACGCACTGAAGTGTTTGACTGACTAAAGTTTGTTTCTATATTTTGGTGGTGTTAACCTGGGATGGGAATCGAGAATCTGATCTCTCCAAAACTGATTCCCAGTAGTCCAGTTCCTTGAAATTGTTAGTCGATCCCACTTATCTGTTGTTGCATTACACTACAATCAGCTGATTTCAGTTTGTGTGCTAGAGGAGGAAATGGTGGTGCAGTCTGCAGTGTGGATATGCACATTACTTTTATTTTTATTGCACAAAAGGAAAAGAACACAATGGCATAGTGGAAACCACATCCAGGACAGAAACAGCTGCATTATGCCACTAACACAATCTCAGCTCCTTTCAAGCCCCTGCACAGACAGCATGCTAACTAAGCTAGCCAAGAATCCAGTGCGATGCTAAAGCAACTGTAAGTGAATGCTGACCCCAGCCCAGCAGCCAGACCCTGAACTTTAACAGGTGAACTGATGAGCAGTCAGGCTGCAGCCTCTGTTTTCTACAGTAGAATCACTGTGGTGATCACTTTGAAGTCTCTTTGTGCTGGTTTTCATCTTTGCTTTGTGCTGTTGGCTTTGTGTTCATACCTAAATGTAACTCAAATTTAAACGTGGTTTTGATAAAATGTGCCCTGATAGAAAAAAAAACTAAGAATTGTTCATTTTAACAGTTATACTTGGTTGAATAAACCATATATTCAGCAGTTAAAGGGTTAACTTTTCTGAAGCACGCATGCACTGCTCTCAGCCAATGAGCTGCTGCAAAAGGGTGCATTCCACAGGAAGATATGTCTGTGAAGGTTCTCAGTCATCCAGGTCAACGTAATCTAAGGAGCTTGGAAAGAAAAGCGTCTGGACTTCTTTAAGTTGCTTGAAGACGTTTCACCTCTCATCCGAGAAGCTGATTAAATCTGGGACTCTCCACCATTTGACTCTAGAACTGAAGAAGCTTCTCGGATGAGAGGTGAAACGTCTTCAAGCAACTTAAAGAAGTCCAGATGCTTTTCTGTCCAAGCTCCTTAGATTCCACAGGAAAGAGTAGGAGAGAGGAGGTGGTCATATCGAGAATAAGATTTGGACATACTGGTTTGAACACTACACTATTCATGATAGGGATTCATAATACAGTAAAATGTGACTACTGTGGAGAAGAGAAAACGAAAGGACATGTTATATTACACAGTCAGAAGTATCAGGTGGAGAGAAGACTGACTGAAAACCTCAGTAATATGAAAATGAAAGTAGATCTTATTGATTTACTGCAAAAGGAATCTAGAAGTAAAAGTCATCAGGTCTTATTCCTTTTTTTTAAAAGAGTGTAAATTGCTTGGGAGGATTTGAGTTGTTTTCTTTTTTTGTTTTGTTTTTTTGAACAATGTTCCAGTCACACTCCAGACCAGTACGTGGCGGTAATGCACCATTCAGTTGTTTGAAGAAGAGTTGCTGTGTCCAAATTCAGGGGAAGGATGCTCCGAAGAATCCTACCTACATAGGTAGGATTCTTCGATGGCCGCAAAGAATGGAAGAGAGCGGCTGTGAAATTGGACAGCCTTCTAGCCTTCGTTCAAGTCCGCCCTTACTTCCATGCTTTTCCGGTTGCTAGCACCTGTTAAGGTAAAATATATATTCTTAGTGTTTATTTTCTGATTATTTTGTTTATGTATTTTTATAAAAGGCCAGCTTTGACTCACAAACCAATTGCTTAGCCAGACTGGAGTTGTGCAGAACAGGAAGTCTTGTGCTCCAGAGGCAGTACATTAAATACAGGAAACAGATGCAGACAGAAAATGTGGAACTAAGCAACACACACACACACACACACACACACACACACACACACACACACACACACACACACACACACACACACACACACACACACACCAAGTAGGGGCAGAGGTAAAGACTTGTTTTGATCAAAACTGTGTGGCATGTAAGTGTGCTAAAATAACATGAGGAGCTAAGGTGCAGACGTTTTTGCAGCTGTAGGGCAGACATGTAGTATTGAAATAGATCAAGTGACGGTTTAGTAGAGGAGGGAGCAGATTATAACATAGATGATATGCTGGTAATGCTTTGGATCTGCAGAGGCTTAGACTTGCACATCTCCTTTTCCGGAAATGAATAAATAAAAGAAAGAAAGCACGACAGCTGCAACAAAAATCCCAGGCCACTTTGAACTTGCTGTCCCCTTACACACACACACACACACACACTCCCCTGGACTTTTGGATGTTTTACTTTAAGGACTTTCACGGACTCTAGGTACAGTGGGTATGGAAAGTGTTCAGACCCCCTTAAAATTGTCACTCTTTGCTATATTGCTGCCATTTGCTAAAATCATTTAGGTTCATTTTCCCTCATTAATGTACACACAGCACCCCATATTGACAAAAAAACCCACAGAATATTTGACATTTTTGCAGATTTATTAAAAAAGAAAAAGTGAAATATCACATGGTCCTAAGTATTCAGACCCTTTGCTCAGTATTTAGTAGAAGCACCTTTTTGATCTAAAACCATGAGTCTTTTTGGGAAAGATGCAACAAGTTTTTCACACCTGGATTTGGTGATCCTCTGCCATTCCTGCTTGCAGATCCTCTCCAGTTCTGACAGGTTCGAGGGTAAACGCTGATGGACAGCCATTTTTAGGTCTCTCCAGAGATGCTCAATTTGGTTTAAGTCAGGGCTCTGGCTGAACCATTCAAGAACTGTTACGGAGTTGTTGTGAAGCCACTGCTTCGTTATTTTATTTATTTATTTATTTTTAATGAAAAAAACAAAAACAGCAAAAAAAAGAGAAAAACAAACAAACAAACAAACAAACAAACAAACACAATACGCACTGACAATAACATAATGGCACAGTGAAACCCTCAGATCTGCCCGGTCTGGGGGAGTTCCCCTCCACCTCTTTACAGGTCCCATGTCATCAGGTTTTTGCTAACGTCCACGCAGCACTTTACAGTCCATCCCTGATGATATTCGGAAGGGTATTTCCAGTCTCTTTTATGAGCTGCCTTCTAAAAAACAGTGACCACGTCCTTAGCAGGCCTTCCTTCTTCCAGTAGTTGCGTGAAAATACTTAGTTAAGCTCTGGTTATATAACCCACCACCCATCATCCCACATTACCACCTTCAACAAATCTCTCCCACTTCCTCCAATTTTTATGAAATTGGTCCATTTTGAGATTAAAAAAAATGTAAGTTTTTCCATTCTATATATTTCCTCCATTATTCCTATCTTTCTTTGTTGGGGCTCTTTTTCTCCAGCCACCTCCTGGTAAGCGCTTTTTGCCCACTCCCAACAGGATGTTTATCAAATATTTGTCCCTTAAGGAGGCTGCTGACGGGATATCGCCCAAATACACAGTACAGAAATCCAAATTTAATTTGAGACCAGTCACCAAGTAAATTGATTCGACCACTTCACTCCAGTATGGTTGGATTATTGGGCATTTCCAAAATATATGAAAATGATCTGCCATGTTTTCCCCACAGTTTCTCCAGCAGTATCCATCTGACAGTTGACCTTTTTGTTTGTATTTTATTTTGAGTGTTATAAAAAACCTAATAAAATTTTTTCCACGTGAATTCCCTCCAATAACCCGAACTAGTAGTTTCCATCTGTGTTCTACATATATTTAACCAGCTGTCCTCTGATATGTTGATTTTAGCCTCCGTCTCCCATTTAATTTTAATATAATTGGTTGATTGATCCTTAAATGATTGTAAGTTCCAATAAAGTTTAGCAATCAATTTATTTTTAATCTGACCTTTATAAGCTTCTTTTATAACGGGGCCTTCACTATGTTCTTCTGTAGTTTTTATATTACTATTGAAATAGGACCTGACTTGGACTCCTTCGTTATTTTAGCTGTGTGCCTAGGGTCATTGTCTTGTTGGAAGGCAAGCCTTCAGCCCAGTCTGAGGTCCTGAACACTCAGGAGAAGGTTTTCGTCCAGTATCTCCCTGTACTTGGCCACATTCATCTTTCCCTTGATTACAACCAGTCGTCCTGTCCCAGCAGCTGAAAAACACCCCCACAACATCAGAGTCAGAGAGACTTTATTTATCCCCAAGGGGCAATTAAGATAGATATCTTGCCGACCATACACACAATACACAAACAGCATATTGGGGAGACAGATCAGGCTAGGTAGCACTGGCCGGTCGACCGCACGACCAAACAATGGGAAATGCACAACATGAGGAAAGACAAGGAGAAAAAAGAACTCCCCTCAGACTGAGAATCAGTTTGGGAACAGAAAAAAACACCTCAGCACATGAATCATCACATCTCACAGCATAGAAGACATAAGCTTCGAAGGCATTTGGAGGGGTGAGTGTAGGTCTGTGTCAGTGTACATGTGTATGTCTGTGTGTGTCTGTGTGCTCCATGAGAAAGTGTCCCTTCACTTGGTTAAGCAAAAGTCAACAATCTTCAGTCAACGCAGGTGGCCTTGAAGGAGGGAGGAGAAAGTCACAACAACAGTCTTGTTATCTAAGTGAGATACATCATACAAACATGATGCTGCTACCACCATGCTTCACTGTTGTATTGGACAGGTGATGAGCAGTGCCGGTTTTTCTCCACACATACCGCTTAAAATTGAGGCCAAAAAGTTCTATCTTGGTCTCGTCAGACAAGAGAATCTTATTTCTCACCATCTTGGAGTCCTTCAGGTTTTTTTTAGTAAACTCCATGTGGGCTTTCATGTGTCTTGCACTGAGGAGAGGCTTCCATCGGGCCACTCTGCCATACAGCCCCAACTGGTGGAGGGCTGCAGTGATGGTTGACTTTCTACAACTTACTCACGTCTCCCGAATGCATCTCTGGAGCTCAGCCACAGTGATCTTTGGGTTCTTCTTTACCTCTCTCACCAAGGCTCTTCTCCCTCGATAGCTCAGTTTGGCTTCGTGTGAGGCAGAGATGGCTGATTTCACATGGAGGGCCAGTGCTGTGAACTGAAGCTAATTAAACCATTTAAACAACAGACAAATATGTGTAATAATTACTAACAATTACTAACACTGATCAGAAAAAAGAAGGGAAATACCTCCAACATGAACAGACATTTGACCACACATCATGTGCATGTAATGTCTTTGATACGCCGCGTAAGGAATCAAATCTATCTATCTATTTTCTGTGTTGAGCACAGGTCATGCGCTGTCCATGGTACTGAAAACTGAGAGTAGGACAGTCATGTTTTCACTAAATATGAAAGAAAGCATCATCATCTGATGTGAGGAGTTTTAAAAATTAGTGAATTTATTTTGTTGCCACCCAAACAACAGAAGAAGTTGACAACATGTAAATCAAACTCTCAGAGGAGCGAGGATTGAACCCTGTGGTACACCACAAGAATTTACAGCCTGACAGACCAACATGGAAACTTGTTTAGTAAACGTGGGTTTGAAACACCACAGTCATTAAGTATTTTTACTAAGATATTATTAACAGCGTAATTATTTTCAAAGATTTTGAATATTTAATCCATTTGACACTATTTAAGTGTAATTAAATGTCAATTTTACTTCATGCAGTGATTGATTGTGAAGTTTTGTATTTGAGTATTTACTAGAAGCAACATCACACCACATTGTTGTTTCCTCTATAACGTCTGTGAAGGTTCTCAGTCATCCAGGTCATCGTAGTCAAAGGAGTTTGCAAAGAAAAGCGTCTGGACTTCTTTGAGTTGCTTGAAGACGTTTCACCTCTCATCCGAGAAGCTTCTTCAGTTCTAGGGTCAAATGGCCGAGAGTCCCAGATTTAAACCCAGTGGGAGTATCCCCCCAAGGAGGGACAAAGGACCTCCTTGGGGGGATACTATTTCTGAACCCTCTTCCTCTGCAGAATCCTCCCCAGTGTTTCTGTACTCAAACAGACGAGGGTCCTTTGTCCCTCCTTGGGGGGATACTCCCACTGGGTTTAAATCTGGGACTCTCGGCCATTTGACCTTAGAACTGAAGAAGCTTCTCGGATGAGAGGTGAAACGTCTTCAAGCAACTCAAAGAAGTCCAGACGCTTTTCTTTGCAAACTCCTTTGACTTTCCTCTATAACTTCTTATTCATAACTGTCTCATGAGTTATTTTCTTATTTACTTAATGTCACAACACAGACAAATATTCACATTTTTTGGATGAATCTGTGAAAAATGAAAAGATAAAAGATTGACATAAGAAAATCAATGAGGAGATTCTCAAAGAAATATTAGCTTGAAAATGGGAATTTTAATTAAATGTGAGAACAAAAAGTTCTTACTGTTTGAATTTTATACAAAAAAAATTCTGCAAAGGAATAAAAACTGAGCTGAAGACTTTTAGCTTCATGTGAGAGATTTTAGCTTAAAGAGATAAACCTCTGTTACTCTGTTTATTTTGCTTCTGCTGCATTTTTGCATGTCCTCATCCACTAAATATAAAATAGTGTAAATGAGCAGCTTTCGATGTTTGACAGTTTTTATTGTGTCTGAACGTTCCTACAGTTGGTTTGTGGTTGATGTGGATTTGCTGCTCATGTGAATCCTCCCACAGTGTTTCATTAGCAGCTGTAACCACAGTGACTCTGATAAAACAGGAATTAGCAGAATCCATCTGATATGAAGCTGTGCTTTGAATACCACTTCCCTCCTCTTTGAAGAGTAGTCAGATATCTGTGTTCAGGTTTTTGTACAGCCTCTTCTACACTTTGTATCACTGTGTTTCTAGAGCACAGTAGTAGAGAGCTGTGTCTGCCAGGGTTAGGGCTGTTATGCTCAGAGTAGTTGATATAGAAGATGTTTGGGTTTTATAACGTTTATCAGGAATATACTCAGATGTGCCCCCCTTTCCTCTTTTCCAGAGTATAAACTGAGGAGCCTGAAGGTCAGAATCATGTCTGTACCAGTGAAGCCAAGCATCACCTGCATCTGTCTCATAGTTACATGTGAGTGTGACAGATTTTCCTTCTGTTTTAGTGACTTCAGTTTGTTGAGGAGTGATTGAGTCTCCAGCTGTGAGTCCTGGAAAAAGAAAGAAGAAAAGTAGTGAAATGCAGTCTGTATATCTGCTTAATGCAGCAGCTTCAACTAAACTTTAATCCCTGTTCTTAAACTCACCTATAATGTGAGATAGAAGCAAAAAGAGGTGCAGCAACATGTCTTTGGAGTTATTAAAGCCAGACAGACAGCACATGAACAATGTTCTTCCACTGCAGCACAATGACCAAGGTTCAGTGGGCGGGGCCAATTACATTTTGACATCATAGTTTCAGTTCATCTCAGCCAATCAAATAGTTTTGTGCTTCTACAGCAGCTCTGTCTCTGATGTTTCCTGCTTCGTTTCTCTGTCGTCTTTGTTATCAACCCAAAGACAAAAACATATGTGAACTGCTTCACTCTTTCCAGTCATGTCAAGTCTTCCAAAGTTTTCAGTGAAATGATGACTGCTGTATCTTACACAATCCATTTTACATCTTTTGCGAGATACATAGATAAATGCACATCACTGTGAGGAGGGAGGAGGGAGCACTTTTCACTGTGTGCAAACACATGGACCCAAATGTTCCCCATCACTGAGCTCTTTAAGTATATTAAGGGTTTGACATGAACAGAATTTTTAACAAAACAGAATTTCTCTTGGTTATGATTAGAGACAAAAAAGGCGAACAATGAATTTAAATCAAAACTAAAATTGAAAAGAACAAAGTTAACAGTAATAAGTTAAATCATCTCATCTAAATGAAAGTATGGAGCACCAGAACATCTGATTTAATAGACAATAGGCCAAATATTTAACATCTGAATATAATAAAAATTTATTAGTGGTCCGATAAACAGTAATAATAATTAACAAATATTTTATTCAGGCATTACTTTGTGAGTTTCTTTGTATTTAAACTGTGTGAAAACACATTTCTTTTATTTATTCTGAACTCACCAAATCCAAACAGCAACTGCTTTTATAAAAATGAGTTTAAAAATGTCATCTGAGTCTGCGGTGCCGATCAGTTTAAGGAGGCAGTGGATTCAAGATAGGAATCATGGTGAAGTTCAATGTAAGAAAACCATTGAGCTCATTTCAAAACAGAAAACTTAAAATTCAAACGATAATATATGTGATTTTCTTGTTTTTCATGGGTGTAGAAAAAACATTGTTTTCAGCTGGAAACTGATTTGAAACAGAGAGAAATCTTCGACAGCGGAACAGTTAAAGGTAAATGCCCTCTGCCGGAACAACAACCGTGTGACACCAAAGGCGCGTGTGACAGTGGCTGTGTCCCAATTCAGGGTCTGCACGCTTGAAGTACGCATTTCAAGTGCGATTACGTCACCGCCACGCGACGACGGCTGTCCCAATTCAAAGTGCACTTCAAATGCATACTCCAAATGCGCCGTCGATTTCCCCAAATATCAAGCGTGGTCCGTGCACGCCAGGGGCTCCATATATCCCACAATCCATAGCGCGGCGGTGGGTGTGGATAATTTTGCCGCAAAATACGGCAGAAGGGAGCGGACGAAGAGTGAACTGTCAAAAGTAAGTACTGAATATTATGTCACTTATTTATGTGCGAATGTTTAAGAACATTAAAACATTACTGTTGGCCACATGTCGGGAAAGTTATGTGACATTAGTGATGTTTGTACTTTAAGCGGTAACTTGGTTTTAAAGCCTCTACTTCTAAATACATATATAGTTGACCTTAATCTTACAGAGAATGTGATGATTTTATGGATAATTAAAGTCAGTCATATATCCACAAACACAACAAGCTGAAAGTCAGTGATGCTGCTCGGTTTGCAGTCCTGAATATGACGGCACAAGCAGGATTCACTGCACTGTTAATGTTAGCTATGTTATATTGCTGCCTCTGTTCGGTGGTGTCGAGCCAAACGGACTTTAACGTGTGTTTGAACGAGCTGACGGTTCACTCGTTAAGCTGAAAGAAAGATGCTTTAATCACAGGAGTCACACATGTGTCCACTGGACCATCTGGGAACTCTTCTTGTTTAGCACTCGTAATAACACAAACACTAAATCCTCCTTCTCTTGTGCTGTTTTGTAGCAGTGTGTACACCTGAGACTGTCACCTGTCTGTCCTGCACTCTCTCTCTGTTTCTTTCTCTCTGATTGTGGAATAAAAGTATGAACATGTATTTATAAGTTACACTTGTGTTTGAACCTGCAGCTTATCACACATTTGATTTCCATGTGTGACAACTGCAAGTGTCCAGAGTGAGGACAGACTGAGGGACCCACTGCTGCACATCATCTGTGAGGCTTTGCACCCTGATGATCCACCAGGACAAACTCAGCAGTGTGTGAGGAAGAGGAGGAGGAAGAGCCAGCAGCAGCTGACAGATGGAGAGAATAGACAGACTGTTCCCTGTTTGTGAAGGAGTGCTAGGAAAGTTTAACATAACTAATTGTCTGTCCTGAATCAGTCTTATTAGGTAATGTTCAAATAATGTTATCATCCCAGTGTTTTCAGTGTGGGAGAAAGTACTCAGGGCCTTCAAGTTACACACTATGAAAGGCAGCAACAAGTTTAATATTCAGAAACCTAAAGTATGTATCAGCAGCAGAAGGAGCTAAAAATAAATGTTTGTTTCAGTTCTATGAAGCTTTGAGTATTTTGGATTAGTAGCACTGCTGTGTTTGTTGCTGTAATTGTTTATATGCTTTATATATTCTGAGGTAAGTTGATCTATAGTGTTACATCATATTCTATAAGGATGTTATGTGTTTGTAGACTTTCTGCCCAGTTTGACCCATTTAGCAGAAGTCAGCCTGTTTAAGGCTCTGATATCTATTCTGTATGACTTAAAGCAGTTATGACATGGTCTGATTTTCTCACCCAATAAAGGAATATTTCATATATCAGTCTGATCTTCATTCTATCAGAAACAGTTATCACAGCTCGTACATTTTCTTTTTACACATATATGTAAGCATTGAGCCAAATTTAGTAATGCCAACATATTAAAAGAACAATGTTTGTCTCTTATATATAATACATCTGTATATACACTGTCAGAGATACTTGTCTTTGAGTGAAGATTTAAGGTGATAGGAAATATAAATAACTGCAACTTGCATCTTTGACCCAGAGTTCAAGCTCATATATAAAAAAACACCCAGCACGCCCCTGCGGGCGGTTTATCCTTCAAGCTCGGGTCCTCTACCAGAGGCCTGGGAGCTTGAGGGTCCTGCGCAGTATCTTAGCTGTTCCCAGGACTGCGCTCTTCTGGACAGAGATCTCCGATGTTGTTCCCGGGATCTGCTGGAGCCACTCGCCTAGCTTGGGAGTCACCGCACCTAGTGCTCCGATTACCACGGGGACCACCGTTACCTTCACCCTCCACATTCTCTCAAGCTCTTCTCTGAGCCCTTGGTATTTCTCCAGCTTCTCGTGTTCCTTCTTCCTGATATTGCTGTCATTCGGAACCGCTACATCGATCACTACGGCCGTCTTCTTCTGTTTGTCTACCACCACTATGTCCGGTTGGTTAGCCACCACCATTTTGTCCGTCTGCATCTGGAAGACCCACAGGATCTTAGCTCGGTCATTCTCCATCACCCTTGGGGGCATCTCCCATTTTGACCTCGGGACTTCCAGGTTATACTCGGCACAGATGTTCCTGTACACTATGCCGGCCACTTGGTTATGGCGTTCCATGTATGCCTTGCCTGCTAGCATCTTGCACCCTGCTGTTATGTGCTGGATTGTCTCTGGGGCATCTTTACACAGCCTGCACCTGGGGTCTTGCCTGGTGTGATAGACCCCAGCCTCTATGGATCTTGTGCTCAGAGCTTGTTCTTGTGCTGCCATGATTAGTGCCTCTGTGCTGTCTTTCAGTCCAGCTTTGTCCAGCCACTGGTAGGATTTCTGGATATCAGCCACCTCCTCTATCTGCCGGTGGTACATACCGTGCAGGGGCCTGTCCTTCCATGATGGTTCCTCGCCTTCCTCCTCTTTCTTGGGTTTCTGCTGCCTGAGGTATTCACTGAGCACGCTGTCAGTTGGGGCCATCTTCGTGATGTATTCGTGGATGTTTCTTGTCTCATCCTGGACTGTGGTGCTGACACTCACCAGTCCCCGGCCCCCTTCCTTCCGCTTAGCGTACAGCCTCAGGGTGCTGGACTTGGGGTGAAACCCTCCATGCATGGTCTTGTCTTTATGTCAGTGGCTTCTATCTCCTCCTTTGGCCAGCCTATTACCCCAGCAGGGTACCTGATCACGGGCAGGGCGTAGGTGTTGATGGCCCGGATCTTGTTCTTACCGTTCAGCTGACTCCTCAGGACTTTCCTGACCCTCTGCAGGTACTTGGTGGTTGCAGCTTTCCTAGCGGTCTCTTCATGGTTCCCATTCGCTTGCGGGATCCCCAGGTACTTGTAACTGTCCTCTATGTCTGCAATGTTGCCTTCTGGTAGTTCAATCCCCTCAGTTCTGACTACCTTCCCTCTCTTTGTTACCATCCGACTACACTTCTCCAGTCCGAATGTCATTCCAATGTCATTGCTGTATAGCCTGGTAGTGTGTATCAGTGAATCGATGTCTCGTTCACTCTTGGCATACAGCTTGATGTCATCCATGTACAGGAGGTGGCTGACAACCGCTCCGTTCCGTAGTCGGTATCCGTAGCCAGTCTTGTTAATGATCTCACTGAGGGGGTTCAGGCCTATGCAGAACAGCAGTGGGGACAGAGCATCTCCTTGGTAGATCCCGCACTTGATGCATTCCAGTATCCAGCTGTGGGGCATTGAGTCATAGGCCTTCTTGTAATCAATCCAGGCTGTGCACAGGTTGGTCAGTCTGGTCTTGCAGTCTCGGCTGACTGTTCTGTCTACCAGTAGCTGGTGTTTTGCGCCTCTGGTATTCTTGCCAATCCCTTTCTGTGCCCGCTCATGTATTGACCCATGTGCCTGTTCATCTTAGCCGATATGATGCCTGACAGGAGCTTCCATGTAGTACTGAGGCAGGTTATTGGTCGGTAGTTGGATGGGACCGGTCCTTCTTGGGGTCCTTGGGGATCAGGACCGTCCGACCTTCGGTTAGCCATTCCGGTGTCTCTCGTTAACTAGCAGCTGGTTCATTTGTGCTGCCAGACGCTCGTGGAGTGCAGTCAGCTTCTTCAGCCAGTAGGCGTGAACCATGTCAGGGCCTGGTGCTGTCCAATTCTTCATACTGGAGACCCTTTCTTGGATGTCTGCCACTGGAGACCCTTTCTTGGATATCTGCCACTGTGATGGTTACTGGACCCTGTTCAGGGAGGTCGCTATGATCTGCCCTCAGATCCACTAGCCACTGAGCATTGCCGTTATGGGTTGTGTCTTTCTCCAGTATTGCTCCGTCTCCAGCCTTGGTGGTGCTGTTCTGTTATTATTGTTCCCTTGCCACTGAGAGTACACTGTGGAGAACAGCTGGTTTATTCTCCTGCCTTTATTCTCTCTGGTGTACCTCCTCAAGCGGCTGGCCAAGGCTGTGAGTCTTTGCTTGGCAGTTTCCAAGGCCTCAGGTATGGACAGCTTGCTGTATTTCTTATGCACCTTCTTTGTCGCGCCTTTCTGCAACTCCGTTAGTTGGCTAACCTCCCTTCGTGCTACTTTGATCTTGCCCTCTAGCCTCCTTCTCCATGGAGGGTACTCGAAGTACGCATCACGCCGAGAACGCGAAAAAGTCCCGGATGTGTTCTCGATCCGCCCATTTTATCGAGCATGCATCGGTGTAGACTTGGGACAGCTATATATCCCAGAATGCATTTCGTCCAAAACTCAACAGCGGACTCCCCGCACATCGCCCCCCGCTCGCGGTCCTCTCACTACTCAGGTTAAAGAAACTCCAGCAGCTGTCTATAGTATTGAGTGTCCACTAGAATAGAAATAAAAGCGTTCTAACATCTCACCTGCTTGTTTTTATTAAGGTATGTACACGTATGTACATGTACACTATTTTTATTAATAGAGGTTTCACTACTGAGGTTAAAAATGATATATAAGTCACTTAGATCACTTCTAAATGTTAATGTTTGGTTTATTTCAGTGTTTTATTTGTTCCTGAGTAAACCGGTTTGGCTGTGATTAAAGTTAAGCTTCATATCATGTTACTCACAGTTAAATTAGGAGGGGCGGCAGTAAAACTCCGGACCTGTGACATCATCACGCACGCTGGTGTTCCGACTGTACAAATCACAAGTCCGTGCTCGCGTTCTCGGCGGGTACGTACTCACCGAGAACGCGAGTACGTACTCGCGTACTTGGGCATTGATAAACGGCCATTGACTGTAGAAAACATGGACGACGCCACAGCTCCCCAAAAATGAAGCCAAAATGTCTCTATCGCCCCCTGGTGTCTGGCTGCAGTATAGGTCATAAACCCCGCCTCCTCCATGTTAGCGGATGGGACTGGGGTCAGAATAAAATAAATTTATTCTCCTTAGATAATTTTTTTCCAAAGAATCTTTCTTTTGTTATCAATAGTTCTCATCATGCTGATTGATGTCCAAGGGGTCTCCTTTCCCATAAGTTTGATTCTAATTCCTACAGCGGCGATGTTAAATTGGGGTGAAACGTCATCATAGCAGCTTTGACTGGCAGCTGCAGTCACGGAGAAACTTGCGTATCTGTGTTCGGGAATAGCAGATAGAGCGTAGGCTCTGAGAGGAGGGCCAGCGTTTACGCTACTGGCTCACGACCGAGTGTTTTAACCTGACAGCCCGAGGTGTTCTTCAGTAAACTGGACTACCCGACAGAAGGACCCGAGGCCCCGCTGCATTTTTCGGTAAGTTAATCGTGTTTGTAAGCTAATCCGTAACTACTGTCCTTAGCTATGTCCTGAGACCTAGCTAGCTAAAATGAGCACTCGGCTGTCAGGGTTCGTTTAGCTAATCTGTGCAGGTGAATGAACTTACTAAAGAAATTAAGAGAAACGTTCCGGGCTAATCAGTCACTAATTACTGTTACTGTACTTTTATTACAAGTATTATACTGTAAAAGCAACAGGCTGCACCCTGCTTCAGCTCCTGTGCAGAACTGAATATCAAATATATGCAAACAGCAGCATGTTTTCAGTCTCTTGCCACATCTGTAAAGACAGTAACATTTTTTTAAAAGCTTGTACTTCAGTAACTCCTCATTAATCAGGAACTATGGATTAAAGTACTGTAGTGTACTGTAATACTGAAAAATGTAAGAGAAGAACTTCAGATCCTGAGTGTGTGAGGACAGAAGAATCAGCTTTATTTCAATTTTGAGGATAAAATTTATATCTGAGTTTGATGGTTCTGTTCTCTTTGTGATTACAGGAGCTGCCCTCAGATTCAGACCTCAGCACCACCCAGTGACAGCAGACAGATCATCCAACATGTTAACTGCAAAATGAACTGATGAAAACAGTACAAAGGTTAAAGTACCACATGTCCTGTAGTGAAAGCTGCAGCTTTATTGATAAAGTTAAAGACAAAAAAACAAAAGGATTAATCACTCATGTAACTGTGTCACTATATATCAGCATTAACAGGACCTCAGTTTGGTGTTTCACAAAGCTGCTGATCTCAGACCTGCACAGCTTCCGTTTTAAACACTTGATGTACTCAGCTGCATGAAGAGCATATGAGATTTTCTCTGGCACAATTAAATAAAACCTGATGAAGGTCAAAGGTCGTCACTTGTATGTTGAACTACAAACTTGTCATCTGGAATTCTTTCACAGTTTTCTGCAGATAGTGTGTTATTTACCATAAAGTGATTCAGAGTTATTCATACCAGAGTAACCAGAGAGGATCATATATTTTTAAATATATAACTTTCTACAGGACTGAATATAATATCTTTATGTAAAAGTCTGGAGCCTCTGGGGAGTATCCGAGTATTTATAACATTACACAAACCAAAGGTCTCCATCACAGTGTTCATGAAATGCTGGGTTTATCCATCTCCTGGATCGGGCCCTCGGGAGGAGTGCTGAAGATTTCCCTGTGAGGGAGCTGCTGGTGAAGATCATGAGTCCTGCTTGATCTATGCGATGAGCTTCAGTCTTCCTGGTGTTTCTTAAATGAAGCCTCTCTCAGTGGGTCAACAGAACTTCTGGCACAGGACAGCTGTGATGAAAGAAAAGGAAGAAGTTTCTCTAAACCTCTGGACCCAGGAAACCCAGCTTGGTCCTGATGGTCTCCCTCACTAGTTTCTCCCCAGGGTGAATGTAGCTGTTGATAAAATATGGACTCTATTATTAAATAAAAAGAACAAATTAGACTACACTACTGAAACGTTCTGCTGTTTTTTTTAAAGTCTCCATGTTACCAGGCTGTAGAGTACGGTAGAGGGCTCTGAAGATTTAAACAGTTTTAGATCCATTACACTCACAGTCTTATGTTAAAATCTCAAAGAACACATGATATTTTTGATATTAACAGTAACTCTGGGCCTCTGTAGAGTGTGCAGATGATCTCATCGCTGTCTAAAAATGGATAAAAACAAACATAAGAAGTGATGAATCCTTCAATAACACAGACTATTAGAGTAGCAGGTGTGTAGCATCGCTAACTAGCTAGCAACAAGCCTCCAACACAGTGCGTATGCTAGCGGCTAATCTAACTAACGAATTAACAACAGAGTGATTTTAGAACTATAAGATGATAAGCTGTGTGTCTTTTTTTATAACAGTGACATGGTTGTATTTACCTTAATTAAACGAGTCGTCAGTCGCGTAAACCAGCAAAAAAACTCGAGCAGCCGGGCTACGTAAAAAGTGTAGGGGGCGTGTTTGCGGTCATGTCCAGCGGGTGTTGTGGGCGGGAACGTTACACAGTCGCTCCACCTCAAGTCACTACTGCGCAGACTCTGGCTCCAAATTTGCAAGATGGCAGCCTCCACAAGCGGGATATTTTGGCTTCATTTTTGCACAATGGTAGGAGGCAGAGTCGCGTCGTCCATGTTTTCTACAGTCTTTTTTTTTTTTTTTTTTTTTTTTTTTTTTTTTTTATTAGAAAAAGATAACATACAAACAAAATGCACCATACATTATACAATCAAAGAATAAACATTCCTTACATATTAACTCTTAAACATAGGAAAAAAATATATATATAAAAATGGGGTCACATAATTTAACAGATTATTAACTCACTAAATCAAAATCTTCTACAAAGGAAACAAAAGAGCAGCCTTTTTCTTTTTAACTAAAGTCAAAGATTTGACCAACAGACTTAAGTCGTTTTTCCAGTAAGCTAGTGTTGGTTTGGTCTTAAAAAACGACATTTATGTATAAATTGTTTGCACAAAATTAATAACACATTAACACCATAATTAGCTTTCTTTTCTTTCAAAACACTCCAAACATTATCATATTTAAGGTAAATGGGGTAACTTGAATCCCCTGGAATAAAGCCAGGTATGAAAATCCAACCAAAATATTTATGTAAAATTGCACAAAAAGAATAGATGGTCCAAATCCTCCTCTTCTGTTTCACAAAATACACAATTACCAGTTTCTATTTTGAATCTATCACCAAGGAGTCTATTTGTCGGGTAAATTTTATTCAAAATTTTAAATTGGACTTCTTTCCCTTTAGGAGGTATAGGAAGGTGATATAATTAATTCTTATTTTTTCAATTTCTTCCCTTTGGAAATCTTTTAATATGTAATTACGTCTAAGTAAATTTGGAGAATAAAGACTCCTTAATGAAGATCTTAGAAACTTATTATTGCATTTAATATCACAAAATCGAATATCATCTATATATAATTGTCTTAACTTGGGGAGATGTCAGAATATATTATATCATTTACAACTATGTTTTTAAGTGACAGTGGAATGGATTTTATAACCCGATTAAATTTACTTTTAGAACATTGGATATTAAACTTTTGGCAAAAATCCTGATGTTCTAGAACATGTCCTTCCTTATCTACAAAATGGGCAATTGCCCAAACACCTTTGAAAACCAATCTTGAATAAAAATAGATTTTCTGTTTATTAGTATATATCTATTGTTCCAAATTGGGCTATTATGTGGAGTGAAATTATGTTTAAATAACATTTTCCAATAAAGAAGGACCTGTTTATGGAATTCAGAGAGTTTAATAGGTAGCTTAGTAATTTCAAAGTCACACTTTAGGAGAAAATCGATACCCCCAATGTGTTAAAGACCTTACTTGGTATAAAAAACCAAATGGAGTGTGGATTATTTAGGAAGGATTTTAACCATTTAAGTTTCAAAACACCATTCATTATATCAAAGTCAATTATGTTTCCACCACCTTCAATGTATGGTTTAACCAAATCATCTTTAGATATATAATGGCACTTATTCCTCCAAATAAAATTAAAATTCAAGCTATTAATTGTTTTAATAACTTTATTTGATATTGATAAAGAGTAAGCTGGATATATAAATCTAGATAAACTATCCATTTTGGTTAATAATATTCTTCCAAAAATTGTGATGTCTCTTTGTAACCACTTATTTAAGATTGTCTTACATTTGTCAACATTATCTGAAATATTTACTTTTTCTAAGACTTTGTGATCTTTTGAAATTGTGATACCCAAATATTTTACCTCCTGTTCACCTTTATATCGTACAGTAATTGTGAATGACACTCCTTTAACGCCAATAGTTCACATTTGTTTAAATTTAATTTTAAGCCTGAAGCTTTTGAGAATGTAGTGATTATTTGTTTTACCAGGGGAATCTGATGTTCATTTTTTAAGAAAAGAGTAGTGTCATCTGCAAGTTGACTAATTATTAAAAAATTGTCCATTATCTCAATTCCGGCAACGCTGCTGTTTTTAATTAGAATTGCAAGCATCTCCACGACCATTATGAACAACAGCGGAGAGCTTCCACACCCTTGCCTAATTCCTCTTTTAACGCTAAATCTTTTACCAGTGCCATAGCCTAACGACACAGAGCTATTTATATCATTATACAGTATATCTATTATCTTTCTAAATTTATCCCCAAATCCAAATCGAGTTAGTGTTTCTAAAATAAAAGGATGTTCTACTGAATCAAAAGCTTTATAAAAGTCCAAGAAAAGAATAAAGCTGTCATCACTAATTAGATCATTGTAGTCTAGTAAGTCTAAAACCAATCTGATATTATTATGAATGTTCCTGTCCTTCAAAAACCCTGATTGTGTCTCACTAATTATACTTGAAACCCCTTGTTTAAGCCTTGTTGCAATTGAGCTAGAGAAAATTTTATAATCTGTATTTAATAAAGTTATGGGCCTTAAGTTATCCAATTGTCGTTTATCTTTGGTCGGTTTAGGAATTAATGTAATTAATCCTTGTTTCATGCTAGGCATCAATTCTCCCTTTTCAATACTGGCCAGTATAGCTTTGAATAAAATTTCCCTTAAGTCTTCCCAAAAAAATTGGAAGAAATTAACTGTAAGCCCATCTGGACCAGGGGATTTATTAATCGCCATTTTCTTAACAGATGCATCTAACTCTTCGATTCTAAAGTCAGATTCACAAAATTCCTTAAATGATTCATCAATTTTAGGGATCAGATTATCTATTTGATCAAAAAGGCATCACAATCTGCTTGGGAGAACTGTGAGGAGTATAAATTGGAATAGAATGTATAAGTTTCATTCTCCAAAATTTTAGGGTCGTCACATTCAATGCCATCAATTAATAGGAAGATATAAAATTTCTTTTCTGTCTGCTCTTTTCTAAATTAAAAAATATGAGGAATTTCTTTCCCCTCCTCAATCCACTTGGCGCCGTGAACACAAAAAGCTCCTTCTGCTTTATTTAGGTAGAGCTGATCTAATTTAGATTGCAACTCCATAAGTTTACTCCTTTCTTGGCTATCTAGATCATCTTTACTACAGCAATAAGTAATTTCTTGGAATAATTTACATTCATATTCTCTTTGTTTTCGACTTATGTTTTTACTGAATTGAATACTAAATTCTCTAATTTTGAATTTAATGAATTCCCATTTACTGATATATCCTACAATTAAATGGTCAGCCATAATATCTTTTATAATTTTTTTGACTATGTTACAGTAATCTTCATTTTGTAAAAGTTTGGCATTGAACTTCCAATAAGTTCTTTTATTTGATTGTCTAATTTCCGATTCTAAGCATAGTTCAATAAAGCAATGATCAGAAAGAGGTGCATTTGACATCACAACTTTTACAGTGTGGTTAAAAATGTTGTCACTTCCTAGCCAATAGTCTATTCTAGATTTACAAGCTCCATTTGGTTTAAACCAGGAAAAGCTTTTCATTCCTGGATTTCTTACTCTCCAAATATCTGTCAAATTGTTGTTTATCAAAAGTTCTGTAATTAGGTTATTTTTTTGTGGTCTACCTGTCCTTGAGGGCCATCTATCAGTCCATTCATCAGGAGTCATATTCCAATCACCACCCATTAAAATATATTCCGTAGGGTATCGATCTTTAAGTTCAAAAATATTTAAAGTTATATCTTCTAACATCTTTTTATTCTGACTTTCATTATTATATCCATAAACATTGACTAAAATGAAAAACAAACTTTCAACTCTCATTACAGCAATCAACCAATGACCATTCAAGTCAGTCCGTTGTATTACAAGATCCCCAGGAAAGTTATTGAATAAGATTGCTACACCCCCCGACCTCGTTGAGCCATGGCTAAACAGGATTTTGCTGCCCCATTGGTTTGACCAAAAAGATACATCACTATCAGATGAATGAGTCTCTTGTAGAAAAATACAGTTTGATTTTGACCTTTGCAGTACAAAAATAAGGCTTTTCTTTTAACAGATTCTCTTAAACCCCTAACATTTAAAGAACCAAAACAAATGTTAACATTCAACATGAACTATAGACAGAAAATCACTCACCACGTGAAAAAAAAAGAAAAGGAAAAAAAGTACTAAATGCTGAGCTCCTCAGACCGCGAACAAGTTTCCACTATTTCAGTTTTTGTCATTTTCAGTTCTCCTGTGTGTCCTCAACTTTGCGTCCATCAATGAAGGCATGTGGACCACGAAAGTAGGCTCGTTTACCCGCACGTCAATCTTCCTCCACCAGAGGCCATAGGCGTTGTCGATCTTGTATGTCCTCCTGCGGCAACATCTCTGCAAAGCTGATGCCTTCTTGTTTGCAGATTGAAGAATCTTTGGTGCGCCTCCACAATTCTTCTTTGGTTCGCCTTTGTGTGAATAAAATAATGATGTTTCTGTTTCTGCCATCAACTCGTTTCCCTAAGCGATGAACAATATCAACGGCCTCTTCTAAGTTCAAATCAGGGGCGATCTTCTGAAGTGTTTGCAAAACCTTCACTCTAATGTTTTCGTCTTTGTCTTCCTTCACCCCTTTCAGCTTTAAGCACCACCTCATTCGGTAGCGCTCTTGTTCTCTCACTCTTCTTTTCAAGTCTTCGTTTTCTTTAAGTAGCTGTTCATTCGCATTTGTCAGTTTAACAACTTTCAGTTTGCAGTCAACTATCTCTGCAGCATTAAACTCCACAGCCTTAGCCAAGCTGGCAACCATAGCTGCACTTTGTCTGTTTTGTTCCTTGATATCATCCAGTTGTACTTCAAATTTCTTCTCAAGTCCTAGAATGGCTTCAAAAATCGTTTTATTGGAGATATCATCTTCCTTCTCTGAAGATTTTGTTCTTTTCTCATCCGGCGGTTGTTTTGATGGAGTTGGCGGCGCAGAGTCTGCTCCCCGTTCTCGCTTGTTTAAGCCCACGTTGGCAGCTTCAGTGCTAGCATAGCCATGGTCACTGACTTTAGCATGCGAAGACGTCTTAACATTGGGGTTTGACGGCACAAATTGCAGCTTTGCATTCTTAATAACCTTTTGGGCATCCATAGTTGTAATTCGAGTGGAAGGAGAATAAAGTTACTTAACAAATTTGCGGTCTTTCGGAGCTCCTGAAAAAACACGACTGTTCAAGCCGCCATCTTGGTGCCCTGTTTTCTACAGTCAATGGTGTGAACAGAGCCGAGAGTGTGGGACCGAAAGAGTCAGCTCATCACTGTGGTGTTAGCGGCTTTGCACTGACTCCCCGAGCTCTCTGTAACACTTTACATTCATTAATAAGAGAGAGAGAGAGAGAGGGAGGTGCGTTAACAGTCCCGCTCTGTCGGAGCTTTATCACGTGACACCAGGCGGACGTAAACAAAAGAAAGGCGCTAACGCCGTTAGCTTTTCTCTTGTGTGCCTGAGCAGAGACTCTTCTGTTGTGTTGTTTTATGTGAGCTGTGGCAGTAACAATGCCTTCAGTTCAGTATCTGAGAGAGTTTATCAACGAGCGACTAACTGCTGCTGCTGAACAAATATTCTTGGAGTTTGAAAAAACGATCGTCCAGTACGAGGAAGAGATCGACCGTCAGCGCAGACTGCTGGATATCACCTGGAAACCCCAAATCAAGCTGCACAGGACAGGTGAGTGTCCCTCTGAGGGAGGATCCTAATCACAGCTCTGCGGGACATTTCTGATTGTGAGGGTTAATAAAAACTCAACTGCATCTTTTGCATCCCTGCTGGTGTTACAGATTAACTGGTGACGATCAATGTTGGGTTCATTTAGAGAGAAAAGAAAAATATGCTCAAAGTAGATTTTCTTAAATGTATTAAGCAGTTGAAGGCTCAAGTTAAAAAAATACAATAAAACAAAACAACTGCTTCGCTTAGGAGGCCCAAACAAACAAAGAGCCCCACTCCCAGACAGTAAACGCTTTTTATTATGTGTGATAAACAGGACAGTATGGTGATTAGTCAAAAGTTGGAGGAAAGCCACCGTCCTCTTTATTAGAGCAGGGCGATATGACCAAAAATATTTATCATGATATACATTTGAAAATTTGCCATAACAATATAACTGACTATATAATTGATACTAGACAAAGTACTTTACCACTCCACAACTTTATTAGTGCAAAAATAAAGGCCGACATATCCTCAACATAACCATGTATAATATCCACAAAACTTAAAAAGAGGTTATACACACACAATACGGTAATATTATGTTGAAGCACAGTAGTATCACTCCGCGAGGCTCCTGCCTACGGTAGCCGTAATGCTCCGACAATCCATCAAGCAGTGCGGCTTCGTAGTTTAGCAAAGTCGTACTAAAACTTTTGACAGATTTTCGTGTACCACATAAAATCGTTTCGAGGTCAGTAAACACAACCAGAGTTCATACATAAGGCACACGGGATTATAAGGGGCGCTGACGATTTTCAGAAAAATCAAAGGATTGATTTTAAGTGTGCCGTATTTTCCAAAACACACGGTAATAACGACGGCCCGCTAGCATGCGCTACCAAAAATAGTGCTTTGTTGTGTATCTGACGGACGAAAGCTAAACCAGTTCCACACCACTGAAGTTGCAGCATTTTTACAAACCAGTTCTGGTTCATCCGTTTCATTCAAGGATCCGCTTTCGCCCTTCTCATTCTCCGTCGCCGCCATGCTTTTTCCACCATGTGCGTATGAAAACAAAGGCACTGCGCATGCGCGTCTTACCCATATTCTTTCGTGATATTTCATTTCCTTATCGTTGCCCAACATTATACTGGTATTACTGTGAACGCTATGATATGGCCCAGCCCTACTCCTTATTTGGCTGAAATCCAGCACTTCGGCTCACATTTCTTCTTCTGCAGTTTTCTGAGCATCTCCTTAGGTGGAGACGCCACTTCACCCCTCTGCCAGTGATTAACTGGTGTCATGAATAAACTGGTGACCGTCAAACAGATGTGTGGTAGATTTGCTTTTCAGGAGCCGCTACTGACAAACCAGCAAATAAACACTGAATATCTCACCTGAGACATTTGAGATTAATTTGTGTCTTTTCTCTGGAAATGAATTCAATTTGAAATTATTTGAAATGGTGGTTTAGTGAGTTTGTATATAACATTTGTGTAATTGTGGTCACCTGGGACAATCATGTACTGTTTGTCAGAAACACTTGGGGCCAAAATAGATAACTGATCGTCACAGCTAGTGAGAGTTGGTAGTTAGATACGGTCTGTACAAGTTTGGTTAATTTAACAAACATTTGTGAGGAGACGGGAGTTACAGTAGTTAGACAATGATCGATAAGCAACAGAGCCAGTGTGACTGAGTAGATCTCCTGAAAGTGAGTGGATTTAAGAAAGTGAGTGGCTCAGGTGTGCCAGTTGGTGTGTCATGTGTGTTTTTTGAGTTTTGAGGTGAGTTGGCTTTAAAACATCAACTTTCTAAGTTGAGAATATTCATAATTTAATTTCCAAAAATTGCATATGATGGTTATATTGTAGCTGGATCTGCTGAAGTATCACATAGTAGCTGCAGCAGTCTCAAATGGAGTCCTGTCCAGTGCCATAGCATACAGCCAGATTAACTTGTAACACATCTGCACCTGGATCTATCACCATGCTGAGTAAGGACTGAGTGGCTGCACTTACACCTGGAGCATTCAAAACGACCCACAAACATCATGTTGAAAGATGCGGTGCCAGCAATGGATTGACTAAAACAGGCCATTAAGCAAAGACAACAAGAATCATTTTTTCTGTTTATTTAAAATGCAAAACATCTGCACTCACTGCACAAGGAAAGTCAACGCACACTGCGCGCTACCGCCTTCTACAGTAGGTTCATTCAATCTGGAAAGAGAGAAATTTTGTGTTGTCACGGTCACACGGTCTAAAGTCGGGTTGTTGAATGAAGAAACTGCGCTTAGGAGGTTTAGGAGGCTGCCATGTGTAAATGTGCAGTTACTGCAGATTTGTGTGCACAAGTCTTATCTGTGTGTACCGTGATATGGCCCAGCCCTAAGACAAAGCACTGTGCCCAGTCTGAGGCTGGCAGTCAGTGTTTATTCAAGTACAATACACCGTGACCATTATAGCTAGCATACAAAGACACCATAGGATGTAACGCTCTGCTGTTTGGGATGTTTGTCACAGACTCCTCCAGCTGCTGCGTCACCCACAAATGTTTGTTAAAATAATCAAGCTTGTGTAGTAGGCAGTGTTGAGGAGTAACGGAATACATGTACCTGCGTTACATATTTAAAATACCAAATATGAGTAACTGTATTCCGTTACAGTTACCGTTTAAAAAGGTGGTATTCAGATTACAGTTACTTTGTTGAAATAAGTGGATTACACGACGGCTTAGAGCTTTTTATTGTCAGTGTGCAGTTTCTTGCACAGCGAATTTGGGTAGCTGGACCACAAAAGTTCAAAAGTAAGAAGAGGAAACACTATACAAGGAGGGGAAAAATGAAAATAAAAAGCAATATATATGTATACATATATGTGAGTGAAGCATTTAATTTAGTTTAAAGGTTTATGTGGAAGACGCAAGAACAGAAAACACTGAAAGCTACAAATGTGTTGTGCATGAAACTGGAATTAAAACGTGGTGATATCAATCAATCAAGGCTTTATTGGCCACATGCTGGTTGCCCTGCAGTGGAATAGGACAGGAGGAGTAATCTGAAGGAAACACAGCAGCCATCCTGACCTGCACTATTATTCCAGCATGGGCCCAGACCCGCCGTGTTCTCCAGGAGGTAACAAGCATCGAAGGCGTTTTTAAAGGGAAGGGGGATGAGTGAGTGCGTATCAGTGTATGTGTATGTGTGTGTGTGTCCAGAGTTCAGCTGAGACAGTGTCCTTCGCCCTGCCAGGCTAAGTAAACAGTCTTCCAGCCAACCCAGGTGGCCTTGCATAGAATGGGAAGAACAGTCTAAACACAGTCGTTATCAGGGTGTTTTTGTTCAGCTCCAGCCTTGAGACCGCAGCTGGCACCGAAGGGGTCTCCGCATGAAGTGATGGTGGTTTTTACTTTAGTGCGAACAACTCATATGAATTTCAAAGCTGTTCTAACAGTCCAACACTGGTCTCTCAATCTCCCGTTGGAGAGCCGTGAGCTTCTCCATGACGTTATCAAACTTACGCTCCGTGATGTTGTCATTCTTGTGCTCAAAGAGCAGATTCTGAGAACTCATAAGCCAGGGCCAACCCAGCTCCGATCAGCAAGAACCCTGTTATCATGGTTCCGAATAGGTAGATATCTTCAGCACTCAGGCTCACCCGAGCCCAGACTTCTCGTTGAGAATAGGGTGTCAATTGCATTTAGGGACCAGTTGATCAAATCCATAATTCCTCTTTTAGGTTTTAGAGAACAGACTGTGAGAGAGAGTGTTCCAGGGAAAAGTAATACAAAAAAAACACGAGACTAGACAAGGACACAAGAGGCTAAGCAGGGAAGCTAAGGGAGAGGAGGAGGAGGAGAAAAGTGCGACCGCCTTCGTCAAGAGCAAAGAGAAGTTGATAGAGCCAGAGCCGGATGTTTGTCAGAAGGTAATCTGGCTGTGCACTATGGCACTTGGCCACAGGTGGCGCTAGTTGACTTGCCTACATTTGAGTGCACACAAAGAAAACTGCATGTTTCAGTTGTGTGGTGAAGACGCTGAAATCGAAGTAGTAAAACATCCATCCATCCATCCATCCATCCTCATCCGCTTTATCCGAAGTCGGGTCGCGGGGGCAGCAGCCTAAGCAGAGAAGCCCAGACCTCCCTCTCCCCAGCCACCTCCTCCAGCTCATCCGGGGAACACCAAGGCGTTCCCAGGCCAGCCGAGATATAATCTCTCCAGCGCGTCCTGGGTCTGCCCTGGGCCTCCTCCCGGTGGGACATGCCCGAACACCTCACCCAGGAGGCGCCCAGGGGCATCCTTGTCAGATGCCCGAACCACCTCAACTGGCTCCTTTCGATGTGGAGGAGCAGCGGCTCTACTCTGAGCCCCTCCCGGATGGCCGAACTTCTCACCCTATCTCTAAGGAGAGGCCAGCCACCCTTCGGAGGAAGCTCATTTCTGCCGCTTGTATCCGCGATCTCGTTCTTTTTCGGTCACTACCCACAGCTCGTGGCCATAGGTGAGGGTCGGGACGTAGATCGACCGGTAAATTGAGAGCTTCGCTTTTACACTCAGCTCCCTCTTCACCACGACGGGACCGGTGCAGCGTCCGCATCACTGCAGCCGCAGCACCAATCCGTCTGTCGATCTCCGGCTCCCTTCTCCCATCACTCGCGAACAAGACCCCGAGATACTTGAACTCCTCCACTTGGGGCAGGAACTCATCCCCGACCGGAGTGGGCACTCCACCCTTTTCCGGCTGAGAACCATGGCCTCAGATTTGGAGGTGCTGATCCTCATTCCTGCTGCTTCACACTCGGCTGCGAACCGTTCCAGTGCGAGCTGGAGGCCCCCACCGATGAAGCCATCAGAACCACATCATCCGCAAAAAGCAGAGATGAGATTCTGAGGCCACCGAGTGGAAGCCTCCGCCACTTGGCTGCGCCTAGAAATCCTGTCCATAAAAATTAAGAACAGAATCGGTGATAAAGGGCAGCCCTGGCGGAGCCCATCACCCACCGGAAACAAGTCCGACTTATTGCCGGCAATGCGAACCAAACTCTTACAACGGTTGTATAGGGATCGAATGGCCCGTAGCAGTGGGCCAGACACCCCATACTCCCGCAACACCTCCCACAGGACACCCCGAGGGACACGGTCGAATGCCTTCTCCAAGTCCACAAAACACATGTAGACTGGTTGGGCAAACTCCCATGCACCCTCAAGTATCCTCGAGAGGATAAAGAGCTGGTCCAGTGTTCCATGACCAGGACGAAAACCGCATTGTTCCTCCTGTATCCGAGGTTCGACTAACGGACAAACTCTCCTTTCCAGCACCCTGGCATAGACTTTCCCAGGAGGCTGAGGAGTGTGATCCCCCTGTAGTTGGAACACACCCTCCGGTCTCCCCTCTTAAAGATGGGGACCACCACCCCGGTCTGCCAGTCCAGGGGTACTGCCCCTGATCTCCACGCAACATTGTAGAGGCGTGTCAACCAGGACAGCCCTACAACGTCCAGAGCCTTCAGGAACTCGGGCGGACCTCATCAACACCAGGGGCTCTGCCACCGAGGAGTTGTTTAACTGCCTCAGTGACCTCGACCCCAGAAATTGGCGGGTCATTCCCCTCATCCCCAGACTCTGCTTCCTCCTCGGAAGACGTGTCAGTGGGATTAAGGAGGTCCTCGAAGTATTCCTTCCACCGCCTGACAATTTTCTCAGTCGACGTCAGCAGCGCACCGCCAGCACTATACACAGTGCAGGTAGAGCACCGCTTTCCCTCCTGAGACGCCTGACGGTTTGCCAGAATCTCTTGAGGCAGTCCGAAAGTCTTTTTCCATGGCCTCTCGAACTCCTCCCACACCCGAGTTTTTGCTTCAGCCACTGCCCGAGCCGCATTCCGCTTGGCCTGTCGATACCTGTCAGCTGCCTCTGGAGTCCCACAGGCTAACCAAGCCCGATAGGGACTCCTTCTTCAGCCTGGTGGCTCCCTTCACCTCTGGTGTCCACCATTTGGTTCGGGATTACCACCACGGCAGGCACCAACCACCTTGCGGCCGCAGCTCAATGCAGCAGCCCGGCAATGGAGACGCTGAACATGGTCCATTCGGACTCAATGTCCCCGTCTCCCTCGGAATGTTGTTGAAGCTCTGCCGGAGGTGTGCGTTGAAGATCTCGCGGACTGGGGCCTCTGCTAGACGCGTTCCCAGCACACCCTCACTACGCGTTTAGGTGCACCGGGTCTGTCCAGCGTCCTCCCCGCCACCTGATCCAACTCACCACCAGGTGGTGATCAGTTGACAGCTCAGCCCCTCTCTTTACCCGAGTGTCCAGAACATATGGTCGCAAGTCTGGTGATACGATTACAAAATCGATCATCGACCTGCGGCCTAGAGCATCCTGGTGCCACGTGCACTTATGGACACTCTTATGTTCGAACAAGGTGTTCGTTATGGCCAAACTGTGATTTACACAGAAGTCCAATAACAAAACACCACTCGGGTTCAGATCAGGAGGCCGTTCCTCCCAATCACGCCCCTCCAGGTCTCGCTGTCGCTACCCACGTGAGCATTGAAGTCTCCCAGTAGGACAACAGAGTCTCCAGGTGGGGCACCTTCCAGCACCCCCCAGGGACTCTAAGAAGGCTGGGTACTCTGAACTGCTACTCGGCGCATAAGCGCAGATGACAGTCAGGACCCGTTCCCCGACCCTGAGGCGCAGGGAACAAACCCTCTCATCCACTGGGAAAAACCCCAGCGTGCCGGCAGCAAGCCGGGGGATATTAGAATACCCACCCCAGCCCGCCGCCTCTCACCAGGGGCAACTCCAGACTGAGACAGAGTCCAGCCCCTCTCCAGGAGACTAGTTCCAGAGCCCAAGCCATGCGTAGAGGTGAGCCCGACTATATCTAGCCGGTACTTCTCAACCTCACGCACTAACTCAGGCTCCTTCCCCACCAGAGAGGTGACATGCCTCACCGTTATTATGGTGCATGGTAAGTGAAATATCTAATTCTTGGGTAGGACATTTTGTGACAAACCACTGGTTTGTATTTATGGGAGGGGGTGTTACGGCCCTAGCTGGGCCTCCTGAAGCTGCCCTTGTGTGGGCGTGGTGTTTTTCTCCGCCTCCTCCTCTCTTGCTCCACCCCTCTGTCTCTCTCTCACTTCTTCTCTCTCCCCAGGACACAGCTGCTGCTCATTGGCCTCATTTACCACCTGGGCCCAGTCAGCAATCGCCTCTCTGAGGTTGTATAAGCTGGGGATGGACTGAATGTGGGAGAGTGGCTTTCTCTGGTGTCTCCGCGTTGCGTGTGGTGTGTGTGTGTTTCTCCTGCCTACGGTGTGGAGTGGTAGGAGCAGTGGGAGAGGTTTCTGGTGGGTTTCCTCTGTGCTGGTCAGTGTGTGTTTCCAGCCTAGGTGTGTAAAAGGCCTGCTCTGTGTGTGTGTGTGTGTGACCAGCCCCACCGTGCGTGGCTCTTTGGCTCTTTGTGAGTAGTTCCTAATAGAGTGGTGGTTTTGCTTAGGTGATGGCAGCCCCCTTTACTTTGTTTGGCCTGCCTAGTTATTGCTATTAGCAGCGTTGCTGTCTTTTTCTGTTGAAGCCTTATAGTTGTATTCTTTGTTGAAGTTATCACCATTCTCTTTAGGTTGACCTGTCGGCGTTATCATTAAAGCAGCGGTGCTGTCTCTTTCTGTTGTTACCATTTATGATTATTGAGTTAATTGATCAATAAAGACTTATTTTGTGTTAGATACCATTTGCCTGGCGTTCTTTTCATTTCACCCGGATCCAACTGTTACTGCCCCCCACCCTCATCGCCTAGCTTTCACGGGGGGACGTAACAAACGTAACATACGAGGGGAATGATAACGAAGACAAGATTCTCCAGTAACTTAGTTTGCTGTTTCAGAAAGCTGCTGATCTCAGACCTGCACAGCTTCAGCTGCATGAAGAGCACATGAGATTTTCTCTGACAGCATTAAATTAAACCCGATTAAGGTCAAAGGTAATCATTTACATGTTGAACTAAAGGCTTCAATCTAGAATTCCTCCAATATCTACAATATTGTATTATTTACCATAAAGTACTTGAGACTCATTCATACCAGAGTAACCAGAGAGGATGTATATTTAACCCTCTGGGTCCACGGCATAATTGGCCATTTTAACTACTTTGGATTTTTCCTCTACATTTCACTGTTAAGAGAAAAGAAAAAGTTTACTTTGCCTTGTTTGTTATCTTCTATTTTTTTTTTTTTTTTTTTTTTAGCCTCAGGCCTGACAGCAGGAGGTGTATCACTCCACCTGGAGACAGCGTTTGCTCTGTAATCTGCCTTTGGTGGCTTTTTGGCAACAACTGTGACATTCAGCAGTTGCATCATTTTTTCGACACACACAACAAAGCTATTGACTACACTACACACTAACTACACACTCCAAATATCATAAATCTCTCACATCACAATGTGTATGCTAGCGGCTAATGTAACTAACAAATTACCAACATAGTGCCGTTACATGTTGTAGAAATGTAAAAATTTGTTTGTTTGGGGGCTTAGGGTTTTTGTTTTTTTGTTTTTATAAATAGGAGCAATGTGGTTGTATTTACCTTAATTTAATGAGTCATCAGTGGGAGCAGCCGGGCTACATGAAAACTAAAGGGCGGCGATTTCGCGGTCACGTCCAGCAGGTGTATGGGCAGGAGAGTAATGTAGACGCTCCACCTCAAGTAACTACTGCGCAGACTCTGACAATAACTTGGACCCACCTTAACTGCAATCCTTCAACATTTGTAAATGCACTAATAAAAAACAAAATCAGCTATAAGTTACATCCAACCCTGGGTCACTGTTTTTCTCACAATCTCTTGAGATTCTGTAAAGAAAAGCCGATTCAAAAAAAAAAAAAAGAAAAAGAAAAAGAAGAGAGAGCTCTCAGTCTATCATCATCACCTTTTCCTCATTTCCTTTTTGTCCCCCCAGAACTCCCACAGCAGCCTGTCTGTAAGGACGAGGAGGTTCTCCCTGAGCGGCAGCTCTGGAACCAGGAGAGGAACTCTCTGCACCAGGAGGAACCAGAACTTCCACATATTAAAGAGGAACAGGAGGAACTCTGCACCAGTCAGGAGGGTGAGCAGGTTGGACTCAAGGAGGAGACTGATACCTTTATGGTGACTGCTGCTGAGGAAAGAGACCACCATGACCCAGAAGCAAACAGTAACCAGCTCCCTTCTCAAACCTGTCCTATAGATGAGAGCCAAAATCACAGAGGAAGTAGGAATTTAGACTCAGGGACAAATAGTAACTTAGAAAGTCAGAGTAATTCTGACACAGGTAAAGAGTCTTTAACATGTAATCTTTGTGGAAAATCCTTTAAGAATAAGTACAATATGACTCGACATCAGAGAATCCACACAGGTGAGAAGCCATATTCTTGTGAAACGTGTGGGAAAAAGTTTGGTATGTCATCAATACTTAAAGGCCATTTGATTACCCATACAGGTGAGAAACCGTATTCTTGTAAAATATGTGGGAAAACTTATACGCGAAGCAGTGGTGTGACTGTACACATGAGAATGCATACAGGTGAAAGACCGTACCATTGTAAAACATGCAGGAAAGTGTTCTCAAGTAGTAGTCATTTATCGGCAGACAGAAGAATCCACACAGGTGAGAGACCGTATAATTGTAAAACATGTGGGAAAATGTTCAAATCCAGCAGTCATATATGGCGACACATGAAAACGCACACGGGTGAGAGACCGTATCATTGCAAAACATGTAGGAAAATGTTCACATCTAGCAGTCATTTATGGCGCCACATGAAAACTCACACAGGTGACAAGTCGTAGTCTTGAAACATTTAGAGAACAATGTCCGAGAAGCCAAGCGTGGAAGAATATCTGAGAATTTATACAGGTTCACAGGAGTGCTTTCAGAGTTTAGATACCTTTAAATACCATGTTTATCATGTATAAGGCAGATTTAACCCTGTAAGACCCAATCCATCAAAAATAACCAGAATATGACCAGAATATGGGGGCTGAGATGTTTAATAACCCTTATAACAAAATCCACATTTTTAATGTCATGTTGTTTATGATATATAATAGAAATATACTTTTTCTTTCACTTTTGATACATTTGATGTTTTTGTTTTGATGAGGTAGAGGTCTTAAAAACTAATGTAGGAAATATGATACAAAGGGTATTATAGGGTTAATCTGATCTCATCAAATTTGTCAATGAAAATATGGTGACTGTCAAAAAATGAATTTTAGCTGTTTTATTTATTTATATATTTCTCTGTGGCAAAGTTGAAACTCAATTTGAAGTACAACGTTCTGGAACGACCATCTCAGTCCCCAGACCTGAATATTATTGAAATCTGTGGTGTGAGTTAAAGAGAGCTGTCCATGCTTGGAAGCCATCAAACCTGAATTAGGTAGAGATGTTCTGTAAAGAGGAATGGTCCAAAATGCCTTCAACCACAATCCAGACTCTCATTGGAAGCTACAGGAAGCGTTTAGAGGCTGTAATTTCTGCAAAAGGCAGATCTACCAAATATTGATTTCATTTCTTTTTTGTGGTGCCCAAATTTATGCACCTGCCTGATTTTGTTAAAACAATTATTGCACACTTTCTGTAAATCCAATAAACTTCATTTCACTTCTCAAATATCTCTGTGTGTGTCTCCTATATGATATATTTAACTGACATTTTTTATTGTAATAACAAAAGATTTATACAGGAAAATAATTACTATTAACAAGGTTTTTTTTTTCTTTGTCTGTCCCATTTGGTTCTTAAGCCGTCAGAATTGTTGTCTGAAGACCAACAAGGATACCAAATGGATTTATTTTGCCAAATGGATCATCATGGCATTGCCGTATTGGTCCATTTGATCAAACTTTGTTGTTATTATTTATTTTATTTTCAGTTGTTACAGATGGGACAGACATGACTGGGGGATAGGAAAGGGAGAAAGAAAGAGAGGAAGGAAAAAAAAAAAAACAGAAGGGAAAAGGGACAGTGAGAAAGGGCACTTATAAAGACAAAGAGAGAAAAAAAAAAAATCTCCTGGATCACCTGTTGAGAGAAAAGAAGAGAAGACAAGCAAAAAAAAACCAAACAAAAACAAAGCAACATACTAAACACAACACCATCACGTTAATCTAGCTGAGTGTGAACAGCAGTAAATACTAAATATTGAATGTTGTTGTGCAGCACGAGGACAGACAGCGCACAATGTGCTTTGAAGTAGCAGCTAAGAAAGGTGTAGTTTATGTCTCACGAACAGTGAACACCCGTGTGCACACCTGTGTGGATCAACGCTTGTTGTATACAAAAAGGTTTTCCCATGTAACGGTCTGCTAGAGGGTGTGGAGGCCCATAGCCCCGTCCCCAGGGCATGAAGCAGGCATGGAGGAGATCCAGGCTCCAGACATCCAGAGGACCCAGAGTGCGAGAGCCCAAGGAGTACCACCGGAGGGGCATCCGTGCCACCTTCCTGGGAAGGGCTGAGGAGATCCCCAGACGAGGGGTCACCCAGTAGCCACGGAGCAGAAGCCAGAGGGGGCTGCACCGGCGTGCCCGCCGGCTCTGCCGGCAGCCAGCTGTGCCAGAGTGAACCGAGTTGCAGGCCCGAGGCCGGAGGCCCGAGGGCCCCTTTGCCCCGGAAGAGGCCTGACCGGCGACAGGCATCGGGCCCCGCCAAGTAGCCACCGGGAGTGAGCGGTGCATACCTGAGCGCCCAGCCCGGACACCAAGAACCACCAATGCACCAACCCCTGAGGGCATCAGTTACCAGCAGGGAGTGTGGTGAGGGGAGATAGGCCTCCACACTTGGAGGGCCTGGGAGTACCAGGAGGTGGAGTCTAAGACCCGACCTGACATATAGACACAGACAAACAGGCACACACAGACATAAACATGCTTTCCCACCCTCATGCACACATATACAAACACTCAGCACTCACCCAACGTAGGGATAGACATACATAGACATGTACACACAATCATACTCCCCAAACATACTCTATGCCCTGGGTCCAGGTACCCTCGCCCCCAGAGGGGAAACGGCACCAGACCCAAGAGATGTGACCCTTTCCCCGGGGTGGAGGCAAGCAGACCGCCCCAGGCTCCGCAGCAGCAGGGAGGCCAATCGGACAGCCAACACCTCCTCCCAGCCCCCGCCCGATGGCAAGTAGAGAACGGGGTGTGTGAAGACCCCATACCTCCCTCCTCCCGCTCATGTGTAGTGTTGCTGCGTGTTGTTCTAAAGTGCATTTAAAACAAGGGAGGGCATGGTGCTGCTGCCAGAGAGCAGCAGGTGTTAGCACGGCCCCTCCCGAGAACCCTCAATGTCTACATGGATTTAAAATTGAGAGGTGGGCACCGCGCCAGAGGTAGGGTTGAATACACAGACCGTCCTCTGGGCGCCGTTAACGTGATCACCCTCAAGGCCCTACATATACATATATATATATATATATATATGTGTGTGTGTGTGAGAGAGTGTGAATAATGTGGATGTCTAAGTTGTGAAATAAAATTGAGGCACAGGTGGCCAGAAGGGGACAGAGGAGGGGGGAATGCCTCCCCTGCACCCTGGTGACACACCCGCACCCCAGGCCCTACCTGTGTGGGTGGGTGTGGTGGAGCGGGAAGAGGGAGGCAGCCGGGATGGGAGGAAAAGAAGGAGGGCAAGATGCCCTCCTTAGGGCCAGCAACCCCGGCTGACCCCAGTAGGCACCCCCCGTCCTCTAGTACCCACCAAGGCAAGGGAGCCCAGGCCCATCCCGATCGGGACCCACGGTAGCAGCACCGCTAAGCCCCACAGGACCTGGGGAAGCCCACCCCACCCCACCGCAGAGGAAACTATACCCACCCCAACATTCAATCATCTCCAGACTACACAAGACAACAGACACCCAGGTTAGGTTTATTCTCCACCTCTCCTGTGTCTCTCCCCCACCTGCAGAGTGGACTTCTGCAAGGATGGAACAACCTCCTGCCAGTTGAAGAGTCCCCAGTTAGGTCGATGCACCAGAGGCCCCTGCGCCAGGGCTGAGCCCCGTGCACCCACCGGCCCACAACCTCGGCGACACACCGACGAGGACCGAAGCCCCCAAGGCCCAGCCAGAGCCCCATCACGGAGACGGCACCCCCAACCCCAAGCCCCCGCCTGCCCCGGATCCACTCAGGGGCAGCCAGGCTACCAGGCCAGTAACCCACGTCCGCCAGTACAGACCATCCCCAGCCCCGCTGCACGCAGCCACGAGGAGAACACCCTCTAAGAGCGACCAGAGCCACTCACCAGGTTATGACCACAACCCCCCGGGTTGTGCCCTAAGCCCATCCCAACCTCCACATCAACCACAATAGCGAAGGCAGGACCAAACCATGACCCCCACCCCACTAGGTGATGAAGCCGATCAAAGGAGCCCAAAGGGATTGATCAAATGTGGTGGCAGAGGCTGTATCAAGACTAATGTGATCTATTAGATGGTTTTTATATTGATTAGAATTAAGATTATTTTTATTTTTCCAGTTAAGGAGGACCGTTTTCTTGGCAATGCATAGGGCTGTAAAAACAATGTGGGCTGTGTTTATTTCTGCAGTGACCTCATCCAAGTTGCTCAGCAAGCATACTAAAGGGGAGGCTGGAATGTTACATTTCAGACACTTTGATAAGTCTTCACATATCTCACGCCAAAACTTCTGCACTGGTGGACAGAACCAAAGGGCGTGGATGTAATTGTCTGGTGTATTGCCTTGACAGTGTGAGCAGTTGTTGGAAGATGTAAAGCCCATCTTGAACATCCGATGACCTGCATAGTGCACTCTATGTAGTATTTTGTATTGTATTAATTGCAGACTGGGATTTTTAATCAATTTAAAGGTTTTTAAGCATACCTGAGACCAGAAGTTTTGGTCTAAGCTTACTGATAAATCTGCTTCCCACTTTGCAATAGGAAGGATATTGATTCATATATTTTAGAAAGTGTTCTGTATATTTTAGATAATAATTTGGGGGATTTAAGAGTAAGAAAGTGTACCGCACTTGGTGGTGTTTGTAATTCAGCTTGACTGAGGTTAAATCTCTTTTTACTATGGATTTAATTTGTTGATATTCTAAAAATCTTTTCTTGTTGATCCCATATTGTGTAACTAGTCTGTCAAATGAAATAAATTCTGTTCCCTCTAATATATGTTCTAAGTATTTAATTCCTTTACAACTCCATTCTGGAAAATTAATCATATTATTGTTTTGTAATATGTCAGGGTTATTCCAGATAGGTGTACGTTTGCATGGGATTAATGAAGACTCAGTCAGCTTCAGAAACTCCCACCATGCTGTCAGAGAAGAGCTGATGTTGATGCTTTTAAAGCATTCATGTCTTTTGATGTTTGAGCTGATAAATAGTAGGTCTGAAATTTCTAGATTATTACATAGTGCCTGTTCTACATCTAGCCAGGGCTCATCTAAGAAGCTGTGTTTAAACCATCTAGAGATGAACTGAAGCCTGTTGGCTAAAAATAGTGATTAAAGTTAGGCAGATCTAATCCTCCTTTATCCTTGGTCCTTTGTAATGTTTTTAAGCTGATACGTGGGGTTTGTCTTTCCAAAGGAATTTAGAAATACATGAGTCTAGAGATCTGAACCAATCTTGTGATGGCTTATTTGGGATCATTGAAAACAAATAGTTTATTTTTGGCAAGACCATCATTTTTATAGCGGCAACCCTTCCCATGAGTGATATGGGTAAAGATTTCCATCTAGCCAGATCGCTTTCTACTGTCTTTAAAAGCGGGATGGTTTAATTTAGTTAATTCTGAAAGCTTAGGAGAGACATTAATACCTAAATATTTTATATTTCCAGATTGCAGTGGTGTAGGAGAAGAATTATGGAAGGAGCAATTAATCGGAAGAACTGTAGATTTTGACCAGTTGATTGAATAATCTGAGACTCTTGAAAAAGAATTTATCAATTCAATCACCCCAGAGATATTGGTTTGTGAGTTTTGGAGAAAAAGTAACACATCATCTGCATAAAGGCTGATTTTATGTTCTACATTCTTGCATTTTATGCCCTTAATTACTGAATTCTGTCTAATTGCTGCTGCTAGTGGCTCAATAAAATTGCAAACAGTGAAGGGGAGAGTGGGCATCCTGCCTGGTGCCCCTCAGGAGACAGAAGCTGGAGGATGTTTGATCATTTGTTCTGACACAAGCTGTTGGGGAATTATATAATATTTTTAACCAGTTTATGAAAGAGGTTCCAAAACCAAATTTGTGTAAAGTTGCAAATAGAAATTTCCAGTTAACTCTGTCAAACGCTTTTTCTGCATCAAGAGACAATATTATGGTTTCAGTGTTTTTTTGCTGCATGAGTAGTCTGTTAAATTAAGTAATCTACGTGTATTTGTTGATGAGTGCCTACCTTTTATGAAGCCAGTTTGGTCAGGATGAATTAAGAGGGGGTTATTTTCTCTAATCTCTTTGAGAGAGCTTTGCAGATTATTTTAAGGTCTACATTTATAAGGGATATTGGACGATAGCTTGAGGGATATACAGGGTCTTTGCCTGGTTTTAGTAAGAGACTGATATTTGCAGAGTTCATATTTGGTGGTAGTCTGCCATTTTCTTTGATTTCCTGCAACATTCTGTGAAAAACTGGTGTTAGAATCGTCCAGAATTCTTTGTAGAATTCTGCAGGAAAGCCGTCTGGACCTGGAGCCTTATTATTGGGCATACTTATCAGGGCTTCCTGGAGTTCACCTGGCATCAGTGGTGAATCCAGTGCCATTGCTTGGGTGTCTAATAATTTTGGAAGAGTTATGTTGTCCAGAAACTGATCAATTTCGTTTTTAGATGGGTTTATTTGTGGTGTATATAAAGTTTCATAGAAATCCCTAAAAATTTTGTTTATTTTTTAAGATCATATATTGTATTCCCAGATAAATCTTTAACAGCACATATAGTTGTTTTTTCTTTATTGATTTTTAACTGGTTAGCAAGAAATTGTCCGGATTTGTTACCATGTTCATAATTTTGCAGGCGAAGTCTTTGTACTAAGAATTTAGTCTTTTATTAATAATTTCATTTAATTCTAGTTTTGTTTTGCGTAAATTGTTTAATATTTCTTGATCTTGGTGTGATACATAGGCTTTTTCTAAGGATTTGATGTTTTTTCCGGTTCTTGAATATTTTTGTTTTCTTCTTTCTTCTTATGTGATGAGAAAGAGATTATTTTACCTCTCATCACGGCTTTCCTGCTTCCCAGAGGACAGATGCTGATGTTCCAGGAATGTCATTAAAGTCTAAATATGAAGTCCATTCTTTTTAAAGTATTTGATAAACTCTTCATCTTTGAGCAGCGATGTATTAAATCTCCAGTTTTTACTTGGTGTGGTATTATTCTTCTGCATTAGTGTTAAAGATACAGGAGCATGATCGCTGACAGCTATAGGATGAATCTCAGTGTCTGAAATGTCACTCAGCAGTGAGCTGCTGACCAAAAAATAATCCAGACGAGAGTAGGAGTGATGAACATGTGAGAAGAAAGAATATTCTTTACTGTTAGGGTGAAGGGAGCGCCATGCATCGCAAAGACCAAAGTTGCTCATATACTGTTTGATTATATTTGTGGACTGCCAATTATGCTGAGTTCCTGCTGTATTGAGCCTATCCATTTCTTCATTTAGTCCCAGGTTGAGGTCTCCCCAAGAACAATTGTGCAATCTAGGTGTTCGGAGAGTGCACTAAAAAACCGTGGAAGAATGAGGGGTCATCAACATTCGGACCATATATACTTACAATACCTAGCTTTTGGTTAAGTATAGATAGTTTGACTATTAGGAATCTGCCCTCTGGATCTATAACTGTATCGAGTACTGTGAAATTAATATTTTTATGTATTAGAATTGCTACTCCTCTTTGTCTAGAATTATAACAGGCTGAGAACACATTAGGAAACTCAGGTGTTTTAAGTTTATTCAGACCTGTGACAGGCATGTGGGTTTCTTGTAATAAAACAACGTCTGCCTGTAGTTTTTTAAGTTGGTTAAGTATTTTTAACCTTTTTCCCTAGAGCCAGCTCCATGCACATTCCATGAGACAAACCTTAGCGTGCCCATAGTTGTGTGTTTGTGGCTAATGACATATGCTGTGTGTCTTGCTTAGACGGGTGAGGAAAATGGAAACACATCATTTTTTTTTTTATTTTTTTTTTTTGTAAATAGAGAGAAGAAAATGCGCAGCGTGAAGCTCCATAGGTCTGACTATGTGTGTGCATAATAACTAAAATGAGCAAATGTGTGCGTGTGTGTCCTATATCTGTGTGCACTGTGTGGCTGTTGTAAATGTGTTGCCTTTAAACGCATGTGTGTGCGTGATCGTGCAGAGTGAGCATGTAGAAATAGACAGTGTCCTTTGTGGATGGATGGGGAAACAGGTGATCGACATAGTGAAAGAAAAGAGAAGCAAGGAAACCAAAGAGCAAGGTGAGCGACAAGAGAGAGAGAGGGAAAAAGAAATAAGAACGGAAACATTCCAATTAAAGCATTGGCGGAGAGCGACGGTGACGTTATACTAAATTAGCAAACTGATATTACATAGTTAAGCAAAAGTTAATACAAGAGAGTGTGAGTGAAGAGAATAGCGCAGCGGATTCTTATCTGGTGTGCGGTCAATACAGCCATGGAGTGATGCCGGGTCGCGGTAGAGCTGTCCGTCCACGTAGAGCCGGTCCACGGCGATGACAGCCCGGGAGCCTTTCTGAATAAAACTACGTCGGACTGGGAACAGGACCCTGCGTCGTTCCAGAATCTCTCTGGGGAACTGGTCGTTCACGCTGAAGTCCGTTCCTTTCAGCTCTCTGCCGCGACTCTTCACCTGCTCCTTCTGCTTAAAGTGGCGAATTTGGCCACAATAGGACGCGCGTCTCCCGCTTCCTGTCTTGAGCCCGATGCGATGAACTCTTTCAAACCCTATGTTTTTTCACCGTGTCCTCCGGCAGCTTCAGGTGGGTTTTAATAAAGCTTCTCACGGTCGTTTCCGGGTCCTCTCCGGCAGACTCTGGAATACCAGAAAACACAAGATTATCTCTCATGCTACGGGCTTGTAAATCCATAACGGTTTCTTTTATTTTTTTATTTTCTAAGTTTAATTGGGTCACATTTTCAGTTAGAGATTTGACCGAGTCCCGTAGCGTGGCGTTTTCTGCAGCAAGTGTTTCCACCTGCTTCTGGCTGAACTCCAGGGATTCTTTTAGAGATTGAAATTCCCGGTGTAAGATCTCCACCAGGGACAGCCTCGCATCAAAACTGGACAATCGCTTATCGATTGACTCCAGGATGTCGACGATATCTTTGCCGGCAGGCGATGTTGTGCCGGGGGAGTCTGCCGGGCGATATCTTTTAGATGATGGCGTCCTAGTTTTGGCTGGGGAAGACATGCTCTGGGCCTTCTTCATTACTAAATCTTCGAAGCACCGGTCGATGTATTCTTGGAGAGCGTCTAAATTCTCCTCGTTGTTCTCCAGGGTGTTAGAGATGATAGGGCAGATGTTGTTAGTTATATGACAGTTGGTTAGTTTATTTGGCAATACTGAAGATTAAAGAAACTTTGTTAAATTCTAGGCTACCATTTGTTTGTTTTGTTTTTTTCCACCAAATCTCCGGCGTCTGACGTCACCTACAACATGGGTCCTTACCTTACCGCCGACTATTAACAAGGTTGCTCAAACTTTTGCATCTCACTGTATCGCTTTTGGTTATTCCATTCATTAAGGATGACATATTTTTTCTTTTTTGTTTTTTGTTGTTTTTTAACTTTTGAGTTTTGTAAGAATGTAGGCGTGTTGTGCTGATGGTATCATCAGGTTGGGTAGGCAGGATCAGTATGGGGGAGGGTCTTTGTTTTGTTGTGTTTTATGTATACTGCAGTAACTAATGAATGAATATTTTGACAGTAGTAAAGCAGAAAGTTTCGAGGGGATGATTGTGTCCCTTGGAATCCTCCAGCCTTGCTCAAAGACCTCGTTCCTGTAGCTGCACAGGTGTTTCTCTGCTCGTCAGCACAGTGTGAGGAAAAGGTGTTTTTCCTGCATCATGGGGACCTTCCAGAGCTCATCTTCCATCCAGCACCACTTTACAAGAGAGGGTTTAAAAAAATGGACTAAAATAGACTAGGGTTAAATGAAGATAATGGTTTACTTACATTGTACTTGTATCCTTTCTAACCGTTGAATAGATTTTTATAGGTTACTTCTGTTAGCTTCTGCATGCATTAAATTGAAGCCCACCGGCCATTACTTTCATTACTCGGACTCCTCCCACCTGAATGCTGTCATTATAAAGCCACTTGAGTTCGGTCCTTAAGATGTTTCAGATTAGGGATGGGCGATATGGCCAAAGTTCATATCTCGATATTCTTTAGCTGGATGGCGATATACGATACATATCTCGAAATTATTTTAAAGCCATAAAGTAAGAACAGAAAGAGTTCTTAGTCAAAGCTGTGTCCCAGATCTCACACAGGCACTTTTATTAACATACAGCGTAGATGTACATGAAAAAATTATTCAGAATTAAATTATCATCATTTATTAAATAAAAATGCTCCAAAAAGCTCACAATTGTGCAGTCAAATTGTAAACTAAAGGACTCTGAGCATAATAACAAAGACAGACAGATTTCGTAGCTGTTCTGTTTCCAAGTTCTACTGCATGACTGACAGCCTTGTGTTTGAAATCCTCTCTGTAACTGTGTCTCTTACAGGTGCAATTATACACACACAATACGGTAATATTATGTTGATACAGGGAGTGCAGAATTATTAGGCAAATGAGTATTTTGTCCACATCATCCTCTTCATGCATGTTGTCTTACTCCAAGCTGTATAGGCTCGAAAGCCTACTACCAATTAAGCATATTAGGTGATGTGCATCTCTGTAATGAGAAGGGGTGTGGTCTAATGACATCAACACCCTATATCAGGTGTGCATAATTATTAGGCAACTTCCTTTCCTTTGGCAAAATGGGTCAAAAGAAGGACTTGACAGGCTCAGAAAAGTCAAAAATAGTGAGATATCTTGCAGAGGGATGCAGCAGTCTTAAAATTGCAAAGCTTCTGAAGCGTGATCATCGAACAATCAAGCGTTTCATTCAAAATAGTCAACAGGGTCGCAAGAAGCGTGTGGAAAAACCAAGGCGCAAAATAACTGCCCATGAACTGAGAAAAGTCAAGCGTGCAGCTGCCAAGATGCCACTTGCCACCAGTTTGGCCATATTTCAGAGCTGCAACATCACTGGAGTGCCCAAAAGCACAAGGTGTGCAATACTCAGAGACATGGCCAAGGTAAGAAAGGCTGAAAGACGACCACCACTGAACAAGACACACAAGCTGAAACGTCAAGACTGGGCCAAGAAATATCTCAAGACTGATTTTCTAAGGTTTTATGGACTGATGAAATGAGAGTGAGTCTTGATGGGCCAGATGGATGGGCCCGTGGCTGGATTGGTAAAGGGCAGAGAGCTCCAGTCCCACTCAGACGCCAGCAAGGTGGAGGTGGAGTACTGGTTTGGGCTGGTATCATCAAAGATGAGCTTGTGGGGCCTTTTCGGGTTGAGGATGGAGTCAAGCTCAACTCCCAGTCCTACTGCCAGTTTCTGGAAGACACCTTCTTCAAGCAGTGGTACAGGAAGAAGTCTGCATCCTTCAAGAAAAACATGATTTTCATGCAGGACAATGCTCCATCACACGCGTCCAAGTACTCCACAGCGTGGCTGGCAAGAAAGGGTATAAAAGAAGAAAAACTAATGACATGGCCTCCTTGTTCACCTGATCTGAACCCCATTGAGAACCTGTGGTCCATCATCAAATGTGAGATTTACAAGGAGGGAAAACAGTACACCTCTCTGAACAGTGTCTGGGAGGCTGTGGTTGCTGCTGCACGCAATGTTGATGGTGAACAGATCAAAACACTGACAGAATGCATGGATGGCAGGCTTTTGAGTGTCCTTGCAAAGAAAGGTGGCTATATTGGTCGCTGATTTGTTTTGGTTTTGTTTTTGAATGTCAGAAATGTATATTTGTGAATGTGGAGATGTTATATTGGTTTCACTGGTAAAATAAATAATTGAAATGGGTATATATTTGTTTTTTGTTAAGTTGCCTAATAATTATGCACAGTAATAGTCACCTGCACACACAGATATCCCCCTAAAATAGCTAAAACTAAAAACAAACTAAAAACTACTTCCAAAAACATTCAGCTTTGATATTAATGAGTTTTTTGGGTTCATTGAGAACATGGTTGTTGTTCAATAATAAAATTATTCCTCAAAAATACAACTTGCCTAATAATTCTGCACTCCCTGTATTATTATTATTACTCCGCGAAGCTCCTGGCTGCAGTAGCTGTAATGCTCCAACAATCCATGCACCGGTGCAGCTTTGTAGCTTACCAAAGTGGTACTAAAACATTTTTGACAGATTGCTGAGCGCCGTGTAGCACATAAAAAGGGTTTGCAGTCAGTAAGCACAACCAGAATTCATACATAAGGCGCACTGTCAATGTTTGAGAAAATGACAGGATTTTAGGTGGCGTCACTGTCAACGCGTTAGCCCGGTTAGCTCGATAACGTGTTCCTGCTGTTCAGCCCCACTCACGGCAAATCTCTCAGTTAACAAGTTAACTGAGAGATTTGCCGTGTTTATGCAGTTATGGCCTTAACGTCATTTTAACGAGATTTACGCTGCCAGCACTAAAATAGTACTCTCCAAATGTTTTCTTATTACCGACCAGCTCCTCCGTGATAGCTGCCGTGTCCATCTTGTCATTGCCTGCAGGTGAAGCGATGGGGGAGTTGTGTTCAGTGAAGGAGAGAGGCAAGGCAGAGTGACGTTGCGTAGAGACAAAAGTGGACAAAGGAGGCTCCACAAGTATATTTATAACGTAACATAGACTTTGTTGATATAAACGATATTGCCACATCTCATATCTCAATATATTAAAAAAAAAAACTCAATATATATCCTAGTCCTAATTCAGACTGAATATCTGGCCCTATAGCTCCGTAAATATGGACTCTCAGAAGTGGAACTTATGGAATGATGGATGAACGTCCCTATAATATTTGGTTGTCAAATCTCTGATACAGAGGCTGACATTTGAGTTCCAGCTGCTCATATATATCGTGAAGTTCAGACCTCATAAACTGTTTAATCAACCATTTTATTATTGTAAATTAAAAGAAATGTGGAAAGGCTGACAGTCATGTGGTGAGTGTGTAGATTTCTGTATGTAGTGGAGGTCTGAAAAAGAACAAAGAGACGACTGAACATTTCTTACTAGGTCTTTTTCCACAATCCACAATGGTAACAGGTGTGCCTCCTCTCACCACCTGCCTCACAACCTTCCTAATCCTACACAAGCCCAAAAAGGGCAAAGGCCTGAGTGGGCGGGGTTATTTGGGAAGTGGTGAAGATTATTGTGTACAAGGCACATAATAATCTGTAAAACAGTCCAAATCACAACGATGTTTTCACAGTTACTAAAGTTTGAATGTGAAAAAAACAAACATTTTTTTTCATCTGTTACTTTGAAATTCTCTGTGGAGTTTCTTTTAATATTCTTGAAATGATGGTGGCCTGTCTCATTTTCCTTGTTGAATTTTTAGAAATAACTGATCTACCTCAAGTAGTTTTAAAGATGATCAGATTTTAAAAAGATACCCCCATAAACTGCACTAAAAACAGCCATAACCCTCGTTTCAGGACCCTCAGGACTACGCAGAGTGGAACCTGACTGGCTCAAAGAAGGTGGGCAAGAAGCTGACTGAACTAAAGTGATGATGTCAGCAAAGAGACTGACCGTGTGGGAAAGTGGCAGTAATGTCTGAAATGCAGATTAGCGATTACAGACCTTCCCAAACAATCTTACACGTAAGCGTCATACTCAAAGCATTTTTTCGCTGTAAAAATGCAGAACGCTGCTGCAGGATTGCTCTCCCCCCACTTCAGGACACCTACACCAGGAGATGCCGGACTAGAGCAGCGCAGATACTGAAGGACCCGTCCCATCCTGGCAACAAACTGTTCCATCTTCTGCAATCCGACAGAAGGTTCCACATCATCCGGGCAAGGACAGAGAGACTCAAGAGGAGCTTCTATCCCCAAGCCATCCGGGCCATGATCCTCAGTGAAGGAAGCCATTTACATCCACTGTGAGCAACCATCTTTGAACAGAGGCGGTGGTTGACCCTTAGAACTGAAGAAGCTTCTTGGATGAGAGGAGAAACGTCTTCAAGCAACTTAAACAAGTCCAGACGCTTTTCTTTCCAAGCTCCTTAGAATGCTCTTTCTCTACCCCCGCCTCTTTTTTTTTTTTTTTTGCAGTTGAGGAGCGTGTCGGGTTACATTTCACTGTGTGTTATACTTGTATAACTATGCATGTGACAAATAAAGAACCTCGAACCTTGATCAAACAAATAAACTCAGTTGTTCGTGGCAGTTTTTTACAGCTCAGGAGCATTTCTAAACGCAAAACTTTCTTGTGATCTAAAGATCTGAAAGAGAGTATTACTTTGATACTTGGCTGCCAGCTAAATACAGAATCTACCTCAAGGTTCTGTTATTTGTTTAAACAAATAATGAATAATGAAATGTAACCTTGAGCCAAGGTTGGCGCAAGGTTACACTTCAGATCTCCTTCACAGATCTCCTCAAGCCTATAGTGTTGTAAATGACCTACTAATTTTATTCAGGTCTGTTGCAGCAGGGACACACGCAAAAGTTTCAGGACATACAAATAAAGCTCACTTGTCTCGACTTGAATCAGAGGTTTAACAGTGTGTGGCTCCCTCTAGTGGATGTTGTGGAGTATTCTGTTGTCTTTGCTCAGACGGTTTTTGTACAGAGTTTTGGTGTTTCCTGTCACTGTGGGCCTCACAGCACAGTAGTACACAGCAGAGTCTGTCACTGCAGCAGAGGAGATCTGAAGAGTCATCAGTGTTTTATCTTCACTCACTTTAAAGGTTATTCCAGGAACTGGATCTGACAGTTTCACTCCTGTTCCTGAGTGAGAGATCAGGAACTCTGGTGATTTTCCAGGATATTGTCGATACCAGAATAAATAATCATTCCCATCAGCAGCTTTGGAGTATCTATAGGACAGAGTAACAGTGCTGCCTTCTACACTGAACACTTCTTTGTTGGTTGGAGTGAGATCTTCACAGCTGACACCTAAAGGAACAGAAACATATTTGATACTTTTATAAATCATCACAATTCAAATGTATTTCTTTAAACACACAGATTATAACGTACCTGTTAGAATGGTGAGAATCAGTAAAGAAAGTGCATAATAGTCCAAAGACAACATGTTGAATGAAGGTAAAGTTTATGGTTTGTGTGCTGAACTCTGTTGAATGTGGAGGTTTCTCTCTCTTCTAGTTCAGTAACAGCTCAGCTCCTCCCTGAATCTCTCCTCCTCCTCTCTGATCTGGATTTGAACTTCTCTCACTTCCTCCTGCTTTACACACTAGTAGCAGCATTTTCACTTTCAGGTGGGAGCTCATATTTCAGCTCTGTGCTGCTTCAGTCCACAGATGATTCATGCTGTAAATACTTTTTATGGTTTATGAGCTTAACATCTGCTCAGAGTTTAAAATGAAATCTTTTCTGCTGGGTTACATTATCTAAAATAAAATAAAATAATTAATAAAATTTAAAATTAAAATGAGAACATAAAAGTTGTGTTTTCTTTTGTCTACATAGAGGTAACTTTCCTCCACATCTAAACAGGAACATTTAAAGTCAGATTCAACAGTGGGTTGAACCCTAAAATCATTTGCAGTGGCTCAGTGTGTGGAAACCAATCAAAACTCAAAATTTCTATTGAGAGCTCCTGTAGATCTTTGTGTACAGGCTGTGATCAGCTGACCTTCTGTTCTTTGGGGTTTGACACAGTGTATATAACGTAAGCAGATGTTTCATGAGTTGTCCTGGCTGATCTCCATCCTTGACACTGACACAACACTGTTTATGCTGTCTTTATATCAGACAGTAAAGAGCTGGTATGAAGGTAACATTCAGTGACTGAATCTTAAGTAGCTTAAATACAAATTCATCTACTTAATGTAACCCAACTGTGACCATGAAGACCACAGCCACTGTGTATCAGTCCAACACAGTCTTTTACTGTAAATTCACCACAGTAGGACAAACTAATCAGTTTGTCCTTCACTAAACTACCCAGTATTTTCAATCAACATTTGATTAGCACACATTTAGTGGACATTTCACCACACATCATATACAGACCCAGTCTGTGATTAAAAATGACAACTGTTATGGCCCGTCTAGGGGTGGCCAGGCCATAACATAAGGGTGATCCATCACCATCCGACCCCAAGCAGCACATCACACAATTAGTACTTTTTGATGGTGGTTTATTTACAATGAGTGAATTTAAAAGCAATGGAAGGGAGCATATTATAACTCTGGGGTGGACCTAAGGCCAAAATAACAAACAAAGGGAGCTTATCTCAAAGATAAATCAAACTTACCTACTCAAAAGAATTAAACCAAATGACAGCGACTTACCTCCCTAAGTAACAAAAACAGGAGAAAACTGTAATCAAACAAAAAGGCAGTCCATCATAGTCCATAATAAAACAAACACAAATGTGAGAAACTGTACCAATGGACCACCTCTGGGAACACTTTTGTTTTTCAAATCCAGGCAGAAATGAACAGGAGAGAAGCTGTGTTCCTGCAAAATGTGAAAAAGATTCAAAGCCATCATTTGACTGTCTACATGAGAAGCTACAAAGAGGAGTAGCTTGTTGGAAATATTTATTTACCGATGCAGCACTATAAACCAGTGGCGGAGCGGGGGGGTGGCTTACTGGGCTTAAGCCCGGGTTGTTTTTTCAGAAGCCTGGTCTTTTGAAGTGTATTTTTGTCATAGTTAGATGCCTGGCTGACAGCTGTATAAAACAAAAACTACACACAATATTCGAAGCACACGACTGTGCGTAAATCCCCCCTAATATTGGTATGATCCGAGCTCAGCGACTGAGCGAGGGGGCGGGGCAGCTGCTGCCTGAGAGTGCGCTGCTGGAGAAACGCAGACAGAGGAGAAGTGAAGTTTGACCAGGTACCAAAGCAAATCATTCGTACTGTACAAATAATGTAAATATGACGGTGTATCACAAAAGATTGATATCAAACTGATCACTTGACCCATATTACGTTGGGTCAAGTTATTACCCATAACTTGCTCTTCGAGTGAATCAACAAATGGTGAAGTGAAAAGCCGAACAACAACAACGCTGTTTCTTTAGAGAGTCTTAGCTTACATGTGTGTTTATTTCATATTTTCAGTTGTTTCCCTTCACGGCTAAACAAAGCGCTCTAAATCGGTTTCAGTAATGTAGTGATATACAAGAATGGACATAAGGAGCTTCTTTCAAAGAAAAAACTCTGGTAGATGTTATTTTATATGTTATGCTTTGTATGTTGTTCAGTATATTCCTATGCAAAACAAGAGGAATTTCAATACACAGCAGTATATTCACAGTTTACACCAGATATTTACATACACTTTATGGAAAACAAAAGAAAAAATTTTTACTGTACAACATCAATTAATTAATAAGAAAACTCCAGACGATTCAGTTCTGAGCTGAAGAAGCTTCTGATAGGTTAGTAGAGTCCATGTGAGTAAATTGGTGGCACAGCTGTGGATGCATATAAGGCAAAACACAGAGCCTGTTTCTGTGACATGGGAAAATCAAGAGATGTCAACCAAAACACCAGGAAAAGAATTGTGGAGCTCCATAAGTGTGGCTCAATTTTGAATACAATTTGGTGCCATTTACAATTAAGAAATACAGCTAGTTTCTCTCTTTACTCTTAAAATTAACAAACATGTTTTTTATATTTGTCAATCTAAAAAAAAAAATAAACATTTAGTCTGATTTGATGTTACAAAAAGTGTTTGTGTTTTTATCTGAAGGGTGTTTAAATATCTGGTTTCAACTGTATATTTGATGATGTTGGTGTTTGACTTGATTGTCAGCACAAAGAGGGAGAGAGAGGAGCAGAGAGGGAGAGAGGAACAGAGAGGGAGAGGAGCAAAGAGGGAGAGAGAGGAACAGAGAGGGAGAGAGAGGAGCAGAGAGGGAGAGAGGAACAGAGAGGGAGAGAGAGGAGCAGAGAGGGAGAGAGGAACAGAGAGAGAGGGGAACAGAGAGGGAGAGAGGAACAGAGAGGAGAGAGAGGAACAGAGAGGAGAGAGGAACAGAGAGGAGAGAGAGGGAGCAGAGAGGAGAGAGGAACAGAGAGGGAGAGAGAGGAACAGAGAGAGAGAGAGGAGCAGAGAGGGAGAGAGAGGAACAGAGAGAGAGAGAGAGAGCAGAGAGGAGAGAGAGGAGCAGAGAGGGAGAGAGAGGAACAGAGAGAGAGAGAGGGCAGAGAGGGAGAGAGAGGAACAGAGAGAGAGAGAGAGCAGAGAGGGAGAGAGGAACAGAGAGGAGAGAGAGGAGCAGAGAGGGAGAGAGGAACAGAGAGGGAGAGAGAGGAGCAGAGAGGGAGAGAGAGGAGCAAAGAGGGAGAGAGAGGAGCAAAGAGGGAGAGAGAGGAACAGAGAGGGAGAGAGAGGAACAGAGAGGGAGAGAGGAACAGAGAGAGAGAGAGAGGAGCAGAGAGAGAGAGAGGAACAGAGAGAGAGAGAGAGGAGCAGAGAGGGAGAGAGAGGAACAGAGAGGGAGAGAGGAACAGAGAGGGAGAGAGAGGAGCAGAGAGGGAGAGAGGAACAGAGAGAGAGAGAGAGGAGCAGAGAGGGAGAGAGAGGAGCAGAGAGGGAGAGAGAGAGAGGAACAGAGAGGAAGAGAGAGGAGCAGAGAGGGAGAGAGGAACAGAGAGAGAGAGAGGAACAGAGAGAGAGAGAGAGGAACAGAGAGAGAGAGGGGAGCAGAGAGGGAACAAGAGCAGGTGAGACACACATGTTAGTCAAATGGCTGTTTTTAACAAAAGTATCACCGTATCATTGGTACTCATGTATCTCGTACCTAGTGTTTCTTTTTAGGTTTGTTACTTTTCAAATTCTATATTTATTAAGTTATGCAGGCTTATGAAGGCTAAATAATTATATAAACTTTTCTGAATCTAAATAGTGTACTTTGGTAGAATTAAAAAAATAAGTGTAGTGCAGGTCTATGATGATTTTTAGTGCTACTATCACCTGGTTCTGATTCTGGTTCTGTCTTGGTTACTGCTGTAGTCCTGTTTTAATTCCGGATCAGTTCTGGGTCTGGTTGAATTGGGGTTTAGTCCCTGTGTCTTGATACAGCCCCGACTTTGTTCTGCCTCGCTGCTTAATTTAAAAACTAGTTTAAGGTGTCCTGCATATGTGACATATATGTATCCCTATATGAAGTCATTCTTTTTTGAACAAAACTCAAAACACAGCCTATTAATCGTTCAGTCATTTCTAGAGCCCCCCCACCCCCACACCCCCATACTACCCTTTAGGGCTAAGCCCCGGGTGTATCAAATGTCTGCCTCCGCTTCTGCTATAAACCACATTTGACATTGTGCGCCGTAACATTCTTGTATTCAGACAAGTAAGTGTGTGTGTGTGTGTGTGTGTGTGTGTGTGTGTGTGTGTGTGTGTGTGTGTGTGTATCACATGTCGAAACCTAGCTTATGAGCTGTCCAAGGTCCTGAAAATATACAAATTTAATCTGAGTTTAATAAATGTTTACTCATGAAATAAGGTTTCATTACACTCTAAATTGTTATACTTGGGAAAAATTGGGAAAATGTGTTGCAACACGTTTAAAAATGAATGTATTGATTAGAGTGCTGTCCATCCAAGGTCTGACTACTGTCAGGACAGGGTCCAAACACGCGGTCATCATCCCTCCGTTCTCTCTGTTCTTGTGTAATTTTTTTTTAACCTGACTGAGCAGAAATTCCTGCCAAAGAAGTCACAATATGTTGAAAAGAACATCAAAATTTGAAGAGCTAGAAGATGTTCTGTTGCCGTTGGTGTTCTTTAGGTTTGAGGTTCCACTTCATCTATGAGTTCATTGAGGACATTTAGAATCCGGTCTCTTCCCTGTATTTTTACCTTGAGAAAGAAAATCCCAGAAATGCATATGCAAGAGGGTCAGCTGATAAAATTTCAGTTGACTCTCTTGTCTGTTGGAGCAGTGGACTATGGTGTTAAAACAAACTATAGAGCTGCAGTAACTCAATAGAGAAATCTATACAGTGATTTTTACAGCTGGTCTTGTTGCCTGTGTCTGTACAAGTTTTCTTTCAGACTGCAAGTTTAAGGAGGAGAGGACATGAGGATTATTAATTTGGGAGTAAATGTACATTGAAATATGAATCAGTGTTTAGTGTGGCTGTGATAGCTGAAAGTATCGTCAAAGAGTGAGTGGGAGAGAGAATTTCCTCCACTCGAGTTTACTTTTTTCTAATGAAAGTGGACAATTGGATGAAAACATGCTGAAAGTGTTCATTGTTCCTATTTTTCAATACCTGCATGAAAACTTTTTGCATGACTCAAAAAGATGTTTAATACCTTTGAAAAAAAATGTCAATAACTTCAAGTTCACTGGGAAAGGCCAGCTTATCCTTGACATCAGTGTTTCTGAACCCTGTAAATGAAGGGAGCTTTGAAATATTTGAAATATTTAGCAGAATGTAGAATAATCTCAATCATGTATTAAACAGCACAAGTACACGTGTGTCTGAACATTCCTACATTTGGTTTGTGGTTGATGTGGATTTGCTGCTCATGTGAATCCTCCCACAGTGTTTCATTAGCAGCTGTAACCACAGTGACTCTGATAAAACAGGAATTAGCAGAATCCATCTGATATGAAGCTGTGCTTTGAATACCACTTCCCTCCTCTTTGAAGAGTAGTCAGATATCTGTGTTCAGGTTTTTGTACAGCCTCTTCTACACTTTGTATCACTGTGTTTCTAGAGCACAGTAGTAGAGAGCTGTGTCTGCCAGGGTTAGGGCTGTTATGGTCAGATTAGTTGTTGTAGGAGATGTCTGGGATCCATATCGTTTATCAGGAATATATTCATAACCACTGTAGTCTTTGGCTCCTTTCCAGAGTATAAACTGAGGAGCCTGAAGGTCAGAATCATGTCTGTACCAGTGAAGCGCTGGATGTGTATAACTTGTCTCATAGCTACATGTGAGTATGACAGATTTTCCTTCTGTTTCAGTGACTTCAGTTCGTTGAGGAGTGATTGAGTCTCCAGCTGTTAGTCCTGCAAAAAAGAAAGAAGAAAAGTAGTGAAATGCAGTCTGTATATCTGCTTAATGCAGCAGCTTCAACTAAACTTTAATCCCTGTTCTTAAACTCACCTATAATGTGAGATAGAAGCAAAAAGAGGTGCAGCAACATGTCTTTGGAGTTATTAAAGCCAGACAGACAGCACATGAACAATGTTCTTCCACTGCAGCACAATGACCAACAAATAATGTCATTGGATGAGCTCATGATCAGTGGGCGGGGTCAGTTTAATAGCTAAGCCAATCAAATAGTTTTGTGCTTCCACAGCAGCTCTGTCTCTGTCTCTGATCTTTACTGCTTCATTTCTCTGTTGTCTTTGTCATCAGTCCAATGACACAAGAATCAGAGGTTTAACAGTGTGTGGCTCCCTCTAGTGGATGTTGTGGAGTATTCTGTTGTCTTTGCTCCAAAGGTTTTTGTACAGAGTTTTGGTGTTTCCTGTCACTGTGGGCCTCACAGCACAGTAGTACACAGCAGAGTCTGTCACTGCAGCAGAGGAGATGCTCATCTTGATTTCTGTTCCCTCCACTTGAATCTTTAGTCCAGGAATGTTTTCTGTTCCTACTGACCCTGAAGCAGAGTGTGAGATCAGGAACTCTGGAGGTTTTCCTGGATGTTGTCGATACCAGAAGAAATAATCACCAGTTGACACTTTGTACGTGTAGGACAGAGTAACTGTGCTGCCTTCTACACTGGACTCTTCATCTTTGACTGGAGTGAGTTGATCACATGTGACACCTGAAGGGAGATAAATGTTAGAATAGTTTCAGTGGATAATCAACATTCATATAAAGATTTAATTGAACATAGTTTCCTGTGTAGGTGAGCATACCTGTGAGAGTGAGAAGAATCAGAGGAAACACACAGTGATGTAATGACAGCATGTTGAGGAACATAAAGTTTGTGTTGTGTTGAACTCTGTTGAATGTGGAGGTTTTTCTCTCTTCTATAGTTCAGTAACAGCTCAGCTCCTCCCTGAATCTCTGCTCCTCCTCTCTGCTCTCAGTCACTCCTCCTCCTGTGGTTAACACACTTTATAACCAAAATGATTTAAGGGAGCCGTGTGACACGTCACACAAGCAGAAGTCACATTAACGATGTAGACAGAGTCAGAGAGTCGGTGATACTCACACAGTTAAAAAGTCTGAAACTTGAGACATTTGGAGAAAATGTGTAAGAAGTCCTGAATTCAAGAAACATCTCAGAATAGTTTGTGTATGTTGGGAAGGATTTTTGTTCACAACTGTTTGTTCAAATGAAGCATCATCTTATTTGATTGGATCTTAAAACACAAACCTGAGAGACGTTGTCAGGTTTATATTATTGGATTGTCATTTATGCTTAGAAATATTTACTCATATATACTTAGAGTTTTATAATCGATTGCATAATGACAGAGGTTTGATCCTTAGCAGTCTGTAAAAGACTCTGTGTGCCTTCAGAGTGTTCTGGCATGCACACACACACCTAAGGTCATGAGAGGGGTTTTGTATAGGAGGACACCTCCTCTGTATCTGGTTAAGTATAAGAGCCTTTTGTTTAGATGGACTGCTAGACTCCTGGCACCAGCTTTGGGGAGTCTTCGCAGGATCACATCTTGACACACACACACACACACACACACACACACACACACACACACACACACACACACACACACACATTTACACAACGCACAGACAAGGTACTCTTTGTTTGTATGTATACCTATGTAAGACGTCATATGTTAATGAACCTATGTATATTCATGTAACCTCAATAAAAGAGCAGTGTTACTGGGGAGCGGACAAGAGCAACTGAGGTCAGGCGAAGGAACGGCGTTTGTCCAGCTGGGTCTTCCTCGTGCACAAGAAACATAAAGAGCTCTGCTTGGTGTTCAATGCTTTTTGCTGTGTAGCTGAATTATCTCATTCCAGCGGCGGGTTTGTGCTAGACAGACATATCAGACGTCATGTCTGTGGACACGACATGCAGGATTGTTGTGGTGCAGCAGCAGTCCCAGTTACCACTGACACTTTTGGACACAACATTTGTTTTACTTTGTGGCTCTTTGGTCAGTTTGATGTGAAGTAAAATGTAATTATATAATACTTTTTAAGACAAAGTGCTTTACAGGGAATATAAAAACATATCAGACAAAAAACCAACATATTACACAAGAACATCACCCAAGTGCAGCTCTAAAACGAGGAGTTTTTAGGTGTTTTTTTAAAAGATGAAGTGCTTCGAGAGGCTCATCATGAGGCACATTAAGACCCGGCTGCCACCCACACTGGACCCACTGCAGTTCGCCCCCAACTGGTCAAAAGAAGACGCCTTCACCACCACCCTACATCTCGCCCTCACCCACCTGGACAATAAGGACACATATGTACGAATGCTGTTCATAGACTTCAGTTCAGCATTAAACACAATCATCCTCAGCACCTGATTGGAAATCTGAGCCTGCTGGGCCTGAACACCTCCCTCTGCAACTGGATCCTGGACTTTCTGACAGAGAGACCTCAGACAGTCGTTAACAGCACCTCCAACACCACCACACTGAGCACTGGAGCCCCTCAGGGCTGTGTGCTCAGCCCACTGCTGTTCACTCTGCTGACTCAGTGGAGCAATGCACTGTTCGAACCACATCATCAAGTTTGCTGATGACACGACTGTGGTGGGTCTCATCAGCAAGAACGACGAGTCAGCAAACAGAGAGTTGCAACAGCTGACAGACTGAGAGTCAACAACCTGTCTCTGGATGTGACAAAACAAAAGTGTCATGGTCCTGGGTCATGTGACTCAGTGTTTTGTGTTTATTATTATGATCCTGTGTTCTAGTGTATTCTGTGTATTTGGGTTTGGCCTTTTTAGTTCTTAGGGTTTTGGTTCTGTGCTTCCTCTGTTTTGTCCTGCCCGTATGTTCCCTCTGTTCTCTGTCTGTACCGTGTCTCTGAGTCCAGTCTGTGTATTTCCTGTTTTACTTTGAAGGTCCGTGTCTGATGTCAGTGTGTTCAATTTTAAATCCTCCCTGTTTCATCACGTTAATTAGCTTCAGCCGTGTCTCCGTCCTGTGTGTAGTTTCCTCGTTTCCTTCTGTGTATTTATAGTGTGTGTCCTCTCGTCGCTGGTCCATCTGTGTTGTCTCCCTGAGTCTCTCCCTGTTTCCTCCGTACGTTTAAGGTTTCAGGTCTGTTTTGTTAGCTTCCCAGTGCAGGTTATCCTTAGCGTCCTGAGCAGCTGCATCACTGTGTGGTATGGTAACTGCACTGTACTGGATCACAATACTCTACAACGGATAGTGAGAGCAGCTGAGAAGATCATTGGAGCTTCTCTTCCCTCCATCACAGACACTTATAGGACCCACTGCATCTGCAAAGTCACCAGCATCGTGGACGACCCCACACACCCCTCACACACACTCTTCACCCTGCTGCCTCCGGCAGCATCCGGGCCCTCACTGCCAGACTGTGGAACAATTTCTTCCCCTCAAGCCGTCAGACTCCTGAACACTCAGTGACTGGACACACACACACACACATACAAACACACACATCTTCTTGTTTCTCTGTGTACTGAACCACTGCACATGGTTGGAATGACAATAAAGTCCCCTGACTTGACTTCAGATCAGCTGAACTCGTTGAGGGTTTAATTTCCGATCTTTTAAAGAAACTGGGTGAAAAGATTCCTAATTATGGGGTGTGGGAGATCATGGTTGAAGGGGCGATCTAAGAGAGACAGATTTCCTCTTAGGAACTGATCTTATCTTGTAAAAGTCATTGCACTCCATATCTGAAAAGACTGATGTACATGGAGATGGAGGAGAGACGATGCTATTCGCTGTATCAGAGAGAACCTTAGGATTTATTTTTCTTACTGCAAGCAGTTTAGAGAAATAAGTGTCTCTTACATCTTTCACTTTGTCATTAAAGGTAGATAAGCATAAGCAGAGCTTATGAACCTCAAGTTTTGTAGTTTTCCACAGACTGAGAACCGTCACACACATTTTTCCACAGGAGCTCAGTTTTATGGCAAATTCATGTAAAACTGCAGATATCTTCTGTGATCCAGGGTGGAGATTTAACAGTGCTGCCTTTCCTGATTTTAAGAGGAGCCACTATGTATTTATGTTAGACTCAGTGAAATGCAGTGTTGGGAAGGTTACTTTTAAAACATATTCAGAATCAGAATCTTTATTGTCATTTTCACAGGTACAACGAAATTAAAAATGCTCCTCAATCATTGCATCATCCCTAACAATATCAAAATAAACATAAAACAATAAAATTCAATAAATAAAATAAACAGAATACTTAAGGTGCTAATAAGAAGTATCAGTAAACATTCACATACATTCCATGAATAGACTGGGAGCAGTGGTTTGAGTGGCTGCCTCGCCGTCTCCTCTCTCGACGGGGTGGCGCCTCCACCCCGAAGGTATAAAAATCCATGGGGAGCCCAGACTCCTCGCTATTTCCACCGGTATGTTGTGTAAAAGGACAAATTTGCTAGTCACGCTCACGCGGTAACTTACTCCAATCTTGAGGAGATCATGTCGGCTATAGATTTTATTCGCTATGGTAGAACACAAAAACAAACATAAGGCGTACAAAATTATCCACACATAGCATCGATCGGTGGAACACTGACTATTTTAACTTGAACTGTTCCGTCACACAAAAAGTCTAACACCCAATTAAACATACTTCCTCCTATCCCTGCTTCATGTAACTCAATCAGTAGACCCTCTCTCCAAAGCATATCATATGCCTTTTCTACATCAAAGAAGACATCAACTACCACCTCTTTATTAACAGCCTTCCTGATATCATCTTCCAAACATAAGACAGGATCCATCGTCCCTCTTCCTCTATGAAAACCACTCTGATAGGGTGCTAACATATTTCTTGACTCTAAAAATTGAACCAATCTCTCATTCACCATCCTTTCCATCAGTTTACACATATTGGAAGACAGAGCAATGGGCCTATAATTTCCAGGATCACTATGGTCTTTCCCTGGTTTCTTTATTAGTATAATTAACGCTTCTTTCCATCGACGTGGGAGACGCCCTACTTTCCAGACCTTATTAAACAACATTAGCAATTTATTCAACGCTGCGTCACTTAGATGTTTCAACATAACATAACATGGCCTGGCCTGTATTTATATAGCGCTTTACTAGTCCCTAAGGACCCCAAAGCGCTTTACATATCCGGTCATCCACCCATTCACACACACATTCACTGGTGATGGCAGCTACATTGTAGCCACAGTCGCCCTGGGGCGCACTGACGGAGGTGAGGCTGCCGGACACTGGCGCCACCGGGCCCTCTGACCACCACCCTCTGACCACCACCAGTAGGCAACGGGTGAAGTGTCTTGCCCAAGGACACAACGACCGAGACTGTCCAAGCCGGGGCTTGAACCGGCAACCTTCCGATTGCAAGGCGAACTCCCAACTCTTGAGCCACATATCTCATCCTTGCCTGTAGCACTATTACTGGTTCTGCCCAGAGCTCTTTTCAGTTCTCCAGGAGAAAAGGGACAATTCATTACATCTGCAGTACTGTCCTTCCTCCCTAAAGCTTCAAGATTTCGTTCTTTAGTCCTCTCTCGTTTACTTTCATCTGACAAATTTCTCCCACTGTGTATATCAACAAAAGTACTCGCCAATAAATCTGCTTTTTCCCCATCAGTTACAGCTACTCTACTATTCTTATCAAGAATTGGATACCTCCAGTCTGTTCTTTCTCCCCCCATTTTCCCGATCATCCCCCACACTTCCCCTATTTGAGTATTACTACCAATTGTATTACAGAAATCTCTCCAGTACGTTCTCTTCGTTCTTCTTATTGTACTTCTGACTTTCGCCTGTGCTTTTTTGTAGTCAATTAAGTGTTGAAAATTATGAGACCATTTGACCAACTTAAATGCTCTATTTCTTTCTCTAACTACTAACTTACTACTAAACTACTACATTCATCATTCCACCATGGGACTGCTCTCCTCCTACCTTTCCCTGTTGTCTTTGGAATAGCCTCCTCAGCAGCGCTTAGAATACTTTGACTGATTTCCTGATTCATACTTTCAACACTCAAATGATTTTGAACTTGTAAAAGCTTCCTCTCACAAACCCTACTAAACTTCCCCCAATTCGCCTTCCCAAACACCCATTTCCCTCCTAATGTTTCAGGTACCTGTATCACCTGATCATTACCAAATGACTTATTGTTTACTTGCCATTCACACAATGGTGCCAGAGACCTAGAAACAAAAGTTAAGTCTAATATGGATTCCTTACCAGAGCTAACATCAAACCGTGTCGTCTTCCCATCATTCAAACATACAAGATTTTTATTGTCCAGAAATTCCTCTAACACTCCCCCATTGTAGTCTGTTTTCTCACTCCCCCATAACGAATGGTGAGCATTAAAATCCCCACAGCAGATAATATTTCCTTTCATGTCCATTTCCTCCGGCTTATTTAACTCTAACTTTTTGAAAGGATTATAAAAATTAACAACCATAATCACCTTCCCTCCCATCCAAACCTTAATCACTACATACTCCAAATCCCCGTCCCTGTCACCTATCTTGTGTGGAATACCTTCCTTAATCAACGTAAGACACCCACCCCCATTTCCTTCTTCCCTATCATATCTAACAGATATGAGATAGAGTGATACACTCTGAAATCCAAAAAAAGGCTTCAACCATGTTTCCTGAATACAAATTATCTCAGGTTTTTCTGTCTGCTCGTATATAAACTGTTTAAATTCTTGACCATTTGACAAGAGACTCCTGGCATTCCACTGTAAGAGTAATATGGTTATAAGAACAAACCACCACATTATCCCTCTACTCGCCTGACTACTTAGTTCACCTCTTATATCCTTCCACCTGATATTCTTCATGTCTAAACTTTGACACGCTGCCTTCACAATAATCTGGATCCTCTCCGTCTTGGACTTCACATCTGAGGTTGCATTTATTACTCCCGCAATGAATGTCACCATCTTCTTTTCTCTTTTTCTATTTTCCTTTCAACCATTGCCATAACCTTCACCATTACTTGTTTGGGAAACACAGGATAGAGGACAATCTGTCTCTCTTGCTCCACCACTTTACATGCCTCTGCATATGTCACTCTCTGCAGTACCCCGGTTTTTTGAATAACTGTCTGCTGCCTCAACACTTCACATCCCCAAAAAGCAACACTGTGCTCCTCTGCACAATTACAGCATTTAGGTTTAACTCCCACACCACACTTCCCATACTCATGATCTCCAGAACATCGAGCACATCTCCTCTTCCCTTTACACACTTTGGCAATATGTCCAAATTCTTGGCAATTGAAACACCTCATTGGTTTAGGCACCAACTCCCTCACACTGAATCTTATTAATCCAAAGAAGACCTGTTTTGGTACCTCTTCGTGTCAAATTCCACCACCACAGTTTCTGTTTCCACTTTCATGGGACCTCTCGTCATTCTCCTTGCTCCTTTAACTTCTCCAGTTCTTAGTTTTAAATTCTCCACAAGTTCTTTCATATTTACATTCAATGGCACACCCACAATAACTCCTTTATTTCCACCAGTGCTCCTTTCCTCTACTCTTGCAGTATTCTTCACTTTGACTTTGCACACCCCCACAACTTTCCTTACTTTTTCCACCTGCACTTCTGTGTTACAACCCACCAGTAAATTTCCATCTCTGAGTATCTTAGCATACTTGTTTCCCCAACTTGTGCCTTAAGTGCTCTTGTTAGCTTAAGTGGATCTATTTTCTTTACACCCTCTTCCTCAAACCTGACAGCTACTTTCATACTCGGACTCGTTCCCTCTTCATTACCTTTACTATCAGTCCCTTCCGTACTACCCTCACTTCTCTTTTTCCTCTTCCTTTCACTTGCTCTGCGCCTCTTTCCCCCCTTTCCAACCTTTTCCCACTCATTCTCATCACCCTGACCACCAATCTCTTCCTCTTCAATACCATCCATACTATTCCACTCACTCCTTCCGCCCTCCATCACTGCCAACCCTGGTCTATGAGAAGAAGTCTGCAGGAGACCATTATCGGACCTGTACAGGCCTTGACCGACTCTCCTACTTACCTCACTCACACACTAAACCACCAACCAAACACACCTTATACCCAAATCCACACTAACTACAACAGCCATGCTACACACTTCCACTCTCAAACCGAGCCACCAAACAACCTGCCGACCTCTCCCGCAAACACTACTCCACGTGCCGCCCTCCACTCCTCCTGACCGAAACCGCCCCGCACCACAGTCTCTCCTTTAGAGTTATGCCTGTAACATTCTGCCTATAGAGATTGACAGACCACGTGACTTTCGTGCATTGCATTGTGGGTACAAGTGGCAACAAAATCAAAACACTGCATCAAGCGCTAGTGTTTCCAGCACCGGTAATCATTATTTCTGCCGTTTTAATCCCTACTTGCATTTTATTTGCCCCAAAAACAGTTGTACAAAATGACGGAGAACACGACAGGTCCGTACGAAGACAGATGTGACGAAAAGGCAAAAAGAAACAGTACGAGGAAAAAATCAAAGGAGTGAAAGGGTCAGACCCATACGAGCATACAGAGTGGAGTAAGGACGTTACCGTGCTGCCCAACTTTCATCACGGACATATTTATTATTATATGGTCCTAAGTGTGAGTGCATACACTCACAAAATGTTTATTAACTTCAGATCCTGCAACAAGCACAGGTCCAGTTTACTTTGGTGATTTGGACTATTCCATTTCACAGCTGCTGTTAATTTTTTTTTTTCCTTTATCTCCTGTACAGGCAAACGCATCTATTTGTCGTTTCAGGTTGTAGTATTACACAACATTATCAGATACAATGGAAATAAAATAAGTGTTTCGTAATTCATCCAATTTGTCTTTATTTATAACTGGCATTATTGTTTCATTCTATTATAGAATCTTACAAGAAAGAGGCAGAATTGTAAAAGTCCATCGTGCTTTATTAGCTGCTGTGGAAAACAGTTATTCATCACTTGATTGCTTCAATACAACACTTGGGCACATGTATGCGGGACTTTTCGTGGCTGTTTGGAGATGGGTTGGGAGGTCAGCTCCTTCATCATGATTATGCAAATTCTCCAACTTTTGGAGATTTACTTAGCTGGATGATTGAGAATGCATCAAGACTAAGACTGATCCCTGTGGTACACCACGAGAAATCACAGCTGGACAAGAGAAAACATGAAGGAGCTTCTTCATTAGTTAAACCTGACAGTAAATATAATGATTTCCTGGTTCTTTGTGTAGTTATATTTGCTACTTCCAAGTGAGAGATGAAGAACTCTGGTTGTTTTCTTGGATATTGTTAAAACAAGAAGAATTGTTCAATTCAATTCAATTCAATTTTATTTATATAGCGCCAAATCACAACAAAAGTCGCCTCAAGGCGCTTTATATTGTACAGTAGATAGCACAATAATAAATACAGAGAAAACCCAACAATCATATGACCCCTATGAGCAAGCACTTTGGCGACAGTGGGAAGGAAAACTCCTTTAACAGGAAGAAACCTCCGGCAGAACCAGGCTCAGGGAGGGGCGGCCATCTGCTGCGACCGGTTGGGGTGAGAGAAGGAAAACAGGATGAAAGACATGCTGTGGAAGAGAGACAGAGATTAATAACAGATATGATTCGATGCAGAGGGTCTATTAGCACATAGTGAGTGAGAAAGGTGACTGGAAGGAAAAACTCAATGCATCATGGGAATCCCCGGCAGCCTCACGCCTATTGCAGCATAACTAAGGGAGGATTCAGGGTCACCTGGTCCAGCCCTAACTATATGCTTTAGCAAAAGGAAAGTTTTAAGCCTAATCTTGAAAGTAGAGATAGTGTCTGTCTCCCGAATCCAAACTGGAAGTTGGTTCCACAGAAGAGGGGCCTGAAAACTAAAGGCTCTGCCTCCCATTCTACTTTTAAATACTCTAGGAACAACAAGTAGGCCTGCAGTGCAAGAGCGAAGTGCTCTAATAGGGTGATATGGTACTACAAGGTCATTAAGATAAGATGGGGCCTGATTATTTAAGACCTTGTATGTGAGGAGCAGGATTTTGAATTCAATTCTGGATTTAACAGGAAGCCAATGAAGGAAGCCAAAACAGGAGAAATCTGCTCTCTCTTTCTAGTCCCTGTCAGGACTCTTGCTGCAGCATTTTGGATTAGCTGAAGGCTTTTCAGCGAGTTTTAGGACATCCTGATAATAAAGAATTACAGTAGTCCAGCCTGGAAGTAATAAATGCATGAACTAGTTTTTCAGCATCACTCTGAGACAGGATATTTCTAATTTTAGAGATGTTGCGCAAATGGAAGAAAGCAGTCTTACATATTTGTTTAATATGTGCGTTGAAGGACATGTCCTGGTCAAAAATGACTCAAGGTTTCTCACAGTGTTACTGGAGGCCGAGGTAATGCCATCCAGAGTAAGAATCTGCTTAGATACCATATTTCTAAGATTTTCAGGGCCGAGTACAATAACCTCAGTTTGATCTGAATTAAGAAGCAGAAAGTTAGCGGCCATCCAGGTCTTTATGTCTTTAAGACATTCCTGCAGTTTAACTAATTGGTCTGTGATACCTGGCTTCATGGACAGATAGAGCTGCGTGTCATCTGCATAGCAGTGAAAATTTATGCTATGTCTTCTAATGATGCTGCCTAAGGGAAGCATGTATAATGTAAACAGAATTGGTCCTAGCACTGAACCCTGTGGAACACCATAATTGACCTTAGTGTGTGAAGAGGACTCTCCATTTACATGTACAAATTGGAGTCTATTAGATAGATATGATACAAACCACTGCAGTGCAGTACCTGTAATACCTACAGCATGTTCTAATCGCTCTAATAGGATATTATGGTCAACAGTATCGAACGCTGCACTGAGGTCTAGCAGGACAAGCACAGAGATGAGTCCACTGTCAGAGGCCATAAGAAGATCATTTGTAACCTTCACTAAAGCTGTTTCTGTGCTGTGATGAGCTCTGAAACCTGACTGAAACTCTTCAAATAAGCCATTCCTCTGCAGATGATCAGTTAGCTGTTTGACAACTACTCTTTCAAGGATTTTTGATATGAAAGGAAGGTTGGAGATTGGCCTATAATTAGCTAAAACAGCTGGGTCTAGAGATGGCTTTTTAAGTAAAGGTTTAACTACAGCCACCTTGAAGGCCTGTGGTACATAGCCGATTATTAGAGATAGGTTGATCATATTTAAGATTGAAGAGTTAATTAATGGCAGGACTTCTTTGAGCAGTTTTGTAGGAATGGGGTCTAAAAGACACGTTGATGGTTTGGAGGAAGTAATTATTGAAGTTAACTCAGAAAGATCAATTGGAGAAAAAGAGTCTAACTTAACATCGATGGTACTAAAAGTAGCTGTAGATAATATTACATCTGTGGGATGATTATTGGTAATTTTTTCTCTAATGATAAAAATTTTATTTGTGAAGAAGTTCATGAAGTCATTACTAGTTAACGTTAAAGGGATTGTTGGCTCAGTAGAGCTCTGACTGTTTGTCAGCCTGGCTACAGTGCTGAAGAGAAACCTGGGGTTGTTCTTATTTTCTTCAATCAGTGACGAATAGTAAGATGTTCTGGCTTTGCGGAGGGCTTTCTTATAAAGCAGCAAACTATTTCTCCAGGCTAAATGATGATCCTCTAAATTTGTGACACGCCATTTCCTCTCCAGCTTACGAGTTATCTGCTTTAGGCTACGTGTTTGAGAATTATACCACGGAGTCAGGGACTTTGGATTTGAGGCCTTAGTTTTCACAGGAGCTACAGTATCCAGAGTCGCATGCGTAGTGAGAAGGTAAAATTATTAACAAGATAATCGACCTCTGTTGGAGTAGCGTTCAGATAGCTGCTCTGCTCTATGTTGGTACAGGGCATTGAAGATGATAACAGTGGGTGGATTATATTCTTAAACTTAGTTACAGCACTTTCAGAAAGACATCTACTTTGATAAAGTCTACTCTCCACTGCTGTGTAATCAATTATTGTAAATGTAAATGTTATCAGGAAATGATCAGACAGCAGAGGGTTTTCAGGAAACACTGTTAAATGTTCAGTTTCTATGCCATATGTTAAAACAAGATCTAGAGTGTGATTAAAGTGGTGGGTGGGTTCTTTTACATTCTGAGAGAAGCCAATTGAGTCTAATAACAGATTAAATGCGATGTTGAGGCTGTCATTTTAGCATCTACATGGATGTTAAAATCACCCACAATAATTATTTTATCTGAGCTGAGCACTAAATCAGATAAAAGTCTGAGAAATCAGAGAGAAACTCTGTGTAAGGCCCAGGTGGACGATAGATGATAACAAGTAAGACTGGTTTCTGAGTTTTACAGCTGGGGTGGACGAGGCTAAGCATCAGGCTTTCAAATGAATTAAAAGTCTGTCTTGGTCTTTCGTTAATTAATAGGCTGGTGTGAAAAATTGCTGCCACACCGCCCCCTCGGCCTGTGCTTCGAGGTTTCTGGTAGTTAGAATGACTCGGGGTGTTGATTCATTTAAACTAACATACTCATCCTGCTGCAACCAGGTTTCTGTAAGGCAGAGTAAATCGATTTGTTGATCAATTATTAAGTCATGTACTAACAGAGACTTGGAGGAGAGAGACCTAATATTTAATAATCCACATTTCACTGTTTTACTCTTTGGTTCAGATGTGGATACTGTATTGTTCTTTCTTTGTGATTTTTTATGTTTAAGTTGTTTATTGCTGGTTTTTGATTTGTTTTTGTCTGTTTGGGAGCTGACACAGTCTCAATGGAGATGGGTTTTGGGGGTAGCAGGAGGAGAGAAGCTGCAGAGAGGCGTGTAAGACTGCAACTCTGCTTCCTGGTCCCAACTCTGGATAGTCATATTTTGGGGGTTTAATAAATTTGTCCATATTTCTAGAAATGAGAGCTGCTCCATCCAAAGTGGGATGGATGCCGCCTCCTAACAAGACCAGGTTTCCTCCAGAAGGTTTGCCAATTATCTATGAAGCCCACATCGTTTCTGGGACACCACTCAGACAGCCAGCAATTTAAGGAGAACATGCGGCTAAACATGTCACTCCTGGTCTGATTGGGAGAGGGACCAGAGAAACTACAGAGTCCCACATTGTTTTGGCAAAGTTACACACCGATTCAATATTGATTTTAGTGACCTCCGATTGGCGTAACCGGTGTCATTACTGCCGACGTGAATTATGATCTTACTGTATTTACGTTTACCCTTAGCCAGCAGTTTTAAATTTCCTTCAATGTCGCCTGCTCTGGCCCCTGGAAGACAATTGACTATGGTTGTCGGTGTCTCTAGCTTCACGTGTCTGAGAACAGAATCACCAATTACCAGAGTTTGACCCCGGCGGTGTGTCGCCGAGTGGGGAAAAACAGTTGAGACACATGAACAGGTTGGTGGTGTACCTGGGGCTTCAGTTTAAGACTATGCTTCCTCCTCACCGTCACCCAGCCGCCCTCTTTCCCCAGCTGCTTGGGGTCTGCCGGGAACAGCTAGCGGGGCCTCACGCTATCTTCGGCTGCACCAGCTACAGGGGCCTGGCTAGCTACGGGTGAATGAAGGGTGCGGCCGAGTCTCCAATTCAGTAATCCTGGCCTACAGAGCTGCAAATATGCTACATTTGTTACAGGTATCATTACTGCTAAAGGAGGCCGAGGAGTAACTAAACATCTGACACAATGAGCAGGAAAGTGCAGGAGGGACAGGTGAAGTAGCCATGGTGCTAACGAGTCGGCTACGAGCTAAGCTAAGCTAGCGAAACAGTAAAGAGACAGTGAGTGAATACTTTGGCTATAAATTAGGTAGTGAGTACACAGAAAGGGTGATTCAGATGAAGCACGTTAAGATTATACTATGAAAAAGGGATGTATCAAAAGATTTAAATTAAATTGCTAAGCAGAAAAGCTACTCAGAAACACCACTGTGTTTGAGCAGGAACAGGAAGTGATACTCTACCACAAAGCGAGCGAACACCAAGTGACAGCGCCACCAAGAGTCCACCAATTGTTGCTCTTAGCTTGTCTGGAGAGTAAAAAACAAATCAAAGACTCAGCGGTCCTGTTGCTCTATTTTCACCTGTATAGCAGGCGGATGTTTGCCTTGGTGGAGGTGACCCGTAGTGGTCAGTGGAAGAATCCGTGAGTTTCTCTGTGAATTTCCCTGGTAGCTACTCGGTGCTTGCTTGGAAGTTACGGGGTTTTTTCATTGTAAAAAGAAGTTTTCTTCCCACACAGTGAACAGCAGATGCTAATTTTTTTGTCACTTTTTACGGAATCAAACTCAAACTCAAATCGCTTTTTCTAGTCCCTAAGGACCCCAAAGCGCTTTACATATCCAGTCATCCACCCATTCACACACACATTCACACTCTGGTGATGGCAAGCCACAGCCACCCTGGGGCGCATTGACAGAGGTGAGGCTGCCGGACACTGGCGCCACCGGGCCCTCTGACCACCACCAGTAGGCAACGAGTGAAGTGTCTTGCCCAAGGACGCAACGACCGAGACTGTCGGAGCCGGGGCTCGAACCGGCAACCTTCCGATTACAAGATGAACTGCCAACTCTTGAGCCACGATCGCCCCATTATGAGCAATTTAGAATCACCAGTTAACCTTCCCCCACTAAGTGCACGTGTTTGGACGGGGAGAGCATGCTCCACACAGGGCCGTGAGCAAGTGGTGGATTCAAACTCAGGAGGGTCTTGCTGTGAGGCAACAGTGCTGCCCACCACAGCACCCTTCTCAGCCACCCGGAGTCCGTCTCAGCTCCTACTGAGCTCGCAGCAGCTTCCACCATTTATTCCCTTCCTCTGTCTTCACTCACTTCCTCTTACTGATTTCCAAAGTTATCTTGCAGACATCCATCTGATGCTGCTCAACTATGTCTCCTTCAGATTTCACCTTCTGTATAAGATGGAGTTCACCTGTATGCACCGTCCTCCAGTCTCATACATCCCTCTGTGTTCCTCCCTCTTGTTAAAGTTCAACACAATTTTTTCTATCCTTTCTTTAAAGGCACTCCTACACACCTCTCCTCTCTTCACCTGCACTCAGAGGCCTTTTGTCAGTGCGTGTGTGTATTCTCTGTTTTGGTCTTTCTCCTTGTAGTGACTTTGAAAGTGTGTGTTTGTGTGTGTGTGTGTGTGTGTGTGTGTGTGTGTGTGTGTGTGTGTGTGTGTGTGTGTGTGTGTGTGTGTGTGTGCAGCTCTGGAACCAGGAGAGGAGCTCCAGTCTGGACCAGGAGGAACTGTGCAGCAGTCAGGAGGGAGAGCAGGTTGTAGTGAAGGAATTTTTAGGGTGACTGTTACTTGGGGGGAAAGCAACCAGAGTGAAGCAGAACCAGACAGTGACCAGCTCCCTGCTCACAGCTCTGCTGTAGCTGAGAGCCTAGATCAGGAAGGAAGCAGGAATGTCAATTCAGGATCGACTGGAAATAGAAGCAGAAGTCAGAGCAATGATACAGAAAACTCTCCCATGCCAGCTGATAAGTGTAACACTGATACAGGTAAACAGCCTTTGAAAGGAGATGGTTTTTCCTTAAGAAAACGTAAAAAGGCCTTCAATAAAGTCTCAAAAGAGGACATGTCACAGAATGCAAACAAGAGAGAAGCTGCATACTTGCAAAACATGCGAGAAAAGCTTTAGTGAAAAGAGCATTTTGTTGCGTCACACAAAAACTCACACGGGAGAGAAGATTCATTCTTGCAAAACATGTGAGAAAACCTTTAGTCAAAGCAGTGATTTGATGATCCACATGAGAATCCACACTGGCGAGAGGCCATACTCTTGTAAAGCATGCGGGAAGTCTTTCAATCAAAGTGGTCATTTGATGGCCCACCAGCGAATCCACACCGGCGAGAGGCCGTATTCTTGCACAACATGTGGAAAAACTTTTAGTCAAGGTAGTAATTTGTTGAGCCACATGCGATGCCACACAGGAGAGAAGCCTCACGTTTGTAAGACCCGCGGGGAAAGATTTACAACGTTAGCCCCACTTAAAATCCACACCACGAGCCACACAGGAGAGAGGCCTCATCCTTGCCAAGCATGTGGGAAAACCTTCACTACACGCTGTAACCTGCTGCGCCACATGAGAACGCACACAGGAGAGAAACCGTATGTTTGTGAGACCTGCGGGGAAAGATTTACTCTGTCAACGTCACTTAAAAGCCACAAAACTATCCACACGGGAGAGAAACCGTATCACTGTAAAGCTTGTGGGAAAATGTCCCGCCAGAGTCATCATTTGTCGTTGCACATGAAAACCCACAAACAGCAGAAGTCGTAGTGCTGAAAATTTTGTGCAAAAACCGTATTTCAAACACCTTTACACTACTCCAACAACTATTCTGATTTGCAGCATTTGTTCTGATAATATCTGTTCTTTCTTTTTTTTGTAAGAAGTCCCTCATGAACAGTTGACCTCCTCACTCGATCACTAAGGAAGACCAGCACCACCCTTCAAAGGAAGCTTATTTCTGCTGCTGAATCTGTGATCACGTTCTTTTGACCTTTTGAATTTTGGGGAGTTTCTTGTTTTGGGAGATTTCTTTGAGATTCTGGAAGAAGGGTTTTGTAACTTTTCTAATAACACTTGTTAAGAAATAGATATTTTTAATGCTTATCTGCTCATTAGATTGTTTCATGAGAGGCCCAGAGTGTTGTTGAAAACCAGAGGATATGAGACGATCTCTGACTCTGATTGAAATATCTGTTCTTCTTGTTTACTGTGTCTCAGTTATTTGTGGGTTATGAGCTCAGATGTCGGAGTGGTGATAACCGACAGCTAAAGCAGTTTTGTTTCTGTTTCTTCAGAAGACAAACGAACTGTAAATGTTCGACATTGTTAGAAAGTGTTCTTTATAAATAAAGAACAGCAGCTCTGTCTCTGATCTTTACTGCTTCATTTCTCTGTTGTCTTTGTCATCAGTCCAATGACACAAGAATCAGAGGTTTAACAGTGTGTGGCTCCCTCTAGTGGATGTTGTGGAGTATTCTGTTGTCTTTGCTCCAAAGGTTTTTGTACAGAGTTTTGGTGTTTCCTGTCACTGTGGGCCTCACAGCACAGTAGTACACAGCAGAGTCTGTCACTGCAGCAGAGGAGATGCTCATCTTGATTTCTGTTCCCTCCACTTGAATCTTTAGTCCAGGAATGTTTTCTGTTCCTATTACTCCTGATGCAGAGTGAGAGATGAGTATCTCTGGTGGTTTTCCAGGATATTGTCGATACCAGAAGAAATAATCATTAGTCTTCACTTCTCTGGATAATCTATAGGACAGAGTAACAGTGCTGCCTTCTACACTGAACACTTCTTTGTTGGTTGGAGTGAGATCTTCACAGCTGACACCTAAAGGAACAGAAACATGTTTGATACATTTTTAAATCATCACAATTCAAATGTATTTCTTGAAACACACAGATTGTAACGTACCTGTTAGAATGGTGAGAATCAGTAAAGAAAGTGCATAATAGTCCAAAGACAACATGTTGAATGAAGGTAAAGTTTATGGTTTGTGTGCTGAACTCTGTTGAATGTGGAGGTTTCTCTCTCTTCTAGTTCAGTAACAGCTCAGCTCCTCCCTGAATCTCTCCTCCTCCTCTCTGATCTGGGTTTGAACTTCTCTCACTTCCTCCTCTTTATACACTAGTAGCAGCATTTTCACTTTCAGGTGGGAGCTCATATTTCATCAGGCTGCAGCTTCCCTGCATCACTGAATTGGATAAACTTGAAATGGCTGGATCAGAATCAGAATACTTTATTGATCCCTAGGGGAAATTATTTAATGGATGATTAATTATTCACTGTTAAGTTGCTGAAAAAAATCAAAGTCTAAACAAAAACACTTTCTGAACAAAAAATCTTCAGAAAATTGGAGAATTATTCTTCATGACCACGTTGAAATTTACATTGAGGTCTGTCTGCTTAGATGCTGAATTAGAAAAAGGTGTACCTCAACACTTTTACACAGTACTGATTGTCTGACATTAACCTGATGTCCAGGTCATATTTTCCTTTCTTCCTGCTTTATTTTGATTTACTAACCAGTGGTTTCACTTTAGTGTTTCCCCTGACTGATCCATTTCTGCTGGTCAACATTCTTGTTTCAGTTGTGTGGTTGGCAGTAAGTGGACCCAAACGCAGGACTCAGGAGAGAAGAATTGAACTCAAAAACCTGCTTCAGTGCTGATTATTCACAGGAATAACAACAGACCAAAAGCTCCTGCAGGAACGAGGAATCAGAGTAGACACATCGAAGGAAACCACAGAGCAGAAAAACCCAAAGCTTTGAGTCAGCATGACAATGATCAGAGGGAGACTGACAATACAGACATGTGGGAAAACCTGACCTGTCTTCCCCATGTGATGTTTTGTGTAATGTATGTATGGTCGGAAGGGTAAGATGGCGACGCCATTGCGTGCAATGGTCGGCAGCCTTAACATGAAATTTCCCACTCGTGGGACTAAAAAAGGTATCTTATCTTGTCTTAAAAGGAACAAATGGGAACACAGCTGATGGCAACTAACACAATGATGTGAGAGGAAGACAAATTAAACACAAGACACAGAGGGCAGACACCAAAATAAAACAGGAAGAGGAACATAACAGAATGAGGAGACAAGATTAACTTGACACAACTAAACAGGGAACCAAGACGAGCATGGAGACAGGACACAGAGAGACAGACAAGGGGACAAGACTGAGGACACAGAAAGGGAACAGGAAAGGAAAACAATCAACCTGAAGTCCTCTATCACTAACTAGAGACACAAATACCACAACAGAGAACCAACAAAGGGATCAGGAAAACTCAAAAGCACAAAGAAACCAAAACATTATTAACAGAAACGAGGAGCATGAGTTACTTCTAAAAACCAAAAACAGATAATAAAATTACAAAAGTCAAACTCCTGGTGACTCAGGGACCCTGACAGTTTCCTTATACAGAGAAATGAGGCTGTGTCAGTGTGTCAGACCTGCTGATTTACAGTCATTTAGATTCAGTAACATACATGTGGTGGCACAAAACAAACTGTGTTTTTCACAACTGAAACCAGAGAGAAGAAGAAGCACAATGTTTCAGTCACAGTAACAGAATCAGAGGTTTAACAGTGTGTGTCTCCCTCTAGTGGATGTTGGGGAGTATTCTGTTGTCTTTGCTCCAAAGGTTTTTGTACAGAGTTTTGGTGTTTCCTGTCACTGTGGGCCTCACAGCACAGTAGTACACAGCAGAGTCTGTCACTGCAGCAGAGGAGATCTCCAGATGAAACTCCTGTTTTTCTTTCTCATGTATAAACTTCAGCTTTTCTGTTTGTGCTGAATGTTCTTCCATGAGAAGCTGTGGACGTGAACCGGACTTCTGATGATACCAGAAAAGTGCCTGAACATAACCTGAATATTTGCAGGAGAGAGTCACGGTGTCTCCTTCCAAACTCATCACTACATCTTTAGATGGTGTCAGTAAATCCTCAGAGGATCCTGAAAACAACAAAGACATATTTCACCATCATGTTTCTGTATCTTTAAACTTAGTTTATAAAAAGTGAATCAATTCAAACAACATCCAAATCTTTTCATGTCTATCATCTCCTTTTACATCTCACTCCATCTTTTGATGACTCACCAGTCTGAAAGGAGACCATCATCATCCAAATGAAAAGCAGGAACATGATTTTCTCTTGGACTGAATGAACAATAGAGAGAACACAGCAGCTCTTCAGATCCTAAATGAAGCCTTTCATATTCACTGGTGTAGCTCCTCCTCCAAAGGCTGCTTCTTCTGGATAGGCTCGGCCCTGGTTTCTGTGGAGCCTGTAAATAAAGAGAGCTTTGAATATTTGAAATATTTAGCAGAATGTAGAATAATCTCACTCATGTATTAAACAGCAGAAGCACACGTGTAAACCAGCCAGCATCAATACTGGATTTTAAATAAATCCATTACTGTCATCAGCTCAGAGGAGACTGACTGATGATGACACTGGAAAGTATTAGTGATGTAAAGAAGAGAAAAGCAGCTGAACATGTAAGAAAGCAGGCAGGTGAGTGATTACAGATCGTCCTTATTGAACTTACACTTAAGCTTCATATGTTATCAGTCCTGCCTACTACCAAGTGCAGCAGGGCCAGTCTGACCAACACTTGTGAGACTGATAACTGCTAATGACGGTCATTGAATGGACTGATAACATCTGAAGCAGGAGCATGGTGCTGGGTTTTGGAGGGTCAGGTTTATGTTCTGGGACTTTGAATTCATGTTTATCATGAAGCTCTCTGGTTGGTTATGGTCCTTAAGTTTTTCTTGTTCCAGTTTTTACTTCATGGTTCAGGTTTGATTTACTTCTGTAACTGTTGGTCTTTATGATTGTGGGTTCATGTTTTCTCTGTTTATTTGATTGTTTCTGGTTTTGTGTCATTTCCAGCTGAGTGTTGTTCGTCTCCACAAACAGCTCTTTATGAACAGAACTCGTGCAGATTTCTCAACATTTTTCTTTCCTGTTCATTTGCAGCTTTGTGGGAGCTGACTTCTTTACTGTGTTACAGAGAACTTTACTGTCCTGTAAGAGCTCAGCATTAGAAGGATTTTTTTTATCTGCAGAAAATAACAATAAAAAACTTTTTAGTTGTTAATAGGAGGATGTGTGTATAGCTCATCTGTGGCAGTCAACAGTTTAATATGAGATCAGTTTTTACCAACAGTTGGAATCAAAATACTGATGATTTTATAATGTCTGGATGTGATGTTAATGAAACTCATGACTGGAAACTCTGAAGGAGAGCATCATCATCTGATGTGATGAGTTCAAAGAGAATAAATGGAATAAACATGAGATGGTCTTCCTGGTTGGACTTTTAGCTTCATGTGAGAGATTTTACCTTAAAGAGATAAACCTCTGTTACTCTGTTTATTTTGCTTCTGCTGCATTTTTGCATGTCCTCATCCACTAAATATAAAATAGTGTAAATGAGCAGCTTTGGATGTTTGACAGTTTTTATTGTGTCTGAACGTTCCTACAGTTGGTTTGTGGTTGATGTGGATTTGCTGCTCATGTGACTCCTCCCACAGTGTTTCATTAGCAGCTGTAACCACAGTGACTCTGATAAAACAGGAATTAGCAGAATCCATCTGATATGAAGCTGTGCTTTGAATACCACTTCCCTCCTCTTTGAAGAGTAGTCAGATATCTGTGTTCAGGTTTTTGTACAGCCTCTTCTACACTTTGTATCACTGTGTTTCTAGAGCACAGTAGTAGAGAGCTGTGTCTGCCAGGGTTAGGGCTGTTATGGTCAGATCAGTTGTTGTAGGTGATGTTTGGGTTTTATAACGCTTATCAGGAATATATTCAGCTGTGCTCCCTTTTCCATATTTCCAGAGTATAAACTGAGGAGCCTGAAGGTCAGAATGATGTCTGTACCAGTGAAGGTAGATACCACTGTATCTTGTCTGATAGTTACATGTGAGTTTGACAGATTCTCCTTCTGTTTTAGTGACTTCAGTTTGTTGAGGAGTGATTGAGTCTCCAGCTGTGAGTCCTGGAAAAAGAAAGAAGAAAAGTAGTGAAATGCAGTCTGTATATCTGCTTAATGCAGCAGCTTCAACTAAACTTTAATCCCTGTTCTTAAACTCACCTATAATGTGAGATAGAAGCAAAAGAGGTGCAGCAACAACATGTCTTTGGAGTTATTAAAGCCAGACAGACAGCACATGAACAATGTTCTTCCACTGCAGCACAATGACCAACAAATAATGTCATTGGATGAGCTCATGATCAGTGGGCGGGGCCAGTTTAATAGCTCAGCCAATCAAATAGTTTTGTGCTTCCACAGCAGCTCTGTCTCTGTCTCTGATCTTTACTGCTTCATTTCTCTGTTGTCTTTGTCATCAGTCCAATGACACAAGAATCAGAGGTTTAACAGTGTGTGGCTCCCTCTAGTGGATGTTGTGGAGTATTCTGTTGTCTTTGCTCCAAAGGTTTTTGTACAGAGGTTTGGTGTTTCCTGTCACTGTGGGCCTCACAGCACAGTAGTACACAGCAGAGTCTGTCACTGCAGCAGAGGAGATCTGAAGAGTCATCAGTGTTTTATCTTCACTCACATTAAAAGTGAATCCAGGAACTGGTTCTGATATTTCCACTCCTGTTCCTGAGTGAGAGATCAGGAACTCTGGTGGTTTTCCAGGATATTGTCGATACCAGTAAAACTCATCATTTCCAGTTGCTTGTCTGGAGTATCTGTAGGACAGAGTAACTGTGCTGCCTTCCAAACTGGACTCTTCTGTTTTGTTTGCAGTGAGTTGTTGACAGCTGACACCTAAAGGAACAGAAATCTGTTAAATGCTGTGTTGTATACAAAGAAAGCATAAATAATATGTAAACATTGGGATGAAGCAGTTTTTGACAGATTGTCATGTACCTGTTAGAATCATGATGATTAACAGAGAAGTTTCATAACAGTCCAACATCAACATGTTGAATAAAGTGAATCTTCTGTGTGTTGAACTCTGTTGAATGTGGAGGTTTCTCTCTCTCGTCTGTTCTTCAGTAACAGCTCAGCTCCTCCCTGAATCTCTGTGTCTCCTCTTTGGTTTGTAGCTTCACTTCTCTGTTACACCTCCTTCTTTTAAACTTCCTCCTCTTTAATCAGCTTGAAACACAGCAGAGTAGGAGGTGTGGTGGTCAGAAGCAATGTTCCCTCTAAGCTGTGCATGTGCACAATTGCGCACTGCTGGCACGGTCTCTGTGCACAGAAAATCTGCGTTGCGCACAAAAAAAAAATCTAACCTGAATTGAAATTAAAGTAAATACATTAACAATTCTGTTCTGCAGTGTTAGTCAGTAAGTGTGTGGCTTCTCCTGTATGGGATTAGAACGATGCCACCTTATCCTATAGTCCAGCCAATAATGCGATTCACATTCGTATATACGCAGCCAATCAACATCGCTGACAGGCTATGACAGCGTCCTTATGTGCCGACACCGGTGTTTGAGCTGGCAAAGCGGCGTGGCTGATGTGGAGTGAAGCCACGTTAATGACAACGTGTCCAACCATTGGAGATGTGAGCAGGACAGACGGAACAACTGACGGGAAAAGTGTGGACTTTATACCAGTTTTTAAATTGTGTTGATCGGCCACGTAAAACCAGAGTTATGATAAAAATATCTGCAATGTTTGGTTTTCTTCCTGAATACTATCGTTGTTTATATTTACTGCGGAAGAGCAAAAACAACACCCCACCTCCCCGCCCCGCTTTCCTATTGGCGGAAAAATGTACCATGTGGACCAATCAAAAAATGATATGGCAACATGGCATTTAGATGTTTAGGGAGGGGGAAGTTTTAGGAGTGACGGCGGTGTTCTGAGATGTGAGATTTGCGACGTTTAGCGCAAATCTTGTGTAGTTAGTGTGTAGTTAGTGTGTAGTTAGTGTGTAGTTAGTGTGTAGTGTAGTCAATAGTTTTGTTGCGTGTGTCAGAACAATGAGGCGGCTGCTGAATGTTACAGGTGTTACAGAAGTGACACATCTGCTGTTGTCAGGCCTGCAGGTATCAGGCTGTTGTTCTCCTTTATCTCATAGTGGACAGAAATTATTTTTGGAGTGGCACAAATAATTTGTGTGGCATCAGATTTGATGCAGAACAGCTGATTGTTCTGTAAATAGTTTGAAATGTTTAATTAAAAAAACACCTTGGCTGCATTTTCAGGTAAACAGCTGCAAAAAACTTTGTTGTTTGCAAAACTCAGTTACTTTTTTGAAGAAGTAACTACATAATTAATTGCCCAGCATTGGTCATTATATGCTGTATTTTGCAGACAGTCACAGACTCTCTCCCAGACCACAGACTCATAATACAAGTCAGAGCTTTATTTTTTTTTTTTTAAAAAAAGAAAGAAAGAAAGTTGTGTTTTCAAAATTGGAGTTCAAGTTATTGTCACGGTCCTGGGTCGGTGACCCAGTGTTTTGAGTTTCTTGTGTCTCTGAGTTTTGTGTTATGATTTTAGTTCCCTTTGTTCCCCCAGTTTATTCTTTAGTCTAGTGTCTTAGTTTGGCTTTCTTGTATTCTCTTTAGTTCTCTGAGTATTTAATAGCTGCCCTCTATGTCTCTTTGTTGTTGTTCTGTGTTTCTTAGTTGCTGTCTCCCCTAGTCTAGTTTGCGTCTGTGCTACTTCCTGTTTTACTTTGAAGGTCCATGTCTCTTGTGAGTGTATTCTACTTTGCTCCCTCATCTCGTCAGTTCTGATTTCTCCCAGCTGTGCTCTCCTTCTGTCTCATTCTCCTCGTTACTTCCCAGTGTATTTAAACCCTGTGTTTCTCTGAGTCAGTGTCGTGTCGTCCCTCAAGCTGTGTGTTTCCTCGTGTGCCTCTCCGTCAAGTATAAGTTTATATTTCCCAGTTTAGTTTTTTGTGCTTTCCCCTGTCAGCAAATAAAGCTGAGTTTCTGAGTTCATCCCTCGAGTCTGAGTGCCTGCATCTTGGGTCCAACTTCTGCCTGCCACACAGCGTTTCATGACAGTTATTTTTACTTCCAATAGTGTTAACATACTACACAGATCATGAACAACATTTTTTAATTTTCACTGTAAGTGGGCTAAAGCAGTTAATTAAAAGTAGTCTAACATAAATGTAAATGCTGTGATTTGATTATTTTAGAAAACCATGTGACTTGGATGGATTCGATTCTGGGTTTTAATCATTTGTTTGTTCCAGGGTGGAATGATTGTTCAACATTCACCTTCATTGACTTTGAAAAACCATAATTGGCTTCACAAGTTTGACACATGGACTCTAAAGTATACAGACAGGCTTAAATAAATAGATTTACATGCAAATATATACATAATAAAGGTCCTGAAGGCTCTGCAGTGTCTTTCACTTTGACAAGGCCACAGTTCTCATGAGTGTTTGACTGAAACTGGTAGTTTCTCTTTGCAGCATAAAAAGGATTTGTCAGACAGACCTCATTGGATCCACCAATACTCAGAACGCTACAGATGAACAGAATCAACTTTCTTTTTTTTTCTTTTTTTTTAACCTGTCCCGTTTGGCTCTTTTGCCATCAGAATTATTGTCTAAAGGCGAAGAAAGATGCCCAACGGATTTACTTTACCAAATGGACCATCCCAGCCTTGCCGTAATGGTCCATTTGATTCACCTTTTATTGTTTATTTTATTTTCACTTGCTGAATACGGGACAGACTTGACTGGTGGAAAGAAAGGGGAGAAAGAAAGAGGAAAAGAAAAAAAAAACTGAGAAGAGGGACGGGGAAAAAGGGCAAAAACAAAACCAACAGAATAAGCAGACAAAAAAAACATATCGATCACCTGGATCACCTGTTGAGAAAGAAAAAAGAAAGCAAGCAGAAGAAGACAAGAGTAATAAACAACATCACAATGATCTATGGGAATATGACAGTAAATACTAAATATTAAACATTATTGTGCAGCACGTGAGATCGACAGCGCACAGTGTGCTTTGAGGTAGGAGCCAAAAGGGTGTAGTTTGTGTGTGATCACCCGTGTGTACACCTGTGAGCATGAACAGCTTGTTTTTAAAAAGGTTCCTTCATGTAATGACCTGCTAGAGGGTGTGGGGGCCACTGCCCCGACCTCCAGGGCATGAAGCAGGTATGGAGGAGATCAAAACTCCAGACATCCAGAGGCCCCCAGAACACAAGAGACCAAGGAAGACCAACAGAGGGCAGCCGCCACTATCCCAGAAAGAGCTGAGGAGAGTCCCAGATGAGGGGTCACTCAGCAGCCGCGGAGCAGAAGCCAGGGGGTTGCAGTGACGTGCCCGTGAGCTCCGCCGGCAGCCAGCTGTGCCTGGTGACCAAGCCCCAGGCCGAGAGGCCGAGGCACCCGCCTCCGGTGGCCCGAGCGAGCCCCAGGCTCCAGGCCCCGATAAGCAGCCGCCAAGGAGTGAGCGGTGGGTACCCGGGCGCCACCCCGGACACAAAGAACCACCAATGCACCGATGTCTGAGGGCGTCCGCCACCGGCAGGGGAAGTGGTGGGGAGATGGGCCTCAAACCTTGGAGGGCCTGAGATGTCCCCAGAGAGGTGGCGTCTGATACCCAACCTGACATATAGACACAGACAAACAGGCACACACAGATACAAACATCTATTCCCACCCTCATGCTCTCAACACTCACCCAACGTGGAGACAGACATAGAGAGACACTGTACACACAATCACACTTCCCAAGCGTACTCTAAGCCCGGGTCTAGGTACCCTTGCCCTGGAGGGGGAAACTGCACCCAAACCCAGGTGGTGTTACCCTTTTCCCTGCGGTGGGGAGAAGCAGACCGCCCCGACTCCGTAGCAGCAGGGAGGCCCCACATTCCAGACCCCAGTCGGACGGCCAACTCCTCCTCCTAGCCCCCGCTCCAGCAGGCCGCAGAGAACGGGGGTGTAGGGAGACTCAAACCTCCTCCACCCGCTCATATGTAGTGTTGATGTATGTGTGTTCTAAGGTGCATTTAAAACCCAGGAGGGCATGGAGCTACCTGCCAGAGCAGCAGATAAGCGTATAGCCCCTCCTGCTAGCCCTCAATGTCTACGTGTATTTAAAATTGAGAGGTGGGCAGCGACGCCAGGGGTGAGGTGTACACCCTGATGGTGATTGGAATCCGTGTAGCGTGCCCACCCCCAAGATCCTATATGTATGTGTAATGAGAGTGTGAGTAATGTGAATGTCTAAGGTGTGGGATAAAATTGAGGCAGAGGCAGCCAGAAGGGGACAGAGGGGGGGGATGCCTCCCCTGCACCCTGGTGACACAGAATCAACTTTCTGGGATTTCCTTACCTGGATGATTGAGCGTGCATGAAGACAACCTAATGGATTCTTTTTAAGTCATGAGGAACTTTGTGCTTTATTGTGAAAAACCTTTCATTTGTTTCATTTTCAGACAAATCAAAACTTCACTGTGATGTTTTAGTGTCTGGAATCAGGCTTCGCTCATCAGTTTGAGGATATTTTAAAAACTGTTGATGTATTTTTTTTCAGCTGTCATTACTTTTCAAAGTGACCATAGTGAAGAGCTTAAACTTTAAACTTCATAAACAAGACTGAGACCCTCCTGTGTGCTAACAAACCAGAGAGGTTTAACAGTGTGTGGCTCCCTCTAGTGGATGTTGTGGAGTATTCTGTTGTCTGTGCTCCAAAGGTTTTTGTACAGAGTTTTGGTGTTTCCTGTCACTGTGGGCCTCACAGCACAGTAGTACACAGCAGAGTCTGTCACTGCAGCAGAGGAGATCTCCAGATGAAACTCCTTTTTTTGATTGTCATGTATAAACTTCATCCTTTCTGTTTTGTCTGAATAGTAGGCGATGAGAAAGTCTGGATGTGAATTAGGTTTCTGTTTGTACCAGAAGAAGTAAGTTTCAGAGCCTGAATATTTGCAGGAGAGAGTCACAGTGTCTCCTTCCAAACTCATCACTACATCTTTAGATGGTGTCAGTAAATCCTCAGAGGATCCTGAAAACAACAAAGACATATTTCACCATCATGTTTCTGTATCTTTAAACTTAGTTTATAAAAAAGTGAATCAATTCAAACAACATCCAAAGATTTTCATGTCTATCATCTCCTTTTACATCTCACTCCATCTTTTGATGACTCACCAGTCTGAAAGGAGACCATCATCATCCAAATGAAAAGCAGGAACATGATTTTCTCTTGGACTGAATGAACAATAGAGAGAACACAGCAGCTCTTCAGCTCCTAAATGAAGCCTTTCATATTCACTGGTGTAGCTCCTCCTCCTCCAAAGGCTGCTTCTTCTGGATAGGCTCGGCCCTGGTTTCTGTGGAGCCTGTAAATAAAGAGAGCTTTGAATATTTGAAATATTTAGCAGAATGTAGAATAATCTCACTCATGTATTAAACAGCAGAAGTACACGTGTAAACCAGCCAGCATCAATACTGGATTTTAAATAAATCCATTACTGTCATCAGCTCAGAGGAGACTGACTGATGATGACACTGGAAAGTATTAATGATGTAAAGGTGAGAAAAGCAGCTGAACATGTAAGAAAGCAGGCAGGTGAGTGATTACAGATCGTCCTTATTGAACTTACACTTAAGCTTCATATGTTATCAGTCCTGCCTACTACCAAGTGCAGCAGGGCCAGTCTGACCAACACTTGTGAGACTGATAACTGCTAATGACGGTCATTGAATGGACTGATAACATCTGAAGCAGGAGCATGGTGCTGGGTTTTGGAGGGTCAGGTTTATGTTCTGGGACTTTGAATTCATGTTTATTATGAAGCTCTCTGGTTGGTTATGGTCCTTAAGTTTTTCTTGTTCCAGTTTTTACTTCATGGTTCAGGTTTGATTTACTTCTGTAACTGTTGGTGTTAGGTCTGCACTTGAAGACCTAGCTGACTCAGAGAATTATCACCATGAACGAAGCAAGACACTCAGAGCTCAATCCATTTTAACTTGCACAAGGGAAGCCCGAATGGATCTTGGAGCTCCAAGCTTCTCACCTGATCCCAGACAACTCCAAAATCCAGCCTTCCCTCGCAGCCTTTTTATTCAGTGAACACACAAGCACCCCATTGTAAAAACCCCCTATGGTATGTCATAGAAGCTAAGGCACTATGTGTGCGTATGTATGTGCAAGCACGTACGTGTGTGTGTGTGTGTGTGTGTGTGTGTGTGTGTGTGTGTGTGTGTGTGTGTGTGTGTGTGTGTGTGTGTGTGTGTACACGTGACTTCCTGGTTTCAACCATTTAACAACATCACTAGTCATAAGAGGGTCGTCTGCCCTCACCCCCATATATGTCAAGCACAGGTTGTGGGTTCATGTTTTCTCTTATTATTTGATTGTTTCTGATTTTGTGTCACTTCCAGCTGAATGTTGTTTGTCTCCACAAACAGCTCTTTATGGACAGAACTCGTGCAGATTTCTCAGCATTTTTCTTTCCTGTTAGTTTCCAGCTTATTATCAACTGCTTTTACAGTTAATCCTGAGACTGGATTTAATATTATCTCTCCTGTTCTAAAGTGAGAGATCAGGAACTCTGGTGATTTTCCAGGATATTGTCGATACCAGAAGAAGGAATCTCTACCATCAGCAGCTTTGGAGTATCTATAGGACAGAGTAACAGTGCTGCCTTCTACACTGAACACTTCTTTGTTGGTTGGAGTGAGATCTTCACAGCTGACACCTAAAGGAACAGAAACATATTTGATACTTTTATAAATCATCACAATTCAAATGTATTTCTTCAAACACACAGATTGTAACGTACCTGTTAGAATGGTGAGAATCAGTAAAGAAAGTGCATAATAGTCCAAAGACAACATGTTGAATGAAGGTAAAGTTTATGGTTTGTGTGCTGAACTCTGTTGAATGTGGAGGTTTCTCTCTCTTCTAGTTCAGTAACAGCTCAGCTCCTCCCTGAATCTCTCCTCCTCCTCTCTGATCTGGGTTTGAACTTCTCTCACTTCCTCCTCTTTACACACTAGTAGCAGCATTTTCACTTTCAGGTGGGAGCTCATATTTCATCAGGCTGCAGCTTCCCTGCATCACTGAATTGGATAAACTTGAAATGGCTGGATGATTAATTATTCAGTGTTAAGTGGCTGAAAAAATCAAAGTTGGAACAAAAACACTTTCTGAACAGAAAATCTTCAGAAATCTGGAGAATTATTGACGTGGCCACTTTAAAATTAGGAGGAGGTCTGTCTGCATCTCCAGGTCACATTTTCCTGCTTTATTTTCATTTACTAACTAGTCTTTTAATTTGACTGTTTCCCTGCCTGATCCATTTCTGAAGGTTAACATGCTTGTGTCACGGGTCGGTTGTGTGGTTGGCAGAGAAGAATTTAACTCAAAAACTAAAAAATCTCCATTCCCTCTTGCCTACATTGTACACTGTAAAATCTAATACATTCCTAGGACTCAAAAAACTATTCAAAATTGTTTCCTCAACAACAAAATAACTAAGTAAAGCTTACTGAAGATGACTAGGTTACCTAACTTAAGTTAGGTAACTTATTAGTAGTAAATATGCAGTACTAAGAAAACCTTCATGTTTCTGGCTGTGCAATACTAATTGTTTACCCACTGACAATCATTTCAAGTTAAATTATAAAACAATTTGTGGTAATGTTTTTTTTTTTAACTCACATTATGTTTTATCCTCCTTGAAAATCCCAGAACAACACGTATATTAATATAACACTGTATGCAAGTATGATTCAAAAACAACATTTAATAATTCTGTCACGGCTAAGAGGGTGAGCCGTGTGGAGGAAATGAATGAGGACACAAGAGCAGGCACTCACTGAGATGCATTTATTGCAATGTAAAACTCAAGGTGAATTTGCAAAACGGAACAAAAGATAATAAAAACCAGAAGAAACTAAACTACTAAACAGTAAACCTGAACATGAACATGAAGGAGGGTGAGCAGAGGCACATGAAGGTGGACAGCAGGTTGAACACACGGTAGATACACAGACGGACCAGCAACCAGCACACGAGTAGATGCGACTTAAATACACACTGAAGAACACAGGGAGATTACACACAGGTGGGGAACAAAGATGGAGCCTGAGGAGACGGGGGAAGCAAAACAGAATACACTCACATGAGACACGGACCTTCACAATAAAACAGGAAACAAAAAACAATTCACAAAGACGAAGACTTGACACCAAACTAAAGCTACACTAAACACGAGGGCACAAGACACAAACCCTAAGAACAAAACCCTAAACCAGAATAAACTGAAACATAGAATTATAATATTCAAAACAGGATAACTAAAGAATCAGAACATAAACATATTAATAATACAGATAATACAGATAAATACCAAAATACAAGAAACTGAAAATGCTGGGTCAAACGACCCGGGACCGTGACAAATTAGTGGTAAAATGGTAGGAAGGGATGCAGTAAGACTCGTGGTGGTGACATGTGCTAGCTTCTAATTACTGCTCATCGCTGAAAGAGCTTATAGGTGACCATGGCTCAAGAGTTGGCAGTTCGTCTTGTAATCGGAAGGTTGCCGGTTCGAGCTTTTTATCTCCCTCAGGAATAGGAATAAACAGGAATAAACCTCCAGCAGAACCAGGCTCAGGGAGGGGCGGGTTTGGGTGAGAGAAGGAAGACAGGATAAAGACATGCTGTGGAAGAGAGGCTCATCATGAGGGACATTAAGACCCAGCTGCCACCCACACTGGACCCACTGCAGTTCGCCTATCTCCCTAACCGGTTTACAGATGACACCATCGCCTCGACCCTACATCTCGCCCTCACCCACCTGGACAATAAGGACACTGTGGTGGATTTTTGTTTGATATGTATAACTATGTAACTATATACTCTATATATCTATGTGCACTGAACATATATATTTAAACTTTCATGTGGAGTCTTAAGCACAAGACATTTTTGCTTCACCCAGGTTTATTAAGGTGGTACAGTAACAGGGCAGTTAATGTAAGGGGAGAGTTCTCCTGAATATCCCTATATTAGGGGACCAGAGGACACCCGCAAAGCTCTTTTCCTCCTGCTGCTGCTTCCTGTCCGTCTCTGTGTCGCTCTGCTGTCTGTGCTTAAGGCTGTACACCCCGGGGTTTTGCTTTGCTTGCTTTCTGCTATGTAATTCTCTTGCTAAATGTCTGTATGTATTTTTCCTGCTGTTCATATGATTCAGTGTATTAAACTCTGTTCCAAGAATTCTACTCTTTTACAGAGCATCTTTTTGAGTGTCTTGATTTTAATTGGATCTAAAGAGGTTGGATCTCCACATCGTTGGTGGGAGAAGGTTATCAGGATGGCTTCAAAATTTGCGACCACAACACATATGTACAAATACTGTTCAAAGACTTCAGTTCAACATTGAACACACTCATTCCTCAGCACCTGATTGGAAAACTGAGCCTGCTGGGCCTGAACACCTCCCTCTGCAGCTGGTTCCTGGACTTTCTGACGGAGAGGCCTCAGACAGTCTGGATTGGTAACACCACCACAATGAGCACTGGAGCTCCTCAGGGCTGTGTGCTCAGCCCACTGCTGTTCACTCTGCTGACTCATGACTGTGCAGCAATGCACAGTTCGAACCACATCATCAAGTTTGCCGATGACACGACTGTGGCAGGTCTCATCAGCAAGAACGATGACTCAGCATACAGAGAGGAGGTGCAACAATATCTGTTATTAATCTCTGTCTCTCATCCACAGCATGTCTTTATCCTGTCTTCCTTCTCTCACCCCAACCGGTCGCAGCAGATGGCCCCGCCCCTCCCTGAGCCTGGTTCTGCTGGAGGTTTCTTCCTGTTAAAAGGGAGTTTTTCCTTCCCACTGTCACCGAAGTGCTTGCTCATAAGGGGTCATATGATTGTTGGGTTTTTCTCTGTATCTATGAAGCCTTGAGGCGACTTTTGTTGTGATTTGGCGCTATATAAATAAAATTTAATTGAAATTGAATTGAAGTGAACAGCTAATGGACTGGTCTAACGTCAACAACCTGTCTCTGAACGTGGACAAAACAACAGAGATCACTTCTTGATGCATTCTCAATCATCCAGGAAAGTAAATCTCCAAAAGTTGAATCTGTTCATCTGGACGTAGCGTTTTGTGGGAGAAACGTTTCGTCACTCATCCAAGTGACTTCTTCAGTCTCAGCTGACTGCAGGTTTCACCAAACCTTATAAACAGTACATTTGCATAATGACTGAAACCAGCCCACTGAAGGAACAATGGGCTGTGAGGTCAGTTCCTTAATCATAATTATGCAAATTCCCATGACCATTGATCAACAATCACTGACCAAAACCCACTGATCAAAACAGAGATCACTGTTGACTTCAGGAGAGCACAGAGAGATCAGTCTCCACTGAACATCGATGGTTTCTCAGTGGAGGTCATCAAGAGCACCAGATTCCTTGATGTCCACTTGGCAGAGAACCTCTCCTGGTCCCTCCACACCATAACTAAGAAGGTCCAACAGCATCTCTACTTCCTGCAGAAGCTGAGGAAAGCCCATCTCCCTCCATCCATTCTCACCACCTTTTACAGAGGGACTATCAAGAGCATCCTGAGCAGCTGCATCACTGTCTGGTATTGCAACTGCACCAAATCAGATCAAAATACCCTACAATGGATAGTGACAACAGCTCAAGATCACTGGAGGCTCTCTTCTCTCCATCACAGACACTCATCACACACGCTGCATCCGTAAAGGCACCAGGATTGTGCCTAACCCTCACAGACACTCTTCACCCTGCTGCCTTCTGGCAAGAGGTACCGGAGCATCGGGGACCTGACAATAAAGTCAATTGATTTGAATCAAGAATTGGATCTCCACAAAAACAGATTCCCAGTAGGTCAGTTCCTTGAAATTGTTAGTCTGCCTGCCTATTGATCCCATTTATCAGTTGTTGCATTGCATTACAATCAGATGATTCCAGTTTGTGTGCCAGAGAAGGAAAGTAGTGGTGCAGTCTGCAGTGTGGATATGGACATTACTTTCATTTTTAATGCACAAAAGGAAAAGAACACAATGGCATAGTGGAAACCACATCTAGGACAAAAACAGCTGCATTATGCTGCTAACACAACCTCAGCTCTTTGCAAGCCCCTGCACAGACAGCATGCTAACTAAGCTAGCCAAGAATCCAGCATGATGCTAAAGCAACTGTAAGTGAATCCTGACCACAGCCCAGCAGCCAGACCCTGAACTTTAACAGGTGAACTGATGAGCAGTCAGGCTGCAGCCTCTGTTTTCTACAGTAGAGTCACTGTGGTGATCGCTTTGAAGTCTCTTTGTGCTGGTTTTCATCTTTGCTTTGTGCTGTTGGCTTTGTGTTCATACCTACCGTATTTTCTGGACTACAAAGCGCACGTGAATATTAGCCGCACAAGCGAAAATCAGGGGAAAATCCTGTTTTGTACATACATTAGCCACACCTGACTAAAAGCAGCAGGTGTTTCAATGTTGACTTATCATATGTAAGAGAATATGCACAAAGGGAATTGTCAGGAAAGAGATGGCTGTTTGGAGACACATCCTTTTTATTAATATTTTGAAAAACAAGTCAGGGGTACATAACTTTTTAGGTATATGTACAAGTACCGGTAATTACAAGTACGAAACATGTACTGTGCCTCATAAATGAGTAACAAATGTAGTACATAACAATAACCTACAGCACACCAGAAAAATAGATTCAGACTACCTTTTAGGCTCAGGTGCAGTGACACGACTTTAACAAGAAGAAAAGTCAGTCATTCACCACCATCTTTCTCTTTTTCCTGCACACTAAAACCGAGTCGAACACCCTCAGAAGGGCCGTGGCGGTGTCCTCCTCTCCATCATGCAGCAGTCCAGCCCTTCGAAATCCGATGGTGATCGTGGATGTTTTCACACTTTTCCACGCTGTCAGAATCCACTGGTGGAGTTGGGCATAACTTGCTTTTCGCAAGTTTATCGGCGCTCGTCATCCACGCCTCCCATTGAACGCGTACCGCTACTTTGAAGTTTGTTTTTCGCGCTACTTCGTACAGCACTACGTTGCCTGGCGGACGGACATCTGACCAACATACCACTCTTGAACCCCGATACTGTGTGTCTGATCACATGCCCTTCCGCCAGGCAATGTAGTGCCGTACAACAGTGGAACAAACAAAACAAATCCTCTTACAATATCACAAAAATCATGGACAATCCTTAGAAAAGCCGCACCTGACTAAAAGCCGCAGGGTTCAAAGCTTGTGCAAAAAGTAACGGCTTATAGTCCAAAAATTACGGTAAATGCTAAGGAAAGGTTCATATGTATCTCCTCATCAGGATAGGGGTTTGTGTTGGTGTGTGGGGCTGTAGCCTTAGGTTTATACTATTAATTAGGTACTATGAGACAGTGTGTTTGAGGTCATTTTGCAGTGTTCTGTGTGTAAAGATTACTTTTTTGAGTAATGACCCCAACACTGATCAGAAAAAAGAGGAAATACCTCCAACATGCACAAACATTTCACCACACAACATGTAATTAATTTGCATGAATGTAATGTCTTCAATACGCTGCTTAAGTAATCAAATCTATAAGTGAATTGTTATAGATTCCAATCCATAGTGTTAACAGTACGATAATTTTTCTATGCTGTGTGTCGCATTGAACACAGTCACGTATTAGAGCACAGCTCATGCGCTGTCCATGGTCCTGAAAACTGAGAGCAGGACAATTATGTTTTCACCAAATATGATGGAACGCATCATCATCTAATGTGAGGAGTTTTAAAAAATAAGTAAATTTAATTTGTTGCCACCCAAACAACAGAAGTAGTTGACAACATGTAAATCAGAATCTCAGAGGAGCGAGGATTGAACCCTGTGGTACACCACAAGAATTTTACTTCATGCTGTACTTGAATGTGATGTTTTGTACTTGAGTAATCCCAACACATCATGACTGTCATGGTTCTGGGTCGGTGACCCAGTGTTTTTGATTTTGTACTCTTATTTTTGATATTATGAATTATGACAGTTTGTGTTTTGGTTTCCCAGTGTTTATTCTGTGCTCCCTCTGTTTTCCGTCGTCCCTGCCTGTGTATCCCCTGTAGTGTAGTCAGGTCTCTGTGTTAAGCCCGCGTCTCTGAGTCTGTCTTTGTGTTTGTGTTTCCTGTTTTATTTTGAAAGTCCGTGTCTGATCTCAGTGTGTTCAATGTACGCTTCCTTGTCTCGTCAGTTCTGATTTCCCCCAGCTGTGCTCTCCTTCTGTGTCTCATTCCCCTCGTTACTTCCCAGTGTATTTAAACCCTGTGTCTCTCTGAGTCAGTGTCGCGTCGTCCCTCTTGCTGTGTGGATCTCCCTGTGAGTTTTAGGTTGTTGTTTCCCAGTTTAGTTTAGTTTAGTTTGTATGCTTTTTCCCGTGCCAGCTATTAAAGCCATGGTTTTGAGTTCATCCCTTGTGTCTGAGTCCTGCATTTTGGCTCCTACTCCTGCCTGCCACACAGCACCTCATGACAATGATATAGTTTCAGTAGATGCACTTCAATGCCACATTATTGTTTTCTCTAAAGCTTTTAATTCATAACTGTCTCATGATTGTAAAAGGACCCAGTCTGCGTTCTAACAAATCAGAGGTTTAACAGTGTGTGGCTCCCTCTAGTGGATGTTGTGGAGTATTCTGTTGTGTTTGCTCCAAAGGTTTTTGTACAGAGTTTTGCTGTTTCCTGTCACTGTGGGCCTCACAGCACAGTAGTACACAGCAGAGTCTGTCACTGCAGCAGAGGAGATCTCCAGATGAAACTCCTGTTTTTCTTTCTCATGTATAAACTTCAGATTTGCTGTTTGTGCTGAATGTTCTGCTATGAGAAGCTGTGGACGTGAACCAGACTTCTGATGGTACCAGAAAAGTGAATATACAGATCCTGAATAGTTGCAGGAGAGAGTCACAGTGTCTCCTTCCAAACTCATCACTACATCTTTAGATGGTGTCAGTAAATCCTCAGAGGATCCTGAAAACAACAAAGACATATTTCACCAGGATGTTTCTGTATCTTTAAACTTAGTTTAGTTTGTAAAAAGTGAATCAATTCAAACAACATCCAAATCTTTTCATGTCTATCATCTCCTTTTACATCTCACTCCATCTTTTGATGACTCACCAGTCTGAAAGGAGACCATCATCATCCAAATGAAAAGCAGGAACATGATTTTCTCTTGGACTGAATGAACAATAGAGAGAACACAGCAGCTCTTCAGATCCTAAATGAAGCCTTTCATATTCACTGGTGTAGCTCCTCCTCCAAAGGCTGCTTCTTCTGGATAGGCTTGGCCCAGGTTTCTGTGGAGCCTGTAAATAAAGAGAGCTTTGAATATTTGAAATATTTAGCAGAATGTAGAATAATCTCACTCATGTATTAAACAGCAGAAGTACACGTGTAAACCAGCCAGCATCAATACTGGACTTTAAAGAAATACATTACTGACCTGTGATGGACCGAACAGTGAAGGAAACTCAGGCACAGGTTAAAGTCCAAAAAAAAGGTTTTGGGGGTTTTTTCATTTAACCCAAAAACAAAGTTGGTTAAATTATACAAAAGATAATCAAATCTTAGGCCCATAAAAGAGGTCAAAGTAACAGAACTCTACTCAGTGTTTGAAACAAACATTATTAGTAACTCGATCAAACTGAACTACCCAAATCGTCTTCTTCTTCTACATTTTAGTGGCGGTTGGCAAAACAACTTTACGTGCATTACTGCCACCTTCTGGACTGCAGTGTGGGTTGGCGCAGTTTCTCCACCTACAAATCCATTTACACATCCTCCCTTTAATGCCGATCTGATGCAAGCTGATCAGGAGTCCTTCTTTCCAAAAAACATTGTACGCCTTCTCGACATCTAAAAACATGGCTGCTACACTCTCCCTATTCACTTGGGCACGCCTTATTTCATGCTGTAGACACACAGCTCTATTGTGCTTCTTCCTTTTCTAAACCCACTTTGGTAATACTTGATCTTACTATTAGTTTCCAAAAAGTAAATTAATCTTTCATTCACCATTTTTTCCATTACCTTCCCCAAATGTGATGTCAAAGCTATCGGTCTATAACTTTCCGCCAAGGCTGGATCCTTTCCTGGCTTAGATACGGGAACAATAATAGTTTCTTTCCATTGGTCAGGTAGCCTACCTTCTTCCCATACTTGAACAATTTTACTAATATAGTCTTACAAGGGTTGCTTAAGTTTTTAATCATACAATAACTATCTGATCTCTACCTGGAGTCGTATTTCTTACTTCCATTAATGCATTCTTTAACTCTGCTACTGAAAACATGATATTTATCAGACCTTCGTGTTTCTCCGTATCCTACAAATGTTTCCTTTGTGTTTCTTCTCTTCCGCTGATTTCTGCAGTAATTTTCTGTGCTGTGAATGCTCTTTCCAATAATTCAGCTTTACTCGTGTTATCTACTAAAAAATCTTTCATTACTGGATAACCATACTCTTTCCACTTCCCAGACATTTTCTTAATAGTTGTCCAGACTCTCTCCAAAGGTGTCGATCTCCCCAAAGTATTACAGCACTTCCTCCAATATTCCCTCTCAGCTGATTTAACTACCGTTCTTACTTCTGCCTGTTTCCTTTTGTAGCATATGAGATTTTTAACACACAGTGCTCTTTTCAGCATTTTAAATGCTTTGTTCTTGGCTTTGATTATGGCTGTATGTTCTTGCGTCCACCATGGCACTACCTTTGTCCTTTTACTGCCACCTTTCTTTGGGATGAATGCTGTTGCCTTGAAAAGCACTATATAAATGCAATCCATTATTATTATCATTATGAATCATAATCTGACTAATTGTAGAATTTAACTGATGCTTAATGTTTTACACAAACACCAGTTTGCTTCGTCAAACCTCCATTTCCTCTCTCTTTCTGTTGCATCATTGTCTACACAAATATCACTAACTATCGGATAATGACCACTACCAATCGTTCTCTCTTTTAACACTTTCCATGTGCTCCTACCTGACAAACATTGTGAAACCATTGTAACATCAGGACACGACTCTGTACCTCTTACCAAATCCACCCTTGTGCCAGAGCCATCATTTAGAACCCCTAAATCCTTCTCCTCAACTACATCCTCTACCACCTTCCCGTTGGTGTCATTACGGTGCCCTCATAAAGTGCTTTGTGTAGTTTCCCTCTCCAATTCCTAAGAAGCATTTGCATTTCTTTCCTCTCCAACTTTTTACACAGATTCTAAAAATTATTTATTTTGATGTTTCCTTTCTTAGACCGTACTTCTACACCTATCGCCTCTAACTCTGCTGTAGTGTCTAGCTGACTATACTTAATTTCATTCTTAACAAACGTTGCACATCCTCCTCCATTTTTACCCACCCTGTCCTTGCGAATGCTCGAGTATCCTTGAATAACAAAGTCTAGACTTGGTTTAAATCAATGTTTCTTGTACACATATAATACCCGGCTTCAAATTTAATGCACAAATAGCTCCTTCAGTTCTTGTCCATTTGCAACTAGGCTCCTAGCTTTCCACTGAAGAATCAGCATTAAGTTATAGCTTGTGGGTCTGATGTACCTTCTCTATGACTACGATCTGAATGTATTTTTTCCCAAGACAAATCCTTCACATTGAAAAACTTTGCTGCTGCTTTTACTATTATCTTGATCTTTTCTGTTTTTGTTTTGGCTTGTTCTGAACAATCAATGACATACGCCAAGAACAAGACAAGTTTATCCATTTGGACTTCAGGCTGATTCCTGCCTTTCTCCTCCATCCCTCTCCCATCACCTATTCCTTGTTCCTCATCAGGTCTTCTGCCCTTGTTATTTACTCTCCTCAAAGCTTCTGCATAAGATTTCCTCTCCTCTGTTCCAACTTGTTGAATTTCTGCTGCCTGCTTCCTTACTGTGCACTCATCATGCGCTGCTGCATGTGGTCACCCACAGTTGCAACACTTAACCTGACTACTGCCACATTCACCATATACATGTTCTCCCCCGCATCTTCCACACCTCACTCTTCCTTTACACACACTAACTATGTGGCCAAACCTCTGACATTTGTAGCACCTGAGTGAAGGAGGAACATAAACACGGACACTAAAACTCATGTACTCCACCATGACTTTCTCTGGAAGCTATTTCCTTGGAACTCAAGCAGTACTGACGGACTATTTTTCTCCATTTCTAACAGCTTGCAGTCTTTTTATTCCAGTGATTTCTCCTCCGTTGATCAATTTCCTCATCTTCTCCAGATTTTCCCCACTGGAAATACCTGAAATCACTCCTCTACATCCTCTCCTCTCACTAACCACCTTCCTGTCCATAATCTCCTTTTTACAAAGCATTTTTTTATTTTTATTTTATTTATATAGCGCCAAATCACAACAAAAGTCGCCTTAAGGCGCTTTATATTGTACAGTAGATAGCACAATAATAAATACGCACAATAATAAATACAACTTGAGCACTTTAGACTTTTGTTCTGCATTTTTACAGTTCACAAACATACACCCGTCTCGGAGCACCTTAGCCAGCTCAACATCACCGATCACTTTCTTCAATCCATTTGTCAGAGCAATTGTTCTCACTCCCATTATTTCATTCCCAGATTTGAATTTCAATATTAATTTAAATTCTTCCATCATTACTTTCTTCCTGTGATCATGCCTACCATCTTCCTCTTCAAGTGCTCGCTTCCGTGTTGGCGCAGATTTCAACCTGTCCTTCCTAACCCCCACCTTTCTACTATGTCCAACTTTATTCCAATCAACATCCATTTCCTCATTGTCAGAAAGCCCTCCACTACTACTTGCCATTCTGACCCAGTCACAATCCAGATTATGCCAATCCATCGGCAATCTCTTTGCTCCTCGGCTCTGGGGTGTTATTCCAAACAGCAACCCTCTAACCGAACAACTCCTGCCCGAGCCAGCTGTCAAAGCGGCGGCACGTCGAGCTCCCTCTGTCAGGGACGTAAGTGAGACAAAGGAGAAACTTGGCTGATCATCCCACAAAAACACATAAAAGGGGTAGAATACACAAAAAACCTAACTGAAACTAACTTAAAAAAAAAATTCCAATTCCCCCCATGATCCACAGTTATGGTATGAGCCAGTTTGCAGTTCTCCATACAGACTTGCTCCGCCCCTTTTCCACAAACATGAGTGTTTGCTGACATTTGTTGAGCAGTTAGAAACGTTAGAAAATGTTATTCCCTTCATGCTCATTCCTCATCAAGCTGCTGAAGTCCTGACTACCAGGTCTTAACCTTAAATTGTGTTTCACATTTTTACGACCCACTTTAACCACTGAGTATACAGGTCAAAGTAGGCCACGAACATATGCATAAATTATAACATATCAAATTTATGCTGTAAATAACACACATTTTTAACATATAATATATTATTTACCTGTTTCATGTTTTTGTGTGTGATAAGCAATCTTGGTCAAGTTACTTGAAAAAAAGTAATCAGTAACTAATTACTGATTACTTCCCTGAAAAAGTAATTCTGTTGCTTCACTGATTACTTATTTTCAAAAGTACTTAGTTACTTAATTACTTTTGAAAAACACGATTTACAACCTGAATAGGTGATAAAGTGATAGATCTTTCAGTCCAATTCTACTTTTTCTGCATAATTCATCATACAAAATGTAATCAAATGGAAAAGTCTCTTTTTAAAACTTGTTTCTTTAGTTTTAATCTTTTAACTTTATGCATCAAGCAAACATTAAATTATCTGCAACATTCTCTGACTGGAAGAAATTAGTTTAACATTTAAACCTATTTTCTGCACATTCCAGCACATAAAATAAAATAGATTTTTGTGTTTACACTCACTCTTTCAAATAGATGCAAGTAAAACACAGCAGAAAATAAATAAAATCAAAAACTCGTCGGTCCTGTTGCTCTATTTTCACCTGTAAAGCAGGAGTGGGGCAGGCGGAGGTTTACCCTGGTGCAGGTGTGCCGCAGCGGTCAGTGGAAGAATCCGCGAGTTTCTCTGTGAATTTCACATTACAGTCGTAGCGCACTCGCTGCTTGCTTGGAAGTTTAGGGGTTTTTTCACTGTAAAAAGAAGTTTTCTTCCCACACAGTGAACAACGGACACTAATGTTTTTGTCACTTTTTACGGAATCAAACTCAAAATAAGGTCAGTACTTCCACGCTTTAAACGCTACACGCTCATACTCTCTCCGCACTCGACATATTATCCATTGTTGATCTGCACACAGCTGTTGTCACCAACGTCGCAGTCGCTTACATCATTGTCATGAGACACTCGCAAAAAAATCACGGTTTTAGTAACGCAGTAACGCAGCGTTCCTACGGGAAAGTAACGGTAATCTAATTACCTTTTTTTGCAATAGTAATCCCTTACTTTACTCGTTACTTGGAAAAAGTAATCGGATTACAGTAATGCGTTACTGCCCATCTTTGATGATAAGTGATTACACCAATAGGATTTTCATTATCTGTTATTGTTTCCTTTATTTGGGTTCAGATCAGTGTGAAGTTTGAAGACAAACTGTTTATTTTCTTGTTTGTTTGGTCATAAAGAAATAAGTCATAAAGAAATAATTTCCCAACAAAAAAGCTGTATAACAATGACTGCAGGAAGTGTTTCAGTGGGAGAAAAGTTTTGTCACTCATTCAGGTGACTCGTTCAGTCTCAGCTGACGGCAGGCTTCCAGCCTCTAAACTGTACCTTTGCACAGCGACTGACACCAGCAGCACTGACCAACAACGAGCTGTGAGGTCAGTTTCATGATCATTAATATGCAAACTGTCTTCACCATTGATCAGTGGTGATGACAGTGATTGAGAATGCATCAAGACATGTACAATAATGTCATCATTATTATTATTATTATTATTATTATTATTACAACTACTAAGCAAAGAAAGCAAGCAGACAAATGTATTTATATGTGAGTGTTGTCACTGATTGGAGTCGTGCAAAAACCAGTATTAGTGAATTATAACATTATTTCAAACAGACCTAAAAAGAATTTAATGTCAAACTTTAAAATAGATGGCTGGGAATTCTATGTATGGTAGTCATGGTAACGTTTTGTGTTGTGGGTAAAACAGTCACTGAACCCGGAGGAACCATGAAGGCAGACCTGCCTGCTCAGATCTGTGGGTCCGTCTGCTGTGTCGTCCCTTTGTGAATGAAATCATCGCAGATCAAATATGAAGTTTTCTGTGAGAGCGATGTGACAACAGCGGAACGAAAGTTAGCCGCCCTCCACCGCCGGAACTTCCCTATGTGACACCAGGTGGAAGTAAGCAGGAAAAAGCGGAAGTAGCCTTAACTTTCCACGGGTGTTGGGGTCAAACGCCAGTAAAGTTTGAAGGTAACAGAGTGTATAGTTGTGTGTGAGCTGTGGCAGTAACAATGGCTTCAGTTCAGTATCTGAGAGAGTTTATCAACGAGCGACTAACTGCTGCTGCTGAACAAATATTCTTGGAGTTTGAAAAAACGATCGTCCAGTACGAGGAAGAGATCGACCGTCAGCGCAGACTGCTGGATATCACCTGGAAACCCCAAATCAAGCTTCGGAGGATAGGTGAGTGTCACTCTGGTGGGCTGGATTCAGTCACACAAACCGATCTTCTACCGTGGACCACAAACAGCGCACTTTGACCTTCGGACCGGTGAGCGTCCTCTTCCTGCCCCTGGAAAGTTTAACTACGCATTTAATCCCGGAGAAATCCGCATATGAGAGAAAAAACAAAGAAGCTCAGTTTTAACCGCGTGTCTGGTTTTCTGCTGAGGTCTGTCAGCTCAACTCTTTGTTGTGTAAAGTTGTAGAAAAGCTTCTGGTAGCTCTTTGTCCAGACTGTGTCGTCATTATGAATCAGGAGAGTTTCATTCATATCCCAGCTACCACAGGGCGAGAGGTACACCCTGGACAGGCCGTCACACAGAGAGACACACAACCATTCACACTCACATACACACTTAGGAGCAATTTAGAATCACCATTGAACCTAACCCCACTAAGTGCACGTGTTTGGACTGGGAGGGATCCAGAGAACCCACTCAAACACATGGAGAACATGCTAACTCCACACAGGGCCGTGAGCAGGTGGTGGATTCAAACTTTTTGAAGCGTTTTGATGTGAGGCAACAGTGCTGCCCACCACAGCACCGTGCTGCCCACCACAGCACCGTGCTGCCCTGGATCACAGTCAGTGTGTTTCTGCTGTGGATCGTTGGATGCACTCAAAGTGTCGAATCACAGTTTGTGTCTGTGATGGAAATGCTGACCAATCAGAAGGAGTTTCTTTGTTCTGTGTTGTACGTTAGTGGCTGTGTTTTGGGGTTTGTTTTAAAGACATTGGTGCTTAAGTTTTAATCGTATCACTCATTTAGCTGAGACAGCAACAACGCCTCCTTCCAGCTCCGTCCACACAGGAGAACAGATGACGTTTTCTCTCTCTTTTCCAAAACACTTTCTAGTATGACGGAATATTTGCTCTAGGAGAAATTTTCCCTCTTTCCACCAAATCTCCTTCTCCTCTCTCCTCTGTACAGATACACAATATGTACTATACACAAACCCTTCCTTGAACTCTCTCTCCCCCTGCAGACACTCAGTACCACTTCATCCAACTTACTCCAGAATTCCTCTCTTTCTTCTACATAACCTACCCGTGTTATCAATGTGTACATTGTGCAGTATAGACACTATTACCAGCCTGTAAGCGACTCAGAGGCCTTTTTTTCAGTACGTGTGTGTATTCTCTGTTTTGGCTTTTCTCCATGTAGTAACTTTGAAAGCTTGTGTGTGTGTGCGTGTATCGGAGTATTTGCTCAGATGTATGTTTGCCTTTTTATAATATTCCTTATTTATTTATTGTGTCCTTTTCTACTTCCAGACCTTCCACTGCGACTCCTCTGCAGAGAGGAGGAGCAGCTCTGGAACCAGGAGAGGAGCTCCAGTGTCGACCAGGAGGAACCAGAACCTCCACAGATTAAAGAGCAACAGGAGGAACTGTGCAGCAGTCAGGAGGGAGAGCAGCTGGAACTGGAGGAGGAGACTGATACCTTCATGGTGACTGCTACTTACAAGGAAAGCGACCTCAGTAACACCACTCACTCTGACTCCAGTGTGTTTGTTGGGACTGAATCCAGAGAAGCATTCAAAGTTTTAAATAATTCTACCCAGATCAAGAAAGACATCAACCATCAGCCCAGAGAGCTGGATGTCACCTCCAGTGCTGAGAAAGATCTGCATAGAACAGGTGAGTCTCACTCTGAGGGTCTGGTCCTAATCAGAGCTCTGTTACACAATTTATGATGCAGCTGCAGTTATTTTTCAGGAAGAAATACCATGAAGTATTGTTATAATGAAAAAGTTTCAGCATTAGACTCAAAGTACGTATAAAATGAGTGGATCCATGTCAGCAGGCAGCTGCAAACCTACGAGTGTTGTTTGGTTAATATTGTGGAAGGGCTTGTTGTCATTCAGTGTACAGCAAGTGTACAAGGCACACAGTTTCATTACAGTTGGCTCGACACAGGATGAAAATATCGAAAAGCTATAGTACATATAGTAAAATGTATATATATGACGTCACTGAGAGTTACAAACTGTCTGAAGACTTTAGACCGTTTTTCAACTCTCAGTGATGCCACAGTGATCATTTGATTTATGGACCTGCAGCAGAGTTTGAGCCCAGACACGGCTAGTGACTTCAGACTTAAAGACCGGATTACCTTTGCACTCAGTAACTTCCTGTTCTTTCAGAATATAAACAGAATAAATCCACCTGGCTGCTGGTTGAGTCGAGCCCCCGAGTTGTGCTCACTGACAAAGCCTCATTTAAACTGGTGGAGACGTGTTAGCTGTTAGTCTGCACTGATAAAATAGACAGCAGTTATTTGACACCTTCAACAATCTCTTGTAGAGTGATTCCAGTCAGACTGCAACTGTTTGCAGAAAGGTTGCCTCCTATCCGGTCTTTAAGTCGGACGTCATTAGCCATTTCCAGGTCCAAACTGCGCTTCAGGCCCCAAAGTCAAACGATCACTGCGGCGTCACAGAGTTACAAACTGTCTAAATCATTTCATCTTTAATAAAATAATCAGTGTGGCTGCTCTATCAGCTGTAACAATTAAGTTTAACATTCAGGCATCCACGAAAACAGAATTTATGAAGTTTAACCGAGTTCGAAGTTAGCAGGGAGTTAGGATTGGGCTTGGAGTCTTCTCCAGTTTGGCCATGCCCAAGAAAACCTCCAAAGGGAGGCACACAGACATCTTGGCTGAAACACATCAACTTCACTTCGAGCTTCTTTTGATGTGGAAGAACAGCAGCTCCTCACCAGATGTTTAAAGCCGAGTCCCGACACCCTACAGAGGAAAGTCCTACTCCTCATTACCCTGGTCTGATGAACATGGCTGAGGGTTGGAACTGCTCCACTATAACCTCCTCCAGGTCTGGGCAATATGAGGAAGATCTAATATCAGGATATGTTTATATACATGATATATATGTTTGGATACTCGTACTCATTCAAATGAACCATTCAGTATTTTTATCTATGTTGAATAAATACCAAAAATCTGAATGAATTGAAATGTTTAATTTTAACCATTTTTTAACCATCAGTTGCTTACAGAGGTTTTTCACCAATATTACACAAACTAAATTCAAGACAGTGACTATGAAACTGATTGACGTTGAACAGTCACAGTTATCACAGCTGGTTAATTTCATGTTTTCTTTGGTGTGTGGGGAGACATTCACATGCTGAGTTTAAAACACCTCTAATTTTTCAGTGGATGATTTTTTTCAGCTGGTGGAATAAATTTGTAGTACTGCTACCTTCAGCAGCAATAGTTTTACGCATGTTTTGCAAATTACCGCATTTTGTTCGACGTCCTCCCCATGAAATCCAAACGACAGCACGTCTCATCCCTGCGCTCGTCTGAAATTCCCGCTGTTGCCGTATTTTTCCCTATCTGCCAGTATATAAACACGCATGTTCAGCGCAGTGCAGGAGGCATTAATGATGCATTCATAGCATGTTGAAGAAAAAAAAACTCATAGTGAATTACATACATACAGCTTAATATTGCCATAGCAATTTTTACCATCATAAGTGGAAAAACTCACGATACAACGAGTATGTTTGATATTTCGCCCACTCCTACCCTCTTCCTTCCAGATTTCACGAATACAATCCCAAGATACTTGAGCTCTCTTGTTTGGATGCAGACAATTTGGGTCTTTTTAGAAATCTTTGGGTAACCTCACCCAGAAGTGTCAGTCCTGGTCCCTCTGCTGAAGCCAACCCTTGAGGGATGGGGGGATGGGTGGGGGGGGGGGGGGCATCTGACCACAGCCCAAATAAATCACCGTGCTTTGGGCCCATCACCCACAGGGACAGCACAGCACCTGAGATCTCTAACAGTTACTACATCATATAAAACCATATGTGATACATTAACAAATACCAGTTAAAGCAAACATGGATCTTATTGTCATAAATTTTTACAGATTAAAGGAACAATGTATTTCACTGCTATTCTTTATCTGGTCTCCTATTGTCCCTGCAGACCTCCCACAGCAGCATGTCTGTAAGCAGGAGGGGGTTCTCCCTCAGCAGCAGCTCAGGAACCAGAACAGGAGCTCCAGATTGGACCAGGGAGAACCAGAACCTCCACAGCGCACAGAGGAACAGAACAAACTGTGCAGCAGTCAGGAGGGAGAGCAGCCCGTAGTGACAGAGACGAAAACTTCTACGGTGACTTCTGCTCACAGCAAAAGTGACCACAGTGAATCAGAAGCAAAATGTGACCAGCTCCTCACTCACAGCTCTGCTGCAGCTGAGAGCCGACATCAGGAAGGAGGGAAGAAGGGAGATTCAGACTCTGGAAATCCAGAGTCAAAACTTCACGTAAACAGAAGTCAGAGCAACAATTCAGAAGAATTCCCGCCATCAGCGAGTCAGTGTAACACTGACACGGGTCGAAAGTCTCTCCAGTGTGACATTTGTGGAAAGTCTTTTAAGAAAAAGTGCCAAATAAAGGAGCATTACAAAATCCACACAGGTGAGAAACCATTCACCTGTAAGACATGTGAGAAAAGTTTTGCTCAGAAGAGCACTTTGCTGCGCCACATGACTGTCCACACAGGAGAGAGGTTGTTTTCCTGCCACATATGTGGCAAAACTTTTAGGCAACGCGGGAATCTGATGATCCACCTCAGAATCCACACCGGTGAGAGGCCGTATTCCTGCACAGTGTGTGAAAAGACTTTCAGTCAGAGTAGTCATTTGCTGGGCCACATGCGAAGCCATAGAGGAGAGAAACCGTACCTGTGCGATGATTGTGGGGAAAGTTTTTCCGAATCGTCGTCACTTAAATTACACAAAGTGATCCACACAGGAGAGAGGCCTCATTCTTGCCAATTTTGTGAAAAAACGTTCATTAAACGAAGTAACCAGCTGCGGCACATGAGAACGCACACAGGAGAGAAACCGTATGTTTGTGAGACCTGCGGGGAAAGATTTACTCTGTCACAGTCGCTAAAAAGCCACAACGCGATCCACACAGGAGAGAAGCCGTATCACTGTAAAACTTGTGGGAAAATGTTCCGTCAGAATCATCATTTGTCGTTGCACATGAAAACCCACGAACAGCAGAAGCCGCAGTGCTGAAAGTTTTGTGGAGAAAACAAGTATCTACCAACAAGTATTTTGACAGTGTCACATGTAACACTGTGTTCTTCATCTTATTTTTATTTTCCGTTCTGTGATGAAGCTCTGTTTCTCTAGTGCATTGTTCTCAAATTTTTCATAATGAGAACCACCTCATAAAATATATGGCTCTTAAAGTACCACCCTCATTACTGGCAGAGTGTCGTAGTATAGGCCTGTTTAACACCACATACAGTTTACACTTTCTTATATGAATTTTATTTATTTTAACTGTCATAAGCGGGATGTGACAAGTGATAATAATAACAACTGTACTGCATTAAAACATTCACAGCAGGTGGGGTATCTAATCTTTGACGTATGTACAAACTACAATGCGTTTATCGAGGTTGTTGTGTTTTTAACATGTTTTAATGTTTTGTATCTTGTCCTATTTAATCTGAACAAGACCCTAAAAACAGTCAGTGATCACTGTCGGCCTCTCTCCGTTTTTATTACCACTGTTCATTTTAAAGCTCAGTTTTTAAACCCTTACAATGTAACCACAGCCCAGCCCATGCAGCAGTATGTTAATGACTAACCTGGTATTGTGGATGGATTATCTCAGTTGTTCTCCTGACTGACGTTTGGTCCGTTTACAGCATCCTGCCATGCGATTGCATTTGTCCCTAACCATCAGGAACCCTCACATTAACTTTTATCTAGTTGAAAAACGTTAGCGTTCATCCTCCAGCTTCACAGTTTATATTATGCTAACAGAGCTGTGTCGTTAGCCATCACATAGCACATCATTATATACCAGCTAGCCCAACTTCAGTAACCCCACAAACGTCACTGCTGTTTCGTTTTCTGTCTTCATTTATGTTGGAAGTGATAGCAGAGCTGTACGTTTGAATGTTTCTGAAATCCCTCAGTCAGAACATGCTATATCATTTAATCTTAAAAAAAAATTGGAGACTTCCTGCGTACCACTAGAGCCCATGTATCACCAGTGGTACACATACCACAGTTTGAGAACCACTGCTCTTATGAAAACATAACGCATCTTTTAGAATATATTACATGTTAGATTGATTTTCCTTTTGGAGAAAGCCATGTTTACAGTCTTCTTGCTGTGGTTGGTTGGATGCACTGAAAAGCTGTCTGACTGACCAGCAGGACTGAGTTCATCCATCCATCCACCACACTTGGGTGTTCTCAAGTCAGGCGAGAGGTGTAATCTCTCCAGATTGTTCTGGATCTGACTCGGGGCCGCCTCATGTGGGGTTTTTTTTTCTTTCATTTTTTTTAATCCTAGTTTCTTGTTTTGGGAGATTTCTTTGAAACTCTGGAAGAGGACTTTGTAACTGTTCTAATAGCATTATATCGACCTCTCAGAGCTTCCAGTTATTGTAAGTTCAACACATTTTCAGTAATTTTCTACAGCAGCTTTTGGATCATTTTATTACAACAATTTAAATTTATAATGATGATGTAAATATTAAAGGGGAAGAGCAGTTTTTGCCTGGTGTCATCCATCTGCAGTTTTCGAACAGCAGCTGTAACAGTCACACAAACCTTTTTATCGTTACTTTGGTTTCTGTGTGCGTCTGAGTGTCATTTAAACCAGCAGTTATGAGACGATCTCTCACTGATAGAAATGTCTGTTATTCTTGTTTTTCCATCTCGCAGTTATTGTGGGCTCACATGTTGGAGCGTTGAAAGTGTCACTATGCATTTCATTTCTTTAAAGCAAACTTTTTTTTTTAACCATTTGAGTTTTAAAGGAGACACGAACAAATAGATGTTCAACATTGTTAGAAACATTTTGTTATAAATAAACTTTGAATCATTTTGTGCTTCCACAGCAGCTCTGTCTCTGTCTCTGATCTTTACTGCTTCATTTCTCTGTTGTCTTTGTCATCAGTCCAATGACACAAGAATCAGAGGTTTAACAGTGTGTGGCTCCCTCTAGTGGATGTTGTGGAGTATTCTGTTGTCTTTGCTCCAAAGGTTTTTGTACAGAGTTTTGGTGTTTCCTGTCACTGTGGGCTGCAGAGCACAGTAGTACACAGCAGAGTCAGACAGCTGAAGCTTCTGGATCTTCAGAGGAACTGAATTTTCTTTCTTGTTGATTTTAGCATCAAATCTGTCGTTGTTGAACTCTCCAGATTTATCTGTTGTTTCTGAGAAAGATTTCAGCATATACTTTGGGTAACTGTTTACTTCTTGTTTGTACCAGAACAAAGTGGGATTGGCTCTTGTTGTTTCGTATCTACATCCAAGTGTAACTGTGTCTCCTTCAGCAGCAATGACATCTCCTTGTTCCTGGATCACTTTGTCTTCTCCTTTACACTCTGAGGAAGAACAGAACATGCAGAGGAAGAGATGGATCAATAAACATGATTGAAGTTATTGAAAAGTTCCACAGTGTAAATGATTAAATCTCCTCTTTCTGTCCTTGTTGTGAATCGTGTGCAGAGGAAACATGTTGATGTTTGTATCTTACCAAAGAAAAGAGCAGCAAGAATAATCCACAGCCAATGTTCCATCTGTACAACAAGGTTTCAATCAACAGGAGAAACTAGCTGATGTTCAACATTCAGTCTGAGAATTGTTCTCTTCACAGCAGCACTTATTATTGACACAATGGTTGAACACAGTGCAGAAGGAGAGCACCGCCTACTGGATGATGTCGCCCTCTGTCTCCTCTTTGAGCTGGATGTTCACTTCTCTCACTTCCTCTTCCTCCTGGTTCACAGACTGTTAGCAGCATTTGAATCACTGTGAGGATGGAGCACTTTGCACTGTGTGCAAGCACAACGACCCAAATGTTCTCCATCACTGAGCTGCTTAATGCTTCTCATGCTTAAAGTGAGACTCAGGAGTCGGATACATTTCCAGATTAGATAAGCTATGAATGTTAAAACACCAGAAGGATTAACAGAACCTGAGTCCTCATGGTTTTTATTGCTTTGTGGGGAAAATAAAGCAAGTTGGCATGGCTTTAACATTATGAATCCATGTTTCACAAAACTAGGAATTTTTTCATGTATTGTGTTGTAACACAATACATGAAGAAAGAGTAAAAACTACCAATAAAAAGTAAATAAACTAGTTCTTTGTATTTATGTGTGTGGAGCAGCAGAGTTATAAACCAGCTGGGAGATTTTAATGGACTGAAGGATTGAACCCTGTGGTAAAGCAGCCTGTGTGCATTACGGAATCGTGGTTAAACAACAGCGACGACAACAGCGCGCTGCACATTGATAGCTTTTCACCACCTCTTCGTCTGGACAGAGACCGCGAACGCACCAGGAAGCAACATGGCGGCGTGTGTCTGTATGTAAACAACAGCTGGTGCTCTACAGTCACTGTGAGTGAGAAGCTGTGCACTACAGACATCGAGCTTCTGGCTGCTTCCCTGCGCCTCCACTACCTCCCCAGAGAATTCCCTCAGCTTTTCATCATCTTGGTTTACATCCACCCCAGAGCTGATGCAGCTAAAGCCACAGAGTACATCACCAACACTCTGTACAAACTGGAACAATTATCACCGGACTCTCCCAAGTTCATCCTGGGTGATTTCAACCACTGTTCCCCTGATAAGTTGCTTAAAGGATGCCAACAGTATGTTACATGCAGCACACATTAGGGGACTCTGGATAAATGCTATGGCTCTGTACCAGATGCATTTAAAGCCCTACACCTCCCCCCTCTCGGCTCAGCAGACCACCACACCATCCTGCTGGCCCCTGCTTACACCCCAGTCATCAAGAGGATTAAAAAGGTCACCAACAACATCAAGCAGTGGACAGAGGAAAGTATCCTCACCCTACAAGGATGTTTCGAAGCCACTGACTGGAGCAGCCTTCTTTCTCCCTCTGATGACATTGACGAACAAGTCGACACGGTGACATCATACATCTCCTTCTGTGTTGACAACATTATCCCCTCAAAAACAGTCTCCATCTACCCCAACAACAAACCCTGGATCACCAAGGAGCTCAAGGAAATCCTTAATAAAAAAAGGATTTTTTTCACTGGCTCTGCTCTGGATAAAAAGGAAGAAGGTGAAGAGGGCCACAAAAACTGCTAAACTGGAGTATAAAAACACTGTTAATAAAAATTCACCACAGGGGACCTCCACTGAGCCTGGCAGGGCCTCAAAACCATGGCCTCTGTGAATACTAAGGTCACCACCCCCAGAACCATCCAGGTGGAGGGCAGCAACCCCTCCTCCCTCCCTGACGACCTCAACACTTTCCACACCAGGTTTGTGACGGACAATATCGCCCAGCTTGAGGAGTCCAGATCCTCACTCAAACCTGGCAGCTCTGCACTCACCTTCAGCACTGAGGACGTGGTGAGAGCCCTCAGGAGGACCAGGGAGAGGAGCTCACCCGGCCCTGACAACATCAGCAGTCGAGTTCTGAGGCACAGTGCAGGGCAACTAGGAAGTGTGTTCCAGACTCTTTTTCAACACTCAGTTGACAGTCAAACTGTCCCCCAGCTGTGGAAACACTCCACAGTCATCCCCATCCCCAAAAGAAACAACCCAAAGTCTCTGAATGATCTTCGTCCTGTGGCCCTCACCTCCCTGGTGATGAAGGCCATGGAGAAGATCATAAAACAGCACATCGTTAGAGCAACTGACCTCCTGATGGACCCACTCCAGTTTGCTTACCGTGCACGCGGAGGTGTCGATGATGCAAAAATCTTCATCTTGGACTCCATCCACAAACATCTGGAGCTCCCTGACTCCTCCGCCAGACTTCTGTTTGCTGATTTCTCATCAGCGTTCATCACTCTGCAGCCTCATATCCTGGTCACTAAACTTTCCTCCCGATTTCACCTGTAATTTCAACTTTCATAAAGTTTGGGTCAACAACTCTCTTTCTGGTCTCCGTTCCACCTCCACTGACTCCCCCCAGGGCTGTGTGCTCTCCCCGCTGCTCTTCATCCTCTACACCAATGACTGCAGATCCACACAGCCCAACTGTCACCTGGTGAAATATGCTGACGACACAGTTCTCCTGTCACTGCTGTCAGGCCCCTCACAACACCACGGGCCGCTCTGCAGGAGTTTGTAGAGCAGTGTGACAGCTCCAAACTTGAACTGAACGTGAGCAAAACCAAAGAGATGGTGGTGACCTTCTCCAGTAGGCAGAGGGATCTGGCTGCTTCAGTCACCACCACCATCCACAAGAAGCCAGTGGAGGTAGTTGAGGAGTACAAATACCCGGGAACCATCTTTGACAACCTCCTGAAATTCTCTGCCAACACAGATTCTCAGGAGGTGCCACCAACAGCTATACCTCCTTAGGAAACTCCTTTGGAGTCAGCACACCCATCATGATGACTTTCTACTGTTACGGCCCTAGCAGGGCCTCCTCCTGAAGGTGCTTGTGTGGGCGTGTCCTTCAAATCTCTCCTGCCTTAGGTGCCACCTTTTTCTTTTGTGCAGCTGACTCTCGTCAGTAATTGAAGGGATTTAAGCCCAGAGAAAGGTGAGCTCTGCCCCAGAGTGCCATTAGTGTGGTTACAGCTTATGAGCTGAGTGTTTTTGGTGGTTTCCAGCCAGTGAGCTGCATGTCTGTGTTTGCAGCTAGTGAGCTGCTCTCTTTTTGACTTACTTTTTACGGTATTGACCAACGCTTGAGTTTTGTTTGTTTTCCTTAAATGGTGATAGCGGCTTGTCCGTCTCTTTTAGTTGAACTACTTTAATAAAACTCTTTAATTTAACCCTTTTGCCCCCTTGACTCCTTTTTCTGACCCGGACACTTTTTGTTGCTTCCCCTCACCGCCTAGACCCCTCAGGGGAACGTAACACTACTATGCCTTCCTGGAAAGCATCATGACCTTCTCCATCACCTGCTGGTTCCACTCCCTCAGCCTTCAGAACAGGAACAGACTGCAGCACACTGCATCAGTGTGCTCTAAAATCATTGGCCTGCCTGTCAGAACTCTGGCACAGGTTTTCAACCAACAGGCCCTCAGACAGGCAGCCTGAATCATCAATGACCCCTCTCACATTCTTCACCCTGCATTTCAATGGCTCCTCTCTGGGCGACGCCTCCGCTGCATTTCCTGCAGGACTGAGAGGAGGAGAGCCACCTTTGTCCCCAAAGCCACTCTGCTTTTTAACTCCAGCCGATAAGAACATTTCCCACACCAGAAACAGAAACTACTCTACACTCTTTTATACTGCCGACACTTTGTTCTTTTAGTCACTTACAGTTATTTATTCACCTTTCAGTCACTTTAATTTTAAAACTGTGTAATTTTAAAACTGTGTATATACTATATATTCTGTGTATTTATTATCTCACTCTTATTGCCTGTTTATGCCCTGTCCTTTTCTTTAACGTCATGCTGCTCTGTTGTATTTTAATTGCCCCTTGGGGATAAATAAAGTCTTTCTGATTCTGATTCTGATACTAAACCAAGGAATGACACAAAACATTAAAACAGATTCAACCAAACTTTTATTTAAAAAAAACCCCAAAAGGTTCATCATTTCACATGAAAGATTAAAAACTCTCAGTCTCCTTAAAAGTGCAGCTGTTGTTGGATCTTTTTCACTGTAGCAGCAAATGTGAATTCAGCTGATTGAAAAACATCCGTTTACTCTCACACACTGAGATCTGTTAGTTGAAAAGTGTAAAAATCCAACCAACACAATGGGATGTTTCTGCCTCGTGCCATACCTGGTTCCATAACATTCTGTCTTTTACTGAAGCTCAGCTCTTGTATGTTGTTTGTTTCATTAAATGTGAAGGACTTTAAAGATGTGGTCATCAGAAATTTATCATTTTCATTTTTCAAAGGCTAAAAATCACATCATCAGCTCCTTTAATCAGCAGCTCACTGATAAGGTGTCTAGAAACATGGATGGAAACAATATTACCATCTGTGACCCATTTAATGAACAAATATAATGAACAACTGCATAATTAATTCCAGCAGAGTTTAATTCAAAACTTTAATTTCCAATGCCCAACAAATGGAAGTAGCAAGGTGAGGGAGATCATCCAGGTCCCTTAGAAAACTGATTCAGCAGCTTTGTGTGAGTTCTGGCACTGCAGCAGCAGCGATTCTGCCCAAAGTTAAACAGCTGACATGATAAATTCCAGTTATCTATGGACCTGGAACAACTCCTGTGGACTGTGTGAACAAGAAAGACTCTGGAACCTGTGTGTGTGTGTGTGTGTGTGTGTGTGTGTGTGTGTGTGTGTGTGTGTGTGTGTGTGTGTGTGTGTGTGTGTGTGTGTGTGTGTGTGTAAAGCACTGTTTGAATTTTTAAATTTTCTCCATTCTGATAATATACACTTAAAATAATAATAATAATTAATAGTAGTAGTATTAGTAGTGGTAGTAAGGAGAAGAAGGGGGAAAAAAGAAGCATCTGGGAATCCACCCAGTCAGAGAAGCACAGCAGTCATAGATCCTGCTGCCTCTGAAGTTAACAAAAAAACAAACAAATCCACACATATAAAGACAAAATACAATAAACAGGATGATTGTTTTTTGTTGTTGTTTTGTTTTATTTTGTTTTTTTAACTTTCTCCTTTATAATGAGCAAAAATAACTAATTCTGTACCAGTAGAATTTTAGCCAATTTGATTGTGGTCTCTAACTTTCTGCTTGTTTATTTATGTATTTATGGTTTGGGTGGAAATTTGACCGGATACACTCTGCATGGACCCTGACAGCAACTGAGACAAACAGAATTAGAGTTGAAAACAGAAAACTCAATTTATGGTGGTTATGAAAAAGTGTTTGGGGATAAAGAGAAACAGACACGTTACGAAGCGGAACGAGAAGGCAGCTGTCCTCTTCTGCCGGAACGTCACCGTGTGGCACCAGGCGGAAGTAAACGGGGGAGAGAGTTTCAGCGGGAGGTCGGTTGTTGTTGTGTGAGCTGAGTGTGTGAGCTGTGGCAGTAACAATGCCTTCAGTTCAGTATCTGAGAGAGTTTATCAACGAGCGACTAACTGCTGCTGCTGAACAAATATTCTTGGAGTTTGAAAAAACGATCGTCCAGTACGAGGAAGAGATCGACCGTCAGCGCAGACTGCTGGATATCACCTGGAAACCCCAAATCAAGCTGCACAGGACAGGTGAGTCCGTCACGTTTATTTTGTAGCGATTTTTCGGGCAAAATAAATCCACAGTGTGAGTTACAGAGGTATCAATATAATCAACCAGCGCCAGAAAATGGAAACATAAGACGATCAAAAGAGCAATTTAATTTCAGTTAATGTATATAAGATAAGATAATTCTTTATTGTCATTGCACAGTCATACATAGTACAGTAGTACAATGAAATTGGAAAAACTGTCCTACGTCGGTACTACATATAACACAACACGACACGATATGACACATCACAACGCAACACAAACAACACAACACAGTATATTAACTTAGAAATAAAAAAGAAGAATAAGTGTATTTGTATTGCACACTGTTATTATTGCACATTAATTATTATTGCACCTTGTTATAAATATAAATATTATTATTGTTATTGTTTTAAACATTGTTACCTCCCCTAAAAAAGTCCAGGCAGGTAGCCAATCAGGTCAGCTATTTGCATTGATTAGGGCTATTGCCCTGTTGTAAAAGCTGTCCTTGAGTCTGTTTGTTCGGGACCTCAGCAGCCTGAACCTCCTGCCAGACGGCAGCAGCTTAAACACCGGTGTCCTGGGTGTGTACAGTCTCGTAGGGATGCTGCGTGCCCTCTTGAGACAGCGAGTGCTGTACAGGTCCTTCAGGGAGGGAAGAGGATGTCCAATGATTTTTGGGCCATATTGATGACCCTCTGGAGTGCCTTTCTGTGTGCTGTGGTGCAGCTGGAAAACCATACACCGATGCAATATGTCAGCACACTTTCAATGGAGCAGCGGTAGAAGACGGTCAGCAGCTCCTTCTTCAGGTCCATTTTTCTGAGGATTCTCAGAAAGTGGAGACGCTGTTGGGCCTTCTTTTTTTTTTTTTTTTAAACATATGTTTATTTGTTTTTTTTTGGTTTTCAACAGTATCCAACACAAAAATATAATGAACATATGGCAGGTATTAAAATAATAATAATAATAATAATAATAATAATAATACTAGTAGTAATAATAGTAATAATTGAAATGTTAATCATAAAAAATTCAAAATAAGTGAATAATTAAATAATTTAAAATAGCAAACAATGCAAATAAATACAATTTAAAAAAAAACAAACAAAAAAAACAACAACAAAAAAAAACAAAACAAAGAAAAAAAAAAATCATAACGTAGGTTGCACAGTATATTCCCAACAGCAATTCAGACATTATTCATCATTATCTAGTTATCTTATTCACCCACCGCCCCCCCCAAATCCCCACTCCTCAGTAGATCTAGAAATATCTTCCAAATGTTGTAAAATTCAGAAGCCTTCTTTCTAACAATATAGGTCAGTTTCTCAAGAGCTAAACTCGATGTTAAGTTGTTTAACCAGTGGTTAAAAGAGGGGCAACCAACATTCTTCCAACATAATGCAATAAAGCGTTTGGTCTGTAGCAAACAAAGATCGACCATTTTTCTTTCCTCACACGACAGAGTACAGTCATCTGGGTACAAGCCTAAAATGCATAACTTAGGGCAAAGCGGTACAGGGGAAGTTGTGATCTGAGAGATATATTGGAACACTGAGCTCCAAAATTTTTGAATCTCTTCACATTTCCACAGGCAGTGGTATAGTGTACCCTGATGACTATTACACTTATAGCATAGATCAATTATATTAGGATCAAATTTATTCAATTGCACAGGGGATATGTATGTTCGCATTATCCAGTTAAATTGTATCATTCTCAAACGAGTGTTAATGGTTTGAGTTAGAGCTGCCACGATTAGTCGACTAGTCACGATTACGTCGACTATCAAAATCGTCGACGACTGATTTAATAGTCGACGCGTCGTTTGAAGCTTTGTAAGATCACAAAAGACGCAGGAATAAGTAGTAGGATTTAAAAGTGTAATAACGGACTGAAACAGAAGATGGCAGCAGTGCATGTAAAGGATGCCAGCTGCCGTTAAACCCCCAAGAAGAAGAAGCTGTGTCCCAGAATTCATAGTGCGCCCAGCGCGGTTGTCAACAATGGCGGCAGCTAGTTAGTTTTAATATTACTCTTATTATTCTTTCTGGGTCACAAAATAAACGTTTAACATATTTTCAAGCTGTAAGTTTTACGTCCAATCGATGCATGATCTGATTAGTCGACTAATCGCAAAAATAATCGGTGACTAGTCGACTATCAAAATAATCGTTTGTGGCAGCCCTAGTTTGAGTGTGTGCTTTTAAACATATTTTACTCCATTCAGTAGATGAAATATCTTCTTGTAAGTCACTAATCCACTCCCGTCTTCTACTATCAGAGTTGTCCTTATGGTTTTCAACTAACATGCTATAAAACTGGGACACCAGTCTTTTACCAAAATAGTTTTTTGTAACATGAGTTTCTAGGATGGAGAGTGGGGGTTGATGCACAGAGTTGTTTAAGTGTGCCAGAATAAAACTTCTAAGTTGTAAATACTTAAAGAAGTGTTTCTGTGGAATATTAAACTTTGCCCTTAATTCACTGAATGACATTAGAGAGTATTCCTCATATAAGTCCTGTAATTTCGCAACGCCCTTGTTAAGCCATTCTTTAAAGCCCAAGTCATTTTTAGCCGGAGCAAAGAGTTCATTTCCCCAAATTGGGGAGAAACAGGACAACCTTGGAGAGTCATTCAACATTTTTGTACTTCATGCCAAACAACAACAGTGTTTTTACAAAGGGATTAGTAGTAGTTTTCTTTAAAGTTTTAAAGGGTGCTGAGTATAGATAGCTATGTAATGACAAACCCTTTGAGGACATTTTTTCAATTTCTAACCAGGGAAGGAAAATATCGTTTGAAAACCAAAACATAGTGGTCCTCAGCTGAGCAGCCCAATAATATCATTCTAAATTTGGAAATTGTAGCCCTCCTCTATCATATGGTAAATACAAGAGGGAGAGTCTGAGTCTTGGCTTCCTATTGTTCCAGATGAAATTAGAGAGGAGCTTTCTGGTCTTGGAAAAAAAAGAAGGAGGAGGGGCCAGCGGAATTGACTGAAAGATATATAGAAATTTAGGTAATATAGTCATTTTTACTATGTTTATTCTTCCCAGTAAAGAAAGAGGCAATGATATTAATCTAGTGATCTCGTTGGGCCTTCTTTAAGACCGCAGAGGTGTTAGAGCTCCATTGGAGGTCTGTGTCTATGTGCACACCCAGAAACTTGAAACTGGAGACCCTTTCCACGCACTCCCCGTTGATGCTGACAAGCTGCAGCTCGGACTTCCTCCTTCTGAAGTCAACTACCAGTTCTTTTGTCTTGGTGGTATTGAGGTCCAGGTTGTTATCTACACACCAATCTGACAGCCTCTGAACTTGAGCTCTGTACGCCGTCTCATCTCCCCCTGAGATGAGCCCCACCACGGTGGTATCATCTGCAAACTTGATGACTGCGTTGTCTGGGTGGGTACTAACACAGTCATGTGTGTACAGAGTGTACAGTAGGGGACTCAGTACACAGCCTTGTGGAGAGCCGGTGTTGAGGCTGAGGGCTGAGGAAAGATGAGGCCCCACTCTAACTCTCTGTACACGGTCTGACAGGAAGTCTCTGATCCAGCGGCAGGTGGTAGAAGGAAGTCCGATTTCCAGCAGTTTAACTATTAGTCTGTCCGGGAGTATCGTATTGAAAGCAGAGCTAAAGTCAACAAAGAGCAGCCTGGCGTAACGGCCCTGCACTTCCAGGTGAGATATGGTGGTGTGGAGCGTTATAGCAATGGCATCTTCAGTTGATCTGTTAGCTCTGTATGCGAACTGGAGTGGGTCGAGTGTGGGTGGCAGGCAGGACATGATGTGACGTCGGACCAGTTTCTCAAAGCACTTCATTATAACAGGTGTTAGAGCAACTGGTCGGTAGTCGTTGAGGCTGCTAATGTTAGTACGCTTTGGCAGTGGGACAATTGTGGCTGACTTTAGGCACGGCGGGATGCAGGACTGGGACAGTGAAGTGTTGAAGATCTTAGTGAAGACCCCAGCCAGCTGGTCTGCACACTCTTTTAGGACCTTTGCGGTTACCCCATCTGGTCCGGCGGCCTTCCTGGGGTTCATATAGCGCTAAATAACAGCAATCACATCGAGACACCTTATACTGTAAGGTAAAAACTCTACAGTAGTACAGAAAAAACTTCAGCAATCAGATGACTCCCTAAGACCAAGCACTTTGGCGCCAGTGGGAAGGAAAAACTCCCTTTTAACAGGAAGCGTATTCTAGCTCTCTCTTTCTAGTTCCTGTCAGTTCTTTTACTGCAGCATTTTGGATTAACTGAAGGCTTTTCAGGGAAATTTTAGGACTTCCTGATGAATTACAGTAGTCCAGCCTGAATTTAGAAGCAGAAAATTAGTGGTGGAAATGTATGCTATTATTTCTGATGATACTGCCTAAGTGAAGTATGTATAATGTAAACAATATTAGTCCTAGCACTGAACCCTGTGGAACTCCATACTTAACCTTAGTGTGTGAAGAGGACTCTCCATTTACATGAACAAAGGGGGCCATGGGGTGTAATCCACCGTATTCATTTCTAGGCTTTCATAACATTTTTCAGATTAAAAGTGAAATAATATAAAATATTGTATCAATTAAATAGGATTAATATTTTAAAAATATCCAAATAAAAGCTTTTTTTTCAAGTCTGTAAAACTGTACATCTGTACATCTTAGCCACTGGCCTGAGGGTCGATAGGTTGACACCGATTTATTATTATTATTATTAATTCATGTTTGTGCTTTTTTCAGCAGCACAAAAACTTTCCTCCTTTTAATGTCAGAAACATTTCCAAAAAAACAGAGTAAAGGTACATTTTTATGCCTTAGTTTAGATTTCATATATATCTTACTTTTACCTGATTTTGACCATTGACTGTACTTAAATTTTTTTAGATATTCTTTTGTGTTTAAGAAATTATTTTCTTTAAAAGTTACATTTTGATTAGAACAACACAAAACATAAAGATTACATGAACAGGTGAGGATTAAACTGTTTTACATAAGGGCAATGACTCAAGAGTGGAGGCAGAAAGCTGTTCCAAAGTTTTGCAGTTCAGCATTTGGAAGGTTTACGCCGGTGCACTACTTGGTGAAGAGACGGCGGGTGGAGTACACTGAAGATGTGAGCTAACAGAGGAAAGGGCTGTGCTGTGCTCCGTTTATCCATTCAAACAGCAGGCTGTAAAATCCTTTAAGGCTTTCAAGTCAGACTGGGATTCTCCTTCAGGGCTTTCTGGTCGTCATCCAAAAGCAGCAAAGCAGCCCCACAGCATCACACTGTTTGACTCTTGTTATGATGTTCTTTTTTGAAATGTTGTGCTAGTTTCATCACTGAAAACAGGACTCAAACCTTCCAGAAAGTTCAACCTTTGTCTCGTCTCGTCTCCCAGATTCTGTCTTATTGTTGAATATTGATTTCAGTTCTTTAGGTGTTGTTCTAGGTTTTTCTGTGATGTCCTGGATGAGTTGTTGCTGTGCTCTTGAAGAGATTTTGGTAGGCTGGCTACTCTGAGGAACCTTCACGTTGGCTCCCGCTGTGGTTCGCTGGAGTCACTTTGTCAGACGGCTTCGTTTTTTCTTTTCTTTTTTTCTTTCATTCAGCACTTCTGGCAGGCCTGGGTGTGGACAGTGGGGGAAAAAACCTGGTTAATCACAGTGCATTTATGATATAACAAGCAATTAATTTTTCACAGCACTGCACTGGTGGTTTGTAATGAACCAGGAAAATAATTTACATTTGAGTACGCTGGTCAGTTAGTTTCATCGTTGGGAGGGGGTGAGGGGGGGCATCTTGGTTTTGTTAGTCCAAAATTCTAAATAAGCATAGACATCAATGAATTTGGAGCCATTTCTACAAAGTGAAAGAAACCTTGCTTCTCAGGACTCGCGCACATTCTGTTACCTGTTCTGGCCATCCACACAGCTCACGTGTATTCCCGGCACTCCCAGAACAGCTGGGATGGAAAACTTAACTTGCTACAATGAACGGTGATTGAAACGCTGACTAAGTAATAGTAATACGGTGAGCTGGATTTGACAAATACTAGTTAAAGCCAAACTTTGATGTCCTATTGTCATAACCGTGTTTCTTTTCTTTTTGTCTCTTTCTGTCCTTCCAGACGTTGCGCAGCAGCATGTCTGTAAGGAGGAGGTTCTCCCTAAGCAGCAGCTCTGTAACCAGGAGAGGAGCTCCAGACTGGACCAGGAGGAACCAGAACCTCCTCAGAGTACAGAGGAACAGGAGGAACCCTGCAGGAGTCAGGAGGGAGAGCAGGTTGTAGTGAAGGAAGAGAATGATACCATTTTTAAGGTGACTGTTACTTGGGGGGAAAGCGACCAGAGTGAAGCAGAACCAGACAGTCACCAGCTCCCCCCTCACAGCTCTGCTGTAGCTAAGAGCCAAGATCAGGAAGGAAGCGGGAATGTTGCTTCAGGATTGACTGGAAATGGAAGCGGAAGTCAGAGTAATGATGCAGAAAACTCTCCCATGCCAGCTGAAAGGTGTAACACTGGTACAAGTAAACAGCCTTTGAAAGGTGATGGTTTTCCCTTAAGAAAACTTAAAAAGGCCTTCAAGAAAAAGTCTCAAATGAGGACACGTCACAGAATGCAAACAGGAGAGAAACCGCATACTTGCCAAACATGTGAGAAAACCTTTAGTGAAAATAGCATTTTGTTGCGTCACACAAAAACTCACACGGGAGAGAAGATTCATTCTTGCAAAACGTGTGAGAAAACCTTTAGTCAAAGCAGTGATTTAATGATCCACATGAGAATCCACACTGGTGAGAGGCCATACTCTTGTAAAGCATGCGGGAAGTCTTTCAATCAAAGTGGTCATTTGACGGCCCACCAGCGAATCCACACCGGCGAGAGGCCGTATTCTTGCACAACGTGTGGAAAAACTTTTAGTCAAGGTAGTAATTTGTTGAGCCACATGCGATGCCACACAGGAGAGAAGCCTCATGTTTGTAAGACCTGCGGGGAAAGATTTACAACATCAGCCTCGCTTAAAATCCACACCACAAGCCACACAGGAGAGAGGCCTCATCCTTGCCAAGCATGTGGGAAAACCTTCACTACACGCTGTAACCTGCTGCGCCACATGAGAACGCACACAGGAGAGAAGCCGTATGTTTGTGAGACCTGCGGGGAAAGATTTACTCTGTCAACATCACTTAAAAGCCACAAAACTATCCACACGGGAGAGAAACCGTATCACTGTAAAGCCTGTGGGAAAATGTTCCGCCAGAGTCATCATTTGTCATTGCACATGAAGACCCACAAACAGTAGAAGTCGTAGTGCTGAAAGTTTTGTGGGGAAAACCGTATTTCAGACATCTTTACACTACTCCAACAACTATTCTGACTTGCAGCATTTGTTCTAATAATATCTGTTAATTTTGTTATTTATTTTTTTGTAAGAAGAACTAAGGGAGACCAGCGCCACTCTTCAGAGGAAGCTCATTTATGCTGCTGTATCTGTGATCATGTTCTTTTGACCTTTTGAATTTTAGGGAGTTTCTTGTTTTGGGAGATTTCTTTGAGATTCTGGAAGAAGAGTTTTGTAACTTTTCTAATAACACTATAATTGACCTTTGAGTTCTGCATGTTTTCAGTGATTTTCTACAACAGCTTCTGTGTTATATTATTACAACTGTGTAAATTTATAACAATACATGTAAATATTAAAAAAGTGGAGAAGCAGTTTGTCAGCTGCTGGTTTTCATCTGCAGCCTTTGAGATTTTCTCCTGTGACGGAGTCGCACAAACTTTACCTCCATCACTTTGGATTCTGAGTGTTGTCGAAAACCAGAGAATACGAGACGATATCTGACTCTGATTGAAATGACTATTCTTTTTTACTGTGTCTCAGTTATTTTGGAGTTATGAGCTCTGATTTTGGAGTGGTGATATCTGACAGCTGTAGAAGTTTTGTTTCTTTTTCTTCAGAAGACAAACTGTAAATGTTCGACATTGTTAGAAAGTGTTCTTTATAAATAAAGTTGTTTTATTTTTCAAATAGTTTTGTGCTTCCACAGCAGCTCTGTCTCTGTCTCTGATCTTTACTGCTTCATTTCTCTGTTGTCTTTGTCATCAGTCCAATGACACAAGAATCAGAGGTTTAACAGTGTGTGGCTCCCTCTAGTGGATGTTGTGGAGTATTCTGTTGTCTTTGCTCCAAAGGTTTTTGTACAGAGTTTTGGTGTTTCCTGTCACTGTGGGCTGCAGAGCACAGTAGTACACAGCAGAGTCTGTCACTGCAGCAGAGGAGATGCTCATGTTGAACTGGTTTTTCCCCACTTCAATTTTCAGTCCAGAGATTTTTTCTGTTCCTATTAATCCTGATGCAGAGTGAGAGATCATTAACTCTGGTTGTATTCCAGCATATTGTTGATACCAGTAGAAATAATCATTAGTCTTCACTTCTCTGGATAATGTATAGGACAGAGTAACAGTGCTGCCTTCTACACTGAACACTTCTTCGTTGGTTGGAGTGAGATTTTCACAGCTGACACCTAAAGGAACAGAAACATATTTGATACTTTTACAAATCATCACAATTCAAATGTATTTCTTTAAACACACAGATTGTAACGTACCTGTTAGAATGGTGAGAATCAGTAAAGAAAGTGCATAATAGTCCAAAGACAACATGTTGAATGAAGGTAAAGTTTATGGTTTGTGTGCTGAACTCTGTTGAATGTGGAGGTTTCTCTCTCTTCTAGTTCAGTAACAGCTCAGCTCCTCCCTGAATCTCTCCTCCTCCTCTCTGATCTGGATTTGAACTTCTCTCTCTTCCTCCTGCTTTACACACTAGTAGCAGCATTTTCACTTTCAGGTGGGAGCTCATATTTCAGCTCTGTGCTGCTTCAGTCCACAGATGATTCATGCTGTAAATATAAATCAGTGAGGGGTGGCTCAAGACTTTCACACAGTACTGTACAAAATACTGACTGCCTCACATTAACCTGATCTCCAGGTCATCTTCTCCTTGTTTCCTGCTGTATTTTGATTTACTGACCTCTCTGTTCTTACATTGGACTGATTTATGTCTGTGCTCTGAACACAACTTTGAAGGCTTGAGGTCCTCATCAGTTTCAACCTAAAAATACACAGACATTAACCCCATGCCTGTAATTCAGGCTGAAGTATGTGTATTGGGTAGGAAGTTAGTCTAGTAACTGGAGGGTTGATGGTGCAATTCCCTGCTCCTTCAATCTGAATATTTAGTTTAGCTCAATTTTATTATAAAGCATCAAATCAAAAAAACACCCCAAGGTGTTCCAACAGCTGAGCAAACACTTGGCAACAGTGGGAAGGAAGAACTCACCTCCTGGAAATACTACTAAGACAGTTACAAATAATACTACTATGACTTCTGCAAAGAATAATAATTGTTATTGACCAGAGTGAAGTTGCCCCACCCACACACACACACACCTTTTTCAAATCAAACATTTGTGCTGCTGTTATTCTAAAGTAGTGCTGTGAGCGTTAATCTTGTTAATATGATGTGTTGATGCCGTGCAGTCCTCGCACGGGCGAGCCGCGTTAACTCGCTAACAGGGATTTGCCGCGTTAATGCAGTTATGGCGTTAACCAGCCCCTTTCTTTATTGTGAAGAGGTTGTTATGATTGAGTTTTTGACCTTTAAACTTTTATTAATATCTTTCAAATAAAAGTCAGCACAAATGTTTGACATCAATTTTGTTTGATTTTCAGTACGGGGGGGGGGCTTGTTGACGTTGGATGACCTCTAGAAACTTTTGTTAAAATCTTTAATATGATAGCAGCAAAACAAGAACACAACACAAACTTTTTACTCCACTTTTATTGGATTTGAAGAAGGGGGGGGGGGGCAAGTTCACGCATGTGTATTATTGGCATGATGTGGAGTAGAAAACGCTGATGATTATGTCTATGTGTTCGTCATCTATGACCAAACATGGAAGTAAAATATTGTCATTGGTTGGCTGAGGTTCAGTAGGCGGGACCAGTTACCTCTTGACATCATCGTTTTAGTTCATCTCAGAGGTTTAACAGTGTGTGGCTCCCTCTAGTGGATGTTGTGGAGTATTCTGTTGTCTTTGCTCCAAAGGTTTTTGTACAGAGTTTTGGTGTTTCCTGTCACTGTGGGCTGCAGAGCACAGTAGTACACAGCAGAGTCAGACAGCTGAAGCTTCTGGATCTTCAGAGGAACTGATGTCTCGTTGATTTTAGCATCAAATCTGTCCTCCTGGAACTCTGGGGCTTTATCTGTTGCTCCAGAGAGAAATTTCCGCAGGATATATTTTGGGTAACTGTTTACTTCTTGTTTGTACCAGAACAAGGTGGCTGTTGTTTGACTTGCAAAAGTACATCCAAGTGTAACTGTGACTCCTTCAGCAGCAATGCCATCTCCTTGTTCCTGGATCACTTTGTCTTCTCCTTTACACTCTGAGGAAGAACAGAACATGCAGAGGAAGAGATGGATCAATAAACATGATTGAAGTTATTGAAAAGTTCCACAGTGTAAAATGATGAAATCTCCTCTTTCTGTCCTTGTTGTGAATCGTGTGCAGAGGAAACATGTTGATGTTTGTATCTTACCAAAGAAAAGAGCAGCAAGAATAATCCACAGCCAGTGTTCCATCTGTACAACAAGGTTTCAATCAACAGGAGAAACTAGCTGATGTTCAACATTCAGTCTGAGAATTGTTCTCTTCACAGCAGCACTTATTATTGACACAATGGTTGAACACAGTGCAGAAGGAGAGCACCGCCTACTGGATGATGTCGCCCTCTAGTGGAGCTCAGCAGTGTGGAAAAGGCTTCCAGCAGCTTGTGTTTTGTACATTCTGTGTTAACCTGCTAACTGAGGCCTGCAGAGTCTGAGCTGTAGCGCTTGGGTTTGTTGCAGTTTCTCTGAACATCACATGATCTGAATTTGCTGGGACTACCTCACCTGGGATGATTGGCAGCTTAAATGGTTTCCACTTGTGAATAATAATCTCACTGTAGACAAAGGGAATTAAAACTGCTTGGAAATGGCCTCATAATCTCTCCACTATATCCTTCTGAAACTCACCCACATTGTAAATCTTGTACGGACGGCACGCTCCAAAGTTCAGGTGGTTTGTGTTGCATGTTTCCCTCAGACGCTGCAGGACGTTACAGGGGAATGTGCTGACAGTCTGACCCTGAGGGATAAATTCATAGTGAACAACCCTTTAAAGTTCTTTAGGAACCAAAGATTTGCATGCTCACTGTGGAGATGATCTGATGCCTCCTCTTCAAACTCTGACACTGTGGACTCTCCACTGAAAACTGCTGTTTGGTGTGTGGATCAGAGTGGGAACCCAAGAGGGCCCCAAAGTTTCTGTTTGGCAAAGAAGAAAATGTATTAAACTAAACTTTATCAAAATATTTTATCAGCATATTTTTGTGACTTTATGTCATGTTATGATTTGTATTTGATTCAGAATTTTGTAATTCATGTTTTCACTCTGACTCAGTTAAGTGTTGATTTTGTGCGCTCTGCCAGCTCGAGTCTTATGGGCTCAAATTGTGGTCATAAATATTTTGTACTTGTAAATCAGGATTTGTATGTATAAAAAGAATTTGTGTGTGCATAAAAAAGATTTGTGTGTGGACTTAGCCAAAAAATACGTGTGAAACTCTGCACTCAAGTTTCAAGTTACAAGTACGAATTTTGCCCCGATTTTTCTTCCTTTCATCTGATTGGCCAATGTCATGTCAATCACAAATTTAACAATCCAATCAGAGAACAAATGGGTTTGGCTATTGGAGGGGTGCTTTATGGAGCTTCAGGTCCTTAAAGGGAATAAATGCCCTTTTACATGCCAGCCCAGTGTTTTCCTTCATCAACACGAAGGAAAACAGTCTGTGGTCGTCCGAGTTTGGTGATTTTTGTGTCACAGGTTTACGTGCTTTGTACAGGGACCTCCACAGCCTTTTCAACAGCGCTGCGGACCTCAGGGGAGGGCAGTGTTGTGGAAATGACAGTCTTCACTATGGGGATAGTTACAAAGCTTTCTTCATTATGAAATAGCATACATGTTTTTATTGAACATTTGAAGATTTTAAAAAAACAGAAACTCTTGTAGAGGACATAAAGTCAGAGATAGAAATGACAAGGAGCTGGTGCATCTAGTACAGGTAGAGCTGCTGCAAAAACCCACAGAGCTCAGCAGCCAGCGCAACAAATTCTGGATCCTTGGCTTTTAGTTAGCAGTTAGCATTAGCAGCACATGCTGCGTCCGATGTGAACCTATTTTCTGCACATTCCAGCACATAAAATAAAATAGATTTTTGTGTTTACACTCACTCTTTCAAATAGATGCAAGTAAAACACAACAGGAATAAACAAAATCAAAGACTCAGCGGTCCTGTTGCTCTATTTTCACCTGTTTAGCAGGAGTGGGGCAGGCAGAGGTTTGCTCTGATGCAGGTGTGCTGCAGCGGTCATGTCAGTGGAAGAATCCGGGAGTTTCTCGGTATTGTACTCGGTGCTTACTCGGAAGTTTAGGGTTTTTTTCACTGTAAAAAGAAGTTCTCTTCCCACGCACTGCACAGCAGACACTAATGTTTTTGTCACTTTTTACGGAATCAAACTCAAAGTAAGGTCAGTACTTCCACGCTTTAAACACTGCATGGTCATACTCTCTCCCGCACTCGATATATTATCCATTTTTGATCTGCACACAGAACGTCGCACTCGCTTACGTCATGAGACACTCTCGCAAACGAAATCACGGTTTTAGTAACGCAGCGTGCTTACGGGAAGGTAACAGTAATCTAATTACCTTTTTTGTAATAGTAATTCCTTATTTTACTCGTTACTTGAAAAAGTAATCAGATTACAGTAACACGTTACTGCCCATCTCTGGTAAGAACTGAGGGTCAGGTCAGGAGTTTCTCTTACATCAATCTTCTCACTGAGTTCCCTTTATAAAAGTCAACAGTACATTTTTTGTGTCAAATCCATAAAAGACAACATTTCATTGGCTGAGTAAATCAGTGGGTGGAGCCACAGAAAATAACTTTTAGGGTCTTTTGGAGTAGTGTTGGTGTTAAACAATCCAGCGAGCTGCAGTGACACGTTAGAGAAATCCACACAGTCATTTTTACAGCTGGTCTCGTTGCACAAGCGTCTGCACAAGTTTCCATATCAGACTGTAAAGTTTAAGGAGGAGAGGATTTGATTGTGTTCGTTTATTTAAACCCAGAAGAAGATCAGATCAGGACACACTGAGAGTGTCGATTATTCCCACTTTGCTGGAGGAACTCAAAGATCATCTGCAACCTCCAATCCTCTAATACCTGAATCAACATTTCCTGCAGTATGTTGACAAAAATTAAAGAGTTTTAATAAAAAAAAATTATTTTTTTTTGTTTTCTATCATTCATACTGTCATCAGGTTTAATTTCAACTCTGGAATAAAGAAAGGGAGAAGAAATATTGAATTAGTGTTTTCCTGTATTTAACCCGGAAGTGAATCTTTTTCCTTCAGCTTTACAACATTTACATTTCAGGACCACAGACAGCGACGATGTTTCCTCCTGACTGTTGATGCTGATGTAAAGTGTCGTTTGTGGTTGATGTGGATTTGCTGCTCATGTGAATCCTCCCACAGTGTTTCATTAGCAGCTGTAACCACAGTGACTCTGATAAAACAGGAATTAGCAGAATCCATCTGATATGAAGCTGTGCTTTGAATACCACTTCCCTCCTCTTTGAAGAGTAGTCAGATATCTGTGTTCAGGTTTTTGTACAGCCTCTTCTACACTTTGTATCACTGTGTTTGTAGAGCACAGTAGTAGAGAGCTGTGTCTGCCAGGGTTAGGGCTGTTATGGTCAGATTAGTTAATGTATCTGATGTTTCTGATTCATATCGTTTATCAGGAATATATTGACGATTACTCCATGATCTTGCTCCTTTCTTTAGTATAAACTGAGGAGCCTGAAGGTCAGAATCATGTCTGTACCAGTGAAGGTAGATATCACTAACACTTGTCTGATAGTCACATCTGAGTGTGAGAGATTTTCCTTCTGTTTCAGTGACTTCAGTTTGTTGAGGAGTGATTGAGTCTCCAGCTGTGAGTCCTGGAAAAAGAAAGAAGAAAAGTAGTGAAATGCAGTCTGTATATCTGCTTAATGCAGCAGCTTCAACTAAACTTTAATCCCTGTTCTTAAACTCACCTATAATGTGAGATAGAAGCAAAAAGAGGTGCAGCAACATGTCTTTGGAGTTATTAAAGCCAGACAGACAGCACATGAACAATGTTCTTCCACTGCAGCACAATGACCAACAAATAATGTCATTGGATGAGCTCAAATTCAGTGGGCGGGGCCAGTTTAATAGCTGAGCCAATCATATAGTTTTGTGCTTCCACAGCAGCTCTGTCTCTGTCTCTGATCTTTACTGCTTCATTTCTCTGTTGTCTTTGTCATCAGTCCAATGACACAAGAATCAGAGGTTTAACAGTGTGTGGCTCCCTCTAGTGGATGTTGTGGAGTATTCTGTTGTCTTTGCTCCAAAGGTTTTTGTACAGAGTTTTGGTGTTTCCTGTCACTGTGGGCCTCACAGCACAGTAGTACACAGCAGAGTCAGACAGCTGAAGCTTCTGGATCTTCAGAGGAACTGACTTTTCTTTCTTGTTGATTTTAGCATCAAATCTGTCCTTCGGGAACTCTTGAGCATTCTCTGCGGCTCCCGTACTGTCTCGCCGTAAAACATACTTTGGAAAGTTGTTCACTTCTTGTTTGTACCAGAACAGATATGTAGCATATGTAGAAGTTGCTTCATATTTGCAGTTAAGTGTAACTGTGTCTCCTTCAGCAGCAATGACATCTCCTTGTTCCTGGATCACTTTGTCTTCTCCTTTACACTCTGAGGAAGAACAGAACATGCAGAGGAAGAGATGGATCAATAAACATGATTGAAGTTATTGAAAAGTTCCACAGTGTAAAATGATTAAATCTCCTCTTTCTGTCCTTGTTGTGAATCGTGTGCAGAGGAAACATGTTGATGTTTGTATCTTACCAAAGAAAAGAGCAGCAAGAATAATCCACAGCCAATGTTCCATCTGTACAACAAGGTTTCAATCAACAGGAGAAACTAGCTGATGTTCAACATTCAGTCTGAGAATTGTTCTCTTCACAACAGCACTTATTATTGACACAATGGTTGAACACAGTGCAGAAGGAGTGCACCACCCACTCGATGATTTGGCCCCCAGTTGAGCTGAGCAGTGTGGAAAAGGCTTCCAGCAGCTTGTGTTTTTGTACACAGTTTTGGTGTTTCCTGTCACTGTGGGCGTCACATAGTCTCACTGCAGCAGATCAGATCTGAAGAGCCATTCAGTTTTGGTCATCAGCATTTTCAATAGACAGTCTGGCTGTTCTTTTGTTCTGCTTTATGTTCCCGGGCATAAGATGAGGAACTCTCATGGTTTTCATGGATATTTTAAGCCGTACTCTGACATTAGCAGCTTCCACAACAGCCATTTGTATTTCATGTATGCTCTGTTGTGAAAACCTCTGAGGAGTAAATAAATATACCAGTCTCTTCAGGTGAACAGAAAGCTTTATCTCCATTACTCGGGAGGTTTTGTCTTTTCTCCGACACTGTGAGCAAGATTTTCCCTTAATGAATTACCTGGTTAAATAGAGTCACTGCACTATCTTGTGGTAGAAAAGTGTTATTGCATAGTAAAGTGTTGCCTGATGTCAGCTGATCTCTTTTCAAGTCACAAAATGAAATTGTTTTGCATTCTGTTGATGGCTCACTTTATCTTTTTTAAAAACACTGAAATCTTAAAACAGGTACATTTGAATGTTTTGCCAATTTTTGATGTTTATGAGAAACCTTACCCTTGTCACACTTGTCAGTTTAAAAAAACAAAGAACTGATGTTGGTCCACTTTTTTAGTCTATGGTGAATAATCCCCTATTTCCAACTCATTTACATATCAGTTAGTAGTATCCTACACTCTTATTGTTCATGACTTCAATCTTGGTGATTTGCATCTCTGTGGTTATTTCAGTTGCTAAATTTCCTCTGCTGTCTCTGGTTGCCACATAGCTGATCGTCTACTCCTCTACAGACACTTGAGCACAATAACCTCAGTGTTATCCAGTTCATCCAGGTCTTTATGTCTTTAAGACATTCCTGCAGTTTAACTAATTGTTGTGTGTTATCTGGCTTCATGGACAGATAGAGCTGGGTGTCATGTGCATAGCAGTGAAAATGTATGCTATGTCTTCTGATGATACTAGGGCTGGGTATCAGCACTGATTTCTACACCGCGTTCCAATTTATTATGCAAATGATATTTTTCTCTGTTTTTCCTAAATAGTCGATTCAAATGACAGTCGGCATAATTTTCGAGTCATTGACCAATAGAGTATAATTCAAATGTTACTGAACAAAACTCCCAATCAAAACAGTATGTTTTTCAAAAATAGAAAACTTAAAATGCACTGTTCCAAATTATTATGCACACAGAGTTTCAAAAGATTTATGGTTGTAGAGAATTGAAAATAAATTAATTGTGAACAGCTGTTTTAATCAACTCAACAGGTCAAAAACAGCAGCTCTCTGCAGTTGGTTTATGGTGGTTGTCAACCGCCAATAAAAATAATGAAGAAGAAGAAGAAGAAGAAGATGATGATGAAGAAGGAGAAGAAAAAGAAGAAGGAGAAGATGATGATGAAGAAGGAGAAGAAAAAGAAGAAGGAGAAGATGATGATGAAGAAGGAGAAGAAGAAGGAGAAGGAGGAGGAGAAGAAGAAGAAGAAGGAGAATAAGAAGAAGGAGAAGATGATAATGAAGAAGAAGAAGGAGGAGGAGAAGGAGGAGGAGGAGGAGAAGAAGAAGAAGATGATGAAGGAAAGAAAGGAGATGAAGATGAAGAAGAAGTAGTAGGAGGAGGAGGTTTGTGGACAGTCATGGTTAAAACAAAGGAGCTCAGCAAGGACCTGCGGCTGTGCATTGTGGCTGCTCACAAGTCATGAAAGGGCTACAAGGCCATATCTAAATGTTTTAAGTACAAGTGGCTACAGTGCAAAGTATTATTAAAAAATACAAGCTGTTCCACACTTGGAAAATCTCAGAGGACGTGGTCGGAAGCCAAAAGTGACACCTGTGCTGGCCAGGATGATAGTGAGAGAGGTGAAAAAGAATCCAAGGATCACCACCAAGGCTATCATGGTGAATCTGAGCTCTGCTGGTGGAAGTGGCTGTGTCCCAATCCACGCTTCGTAATACCCACACTTCGCGGACTACGTAAGGCGCGTACTGCAAAGTGCAAGAAGTGCGGAAGTGCGAGGCTTGCGAAATGGGACGGTCTGGCCTTCGTACCGCTGCTCAGGTTGCCTAGCAACCATGATACATGATTGTTTGACAGAAACGAAGGAGAGAAAAAAAAATTTGAACTCTGTGTCAAATACTGAGCTTCAGTAAAGATTCAAGTTGCAGTTATTTATATTTCCTATCACCTTAAATCTTCACTCAAAGACAAGTATCTCTGACAGTGTATATACAGATGTATTATATATAAGAGACAAATATTGTTCTTTCAATATGTTGGCATTACTAAATTTGGCTCAATGCTTACATACATGTGTAAAAAGGAAAATGTACGAGCTGTGATAACTGTTTCTGATAGAATGAAGAGTAGACTGATATATGAAATATTCCTTTATTGGGTGAGAAAATCAGACCATGTCATAACTGCTTTAAGTCATACAGAATAGATATCAGAGCCTTAAACAGGCTGACTTCTGCTAAATGGGTCAAACTGGGCAGAAAGTCTACAAACACATAACATCCTTATAGAATATGATGTAACACTATAGATCAACTTACCTCAGAATATATAAAGCATATAAACAATTACAGCAATATGATGCAACAAACAGCAGTGCTACTAATCCAAAATACTCAAAGCTTCATAGAACTGAAACAAACATTTATTTTTAGCTCCATTCTGCTGCTGATACATACTTTAGGTTTCTGAATATTAAACTTGTTGCTGCCTTTCATAGTGTGTAACTTGAAGGCCCTGAGTACTTTCTCCCACACTGAAAACACTGGGATGATAACATTATTTGAACATTACCTAATAAGACTGATTCAGGACAGACAATTAGTTATGTTAAACTTTCCTAGCAGTCCTTCACAAACAGGGAACAGTCTGTCTATTCTCTCCATCTGTCAGCTGCTGCTGGCTCTTCCTCCTCCTCTTCCTCACACACTGCTGAGTTTGTCCTGGTGGATCATCAGGGGTGCAAAGCCTCACAGGTGATGTGCAGCAGTGGGTCCCTCAGTCTGTCCTCACTCTGGACACTTGCAGTTGTCACACATGGAAATCAAATGTGTGATAAGCTGCAGGATTCAAACACAAGTGTAACTTATAAATACATGTTCATACTTTTATTCCACAATCAGAGAGAAAGAAACAGAGAGAGTGCAGGACAGACAGACAGGTGACAGTCTCAGGTGTATACACTGCTACAAAACAGCACAAGAGAAGGAGGATTTAGTGTTTGTGTTATTACGAAAGTGCTAAACAAGAAGAGTTCCCAGATGGTCCAGTGGACACATGTGTGACTCCTGTGATTAAAGCATCTTTCTTTCAGCTTAACGAGTGAACCGTCAGCTCGTTCAAACACACGTTAAAGTCCGTTTGGCTCAACACCACCGAACAGAGGCAGCAATATAACATAGCTAACATTAACAGTGCAGTGAATCCTGCTTGTGCCGTCATATTCAGGACTGCAAACCGAGCAGCATCACTGACTTTCAGCTTGTTGTGTTTGTGGATATATGACTGACTTTAATTATCCATAAAATCATCACATTCTCTGTAAGATTAAGGTCGACTATTGAACGGCGTATATTTTAACCACCGAAGACCCGAACTCTTCCACGACATGCATTTTTAATTTCTCTTTATATTTGGACATATTGGGGCCCGATGAATGTAAAAACAAAGAATTACCAGATTTTTTTTTTACCTGATTTTTGGGCGCATTTGTCGACCACATTTGGAGTAGACTTCAAATTGGGACACCCTTCGTCGCTGGTCGAGGTTGCAGATGCTATAAAACATCTAAAGATTAACAAATCACCTGGAACTGACGGCCTTACTGCCGAGTCTTACAAACAGTTCGCTGACAGTTTAGCTCCGTTTCTTTTAGAAGTTTTTAAGGAAAGTATGGATAGAGGTGCACTCCCTCCCACTTTATGTCAAGGTCTGATCACCCTCATTCCAAAACCAGGAAAGGATCCTTTGCTCTTAGACAATCTCTTTACTGAATAATGATTATAAGATACTGGCACAAGTTGTGGCTAATAGAATAAAACCGGTATTACATAAAGTTATTGATGAGAGTCAGTCTGGTTTCATGCAGAATCGTCATATCTCAAACAACATAAGATTAATTTTAGACATAATAGATTGCCCAGAATTTGTACAGGATGATAGTCTTATTCTTTTTTTAGACTTCTACAAGGCGTTCGACTCCTTAGAGCATGAGTTTATTTTTACTGCTTTAAATAAATTTGGGTTTGGTCGATCCTTCTGTAATGCCGTTCGGACACTGTATTCCAACAGTAACAGCTCCATGAAGCTTGCCACTGGTCCTTCCCCAAGATTCTCTCTAAAGCGTGGAGTGAGGCAGGGTTGCCCCCTATCCGTATATTTATTCCTTCTTTCTGTGCAACTCCTTAATTCACACATTAAACTCAGTTCTTTAAAAGGTCTGGTCATTGCTAACAGAGAAATACTCATAAGTCAGCTGGCAGACGACACAGCTCTCTTCCTCAGAGACGCCTCGCAAGTTTCAGTGGCCATTAACAACATACAGCCATTCTCTAAAGCCTCCGGACTTTCACTCAACCTGCATAAATGTGAACTTCTACCAGTTAAAAGTTGTTCAGCAACTTCAATTCATGGAATACCTGTAAGAAACTCTGTAAGATACCTTGGAATTCAAATAATAAAAAACGAGCAATCCAGATGCTCCACAAACTTCACTCCTATTATAGTTAAAACCCTAAAAATCTTTAATCACTGGCTACAGCGAGACCTGCCGTTGAAGGGAAGAGTTCTGCTGTCGAAGGCTGAAGGTATCTCCCGTCTAACCTATGCTGCCCAGTCACTACATGTTGATAATACAACCTGTAAGTCAGTTAACAAATTATTATACAGTTTTTTATGGAAAAATAAAACTCACTACTTGCGTAAATCAGTAGCTTTAAATGATAAAGGAGGTATAAATTTTATTGATTTCAGTGCTCTTAACAACACCTTTAAAATAAACTGGATTAAAAAGTATTTAAAAAATCCCACCTCTATCTGGAACTTTATCTCACATCATGTGTTCTCTAATGTAGGCGGCCTTAACTTCCTGCTGCTCTGCAATTATAGTATTCCAAAAATACCACTGAAACTTTCTCACTTTCATCAACACATTCTTTTGGCATTTGCACTGATTTACAAACAATTTCTCTCCACAAAATTGTTTTATTTGGAATAACAGCAATATTATTTATAAAAATAAAACTCTTTTTTTAAATAACTGGTTTAATAATGGAATAATCTTGGTTAGTCAGTTATATAAAGAAGATGGACTCTTATATAATTACTCTGAATTCCTCAGGAGATACAATGTACCAGTAACGCCTAAAGAATTCTCAATAGTGTTCGATGCCATCCCATCTGGTCTGTCCATGTTACTCAGAAGCTCCCACAGTGCTCCACTACAGGTCACTCCCCCGGATGTGTTACATTCTTCTCTTGGCAATGTTTGCTTCTCCTCTCATAAGTCTATGAATACCAAAATAAGATCTCTCTTTCAGGATGCAATGGTCTCTGTTCCATCAGCCATATTTTATTGGGCCAATTTTGTAACAGATATTGAATGGAAAAAAGTTTGGACTTTACCACAAAGGTTTTCCTTAACGAACAAAGTTAAAGAGATTTCCTTTAAGTTGATTCATAAGTTTTACCCCACCAAACAATATTTGTCCAAATTTATGGCTGAAATAAATGTAAATTGTACCTTCTGTCAAGAGCAACCTGAAACAGTTACTCATTTGTTTTGGTCGTGTAAATTTACATGTAAATTCTGGAAGGATTTCCACAAGTTTGTTACTGACTCTGTTCTCCCTAATCTTCAACTATACTATAAGGATGTTATCTTTGGCTATTATAATGTTAAAAACAAGGACAATGATGCTTTTTTCTTTATAAATATGGTTTTATTTTTGGCAAAATTTCACATACACAAAAGCAAAGTCCTCAGCAGAAAGCCTGAACTTCTTGTATTAAAAATGGAACTTGCACAATATATAATTACAATCTCCTCATCAAAAAACACTAAGGCTCTCAAGACTGTTAACATCTGTAACCATCTGAAACTGCTAACTTGATTTTGACTCTTGACTCTTTTATTTATGTTCCCCTTAATTTATTTTATTCTTGTACTCATTTTTTTATGTCATTGTCCCCGTCACTTTCATTGGTTCTCATTGTAATACTACAATGTTATCTTTTATGTGATCCCTGTTTTATCTAACTGTATGTCTAAAATGTGATAAATAAAGCTATATAAAAAAAAAAAAAGACACCCTTCGTCGCGTTGCTGTGACGTAATCAGTCTACAAATGCGCACTACTAAGCATGCGGTCGCTGGATTGGGACACAGGCAATGTCTCGGGGCAGACAGTCCAACAGACACTGCAGACTGCTGGGTTCCAAGGATGCAGACCAAGGAGGACGCCACTTCTTCAGATAAGGCATCTGGACAAAGAAGAAGAGGAAAAAGGAGAAAAAAGGAGAAGCTTTCAACCCAAAGAACACCATCCCCACTGTTAAACATGGTGGTGGGAACCTAATGCCAATGGACCAGGGAACCTAATCACAGTAAACGGCACCATGAAAAAAGAGCAATAGATGAAGATTCTCAACAACAACATCAGGCAGTCTGCAGAGAAACAGCACGATACTGACCCAAAACAAACAGCAAACATGGTGAAAAAACGGTTAGCAGAGGAAAACAATGTTTTGGAGTGGCCCAGGCAGAGTCCTGACTTGAATCCAACTGAGAATCTGTGGAGGGAGCTAAAGATCAGGGTGATGGCAAGAAGACCCTCCAACCTGAAAGATTTGTAGCTCATTGCTATAGATGAATGGGCAAAAAACACCTGTGGAGACAAGCTGGTCTGCAATTATAGGAAGCGTTTGATTGCTGTAATAGCCAATAAAGGCTTTTCTATAGAATATTGAGAAGGGTATGAATAATTCTGGACATGACACTTTTTGCTGAAATGTAAATAAAAGCTGAGGAATTTTTTTTTTTCCCGCAATGATGCCTCTTGTACGTCATTTAATTATATTTTGGGTGAAGCTTGTGTCACAAAAACCAAACAAACAAAAAAAACCTGCTGGTTGAATAAAAGTAACTTTAAGTCAAAATTGGCCAGGAGTATGAATAATTGCACTGTTTGAAGGGGCAGCATCCCCTAAAGCCACCCGATTCTCGTCCACTGTGACGTTTGTGATATAGGCTCCACACTTGCTCCAAACCTCTCTGATCACTGCCAGTTTGTTTGTTGTCGACAGTCTGGTCTTTACCTCAGACTTTACTCTGTATCCCGTAAACTGTTGGTGAATGACTTTCTGGATCTGTGCACACCACCAAAAATCTAAAGCCTCATATATGCTTTGGTTTCTTTCTGGGTTAGCTTGTTGCAGTTGTCTCTGTAAATCTTCTTTCCCTCCAAACTGGTTTTGATGTGTGCCACATCCTTGATACTTTCGTCTGTGGTCATTCTGATGAGACTTTCAGCTGAAAGCTTAACTTTCAGGTGGGGACAAGTTCCCACTCTGTGGCAGCACCCTCACCATGGTCATTCTCTCCTCATCATTTCTTGGTCTGGATGATATTTCGTGCCATCTTCAGCTTCTAACACTTCCTCACTTTGTGTTTCCTGGACTCTCGCCTCCTCACCAGTGTGGTGATCAAATATGTAGTAAAGAGACTCACTTGGGGCATATCGACCAGCCACGGTGCTGCCACACAGTGATCTGTGGGCAAGGCCTCAAAAACACTGTCACAGCTGTGTGTGAGAACTACCAACACAGGAGTTGTTCCCGTGTAAGGGAGGCTCTATTGGCAAACGTTCCCATGGTGGTTGCCAGGAAACCCAAACGATGTGTGTTGATATGTCCATCTGACAAATGGGGATGTAGCTGAACTCATTTACACCAACTGTTGTCTGCTCCATTCATTTGTAATGACCAGTCATTTCTGACTGGGAACACCAAGATTGTACAAATGTTGGATAAAAACACACAAAATTGTATGTAGACTAATACATTATGTGTATCGAAGTCCTCTTTGTGGACAAAGACATGGAATCTCAGGTCAATTTAAAAACTACATTTTTCAGACATCTTGATGCTCATGGTAGATTTTTTAGAGATAAAATGTTTAAATCAGTCAAATTTGAAGACAACACGAGGGTTAACCCTGTTTCCACACCCAGCTCCTGAACCGATTCTGGACTGAAACAACTTTAACTGCCTGATTTAAAGGTTGGTGGTCAACACACAGAAAACTGGACCCAGCATTAAAGGAGAACATAGTTGGTTTTTATTTAAAGTCTGATTCCATCTTTTCTGAAAGTCTACAGAGAGACAGAAACACAAAAAGCCTTAAAGTAAAGCTCAGATCTCAAACGTGACTACATGTCTGCTGTCAGAGCACAAACCGACGAGGACCCGTCGCCCTGAAGCCTCCCAAACATCTCCGAGTGGAATGTCATCGACGATCCGAGTACATCAAGTTACTCAAATGAGAGTCAGCAGAGATCTACGTGGTGAGCTTCTGACACGAAAACAAAGAGCATTCCTCTCCATGACCCTTCTGGTCGAATTAGCTCTCGCGTTCAGGAATATTTTATCTTTATTATTGTTCAAATACACTTTGTAAATGCAACATGAAAAGCACAATCACACAGAGAATAGACACGTCTCTCTGAAGTCTGCTTTCATAAAATGCCCCACCAGGAAAATAAAAACAGGCTTTATTTCTTCCTCCTCAGAACTTTATTTTCTAAACATGGAAAACTGTTTCCTGTCGGTTCAAACTGTCACATCCTGCTAAAGCCTGGCATCCTGATTAGCTAGCTGTCTCTCTAAAATAATGACAGCGTGACGCCACAGACGCCCCCAAATCCAGCATCCGCCCGTTCCCACCGCACGAACCTTCCCGGGAACTCGTTTAGACCTAAAAATCTACTTAAAGATGGACGAGGATCGAGTTTGGCTTGTTGTTTTAAAGCGGTTAAATACAACGGCAAAAATATAAAAAACAAGACACCTGCAGTCTAACCTCTACCTGCTTCCTTTAATGAAGGGCGAGCCACAGTAACGAAGCGATTAACATCCAGCAGGTCATCATTACCCTGCCCAGAGCCGGGGGAAGGGTCTGAGTTCAGTGCCTCAGTTTGGAAATTAGTATTTATCTTTTTAAAGGGTAAATATAGAAACAAGTCTGCTGATGATACCGCACTGGCCACTTTTATTTTATGGCTGATAAAAACTGAGCCGTGACCCTTTTTCAGCTCCTAACGTGATGCGTTCACATCAGATCCTGAGTTTTCCCACAGCGTGATCACAAAGTCAAAGCAAACACAGGCCAGCCGATGATTTGCAAACCATGCCAGTTATTTCAATCTGTCAGAACACCTGCTTCACGCCGTGTCGTGAAAACCAATCACAAGCAGAGGAGGAGCTTATCGTTATCACTTGAGGGCAGCTTGAGCTCAATGGTTCAACTTCACTTTAGCTCAGAGGTCACAGGACAGAAAAACGTTTCAGTATTCATGAGGAGAAACTGTTTGATGTCATGGCAACGTTAAATCTGTTTAAGATCCTGCCACTCACAGGCAAACGTTCCCGACATCCGAGCACAGAAAACCGTGACGTCAAAGTTAGCGTACGAGACTTCATTTGAAAGACAACATTTTCACGTTTAAGTCAAACGCATTGCAGCCCTGAAACCTCAGATCATCACTGGTGGCCTGAACGATGTTTCAGAGGAGAGTTAATGAGTTATCCTGTTTTTCCCCGTCAGTTTGGAACCTCACGATTATTTGGATAAACGAAACAAACAGTGAAACCTATTTGGGGCTAAATCCTTAGGTGATGAAACAAAGCACACAGTCTGCAGATCCAAAGTTTCACGTGGACTCTGTGGTGGTTTTTCTTTCCCACGGGTCCGACCCCCCCCCGCACTCCTCTGAAAAGTGAAACTGCAGCAAAGACCTTCATAATTACACGTTTTCAATAAACTGCACTGCTGATTAATAAACAAGTGAAATACTAACGTTGGTGTTTGGAACTAAAGTTTAATGTTTAAAGCAGAATTAGTTTCCCTGCAGAGCCGTCAGGCTGCTCGTGATTTGCTCTCAATTACTCAAAGATTTGTTTTCGCAAGGTTTCACTACTTCTTTTCACTGAAGCAAAAAAATTTGTTTTAAATATATGCTCTGGTTTTACTGGCGTGAGATCAAACTGGGCTGCAGGTGAACCTTCTTTCAAATGAAGCGAAAGCAACAAGAAGTCCGTTCATCAGCAAGTTAGACGTTTTACATTTTTTCTGAACAACGTTGCATGTTGCAGGTTCGTTAGAAGAAAAATCAAATGAATCTTTAGACCCTTAAAGAATGAAAGGAGAGCAGCAACAGCGAAGGACCGATGAGAGCGCCGCCTTTTTTCTGTCAGTCACAGGAAACTGAGCAGCTCTTACAGGATTGGTTAGAAGCAGCGGGAAACGAAACACTGAAGGAATTTTTAGTTTTCACAAATGATTCACTGATTAAATAAAGAAAATAGATTCTTCATTAAAATAATTAATTTCTTAATTGCTTCATATTTTACTCTGCCTGTAATGAGCGAGTTACTCAGCGTGTCCTTAACTCCAGACCACCTTCTGCATTTTTTTTATTTTTATGTCATTAAACTAAATATTTCTGTATTTTACAGCAAAACTGTGAAATATTTTTTGGCCTACAGGAACCCGCAGATTAACCAGTAATCAAATACACTTTTTTAGCAGATTTTTCCCGTTATTACTTGGTAGCTTTTGAGTCTGGTTAGGGTGGCTTTACACTGAAGGGGGCGGGGCTTCACTCACAGGTTCAATAAAAGCAGAGCTACAGGGTCTCCAGATGCCCCGTTCCATAATAATAATAATAAAAAAAACAAATTTGCTGTACAGCATCAAGCTGCAATTGGCTTTTCCAAGAAAGGATAATAGAAAACATTCTGGGCGAGCTGCTTAAAACCAGTGAAGAAGAGCAACAAAAACAAACAGTAAATGCAGTTAAGCAAGCAGGGTTACATATTTCCATTTTTTCTTCATTACGTAAAGAAATAACAGGAAGAAGAGGTCAGAGAGGAAGAGAACCCCGAAAATATCCAAGCAGGAAGCTAATAGACATACCTGTATCACCTCGGAGGGCGCAAAGCTAAAACGGCTACGAACAAATCACAAAGTACAGTTTCTATTTTTTTGTGTTTTTTGTTAATAACTGCAATCTCTTGAAGCTAACAGTGACACTATCCCTACGGTCGACAGGGTGTTTATGATCTTTCCTCCGTCTTTCCTGCGATGTTCATGGTGAAGCCACCCGGTCGTCGGGCACCGACACAAGCGAGCGCTCAGCCCGGGAGGCGTTACACCCGGCTTCACAACGTCCAGTCCTGATTCTCACGGCTAAGACAAGTCCAACTATGGCAATATATATTCATGTATATATTTATATAGCTGAAACCAAACTTTCCTTCCTTCCTTCCTCCCTCCTCCAGTAATGAAAATGAATGGAGATCAGAAAGTCCAGTCTTGTTTGACCCCCGTGTGTCACCTGGCCTCCCCCCAAACCCGACAACCACACCATTCTGGCTCTCGAACGGCCCCGCTTCAGTCTACAGCGGCGGCGGAGACTCTAAAAACCGGCTCTCCATCGGGACCGAGCAGACGTCCAGGAGGTCGTTCTTTTTTCCGTTTTAATTTTTTTAATCTTTTTGCAAAGAAAGAAGAAGAAGTTCTTCCAGATGACGAGTTCGTGGAGATGTGGCGTCTGTCCAAAACTGGGGGGGGCAGTGATGTGAAAGGGGGGTGGTTCCTCAATGTTCAGATTTCCACCGGTTGAATGAAACCCGGCGGTGGCGTGGTGCGTGGCACCGCGGTCGAAGAGATCCCGCGCCCTCCGATCCAGGAGGGGCGTCACCGCTCCTCGACAGCCGAGGGGGGTGGGGGTGGTGATTCAGCCTCGTCGGGGGGTCGTGTCGCCTCCCCAGCCTCCACCGTTTCTCGCCGGTTTAATTTGAGTTGGAGCTTGTTTTCGTCAAACTTCTGTGGTTTTTTTCCCCTCCGTTTCTCCTGGTGGTGGATTGTTGACGTCCGGACACAAAGCGCCGCCTCGCGCTGCCGTTCAGTGAGGCGGGTTCATGGCGCCGTGACCTCGCTGCTGCTTCTGCTTCTGCTGCAGGAGGAGCTGCTCCAGTGCCGACGGGCCCGGCTGCATCATGGAGCTCGACCAGATTGACTGCAGGGGAAGGCAGAGGGTTAGCGTGAGGCCAAATCCAGCAGAGGTCGCACAACGGCGAAAACATCAGCGAGTCAGATGATAAACATGAATCATTTCTTCTCAGGCTTCTAAGCTGTGGGCCTGGTGTTACCTTGAGGCTGTCAAGCAGCACAGTGGAGGACGACTCCTCCATCGGAGAGTCCTGATTGGTCCAGGAGCTGCCCGTCGATCCAGCCTGATGCCAGCTGCTGTCTGATGCTGCAGAGGAGGCCGCGGTTGGCAGGTAGTCCAGACCGAATCCGCCGACTGCTCCTGAAACACAACGACCACACGTGAGGCCATTCTGTCACGTGACCTGTACTGGCTGTTTATTGGCCCAGAGTGTTAGCTTATCGATCACCTGGTCCTCTAATAAAAATGTTAAATTATGTATGAAGGCGGTAGTTTTCAAAATAAAAGTCTAACTGAACCAAACAGGGTGAAAATCAAAAGGGTAACAGACACGAATCGGCTCTGTTTTCAAGAGCGTTTTCCAGGCTCACCACTCTTGTTGGCCTTCCAGCAGTCCATTCCCCTGCGGTCCCGGTTGTCCGGAGTCCCGATGGGCCCAAAGTTGGAGAAAGGCATGGCTCCGTGGTTGTGGGTTGGAGGGGAAGACGGCAGGCTGCTAGGATTGGACGAGTGAGGAGACTGGCTGGCCGGCGTGGAGTGATCTGCCAATCAGAGCACAGCTGCCATCAGCCACACATTCCGCCCAGCACGACTGAATACTAACAACATCTCTGTGACGTACCTGAGCTGGCGGGGAGGGAGGGGGACCACGGGGTGCCTTCAAACAGCGTGTAAAGGGACGTCTCCTGGTGCACCATGGGAGCGTCGGGCTTGGAGCTGGGTGGCAGGTTTTTACCGTAGGCCTGACTGAAGATGCTGTTCTGGTTGTACTCCTGCACACAAACACAAGCTGCCGTCAGCCTCGTATGTATTCATATTATGAAAGAAGATTTCAGTGACATCATCTACTGCTAACATTTACTTCAAAGCTGAGCAAACCACGAGTATTAAAATGTTCACATTTACCATCAGTGAACCGATGCTGTCATTTATTACCTGCAAACTGAATCTTCAAACTTGTAACTTTAAGGTGTTAGTTTCTCACTGTGGTCATACCTGCCACTCTTAGTTATTTATTATGACTATTCATCCATCCTATTCACTAAATAAAAAGCATGCATTGATCATCATCGTTCGTCTCAGGCTGATATAGTCTTAAAAACTCAACACTGCGTAGCCATCGAGCCTCAGTTTCAATGGTGAAAGAAAAACCAGAGAATGTGTGATGTTGTGTGTTTGCATTAAGAGCTGGAGAGGTCAGCAGCACTGAGGCCGAGGCTCTGACCTGCATGGGGAAGCCGGGGATGGGCAGCAGAGAGGACGACTGGCTGATGACCTCGGGGCCGCTGTCCACTCGGGTCTGGTTTGGCAGCTGGAGAGAGAGAAGATGATGACCGACCTCAGATCAGTGCAGGAGTGAGTCATGAAGCTGTTCCACAGTAAAAGCCCCGGGGAGGAGTTTTATTGTGAAGCACCTGCATCACACATCAAGTAAATCTTTGTGATCTGCAGCTGGTGGTTTCTGAGGTTTCCAAACTGGATCCTTTAAAGTCATTGCAGGAATTTAAAAGCGTCGGTAATCAATCGCTCAAATCTTAAACACAGCTCTCCTATCTGAAGGCTCACATTTGGAAACCCAAACCAGTTTAAATTGATTCATGTTTCTGAAAAAGGATCCATAATATTTCAGTCCCCAGCTGTTTTCCCATGTTTCTCTTAAAGTTTGAAAACATTCAGCATGCGATTACTGAAGCCGCCTCATCCCAGAAAAATCCCCTCCACTGTTAGCTCGCTACATCTGTCATAAACAAGGCCAGGTCAGCGTAACAAAGACTGAGAATACTTTTAATTAAAAATTCAGGCTCTGCTTCAAAACATTGAAATTCTTAGAAATCAGTGAGGCTATGAGCCATGTTTCAGTTTGACCTCTAAAGTCCAAGCCCAACATAAACTTGGCTGATCTCTCGTTGTAGATCACCGTCATGCACCTCAGAGCCGTTTTCAGCTTGGATGAGAGTTTTACGGCTCTGTTCTGTCCTCGTGTATCTGAGCCTCAGTGAGGAGCACTACAGCTCCAACAACACCATCCTTAAACTTGATTTTCATTTTGAGAAGGGAGGAGTTAACCCTGCACTCTGAGCCGCAGGCACCACACCCTGATTCTTGCTCCCCTCAGATACCTCCGAACATTAAACTACAAGTCAACACTGGCACCGTGGAAGACGACTTCAAGGTGCACAACCCCATAAAATCAAAGGATGAACACGGCTGGACTCTGTGGCTAAAAACAGTTCGGCTGTAGTTTTTTTAATTGAAGCTCTTATAAGCAAGAAGAGAGCAAGTCTGTGATTAAAACACAACTTCCTGGGAGCGATCTAAACATAGCAGCTGAGCTGGGAGGTGTCTGGATACACCTGAGAGGGTGACCTCTGCTGGGAGATCAGCCAAATTCATACCAGGTAAGGTCTATCAAAGGATGATGCTTGCATGCTGGGATGAACTCCTGTGTCTCTCTAAATGTGAGGATTCTGCAGATTGTGACAATAACTAACATCTGGAGAGGTGAGCAGCTCTGGTGAGCACAGGGTGGTTTCAGACTAGATGCAGGGAAGTCAGGTTTTAAGGACGGGGAAGGGTGCTGGGTGAGGAAGACAGGGCTACATACAAATATATTTGGTCCAGGTGCAGTGCTAAGAGGGCCAGCCAAGGCCTGGAAGAAATCAGGAGGCTTAGTAAAGACGAGCTCCTCCTCCTCCTCAAAATCTGCTAGAGTTTTTAACAGGTCAGGAGGTAGAAGAGGCGAGCTCTTGTTGTCCTAGTGAGAGATGAAGCAAGAAGAGGAAGAACAGAAAGAAGAAAGAAAATGAGAGGGGGAAATATAAAGAACAGAAAACGAAAGAAGGCAAGCCAGTAAGACCGAGGTGGAGAGAAGGGAAGTTAAGCTGAAGGCTACCAAAGCTTGCAAGCTGACAGAGGAAAAAAGAAAAATCAGACCAGAAAAAAAACAGTTATCTGATATCAGTGAGCTTCAAACTTCATCAACCTTCTGTGAGAGGCAGAGGAAAAGAAGAAGTGTGGGTCCATTAAACTTTTCTATAAACATTTTTATACTGGTGTGAAATTCTTTAAGAATCAAATTTAATCTCATTTAAACCCAGATTACCTGGAAAATGACTGATGTACATATAAACCAATCAAATTTCTCTATTTACTTTGTAATGTGTAGCTATGGAGAAGCCATGTTTTATTGAAATACACCGACACAAGTAATCACACCTCTCTTTTCCTTCTTGTGGAATTAATGTGATTAATAAATATTATTTAATTATTTATTTATTATTACGTGCGATATATAAATAATATTTAAATAGTACAAACGTGACTTTTGGCAAATTTTAACAGCCCGAATCAGGAGAAACGATCACTGCAACAACAGTTACACCCAAGTTTAGATTTGGATTTTAGTTCATCTTAAAAAAACAAAGTAAAAAAGAAAAAAAAAAAAAAAGCAGGAAAATAAAGAAAAAGAAGCAGAAAAAGAAGCAGAAAAAGCGAAAAGCAGCAAAACAAACTCCTCCCTCTGCATCTGCTGACAGCAGCTCACCTCAAACGGGGGTCCCCGGGGCCCCGCGGGGCCATCCTGCTCTGAGCAGATACCCCCCGGCGATGGCCTCTTCATCCTGTCGGCCAGCACAGCCAGGCTGTCCCCGATCCTGTAAGGCGAGTCCCAGTAGAAGTCCTGTAACTTCACGTCAGGGTACTTCATCTTCTTGTCCATGCTGGAGACCTGAGCCGACGAATGCAGCTGGTGCTCGTACATCTTCAGAGGATCCTGAGCCGCCATGTAGAAGGCCTGCTGCTGCTGCTTCTGCTGTTGAGGCTGCTTGATGGGCATCTGCATGGGAGACACCTTCTGCAGGGCCGCCTGGGCCTGGTTCCACATGTGAGTCGACTGCTCCTGGACCTGCATGTACTGCTCGGGGCGGGAACACAACGAGAAGGAAACATCACTCACTGCGTGGACAGTTCAAATCTGAGGCGCTCACACTCAGATTTCCACCTCTCAAAGTTTCCTAAATATAGAAAACACTCATCTTTTTGATATTTTGAGACATGAGACCAAGTTCAATTTAAAATAAAGCAGTACTGAATGTGAAGAGAGTAAAACACGCTGAGGTAAACAGTGAGCTGCCTCAGTGTGAGAGCCTAGAGGGGTCAGCACAGAGACCGAGGAGAAACGAGGCAAGCTGGTTGTGCTGAAGTTCATTAGTGATGCTCACTATAAAAGCTGTGAGCAGGAAAGAGGCGCTCTGAGCATAAACATCACATTTTGGTAGTGAAGACTAAAAATGGAAAAATACGTGTTTCAGCCGCGAGTCTTTCAAACAGGAATCAGTTTAGGAGCCGAGTTAATCGCTCTTTCAGCTGATGACACGTGCTCAATCAAATCACTGAAACAAAGGTAGTGACAGTCATGTGACCTGACCTGCTGCAGTCCCGGGTGGTGAGGTGGACTCTTTCCCATCCCAACCTGCTGGACCGGTTTGGTGGGTGACTGCTGCTGACTCATCGTCAGCTGGACTGACTGCTGCAAGGCCTGCTGGGAGGGAGTCTGAGTCTGGCCCTGCTGAGCCTGGGAAGGGCCGTGTCCCGAGGATCCCGGCCCCTGACCGGGACCCGGCCCCGAGGGCCTCTGCTGACTGTAGGGAATGTGAGACTGCTTCCCAGCTTGGACCTGGGTGCCCGCCTGGGTGTGGACAGGCTGCTGGAGGAAAGGACCTGGGACGGACACACCGGTGGAGAAGGTGAAGCCCGGATTCACCTGGAGTCCAGGGAAAGCCACGGGAGAAGGGATCACATAGGCTGAGGGAGGGAAACCTGCAGAGGAAGCGATCAGGATCAGAGTTTGGAGCCACAGAGACAACACAGGGCAACAATGTGAAGACGGTGAAGCTCACGGAGAGGCGTTTAAGGTGAGGTCAGCAGACCCAGAGTTTGGTCTGAAGTTCAACAACAAAAGTTTGGACCTTTAAAGATAAATGAGCTCAGTGGTTCAAAACCCAGGCTGAGCCCCTCTGTGTGAAGTCTGCAGGTTCTGCATGTGGCTGTGCACGTTTTTGCCAGAAGCTCTGGTCTTTCCCACCATTAAAAATCACTAATGGTGCCTCTGGGACCAGTTTAAATTTAAAGAAAAAGGTCCAGACGTACCGGGTCTGCTGGGCAGAGGCGGGAAGGCTCCTGGATGATGGATGGGGATGAACTGGGAGGAGCAGGTGGTTTGAGTCTGAGTGACAGGAGTCTTCTTAGCCTCAGACACCGGAGTCTTCCTCAGCTCTGTCTGTGCCTTCACCTGAGCGAAAGGAAACGCATCATCACGCCGGCTCAAAGACTCAAAGCTGCAGCTTCGTCAGTGAAAACATTTCAGCGTCTCTACCTGTTTTCCAGCATCGGCCGTTTTCTCATGGACGCTCTTCTTCAGCTCGCTCTTCCTCTTACCGTCCCTCTTCAGCTCTCCTTTCCCAGCGGCCCCGTTGCCTTTGGAGAAGTCTCGGCGCTCCTTGCCACCGTCTTTCTGATGGTGGTTTCTTGTGGGGTCGCGGCTCTGCTCTCTGGGTTTGATGTTCTCTTTGAAAGTGACGACTGGACGGTCGCTGCTGTCGGGCCACGAGCTCTGAGTCTTCCCCACCGAAAGCACGGACTTCAGGCCAGAATTGCCGCCGTCGTTGGCCGTCTGCTCGCCATTTAACGACTCCTGCAGCACGGGTACCTCCTTCTCCTGCGGCTCCTCAATGGCCTGCTCTGGAATGTCAGTCATGAAGACGAGGAGGCCGTCCTCGCTCACTCTGCACTGGATCAGTCTGCGGAGGGGAAACAGCCATGACACACCAGTTCGTACATGACACAGCATCACAGAGCGGAGTAACACTCACCCCGGCTGGCTGTCGGCCACCCATTTGCCCAGGCCGATGAGTCTCTGGTGTCGGGCATGCACCGGCAGGCCGTCCCGGTCCACCAGGATGCCCTGATGTCCTTTGGTGAAGTCCAGACACCTGAAACACAAACACACATATGAACATCTGCGCTGACCAAACACTTTAAACAATCACCAAGAGAGGGAGGCGAGTCGTTACCTCAGAGCAGGACGGAGAGCCAAGAAACCCTGCAGCTCAAACTCCTCAGGCAAGGGTGTGACTGTGGAGAAAACAAACATCCTAGGGTGAAGTTCAGCTCAGAAGAATCAACTTTGTAAAGAAATTAACCAACGAGTTAGAGGAAAGGCTAAAAAAGTAAATGTTTTGGTTTATTCAGACAGAGGATTTAAACTGTGAGGATCGCAGGTTAAACTACTGCAGTGCTAACAGTGACTGAAGGGACTGATTCCACCTCCTGTGAACCTCTCTGTACCAAAACTGGCTGAAAGTCCAGCAGGTGCACAACAGGGGGCGCCTGTGAACTAGCCCTCACTGTACACAAGCGAAGGACTTAAACGGCCAATGTGTTTTTTCCATTCGCACATAAAACGCCAGCATTCTGCTAATGCATGCCGACTAAAGCTTTAGAACAGGACGCTGCCTCATGATGGCGCCTGTTTGCTGGTTGTGATGGCTGAAGGTGATGCCGTCTGGAAGCAGCACATCTGGAGGATGCTGTAAAGCGGCTCGTGGTGCTGTGATGTTTCCTAATACTTCTTTAAAAATATGAGGAAAAGTTCCAGATTCAAAATATTTACTCCGAGAAATGTACATTTAGCTCCACAGAGTTGCAGTCACTGTCACTTACTAAGACGTCTCTGATGTTTGAGTATTTTACAGCGGTCGGTGTGAACAGGAATAACAGAACAGTCTGAGCTCTTCTGCTGTGTGTCTAAGAATCAAAACGTAACCTGAAGTTACAAAGTAGTTTCCAAGAAATCAGGAATCTCTTTATGAAAACTCAGTTTTCATTCATAAACACATAACTTGTCTTTAGGCTGGTTGTGTTGACGAAACTGACCTTTTTCCCAGTCAGTTTTAATTTTCTCACAATTATTTAACAATATTCTTTATTTTACTGCTGTTAACTAACCACCCGCCTCTCTGTGGCGAGTTGAAAACGAGCAGATGTCCCACCTGAGGAGCAGGACAGGTCGTCCTCTTTGGGCTGGAAACTGTTGAGAATGGACACGAGCCAGGGCCAAACGCTGAGAGAGAGGAAGAGGATGCAGAGTCACAGCTTCAGTACAAAACTCTGTGCTGATTAAGACAGAGAAAGTCTGCAGGACTTACTACTGCCGTTTAACAACAGCGGCCTCGTGGAAAACGCTGGGCCTCAGTTTGAGCCAGTCCAGCGACACCTTGATGGCCGGCAGCGGACACTCGCCCATGATCTCCTCCCCGCGGTTTTTGTTGAGCAGAACGCGGCTGCACATGACGCCCAGGAAGGACACTGAGGAGACAGGAAGTCAGTTTTGAGCTGCTGTAGATTACACGTATGTGTCGGATTCCTTCCTGTAAAGTCTCTGTACTTCTAATAAACATAAAAGCCACCATCTGACATGAGTATCGTTCAAACAAAGCAGGAGCCGTCGACGACTCCATCCATGTAATCAGTGTCATTAAAAGTTTTCAGTTCTTACTGAAAAGGCCGAGGAGCTGGAACCAGCTGATCTGCTGCTCGCTGCTGTAGCTCTGCTCGCTGCCGTCAGCCGTCAGGTCTCTGAGGTGGTGCAGCTCAAACAGGTTAATGACGGTGATGTGGACGAGCTGCTGAGAGCTGAAGGCTTTCTGCAGGATCAGCCTCTGCACACGCAAACACACAACAACAACTGTGTCATACAAACAGACTCACACAGATTTGCACATCGCGGTGCATAAAACAGCGTTTAGTTGTACCTGAAACTGCTCCTCCAGTTTCTCTCTCAGGCCGTCCAGCTTGTCCAGACTCTTACTCAAGTAGACGTGACCATGAAACTTGATGAAGGCCTTGATGAAATCGGACACGCTCCACTTGGTTTTCACTTCATCGCGACTGCAGCACCACAGAGGAGGAGGGAGGATTTAACAGAGCAGAAAGGAGACATCGTCACACTTTGAGACAGTTTTAAGCGCTGCAAGAGTTTGGTTTTTCCTTTTCAGATTAAATCTTAAATTATTTCCTTTGACTCTACAGCGCGTGAAATGGTGTTTGTGCTGTGAGCTGGTACCTCTCCAGAGCCTTGGACAGAGCCTTCTGCAGGTTGGTGGAGGCTGCTGGGAAAGGGAACTTGACTGCAATGCTGCGGCAGTAATAGAAGATGGTGGTGAGGTGGTCTCCTTTAGAGGAGGCCAGGATGGCCAGCTGGTTGTAGGGCTGACCTGCAGGAGACACAAAGAGGCAGCACATGAGCAGGGAAGAACTACAAACATGGCTGCTCAAACCTCTCTCACTGCCGCTTCTCAGTCAGGTCGTCTTTATGGATACCAAACACCAGAACTAATCACACATAAATAATTTCTTTATATTATATTATTCAGTATCAATGTTTTACAGCAGAAGTTTTAAATGTCAGTTAATCATCTTTAACATCTTAAATCAGCTAAGTTCAGCTTTCCCTCACATGTGACACTATTTACAAGAGGCAGAGTGGTAACTATAGCAACCCCAGCATAATTCAACCACATTTTTTCTCAGTACTTGAAAGCTGCAAGAATTATGCACGTATGACATTTAGATGAAACAACTCAGTGTTTGAATGTGTTTAGAGCTCAGCTGATGAAGGAGGAGGGACAGATTACCAAAAACAGCAAAACCTAAAAGCCAGTTAAAGAAAACGTGCAGGGACTCACCGTTAGATGGAACCAGCTGAGCTGCGTGCCGGTAGTAGGACTCGGCCTGGCTGGTCTGGTTACGATATCGAGCTGAAAGACAAACACGAAGAAAATAAGCTCTGAAAAATCGTCCCTGATATTCCCAGTCGGGTTCAGTCGCCGCTCGCGAGCGGGAAGCTTTTCTCACCGATGTCGCCGAGATGGACGAGGCAGTGCTGGCAGATGTAGGAGCAGGAGCTGGGCTGAGGGGTGACGATGGCGCTGGTGTTGCTCTGCTTATTGCTGATGATGCCGAGCTGAGACGACTTCACGCGGCAGGGCAGGTCCACGTTGAACACGGTGCACAGCTCCTGCAGTAACTGGACCACAGCAGACACAGTTAGACGTCGTTTGAATCGTTTATATCAGTGGTGATGTGGGGCTTTAGCTCCATTCACTTTGTCTGTGTGTTAGCAGGATTACTCCAAAGGGCCTGAATAAAACTCCTCCCAGAGGTGGAGCCTATGACTGTCTGCAGGGATTATTTCTTTAGAGCAAAACTGGACATTTTTTCATAACTTCACAAACACAAATACAAAGTGAGCCTACCTGTGTGTAGAAGCCACTAGCAGCCTCCAGAAACAGCGACAGGTTGGCCTGGACCTCGCTGCGGTTGGGGTTGGCTCGGTTCTTGGCCTGGCTCTGAAGCGTGGTGATCTGGTTCTTGAAAGCATGATTCCACCTGCAGGCAGAGAGAAACCCACATCAGGACCCAGATGATGGGATTGGTAAAGGGATCCTAACTGGCCAATCGGCAGCACGTAGTCTGTTGACATCACCTTTTCGGATCAGCTCACAATGCTTCAAACCAGCAGATACTAAAAAGTACCAGCTCCTTCCACCTAATGGAAAAGCCCATAAACTGAGTCGAGGGCTATATTACTGCCTTTTTATGTGAAACTGATCTTTGGTGTCAACACATCTGAGCAAAAATTCTAAATATTCCAACATACTTTTGGCTTTGTAAGAATTTCTGCAGTAACCAACAAGGAGCGACAGGCTTTCAACAACTTACTTACTTCACAGACCCCCAAATATTAAACACTCTGTCTCCAGGTTCCCATATATCACAGACCTCTGTGTGTCTGGAAGCTGTGACGATGTGTTTAATTGGCGGAGCTGAACTGGGGGCAGGAAATGACAGTTTAGCAGCACTGCACAAAACACGATTGACACGTGTCCATTATTACGACTGATGATCCACCCACAGCTGCAGGCGGAGACGTGACCTGTAGCTGCGATACATGAGTCAAAGCTTCCACACTGACTGTGCGCTGAATAAATCAACACTGAGGGAACAAAGTGGACTCTGCAGATTTATGGATGCCTGCCTTGTGGGACCACCTCTATCATCATGCTGTAACCATGGTGACGCCATGCGGTCCAAAAGCTGAGCTCAGTTTGTCTTCAGTCACACATTTAACATCACCATTTAGACACTAAATGTTGCATTAATGTTAAAGGATGTTAGAGAAACTGAGCTCTGCAGCTAGTTTGGTCTCCATCAGCGACTCTGAAGCTGCCTGCTATGAAACACTAATTGTGAGCGACTCCCTCCTGATGTCCGTTCACACTTTTTGAACCAGGTTATTCTAGAAAGACTTTCTTGTAGTTTTTTTTACTGATACCTGTTAATTATTGTTAGTTATTTCCCTTCAGAAAAACTCCAAACTGGTCTAAATCAATTGAACTGAAATTGTTGGAGGGAGAAAATAATGTTGTGTGACGCAGAGCGGAGGAGGGGCAGCTTACAGGTCCTGCTCCACCTTCTTGTCCAGAGCATACTCCAGGTCTGTCACCAGCATCTTCTGGTAAAGGTCCTGCAGGGCCTGCCGGGACGTCCACACCTCTGCTGCCCCCAGCTTTGAATCTGAACAAGAACACACTAATTACAAACTGATGGACTGTGACGTGTGTGTACTAAAAATTGGAAGCAGATAAAATCATGAAGGCTGACCTGATTTACATCAGACATTTTCAGTGATCCATTAACTTAAATGCTCGACTGAAACTTATTTTAGTCTTAAATGTGCAAATTCATTTGAAACTGAAGCAGGAAGGACATAAAAAAGGTTTTAGGAAAGCAAAGTGGTTCTGATGTAAATGTAAAGACTCATCTGAGACTTTAACACTCAAAACACAGGAAACAGCTTCAGTTCAAATGTGGTGATTTATATGTTTGCTTGGGGAGAAAGGGGTGCTGGTTTGATTCCAGTCAGTGACACGAATCCACTTTACGTTGGGTCAGGAAGGGCATGCGGCCTCACACTGCCAAATCAAACACAGGCTACCCTCTGTGGAGACCCCCGGGGACAGGGGAGCAGCTGAAAGTCCCTATAAATACTGTGTTTACTTGATACACTGTCTCTGACACACAGGCGCTTATTATTGAAACCAAGCAGAACCTTCTTGCGAGTGCTGATGACATTTGTCCTACTTTAAACTTCCTGTCACGGGCAGACGGGGGAGCCGTGCTGCTGTTGGGGCCGCAGCCCGGTTAGTCGATAACATCTCAGAAACAACAACTAACTAGCAGCACTTTTTTTTTTGTACGTGACTATAAAAATCAGATGCTACAGGCACGAGAGGGCCGAGCTGTCAGACATATGGCCTCGGGACCAGAACCATCCCACCAAACGGTCCAATCGGGACAAACCACTTTGGAAAGACAACTGGAAACCAAGAATCCAAAAACACAACAAAGAAGATCTGTGGAGCAGTTAGGATCCTCTATGAGGCAACAATGGGACAACATTCCTTTCCCAAACATCCAGCAGCTGCTCTCCTCGCTTCCCAGCCGTTTATAGACTGTAGTTAAAAGAAGAGGGGATGCTACGCAGTGGAAACATGGGCCTGTCCCAACTTTAATTACACCTGCTGCTGCCCTCAAATTCAAAATGAGCTTATTTAACTTAAAGTTTTCTCACTTTAGAATTTGATGTGTTTTTTTTATTTCAGACAGAGTCACGTTTTGGGATTTTATGTACCTGCAGGAGAGCAAAGCATCATATGTCACCTGTTTTACACACAGTGAACGTCTGTTTTATTTGAATTCTTCTGTTTATTTTTTAAGTGTCTTCTGAAGTGGAAATTCAAACCTTATAACCTCCCCTGCATTCCTACAGTTTACAGAGCAAATATGCAACACTCATGCATGACATATGCATTTCTGTTGGACATGCCCCTACATGTAGCTGCCCGGTGGAGGACGTGCATATGGATGTATATGATTGGTGGAGTAGAAAACACGACACAACCAATCTGATCTAAAGTGTAACAGACACAAGTATTAATGACTATTTACATTATCTGGACCCAAGAGCTAATTGTTTATATTAAATTCTGGCAAAGTCACCTTGATGACAGCAGACACACAGTATGAAGCCTATATGACAAAAACAGCATCAATCCAAGAAGTCTGAAATGTTAATAAACTCCAGCCATGATGGCGTCCAGCATCTCCGTGTTCCTGCTCTGACTGAAAACAAAGAGATACCCGACATGCCTCCAGATAAAAACATGCAAATGAACCATCATAACTGAGCTCGGGCTCAGTGGAGGCGGCTCAGCTAGACAAACTGGAAGGTTTCCAGTCATCGTGAGAAGCCGCTGCTTTGCTTTAAAATCAGGCTGGGCAGCAGAAATAAAGTGACGTGAGCCAGCAGGTCTAATGGATTCAGTGGTCTGCTGTAAAACAAAACAACGACTTCAGCTTCAACCAAACTGGAACTAACACGTTGTCTGTGTTGATTACAGCCGCGGTCTGGTAACAGATGATTTTCCTGATGTCTGAGCCAAGACGTTCTGCTCCTTCCTTCTGCTGATCTTTTTGTACAATTACAGATAACTTCCTGAAAGCTAATGTAGGATTTTTGTTTGTGTAGCTCTGTGGTTACACACTCACAGAGGGAACTGAACCGCAGCATGGGCTACAGAGGCGTAGTTATGTGCAGTCATTCAAAAAGTCAGCTTAAAGCCCGGCTGTGATGACCTGTGCTATGAAGGCAGAATGCTAATTGGTTGACTGGTTGTGGTAGATAATGTCCTGACCACACGGACTGTTTACCTGCCTGCAACCAAAGCCTGCTCAACCCTGACTGAACCACAAACTAGAAATCAGCTGGTGCCGAAAGAGCAGCACATTCTAGACATTTTTATGTTTTACTTTGGGATCAAATGCTTATTAACCAGGAGCTGCATCTGTATTTGTCTGTTTTCTCTAACTTGTAATATTTAGCTGAGCTACAGCTTTACGTTGCTAAAACATTGATTTCGTTGTTTTTAGCATGAAGCACACGCCTGCAAATGAGCCCCAGACCTCCCAAAAACAGCAGATTCCCAGTGTGTGTGCAGGCTCTGGGTAATAATAACTGCAGAGCGACAGAGGAGCTCAGTCACACTATCAGCTGAGCTGGTCCACAGAAATGAAACATTTAATCACGTCACCAAAATAAGGAACCAGCAGGGTTTGTTCTCCCTGAGGCTCTTCAAAGAGTTAATCGTGTCACAGAAACGTTCACCTGTGCTCACGCTTTCATTTAAAGTTCACGTCTGTGTTTCAGCTTACACACCTCACAGGTGTAGTTTGCTTTATTTTTACTTCAAAACATACAAATATCCTGGATTATAGAGCTGAATCTGTAAAAGTTTTGTGATGCACATAAAGGTTTCTTAAACAGAAATCATCACTTCTTTGAGTTTTAACTATCGTTCAGCTAAAGTAAACTAAATAAGTGTGAATTAAATAAACCCTGGTTTTGTCTTTTACAGAGAGGTGAAAGGAAAGAAGTGACGAAGGGCTACTTGTCAGCGTACACATCGATCTGCTCGATACAGGCCGATGAGTCAAAACTGCTGGAAGTCCGTCTGCTTCCCACCACCCTCGTTTTGAAGCAGCTGCCTCGCACATCAGCAGCACTTTAACCAGCAATTTTCATCCAATTTGCATTTTTCCATTTCATTGGTGGCAAGAAGAAAGTGCAGAGTCTCAGCAAGCTACACACCACAGTGGGACACTTTCAAATTTAATGTCAGACAAAAAAAATTATATTCAGTTTTTGTTTTTTCTGAATATTTCTGCTGTAACAGGAAGTTACCTACTTTTTTAATTCTGCTTTCCAACTTTTAGGATTTTTCAAAGATGATTTAAGAAAACTTCAATTTATTTATTTATTTATTTATTAGCCCACACAAATGCCAATAAAAACAAATAAATAACAAAGACTTGACATAACTGGATAGACCACAAATTACTGAAAGAAAAGCTGAAGGCTGAAGTTTCAGCTTGTTACATCTTCTGTTTTCACAGCGTACGGTCTAAATACTTTCATAACTCGCCTTCTCCTAAAACAAAGATTTATGACTTTATTTTCAGATCAAGACTTCTGCATAAATGACCTTTTAATTCTGTGTTGCCTTCCAGCTGTTTATGCACACTGTGTCACTGAGTGTCTTAAAAAGCATCTATAAAATGTATCATTATTATTATTACTACACTTAATGCCTTTTAAACACATGAGTTACCCAGTGGCTGTCTGACCTGATGCCTGTATTGCGAGGCGGGGTTTGGAGCTTACTCAGATACCTGCAGGTTTAACCCTTTTGTTATAAAGGAGGTTCACATCTTACCAGGATACATCACCATGGCAACTTAAGCTGCACACCTTACCTGCTCTGGAGTAGATTGTGTCTGAGATAAGAACCCAAGTGGTTTAAAGTCATCACATACCGACCATTCAGATCCATGAAAACAACTTTACCATTCCTCAGAGCTCAGTGTGCAGACAGGAGGAGGATCGGAAACTTTGAGGAGGTCTAAAGTTCAAATTCTCAGAAGAAGCTTGTTGACATTTATCATAAAAAACTGGCTATAAACAGGGAATCATTTGCACTTTATTACCTTGTGTCAGATTTGTAAGCAGGCTGAGTCTATGTTTGAATTCTGTTTCATTTTCATTGGTTCCTCTCAGAGCATTAAACACCACCAGGACTGCAGAGGAAACAATAAACCTGTCTCACACACATCTAAACATTCACTTTGTGGAGCAGCTGTAATCTGATCCTCCCGTGTCTTCATGTCTGTTAACTTGCACAGTCGACACTTTTGCAGGTTCTCTTTCCTGGCTTCAAATAAACTAAACTTTATTAATATGTTAAACGCCAAGTTCACAAAACTTACAATCCTACAGAGGTTTCCTTTTACACACATGCTCACTCTGATGCCTTCAGAGTGAAATGTGTTTAGTATCGTATGTGCCTCTCATAGTTTAGTTTTCCCTTTCCATCGCTCTGCTCCCAACAGATCTCTCCATGTTTCTGATTGGCCAGATGCTCTGACTCGTTCATCTGAACGATGAAGGACTGACCCTGGCTGACTTATCAAGCTTTTAACCACCTTCATGCGTCCTCTAAACCTAACCGATGATCTCAGGTTCAATGAAGCCCCAATAAGACTGCTGAACCTGCCTGAACTGCAGGCCTACAGAGATGAGCAGGTGAAGGATGAACAGGTGTGTGAGTAAGCGGTGGTGGGGACTTACCTGTCATGTCAGCTTTCAGGGCCTCTGCCTGTCTGCTCGGATGTAAACAGAGAACAGGAGGTTAGAAGCGCGCACGCATGTACGCGCACACACACACAGAGCATGACAACCTGACAGCACCTGTCTCCAGTCATAACAAAGCCTCATACAGCACTTCCTCATTACTGACGATCCACAGATAACACGAAGGCTGCTCCGCCCGCTATCGCTTCATTAAAGCACTAACAGCTCAGATTAAACGTCGTCAGCACGGCACAGAACAGATATCGGGCTCAGCCTACTTCCTGGATACAAAAATTTAGCAATACAAATAGATTTCGTTACAAACCCGCCCGCTGATTAACGACCACACGCTGTTCATTAACACCTGTGCACATAAACCATCGGCACAAACACTTCAACATGCTGATGAAGTAAAGCTGAAGGAGGCTGGTGTGTGAATAGATGCCCAGAGTTCATATGTGACAGCCTCAGAAAGGAAATGCTAACATGACATACGCAGGTGGAAGCTAGCTAGCGAGCTAAAGCTAGCAATAACACAGTGGGAAACGTATGGCGGGTAAACGCTAATCTGGCCTTAAATTAGCACACCAAACATCACACCTGTGCGCAGCTGAGTGTGATTTAAATAAATATTTCACATCTCAGACTAAAGGAGCGTGAGGCGGCGGCATGCGGAGGCGCCGATTGTTTGTTGATGTATGACGCTAACAGCTAACATTAGCTAAGGGGGTGGTCCCCGGAGCAGCTAGCTCCTGACATACTAAAAGCCGAGCCAAACAAGCCTCCTGTCGGGTCAAAACGTCCGATTCTGACCGCTACTGGGCCACCGAGCGACGGACAGAGCGCTCCGCGGTGACCTTACCGGAGGTACTGGGCACAGAGGTTCATCCTGCCGGATCACCAGTCTCTCAGACAACGACTGGTCCCGATGCTAACGCTCCTCCCGGCGCCATATTGTTCCTGTCTGAACCACACAGGGCCGCTGAGGTGGAGGAAGGAGCGGAGGGAGGGGGGCTGCTGTTAATAATTAACTAATAATTGAAAAAAATATATATAAATATGTGTGATAATGTTATATCAAACCAGGCGAAGCATTTTAGTAATACGCATAAAAAATAGATTAAATAAAAAAATAAATAGATAAATAAAAACCTGAAGTCAGCTGCAGATGTTGTCACACTGATGTGACTGCTGTCAGGTTAGAGTCTGGGTAAACGGTACTGTAAACAAACTAAAGGTCTTCACTTTTCTGGGACACCAGAAGTGGAAAATCCCCGCAGCCGGTTATGATTTCAAACTCAACGAAGTTTCCTACAGATGAAAACACCGGGGGCAGAATAATGTACGAGTGTGTAGCAATGTTCCCTCTAATCTTTCATGTGTCTGAGCGAACACACAAACTCCCTGAGCGTCCCTTGGACCACTGTGAGCGACATCAGACGTGTGCACTGTGGTCACGCCAGCATCTAATCCATCCAAGTTACATGGTTTATTAAAATAATCAAATTACAGCATTTACATTTATGTTAGACTACTTTTAATTAACTGCTTTAGCCCACTTACAATGAAAATGTAAAAACATCTTGTTCATGACCTGTGTAGTATGTTAACACTATTGGAAGGAAAAATAACTTGAACTCCAATTTTGAAAACACAACTTTCTTTTCTTTTTAAATAAAGCTCTGACTTGTATTATGAGTCTGTGGTCTGGGAGAGAGTCTGTAACTGTCTGTCTGCAAAATACAGTATATAATGACCAATGTTGGGTAATTAATTATATAGTTACTTCTTCAAAAAAGTAACTGAGTTATCAAACAACAAAGATTTTTGCAGCTATTTTTTTAATGCAGCCAATACATTTTTAAATAAACATTTCAAACTATTTACAGAACAATCAGCTGTTCTGCATCAAATTTGATGCCACACAAATTATTTGTGCCACTCCAAAAAATAATTTCTGTCCACTATGAGATAAAGGAGAACAGCCTGATACCTGCAGGCCTGACAACAGCAGATGTATCACTGCTGTAACACCTGTAACATTCAGCAGTCGCCTCATTGTTCTGACACACACAACAAAACTATTGACTACACTACACACTAACTACACACTAACTACACAAGATTTGCGCTAAACGTCTCAAATCTCTCACATCTCAGAACACCGCCGTCACTCCTAAAACTTCCTCCCGTTTCTTAACAACTAGATGCCACGTTGCCATATCATTTTTTGATTGGTCGACATGGTACTTTTTTGGACGAATAGGAAAGGGAGAGGGTGGAGTTTGTTTTTGCTCACAGGCTTTCGAGCGTTTTCCTTATAAAACGCCGTTTTTACTGTTTCTTTTCGCAGTAAATATAAACAACGACAGTATTCAGGAAGAAAACCAAACATTGCAGATATTTTTATCATAACTCTGGTTTTACGTGGCCGATCAACACAATTTAAAAACTGGTATAAAGTCCACACTTTTCCCGTCAGTTGTTCCGTCTGTCCTGCTCACATCTCCAATGGTTGGACACGTTGTCATTAACGTGGCTTCACTCCACATCAGCCACGCCGCTTTGCCAGCTAAAACACCGGTGTCGGCACATAAGGACGCTGTCATAGCCTGTCAACGACGCTGATTGGCTGCGTATATACGAATGTGAATCGCATTATTGGCTGGATTATGGGATAAGGTGGCATCGTTCTAATACAATATGGGAGCAGCCAGTCACTCACTGACTAACACTGCAAAACAGAATTGTTAAAGTATTAATTTTAATTTCAATTCAGGTTAGATTTTTTCTGTGCGCAGAGACCGTGCCAGCAATGCGCAATTGCGCACGTGCGCAGCTTAGAGGGAACATTGGTGTGTAGATGAGGACAGGAAGTGATCATCAGGAGACAGAGCAACATGAAGGAGAGACACTCTGAGGAGCATGTGAAAGACATTTATGGATTATGTAATAATAATATTACCCTGTTTCCCCGCAGCTGCTGTTTAACCTCTGCCTAAAGAGCTGAACAGATGTGAAATCTTTACCTCTAATTTTAACTCTCTGAAAACTGTATTTTTTCAGGGTTCAGACTCAAACCTGCATCACAACCAAACATTATGTCAACAGAAAGCTTCGGTTTTTTGCACGATTCCATCACTTCTTACGTTTCATAATTATAATTATGTAGTTTGTAAGTTATCTGGAAAACTCAGAGAATCAACATGTAGATGCAACATTTTCACTTTGATCCTTATGAAAAATGATGACATTCATCAGTTTGTCCTTAAATGTGAGCCTCACGTTTGAACCTAAACAAAGACGCCACCGTTTTATTTTTATGTCACAGCTCAACTCTTTCAAGTTAAATAAATGTGAGAGACCAAACACTGGAAACATCTTTTTAAAAGCCTTTTTATTCAGCGTACACATACATATGATTTCTTTTTACTGGCATATCAGACACTTTAAACCCATTTGACATTCAGCTCCAATGTGAAATGACAGGAAGATGATAGCAGATGATGACGAAATGATAAAGGCATGTTTTTATTTGCTCAAACCTGCTGCAGTAAATGTTCATCACACTGGCTTGTGCCTCGACCTCTCAGCAGCAGATATATTTATTTACTTTGACCTGTTAGGTTTAGGATTCATGTGTCAACCTCACAGCCTGCGGACCAAATCTGGCCCCTCACACCTGAGAATGATCCCCCAAACAGCACACATATATCTAATACTGAAGCTGTTTACCTGCAACAGAAAGTGCCTCGAGGTGACGGTTGTTGTGATTTAGTGCTGCGATATAAACAGATATGAACTGAATAATTTAATTACATATAAAACATACAGATATAAATACATAAATAATCTCTACATATACTTTAGTAAAGGTGTGCAAAGAAGCAAATCTGTGACTTTGATGTTATAAATGTGTTGTATCAGTCAAACATATATTTTTATTTAGGACTTATTTAAGACCAGCGCCCGTCCATCGAGGTGGGCGACATCACCAACGGTCCAAAGTTTAAAAACAGTCAAACCTCAGATTTGAAAATCACCTTGATACCTGAAGCCCCTCCCCCTCCCTCAGGTGTTTCAGGCTGGCTTGGTCTCACGCGTGTGGATCTTCATGTGGCGCAACAAGTAGCTTTTCTGACCGAAACATCTGCCGCAGGTTTTGCAGTCCAGCGTCTCACACAGCAGTATCAACTCCATCTCCCGACATCCTTCCATGAACACACAGAGAGTTTTAATGACCCTCAGATGTAATTATTTGTAACAAAGACTCTTTAGTTTTGTGTGAAAAACAGTCTGCACACAATCCAGGGCTGTGCAGCTAATCTCTGCACGTCGTGCAAGTCGAGCCAATCGTGCGACTCGTTGGATAGATTTGAGTTTCCCGTTGACTTTGAAATTAGGAAATTAGAAAGATTTTCACAGTTTAAAACTTCCTGAGTAAATAAGCTGTGACAGAAATGTTAATTTTCCATCAAAATGAGCCGTCCTGTAACCAGCAGCAGTGTCTCTGTGCTGCGACACGAGTGTGTGGGCAACACTGAAAAAACACAAACACATTGAGCAACATATCTCCACAGCCCTGCTCTGCTATTGTCCTCGGACTATTTCGAATTTGAAAAACTCCCAGAATTCCACACATGTTGGCAGTTTTCCCACAAGCACAGACTTCACAGAATCTTGTCAGTATTACAGGAACTTACAGCAAGTCTCCAACACTGCAGAGCTGTCCACACATCCCGAGTCCAAACATCTCCACGCTTCCTGATCCGGTTTCCCTGCAGAGCTGGGAGAGAGGAGCTGCCCAATGTCCGGTTCTGGTCCACGGTTGTCTCTTTCCCCACACACAGAATTCACTGTGACAGCATCTGCCTCCATCAGTAAAAGCTGCTGCTGTTCCTCTTTAATCTGTGGAGGTTCTGGTTCCTCCTGGTCCAGACTGGAGCTCCTCTCCTGGTCACAGAGCTGCCGCTCAGGGAGAACCTCCTCCTCCTCCTCCTCCTTACAGACAGGCTGCTGTGGGACGTCTGGAGAGACAAAAATCGATAATGTCACAAAAAGAAAAAAAAATCACAGCTGATCTACATGCTTGAAATCAGGGCTGCTCAGTCAATATTAAGATGATTATCATGGAAAACATAAAGGATTTACTACAAGAAGGAACTGATCTTTTAAAATCTAGCAGCTCTAAAAGCTGGAAGTAACGTCTGATCTATCCTGAAATGAACCGAGCCAGCACAGGGAAGTGAAATTTAAAGTCTGCATCTGTGGCTCTTTGTGGCTGCTTCCACGAGAGTTTCACTCATGTAGGGAAAGTTTGGTCACCACTGCTCGCTCCCAGTGAACATGTGATCATCTTCATCTTCCTGTCTTCGCGTCAGAGCCACCGTCTCCAAACATCCATCCCAGCAGGTCTTACTGACAGCTCTAAACCTTCCCTTTCACTCTTGCTGCTGTCCTTTTGTCACAGATCACCCCTGACACTCCCCACCCACTCCACCCTGCCTGCCCGTTTCGATGGTTGACCCGAGTTATTTAAACTCATCTACTGCCGCCCCCTTCAGCCTCCCGTCTCCCTCTTTTTTACTGCACTAAGATGTTGACTTTTGACATGTTTTCTGTGTTTGCAGTTGTAAACGTGAGCTCTACTTTCATGGCTGACCTCAAAAACACCTTCTACGTCCATCAGTGCGTAAAACCTGAGCTCAGAGAGCCTGTGATCCACACCAGCTCACACTGTCTGTGCAGGAAACCCACGGCCTGTTCGCTCGCAGCTGAATAAATGTCCCGCAGAGCTGTGATTAGGATCCTCCCTCAGAGGGACACTCACCTGTCCTGTGCAGCTTGATTTGGGGTTTCCAGGTGATATCCAGCAGTCTGCGCTGACGGTCGATCTCTTCCTCGTACTGGACGATCGTTTTTTCAAACTCCAAGAATATTTGTTCAGCAGCAGCAGTTAGTCGCTCGTTGATAAACTCTCTCAGATACTGAACTGAAGGCATCGTTACTGCAGCACAGTCTCCGCTCAGACAAACAGAAATAAAACTACTCCTGTTTACTTCCTCTGTGTGTCACGGTGAGAGGTTCCGACAGCGCATCGGCGTCTACCTTTCGTTCCGCCTACACAAACGAAGCGTCCACGTGATAAAAAAGATAAACACTGAAAACGTGCGAGCTCCAGTTTTAGGACGTTTACGGGGTTTCACACTAAGAAGCAGCAGGAGAAACTATCGGGTGTGAAGAATGAAAGTCAAATATAAAATCACCTTCGCGGAGATTTGAATTTTATTTTTCACCCATCAGAACATTTTGGACGCTTAAAAGTTGCACAAACTTTAAAACATTCCTGTTGTCCTTTCAAAGTCCGTTTTTCAGATCTAATAATGGGAGTCTGTTACTTTCTGGTCATTGTCTCTTGAGTCACCACAAAGCCTGAATGCAGCGTAGATGAAACTGCGTTCAGCTGCTCCTTTATTCACACCGGGTAGCTCCACATGTTAGATTTGGTACTTTTTACTCCAGATGTCCTTCCTGATGTGTCCCTGAAGGAATTTGTGTCTGCTCTTGGGGTCAAACCAGGGATTTTTCACATGTTAGGTAAATATGTAAACCCCCACACTATCGCGTACCCTGGAGCCACATCTGCAGATGAGATCCCAGAGAAACAGGAAATGTGTGCAATAACAATGTTAAAGACTGTTTGTTATTAAATGGCTCATGATGTGAGGATATATTCAATTACATCTGGATTAAATTCAAAGGATTTTGATAAACTAAGCATGTCTAGAATGATGTGAGCCATCTTTCAGACAGACAGGACTACGTGACATCGACTGGGATTAGAAAGCATTTGATATCAGGCAGGTTTCCACTGTATCCGCACAACAACTGAGCTCAGCCTTTGAAGAACATGATCCTCACCATCTAGGAAAGCATTCATGAGTTCGTTGTTCCCTCATTATCCACCTTTTCAGGGCAGAGACACTGACTCGTTCATCAGAAGCAGCGTCTTCCACAGCTGGAGGTTACATCCTGGCCTCCAGCAGATTTGCACATCATTAGTTTATGGAGTCACTGAGAAAAAGTGCCAGAGAACAGTTCAGGGACTCAACTCAGAGTTTAAGCTGGCTCACATTTTTGAACAGTGCACCATCTGAGTATTATCACTCTGTGCACCCAGATCATTAATAAATGATGCACTAAGCTGCATCCCTGGCCTGCATGGGACACACCATGTGATCACACAACATGACACAAATACTTGACAATCAGTGCTCCTTAACATCCACATAAAATCGTAGAATGGTAAATGGCCTGTATGAAAGTCATACAGCAGGACTACCTGGATGCTCTGTTATTACTACAGTTAACTGCAGCTTTTCGTGCTTCAAGAGTGGAGGGAGGGAAGTGAAAGCAGGTTCTCAGTGGCCGGAGGGGGCCGGTTCAGTGGAAACTAGACTAAGACTGGGTGACAGGAGAAACTGGCCTAATGCAGTTTTCACTCAGGCCAAACGTAACTGAGCCAGAAGTGCAACAAGTCGCCCAAATGCGTCTGTGATGCAGGATGACACACGCAGTGTAAGTCTACAAATGACCTGCAGGAGGCAGCGGTGCGCCTGCGCTGAGTTTAGTCTGCCGTAAACTCTGCAGGAGAAGAAGAAAACCATTCATGGTTTATTGTTAGCTTACCTCCTCTGAGGGCTGCGGTGGAAGGCGGTGGGGTTTTCTTTCTTACCCTGTTTCAGGCCAGTGTTTCCGCAGGTGCAGTAATAATGACCTTACTTCGGGACCTGAGACAGTTTATTAACGGCCGACTAACTGCTGCTGCTGAAGAAATATTCCTGGAGTTTGAAAAAACGATCGTCCAGTACGAGGAAGTGATCGACCGTCAGCGCAGACTGCTGGATATCACCTGGAAGCCTCAGATAAAGCTCCACAGAATAGGTGAGTCCACGCTCAGCGTGAAAAACACTTCACGGAGGATCCTGACCGGAGCTCCACTGCACATTTATTCAGCCAGGAGCTGAACACGAGCTGAGAGCTGCGGGACAGTGGGCCATGTATTTCCTGCGGGGTTTGGGTTGTTGCGGGAAGAAACGAGTGAAGCCGAACTAACATGGCTGTGATCGGCACACAGTCCGTGGGCCCAGCAGCACGCACAGCTGGGCCGGCGAAGAGCCGTTGTCAGCGGACAGAGAGGTGGCGATCCGCGTTCAGCTCTGCGGATCGCCTCCGCGGGGTGATTGATGGAAGCAGGAGTGCTGGGGCCAGGGTGGGGGAGAGGGTCACGTCATTAAATACCTCTCACCTGACCTACCTGAAGACAATTCCAGGTGAAAGTTCGACCTCTGACTATCTGCAAAGTGTCAGGTCCCTGCTGTCACTGGTGCTCTCAAACATCCTTGAAGGGTTGGAGGGAGTTATAGATTTCAGCATCTATAACGGCCCTGAGCTCGGTCCGTCACAGGGTTCAGGGTAAATATCTGCTTCTATGGCTCAATGAACCCTCCAGTTTTTGTTCTACAACAAACGATGGAGGCATGTAACCCTTAGTGGGGGTTGTCCCCTGTGAGATAGTCCTGAGGGTCGTAACATGAGTCAAGGTGTGAAAATGTGCTTCACACCGTGACTACCATGACCCGGATGACCTACACAGACATGTACACGTCCTCCCAGGTATGAGACCCGAATCCCCTCAGGGTTGCACCAGGAATCGGTGTAAAGTCTGTAAATCAGACATGTGGAGCTTCCTGCTGTGGTGACCACGTGTGAATAAGAGAGAAGCAAAAAATAGTAGCTTTTATACACAAGGCGCAAAATATTCTTTTAAACAGTTTTCACACTTATTAAAGCCTGAATATGAAAACATTTTCTTCCAGCCTGTGTGATATTCCCCAGTTATGACACCGTGTACCAAAACCAAACCGACTGTTTTAGAAAGACCACATTTCTGTTCATAACGTATCCAAAATCTGTGACAGTCTCTGCTCTCATTTTTCAAATATACATCTATGAAACACTCCTGTGTCTTTCTCAGTAGAGCCTCACCTGTGGGATTGTCACAGGGGACTGTGGGGGGCTTCATGTGGCCAAAGTGATGTCAGTAATGGAAGTAAGCACTTAGAAGGCACATCTGTAACAGTGCAGATGGAACGGAGCAGTTTTGCTCGTACATCATATGGTTTTGTACAGATGTCCATGAAAATGCAAACAAACACATAATCAAAGCGTTAGGGCTGCATCCAAGAATCCTTCTGTTTGAAGAGTCGCTCGTGTTGTTGGTTCCTGCAGCTGCGACGGGGGTTTGATGTCGTGCATGATTAATAGTGCGATCCACCCGCTGTAGCGCTGATTGCTGATTGTTTGGTGGCTCAGAGAGGAGAGTGCAGCTGCAGCTCAGGAAAGAGGAAGGAGACAAAGAGAGACACCAGGGAGTTTGTTTATTTTCCACTTCCTGCTTGAAGACAGACTAGCGCCTATAAATAGCAGCAAGAGAGCAAAGAATCACATTTGAAGGCGGTGAATGAAGGCGTTACTCTGCGACCTGTGACCATCTTCAAACACATGTCGTCATTAATGTGTCGTGGATGATGAAATTGCAGTAAATGAAAGTGTTGAATGGAGAGGCCGGAGAATCAGTGTGTCTGGAGATTACTGAGAAGCCAAATGAGGAAACGGGCTCAACTGTGTTAACAGTAGCTGCTCTGCTCACGGTCACCTTCCTGTTTTTATTATTGAGCAACTCTGTGAGCCCAGATAAGAGGAAGTAAAGCTAAATGAAGAATCAAAGCGGTACCAGTTTCTTTAAAAACACCACTCAGTCAGTACATCCCTGACTGACACATGTTAATCAGCTGAGGAAGAACATCAGTGACATGCAGACCACACTGATACCTGGTTTTACACCTTTTCTATTCCAGTATTTACACTGATCCACGTCACTCACAAGACGTCTGTGGTTGAAAAGTCTGAGATCCCTGAAATTTGAACCCTGCTGATGGTTTCACACTCAGCTCAGTCACAGTCGGATCTCACAGAGACAGACACATCCATCTTTATTTGTACATGAATCCTATAATTACTCCTTATCAGTACTTTAATTGTTGCCTTTTTGGTGACCCAATAATTTTAAATATCTTTGAGCCTTTCTGGCCCAGACCTCCACTCCTCTTCGGTCTGCTGGTGATGCGTTCACAGACTCGTTTAAACGCAGAAAACAACATTTACTGCCTGCAGTAACAAATGCCTGGGATTTCAACTTGATCGCAGACTTACATTCAGAACTGAAGTTTGTGCATGAAACGTTAATGCTGTCTGACTTTTTCCAGTCATAAACTACAGTTCAGCCATCGATGTGCAGAAATATCCTGTGTATCGTCACACTGACACATTTCTTACTCGCCCTGTTCTGTGTATGAACCGTTACTCATTTATAAAGCTACACTGCTCAAGCTGACGTCTTTTAACTACAGTCTCTGATGGCCCACACTCGAGTCCCTGAAACCGGTTTTGCAGAACTGTGGGGTTTCCTCTGTTTACTGTTGCTGCTGCTGTGTGGTTGTTGTGCTCCTGGGACTCTCTCAGAAAAGAACAAATAATCTCAAACAGAATTATTGATCAAGAAAGTTTAAAAGGGTAAAACACACCTGATAGGAGGTAAAGTGTGTGGGTCAAAAACTGGGACGGGCGGCTAAAACTATTTTGTACTCTGAGCTTTGCTAACGACACACATGAAGCCGATTATCTGATCGTTAAATTCCAGTTGTGAGTATGAGCAGATGTTTCTCTGTCATCGCACCGGTAACCTTTCTTTTCTCTCTCTGTCCCTCCAGACCTCCCACAGCACCATGACTCCACCAGGGAGAAACTCCCTACAGACCAGGAGAAGCTCTCCAGCCTGGAGCAGGAGTCACAACATGATCGTAATAAGGACGAGGCTCCTTCTGAACAGGAGAACTCCAGCCTGAAGCAGGATCCTCCTCAGCAACATGACTGTAATAAGGAACAGGTTCTTCCTGAGCAGGAGGGGAACTCCAGTCTGGAGCAGGAGCCTCTACAGGTTAAAGAGGAAGTGGAAGAACTCTACGCCAGCCGGGCGGAAGCAGCGCCGCCGCAGATTAAAGAGGAGCAGGAGGAGCTCTCCACCGGCTACGAGGCAGAGCACCTTATATTGAAGGACGAGGACGATACCTTAATGGTGACTCTTACCTACGGGGAAAGTGACAGTGAAACCGAGCCAATCAGCGAGCAGCTCCTGTCTCACAACCCGCCTGCAGCCGAGAGCCGTGATCAGGAAGAGAGCACGAACGTAGCCTCGGGATCCGGTGCAGACGCAGAGCCAAAGCCAACGAAGAGACTCGCTAAAAGCAGAAGTCACAGTGACAGTGCAGAGCGCGCACCCATGTCAGAGAGTCAGGGTAATACAGACGCAGGTAAAAAGCCTTTGCAATGTTACGTTTGTGAGAAAGTTTTTAAGGACAAGTCCCAAATAAAAAGACACGTCAGGATCCACACGGGCGAGAAGCCGTTCGCGTGCAGCACCTGCGGGAAGAGGTTCTATCAGATTTACTTACTGAAATATCACGAAAGGACTCACACGGGCGAGAAGCCGTACTCCTGCAAAATATGTGGGAAAAAGTTCAGGTGTAGCGACAGTCTGTTGGTCCACATGAGAATCCACACGGGCGAGAAGCCGTATGGGTGTAAAACGTGCGGGAAGAGATTCATCTGCACGTCAAATCTGAAAAGCCACACGAGAATCCACACAGGCGAGAGGCCGCATTCCTGCAAAACCTGCGGGAAGAGCTTCACTCAGAGGGGCAGCCTGACCGTCCACATGAGGACGCACACAGGCGAGAAGCTGTATTCCTGCAAAGCGTGCGGGAAGCGTTTCTGTCAGAGCGGGACGCTGCTGATCCACATGAGGACGCACACGGGCGAGAAGCGCTACTCTTGTAAAATTTGTGAGAAGAACTTTACTCAGAGCAGTCACTTGTTGCGCCACATGAGGACTCACGCAGACGAGAAGTCGTCCTGAAACCTCTGCGGGGGGCTGGAGAGGAAAACGCCCACCTCTCAGGTTATAAGCAGAGCGTTCAGACAAGCTCGGCAACCGGCACTGTGCAGGGCGGAGCCATAAAACCTGGCTTGGCCCATGTTAGGCTGAAGAACAGCACTGCATTTGTAGCTTTCAAAGTATCGCTTTTATTCTAGTATTTAGGAAAGTGTCCGGCGCTGACCCGAGTCCCCACCTCTCAACTCTTAAACTCGAGTATTCAGAGATGGTGCGCTAACGGCAGAGTGCGTTCCCTGTTCATTCTGCTCAGCTCCATGTTTTTAATCTCAGTCTCAACAGTCGCTTTGCATGATTCTCTACTCAAAATAAGGTTTACCTGACAGCGTCTGTGATGCAGCGTCCGCAATCGTCCTGCCCCCCTTTAAGCTGACTTTCTTTTGATTGGCTGCCTGTTATTGTTGTATGAAGGGTGTCAGAGGCAAGACTGAACATCAGTACAGGTATTAGGAAGAACTTTTTAAAAGCGGCGATTCTCAGGCTACGTCCACATGGACACGAGTATTTTTGTAAATGGAGATTTTCCATTTTCAGTTAACAAAAAAAAAAAAAAAAAAAAAATCCCATCCACATGTGCACGTTTGAGATCTTCGTCCACATGTAAACACAAAAAAGGAAGTCAACCGGTGTCAAGAACATGCGAAATCCTAACCGTGTAGAAATGTTGGCCAATCAGAAGTCTAGAAGCCCGGGAGGGATCGAGTAAACAAAGATGGCGCATGGACGCAGAAATGAGCCGTACGTGTGGACAGACATTAATCCTCAACATCACACTGGAAACGTGTAAATACTGCAGATAGTACGACTAACAGCACATCCATCTCATGAGAACAAAGAAAAAAGGCGCACACCTTTCACGCTGCGTGACTAAATCTCAGTTTTCCTCGTCCACACGTAAACGCAAAAACTGAGTTTTTAACTTTAATATTCATGTCTCTATTTTAAACTGCATAAAAACAGAGCGCGGGCTCATTTCTGACATGTGTCTGGGTTTAACGTCGTTGTGAAATCAGCCGAGCCGGGCTGTGCGTCTGTTCACTCTTCTGCTGCTTTCACAGTTGTCGTGTTGCGTTGTTATCTTCTCTGTACTTCTGTGCTTTTATGGAGGATTGCAGTATGCGAGCAGCGTGAGAACGAGCTCCTGACCTGATGATGACACGCGTACATGTGAACCGGACGGCGAGAACATTTTGTTAACTCACTGATGATTGAGCCTGTTCTTTCATTTCTACTCTGTAAGGGCGCTCAGTCCCACATGCTCTTTCTGCCGGTGTTCTGTTACTGTGTGTGCCACTCTTCCAGAGAATAAACATGCAGATATAATCCCTGCGGTCACTGGTGTTTTTTAACCCACGAGCAGCCAGTTTGGAGCAGCACTGTCTTTCATGAGGTTTGATTTCTGTCGGCAGTCATGCAGACAGGTTCATTTCAGAGTCCCTGCAGTCTGCTCCTGAGGAGTAGAAGAAAAACTTGAAAGTGGGATTCAGGAGATCCTCCAAGTATTCCTTCCTCTCCAGCTGACGTCAGGAGCGCTCCGTCTCCACAGTTTATAGAGCGTGGGCAGAGAGCCGCTTCCCCCGGCTGAGTGGCCTCGAGGTCCGCTGGAATTCCTGCTCCAGCAGCCGCATCAGGAGTGGAAGATTTTCCCCAGTCTGATCTCATCTCCAGCACCCCCGTGTTCCTCTCCACTCCCACTTCGGGTCCTTGTTTATGTCTGTGGTCATAACAAAGTTTATCCTAACAGATCATCTTTAGACGTCAGCTGGCCAAATAAACTTTGAAAATCCTCCTCGTGGATGCCTGGATGTTACACGTCACTGGAGAGATGGACGAGCTGATTTTACAGTCACTTTGTTTCCTGGTGGAAGCTGAAGCAGCTTCTGGACCTCAGACTGAACAAGCAGGCGGAGACGTGATGTCAGTCTTGTTGCGCAAACACAAAGCTGAGTGCAGGCAGCGGTGTCGCCCTAAAGCCCGTTTCTCCACCGAATTATCAAGACAGAAGCTGCTCCCTGAATACTGAGCTATTGTTTTCTCATTTGATCGTTTGCACATAATCTCAGAGTGATGCGTTACCCCACAGAGCTCTAATAATAAGTTAAATATATTTTCTCCGCTGTTTTTCTGTCATCACATTCGTGTCATTTTGTCCCTCCAGACCTCGGACCGCGACACCTCTCCAAGGATGAGGAGGTTCTCATGAACCAGGAGAGGGACTCCAGCCTGAACCAGGAGGAACCAGCGGCTCGACGGATCAAAGAGGAGGAGGAGGAGCTCAGCATCAGCCAGGAGGGAGAGCTGCTCGTTCTGGACGAGGACAGCGACACTATCATGGTGACTGTTACGTATGGGGAAAGTGACGACAGCGACCCAGAACCGGAGCGGGAGCAGCTCCCCTCTCACAGCTCTCCTGTGGCCGAGAGCCGATGTCAGGACCGAGGCAACCACGTGGAATCTGGATCGGCTGTGCAAGCGATGTACAACAACGTGGACAACGCCCTGATATTTAGCGGTCCTGTTTACATGCAAGGCTTTAGGAACGAACCTCTGATGATGCAACAAGACATAATCGACCCGGACGAGAAGCCGTATCCCTGCGAAATATGCGGGAAACACTTTCGTAAACGCTTTAATCTGGAGATCCACATGAGGGCTCACACTGGCGAGAAGCCGTTCTCATGTAACGTGTGCGGGAAAGGTTTCACTCGGAAGGACAGCGTGATCCTGCACATGAGGACCCACACGGGCGAGAGGCCGTTTATCTGCGGCTTCTGCGGAAGGCGGTTCGGTCGGAAGGATAATTTGGCCTCTCACATGAGGATCCACACAGGCGAGAGACCTCACTCCTGTAAAATATGCGGCAAAAGTTTCTGCCAAAGTAACGACTTGTTGCGCCACACGAGGACTCACGCCGCCGAGAAGCCCGTTCCCTGCGACATATGCGGGAAAAGATTTCGGGACGCCTCGACGATGAATTTCCACAAAAAGAGGCACAAGTGAGAAGTCCCGAAGTGTTCAGGACTGAAACTGAAAACGTTTTAATCTTTGTACAAGTAAAACACATCACCATGTATTCTGTGTAACGTCATATCTGTCTACCTCTGTTACATGTGGACTGTTTGGACACATTTTGTCTTCCTGTGCATTTTGAATCATTTTAGGCTTTAGAGGCGTTACTGACATATTACAACAACTTAGGTACAAACTTCATCTTCCTCTGTCTGGATAATGTTTGCTCGCGTCTGCAGCCGCATGAAGGTAAGGATATCTGAGCTGTAAGCAAAAGGTCAGAGTCTGCATGAAGGTGTGATCAGAATATCTGAAGTATGAAAATGCTCCCTGTGGAAGGACGGCCCCAGAAACGGCGTGGTGATACAGACGTGTTGTGCATTAAGTGCCATTGAAGTTTCTTCTGCAGCAGCAGAGGTGGCTGAATTGTCTGGATACTAAGGAAAGGTCACACAGTGCTTCCTTCACTACCTCCTTTAGCAGAAGATCATTTAGGGCACAGGTGGGGGCCTCCAGGCCTCGAGGGCCGGTGTCCTTCATCCAACACAGCTGAGTTAAATGGCTAAATTAGCTCCTCAACATGTCTTGAAGCTCTCCAGAGGCCTGGTAACTAATCAACCTAGCCCTAACTAACCCTGACCGAGGGTGATATCTAAAACCTGCAGGACACCGGCCCTCGAGGCCTGGAGGCCCCCACCTGTGCCCTAAATGAGTTCGACACCCCTGCTTTAGGGAAACGAGCGATCAAACCGAGCGACGTGGCTCAGATCATGAAAATGTTAATCGTGTGTTTTCCATTTTATTCTGATTTGTTTGACCCTTACAGGCTGTGATAAACCCTCAGCTGAAATATGATCATCATATTGTGATATCAATAAAATCTGCTTCTTGTAAAGTTGTGTTGTGCGATTTAATAGCTCATAATCTTAACAAATTAAGATTGAGCTATATGAAAGTATCAGTGGTGGTTTAGGGTTCACCGTCAGTCAGACTCATCATGGCTTCAGTCAGAAAGGCTGAAGTCTGTCCTGAGGTTATGCTGGGTCTCTGCAGCAGGAGATGAGTGGACAGGAAGTGCAATTAACCAGAATGTGAGAAACATCCGATTTCTCTTTATGGGCTGTTTTTAATGTTAAATAAATCTGAATAATCTTGATGTATTAATACAGCCTGGATGAAGCAACTGTTCACAAAGTTCATGATGACACATTTCTAAGATAAGCCCAGAAACACGCCCTGCATGGCTGAACTGCCACCAGTAAACTGATCCAGCCTGTAACAGCACACAGGTGGGCTTAGAGCAGGGGTCCCCAATCTCAGTCCACGAGGGCCGGTGTCCCTGCAGGTTTTAGATCTCACCCTGGGTCAACACACCTGAATCACATGATTAGCTCATTACCAGGCCTCTGGAGAACTTCAAGACATGTTGAGAAGGTCATTTATCCATTTAAATCAGCTGTGATGGATCAAGGACATTAAAACCTGCGGGGACACCGGCCCTCGTAGACTGAGATTGAGGACCCCCGGCTTAGAGGATGGAGGGATCTCGTCTGGTCCTCTGGATGTTGTAGTTTCATTACAGTGGACCCACATGAACGACATCCACCGACACAACATTAGGCACACTGCATCAAAACAGACTCAGATCTTTGCTTCACCTTAATGTTTTCCATCGAGGTTGAGACAGAGGAGGGAATTTGTTTTTTGGGGAACTATTCATCCAAATTTATCTAACACAGTAAAAGAGACAATATGCTGCTATAAAAATGCACCGGCCTGAATCAGGAGTCACAAAACACAGTTTGAGCCTTGTAATAAAGTCTGGACAGTGATAACATTTTCAAACAAATGCATTAGAATAAAACAATCACGATCCAAATTAAATGCTAACTCTGAGTAGTTAATACATTTGTTAAGGGAGCAGGAGACTGAAACCCAATGAAAGAGGCAGGAGGAGAAGAGCAGAGAGGAATGCACAAACAAGCACACGGAGCAAAAACGAGACCACATGGGACTGATTACACAATGAGACGCAGCTGGGAACCGAGCACAGCTGCAGACAATCACACAGGAGGGAAGACAAAGAGAGGAAGGGAAAGCAGAGCAGGCATGTGAGGAGAAGCAATCGCTAAAATAAAACAGGAAGAGGGACCCAGGACGGCAACAGCGGGTACAAACAGACAAGGACGCAGGAAATACGAGAACAGGAGAATCAAAACAAGAACCATGAGAGTTTAACAGTAACACTGCAGTAACCACGAGGAGGAGTTTCATGTGCACCGTCCTGTTTCCAAGAAGCATTTCTTTACTAATCAGCAGGTAACAGAACAAAGGGAGATAATCACAGGATCATTTCTTCCTACAGTTCTCGATCTCTTTGATTATTTTACTGCAGAGGGAAGAAGAGACCTCAAATAAAGAAGTAAAGACAGTTACAGTAAAGGTAAAACATCCCCACGGTTCAGACTTCAGAGTCTCATCTGCAACATTTTACTTACTGTCAGTTTCATTTGTCCAGTTACAGATCACATGTATCACATGACCCCGACCATCAGTTTTGCATCAAATGATTTGTTTGCAAACAACACGACATGAAAGCAAATTAATTCACATTAAGTTTACTCCAAAGCATATCCGCTTATTTAAAGGGCTTAAACTTGACCTCGTAAAAGGGCCTCAGCTGCCTGACTGAGTGAGGTTTAAGTGTGAGTCCAGTTAAAATACCTGTTAAAGCTTCACAAGGTTTTCCTTACTCTTCAGCTGCAATCACATAAATCTCCTGTTCAATCAAACTGCCCTTTATAATTGAAATCTGTGTGTTTATATTGCAGCAGAGTCCAAAAATGTAGACATGATAATCTAAAACATGAGCGCCACACAGGAATCAGACACGTGGAGCTTAACAGGCAGCAGAGAAGCCAACTGCAGACTGAGCTGTTTAAACACAGCCCATTAAACCACAGGTGAAAACAATCAGGAAAATCACAGGGAAGGAAGTAAAACCAACACACTGCATGAAAGAAAATCAAACTTCAAAGTCAAACAGGAAATAATCAGAGGAGACTAAACCTAACATGAACACAGAGGGACCGAGACAGGAGGAGGACGATCAGCAGCACAAATACAAACACATGAACCAGCAGACCGGGACACACACAAAGACCTGAACCAACAACCAGAAAGACCTGAAGCAGCCGAAGCTCAGAACCACTAGAAGAAGAAGCACAGTTACATTCAGATAATCCAGGCTGCACGAGAAAGAACATGTGAGAGTACACACACACACACACACACACACACACACACACACACACACACACACACACACACACACACACACACACACACACACACACACACACACACACACACAGAACCAAAAACACTGAGATAATCAAAGAAACAGAACAGAGTGTAAAAGTCAAAGAACTCAACATTAACTCAAAATTAAAATTAGAAACAAATTTGGAAAAATTTCCCCTGACTCTTTATACTGTTAAAATACCAGAAATGTACCGTTTTTGGTCATTTTTAAATAAAAACGTATTATTATTATTATTATTATTATTATTATTATTATTATTATTATTATTATTATTATTATTATTATTATTATTTTGTTTGTTTTTGCACTTTGTTGTCGTGCTTCTTGCCCTTTTTTGTACATTTGCTTGCTTGTTAGTTTGTTTTGTTGTAAACTGGTGAAAGGGTTTTCTTTGATTTTCTTCATTTTTACTTATTATTTATTTTAATCTTCAGTCATTCAGTCAGATCGAGTGATCGAGTCTGTAGAGGGCAGCACCACATTTCACAGTCCACAAGCTGCTGGAAATTCATCAGACGAAGAAGAGACTCGGCGGAAGTAATCGATGAAAAGTGTTGTTGTGTGTGAGCCGAGTGTGTGAGCTGTGGCAGTAACAATGCCTTCAGTTCAGTATCTGAGAGAGTTTATCAACGAGCGACTAACTGCTGCTGCTGAACAAATATTCTTGGAGTTTGAAAAAACGATCGTCCAGTACGAGGAAGAGATCGACCGTCAGCGCAGACTGCTGGATATCACCTGGAAACCCCAAATCAAGCTGCACAGGACAGGTGAGTGTGTGGAGCTCTGTGGGAAAGCTAGAAACATTTCCACGGGCTTCGTGACAGAAAATCCTCAGAAACAACAGAAGAAACGCGTCACGCTACACTAAACACAGCAGCGAACGCAAACGGCATTAACAGATTACTGACGTCACGTCGTTGATCAGTGGTTGCTGATCGATGGTCAGGAAAATTCGCATATTACTGATCATAAACTGACGTCACGGTTTCAGTCATTGTGCAGATGTGCTGTTTGTTTGGAAACCTGCAGTCAGCTGCCACTGAAGAAGTCACCTGATGATGATGAAAAGTTTGTCCCACTGAAAACGTCCAGGTGAACAGAATCAGCCTGTGGGGATGTCACGGTGGACAGGACACGCGGTTGTTCATTATGCAAAATGTGCTTTGTGCCTTTTAAGTGATTCATTGTGTTTGCAGCGAGTTCGGTGACGCAGTACTTCCTGTGTGACGGTTGCTTCTGTCACGTCTCCGTCCTGGTAGTTACAGTAGAGACAGTTAGGATGCTGTGTGAAATACAGACAAATAAAAACTGAATCCAGTGATGTGCCAATCTCATAAATCTGTACTGTATTCACAAAAGAACAGAAAACAAATATTTAAAGTGAGAAAAATGTCAATTTCTTTGTCAGCTCATTTTAAATGTGTCGGTTTTAAATGTTCACGTTTTCCTCTCTCCCTGTGGTGCAGACGTCCCACAGCAACATGTCAGTAGGGGGGAGGAGGAGGAGGAGGTTCTCCCTGAGCAGCAGCTCTGTGGCCAAGAGGAACCAGAACCTCCACAGATTAAAGAGGAACAGGAAGGAGAGCCGCTGGTAGTGAAGGAGGAGAGTGTACACATCATCATCTGGAACGAGAGCAGTCCTCAGCGTGAACAAGAGGACGTCACCTGCAGGCCACAGATGAAGTCACAAAGGACAGGTGTGTAGCATGAAACCATTGCAGTGAACCACAGCCGAGTGTGACTCCTGTGGATCTCAGTCAGGATCTAGTCTCAGCAGAAAAGTCCATGTTTTCATTCAGTGACATGTTACCAGCTGTTCCTCCTGATGCTGCCCTCACATTTATCCAGGCTTGGGATCAGCGGGAAGCGCAGACAGGCCTGTGGTCCACTGAGGCTGCATTTGTATCTTCCTGGTCTCAAACCTGTGATCTCTGTCAGTGGAGCCACCGAGCACAAGTCATCTAATTAATGTTCACAGCCTAATTTATTCTCGGGTGTTTGTACCAGACTTATGACTAAATGCAAACATACCAACAGAATATTAGTTTAATCATTGAACATCCCAGTCGTCCCAGTTTACATCATGAAATCATGATGAGTATGAAGTTTGGCCCTGAGACCTTCATCTCCTTCTCAGCTTCACCAATCGGACATTTTTATTTCTTCTATGCAGAAGTGGAAATAATAACTTATTTCTTGTGCACCTTTGTTTAGACGTCCCACAGCAGCAGCTCTGTGACCAGGAGAGGAGCTCCAGTGTGGACCAGGAGGAACCAGAACCTCCACAGATTAAAGAGGAACAGGAGGAGCTCTGTCAGGAGGTGAAGCAGGAGACTGAGACCTTCATGGTGGAAGACAGTGAGAAAGGAAGCAAGGATGTCGACTTAGGATTAACTGTGAGTTTCAGTTCAAAGCCAAAAACGAGAAATCGCAGACGTCTCGGTGCAGATGACTCTCAGAGCCAGCGTCACTCTGACACGGCCAGCAAATCTGTAACATGTGACGTTTGTGGAAAAGGCTTCAAGTATAAATCCCGGATGCAAAGACATCAGAGAATCCACACAGGCGAGAAGCCGTATCCGTGTGAGATGTGTGGGAAAGGTTTTTCTCAGAAGGATGCTCTGACTGTGCACATGAGAACACACACAGGTGATAAGCCCTATGTTTGTAACACCTGTGGGAAAAGATGCTTGACCTCATCGACCCTTACCCGGCACGCCGCGGTCCACACGTGCCAGAAGCCGTATTCCTGCAAAACGTGTGGGAAAGGTTTTGCTCAAAAGTCTGTTTTGCTGGTCCACACAAGGGTGCACACTGGCGAGAAGCCCTATCTGTGCAACATCTGTGGGAAGAGATTTTTTAAATTGTCAACATTTAACATGCACATGTTTATCCACGCAGATGAGAAGCCGTATTCTTGCCAAACATGTGGGAAAGGTTTTAATCGAAGGACTGATTTGTACGTCCACAGCAGAATTCACAGAGGTGAGAAACCGTTTTGTTGCCCAACGTGTGGCAAGTCTTTCAATCGGCGCAGTAATTTATTGTCCCACACAAAAATCCACATGAGTGACAGACCTCATTCCTGCGAAACGTGTGGGAAGTCTTTCAGTCGAGGCAGTAATCTGTTACGCCACATGAGGTCTCACACAGGGGAGAAGCCTTATGTTTGTAAGACCTGTGGGACCAGGTTCGCTGACTCATCATCACTTAAAAGGCACAAAGTGGTCCACACGGAGGAGGAGCTGCAAAATGTGGAAGAAAAGCTTCTTTAAAATCCTTCTGAGAAACCACACAGCTGAGAGGCCGTGACTGTATCAGTGTTACTGTACCACGCAGCGGAGACGTGGTCGTCCTCTTGCTGTGCACCATGACATCCGTCGCTGTGGCTCACATGCTCATCTCTGTGTGGCTGTAGCATGAGCTCATTTTTAGCCTGCACTAGTTTTAATCCATCAGTTTTCTCCCGCTCTCTTTGTCCACCAGCTCGTCTGTGGAGCGGACATGCAGGTGTTCTCAGCTGAATCATGGGGTGGATCCACTGCTGTGTTATTGGACTCTACAGCTCTGGACCAAACGGGGTTTAAATCAGACGACTGAGATGTGATTCAACGACTGAAGCATTACACACATTTTCATCAGGTGTATAAATATCAGGTGTACAGCGTGTTTTTCAGCATGGTACCCTACAGATGAAAAGAATAAAGAACAAATATGAAAATGTGTTTTTGTTGTTTTTACTGCTCCTTTGTGCAATAATGCATTTTTTAAATAATTTCTTTAGTTCATGGATGGATGTACTTTATAAAAACGGAGCTTATCTGATGAGTAAAGTGTGAAGTGTAACGCTTTTATTAGATAATGTTAGAAAAACAAGACAAATGATTTCTTCTTAGTAAAAAAATAATCTGTTTCAGAACCAGTAGATTTACAGCGCGTGATGAGCTGACTCAAAAAAATAAAATAAAACTTTTTTTTAGTTTTTCTGAATGAATGAGATGCCTTTAAATCCCTGTATTGACTTGAAAGCTTGATTTCATGAGCATTATTGATCCCTCACATTTGTTTGATGCGGTTTTATTTGGTTTTGCTTTAAAACTTTGGAAGAAGAAACTTTTTCATCTTAATCCTGCAACCTGCCACGAATCTCTTCTGTCTCTTTTAGACTTTACATTTGGTTTTCGTCTTTACAGGGGTTTTATTGTGAAACTCTGGGTCACGAATAAGCCCTTTGGGCGCATGCGCAGAAGAAGCAGGTTTGCAGCAGCTGCTCTCCTGAGGCGCGGACCGAGCTGGAGGACGGTGCAGTATTCCCCCAGCTCAGTACTCGGGTTACTGCAGTAGTCATGTGTACTCTCGAGTATCTGAAGGACTTCATCCAGCGGAGGCTGACGGCAGCCGCGGAGGAGATCTTCAGCGAGGTGGAGAAAACCTTCGTGCAGTACGAGGAGGAGCTCGAGCGTCACCGGCAGCTGGAGCGGAAGCTGCTCCGCACAGGTGTGTAAAACGTGCACGTGCCGGAAATCCAGGTAGCGGTGCTGCGTTCGAGGTTAGTCGGAATTTTAAACTGGAATGTAGCCCACCAGCGCACATCCAAGATGGCGGCAGTGAACGTAAACAGTAGTAAAACTTGGAATGTGTGCAGCACAGGTGTGTATCTGTGACTCACTGACTTGGCTCCGCCCATGAATGTGCTGCACAGGTGCCAGAAACGGTCTGATGATCTGAGCTCAGCAACAACAGGGAGGCTGTGCAGTCAGAGATGCTCTTCTGCAGACTTTGTACGGTGAAGTGTTGGCAAACATCAGCTCACCTGAACACACCTAGCTGATGCTCGAGCTCTGGAGCCGATCGGTGATTGGCTGGATCAGCTCCCGTCAGCAGTACAAAATCAATTATTGGCAACTTTGTTTGTTTGTTCACTTTATTTCGAACATGTAAACAATATACAGAAGTTCATTTAGCAAAGACAAACAAACAGCTTTACAATATACATACAGGAAAGGAGTAGGAAGAAGTGCGCATGTCCCGCCCCTTCACCACAGGTTATCGTCAATATTTAATCAGCGTCCTTATTGATATAATCTGCAGTAATAATAATAACGAACACATTTCTAATATAACATACACACCACATCACACCATTATGTTTTTGCCTCCACACAACAAAACCGACTCCTCCAGTTTTGAAACGTTAGTTGTAGAATCCAATAAGCACGTAGGAACCTTCTCCTGGCTGGGAGGAGTCTGTCTCGGGGTGTTGTTCACAGTCCACGGGCCTGCTGGGAGACAGAGCTGTCAGATCATCAGTGTCTGTTTCCTCCTCACCTTCTGCAGGGAGGTCTGCTGAGACTGCTGCCCCTCTGACCCAGGCTTGGATGAATCAGAGGAACTTAATGGATGGCTGGATTTGTTATACACCAATAAAGCTGAAACAGCTCCCCCAATGGGAAATCTTTGTTTTAGTTATGAATCTCTTGAAGTCATTTTTTTATGTCTCATATTTGAAAACTGGATGTTAAATTTGATCCTCCTGAACGTTGTGTATGTGTGAGTGAACCACAGAGCTCTCCTCATCAGGATCTCTGTGGGTTTTACTGTCATCACACTATTAACTTATTTCTTGTGCATCTTTGTTTAGACGTCCCACAGCAGCATGTCTGTGAGGAGGAGGAGGAGGTTCTTCCTGAGCAGCAGCTCTGGAACCAGGAGAGGAGCTCCAGTGTGGACCAGGAGGAACCAGAACCTCCACAGATTAAAGAGGAACAGGAGGAACTGTGCAGCAGTCAGGAGGGAGAGCAGCTGGGACTAAAGCAGGAGCCTGATACCTTTATGGTGACTGCTGCTGAGGAAAGTGAGGAAGGAAGGAAGCAGTTTTGTTGCCAAACGTGTGGCAAGTCTTTCAGTCGGCGCAGTAATTTATTGACCCACACAAAAATCCACACGAGTGAGAAGCCCTATTGCTGCGAAACGTGCGGGAAGTCTTTCAATCGAGGCAGTAATCTGTTACGCCACATGAAGTCTCACACAGGGGAGAAGCCGTATGTTTGTAAGACCTGTGGGACCAGGTTCTCTGAATTCTCATCACTTAAAAGGCACAAAGCACATTTTGCACAGAGCTGCAATATGTGGAAGAAAAGTTATAGCATGTCCTTGAAATCCACGTGAGAACCACACGGCTGAGAAGCCGTGACTGTGTCAGCGTTACTGCACCACGCAGCTGAGACGTGGTCGTCCTGAAGCACCGATGGGCAGAAAACACGAGGACATGTTGACTGGACCGCACTTCAGCAGCAGTGTCATGTGAAACGAGTCTGTTACAATCTGTTTTCAGTCTGAGGGAAACGTGAACCCTTCATGTTTTCATGACGTCTCAGTGACTCTGTGTGAGCCCCGTCTTTTAGCCTGTTTGCTTCTCTGTAGTTCTCGGAGCAGGTTCTTCTTGCTGTGGAACATTGGATCACTGACATCTGTCACTGAGTTAGAGTTAGTGTTTTGGGAAATAAATGAGTGTAATGACTGAGCAGTGCGAGCGGCTCGTGTGTTTGAATGTTTTCTTGGTTATTCAGTCTGTGTGTAAATAACAACATTATAATCCATCAGCCACACTCAGGTGTTTTTAAAATGGTAAATGGCCTGTATTTGTATAGCGCTTTACTTGGTCCCCAAGGACCCCAAAGCACTTTACACATTTAGTCATCCACCCATTCACACACTGGTGATGGCAGCTACATTGTAGCCACAGGCGCACTGACAGAGGCGAGGCTGCCAGACACTGGCGCCACCGGGCCCCCTGATCATCCCCAGTAGTAGGTGGAGTGTCCAAGGACACAACGACTGAGACTGTCCAAGCCGGGGCTCGAAGCGGCAACCTTCCGATTACAAGACGAACTGCCAACTCTTGAGCCACAATCGCCCCCTAAGCTCAAGTTTCTCTTCCCTTCTAGAGTTAGACAGGCATGTGGTTGTAAATGAGCCCATCTTTAGCCTCCCCCAGACCTCCCTCTCTCCCCCAGTCCTCCCTGTCTCACCCAGTCCTTCTCTGCTGGAGAATCCCAGCAGATTCAATCCATCCAGCTCTCAGAGAAACTGGAACAACATCTCCATCTCTACAGGCTTCAGTTAGCATGTCAAAGGTTAAAGTTCATGACATCACATTTGCAGGAGAAAGCCTCCTCTCTACAGAAAGAGCACACAGCTCAGGTCTGCGACGGCACAAGCAGAATCCACACCTGAACCCAGCAGAAGAGCTGTGGTGGGAGTGGAACGAGTGACCTGTAAGTGTCCTTTACAGCCACAGTTTTACTGAGGTGACATATTTTAGCACATATTCTGAATTTTGATATTTGAGAATAATTTATTTTTGATTATTTCATGAACTTTATTGTGAAGGTTTGTGTGTAAAATAAAGGAGTGAACAAAGTGGTTTGACTCTTTTGTCCTGAGTGCGCTCCTTTTAAATATAAATAACATGAGAACTGTAAGGAGTTCAAACGGACACTGCACTTTTATTAAAGTTTTATATATTTAATGTGTGTTGAGGCTCCAGTCGGGTACATACTTTCTCTTTCTTGCGGTGACCTACAAATAAAAGGAATACACCAGAACAAATATGAAAATATGGTTCTTTATTTATTATTATTTTGTGCAGAAATCCTAATTTTTCCCTTTTTTCTGTCTCTTTAAGATATTTCACTGAGTTGCTTTTCGTCTTTACAGGGCTTTTATTGTGAAACTCTGGGAGAGGAAGAACCCTTTGGGCGCATGCGCAGAAGAAGCAGGTTTGCAGCAGCTGCTCTCCTGAGGCGCGGACCGAGCTGGAGGACGGTGCAGTATTCCCCCAGCTCAGTACTCGGGTTACTGCAGTAGTCATGTGTACTCTCGAGTATCTGAAGGACTTCATCCAGCGGAGGCTGACGGCAGCCGCGGAGGAGATCTTCAGCGAGGTGGAGAAAACCTTCGTGCAGTACGAGGAGGAGCTCGAGCGGCAGCGGCAGCTGGAGCGGAAGCTGCTCCGCACAGGTGTGTAAAACCTGCACGTGCTGGAGAGCTAGCGAGGAGCTGTGCCACAGCGGTCCGGCACGCGGGTGTCCGCGCGGACAGCCTGAGCCAACATGGCCGAGAGTCACAGGGTCACTTCCGGTGTCATCCTCAGCTTTCGCCCCCCTTTGGTGTCAGACCTGCGCCTCTGGGCTATGCGTTTACAGTAAAGATGTAAAAGTCTTTTTCCCTGCTGTCAGTGGTTTACTTTAAGGGTCCATGAAGGTGTGACGGGTCGATAGCAGAGCTGGTTTAAAATGTAAATAGTTTCACTGAGCTCGATTCTTCAGTCTGAGGGTAAATCTCCGTGAACATGGAGCTCCTGAAGGATGTCTGACAGCAGGTTCGGAGGTCTGTAGAAACCAGACCTCTCCTGGTAGGAAGTCTAACAGCTTCTCAGACACGAGGCACATCCTGTTCTTTAAGAATCTAAAAGCTGGATGATTTCACACACTAAAGCTGAAAGTTGAGCAAAAACAGCATTTTGTATTTTTAGAAAGAGCAAGTTTCTGTTGCTATTACATCCAAACTGTGATGCTGTTCTCACTCATTGTCGCTCTGATATCATATCAGTGTAATGCAGTGACTGTTACAGAGGATAAAATCTTCTTCCACCGTCGAACAAGATAAACCAGCTTATAAACATGCTGCTGTTTTATTCTGATAAATATGCTGACAGCTCGCTGCACTCCTCCCTGCCTGAAGAACCTGAAATTTATTACTTCTACAGTTAAAATATAAAACTAATACTAGTTAAACTACCAGTTAAAATATTTACTGTTGGCTGACAATGACTAGTGCTGGATGAACCTTTAGATCTGCATTATTTTACTATTACTGGTAAACTAAACAATCAAAGTCAAAGGAATTATTCTGCAGACGACTGTGTCCTTATCTGTGTTTCATGGATTGATATCAGTGCTGCAGCTTTTGTAATGCATCACGTCTGTGACATCACATGTTTGTAGAGGCTGTCCTGTGAGGCCCAAGGAAAACAGAGTCACGTCTTCACGAAGAAAAAGGTTCTGTCCATAACGAAAACCTAAAATCACAGCTGAATTAAAGCGGTGTGAGAATAGTATTAATGGAAGATGGAGGTGGTGTGTTATCTGAACAGCTGGTGGAGCCTCCACCTGTCTAGAATTGTGGTTTTAAAGTCAGAAAACGATTTGAGGTCAATGTTTCTATTCATCCTCTCACTGATACAGAGATGCAGAACAGTAATAGTCGTCTTGATTTCCCAGCAGTGTCACACCAGCGGCAGGCTGAGCTGCCAATGCCGGCAGGATGGATCCATGTTTCCATGGTTACTCTGACCTCGAGACTGATCACACCCGGAAACGTTTTTCCTTCTTGTGTTTTAGTTTGAGTGAGTCTGTGAAAACTATAGTCTCAGTGTCTTGTTCGGACTGACAGCAGTGGTACCCGGTGTGGTCTTCTGTTTCAGGCTTTAGCATGCCACCCATTCAGAGATGCTCTTCTGCGCACTTTGGATGTGACGAGCAGCGATTTTAGTTACTGCTGTCGTCCTGTCAGCTCAGAGTTCTGCCATTCTCCTGACATAAAGAAGGTACTTCCTCTCAGAGAACTTCTGCTCTCGGGATATTTTCTCTTTTTCAGACCTCCTTTGTAGGGCTGGGCCATATCATACTGTTCACGGTAATACCGGTATAATGTTAGGCAATGATAAAAAATGAAATATCGCAGTAGAATATGGGTAAAATGCACATGCGCAGTGCCTTTGTTTTCATACGCACATGGCGGAAAAAGCCTGACAGCGGCGGAGAATGAGAAGGGCGAAAGCGGATCGTTGAATGAAACAGATGAACCAGAATTGGTTTGTAAAAATGCTGCAACGTCATTGGTGTGAAACTGGTTTGGTTTTTGTCCGGCGCTCAGAAATCTGTCAAACATGTTTTAGTACGACTTTGGTAAGCTATGAAGCCGCACCGCTCGGTGGATTGTCGGAGCATTACGGCTATCGTAGTCAGGAGCCTCGCAGAGTGATACATACTGTGCTTCAACATAATATTACCGTATTGTGTGTGTATAAGGATCCCAAAATGGCTCCTGTTAAGAGACATGTGTATGAAGCGGATTTTAAACTCAAGGCTGTCAGTCATGCAGTAGAACATGGGAATAGAGCAGCTGTGAGAGAATTCAGCATTAATGAGTCAATGGTACAGAAGTGGAGGAAGCAAGAAGAATGAGTGAAGTAAAGTTTGACTTATCTGTTTTTTACTGCAGTTTCATGTTGCAAAGCACCTCTTTTTACCCTTTGTGGATATTATACATGGTTCTCAGGTAAGGCTGTTCGATATCCGGTTGTTCAGTGATGACGTGACGAATCCTACTTCCAGGCCTAAAGCAGTCTGCGTTTAATATGGCTTTTGTGTTGTTAACATGTTTAATGTTTTGTATTTTCTTCTATTTAATCTCAAAAAGCTCATAAAACAGTCAGTGATCACCGTTGACCTCCCTCGGCTTTTATTACCGCTAATCATTTATTTAAGCTCAGTTTTTAAAACCTTACGATGTAACTACAGCACAGCCCATGCAGCAGTATATGAATGACTAACCTCGTATTGTGGATGGATTATCTCACTTGTTCTCCTGGCTGAAGTTTAGTCCTTTTACATCATCCTGCCATGCGATTACATTTGTTCCTGACCACCGAGAAAACTCACGTTAACTTTTATCGAGTGGAAAAAAAGTTAGCTTGTTTATATTATGCTAACATAGCTGTGTCGCTAGCGGTCACGTAGCACATCATTATATACCAGCTAGCCAAACTTCAGTAACCCTACAAACGTCACTGCTGTTTAGTTTTCTGTCTTCATTTATGTTGGAAGTGATAACAGAGCTGTACATTTGAATTTGTTTCCAAAACCCCGCAGTCAGGACATGCTATATTTCTGTGAAGGTTCTCATTCATCCAGGTCATCGTAGTCAAAGGAGTTTGCAAAGAAAAGCGTCTGGACTTCTTTAAGTTGCTTGAAGACATTTCACCTCTCATCCGAGAAGCTTCTTCAGTTCTAAGGTCAAATGGTCGAGAGTCCCAGATTAAAACCCAGTGGGAGTGTCCCCAAGGAGGGACAAGGACCCCTGGTGATCCTCTAATCACATGCGCCAAGGTGTGGCGGGTGTGGGACCCACCAATCAGCCAGGGTTTGGGTGAGCTCATTGTGAAACCTGGCCCCACCTTGTCATGTGAATTCCTGAGGTCAGATGGCCCAGGATGTGAGTGGGCATTAAGGCGTCTGGGGAGGGAACTCAAAACTGGATAATAGATGGCAGACAGTTGGTGTCGTAAACCACCGCCTCTGTTCAAAGATGGTCGCTCACAGTGGACATAGATGGCCTCTTTCACTCCTCTTTCAAACCATCTGTCCTCTCTGTCCAATATGTGAACATTGGCATCCTCGAAAGAGTGACCTTTATCCTTAAGATGCAGATGGACTGCTGAGTCTTGTCCTGTGGAGGTGGCTCTTCTATGCTGTGCCATGGGCTTGTGAAGTGGCTGTTTGGTCTCTCCAATGTAGAGGTCTGGGCATTCCTCGCTGCACTGTACAGCATACACCACGTTGTTCAGTCTGTGTTTTGGAGTTTTGTCTTTCGGGTGAACCAGTTTGTGTCTGAGTGTGTTGCTGGGTCTGAAGTACACTGGGATGTCGTGCTTGGAGAAAACTCTCCTGAGTTTCTCTGATACACCCGGCTACATAGGGGATGACAACGTTGTTGCGTCTGTCTTTCTTATCCTCCCTCGCTGGTGTCTGATCTTCTTTTCTGTGCCTCTTTGCTGACTTTATGAACGCCCAGTTAGGATAACCGCATGTTTTCAGTGCTTCCTTTACATGTGTGTGTTCCTTCTTTATCCCTTCAGGCTTAGAGGAACATGTTCTGCCCGGTGGTGTAGGGTCCTAATTACTCCAAGTTTGTGTTCCAGAGGGTGATGGGAGTCAAAGAGGAGGTACTGGTCCGTGTGTGTGGGCTTCGGTAAACTTCAATGTTGAGGTTGCCATTCTCTTCAATGTGCACAGCGCAGTCCAGGAAAGGCAAACAGTTATCCTTTGTGTCTTCCCTGGTGAACTTGATGTTTTTATCCACGGCGTTAATGTGCGCAGTGAAGGATTCCACTTCTTGTGTCTTGATTTTGACCCAGGTGTCATCTACATATCTGTACCAGTGGCTGGGTACTCTCCTTTAAAAGAGCCAAGAGCTTTACATGGAGGAAGTGGAAAGAAAGGCTCTTGGCTCTTTTAAAGGGAGAGTACCCAGCCACTGGTACAGATATGTAGATGACACCTGGGTCAAAATCAAGACACAAGAAGTGGAATCCTTCACTGCGCATTAACGCCGCGGATAAAACATCAAGTTCACCAGGGAAGACACAAAGGATAACTGTTTGCCTTTTCCTGGACTGCGCCAGCACATTGAAGAGAATGGCAACCTCAACATTGAAGTTTATCGGAAGCCCACACACACGGACCAGTACCTCCTCTTTGACTCCCATCACCCTCTGGAACACAAACTTGGAGTAATTAGGACCCTACACCACCGGCAGAACATGTTCCCTCTAAGCCTGAGGGAAAAAGAAGGAACACACACATGTAAAGGAAGCACTGAAAACATGTGGTTATCCTAACTGGGCGCTCATAAAGTCAGCAAAGAGGCACAGAAAAGAAGATCAGACACCAGCGAGGGAGGATAAGAAAGACAGACGCAACAACGTTGTCATCCCCTATGTAGCCGGTGTATCAGAGAAACTCAGGAGAGTTTTCTCCAAGCACGACATCCCAGTGTACTTCAGACCCAGCAACACACTCAGACACAAACTGGTTCACCCGAAAGACAAAACTCCAAAACACAGACTGAACAACGTGGTGTATGCTGTACAGTGCAGCGAGGAATGCCCGGACCTCTACATTGGAGAGACCAAACAGCCACTTCACAAGCGCATGGCACAACATAGAAGAGCCACCTCCACAGGACAAGACTCAGCAGTCCATCTGCATCTTAAGGATAAAGGTCACTCTTTCGAGGATGCCAATGTTCACATATTGGACAGAGAGGACAGATGGTTTGAAAGAGGAGTGAAAGAGGCCATCTATGTCCACTGTGAGCGACCATCTTTGAACAGAGGCGGTGGTTTACGACACCAACTGTCTGCCATCTATAATCCAGTTTTGAGTTCCTCCCAGACGCCTTAACGCCCACTCACATCCTGGGCCATCTGACCTCAGGAATTCACATGACAAGGTGGGGCCAGGTTTCACAATGAGCTCACCCGAAACCTTGGCTGATTAGGTCCCACACCCGCCACACCTTGGCGCATGTGATTAGAGGATCACCAGGGGTCCTTTGTCCTCCTTGGGGATACTCCCACTGGGTTTTAATCTGGGACTCTCGCCATTTGACCTTAGAACTGAAGAAGCTTCTCGGATGAGAGGTGAAACGTCTTCAAGCAACTCAAAGAAGTCCAGACGCTTTTCTTTGCAAACTCCTTTGACGACATGCTATATTGTATTTAGATAGAAGCTAGCGAGCTAACTTCCTGCTAACTTCTAACGCCGTTAAATGTCATAAATTCCATTTTCATGGATGCCTGGATGTTAAACTCAATTGTTACACCTGGTAGAGCACAACGCTGATCATTTTATTAAAGATGAAAGACTTTAGACAGTTTTTCAACTCTCCGTAATGCCACAGTGATCGTTTGATATATGAACCTGCAGCGGAGTTTAGGCCCAGACACGGCCAGTGACGTCAGACTGAACAACCGGATAACGATATATATCGGACGACGATATAAAAACGTCTATCATTTCACTTTACGCTATTGTTTGTTTCGTGGTGTCTCAAAATAAACTGTTTACGGCAATATTTTTTCATCATTTCGATGGTCACTGTAGTGGCTATATTAATTTCTTAAAGTTCTCTCTCTCTCTTATATTTAATATAACCACACTACAGACAGACAAGCGCCTGTTTTTATGCATTGTGGTTAGCAACAACGACGGTAACAGCATCGCGTGTCCGCTTGTTTATGTTCCACATAAACCTTTCACAATAAAGCTCAAGATCCTGTTGAGACTTTTCAAAATAAACTGAATCACGTGAAAGAGCAGATTATTTACGGATGAGAAGTAAAAAAGAGCCACCAGGGGTCCGTTCTTTGTACCTCGCTTACTACATCCAAGATCAAATCATTGCACTAACTTTGAGCTCGCTAATCCGGTTCTCCGAACACACCTGTTGTTGACGATTAGTATAGCTGGATGAAGTAATCTGAGATCACTGGGTGGCTTAAAAGGGGCTACGCATCGATAGTAGAAACATTGATCGGCAACCCTGTGATTGGTCGGCGAAGATGTCGAAGGAGCGCGCTCAGTATTTCACGGCAGCAGACCAAGAACTCTTGATTGAGGGATTTCAGGAGTTTCAGAGTCTAATTAAAACGCAGGGGAACACTGCAAAGGCTGCAAAAGCAAGGAGAGAGGGCTGGCAGAAAGTTGCTGACAAATTAAACTCGTAAGTGATCCATGATATTACATTATATCATGTGATATTATACCACATTATATTATATTACATCATATCCTCTTCCACATTAGAGCCACAACAGGACCCACAAAGGCTACGTTCACACTACAGGTCTTAATGCTCAATTCCGATTTTTTTGATCAAATCCGATTTTTTTTGTCTGCTTGTTCACACTACAAATAAAATGCGACAGCAAACATGCTCTAGTGTGAACGCTCAAAGCGGCCCGCATGCGCAAAAGAAGATGAGAAGAGAGAGAGAGAGAGAGAGAGAGAGAGAGAAAATAATACCCTCACGGGAAAATCGATATCTCTCTATGAGCACACTGTCGCGCTGAGTTAAAGGATCTTGTCTATCCCGCAATATACGCTGAATTCTGAAAACTCTCCTTATCAATCTTGCACCTTCCTTGCTCGCGTACAAACGGACAGGACATGGCTGCGACAGACTTCCTAAATCCACCTTCGCTTTTATAGTCGTGGTCTCTCATCTTGATTACACGAAGTGTTTTACTATTACTACTCTAAAATATGAATTACATCTGAAATAATCACATACATGACATAGCATGATTAATAGTACATTTCCCTTTTTTTAGGAAATGACCTGTATGTATCTGTATGGAATCAATGAAAGAATCAAATACTGCATTATCTTTAGTTACATTGATAATATTTATTTATGGACAAACAGTGGAGAAATATCGCTGTTGCTTTCGTATAAATGAAGCGGACATACCTGAGTGGCCGCGATCTAATCCTGTTTACATAAAGTAAGCCTGCTCCCGAGCAGGTTTACGCTTTCGGATCTGTTGCTATGGCAGCAAGTCCCGGATGAGCTTCGGAGAACCGAATGATCCAAGATCACGCGAAATCGTCAACAATCAAATCCAGCTAACTTACTTAGCGAGGTACGAAGAACGGACCTCAGGTGCTAAAAAATAAACCTTAGACTCAAACGTTAGAACAGGCTTTTCCCCGCAGCACGCTGTGTAATAAATACTCACAAAGAAAACGGCGGCCGTTACAACTTATGTCTAAAAATGTATCGTTTCATGCATCGGTTAAAACACTCGACTCCAGGTACACGACGCCCAGCTGGAAACACTTCCCGCAAGACGAGCTGCCCGAGATTCACAGAATTTACAGAAAATGTTACATTTTTGTGATTTATATCGTTATCGGGACGATAGAATTCTTATATCGGGATATGAGATTTTGGTCATATCGCACAGCCCTATTCTCAGGATTTGTCGGCCAATTTCCACTGGAAATGCCTTTTGGTTAAACTGTCAGCAAGGACTTTGCATTTCCACTGTTAAATTTTTATATAGCTTTAATGCACATAAAAACAGCTGCTTGTTTAAGTGAAAATAAATTGATGGGGGGGTTTTGCACTAATAAAATTGGGAGGCCCCCGTGATCCAGAGCTCGGTCAGGAAATGGGTAGAACCGGTAATAGGTTTTTGAGTTTCAGTAGAGATGCGTCCAGAGATCTGCAAGCAGTGAAGGGGAAAAATTCCCCCAGGTTTTAAAATGCAAATTTCTGGGTTAATATTTGTTATTCTGAGGGCCTGAAGGGCTTTAAAAGTAAAAGGAACATTGCATTACTGCCCCCTTGTGGCGAGAGTAGTTATTTAAAAGCAAAAACCTCCAGTGGTGATTGTAGTCTGTTGGGCCCCCAGGCAAAAATTCATAGTTAATCACCATTATTTATAAAAACAAACAAAACATAAATAATCATTTAAAATGAAGTTAAATTTTAATTTTCCTAAGAAGTTTCCTGTCTTAGCTGGTGGCAAATTGATTATCTAAACATCTCTAATTAACACAAAGTCTCTGTATATTTAGCTACTTAATAACATTAGAGGTGCTGATATTGATATGAGTTATGACTAAAACTAGAACTAGCCTATGCTACTGCCCGGTCAGTTGTCAGCCCGGCAAACAGAAATGTGGCTCTGCAACAAATACTTCACAAGAGAAAACTCCAAGTTTTATTGGAGAAATCCTTTCACTGTGAGCAGCAGCAACTTCCAGTCTACAAGATACAGTTTTCATGTTTGTAGATTTTATTATATGAACGTGGTGACGGTGTAAAGACACCCTCCGATTCTGAGTTTCAGCCGAGATTTGGGAGCTGTTTTAAGATTGTTCTCTAAGGGAGAGACAGGGAGGAGGCTCCGCTTCAATGGCATTTCTGAGAGATGCATAAATCCCATCTCAATGAGAATGACACTGCTTCCTGCCACGGCTATCCTGTGATGTACATATGGTCCGTGTAGGGCAAAAGTTTTATGTGTGAAATAAAGAGAAAGACATTTTTTTCACATTGTTCTCCAGACTCAGTTTTTAGAGCAGGTGATGACATCATCCGGTGGCAACAGAATTCCTTGAAAAATCAAATCATAGATAAAACTTAAAACTGCTTTTGTGAAAAAACCATAAAAGATGTCAAAACACGGATTTAGTTGATAAAAGTCCAAAGTCTTGTGACCGGTAGAAAGTTTGAATGGTGTTTCTGTGATAAAGTATGGCTGAGTGGTAGGGCCCCAAAGTGGCCTGGGTTGGTGCCCTTTTTTCGGACGCTCCCCAATTCAAATGAATCGGGAAAATTTCTGTGTTTTTTGGATTTTGTGAAAATCGTGTGACGAATCACCACCGAAAGTCATAGCACACTATTCCCCATCAAGCCTCACGCAACAATATAACGGGGCGCGTTTCTTAAAGCTGCGAGGCGTTTTGCTTCAAAATTTAGAAGTGAGCTGTTGCATCGGCACACTGAACTTGGAGATTTAAATGACAGGAAACCAACAGATATCTATGAGTAAAGTGACAGAGAGTGTTTGCCTGTAAGCAATCGTAATGGCAGTGTAACAGACTCATGCTTCTTCAGCCTTTTTCTCTCCAAAAGATGTGCGAGATAAAACCCGTCTCTCTGATGGTTGATGCTCTGTGATGAAGTTAGGAAGCCAGCTAACGTTTGATCTGCCGTTAGTCGCTTTGAGGTCTGCTCTGACTGAAAATGTGTCGCCCAAATTATTTGGCACACTTCAGATTTCACTTGTGTAGTAACGTATTGCCTTTGTTCCTCCAGACCTCCCACAGCAACGTGAAAATGGAGAGGAGGAAATTCTTACTGACCAGGAGAGACCCTCAGGTGTGGACCAGGATGAACCACAGCATCCACAGATTAAAGAGGAACAGGAGGAACTCTGCACCAGTCAGGAGAACCCCCAGCCTCCACAGATAAAGGAGGAGGAGGAAGAAGTTAGCACCAGTCCAGAGGACCCAGAATCTTCACAGATTAAAGAAGAAGGGAAGGAACCCTGCACCAGTCAGGACGGAGAGCAGGTTGTGCTGAAGGAGGAGACTGATACCTTTACAGTGACTCCTGTTCACGAGGAAGATGGCTGCAGTGAAGGAGGACCAAACAATGTTCTGCTCTCCCCTCAGAGCCCTGACACTGAAAATGGGAAGAAGTACTATCGTATTTACACAATGAAATATCTTGAAAGAATTCAGACAGTTGACAAGAGATACTGTTGCAAAATATGTGGGAAAGGTTTCGCTCACAGATGTAATTTGGTGGACCACATGAGAATTCACACTGGTGAGAAGCCATACACATGTGAAACATGCGGGAAAAGTTTCAACAGAGTTGGTAATTTTAATGCCCACATGAGAAACCACACTGGTAAGAAGCCCTATTCTTGTGAAACGTGTGGGAAAGGTTTTAACCATCGATGCAATTTGGTGGACCACGTGAGAATTCACACAGGTGAGAAACCATACACATGTGAAACATGCGGGAAAAGTTTCAATCGAGTTGGTAATTTTAATGCCCACATGAGAACTCACGCAAGTAAGAAGATGTTTTCTTGTGAAACCTGTGGGAAAGGTTTCAATCGAAGGGGCCACTTCAATGCCCACCTGAAAACGCACACAGGTGAGAAACCTTATCCCTGTTACACATGTGGGAAAACATTTATAAATGCATCAAGGCTAAAATTTCACATGATAATTCACACCGGTAAGAAACCCTATTCCTGTGAAACATGTGGGAAGCGTTTCATTCGAAAAGTGCACTTAACCACTCACATGAGAATTCACACAGGTGAGAAACCTTATCCTTGCGAGGTATGTGAGAAAAGATTTATTGATGCGTCAACGTTGAAGTGTCACATGAGAACTCACACAGGTGAGAAACCATATGTTTGTAACATCTGTGGGAAAGCATTTTCTGTCTTATCGACCTTTAAAAGTCACACCTCAGTTCATACAGGTGAGAAGCCGTATTCCTGTGAAATATGTGGGAAAACATTCAGTCGCAGTGGTCACTTGACTGTACATTTAAGAACTCACACTGGTGAGAAGCCATACTCGTGCAAAACGTGTGACAAAACTTTCAGTCAAAGGCATCATTTGACTTCCCACATGAGATCTCACACAGGTGAGAAGCGGTATTCTTGCCAAATGTGTGAGAAAAGCTTTGTTCAAAGCAGTCATTTGTGGCGCCACATGCGAACTCATACAGGCGAGACATCGTCGTCCTGAAACATCTCTGGGATTATCTTCAAGTGAAGCTTAGGAAAATAATATAGGTTAACAGAGGAACTCTCAGAGCTCTGTAGTTTATTGTATGTGACAAAGTACTCGATGGATCAAATGAATCATGATTTGATCTTTCGGAGCCGACGGTGAGGCTGTCAGATTTGTCCAGGCTGTAAGTTTTGATTTTTACAGAAATGCGTTGCATATTTTGAAAAATTATGCCTTACATCTTCTCTTTTGTTCACTTTTGTGCTGTAAACATGAGAAAAAGAAGTTAATGTTACAACATATTAAGGCTTTTACTTTTTCTTATCGCTCTTCTTTTTCTCGTCACCCTCCTTGCCAGTTGTGCAGGCTGCCCCTCGCTGGGCTTGGTCCTGTTGGAGGTTTCTTCCTGTTAGAAGGGAGTTCTTCCTCCCCTCAGTGCTCCATGTGTCTGATTGGCTCTCTTTAAGAGTGTAGTTAAGACTACTGTTATAGAGATAATCATAATCACAATTACTTAGATCAGTAATGGCCAGTTGTTGAACTTAAAATGTCTTTTTACTGACTGTATAGTGAGTTACACACACACACACACACACACACACACACACACACACACACACACACACACACACAGTTAAAATAAAAAGTGGTTTAATCCTAATTGTTTTTTAATCATTAAAAGCAAAAGTCAGCAGACCTTATTCTGGGATGTGAACCTTACCCATAAAGCACTTTGAGATGACTGTTAATGTGAACTTGGCAGTGTTGGGAGGGTTACTTTTAAAATGTATTCCACTACAGATTACATAATACATACCCCAAAATGTAGTTTGTAACATATTTCGTTAAATTAATTAATGTCAGTAACATTTTCTGAATACTTTAGATTACTTAATATATTCTCATGCTTTTTACAACTACATGGATGTACTGTGTGATTTATTACTATTACTGAAGGCTACTTGCCACTGAGCTAATATTGTTAGCTGGCGTTAGCTGAGGTTAGTTCATAGACTGCTTTAGGATCTGCACATGATTATTTGCACCTAGCAGGCTGTTAATGCTTTCCATCAAGTCTAACAGTCTGCAGTCTATGAACTAACCTCAGCTAACGCCAGCTAACAGTATTAGCTCGGTGGCGAATAGCCTTTAGTAATAGTAATAAATCACACAGCAGTAGTAAAATCGAAGATACTGAAGTGGCACGTAACCCAGGTAGCTACCACAACTAAAACAAGGTAGCTGCAGTAGGCTAATGTTAGTTTTCAAAAAAGAGCTTACTTCCAGATGTTTCTTTAGGTTGGAGTCTTGACGCTGAGAGCATCTTGGTTGCTGAAAAACAGAGTTTGCATTGCACGTTCAGATTTCATGCCTTTCTTCTCTAAATATGAAGTAGTGTCGGAGTTTCCAAGTAAGAAATGCATTCCTGCCGGTGCACTGTTGTCTCTGTTGTGCTGGCTCCGGGTTCATTGTGTAACTGACGCCACCAACATTAACAGGACGTTTACATTAGAGCCTCTTATTGTGTGTTTCTTTGGGTTTCCGACAATGCGTTTAATTACCAAAATTAGAGAGGGGACAGCCGAACATATGAAACATATGTAATCCATTTATTTCAACAAAGTAACAGTTTTCTAATTATCACCTTTTTAAATGGTAACTGTAACAGAATAAGTTACTCATATTTTGTATTTTAAATGTATTCCATTACTCCCCAACTCTGGAACTTGCTCTATTCATAAAACTGGCCCGAGCTGAGCAGAAGTTCCATCTTACTTTGTCTTTGTTTGCATGTTTATGCGTTACGTTTGTCTTTACTTTGTGCGGCTGGATTTACAGGAAGTGTTCCAGCTCCCGCACCGTTAGTGTAGTGTCTAATATTACGATAGTTTTCTCATTATTTTAAGTGTATGTTTCCAAAGAGTCTCTTTTAATGCAGTGTGCTTCCATGAAAACACTTCCTGAGTTTGGTCAATTTTAGTAGAATTTTTTTTCTTAGTTTATATTTTTGTCTATTTTATGATTACAGTCTTTTCACTGTATCGCTCACTGCTGTAAATGAACCTGTAGAAATAAAATGTTGTCAAAGAAACCTGATAACATTTATTTCACTGCTGCTTACACTGTGTGTGTGTGTGTGTGTGTGTGTGTGTGTGTGTGTGTGTGTGTGTGTGTGTGTACAGTAAAATGGGTGTCATCAGACACCTCAAATCACAAGCCAGAGCTGATTCCTCTCCTGCACCTCCAGATGCTTCGTGTGTGTGTGTGTGTGTGTGTGTGTGTGTGTGTATATCGGGGGTTTCACAGCACACGTCAAACTTCTGTTTCAGAACAGCTAAACTTCCTGCAGCGGCTCATCCGGCGATGAGAGCTGATGATGGCCGGGTCTCAGGCTACTATCCAGTTTTCAGATGAGTTTCCAAAGGGAGCGCGTCAGGTGAGGAGGAGCAATCCATCGGTTATCCCAGAGCTATGATCTGAAGCAGCGTAACGACTACAGGCCGTTGATCAAATTCATGACTAAAGCAGCAGGTGTACGAGCGCAGAGTTAAACCGCTCTCAAATCTCAGGTGAGTGAAGCAAATAACTGCCAGTGGAAACGAAGGATGTGGCTGGCTGACCTATCAGGGATTCGCAAATACATTTTAGCTGAGGTGACCAATAGGCGGGCCGCGGCCCGGACGATTACTAGATTCTGGACAGATTTTACTCTACCTCACGCACCAACATGTTTATGGAGATGTCTCTGAAGGTGAGGTTTTTCCACCTCACAGCCTCCACCCAGGCCGCACACCACCACCTCGTGAGTCAGAGATCTTGGGTCCCTGTTGCTGCTTCCTCATGGGAAACTGGAAAAACCTGACGCCGTTTCCCTGAGGGGTCCCCTTCTGGTCAAGTGTGCAGTTGTGACAGTTCATAATGCAGCAGGTCACCATGGCAACCGATTTTATGTCCCATAATGCACTATGTCATGACAGTTTGAGGAAAACCAGGAGTGGAAGGAGGAGCAAACACCTGATGAGTCTGTGGGCAGATTTTCTCTCAGATGTGGACACAGTTCCAAAAACAGGCTCGATCCCGGGCCTCAGCGCACACACACACACACACACAAACACAAACAAAAAGGGTTTTTATCCAGAGAACCTGAGGGGCTTAAAATAAAGAATGCCTCACAGACACTTCCTCCCAGCACAGATGTTCTGGTCCTCTCCTAATGGGAAGCATTTACACTGACTATCCATCATTTCTGGGATTTCCAGCTGAGGTATTCCAGAATTTTCTGGACTGCTGTGGAAAAACTTTTTATTCAGGCCATTCAGGTCTGAACTCTCACAGGTAGATAAATCAGAGAATTAAAAAAAAAAAATTTAATATTTGGAACTGAACGTGTTGATAATTAAACGTTTGAAGCTGAAGTTTAAAAAAATCAAAGCGCTGCTTCAGAAACACTGTGCCGAGGCTTGGTTCATCTGAACAGAGTCACGTGATCAGTGACCATTCGGCACGTGGCTGCTTCAGTGCCTGATTTAATGGTTTATAAGGAAGTGAGTCATTGGTGGGGTTTGAGCTGTGTTGTGGTGATTTTGTGCGAGAGATAGTGAACCAGTGATCAGAGACATGGAGCCAGATGTTCTGCCTGTTCCTAGACAAAAAACAGTTCATCAGCAATTCTGCTCCCAGGTCTAAAATGTACATCAGAAATACACAATACATAATTATAGAAGTTATAGTATATTAATTATAAACATATCTGTCCGCTGGTTAATTACATAATCATGTGGAGGCAGGGACCTCACAGCACAAACATACTCCCAGCCTATCGTAAGATTGTTACATATAGTGTTAGTAGTAAAAAACATCAAGTCACAAGCAAAAGGAGAACACACCATGACACACGTTTAAAGAAGGAAGGTTTAATTATCAAAATGATTTATTACTAAAATAAACATAACAGTGGGCAGAGTGGGCAGTCACACTGAAGCAGCTCATTGTAAGCTGCTCTTCATATGTTTGTCCACCAGGTGTCACCAAAGAGGACTTTGTTTAAAATAGTAGTGAACCGTTTTTAATTAAGCTTCAAAGCTTCGTTTGTCCGTCGCTGGTTTGAACCAAAGATCCTGAACGTGCGACGATAACAAGGACACACGAGTTTGAATTTTCCTGAGCATGCGCGGTAGATTGTCAGGGCTCCGGCCAGACTGATGCGCTGCTGGTCGTTAAGGGAACGACTGAGCGCGTGCGCTGCGCGGGTGCTCTGAGCGCAGTGACGCGATGCGGTGTCTGTAACGCACCGACGCTGCCGCAGCCCCCCCGCCCCCCCGTCTCTCCCTCCCGCCCTCTCCCACCCTCTCTGTCTCTCTCTCCCTCCGTCTCTCTCTCCCCCTCCCTCCCCCTCTCTCCTCCTCTCTCCCTCCCTCTCCCTCTCCCTCTGTCTCTCCCTCTCTCCCCCTCGCTCCCTCCCTCTCTCTCTCCCTCTCCCTCTGTCTCTCTCTGTCCCCCTCCCTCCCCCTCTCTCCTCCTCTCCCCCTCCCTCTCTCTCTGCTGCGGCTGCTCCTCTATAGGCGAGCTCCACAGAACGCGACAGGACCGGGACCAAGACCGGGACCGGGACGGACCGGCGACCAGGACTAAAGACGAGCGAGGAGAACCATGACGGAGAGCACGAAGACCCACGTCATCCTGCTGTCCTGCGGCAGCTTCAACCCCATCACCAAAGGACACATCCATATGTTCGGTAAGGAGGTGGGGGATGGGGTGGTGGCAGGTCTGGGTGTGTTTGGGGATAAAGATCACCGGAACCCCGGTGCTGAATATCCGCGCTAAAGCTCCGAGCCGGACTCCGGGCCGCTGTCCGGGAGGGTGGTGCTGAAACGGGCGACGGCTCCGGTAAAATCCCGACGACTCAAACAAACGCAGCACGGAGCAGCCCGTGCCCACGTTCAGGGGAAAACACGGAGCTGCCCCTCAACCCTCGGAGCCAAACCGTGACAAAAACACGCACACTGGTGGACAGAGGCCCCCCGTCAGCGTGCGGGGGGCAGACCGGGGGTGTTAGTGCCTTGTTAGTGCCTTGCTCAGCGGCCTTTCCCTGCGCGTCAGCGGAGGTTACAGTCCGGATTATGGTCAGAAAATGTTTTCATCATAGAATCAAAATGACTGCAGGATAAATGATGAGACTGTTAGAGCGTTCAGAGGCCCGTCACAGCGGAAAACACGACGGTCAGCGATCAGTCTCCACACGGAAGAACCGCGTCACGAATACAGTCAAATTAATAAACAGGTTTACTGTAATATTCGGAGTCACAAACATAAACTTTCTGTTTTCAGTTGATGAGCTGGAGACATTCTCGTGATTTACTTCTGGAAGATGAATAATTTACAGAGATGGAAAAACATAACAGAGTTTACAGTTCAGCTGATGTAACAGCATCGCAGTGAAAGGAGCTGTTATTCACTGGGCTGTGTCATGTGACCTTTCAACAAGCAATAATCTCTTTAAAGTGAAAAGAGCGATAAGAGTCATGTTTTTACATTTAACGCTGTTTGTTTGTCCTTTAAATCCATCTAAACTGCAATTTACCCATTAAAATAAACACCAAGTTATTGTGAACTGAATTATTGAATCATCTCCAAACTCAGTTCCCTGTTTGTTAACTTATACATGTCCACCTTACCTGAAATAAAGATATTTTTAGGGTCACCAAAACCAGGCTTATGGTACTGAATTAAAACTCAATGTGAAAAGACCTGAAACGATGTCCTGCAAATGTGATGCGAGCGTTTCTGTCGTGTGAACCAATGAGATCTTTAAATATGACACCACCCATTTACACACAACTAAGTCCCACTTTAAAAAATACAAAATGACATTTAAAATATAAATCTATAAGCCTGAAGAAGGCTGTTAGTTTGTGTTACTGGACACTGAATTTGAGACATATTCACTATCACACTGTTAAAATGTTCAAACTTTAAACAATAAAAAATGAAACTGAGAAAAATCGGTTTAGATTTTCTTCTGTTCTTGTTTCTTTTGCTTCTGCGCTGTTTCCTGTTTCCTGTCTCTGTGTCGTTCTTCAGCGCCTTGCTTTGCTTCTCTCTAGATTTGGATTCCTTGTTTTGTGGACTTTCTGTTTTCTTGCTAAACTCTTCTCCACGTCCTGCTCGTTGTTCTTCCTCCCACTAATTCTCTGAAATCTGAAACTCTTTCATCTGTCTTCATGTGGTCAGAGCTTCTTTTTCATCCTCTCACAGTTTGCTTGTTGAGGCTGATTCTTCATTAACAGCTGATGAGACAGGCGATGAGTTCTGGATCAGAGGCTCACATAAACTCAAACGTGGTTCCCACGGCTTTGCTTTAATCAGATACAAATACATGCTTTTGTATTTAATAATTTAAGCTTTTGACAGTATGGAGCAAATACAGCCAGATAGAAAGTGATGAGACTTTGCTGTTGAGCTTTCTAAAGGTTTTATCCTCATTGATTAAACAAAGGGAAGTTAATGATCTTTGATCCTGAAGACACTTCAAGTAAATAAAAGTTAAAGGCTTCACGACTGGGCTGAGAAACATGGTGCCATCGCCTCTGCTCTCTGCCTGCGACTCCACATCTTTCTTGGTGTGTGGGTTCAAACATGGAAGCAGCTCTCTGTGAATAAATAACATTCTTAGATAACAGAAATGGTCTGCGAGGATAGATGGGGGCTCCTCAGTCCTCCATCTCTCATTAAATTATCCACCTTTTTCTTTTGTTAGCGTGAAGCTAAAGTGAAGACGCCTGTGTGTTTAGTTTGACACGGTCGTGAGTCGCTGCAGAGACCACAGCTACAGCCGGGCCAAAATATTTCAAGAACCTAAAGTGGGACAGAAAAACAAAAAAACAGAAAAAAATGATTTGGACCTTGGGGCTTGAATGTACCACGCTCTAAAGCAAAGAAACTAAACCCAGCTGTGCCGCCGCTGACCCGAGTTGATCAGAGTTTTTCTAGTTTTTTTATTTTATTTTAGTTTGTTAGTTTATTTGATTCATTTTTGTTTTCTTGTTTTCATTTCAGTTTAGTCTCAGGTGTTTTCTAGAGTGACTTCTTTTGTTTCACTTTCATTTTTATTGCTTTACTGTTACTGTGACTCAAACAACAGACAAACTGAATCCAGTCCTCCTGTTTATGTAGTGAAGCGTGCAGTGAGGTGTGAAAGTCTCAGGTGTCAGTGGTGGATGCTGCTTAATGTATGCAGTGTGTTAAAAAGTGTGCGAAAACCAAAATAACCCAACAGACCAGTGGAAGCTGCCCAGAGAGGCTGAACAGCCTGAGAGAGTGGGCTTTATATTCTTCATCACATCCACCCTTCAGCTGCAGCCACTCACTGCTTCACCCAGGTAGAGGTAGTAGCAGGAAGCTCAGAGGGCGCTAGGCTAGGCTAGGCTAGGTTAGATTAGATGAGGTTTAGTGTTTTACAATAACTTTGAAGCTAATTATGATGAAGGAATTCAGCGCTGGTATTACGGCACAGACACTGAACTCATGTAGAGATCTCGGTCTCATTAAACCACCAACTTCAGTTCACTTCAATGTTTTTAGTTTTTATTTAACTTGAATGTTTTTCCATTGCTGTATTTAGGCTTAGCTCAGTGTAACTTTGCCATAGATTTGGTAGTTGTTTTGTAAGTAAACCAACCTCACGTTTATTTTCTTTTTTATGTTTGTTCCTTTGTTTACAGAAAAAGCCAGAGAATATCTGCACAAAACGGGACGCTTCATTGTGATCGGAGGAATCATTTCACCGGTGCACGACTCCTACGGGAAAGCTGTGAGTAACCCTTGAATTTATTCATGAGGTCGGTGGCAGTTCCCTCCGTTTTTCTAAACTTTCCTTCATGAGGATGTAAAGGATGGTACTGTAATTCTCAGTTTGACCTCATGGTGGCAGTGTTGCCTCATTGTTTCTATGCATGAACCAGATACAATGATGCAGGAACGTGTCTGTTCACGTTGTTGTTGCAGTAATGTGTGCTAGCTTCAGTTCAGAGCTGTGTTTTCCTTTTAGGCTGGTGTTATTAGTTCTGCAGATGAAGGTCGCTGATGATGAGGAGGAGTTAGTTTTTGTGCCATTTGAAAGCATCGTCTGAAAAGTGACAAAAATTACTCGAGTCAACGTTGTGAGAGAAGTTCAGCCCTGTTGAGGATAAAACCCGTATAGCTCCCTCAGCTAGAATAAACCAAAAACACAAGTTTGCATTGTTAGGGGTGTGGCCTCTTTGACTAACAGGTGGATGATGACACAGGCGGCTGTAGCTGCTAGCTGTCTGCTAGGCTTCATCTGAGCTAACTGTAGCCTCTGAAATGGAGCTCTGGACGGTGTTTGTGCCGTCGGCTGCTGTGAGGTTGCTGTATTCACAGACCTTCCAAGAAGGCTAAGCTGCAGTTTTGGTGCACAGTGAAATCCTGTGCTTGGGTGTAGCTTGCTAACTAGCATTAGCTAATAACTTAATATTTTGCCTTCTCTTCTGCCCAGTCACTGCTGGCACCATAAAAACAACACAAAGGGCCAAAATGTTGACGTGAAGCTACTTCCATCTTTTATATACAGTTTGTGATCCAGATGTTTTTCTTTTTTTATTAGACTTTGCATGTTGAAAATGATGGTAACACGTACGCAGTGAAATATAACGCCAGGAGGACCAGATTGGAATGAGGCCAGCCGGGCCTGCGCAGAAATAAAAATCATCCAGTTAGAACCAAACAATTTCTGCTCCCCACGAATGGTAATAAGGTTTCTGAAAAACAGACGTTACATCTTTGTTATTGTTAATATTGCGGACAGATGCCTTTAACATGTGACTTCATCCTCCTGCAGACTGCAGACTGTGTTGCATATGTTTGAGTCGAGCACAGATAAGATCACGCTGTCTGCAGCTGCAGCTTTCCACTCTGCTTCCTGCAGGAATTAATGAAGGTCTCGTCCTACTTTTGCTCTGCCTCTACAGAAACACACAACATGAATAATAGATGCTACAGAAATCCAGTTTCATCCACTTTGGTGTTCGTTATGAATGTTTGTTTTCCAGCATCGTCACCTGCAGCTGAACAATCCTAATGATGGATTGTTAACGATGGAGATTATTCACATCGCTTATCATCTTATTAGTGTGTCAGCCCCGATGACTCACAAACCTCTCTGTCCTCAGAAAGCAGTGCGTCAGGCTTTATTCACAGGTGGAAAACACGACGTGGCCTTCTTTAGACCCAATGTAAAAGCAGAACATTTCCCACCTGCTCTCCGTCTGTTTTATCCAAACGACTCCTGCTGCTTTCATATTTCATTGATCTGGATTTCCCACCATCCCCTCTGAACGGCACACATTTTCTTTAATGAGCTACCAGAAAGACTCTTAATTACTTTGAAGTCTTTTAATCCTTCGTCCCACATTTTGGTGGGAGGAGGACCTCGCAGGGGTGAAAAACATGAAACGACACCGAAAACTGTGGCCTAAGAAAAGATAAGTGCCTGATCGATGGACGAATCTGAAATCCAAAGAGGATTATCAGTCAGAGCTGAAGATTTATTTTGATCTAGATCTTATTTTGGTTGGAAACTCATCTTTCTGTCACCTGGATATTAGTTCTAAGTTTAAACACCTGAGCTGAACCGTCCAAGGCAGGGTGGAGTAGGTGGGGGACAAGTGTCAGGGGTGAAAGGGAAGGTTTACAAGATGACCTTCTGGGATGGTTTGGAGACGGTGGAGGCCGAGCTGAATGGTTCAGATGGTTATTGGGAGTCAGCAGCATGGGCGGGATCAGAGTCACAGAGCCTGGTTTGCACATGTGCAGGAGGGAGGGTGGATATATCGGACCAAGCTGCCAGGCAGGAGGAAAAGAGGAAGACCTCAGAGGAGGTTCATGGATGTAATGAAGGAGGACATGAAGAAGAAGGAAAGGACTTAAATTCAACCTAATTTAATCCACTGGACGTTTTTCTGCTGGTTAAAGGTCTGAATAGTTCACATGGTACTACAGGATGTTCAGTTCAATTTAGTTTTATTTATACAAATCACAACAACAGTTTACATTGTCAGGTAAAGATGGCTCAATAACACAGAGGAATCTCAGAAAAGCGCAACAAGCAGATGAGCCACTGTGAGCAGGAGCTTTGGCGACAGTGGGAAGGAAAAACTCACTTTTAACATCTTCTCAGTGAGTTTAGGATGAGTTTCCTTTCATGCTTGTTTTTCATGTTTTTTTAAAATTACATTTAATTATATTTTTACTTTTATTATTATATTTTAATTAAGTTATTACTTCTAATCATTATGAGGCCTGAGGCCTTCATCTCGCTGTTTCTTCATGATGAATGATAATAAAGAACCTTTCATTCTCATCCAGGTGTATTTTCTCTGTTTGTTAAGTCAAAGTCCCGCTCAGCACTGGTTTGTAGTCACACAAACAGACTCTTGGCTTATTTTTGGATCGGCGCTGTGGCTGATGGCGCTGCTCTGTGTCTGCAGGGTCTCGTGTCCAGCAGACATCGCCTCACCATGTGTCAGCTGGCCGTGCAGAGCTCTGACTGGATCAGGTGAGTCTCTACCCACCTGTAGAGGCTTTTACTCTGGAAATAACCAGGTCTGAGCCATGTTAGAGACAGGACTTCTTGCAAAGAGTTTCACATTAAAAGCTCTGAAATGCCTCAGTATGTGGCTCGTTATTTATTTATATGTTTTGGGGCAGCACATCATAAAAGCAGCAAAACTTTTGGTAGATAAGTTGCTGAGTTGTGGACGTCATGCAGGTAGAAACATGACAGTGATTATTATTATTTAATAGAAATAACCCTGATATCAACGCATCGTGTTTATTAATTATTATTTGCTGCTATCAGCTCAGTAGTTTCCACATTTTTGTTGAAAACACAGGAAACGTCAAATAAAACCACAGAAGAAGAAAACAAATGTCACCTCAGAAAGAGAAAGCAGCTGTGTTGGTGCTCAGTGGTAGTTTTAAAGTATCATCACTTCAGGCCCGAAACATGAAGTGCTCCTGAAATGTCCACATAACCATGTTTGTGCTGTTGGAGCCTTTTTAATGCATTTATCTGAACGATAATATGGCTGCTGTGAGGTCACTGTACCAACAGTCCAGTAACAACAAGTAACGCCCACGAGGTTTTGGGGGTTTGGTGGCTGAAACTGAGCACAGGACACTAAAATTAGAAAGAAACCGTGAAACCCAAAAAGTTATAACACTGGTCAAAACCAGATGTTTGTAAAGAACCCTGTCGTTCCCTCGCAGGCATTTAATGTGAAACATCTGCAGGAAGTTTTTTTGGCAGCTGAGACTAAAACCAGCTTTTGTGTCCTCATCATTCTTTACCTGTGTGTTTGGTGAAGGGTGGACCCCTGGGAGTGTTACCAGGACACCTGGCAGACCACCTGCAGCGTGCTGGAGCATCACCGCGACCTGATGAAGGTGGGCGGACTCTTACTGAGCATTTCGGACTCTGTGTAGATTTACTGGATGATTCAAAGACAGCATGCGGTGCTGGACAGGAATAATGAGGCCTGAGGTAGAATCGCCAGAGATTAAATCAGAAACGAATCGACTGATCTGCAGCTCTGAGCTGAAACGAGACTCTGACAGGACAGTAAGCTGTCTAAATGATGGCAGCATCCCCCTCACTCTTCTCATTTCCATTTGAATCGGTCATTGTAGTAAGAGCAGCTGGAAAGACATCCAGCCCTTTGTTGAGTCATCTCCATGACTTTTCTTTGGTCTCACTTTAACTGATTGAGTTGCTGGATGTCCAAGGATCCATTCAAAGTTTAAAGGTGCTTATTTTAAATTCCTGTATTCAGTGTTATTTCAAACCTTCCAAAATGAAAAAGCATCATCAGAACGTGACAAAACAACTGCTCTAAACTCCTCTACACCCCATCATTGAAATGAGGCTAAACAGCAACCAACATCTGGAAACGTCTCCACATTCCCACTAGTGAAATGCTGCCCCCTGCTGGGGAAAGTGTTTGTTACATTCTGCTGAGTAATTTACAGAAAGCACCTGTAACGACTCAGAGATGAAGTTAGAGAAGCCGACGAGTTTCTAACGATGTTTGCGTCCTCAGAGAGTCACCGGCTGTATCCTGTCCAACGTCAACACGCCATCAACCACTCCTGTGATTGGTCAGCCACAGAACCAGACCACGCCCATCTACCAGAACCACAACAACATGAACCACACGCCCACGGCCAGTGAGTCAGACTTCAGGTTCTTAATGAGTGTTAATGAGCTGATGTGTGGTGTTGGGCTCTAAACGTGCTCTCTGCCTCTCAGTCAAGCTGTGGGGGAAGATCAGCGAGAGTTTGGGCAAAATCTGCTGCGTACGCCCGCACATCGAACGCTTCACCTTCGTTGGTAAGAATTTACAAATAAGAACATTACAAAATAAAAGCTGAAGTTAAGAAACTGGACTGGTATTTATAAGGGATCGAGGAGAAGATGGAGAAACAAACAGAATTTGATGTCTTGACTTTTACAAACACGACCACAACATTCACACATCATGAAAAAAACAATAAACGAGTGTTTTTATGTGGATACAGGAATATGTTCTTCTGTACTGTTCATTCCTTCTTTCTTTCTCATTACTGCCTTACATAAAGTTTGGATATTTCTCTATAAAAGCAACAAAAACACAGCTGATCTGGACCATCCGCCCTTCCCTCCTCGTGCTCCTCTGGACTTCCTCCAGACAGCTGCTATTTTTAGGCTGGTTTGTGATGCGTGCTTTTGTCTAAGTTGCTCTCACAGAGGACAAAAAGGTCCCTCAGTCGCAGGTTCTGAACCTCACCTGGGGGATTTTTTGGGAAATGGTGAACTTTTTACTAATTACTTAACAAAGCGATTTTCAGATTGAGGAAGCCTCAGAGTTTGTGCTCGGGTGTAGATAAGATCACAGCTCAGGTGTGCCGCCCTCACCTCTTCAAGCGTGCCGCGGCGCAGTCTGCTCATGTGACTGCAAACTAATAATCTCTTTTTCGATAGCGGCTTTAATCCTGCATGTTTTCTAGTGGAGGGAGAAACCAAACACTGACATGTGCAGAGCGGGGACATAGATGGAGCTGCCAGGCCGGAGGAAAAACGAGGAAGAGCTCAAATAACATTGATGGAGGAGAGGAGAGAAAGTCGCTGTGACCGAAGAGGATGTGAGGAGGATGTGAGGAGATCCGCTGTGGCAAACCCTGGAGGGAGCGCCTGAAAGAAGAAGAAGAAGTAAAGGATGAAACATGCCCCTGGTGACACTCCTGACCTGATACCTGATGAGCGTGCTGCGTGGTCAGATCTACAGACTCAGCTCTTCTCACCAGTGATGATCAGTGGAACAGAAGGTGATGCCTGATTGGTCAGAAGCAGCAGGTGTGGGAGAAGTCCAGAGGTGCAGAACGGGAGGACCTTAAAGTTTCGATCAGCTAAATTCAAATTGGGGTTTTTGTATGAGCGGCGTCACAAAACATTTGATTCCACTTCACAGCTCAGTGTGTCAGTAAGACTGTTTGAAGGCGACACTCGTATCACGAGGAGCCTGCGTGTGCCCGTGTTTTGCTTCACCGCCTGTAATCACATGTGTTTGTCTCTCTGTGTCAGATGAAAACGCCAACCTGGGGACTGCGATGAGGTACGAGGAGATCGGTGAGTGGGGTCTTCAGTGTGTGGACCTGAGCGGACTCGTGTGTCGTGTCTCTGGTTTTCCTTCCTGCTGTGTTTGTTTGTTTGTTTGTTTGGATCCAGTAAACGTGATGTTTACTGAGAGTGTGTCTCTTTCCTCCTGCCTGTTTGCCGTCTGTAGAGTTGCGCATCTTGCTCCTGTGTGGCAGTGATCTCCTGGAGTCCTTCTGCATCCCTGGCCTGTGGAAGGACAGTGATGTAAGCATACCATAGCCCCTCCCACTTACATGTAGCCCCGCCCCACTCACATGTAGCCCAGCTCCTCAGCTCTTTTCCCAAACTGTAGGCTGGATATAAAAGATGGACGTAGCTTCTGGGTGTGCGAAGTGAAGCCGGTGCCTCGAAAACTATTTGATGTTCCTTTTGGAAATAATGTCTCCATTAAAGTAACGCAGGCAGTAAACCGGAGAGCAGGTTTCACAGTTAAAGCTCTCAGAAGCTTAACTCAAGGCTTCAAAAGTGGACTTCAGGGGCCATGTCCATTTTCAATATACAGTTTATTACCAGGACTCAGCTGTAATGATCAGAAGGTCATTTTTAAGTTGTTGACAAGGGAAAATTTTCCAGCGATATTCTCTTCAAAGCAGAATAATGTCAGAATGTCAGGAGCGCTGCACGCAGAGCAGTCGATCAATAGGTGATCAATAAATGAGATTTATGCAGTGAAATTCACCACAAATGCAGCGAGGTGTTTTTAGAGGTCAGCTGGAAGTGTCCGCGCTGTCTCTTCAGCTTTCGGCTGCATTAGAAGATGTAAAGTTACTAAACAGCCTGAGCAATAATAATAAATACAGATTTCTTACTTCCTGTCTAATGTTTATTTGAAGAAACAGAAAGAAACGTTTCTATGGAAAATAAAAGGGGACACCTCGTATGTACGACCACACGGGCTGCAGTGAAACCGTAACACTTCACACATGGGGCTAGTGACTTTTATTTTGAAGTCCTTTGAATTAGACACAGAATGGTCCCATTCTGATTAGCTGCAGTTTCCCTGACAGCAGCGTTTAAAGGCACGACGGGCCTGAGCTGCACAGACGTCTGATTTATGATGCTGGCTGCGGTGAGAGTGGCGCTGCTGCTGACATCACTAAAGGCAGCTCCGGGTTTTGCAGATCTGTGCTTGACGTCACTTTCTGTGTTTTCATGGAGAAATGAGTCTCACTAAATGAAGACTCATAAACGCTGTGATCCTGTTTTAACGTCCGTTGTAAACTCGCGAGGACTGAAAAGTTGCAGCAAACTTTCCTGTGTCAACAACCGAGGTGCAGTGAACAGGAGGCGATCGACCGCTTGTGATCCAAAGAAAGCGTCAGTGGTTCACTCACCTGATGTGTGTGTCAGAGCTAGGAGGAATTTATTTGACTGCAGGTGTGTTTCCATCCACCTGTTTTTACTCACATGTTCAGTCTGAGATAAAAACGCGATGGAAACGCCAAAAATCAAATAAATCTGGAGTAATGTCACTTGATCTTCCGCCGGAGAGACCAAAACTACCAAAACGAAATCATCAGCTGTGATTGGAGCGGCGAGGAAACGGTAACCTTCCTCATGTGAACGCTTAAACTGAAAGAAATGTCTTATTTTATCAGATCATTCAGATGATTCCATCACATTAACATGTTATCCTTGGATTCTTCTAGAGCAGCTTTGCATGATTTACAGTTTAAAATAATCCTACTGTGTCTTATATTGGGCCTCAGCACAGCCCCTCAGTTCATGCTCTGTCTGAAATGTGCTTTTTAAGCTCCTCCCCCTTTGAGCCACCCTTCTTCTGGTTGGCTGCTCCCTCACAAACAGAATGTTTGAACATCTGTGTGCCTGAGGTGACCATATAAGGATAAACCCTCTCTATGACATCATACGTAGCCAACAGTGGAACAAAACTGAGAGTTTAGAGCAGCTCACAGGGATTCGATTTATATAAACTGAAGATGAACATCAGCCATCAGGACAGGACATAAAGAAGAGCAGCTTAGTCAGCTTTTCTTTTGCTCTGATGAAGCTGAAGTCGTCGTCCTGTCGTTCAGACCCATCTCAGCCTGAAGCTCGTGTTTCTGTGCTTTCAGATGGAGGTGATTGTGGGAGATTTCGGGATCGTGGTGGTTCCTCGTGACGGCGCCGACACAGAGAGGATCATTAATCACTCCTCCGTTCTGCGCAAGTTCAAGGTCAGAGCTCACCTCCAGATCACATGACCTTTGACCCAGAGAAACATCCTCCAACATCTCAGCTGCTCATTTCTGTTCTGTTACAGGACAACATCATCGTGGTGAAGGACGTAATAAGCCACCCGATGGCCATCGTCAGCTCCACCAAGAGCAGGTGGGAGCTTTCACACCGGCGTCCATGTTTCAGTTTCATGGCTTTCAGAGTTTTAACATTCAAAAACGTTTGTTAAGATAAATTCATTCTGGATCCAAACTGAGCTGAACCAGCTTTGGGTTTAGTTTCCTCGTACTCCGGCTTCCCACAGTCCACAGACATGCAGTTAGTGGGGTTAGGTTAACTGGTCAGACGTGAATGGTTGTTTGTCTCTGTGTGTTATTTTTACTTTTTAAATCTGAACAGATCAGGGCTAAAAACAGTCAGAGAGGAGAGAAAAACATGCAGCCGACAAAGAGTTAAATTCCCGGTGGGAGGATAAAATCCACGAGGTGAAATCTGCTCTGTCCTCAGGATGTGGCCCGAGGACCGACTCACATACTCTCTGAATCTAAAGTCCTCCCACTGCACACTGAAGTCTGAACACTCGCTGAATAATGTTGAAAGCGTGACCTTTACGCCGTCTGTTTCTCCGCCCACAGACTGGCGCTGCAGCATGGTGACGGCCATGTTGTGGACTACCTGAGTCAGCCCGTCATCGACTACATCCTGCAGAGTCAGCTGTACATCAACGCCTCGGGATAGAGACGACAACATCCTGCCCGCAGTAAAACAGGGAAACTGGAGGAGGAGGAGGAGGGGGAGGAGGGTCCTACCTACAACCATCATCTATTTAAAACACGACCCCTCCTCCTCCTCAATCTAAAACTTGTCTGTCTTCTGTGTCAAACATATACTCTTCTTTGAGCTGTTGCTTTCCAACAGGAGCGTTAGTGTTCCTCCTTCTGTCTGTGTCATGTGACTTTACATCAGGGGAGGGGGAGGGGGGTATTTTGGGAGGTCTTGGGGACGATGCACAGAGGTAACTCCTCAGGGCTGTGGCGGCGACGGCGGTGTTTTCTCTTTCTCGTTCTTTACTAAGGTCTGCGAATGCATGACACAGCCGGGCATGCTCAGTGTGCGCAGGATCGTGCTGGACTGGGCTTCATGCAAGAACCATTCATGAGCTCACGATGCAGGCTCGGCTTACACATCCACAGATAATTAGACCCAATCTGACATACGGTCCACTGGAAGAGACAGACGGCTGCAGCAGAGCAGGATGATCCCCATGAATTCGTTTGAGCCGTTAAAGATTTCGGCACAATTAACCCCGTCACCAAACACCTGATGTTCCACCAGGTTCCACCTTTAACTTGTTCCACATTTCAACCAAGAAGCGCCTCCAGTTGATAGAAGATGACAGAGACCTGCAGCAGTAAGATCAGAGCCTCCCTGAATCTAGACTCCTTATTTCCTCAGACCACATGGACCAGTCAAAACCTCTAGGCTGGATCAGTGCATGGGTCACTCATGTTGCAGTACCATGTAACGGCCACTAGTTGCTGACTCCAGTTCAAAAACTTCTTGGTGGAAGACCTAAATGTGTCATGATGGCGTGCAGGCATTTCAAGGTTTTTATGAAGTCTCGCCACCACCTCCGGCTTTAAGCTGCTTTTCTCCACACACACCAGGAATACTTTAAGGGCCCAGAGCACAGGTTCAGTCTGGGCACGGTCTGTGGCGTTCTTGCATGAGGCCCGTCGTTTCCTGCAGCTCTTCTGCAAAAATCTAACACTGCGACGCTGCTGTCACAGAATCCAGCTCTCAAATCTTCCACATGTAGACGCGCTGGGAACCAGAGCTCGGCACATACTGCGGGTAACCATCAGGCTGTAGCAAAGCTTAAGCTCTGCAGTGTGATGAAGATGATGGCGTCTGTAAAGATGATGTCCTCGGCGGCAGCAGTGTTTAGCATCGTTCCTCCTCGTTTGCTCCTGTTCTTAGACTGCATGCTTAGACAGTTTGGTTCTGGCATGAGTGTTTATCACTTGGTAGATTATAATCTGTTGTGAACGTGTTTGCAAAAAAAGAAGTTTTAAAAAAAAGATCAAATATCTATATGAAAAAAATAAAACATCGCTGCAGCGGGAATCATCGTCTCCCTCGTCCGGCCATTTTCTATTCACTCTGTACAGAAGGCATCCCCGGGAAATGTACGATTTCTACACGTGGTCAGGTGTGTGTGTGTGTGTGTGTGCGTGCGTGCGTGCGTGTGTGTGTGTGTGTGTGTGTGTGTGTGTGTGTGCGTGCGTGCGTGTGTGTGTGTGTGTGTGTGTGTGTGTGTGTGCGTGCGTGCGTGTGTGTGCGTGTGTGTGTGTGTGTGTGTGTTTAAAGGATTTTTGGTTGCTCTCAGTCACTTTTTTGTATCATGTAGCTGAAAATCCGTGTTTTTTTTAATTAATCTGCCTTTTCTGTTGCACTGACTTCTTCTACATGTAACCTGTGATGCACTCTGTGATGGCATTTTAGGTGTGTGTGTGTGTGTGTGTGTGTGTGTGTGATTTATGAGCACAGATGTGTGTTTACAGATCAGGACAGGTTTAATTACAGTCATCAGTAGGGATGGGTACCGGTGTCCGGTGCCATGATGGCACCGGTGCTGACATAAACGGTAGTAACCAGACCGAAAAGCAGCGCACATTTCGGTGCTTTATTTCGGTGCTTTTTTTTCCCCTGAGCCAATTCTAGCCAATCATTTTACGTTTCCGAGGATAGTAGGCGGGGCCAGGTACGTACGTTCTTTTAGAGCAGAGCTACAGATTAAAAATGCCCAAGGCGAAGCGATCAAAAGTCTGGCTGTACTTCACAGCAAAAGATGCAAACTCAGCAGCCTGCAACAAGTGCTTTAAGCTGATATTGTGATACTGTCAAAGGAGGTAACACCTCAAATCTGATGAAACACCTGGCGACGCATAGCGGCGGTTTTTTTTAAAGCCGAGAAATAAGCCGTGTTTGATAGCTTGCTGCGAGACCTCACACTGCACATCTACTGCGGGTGTGGTGCCTGTTATCGGACCCGGAGTTAGCAACATCCCCCCAATAGAGAGTCCTGGCCCCTAGCCCTGTCAGCGTAGCAGAAATGATGACGGATGATGATGGCAGCAGCAGCCGTTCTTCTCTGCGTGAGTAGCTTCATGTTGTTCGTGTGTAACGTTGAGTACGCTAACCACATTATTACATTAATGCATGTAAGGTGAACTAGCAAACACCGTCGTAGTTACATGCAGCTGTCTTCTTGTTTGATGGCAGATACTCCCTTCACCCTGGCCAAAAAGGTAGCCCAAAGAAAAAGTGGAAAACAGTTAAACATGAGAGGTTTTTGGACAAAGTTTGTGTTTTTTCCATTGTTTAAGCACTGCTTCCAGCCAAGAGTGATGCCATATATGCCCTATAGCTGCAGAAAAGGCTAACATTGTTATCTTTTTACAAAAAAAAGCTGAACATGAGAGGTTTTTGGACCAATTTTGTGTTCTCCATTCTTTAAGCACCGGTTTGAGCACCGTTTAAGCACCGGCACCGTTTCAAAAGTACCGGTTTGGCACCGGTATCGGATAAAACCTAAACGATACCCATCCCTAGTCATCAGTGTCACTCTCCAAAGAGGATGTAAAGGAAACATTTGACCGTTTTCAGCTGTTTGTTTGTCGCTGTGTTCGTGTCCACATCACTGCTCTGCTTCTGAACTGATTTAAAGCTGTGGTTATATTCACACCTCGCTGCTGCCAAAATAAAATATTTCTTTGACTAAATCATCTCAGCTTCTCTGACTCCGATGGGCTCACTTCATCCTGCTCGTCTTCGGCGTTCGGTCTGTTGCGTCGGATGGTTGACCCACACACAGAAATACCAGTTACATAAATCTAAGAACTGATGAATAATGAAGTGAAACATGTTTTAAATGTGAGAACTTTTATCTTTTATTTTCATATAAATATTCTTGGTGGTCAGACTCAAAGAACAGAAAACACTGAATTCATGAAGGTTTAAAAACGATGGTGTATGTACAGTTATAAATACTCTAACATATATTCACATACAGAATGCAAACACAGAATATATTTTTATAAAAACAGCAGATACTCCCTGCTGAGCATAGAAGGAAACAACAGTGCATTAATCTTTCCCTAATTTATCCCTGGAAAAAAAACAATCTGCTCCAAAAGATCCTTTTACTTTTACATTTAATAGAGAAAAATCTTAGTTTACAAATGTATGCCTACGTGATGAGTTTAAGGTGTCGTACAGTTTAGATTTAGGGCCAAATAATGAAAACACTGGAGGTGATTTCTCTTTAAATTTTAAAAAGCAAGATTCCAAGTCAGAGGTTCAGAAATTAGTTAGCACGTTAGATATGGATTCTAAATAATTCAATATTTTTATGTATTACAGACAAAAAGAAGGTTGTCAGTAGTTGAAAAGTGCAAAAACACAAAGTGAAGTCCACTGGCAGTAAGTCAGGTGACGCGCCTCAGGCCTCCTCGATGGGTGGGCTGTTGTAGCAGCCTTTGGGGATGAATGCCAGGATCTCCCTGAGGTTAGCGATGTCTGCCAGGATGGTGTCGATGTCCCGGTTGATCGAGTTGAGCTGGCGCATGTGTGCGGCTTCCTGCTCCTCCATGTTCTTGAGCCGGGGGCTCAAACTGCCCTCCACAACTTTCTTAGCACCGGCCAACGAGTCCTCCAGCTGCTTCACCTTCTTTAAATCCACAGCACTGGACTGGTCTGAGAAAACAGAGTAGACACGGTGAGGAAGCAGCTCGTGCTGTCTCAGAAGGGCACTCAGGCCTTTCTGGAGATTGTGAAGCTGACCAAATTAAAAAGCAACTTGTTGCAAATTCATAAATAAAACAGGACTTCAGCCACGGTTAAAATCCCAAAGTGTGAGTCAGATAAAAAGTGTACGTACTGGTTTTAGCCAGCAGACCCTGGACCTCTCGCAGAGTTTTCTGCACTTCCTCGCTGACCAGCCGGGCGTTGTTGTAAGCTCCACCCGCTCCCAAAGACGCCTGCAGGGGAAACATTACATATTTAAACCCGTGTCCATCGTTTTATACGAGTCTGTCTCTGCGTCTGTGACGGGTTACTTCAGTGTGGTCATTTACCTCCTGGGCGTCAGCTTGCAGGTTTTCAGCTTTCTCCAGCTCGGAGGCCAGATCTCCAACTACGCCTCCCGCCATTGTTTTCAGGTTAGTCGCCTCTCTGTTCAGTTTGGTAGCTTCTTTCAGTATATCGTCATGAGACGGCAAAGATGCAAATTCTCTCTGAAGAGTAAAGACAAAATAGCAGTTTAACGACAGAGTCGAGGTGCGACACGACAGCATGAAAAGTCACAGTTCACCTTAAAAAATAACCAATTAAACACATTTGTTTAAAAAAGTTTCACAGAGAGAAAATTCTACAGCTGGTTTCTTCAACAAACGTAAACTTGTCCCTGACGGCTCGCCTGTTTTATCATTTCTAACATAAAGAATGCGTCGTAAAGCAACGCCACAGTATTCATGCTACCTCCAGACCAGTGACCATGTCCCCCAGCTTGTTGATGTTTTCCAGAGCGTTATCGTAACTGTCCTGAACATCTCCCAGGATGGACAGCGTTGCATTATTATTGCCAGCTGCCTGCTGGATGGTGGTCTTGATGTCAGGGAGACGCTTGATGGCAGCGTCTGCCTTTGTTTTGCTGCCTGCGATCTGCTGGTCGAAGCCTGAGAAGAAAGAAGAGTGGCATCAGTCTGCTGCTAGATTTATGGTGGCGAGTGGCGCCCCATCGGTCGGTGAGCCTACCTTTCAGGGTTTTCAGGGCATCTTCTAGCTCATCACTTTTGCTGTTGATGAGTTTGATGGCTCCTTCAGCGTCAGCTTTGGCAACATTGACTCTGTCCACGAGGCCGTTGTACTCCTGCAGAGAGGGATGGAGAACAGAGGTGTTGATTGTTAAAACATCCAACGTTAGAGCAGAAATAAACATGTTTATTTATTACGATTTTGGTCATTTAGCCAATTCCCCCCTTTAACTGGACAACTACTGCTCATCAGAGGTGAATCTGTGACACTTTAGTACCTGCTGGGCAGCTTTGCCATTGGCCAGCAGGTCCTCCGCGACAGCCTTGTCTCTCAGTATGCCATCCTGCAGCACATCGATGCCTGCGAGGTTCTCATCCATTGCCTCTGTCACTCCATCCACCCTGGAACGCATCACATCAATCGCCCCCTGTGCATCATGGGAGAACAAAGGAGGTTAGAGACACTGAACAAGTAGATGATAATAAAAAGAAGAATGTGTCCTCTCTCCAGCCATTACCTGCAGAGATGGGGGGAGGTTTTGCTCCATGTTGGCGATGTCTTTCAACATGCCGTCCGCCATTTTGCTCTCCTCTATGGCATCGCTGCTTAGACGTTTCGCTTGCTTCTCAAAACCCTTCACCTGAGCTGAAGTCTGTTCATACCTGGACACATGCAGGTTGCTCTAGTTTAGTCTTTAGGCACCGGGTTTAGATTCTGCTGTCATTAACAAATCTGAAGCTTTTACATGCAAAGTGCACGTAAATCAACAAAGTGGTTGATTCAGAGTCTAAAAGAGTCTTTGTCTCTGAAGCTCAGAGGAGATACTTACATGGTTTTCAGGTCTCCAATCAGCTCTTTCACTTTGTTCTCTCTGTTCATGAGGTTTCTGACCAGAGTCAGACTCTGCTGCGAGTCACTCAGAGCCTTGTTAGCGTTTTTTTCCACAGTGTCTGCGATCGTCTGATGACTGGAAGGCAAAGGCGTCGGCGTTAGAGACGGCGGGTAACGTGGACTGGTCTGCATGGTAGCCAAAAAACATCTTACCGATTTGTGAAATCAACACTTACTCGTTAGCCAGGTTGGTAGCCGTCGTCACCAGCGAAGACAGGTCGTTTGAACCCAGCGGTGAGTCGCTTTGAGGGACATCCTGAAAAATAAACAGCAGTTAGACAAGAAAACATCGTTGCCATTCTGTCAGCTTCTGTTTTCACATAATTTCTTGTCTTCTCTAAACTTTTGCCTGTTGCCTCTAAATACACACACGCACACCCAAATACGACACAACCCCTCTAAAATAAAAATAATGATTCTGTCAAACACGACATGATGTGTTCATCTCTGTCAGCGTGGAGCCTTACAGCGGAGTTGAGGTCAGATTTGGCCTTCTCCAGCTGGACTTTCATCTCCCCGATCAGCTTCTGGACCTCCCCCATCTTCATCTTGTACGTCTGTTGCTGCAGTTTGATGTCAGCGGCTGCGTCCTTGATGTTTAGGAGATCCTGCTCCTCGTCCAGCTGCCGCTTGCTGATGGACGACAGGTGGTCCTGCAGTTTCTTCTCCACTTCTGTTAGAGACAAACAATAAGAAATCAACTTTATTTTAACCAGTTAAACTTTCTCCAGTACATCTGCTATGGAGACCTGAGTGAAACCATTCGGCTGCAGGTCTTTGAATGTCTACTAAGTTCTTCTAAAAACTGCAAGTATATTTAGTCAAGTAATCGAGTAAAACTTCCTTATTAAAGCTTCTACAATGTGGATTTTTTTCATTTTTACCAACTGTAACTGTAACAAACAGCAGCTGACTGGTCACTTATAAACATAGAAATTAGTACATTTTCCCGTTATACTCATATACTTTACTTTTAACATACAAGACGTGCTAGAAATATGAAGTCACAACATGTTCAACAGTCACAGGTTTAGTTTAGTGTTTGGCAAATTGGTACTGGGTCCTAAAATCCTTCAGGTGATGGCATAGGTAAGGTGCTGTCTTACTTGTGAGTTGCTTGGCGTCTTCCATCATGTCGTCCACCTGCTCCATAGCATCTGTCAGAGCGGCCTCTATCTCAGCATTATTAGCTGGTTTCAATCCTCCGTCCATGTCAGAGAACAAAGACTCCAGGTCCCTCAGTTTGGCAGCATAAGCAGCCATCTGACACAAAAGAAATACGTTTAGATGCCACAATGTCTTTATAAACAGATGAAACTTCAGAGTTTCTATAGGGCGATATTGTGATAATATTGTTTTATTATGATGATCATGAACTGAAAATTTTATATCTCAAAGCCTCAGGTGACATGATATAGACAATTAGTTTAGGTTAAACACTGAAAGAAATCCACACAGCAGGGGGCGCTTTATAAAATAAACTTAATACTTGACCACTTTCTGTGTATGACAGCAAACCCTGTTACAGGTACCACACCTTTGCTTTGATGGGGGTGAAACAGGCGGGGCAGCTGGATCGTTGGCACCTCAGACCCTCGAAGCCCGGTCTGCACCGACACTGCCCGGAAGCATCGCACTGATCGGACTCCGAGCGCTGGACGTCACAGTTACACGCTGACGGGAAAACAGAGGAAAAAAATGTTACTGCTGGATCACATCTGGGAAAACCGTGACAGCACAAAATGTGTTCTGTGAACACTGTAAGAGAAGGACGGCTGTAATTAAAAGGTGCACCAGCAGGGGGCAGCATTCTACCTGTGGGAGTGTTGAGAAGTTTCCAGATGTGGGCCAATGTTTTGTGCTTTAAAGGTCTTTGAAACTTTAATATAAACTGGCTTTGCTCAAATTAATGATCCTGATGTTTTTAAAGTTGGTTCAAATTTAAATTCTGCTCAATTTTCACTTCACTGTTTTCTGTAACTGATGCTTATTCTGCATATTCACTAAGTAAATAAGCAATACAGCACCAAAAAAACCTGAAATTGAGCTTAGCGTTGATCAGCTGATACACTTTACCACACCCACCTCCAGGTAACCCCAGCCATGTTTAAGCTGTTTTAGCTGCATACAGTTGCTGGGCAGCTGCATGCTGCTTTGCAACCCAACACCACCATCAAAAACCACAATTCTGATGATTTTCTTTGCCGTGAACTTAAAAGATTATTAAACAGCTTCTCTCTGAGCAAGTCATGAAACTGAAACATGTCAGTTAGTTCTGTTTGTAAAAAAAAACAAACTGTTTTTACTGCTTTCTAACATCTAAGATTCAATTTTACAGTAAAGAATACAAACATTTCAATTTCACTGCAGATAAAACCCAGACGTCTACATCAGAAACTCCTCTGACTGTGCGTCGTTCTTACGTTTGCAGGCGTCGGTGGGCTGCCTGTGGTAGAAACCTCTCACACAGTCCTCACAGTGCCGTCCCTTCGTGTTGTTCACGCACTTCAGGCATTCGCCGTTGTTACGGTTGCAGCTTCCCGGCACTCTGATGTCGATGTGACCATTACAGCGGCAGGGTATGCAGGGACGCTGCACACCTCCGGTACCCAGGGGGTCGCCATAATAACCCTCCTGACAAACGTCACAGCGAGGACCTGAGGACAGAGACACACAGGTTAGAATATTCTAGAATGATTCAAATTCAACTAAAGACTTTTTAAGAGCTGAAATAAAACATCATGTTGTTGAAGTTATATGTTGTTTCACAGCCAAAGTGATCAAGGATTTGAAAAAAGAAAATTTTACTTTCAGAGACACAAAACAATCCCAAAGAGATGCAACATGTGCACAAAAAAACGTGTGTGTGTGTGTGTGTGTGTGTGTGTGTGTGTGTGTTTCGTCTCACCGGAGGTTCCTGATGGGCACCTCTCACAGCGAGGCTCCAAAGAACCAGGAGCCAGTGAGCAGGACACGCCGTCCGCGCAGGGACACCTCACGCAGGTCTCCGGCCGCCTCGGGTCTCTGTAGAAGCCCTGGGAGCAGCTCCGATCTGCGGGCGTCTCATCGGCAGAGTAACAGTCTCCAGTTTGCGGGTCGCAGCTGCCTCCTCTGCAGCTGCAGGGCTCACAGGGGCTGAAGGCTCCGTCTGCGGGGTCTCTGCGTTTGAAACCGGGCGCACACCGCTGACAGAACTCGCCCTCGTGACCTGGCGGGCAGCTGCAGGTGTGCACCCAGCGGGCTGGGACGCCGTTTCCACGCTGTGCAGTCACCAGCTGCACATTATCGAGGTAGCCACGTCCTGAAAAAAGAAACAAAAAAATCATGAAACTGTGTGCGAGAGCTGCTCATCCTTCACTCTTTGTTGTTCTTTTAGCACCTCCTCTTAGAAAACCCTTTTATGCTCTTGGATTTTATCTCTTTGTACAGCATCTTCTCTGTGGAAGAGAAGAAAAAGGGCTCACCGGTGTCTCCAAACGTGGCTCGGATCTTGATGGCTGTGAGGTTCTGCAGGAGCGTCTGGAACTGCAGGGCGGAGAGCTGAGGCCTCCACTTGCTGCCGGGCCGCTCGTCCAGCCTGTTCAGAAGAAGACAGAAGAAGTTCGAACAATGTTTCACGAAGACGACGTTTTCTCCCTTTGCTGTCCTTCATCATCGAACCTCAGAGAGACCTCTGAGAAAACAGGAATCACTTTGATGAATCGATTTTGTGTTTCTTCTTATTGCTTTGCTAATATTTGGACTGCAAGTGGCTTTATGACTAAATCAATCCAAATGTGTAACCAGATGTGCAAACAAGAATGTTTCAAATATGGTATCACGACGACATTAAATTTCATCAAATGTATCAATCAGAGTCGGTCACAATCTAAAAAATTCAGATCTGAAAGTCCATCATAGTTTCATCCACATGTGCATGAGGAGAGAGGCGTGAAGAACATCTGCAGTTTAGACTCCACGTGCTCGGACGCCAGAAGCTTGCAGGACAATAATCAGACCCTATACCCGAGACAGTTTAATGGAGCAGTGTTGTTCCACCCACTTTCTCCACATCGCTCATGCAGTAAATCCCACGTAAACACAGCCAGGTACTAACGGAGTACCTGAGATTCTTGCTGTGTCTCTACTTGTTGTGATTAACAGCCTCACCTCAGGAATGTTCACGCCTCAGAGAAGCCTGGCTGTCTGAACCTTTGATAACTGGGCTGGAAAGGTTTTCACATTCCTGCTGAACAAATGATGTCACACAGAGATGACAGTCACAGTGTAAGTGGGAGCTATTCTCCCTCATCAAAACACGACACCTGATATTTCAGGCCAGTGTTCTCAAACTGCAGGGCACAGAGCTGCTGCAGGCAGCTGGGCAGGGCGCTATGCATTAAAGTTCACAGACTTTCACTAACATTCATTTATAAAGCAGAAACTGTCAGGAGAAAGCAGCAGTGACAGTCCCACTAATGCCCACCAGAGCTCCAGCAGTGAGTCCCCACAAACTCCCGTGGGAGTTAAGACCTAAATCTTAAAGTTCGCATTATTGGGGGCGTGGCCTCTTTGACTGACAGGTGAATGGTGACACAGGTGGCTGCTAGCTGCTAGCTGGACCTCTGAGCCTTTTTACTCCAATTATCTGACCAATAATAACACCCAACCAATCAAATCTGTTCTCCACGTCATGTTTAGAGCTTCAGACAAAACTTCACACCGTGGATTTTCTGACCTGAAGCTGTAGGTGATCTTCTGACCACAGGGGACGACAGATCGCAGGTCACCCAGAGAGGCAGCGACTCTTAAACCGCCACCTTCCAGGATCACGTCGTTGACAGACGGGTATCGGACGCCGCGGTCCAAACGCAGCGAGAAGGAGAGGTTCTGGCCGTAACTCAGCAGCTGGTTCCCGAGGTAATGGTCTGTGAGAAAGGAGAACATCAGTCATGACAGGAATAAAAAAAAAAAGACAAAGAGGAGTGGGTGGGGCTAAGCTGTTAGAAGAGGTGGGGCTTGACTCACCTGGGGCGTATAAGTAAACCGGGAGGCTGTTTTTGGAGATCACCTCCACGTCCTGGTGTTTCGGTGACCAGCGGAAGTGCGTATCGGCTGGAGTCTTACCTTGCATCGTCCCCACCTTCCAGTCCTCCACACCTGAAACACACCAGAGTCTGTCACCTCACCTATTGTGCGCTTTTACTTTGAAATGTAGGAAATGTCAGGGTTCTTTTATTATGAAGGTAATGAAGGAGAAAGGTTTACCGGTGGTGAAGGTGGAGGTGATTTTGTGGACCGAGTAACCGGATTGTGCTGAACAGCGGCTGCTGTGGCCGTAACAGAAACACGGCAGAGTCAGACTCTCAGATTCCTGCCTGGGCTGACGGCTGAAAACGCAAGAAACAACAGGAAGTGAGCCATGTACTATCAAAATAAGACAGGAGACTATCTCTGTGAACTCAAATCAAAAAAATAATGCAAAGAAGGCTGTGGAAGAAGTGGGCTGTTTAAAACTGCTCAAATGTGTTTGTATTAAACTGAAGCACCTAAAGTACTTAAAGCTACACTGAAAAACCTGTAATAGAAAGATGGAAGCCAACACTGAAATCAATAGAAAAGAGCTGTGGGCTGAAGTTAAGGACTGAAAACTGTTGAAGTGACAGCAGAAAAACAAAAAGTAAAGTGACTGAAGACAGAATTCAATTTAAACATTTTTTAACTACAGTTACAAAACGATTCATCAAATAAAAGACACTAAATTTAAGCAATGACATGCATGAAAGTGCACTGAAGGTGAAGGTGTTGAGAACTGAAGCATATGAGGTAACATTTGTCTCTCACCTTTGGGGGCAGCCGTCAGGTCCGATTGGTCCGTTGGGGCAGCGGTCACATTTGTCTCCTGTGACGCCTTCTTTACAGCTGCAGCGCCCCGTGCTGTCACATGACTTACTGACAGAACCTGAGGAAAAACAAGCCCGGTCAGAACAACACAAGTAAACGATGACATCGGTTTGTCTGTTTTAGAGTCAGACGTGCCCATGAGTCAGCCCCAAGTGGCCATTAAAGGAACTGCAGCTTCATTTTTCCACAGTAATGAGTTAACACATCGAAACACAACGTTCAGCCTATCATGTGCTTGGAAACCTGAGAAGTGGAATGTAAATGTGCCGTCTCTAAAGACGTGCCAGGAGCACAAAAAGGTTCAGACATTTTTGATAAGGCATGTTTGAGGTGTATTTTTCATTTTCAATAAAAACATAATGAACTTACAGGATATACGGAGGATTGTATTGATCTGACCTGGTACCAGCGTTGGTACTGATACTATGGATATTTGGATTGATCCTCCCACCTCTGCTCTCTGGTTTGTACGTCTAACATTTCATTTTCCACACATAAAGGGTTTTGTGAGACTTGCACTCACCTGTGGGGTTGCAGCGGCAGGGCGAGCAGCTCTGTCCCGCCCCCTGCAGATAGAAGCCATCCTTGCAGCGCTCGCAGTGGCGGCCTTCCGTGTTTCCCTGACAGTCGACGCAGTGCAGACCCAACGCGTCGTGCAGGCAGTACTGAGATCTCCCATTGCACTCACAACGCATTATCGCTGCATGAGAACGGAAGAGGTCAAATTTCAAGTTTATTTAGATTTTTTTCAATTATTTTTTGTACAACAATAGACGAAACTGTTTGTAGAGACACGTTCATGTATTTTTGTGGCTTCACAGGTGTTGGACTGGTGCTTTTCTAGTCTGACCACAGGAAGTGCTTGCATTATTGTAAGGACTGTGGGAGGAAGCTGGCTGTTTACATTTCAGTTTTGCACTTTCTTCTGTTCTCCACTTTCACTTCAGCTTGCATGTGAATTTCTTGTTTTGTTCGTATTGTGATGGTGAAAGAAAAGAAGGCACATCCACATGAAATGATAAAGGAAGCTTCCCGAGCTTTAATCTAACAAACAGGAGCATTAGAGATGTTGACAGAGCGTGAAGTGCTTCATATGTTTTGTGGTTTGTTCTGAAATCCCAGCAAGAGCCTGCACACAGATCATCACAATCCGGCCAGCCCCGCCCAAAACAGCCAGCACCTCAGCCCCCTCTGTCTGCAGCGAGCTCACCGGGATCATGGCTCAGAAAAGCAGCCCTGAAAAGACTTCCACCCGCTCCTTTAAAGCTTTGTTTTAAACTGAGGGAGAGTTTCAACAGGCTGCTGCTTGTTCTTGCTGTTAGCAGAGAGGGAAGATCTCATCTGCAGTGAATGCAGCAACAGCAGTTGGTGGTAAACCAGAGTAATGATGAAAAAAGTGAATCACAAGGCAGCCTGCAGCCTGCAGGGACAGCCTGATACAGAGAAACATTTCATGATTTTATTATTGGACCCTTCGGGGTCACCAGAAAGGGGACGACCACTAAACTGTTCTCACTCAGGAGGATATGATGTCACTGCAGCTAACCAACCACAGCAGATCTTTTTCTGTGACCTCACATGTGTTGTGGGTCTGTTTGGTGTTTGTGTTAAACTGTTACCTTCACTGTAGGGCAGAGAGTCAAATGACCACAGCGACCAGTGCCACTGAAGCATTATTGCATCAATATTCGCACAATACACGTGCAAGTAGACGAGGAGGCAAACGTTCGCCCCTGACTGACATCAGGACGATCGGGAGTCCGACCGACAGCTGGGATCAAGTTACAGAAACCAGTTTTACCAAGTTACCGTGAAGGCCAGAGATTTCACTCAAACTTCAACTCAGGCTTGCTTCTTTTTGTTGTGCCGTCAGGAGAATCTGAGCTGAAACATGGAAAAACTAACTGTGGCACCAGCTGTTTACCTGAGGTGAGGTAAACACAACCCTGAGCCCAAACTTCTCCTGAGCCTGGCACATGCATCACATTAACACTGCTGGACATAATCAGCATGAAGTTTGGAGGCAGAGGAAATATTTCATGTCCCTGTGTTACTGTCCTGAGCTCAGCCAGGGGGCAGAGGGCTCAGGCAGGGGGCAGAGGGCTCAGGCAGGGGGCAGAGGGCTGCCCCCTGCCTGGTTCTGTTGGACGTCTCCTCCTGTTGAAAGGGAGTTCTTCCTTCCCACTGTCACCAAGTGCTGCTCATGGGGCGTGTCTGATTTGGGGGGTTTTCTTGAACACGTCCTGTCAGGAACATTTTAACCTCACTGTGATGTTTTTTCTCCTCGTATGAATCTGAATACCTCGACAGTGACTGTAATCAATTTCTTCTTTAATGTAAGCGCTGAGAGGGAGGCTGAGGTGTGTTTGTCTGACCGTCAGATTTCCCCTCCAACACTCAGCCTGTGATTCAGCAGACGTGAACAGCTCGTTCTCTACAGTTCAGAGTACATCACTGACTCACTCTTTTATAACAGTTATTGTTCACCTGATTGCCTCCGGCAGCGGTGAGCTTAGGTGTTGTGTCTCTCATCGGACAGTTTCCAACTTGTGCGCCTCTAAATATTCAGCCTGAAGAAACATTTTCTCTCCAAAGGGAACGTGTTCACTGTTTCATAACTCCGCTTTTCTTTTCCCCGGAGGAATGAAAAACAACAAAGACACGCCTGGAGATGGTTCTTCTTACATCACAGCGTAAACTCAGAATCTGGTAACAGCTTTAATCTGAGGTTAACACTTTAACAAACAAAAGACTAAAACACCGTCTGTGCTGTGAGCACTGACTCATGTCATGAGTCAGCTGATAAAACACTGCACATGTCAGACGTCTGCACTTGGTGATGCTTTTTTAAGCTTTGAACCAGAAAGTGCACTGCCTCTCACCTTTAAATTGTTTTTTGGGAATAATTTAAATAAATTTTTGCTCCTGCAGGTGATGCCGTGGTTTTCATCACCTTCATGATTTGGCAGTCACTCACAGTCTGTCCTGTATACACAGCACTGAAGACACTCAGCAGCAGCTGAGATTTATAACACCATCAAATAATAACTGCTTATTAATAAATCAGAAAATAAAGAGCTGCATGTATCTTAATGAACAATGCAGGTTTTACATTTCTCTCATTTTGGGTAAATATTTGACTTTCTGGTATTCTGCAAATATTCTGAATCCATTAACATATTTACAACATTACGCTGCTTCGATTCATCTCATTTCTGCTCCTGTAGTAACCACAGCCAACTCTTATTAGCATAAAAACTCACATTAGACTTTAAAAATAACATTAGCGTAAAACAATCGCTGGGCGTGACCTGACCAGTTCTGATCGGATTCAGCAGCTCCACGCCACAAAATGCAGAATTTTTACAACAAAGCCTGTAAAACTGAGATATTCTCACTTTTCCTTAACCCAGCTAGCTTGATATCCAAACCAAAGCAAACAGTGAGTAACAACAAACTTAAACAGTTTAAATCCCTTGTTATGACACTGATGCATCTTTGCATCCATGTAGCTATTAGCCATGCAGCTCTTCTGCACTCGCTGCTGAGTCTGTCTGTCTGTCTGTCTGTCTGTCTGTCTGTCTATCTATCTATCTATCTATCTATCTATCTATCTATCTATCTATCTATCTATCTATCTATCTATCTATCTATCTATCTATCTATCTATCTATCTATCTATCTATCTATCTATCTATCTATCTATCTATCTATCTATCTATCTATCTATCTATCTATCTATCTATCTATCTATCGGGGCGATCGTGGCTCAAGAGTTGGGTGTTCGTCTTGTAATCGGAAGGTTGCCGGTTCAAGCCCCGGCTCGGACAGTCTCGGTCATTGTGTCCTTGGGCAAGACACTTCACCTGCCGCCTACTGGTGTTGGCCAGAGGGGCCGATGGCGCGATATGGCAGCCTCGCTTCTGTCAGTCTGCCCCAGGGCAGCTGTGGCTACAACTGTAGCTTTCCTCCACCAGTGTATGAATGTGAGAGTGAATGAATAGTGGTATTGTAAAGCGCTTTGAGGGGTCCCGAAAAGCACTATATAAATGCAATCCATTATTATTATTATCTATCTGTCTATCTATCTAAGGTCTCAGCTCAGTGTATGAGGCTGGATTCGTTTCTTCAGCACATCAGTAAAAGTTCAGCAGATAATAATTTCTCTCCCTGAGGGGCAGGCGGTTCTCCTCTGACAGCTCAGGTTCGTGAGCCTCACCCATGGGTGTCTCCCGTTTTCCACCAGCTACTCTTTGTTATCTTTTAAGACAAATTTGAAAAATCTAATGAAAACATATAGAAAGCCTTCCTGTTCTGACTCGTCTGTGTGAATGGGTTTTGTTAAGCTGCATGTTGTTGTTCTTTTACTTTCTTTAAATCAGTTTTATTTTGTCCTGAAGTCACAGTTTTATAGTCACAGGTTTCTTGTAATTTAAGGATCAGTCTTTGTGTCTATTTAAACTTCTTTAGTGAGATTTCTTAATTCAGCTGTTTGTGTCTTATTGTTATTAATTTACTAAAACTGATTAAAAAATCGTACTTCTGGACTCTGCTGTGTTTCCTCTGACTCATCACTGAAGCTTTATCTTATCTGCAGTTGTCCCAGCTGCTTCATGTCTGCACTGGCAGACTTTCAGAGACGAGTGACATGAATATGAATAACTCACAGTCTTATCTCATGTTATCTTCACACAGTTCATTATCACAGCTGCCGGCCCTCTGTGATTTTGTTTGATTCCTTCGTTTGTGTGCTGAACACATTTTTCAATAATTAACTAAATCAACAGACTGAGCCTTTAAAACAAACATGTTAAATCCACAGCAATAAATACTGTATTACCTCTTCTATCAATAGTTAATGGTTATTGTTATTATATAATGAGGAACATATATTAACTTATGGAGGATCAATACGTCATTTTTTAACTTTCCATCTTACCAACCTATATTTGTTGTCTTGATTTCATAACGTTGTAGTTTATGTATATATATTTTTGTCCTGGCTGAGCTCTGCCTCTCCTAAACGTTACCACAGTTATTAGCAGGCTGAGCTCAGGTATGTTGGTTAGAGTTTACAGAAGAGACCTAAAGGATGTTAATGTCTTTCAGCATCTTGCTGATAGCAGTAAAAGAAGAAGTCGAGCCACTTACAGTAGTATCTGTAGGTCGCCTGGACGGCGCAGACAGCAAACAGAAGCCCGCAGAGTGAAATCCATCCGTTCCTCATGTTGTGTGAATCCTGAAATCAGATCCGAAAGCTGCAGCTGATGGAAAAACTCCTGCACAGCTCCTCAGAGTGATTCCTTTTAACTCCTCTCCTGCTGCAGGTCCGTACACGCTGCACGTACAGGCCACACTTATTCACGTGTGATTCACAAAACACACACCGTCAGTCAGAGGATATGACGGCTGCAGCGTGTGTGTGTGTGTGTGTGTGTGTGTGTGTGTGTGTGTGTGTGTGTGTGTGTGTGTGTGTGTGTGTGTGTGTGTGTGTGTGTGTGTGTGTGTGTGTGTGTGTGTGTGTGTGTGTGTGTGTGTTGTAACAGTGTGAGCCGTTGTCCTGGAGCTTCACATTTACATTTTTACAACACAAAGACGTCTCACAGGACGGAGAATGAAAAATCAGATTTCTGTGAATGAAGTGATTCTGCGCTCTGTTCCAGATGTGGAAAACATGACAGATGTTTCCTGAACATGAAGTCTGCATGCAGCTGCTGAGAGTTCAGATTAAACCAGGCACCATAAAAATAAAAATTTTATACTTCAAATGTCATCACAAGGGCAGGCGGGCGTGGCCTAATGAACCTGCAGGACGCTGGGACTGAATCAACTGCTAAAAGTAACAAATGAAGAAACAAAAACATTAAGTTACAATATTTTTAATTTTATTATTTTTATTAACAAACAAAGAACTCTGACTCAGCATGCGGACGCTGCAACAGTGCAGAAGCTGACCATTTACAGCAACAGTCATGTCAGAGGGTTTTACAATCTAATGTGCGGACCTCATAGAAAACACAAAGCCCTGCGACCGACCTGTCCAGGTGTGCCCCGCCTCAGCCTACTGCAGCTGGGATGGACCCTGACTGGCATAAGAAGAAGAAAATAGACAGCTGGTGTCCCCCACGGCTCAGTTTTAGGCCCAGTTTATCTTTAGTCTCTTATCAGTTTTTATTGATTTTACCAGTCAGCAATATTCCTATTATCATTACATTTAACACTGCATTATTACATAGATCCTATTGTTACTATTATTAGTAGTAGTAGTAACCTTTTTTAAAACTTTTATTATTAAGGTTTCATATTTTGGTTGATTCTTTTCTGGACTTTCTTTCATTAAAGGATCATTTATGAATTTTGACCTTTAGTTTCTGAACTTAAAATAAATCGTTCCATTGTGGTTGGATTAATGCCCGTTTTACCAGCTTACAGAAATCACTTCCTGTATGCACTACTAATGCACTCTGGTAAGTATGTTCATAATACCCATAGGATTTATTTTAAAATAACTGTACTTACATATAGAACACTGAGTGTCCTGAGCTCTGATTGGTAGTTACTCAGTCACTCACCTGTAAGTTGAGAAAACTTTTAACAGCAGTTATTTTGACTGTAGCTGCTTGAACTCATCAAATGTCACTGACTTTATGCGGTCTCTGGTCTCCACATCACTGTGAGTGTGGACACAGTGTAACTGTGCATTATTACACTCACACAGTGTCTCTTATCTATCTCGTTGTGCAGTTACTCTGTGAAAAGCATTTTATAAATACATTTTTCTTACTTTACCTCCTTGAGAAAACCTGTTTAAGCACGAGGAAAACATTCAAACCACTGAGCTCTTGTGCTGCCAGTTATTAAAAATCACAACCTAAATGCGAGCCTGGCCTCACAAAAACGTGACATGTTGGTTTTTAAATCAAGACTGTAAAATTGTGAGATTCCAAACCTTTTATGGACTTTTTCTCTGACCTCCAACCAAAGCAGTAATAAAGCATTTGCTTAATTTGGGTTTATCTTAACCCTAACACAACCCTTTTCTAAATCACCTGGGTGCTGGGTGAAGGTGGGTTGCTGAGTGGCTTGCAGATTAACAGCAACAATGGGCAGAAAAAAGCAGCTCAAACTGTTCATATACTGTTCATACAGTTCATATAGAGCTCAAGCTGTATATGAACTGTACCAATGTGAGGTTCCTATATCTCAACAGAGCGTGAGATAAAATTATAAAATGGTCAAAAGTCATGTCTCTCTACTTAATGTAATAAATATATGTTATAAATAAAGTTTGTAACATCTCTTTATTACTAAAATATGTTTTTACCTCAGCTAGTTAAATCATTGTGATCAGTTAGTTAAAGGACTAGTTGGGATTATATAAGGAATTTGAATATTTTTAATAAAACTTAACAAAGCTTACGTTAAAGTTTAGCATAACTTAAATGTGATAATTCATCTTAAACCATGTGGAAAGCTTACATAAAGCACATAAAAATATGTATAAAATTAAATCAATATGATATATATAAGATATCACATTAAAGAAAATCTTAGTACTAATATTAAATAAGTATGTTTAAAACAGTAAATATTAAAATATGAGGTCATCTATCAAAGTTGTGGAATATAATCAAGATTTTTATATGAGGAAAAATGATTTTTGTTCTTTCCTTTTAATTAAACTGTTTACTGTAGTTATTATCACTGTGGTGCGTTCAGGGAGATATAAAAGGTTGAGGATGTGCTCGGGGTTAGGGTTTTATTCAAGGTGCAAAAACATCCAAAGACAGCCACAGACGTTTATTTTCAGTCCCCACAGATGAAAGCACATTTCACCTCCTGCTGAGTTTGGAGCTAAACACAGTGTTTTGTGTTGTGGAGCCCTGATTCTCGCCTGCAGGCACATTTTCTCCTCCTCCTCCTGCTCAGGTAGTTTCCATGTGTAAGATGTGTCCTGAGGCTGCAGGTGAGCCAGCAGACACACCCTGAGCCTCAGACACACACTTACTCACACACACACACACCCTGCCTGCTTACACACAGAGTCACACCCAGTCTGTCCGTGTTGCCGTGCCAACACACCTTAACGCACACAGACACACACACACATTTAGTTTATTGAGTCATAATAAAGCTTCAGTGCAGATTTTATCGCCAAGTTTGTGAAGAAATTGCAAAACTTTCTGGACCGAGTTTGATTTCAGCGCTCGTTAAAAAATCAAGACAAGAATCTGAACTTAGTTAAAGAATCTCCTGGTTTAAAGAAAATACTCTGACCTTTTACCGATTTTTAACAAACTGAATCTCACTAAAAATAAAATATTATTATTATAAACTGTTAAGTCTCTTGTGTTGGAACAAATTAATCATCAGATGTGATCACGCAGTTTGTTGCTTTGCTGTTTGTAAATGCAGAAAGTTTGACTGTGCTGAACCAAATGACTCAGTTTTGTCTTTACGATGTGAAAATACTCTTTTAGATTCCTCTTTTTCTGCCTCAGATGCCCTAAATGAAATCAAGTTCCCACTGAAAATCCATTCGTTTCCTTAAAAACACTTTAAGAGATGCAGGCAGGGCTGTTAGATGATTTTTTACTATTGTTTTCACATGATCTATAAATCTTATTGAGCTCGGTCCTTCAGGTGCTTCAGGTTAAATATCTGGTGCCTTCAGGAGGGAAGCTCAGGTTAACACAGACTGATGAATGTTTCATTTGTCTGTCTGTCATGTACAAGAAACATCACCTTCTTTAAAACACTCCAGATCAGCTGGTTTCACAGGAGTTAATGCCTGAATACAAAAAAAATATCAATTCAGTATTATATTTTATCCATTCTGTTCTATTTTTTGTTCTGTTCTGTTGTTTTATTCTGTTCTGTTCTTTTATACTTTTCTAATACTTATACTAAATATAAACTAAAGGTTTATAAAACTGGCCTGGCTTTATTACTTTCACTGTAACTGGCATTTATAACTATGAGGCTCAAATCTGTTTCGCTGGTGTAAAGATGACTGACCTCTGTACCAAAGTGTTCATGAAAAGAGAAACATGGAGCACAGCTTTCATGTATTCTCTCCACTGTGTTAGAACAATAAAGGCTAAAAAATATTTAGTAAAAGAAGAAGAAGAAGAAACAGAACTTGGTGGAGGACGATTCTCCCTCCGGCCTGAGGGGGCGCTGATGCACCGGGAGTTTATTTATTTTTTAACCGAAAGTGAAGTGCAGCCGGAGGAAGCCAAGGCTGCTAGGCTACCGGTGCTTAGCTGCTGAAGTCTGGAGCAGCTTTTGCATTTTTCTGACCTGACTGTAAGTACAAATACTTCGGGTTATTTATACCTGCATTTCTTCTTAATTTAATCATATTTTTAATGCGACGCGATGTGAGTGGCAGTTCCGGTGATCAGTAGCTAGCAGGGAGCTAACATTAGCCTGCAGTCACGCATTGATTCGGTTAATTTCAGACATTTATGTGAAACTAATTTTTATATAAATTGTACTGAAAGTTTCAAGATAAGTGACTTAAATTCGTGATTATAAGCCATAAATGTAATTTTACGCTTTGAGGCTAATGTTAAATGCTAGCCAAACATTAGAGAGTTGAATCTGATGATGATAAAAGTCCACAGTAAAAACAACCCGCTGTGCTAATGACGCTGTTATCGTTTGTATCCCGAATCACCGCAGACAGCGGGATTTATCCTAGCAGTGGACAGTAAATCCATCCATGAAGACTGGGTTTGAGTTACTTCATTCAATTTCCGTATTAGATTTATGTTGAGTAAAGTGACTCAAAGACCCGTTTGGGTTCAGGCAAGACCAAAGTTCATCTTAAAAGGTGGTAAGCAGACAGCAGCAAGGCTTCTACCAGAGTTTGGCCAGTTAATTATTTCAGTAATTTCTTAGATGTGATATTATCATTTCTCAGTTCAGCAGACCGACTTTTTTTGGCAATATTTACTGACTTTCATCCCTCTGTGATTCCAAACCAAATGATGTTCACAGTAAATGCCAGATCTAAGCTAAATATCGAGGAGTTTGACAGCAGTTTGTTGTTTCTCAGATTAACGGGTTCACGGAATAGGAGGACCCTCCTGTCAGTCCACCATGGCGGACATCAAGAACTTCCTGTACGCCTGGTGTGGGAAAAAGAAGCTGACTCCAAACTACGACATCCGAGCAGCGGGCAACAAAAACAGGCAGAAGTTTATGTGTGAGGTGAGCGTTCGGTCTGACGTCAGGGGGTTTAACTCTGAGGTTTTTGTTAACCTTACACCGTACTCCCTGCAGGTCCGAGTCGATGGCTTCAACTACATTGGGATGGGAAACTCCACCAATAAGAAGGACGCGCAGACCAACGCCGCCCGCGACTTTGTCAACTATCTGGTCCGAATAGGAGAGATGAACGCAGCAGAGGTCCCGGCCATCGGGGTCAGGAAGCTGTTCCTGTTTTTCCTTCTTTTTTTCCTGTAGAGATAAAAAACGATCATTTCTCTCACTTTGTCTCTTTTAAATGAACAAGTACGTTTTCTGCCATCAGGTGAGCACTCCCATCGCAGATCAACCTGATGCAGCTGGAGATGCTGGCTTTGGAAACCTCCCTTCTAGCGGTCCTCTACCACCTCACCTGGTAGTGAAAGCTGAGCAAGGTAACGGTAGCATGGTGGCTTTAACGACTCCAAACATCACAAGTTCTTACTTTAATGTGGTGAGTCGAGTCGGATTAAACGGGTTCAGATATTCAGCTGGTTTCTTTCTGCTTCTCCTTCTTTATTGTTCTCAGGGGACGGCAGCGTCAGTGGGCCGGTTCCAGGAGTGACCGGACTGGGTTACGCAGGAGGAGGAAACTCCGGTTGGGGCAGAGGAGGAAGTGACGGAGGAGCTCAGTGGGACCGAGGAGCCAACCTGAAGGAGTATTACGCCAAGAGAGACGAACAGGAAGCGCAGGCGGTACAAGATAATTCCAAATTACAGTGCAGTGAAAAGCATTGGTAATGTTAACATTAAGCTCCTTAACAGGAAGTAAGCTGCTCCTAAGTTACAGTCGTCCCCCTAAAGTTCAAATCTGAACCAGAACCTTGGACAGATTTACTAAACTTGGAACAACCAGCCAAGTTTACACTACAGGAACTGCTGTTTCACTCCGTGGACTCGGCTTTCATGAAGGAAACTGGCACTCGGGGAATACTTTTTTTTTTTTTTTTTTTTTTTTTTAAACTTCGGCCATTAATAATATGCAGATGCATCATTAGAACCAGAATAAGTTCCCTTTTTTTTAATCTTCAGGTTTGATTTCTCTCCCTCGCTAAACAAACTCCCGCCTGTTGTTTTGTTTGCAGACTCTGGAGTCGGAGGAAGTGGATCTGAACGCTAACCTTCACGGAAACTGGACTCTGGAGAACGCCAAGGCCCGTCTGAACCAGTTCTTCCAGAAGGAGAAAACCAGTGCTGAGTATAAATACAGCCAAGTGGGACCGGACCACAACAGGTCTGGAATCTCAGAGGTTTTTAAACCGGCTGGAAATTCTAAACCAGATCCAGTCTGAGGGGTCACAGCTGGAACCAAAACAAACACTGACGGTGTGACTGTGATTTTAATGAGCTTCAGCTGCTTGATAATTCTCTTTAGCTGGAGAAAAATCAGAAGTATTTTCTAAAAGCAACTGTGATTTTGACCAAAGGATTTGATTTCTCCATTTTCAGTGAATTGACTGAATCTCTGCTGGAAGTATTTTGTTTCCCTTCAGTTTGGATTTGGTTTGGAGTTCACTGCCGGCCTTTGGCCACAGACCTGTTTTATTTTGCATGTTCAGACATTAAGTTTATGATTGTACTGATACTGCAGAGCCAGCGCTGCTTATTTTAGTCATTCAGCTCAGAGATAAAGGCAAAGATTGACCCAGCCCTGTCCCCAAAGAGCCGCTCAGCAACCAAACTGGGGAAACACGAACTAATCATAATTTTGCCCTGAGCCACACCAAAGCTTTACAACAGCTTTAGTTGTTTTCTTAGTAAAGATGGGGATGATTGGACTTACCATGGCGTTTCTTCAGCGTTGTGGGAGGAGTCAGAGTCAGAGATGGTGGCATCTCTGTAACTTTGTGCGTGTGCAGGAGACATCTGAGGATTTAAGCTGTTTCATCAAAGTTACTATAAACATGATGTTTTCATGTGCCGGAGGCGTTACCTGCTCAGTGGTCTTTGAAAATGGGCAATGTAGCTTGAAGTTCATTTTTACTTTTAAACGTGTCTTTGTGAAAGTGTTGATCAGCAGGGTGGGGCTGGGCTTCAGCACAAATAATCAAAGCTTCGCCTGGAGAGCGAGCGCTGGGCCTGAAGTGACGGGTGGTAACTCTCAGATTTTTCCATATTCTTTGTAAAAAAAATTTGCCAGTTTATGTAAAACGAGACTTGGAATTCGTGATTATTCTAAAATAATTTCCTCCAAAGAGCAGCGCGAGGGTTTTACAGGACATGTGTTCAGTAGATTTTATGTCCTCGCCTTCTTCTCCTGTTTCTTTCTTTCTGTTTTCTCCTTTTCTTCATCTCCTGCTTCCTTTTGATCTTTTTACATCTTTCTCTTTATTTTCTGCTGCCTTCTCAAGTCTCCTGTTATTTTCCTCATTTAATGAAATTCTTAAAGGTTATATTCTCTCTCTTAAAGACAACACGCACCAGCTGGGTCTCAGCTCAGCCATCATTGTATTCCCAGCTGTTTTATTCAGACACCTGTAAACACGTCTTCTTTGTCTTCGTGCTCACAAATGTGTGACAGTAGCCTGAATACGACCCAGCTGGTGTGTGTCGCACTGCAGAGCTGACGTGTGTTGGTTGGTGGTTGATGTTCAGGATGTTCCTGTGTGTTTTTCTGCTGGACTTGCTGTAAACCCAGAGACCTCCAGAGTGTGTCGGCTACACCAGAGAGCTCTCACTGTTCGAACTGAGCGCAGACACCAGCTAACTCAGCTGAAACAAGAACGACTAGAATAACTAGAACCTGAGCCCGACAAACCCAGACTGGTTTGAGTTGATGAATTGTTGTAATGTGAGAAATGAGCTGTGATAAGAGCTAAATGTCAGCTGGTGAAATGGGCAGGAGGTTAATTTCAGAGGCTGGAGTGAGTTTCCTGCTCCATCAAAGAACACCGAGGTGACGCCAGAACTCACAACCACACCAAAGGAAGACATGGGACAGCGTTTAGGTGCACTAAAGCTGTCCCATGGGTGCAGCTCAGGGCTTGGTGGAGTCTGGTTGTGATTTCTGGTGTCGCTGTTCACCGCAGGGCAGAGCGCAGCCAGGAGAATCAAAGCTGTTGATTGGTGTTTAAAAATCCCAAAGTCTGGCAGAAAAACATGCAGGCTTCCTCCTGAGAGCGCAGCAGGTGAGTTCAGCTCCTAAGTCTACGTGCAGTTTGATGCTTTTGTTCTAGAAACAAGGAGTGAAGTCGTGACGTTTGTCTTTGTGTCTGCAGGAGCTTCATAGCAGAGATGCAGCTTTTTGTGAAGCAGCTTGGCAGAAGTAAGACTCCACAACATTTCCTATTAAATCCTGAAGTTGTTTTAGACGATCAGAAGTGAAAGAGGTCAGAACAGGACGCAGAGAGAGAGCTAAAAACCAAAATGGCAACCACGCCGGACTCTGTGCGAGCGTGCCCGAGAAGAATTAGATTTTTATTAATCTGTTCTCGGAGGTCAGATTAACACTGGAGATGGAAAAGTTACAGAAATTGTGATAAATGTGATCAGAAACCATGAAACACCAGTTGCTTTCTGTTGTTCGTGTGAGTCAAACGTCGCTGGGTTTGCTCTGCAGGGATCACGGCTCGAGAGCACGGCTCCAACAAGAAGCTGGCGGCTCAATCGTGCGCTCTGTCTCTGGTCCGACAGCTGTATCACCTGGGAGTCATCGAGGCGTACTCCGGGGTCACCAAGAAGAAGGAGGGAGAAACTGTACGTTTAAAAACAGACAGACACTGACCGACACATCACGCGGCTCATTTTTAAAACAGGATTTTGTGATTTTTGCACAGTTGGAGGCGTTTGAGGTCAACGTGTCTCCAGACCTGCAGCAGCAGCTGGCCTCTGTGGTCCAGGAGCTCGGAGTCAGTGTCCCCCCACCGGTGAGTCGCATGAAAGCATTCGCAGTTGCTGTTCAGTGTCTGACAATCCAACCTGCTCTTCAAAGGCAACACGTAGTAAATAAATAAAGCAGTGTGGTGTGAATCTGTTCGTGGACATACACATGAAGCCAGTGAAACACTCTTCAGTGCACTGGTCTGCAGACGTGATGTGATGATGCTCTTCAAAGCAAACTGTCATCGTCAGAATAAAAGGAGGGTTTACATTCGATTCAGTAACATGAAGGTTTTTTATGTTCCAGCCTGCAGACCCCAGCAGCCCGGTGTCTCTGGCTCAGGGGAAGCTGGCGTACTTCGAGCCGTCACAGAGGCAGACCGGAGCCGGAGTCGTCCCCTGGTCGCCTCCTCAGGTCAACTGGAACCCCTGGACCAGCAGCAACATCGACGAGGGGCCGCTGGCCTACGTGAGTCTCACGAACCCTGAAAACCTAAAGTAGGATCAGTTTCTGGCTCGTTGATCTTTATTGGCAGGTATTCAGAAATCATGTTATTAATTCGACAGATGAAGGAGTCCCACAGGCTGTGCAGACACTTGGTGTCTTACAGGCACCAGAGTCGTGCAGCTCTTCCCGCTGTGCTTTGTTTTCCTGACAAAACTTTACTGATTTCTAAATCGGAGCGAGTCGTGGTGAAAGCCTTCCGTAAAGACCCCGTTTTAACCCCTGCAGTGCACTCCAGAGCAGATCAGCGGCGACCTGCACGACGAGCTGAAGTACCAGCTGGAGCATGATGAAAACCTGCAGAAGGTCTGTCTCCTTTACCTTTACGTCTGCGTTGATGAAAGCGTGCTGTGAGACTTAAACGATGCTGTCGTTCAGATCCTGATGGAACGCGAGCAGCTGCCCGTCAAACAGTTTGAGGAGGAGATCATGGCGGCCATCGACAAAAGCCCTGTGGTGATCATCAGAGGAGCGACGGGCTGCGGTAAAACCACTCAGGTTCCTCAGTACATCCTGGACCGCTTCATCAAGGGGGGCCGAGCATCGGACTGCAACATCGTGGTCACCCAGGTAACGCTGAGGTGTCCTTTCACCTGCCTCGTTTACCTGAGAGCTTACAGCCTGTCTTCTGTATAGATGATCAAACAGACATTAAGCGGCTTTAAGCTCACTTCATTGCAGTTTGAAGTCTGATCCGTGTTTGAGCTCCGTGTGCTCCGTAAACAGCAGCTCTGACTTTCTTCTTCTCTGCAGCCCAGACGGATCAGCGCCGTGTCCGTGGCTGAGAGGGTCGCCTTTGAGAGAGCAGAGGATCTTGGGAAAAGCTGTGGCTACAGCGTCCGATTTGAGTCCGTCCTCCCTCGACCCCACGCCAGTGTCCTCTTCTGCACCGTCGGTATGGAAACCGCTGTGTACAAACTGTGCTGCTGCCTCAGTAACTAAGCAGCGAAGCCATGGTTACCTGGCTGGGCGGGGGAAGAGATTTGGCGGTCCGGCCGTGTAGATCTGAGTGTTTTTTGTGTTTCAGGTGTTCTTCTGCGGAAGCTGGAAGCAGGAATCAGAGGCATCAGTCACGTCATCGTTGATGAGATCCACGAGAGAGACATCAACGTGAGTTTGTTTGTTCGCTGATTTTAGGGACTCACTGAGCCAAAACACCTGGGGGCTTCTGTCCGTGTGTCTGACCCTCTGTGTGTCCACGCAGACGGACTTCCTCATGGTGGTCCTCAGAGACGTGGTCCAGGCCTACCCGGACGTGCGCATCATCCTCATGTCGGCCACCATCGACACCACCATGTTCAGAGAGTACTTCTTCAGCTGCCCCGTCATTGAGGTGTTTGGTCGCACCTTCCCCGTCCAAGGTACCTCCGACTCACCGGACTCACCTGTGTGTGGAAACATTAAAATTATGATTGTCTGTGGACTTTTATGTAATATAAACTGATGATAAGCACTCATACAAGTGTGTTTGGCGACCTGTTAGCCAGGAGGTTTGGGTGTAATGGTGAGCGTGGTGCGCCCTGCAGGTTTTAGTTCTCGCCCTGGGTCAACACACGTCAAACCGATGATGAGTTCATTACCAGGCCTCTGGAGAACTTCAGGACATGTTGAGGAGGTCATTTAGCCATTTAATCAGCTGTGTTGGATCAAGGACACATCCAAAACCTGCAGGACACCGGCCCTCGAGGCCTGGAGGCCCCCACCTAAACTGTTTTAAGCCAATAATCAGTGTAATAAACAGTTATTGTTGTATCAGCAGAATAATGGCTGTTTGAAAAAAACTCTTCTTTGTTTTCAGAGTATTTCCTGGAGGACTGCATCCAGATGACAAAGTTTGTGCCTCCACCGATGGACCGAAAGAAGAAAGACAAAGACGAGGAGGGAGGAGACGACGACGTGAGAAACGTTTTTTAAATTCTTCTGCACTGTGACAAACGTCAGAATTATATGTGATTGCAAAACGTTTCTCCCCAGACTAACTGTAATGTGATCTGCGGGCCGGAGTATACGCCGGAGACGAAGCATTCGATGGCTCAGATCAATGAGAAGGAAACGTCCTTCGAGCTGGTGGAGGCGCTTCTGAAGTACATCGAGACGCTGCAGGTGGCCGGCGCCGTGCTCGTCTTCCTCCCCGGCTGGAACCTCATCTACTCCATGCAGAGACACCTGGAGAGCAACCCACACTTCGGTACGCGTCACACCACACGATACCAAAAACGTCTAAAGCGGAGAGTCACTGTTGTGGGGACTGTTGACCGAAACACTCCCCCTGACACTGCAGTGGAAAGCAGCAGAGACTTCTTGGATCTTGGTTTTTAGCTGGTGTTGTGTAGCTTTGTTGCTCAGCGTGTGAGAGCACTGTAAAAAGTCTGGTATGCTGTGCCTTTCAGGAAGCAACCGGTACCGAATCCTGCCGCTGCACTCTCAGATACCTCGAGAAGAGCAGAGGAGGGTGTTTGAACCAGTTCCTGATGACATCAGAAAGGTCAGTGACAGAAAAAACATAAAAACTTTATCCTAAATTTAATTTGTGGAATTCAAACCGTTTCAACGATGACCGACGTGGATGAGATGAAGTGTATCCGTGTATCTGATATGTGCTACGTTCACTGAGCATGTCTGAACCACACGCTGACGTTTCAGGTGATCCTGTCCACCAACATCGCCGAGACGAGCATCACCATCAACGATGTCGTCTACGTCGTCGACTCCTGCAAGTAAGTGTCCGACCGCTGCGGTCTGTCAGCGCTCACAGGCGTAGTTTCTCTTCCTGAGCGGGTTAGAAGTTAAAGGTCGCACTGTTTGCTGTGCTAACAGGCAGAAAGTGAAGCTGTTCACCTCCCACAACAATATGACCAACTACGCCACCGTCTGGGCCTCCAAGACCAACCTGGAGCAGAGGAAAGGTCGAGCCGGCAGAGTCCGACCGGGGTTCTGCTTCCACCTCTGCAGCCGCGCTCGATTCGACAAGTAAGGCGCGTTAATCCTTCGGCACGCCGCTGGCTGCAGCGTTTGGGTGTTAACAGGTGTGTCTGTGTGAGTCTGCAGGTTGGAGACTCACATGACTCCAGAGATCTTCAGAACTCCGCTGCATGAAATTGCCCTGAGCATCAAACTGCTGAGACTCGGAGGCATCGGCCACTTCCTGTCTAAGGCCATCGAGCCACCGCCGCTGGACGCCGTCATCGAGGCCGAACACACCTTGAAAGGTACAAAAGGCCTGATCTGAAGGGAAACGGACTATCAGGGCTGCTGGGAACTTAGTTCTGTGTGTCTTGGTTTGTCCTCTCAGATCTGACGCTCTGATTAACTGATTCTAAATGAACAGCACCGCTGTCGGCCTGTTTTTATGCTTTGTGTTCGGTTTCTTTGCCCTTTGGTCTGATTCTTGGTCTGTGCTTTACCAAATTCATATTTTATGTTCTGTTTTTGAAGATCCTTTTTTTCGCCGTCAGTTTCCACATGAACTGTCTTCACTGTATTTCCGTGTTTGTTGCAGAGCTGGACGCCCTGGACTCCAACGACGAGCTGACCCCTCTGGGGCGGATTCTGGCTCGGCTGCCCATCGAACCTCGGCTGGGGAAGATGATGATCATGGGCTGCATCTTCCAGTCAGTTTCTCGTCTCTGTGCTGATTTTCTGATTCTCTCAGCGTCCCGTCTTTAAATGAAATTCTCATTTTCGTGTCTCCCTCCAGCGTCGGCGATGCGATGTGCACCATCTCGGCCGCCACCTGTTTCCCAGAGCCTTTCATCAGCGAGGGGAAGCGTCTCGGCTTCGTGCACAGAAACTTTGCTGGCAGTCGTTTCTCGGATCACGTGGCGCTGCTGTCCGTGTTCCAGGCCTGGGACGACGTCAGGTCTGTGCCGCGTGCTCTCACAAATGAATAACTTAATCATAAAAATGGTAAAATTACATATAGAGCGGTAAAGTTACAAAAGACCTCCCTGAAATGACTGGACGGCAGCTGTGGCGTCTCGTTAGTGAACCCGTGTTGTTCTGCTCAGGATTAACGGAGAGGAGGCGGAGAGTCGCTTCTGTGACCACAAACGTCTCAACATGTCGACTCTGAGGATGACCTGGGAGGCCAAAGTCCAGCTGAAGGAGATCCTGGTGAACTCTGGATTTCCTGAAGGTACCCGAACGCACCATCCTGACACACAAAGCTGATTGAACCGGCGGAGAGCTCACCTGCGCTTTCGTTTCCCTCAGAGTGTCTCATGACGCAGATGTTCAACACGGTGGGGCCGGACAACAACCTGGACGTGGTGGTCTCTCTGCTCACCTTCGGCTCGTACCCCAACGTCTGCTACCACAAAGAGAAGAGGAAGATCCTGACCACCGAGGGGCGCAACGCCCTCATCCACAAATCCTCCGTCAACTGTCCCTTCAGCAGCCACGACATGATCTACCCGTCGCCATTCTTCGTCTTCGGCGAGAAGGTGAAACCCAAAACTGCCAAGTTCACCCTTTAACATGAATATTATTACTTTTGTGTAAATTAACAACAGCCGGTGTTTTTTTTGTTTTTTTTTCTGTAGGTTTTCTCAGTAAATAAATATTTCGATGAATTTATGGCCCTCACAGCATCACAGCCAACATTTCTCTCGGGTGGGGAAGTTTCTGAACGTTGTGTTTGCTGTTTTCAGATCCGAACCAGAGCGATCTCGGCCAAAGGGATGACTCTGGTCAGTCCTCTGCAGCTGCTGCTGTTCGCCTGCAAGAAGGTGACCTCTAACGGAGAGATCGTGGAGCTCGACGACTGGTGAGAGACCGACCTGCAGCTCGTCAGCACTCTCACTCACTTCCTGTTTCCTCTGAGGCACTGTGATTCGCTCTCCTCTCAGTGACCTTTCACTTTAATGTTGACAGGATCAAACTGAAGATTGCTCACGAGGTGGCGGGGAGCATCCTGGCTCTGCGGGCCGCCCTGGAGGCGGTGGTGGTGGAGGTGACCAAAGACCCGGAGTACATCAGACAGATGGACCAAACCAACGAGCGGCTCCTGAACGTCATCAGACACGTCTCCAAACCGTCGGCGGCCGGGCTCAACATGATGGCCAACAACCAGAGGTAACGGACGTCCTCAGACAGGAAACGCAGCCTGCCTGTTTCCTTTTTCCAGATGAATGAAGGAACGCTTTAGTTCATCCTTTCAGCGTTAAATTGCAGATTTTTCTCCCTCTATGATGAAACTTTGATGTTTTGATCTTTTTTGAGTCTCTGCTTCATCCTGTTATTACTCACATCGGCTCTGATGCCTCTGAAAACAAACTTTAGACCTTCAAACATCTCATCTCCTCTGTTTGTGTGTCTGTGCAGGATGGGAGACGGTCCACGACCTCCGAAGATGCCGCGTTTTGATGGAGGAGGCGGCGGCAGAGGTTACCAAGGAGGAGGAGGCTACAGGGGAGGAGGAGGAGGAGGGGGATACAGAGGAGGTGGAGGATATGGAGGAGGAGGAGGAGGGGGATACAGAGGAGGTGGCGGAGGATACATGGGTGGTGGAGGATATGGAGGAGGAGGAGGATACAGGGGTGGTGGAGGATATGGAGGATACAGAGGTGGTGGTGGTTATGGTGGTGGAGGAGGTGGTTATAGGGGAGGCGGAGGAGGAGGTGGTTATAGAGGAGGAGGCAGCAGTTATGGAGGAGGTGGAGGATACAGAGGTGGATACTAAGGTGAAAAATCAGTCATCTCGTGTCTTCTTCTTCTTCTTCTTTAGTTTATTGAGTAAAAGATTAATGTGAAATTGACCGTTGCAGTTAAAACGATGTTTGACTGGAACCTGCTGATGTTTGTTTTTATGGTCTGTAAATGAAAACGTCCCCAATAAATCTGTCATGTTCCCTCATCGCGTTGGCTCATTCTTCCTCTTCACACATTTAAAGTCTGAAGATTCAACTCATCAGGATTCGTTTGAGTTTAAACTTAAAATGAAAAAATCCCACAAGCTTGGACTCATGTGTCAAACAAGTTATTGCTTAAAGAGTGTCCACAAAATAAAACCAGAAAATATTGTAAATAAATGCAGGTTAACTTAAAATGGTTCTGGCTGTTGAAGTTACATTAAGTCCCAGCAGGAGGCGCTGTCTTGATTTTTCTTTTTTCTAAATACCATTTTGTGTTTTAAATACATGAAGGTACAAAAGTTAATTACAGATTTTAAAAATACTTTTTTGTTCTTAAATAAACATGAGGATAGATGATCGTTATTAAAATTGACCACAAGTAAATCACCCCACCACAGACCCATCTGCCTGCAGGAGGCACCCACCTGGATTGGGTGGCAGTTAAAGGCGGAGGTCTCTGTGGTTGTGGAACATCACCTCCCTGTGGCAGGGACCCTGAGCTTTTGATACGTGCTAGACATCTTCATACTCATCTCAGTCTCCTGGAGAGGGGCCGGGCAGGGGTGGGTGTATGTTGGGTTTTTCTCTGATGGATAAGACCCGTCCTTTGCTTTGGCCACTTCTCGTAGCTTCTCAGTACAGTCGTGGCCAAAAGTTTTGAGAATGACACAAATATTTGTTTTCTCACTGTTGGCATGAGACAGGACTGATGGTAGCACTCACCTTTTCTTCTCCAGACAATCCTTTTTCCAGATGCCCAAACAATCGCAAAGGGACTTCATCAGAGAAAATGACTGTACCCCAGTCCTCAGCAGTCCATTCACTGTACTTTTTTACAGAATATCAGTCTGTCCCTGATGGGTTTTTTGGAGAAAAGCAGCTTCTTTGCTGCCCTTCTTGACACCAGGCCATCTTCCAAAAGTCTTCGCCTCACTGTGCGTGCAGATGCACTCACGCCTGCCTGCTGCCATTCCTCAGCAAGCTGTGCACTGGTGGCACTCTGATCCTGCAGCTGAATCATCTTTAGGAGACGGTCTTGGTGCTTGCTGGACTTTCTTGGGCACCCTGAAGCCTTCTTCACAACATTTGAACCTCTTTCCTTTAAGTTGTTGATGATCCGATAAATGGTTGATTTAGTTGCAATCTTAGTAGCACCAACATCCTTGCCTGTGAAGCTCTTTTTATGCAACGCAATGATGGCCGCACGTTTCTTTGCAGGTAACCGTGGTTAACAGGAAGAACAATGATTCAAGCATCACCCTCCTTTTAGCACATCCAGTCCGCTATTCTAAAGCTGGGCGTACTCTGTGCGTTTTTCGGCCCATTTTGAGATTATTTTTCAGTCGTGTGACCGTTTTGGGGATCGTGTTGTGCATCACTAACACCTCACGACCAGCTCCTGATCAGCAATCGCATGGTCGCAAGAAAATCAAGCCTGTTTGAAATCCTGGTCGCCCCTCGTGAGGGTATCGCACTGCTGAAGCAGCGCCACGAACCGATTTAACGCAACCTCTCACACTGCGCACGCGCAAACACAGAAATGGAACTGAAAAGGACGGAGCAGCACGGCAGTGCAGCATGTGATCTGGACACAAGAGATGGAGGCCCAACTTGTAGAACTTTGGGAATGCTCATCCGAGCTTTTTTGATGTGGCCTCACAAAATTATCTCAACCGGTCACAAATAATTGCAGCTGGTTGTGTGTGTCTGTGTGAGTAAAAGACAGAGAGGGAGCGAGAGCTTCATGTTATGGACACACTGTGAGCACTCAGGTCGCATCAGAGCATCGTGACCTACCAACGTCTAACCCCTGTGATTCAATCGTACAGTTTGAGCAGGAGCTGAATAACGCAATTGGAAAAAAAATGCACAGTGTATGCCCAGCTTAACTCAATCAACATGACATAATGATCTCCAACCTTGTGCTCGTCAACATTCTCACCTGAGTTAACGAGAAAATTATTGAAATGATCTCAGCAGGTCCTTTTAATCACAGCCATGAAATGCAGTGGAAATAGGTTTTTTGGGATTAAGTTCATTTTTATGGAAAAGACTTTGCTGATTGATTCATCTGATCGTAAAAACTGAAGCAGCAAACTTTGTGAAAACTAATATTTGTGTCATTCTCAAAACTTTTGGCCATGACTCCTGCTGACTTTCTCCATCTCCCTGACTTTCCCACTTTGTCTTTGCTGACCATTGATCTTTGATCATCCTGGCCTTGCTTCCCTTCCACCTGGTTTCCTACACACACACTATACTACCTTGTTTGTCTCCACCATATCAGCCAGTTAAATGGAAGAGCTTTTTCCCTTTTCCAGTCATGGTCCTTACATTTAGAGCTCCTACTCTTACCTCCAATCCCGTGTCTCTCCGTGACTCCTAACATGCCTTCCCCCTCTGCTCTTAGCACAGTTTACATTATACATGCTTCCCTTAGGCAGCATCATTAGAAGACATAGCATAAATTTTCACTGCTATGCAGATGACACGCAGCTCTATCTATCCATGAAGCCAGGTAACACACACCAATTAGTTAAACTGCAGGAATGTCTTAAAGACATAAAGACCTGGATGGCCGCTAACTTTCTGCTTCTTAATTCAGATCAAACTGAGGTTATTGTACTCGGCCCTGAAAATCTTAGAAATATGGTATCTAAGCAGATTCTTACTCTGGATGGCATTACCTTGGCCTCCAGTAACGCTGTGAGGAACCTTGAGTCATTTTGACCAGGACATGTCCTTCAACGCACATATTAAACAAATATGTAAGACTGCTTTCTTCCATTTGTGCAACATCTCTAAAGTTAGAAATATCCTGTCTCAGAGTGATGCTGAAAAACTAGTTCATGCATTTATTACTTCCAGGCTGGACTACTGTAATTCTTTATTATCAGGATGTCCTAAAAACTCGCTGAAAAGCCTTCAGCTGATCCAAAATGCTGCAGCAAGAGTCCTGACAGGGACTAGGAAGAGAGAGCAGATTTCTCCTGTTTTGGCTTCCTTCATTGGCTTCCTGTTAAATCCAGAATTGAATTCAAAATCCTGCTCCTCACATACAAGGTCTTAAATAATCAGGCCCCATCTTATCTTAATGACCTTGTAGTACCATATCACCCTATTAGAGCACTTCGCTCTCACACTGCAGGCCTACTTGTTGTTCCTAGAGTATTTAAAAGTAGAATGGGAGGCAGAGCCTTCAGTTTTCAGGCCCTCTTCTGTGGAACCAGCTTCCAGTTTGGATTCGGGAGACAGACACTATCTCTACTTTCAAGATTAGGCTTCAAACTTTCCTTTTGCTAAAGCATATGGTTAGGGCTGGACCAGGTGACCCTGAATCCTCCCTTAGTTATGCTGCAATAGAGCGTGAGCTGCCGGGGATTCCCATGATGCATTGAGTTTTCCTTTCCAGTCACCTTTCTCACTCACTATGTGTTAATAGACCTCTCTGCATCGAATCATATCTGTTATTAATCTCTGTCTCTCTTCCACAGCATGTCTTTATCCTGTTTTCCTTCTCTCACCCCAACCGGTCGCAGCAGATGGCCCCGCCCCTCCCTGAGCCTGGTTCTCCCGGAGGTTTCTTCCTGTTAAACAGGAGTTTTTCCTTCCCACTGTCGCCAAAGTGCTTGCTCATAGGGGGTCATATGATTGTTGGGTTTTCTCTGTATGTATTATTGTGCGATCTACTGTACAATATAAAGCGCCTTGAGGCGACTTCTGTTGTGATTTGGCGCTATATAAATAAAATTGAATTGAATTGAATTGAATTTCCACTGGCAGTCTGTTGGCCAACAGCACCAGAGGCAGCCCCGACCCGCTCGGTCTGGAAATGTCATTCTTTATGATTCACATGTTTGATTTGACAAAAATGTAACACTGGATGGACTTCCTGACACAGAGCTCCCCATTTAATTGGGCTTGGGACTGACAGTAGGAGAGCTTGTGGGCCCCCGTGGACAGACACACAACACAAGGTGTTTCCATGTGACGCTCATACAGTTTGACTAAAATCCAACCAAACCATCCTTGACAACGGCTGAAAGCATGGATGGATGAACAATCATGACTTGGAATCATTTCAGTAAACCTCTTTTTATTCCATTTCAGACTAAATGAACAGAATCATTGAGGACCAACCCTGTGAGGACTCAGAAACTGACTTTATGACACAGTCTCAAAGGATGAGAAATTTCATTAAAATGAACTAAACAGTTAAATTCTAAAAGGGTCTAACTTATATGTTTTATGTAAAATCTGAAACCATCGAGAAACTGGTGCAGAAAAAAAAAAATCACAAAACTGGAGCATAAATGTCACCAGAAATGAACAAATTCCCACTTGTGCCTCCGTCCGTGAAGGTTTCAACATCAAACAGAAATAAGATCATGTAGTTCTTCAAAAAACATTTGTCCCTGAAAGTCGAAATGTTGGCTCGTTATATTTTAAAGTTCATCTTAAATAAATCTGTTTGGTGAATTAGGCTAATGTTTTTATTGACACCTGCAGGACTTCAGCAAATGAAAAAGTGTCTCGACAGACTTTTCTGTCGATTTATGACTAAAGTGGTGGAGGTCCTCGGAGCTGCCCGGTGGGTGTAGTCTGGAAGTTTGGACTCTTGCGTTTTCCTGCTGCAGTTTGCTGCAGACGCGCACACGGCGCAGCCGGACACGAGCCGCGGACAGAAAGCTGAAGGAGAGTTCGTGACGGGAAAATGCCGAGTGTGATCCGGGCTCTGGTGGCTCTGAGCTGGGCGGCGGCGCTGTGCGTGCGCGCTGCCATGGACGAGTGCTCGGACGAGCGGGGCCGGCCGCAGCGCTGCATGCCCGAGTTCGTCAACGCCGCCTTCAACGTGACGGTGGTGGCCACCAACACCTGCGGCTCTCCGCCCGAGGAATACTGCGTGCAGACCGGCGCCACCGGGGTCACCAAGTCGTGCCACATCTGTAACGCCCGGGACCCGCGGAACCACCACGGCGCCGCGTACCTGACCGACTACAACAACCAGCAGGACACTACCTGGTGGCAGAGCCAGACCATGCTGGCGGGGATTCAGTACCCGAACTCCATCAACCTCACCCTGCACCTCGGTAAGACCCCGAACGCCTCTCGCGCTCACCGCCGCTCCGAACCCCCTTTAAGAAACTCCACATTTAAGCTTTTCTTTCCTCCCCGCTGGAAACAGCTGCACAAACCAACACAGACACACATGTTTACGCATCTGGATGAGTCAGTCACCCACGGCCCCTCAAAGTCACAAAATAGCATATTTACAGCTGCCATTTTCATAATGGACATTAAAGATGACCCTAATGAGTGAGACCGTTCACGCTCTCACTGTGGGCTCAGATGTATAAACACGGCTCTGGTGTGAAAAAGTCACGGACCCAAAGAAGAGGCGCAGTTTGAACTTTGTTTATTTAATTTTAAATAAATCACAAATGTGAGTTCGAAGGTTTGTTTCAGTTTTTCTAGTAAACCCTGACAGCAGCTTCTTAGAGGCAGGGGTTTGCGCAGGCGCAGAGTGTTACGAGCTCTGCCCTCAGGTGTTTTATAGATTCATGAGATCGACTCCTGCATTAAAGTAAGATACAAGGAAACATTCCACCTTAAATTCTCTTAACCCGCCCTGTAGGAACACTCTAAACTCTGTGTTCCATCTTATAATCACTCACACTTTTCCTTTTCCTAATGAGTTTTCTCATAACACACCATCAGACTTTCATTTAAAAAACTTTTTTAATTGTTTTTCTATTTTTTAAGGTGGAACTGGAGTCAGGGGTTTAGCTGAGAATCTGTGAGAAGGAGTGAATTATGCTGCAAGTGATGCAGGGGGGAGGATATAGTTTTCTTTGTTGTTCCAGGAGCTCCTCTTTAATCTCCTCTCTCTCTGCAGGTAAGGCCTTCGACATCACCTACGTCCGCCTCAAGTTCCAAACCAGCCGGCCGGAGAGCTTCGCCATCTACAAGCGGACCAGCGAGGGCAGCCCCTGGGTGCCGTACCAGTACTACAGCAGCTCCTGCGAGAAGACCTACCAGAAAGCGAACCGCGGCTTCATCCGGACCGGCCAGGACGAGCAGCAGGCGCTCTGCACCGACGAGTTCAGCAACATCTCGCCGCTCACCGGAGGAAACGTGGCCTTCTCCACGCTGGAGGGACGACCCAGCGCCTACAACTTCGACCACTGCCCCGTCCTCCAGGTGAGTCCTGGAGAGGCTGCTTTTCCTTATTATACCATATCCATGTTTAAAGGCTTCGTCAGCTCAAGAGAAGAAAAGTGATGAAAACAGAAATGTGAGGTGAATTTTCTGCTTTTGGCTCTTTCAGGTTTTCTCGTGTGAGTGGAGTTTTTTTTTTTTTTTAAGAGAACCTTAAACCATTTTTTTTTTAAATAACTTGTGTATCTTCTGCTTTTCGTACATTTATAGAGGCCCAAGTGAAGTTCTTATTTCGACTGAGCGATTCAAGAGTGATCTGAATCAGCCTGAAAAATAAGCACTTAAACTGGACACCATTGGGTTTTCTCACAGGTGCACAAGCAAACATTCGATTTTTCGGGAACTAGAAATGAAAGTGTGCATATTATATAAATATATTTTACACATAAATATAGGAATTGGACAGCAGTTGGGGATCGAGGTCCCTGGCTCCCAGAACTGGCTCGTGATACATGAAGCGTTGCCTCTCTAGTGAGCTTGAGTGATACCAGCTGTGGTCAGGTCTCAATATACAGCTTGAACTCTGAAACCAGTCTCCTGCAGCGGGACTGGACTCTGTTCCAGTCTGGAGGTGTTCCTAGTGCGAGTAGGCAGGAGGCAGGTCTATACTTCCACCCCTCAATTCAGTGTGTGCAGTGTGCAGTGCAGTTTTCCCTGGTGCGTGAGAGGGTTGCTGGCCCAGAGGTCAATGGCCCAGTGGACGTCAGCTCTGGCCAGCGAGGCCGGGTAGGTTATACTGCAGGGCAGAAAAGCCTGTGTTGTAGTTTGTCTATTGAATTCTTAATAGACAACCTAAAACTACAACACACACAGAGGCATAAAGAAACCCTCGCAGTGTCTGAACCCGAGGTGACCCTTCCTGTGTCTCGTTTCACCCGAACAGTCCAAAACCCCCAAACATTCAACCCAACTTCATACTATTAAAAAGGAGGAAGAGACCAGCCGTAAAACTGGAACGTGACATGGACAGCATATGGTCTTTTAGCAAGTGAAGGTCTGACCTGAGCATGAGATTTTATTGGATCAACATGATCTTTGGTGAGTTCAGTCTAAAAACCTTCGTGAGAATAAATTATGAAGCTTTTCACTTTATGTGAAAGTGTGTGTTTGTGGCAGCACGATCTCTTTAACAATACGTTTGCATCACTTAGTGTCAAAAGGAAATAGTAGGTTATAATCATCCCTTAAACATGACATTTTCATTGGCTGTTGCACACATTATATACAGCAGCATGACATGTAATTCTCTGTCGCCACCTAGTGGTTATGGGAGGTATTCAGAGCACCTGATTAGTGCCTCAGGCTTAAAACAACCACATGACCACATGACTCACCCACAGCACACATTAGTGATGTGCGATACCACCGATTTCCTTTCCAATCCGATACCAAGTAAGATTCAGGGTGGTATCGACGATACTGATCCGATACCGATACTTTGTACAAAAACTTTTTATTTATTGTATCTTTTATTGTATCTCAAATTATAGCTTCATAATGATTACAGGATATTAGACTACTTGTTCTTATCTGCACAATGCAGAATTTGTCGTGATCCTGGGGCAGTGGCTCTGCGCTTTGAGTTTATTGTTATTGTTTTCTGGTTTATTCTGATTTTGTATTAATTCTTTAGGTTTGGCTCTCGTGTCTTATCATCCCTACCTCTGTCTTCCCTCTGTGCTCTGTGCGTGTCCCCGAGTTTTGTTGTAAAACAGTCTGTGAGTTTCCTGTTTTACTTTGTAGGTCTGTGTCTCATCTTGTGAATTAGGTTCAGCTGTGCTCCCCTCCTGTGTGTCAGTCCCTCATTACCTCGTGTGTATTTATAGTGTGTGTCTGCCTGTGTTACTCGTCGCATCGTCTGCTTTACTCTGTGTATTTTGGTATTCCTCGTGTCTCTCTGCTCTCCTTTCTCTGCACGTCCTCATGTTTTCAGGTTTGTTTAGTTTTCCCAGTTTAGGCTTTAGTTGCTCCCTGTTCTTATTTCCTGTTTTGTACTTCACTTTCATTACAAATAAACACTCACTCGCACCCCGGCCAGTACCTGCATTGTGGATCCTTTTCTCACTACACCACACGACTGCTGCCCCAGCCGTGACAGAATTATCATATAGAAATAAAAAACCTGAAGTTGTGCGCTATTTGAACACCTTGCCTGCCTGCAGCACTAACGGACTCCATGAGAGACGTCCGTCTCCCCCAGCAGCACCTGTCCCTCTCCTCCTCTTCAGTTCGCCTCAACATACACTCGTCATATTCTGTGATATGATTTACTGTGAGGTGTTTGAGGAGGTTTGTGGTGTTGCCACAACACCTCACTTTCTTGCCACATGTATGCAAACCACGTCTCGGCTGTTTGTGGAGGTAAAACACGTCCGCACATGACTCCATTTACACTCAGCCATTGTTGTGAGTGCGCACGCCAGGGGCTGGACACATTTATACAGCCGTATTTCACACGTGACTATGAAAGGCGGAAGAGGAAGTAGTTCCTTCCAATGTAGCCTAAACTACAAATCTACCCTAAATTACTGAAATATCGATATTTTAATATGAGAATCGATTCTAGAACATAAATCCTGGTATCAGAGGAATCGATATTTCAGTATCGATCCGCACACCACTTGCACACGAGTTGTAGCACGGGTCCACCGGACCTGAGCTGAGACGTGAGGCCCCTCTCATCTGGACTTTGTGTTTAGGATCCGCGTTTCACGTTGACCTCCCCTCTCACGCTGAGGAGCAGGCTCTCAGTTCCTTAATCAGAATCAGAATACTTTATTAATCCCCAGGGAAATGATGTAACACCCATGGTACACCTGCTGCAAGCACAGAACCAATGACACTTTCTTTTCTCCATAAATTGTATTTGCAAGTGTTTAAAAAATGACTTTACAGAAAATTAATTCGATGCAGAATCCAAAGCTGTTGATGGAGATTTTTCATGCTCTAGAAGCCTTTAAAGTTTGTTTACAGTTATCAGCTTGTTTCTGATCCCATCATGCTGATACTCAGAGCTGAGACCTGGTTGGTTGAGTGGGGCTAAATTTGATTTTTTTTCTGCAGTTTGTAGCAGAAGGTTATTTTTGTTGTTCACTCCTAACAAATTAATGTGGATATCGCCTGTACTCATGAGAGATGAAAATGCTGGAATAACAAATAAAAGCACAAAGTTCAGGGCTGAAAGCTGAAGATACTGAAGGTAGAAAGTTATTGTGAAAACAACACATTTTCTAAGGGCGTCCAGTGGGAGGCTCTGATTGATGTGCAATAGCCTGAGTACAGATTTGATTTTTGAGGGGGCGTGAAAAAGTCAAAGTCCGTCCTTAAAAACACTTGTCAGCATTCAACTAATTATACTACCCTGTTTGCTTTGTGATTGGCTGCTCTGATGCGTCCATGTTGGGTCTGTTGCAGGATTGGGTAACAGCCACCGACATCAGAGTGACCCTGAACCGGCTCAACACATTGGGAGACGAGGTCCTCAATGACCCCAAAGTCCTCAAGTCCTACTACTACGCCATCTCCGACTTCGCGGTGGGAGGAAGGTAAAGCCTCAGATTCACTGCTGTTCCCTCTGATGGTTGGACAAAACCATTCACTGTGTCACATGGTGTCCTGTGAACAAAGCTTTAATGACGGTGTGTGAGCGTTAGCAGCAACCTCCGCAGGTCCAGGTGTGACAGGTGTGCGTCTCTGCTTTCAGGTGTAAGTGTAACGGCCACGCCAGCGAGTGCGTGAGGAACGATGGAGGACAGCTGGTGTGTAACTGCAAACACAACACCGCCGGCGACGACTGCCAAGAGTGCCAACCGTTCTTTAACGACCGGCCCTGGAGGAGCGCGGCGGCCGACAGCGCCAACGAGTGTCTGCGTAAGTCTGCCGCCGCACGCGCCCGTCACATGGTCGCCCGTCACTGATGGTTTTACTGCATCACAAGAGATTTTGGTGCATCTTAAACTTTTTCACTGTTACCTGTTTCGGTCTTTTATTGTGAAACTCTGTGTCGGTCTCTCAGCCTGCGAGTGTAACGGGAAGAGTGCCGAGTGTTACTTCGATGCCGAGCTGTACCGGGCCACCGGTCACGGCGGGCACTGCAGGAACTGCGCCGACAACACGGACGGCCCCAACTGCGAGCGTTGCCTCGACAACTACTACAGAAACCCGGGCGCCAGCCGCTGCCTGCCCTGCCTCTGCAACCCCGTCGGTGAGTGGTGCTCCCTGATGTGAGGACACTGGTGAATTTGTGTGTTTCAGAGGAACCTGCAGCTTCACGTCAACCTGCAGAAGAACAACACGCTCAGTGGGAGGCTGTGAGTGGCCTTCAGCTCCGATTCATGTCTCCATTTATTGTTCATGTGTGAACAGTGATGGGCTTAAATGTACGATTGAACAGAACTTCAGTCAGACGTGTGTGTGTGTGTGTGTGTGTGTGTGTGTGTGTGTGTGTGTGTGTGTGTGTGTGTGTGTGTGTGTGTGTGTGTGTGTGTGTGTGTGTGTGTGTAGGCTCTGTGTCCCTACAGTGTGATGACAGAGGTGTGTGTGCGTGTAAAGCTGGAGTGACCGGAGAGAAGTGTGATACTGTAGTTTGATGAGGCTCGCAGCACCACATCTGAGCAGGTGAGTAAATTCTGTTTACATTATACATGCTTCCCTTAGGCAGCATCATTAGAAGACATAGCATAAATTTTCACTGCTATGCAGATGACACGCAGCTCTATCTGTCCATGAAGCCAGGTAACACACACCAATTAGTTAAACTGCAGGAATGTGTTAAAGACATAAAGACCTGGATGGCCGCTAACTTTCTGCTTCTTAATTCAGATAAAACTGAGGTTATTGTACTCGGCCCTGAAAATCTTAGAAATATGGTATCTAAGCAGATTCTTACTCTGGATGGCATTACCTTGGCCTCCAGTAACGCTGTGAGGAACCTTGGAGTCATTTTTGACCAGGACATGTCCTTCAACGCACATATTAAACAAATATGTAAGACTGCTTTCTTCCATTTGTGCAACATCTCTAAAATTAGAAATATCCTGTCTCAGAGTGATGCTGAAAAACTAGTTCATGCATTTATTACTTCCAGGCTGGACTACTGTAATTCACTATTATCAGGAAGTCCTAAAAACTCCCTGAAAAGCCTACAGCTAATCCAAAATGCTGCAGCAAGAGTCCTGACAGGGACTAGAAAGAGAGAGCAGATTTCTCCTGTTTTGGCTTCCCTTCATTGGCTTCCTGTTAAATCCAGAATTGAATTCAAAATCCTGCTCCTCACATACAAGGTCTTAAATAATCAGGCCCCATCTTATCTTAATGACCTTGTAGTACCATATCACCCTATTAGAGCACTTAAGCTCGCTCTGCAGGCCTACTTGTTGTTCCTAGAGTATTTAAAAGTAGAATGGGAGGCAGAGCCTTCAGTTTTCAGGCCCCTCTTCTGTGGAACCAGCTTCCAGTTTGGATTCAGGAGACAGACACTATCTCTACTTTCAAGATTAGGCTTCAAACTTTCCTTTTTGCTAAAGCATATAGTTAGGGCTGGACCAGGTGACCCTGAATCCTCCCTTAGTTATGCTGCAATAGACGTAGGCTGCCGGGGATTCCCATGATGCATTGAGTTTTTCCTTTCCAGTCACCTTTCTCACTCACTATGTGTTAATAGACCTCTCTGCATCGAATCATATCTGTTATTAATCTCTGTCTCTCTTCCACAGCATGTCTTTATCCTGTTTTCCTCCCCTCACCCCCATCAGATGGCCCCGCCCCTTCCTCAGCCTGGTTCTGCCGGAGGTTTCTTCCTGTTAGGGAAGTTTTTCCTTCCCACTCTCAATAAAGTGTTGCTCATATGATTTTTGGGGTTTTATGTTTTCTTTGCACTATTGTAGAGTCTTTTGCTTACAATATAAAGTCAAATATTAATGATAACAATGTAATGCTGTATAAAACTGGACTAAAATGTAAAACAATTCAATAAAAGCAACAACATTAATAAAATCTAAAACTAAAAACAGCCTGAAGCAGAGGGCTGGACTGGACGTACCTCAGATGTGACTTAAAGCTGATGCTGTGTGATTATTTAACCAAAATAAATATTTGCAGTTAATGTTTTTATGAATCAACATTCATGTTGCTACAGATCTGATAAATCTGACAATCAAATGATCTTTTATCTATCTTAATTTTGCACAATTCAGCAACATAAATTCATTGAATAAGAGCACACAGGTGAGAGTCTGGTAGCCAGTGAGGAGTCTGTTAGCTCCTAATCACAGCTCTGCACCACAGTGAGATGCAGGTCCAGGTGTTTTCGGATAAAGACACAGTTTTGTAGTTTTGCCTCTGCAAAGCACTGCAGTGGATTTAAAGTCAGTCGGTCTATCAAGACGTGATTGAGGTGCAAAGTTTAATTTGAGGGTTTTGCCAACATTTTGCATTAACATCTCCAGACATTTTTATGCACAGATAATAACTGGACACTCGAACATTTCAAAAATAATGACTGTTTTTCACACGTGTACAAATTTGACTGCCTGAAATCTTGAACCGCGCTACCATCACCAGCTGTTCCCATCATTCTGGTACACGTTAACATCAGTTTTCTCCGACCACAGTACATGTTGTCTCCAGACGTGTGCTGGATTATATTTGAATATTTGAATATTATAAAACTAACACTGATGTGTTGGCACACATTTTGATGCATATCTGTGGGGCGGTGAGCCCTCTGGGATGCCTCGTCCTAAAAGAAGACAGCGATCCTCTGGCTCCTGGAAGGTTCGTCAGTGAGAAGAGGAAATCTGGCCAAGTATTGTTCATCCTGATCAAATCAGTTTTATCAAAGGGAGGGTGACAGCATGCAGGCGTCATCTGATGGGTAAAGTCATGATTGAATGGAGGTTTTTTTAATGTCTTAGGAAAGTTGGATTGGGAGATGATTTCTGGTTAAGATCATTTATGTGAACCTGAGCGCTCCTGTCATCACATATACGGCCATGAGACCAGTTTTCCCGTGCTTCACTCGTGCACGTTCGTTCGAAGAGGAAAAAACTTCCACGGGACTCCGATGTGAAAAGATGCAAACAAAAACGTATTCCACAGTAAATCTTCTTACAGGAGTGATCAGGTCTAAGTTTTCCTCAACAACAAACAAACTACAGCAGGAAAACCGCGTGGCTCCACCCTCCTCTGCAGCAGCGCTGCGTGCGCTCCTTTGCATGAATCCACGATGCAGTTTTAAACTATAAACAGTTTTATTTAACCAAGCCAACACGAATGTAATAAAATAATTTTAATTCCATTATGACCATGAATTTACTTATTAAATTACTAATTACACAAAATAAGTTTAACAGTGAGCATAAATACTGAAAATATATAAACTTGGCTCCTACATCACACGTGGTTTGACTGATCCCAGGTATTTAAACTCATCCACCTTCACTACCTCTCCACCCATCTTCCTCTCATTCACACACGTAGTCTGTTTTGCTTCTCTGACTTTGCTCAGCTGTTCTCGACCCTCATTACAGATCAGTGTCGTCTGCAAACATCAGAGTCCACAGACACTCCTGACCCACCTCACCTGTCAGTCTGTCCATCATCACAAATAAGGAGCTGATCCCTGATATAATCCCACCTCCACCTTCAACCCAGCTGTCACTCCACCTGCACATCAGTACCAGTACACTTCTTCATCTCTCCAAGATTCTGTCTGATTAAAAGGTCCTCCACCATACCTGCACAGGTGTGTGTCATCTGGACCAGCCGCTGCCCTCGTTTCTGAACTTCCTGATTCACTAACTGTCCTCCATCCATCCTCTTCTCTCTCTCATTTTCTTCATCCATCTTCTCAAAACACTCTTCATCATTCATACATTCAGCTGACACAAACAGACGTTATTATATCTCCAAAGTGAGTCTCGCAGCTATGGTTAGAGCGACGCAGTCTGAGTTGAACCATTTCAAACGCTGTGCTGATTATTTCAGAATAAACTGTAGCATGACTTCACACAAAGACAAAGCAAAGGTCAGAGAAATGGAGGAAGCTGAGAATGAGTTTAGAAAAGCTCTTTACAGCAAGAAGCTGCCCAGCATCTCCTCTGAGCAAAAGGCCAAACACTGGCAAATGTGAGCAGGAACTTCACAAACCGCTGAAGGTAACAGGTAACAGGTATATTCTTCAACTGAAACATCTGCGCGGTTAAATAAGGAAAACAAGCTCTCTTTCTTTTTTGACTCGTGGTGGGTATTTGAAGTCTGGATGATCTCACTGCTGATGACTCACTCAGTTCCTATCAGGAGCTCAGCACACAGTCCAGTCTCAAAGATAAAGCAGCTTTCCAGAGATTTTTACAGATGAGAAGTGAAGTCAAAGATCTGAGACGAAGTTAATTTAAGGTCTCGTTCAGCTTCGGGCTTTTAGAAGATGGCTGCCAACGGGCTGTATCGAAATTGTGAAGATCTAATCTGCAAAGAGATTTGAAGTTTAATAACTGGCTCACTCTACACTTGTCCACGTTCATGAGATGAATTTACTGGCAGATGATTTTTGCTGGACTGTTACAGGCATGAAGATGCCTTCATCCATGCAGTGGAGGCCTGCCCTGAAGATCTCTGCAGGAGTGACTCAGTGCACTGATGTGTGAGCCAGTCCAGCTTTGCCACGACTGAAGTGTCCAATCCTGCATTCGCTCTCGTCCTGACAGGTCTGATTTCAGCAGCTATGATCATTGTTGCTCCATTTAAAGAGCTGAAATGATTCGAAATGTCAGTAAGTGAGGTGTACTTAGTTTTAAGTAGGAGGGGACGTCCCAGTGTGTGTCATGTCATGATTCATACAGGAACTTTGATTATGCCTTTGATAGGTGCTGTGAATAGTTCACTGGAAGCTTATGTTTGCTGTTTCTCATGTTTGTCTCTGGTTTTGTTCTGAAAACGCAAATAAAAATGTGACTGACAAAGAAGAACTGTGCAGGCTCTTTAGGTGTTTTCACTTTAATCTGATCATCCTGTTCTTCAGTGTAACCAGCTGTTTGCACCTGGTTGTAAACTCTGTTTCCATCCATGAAGGCCTGTCCTGATCTCAGACTCTGACAGTGACACTCCTCCCTCCTCTTCTTCTCCTGGTTAGACGTTGTTTTTCTTCACCATGGAAACAATTCTGTGATCATCACTTCACTCGTGTTGGTCTTTCAGGACTTCTGCTGTTGCAGAATTAGCCCATGCATTTATTTTAGTCTTTCAGCCTGATGATGATGATGATGATGATGATGATGGCCTTCTTCGCTTGCATCAACATCTGTTTGGATCACATCTTCAGGTAAAACGCTAACAGATCATTAACTGTGTTCATTTGTCATGAAACTACAAAGAAACCAGCCTCACCTGCAATGAGACTGCGTTGTTATTCGACTGTCCAAATACTTTTGACCCTGTGACATCATTAGTTCTCAGGTGACGTACACGAGTGAACCAAACCGGGACAATAAAGCACAAAAACCTGTGTTTCTCAGGCCCGATCCATGGAGCTCATTCAGGCTGAACCTGGAGGATCAGTATGTGTTTATACTTACATATAAACACATAGCGGGAGCTAAGTCCAGTTTAAGGAGCTCCACATGGCTGTAATAAACTTCAAGGATGGCAGAAATCACGCAGCATGTCGGTGCCTGGAAAGCTAAGCACAAATGAATAGTTTGAGCAAAAAGGTAACTTCACAGTTTAATACAGAAAACTGACAGGTTTAGCAGATTTGGACAAGTGAGAAAAATGTTTGAAATATTTGAACGGATTTAGTTTTTTTTTTTTTAACCTGTTGACTCGCATGAATCACCAGCAGAGGGCGCTGTCTCACTTTGGTATTATTACATCGTGTGCGTTTTTATATACTTGGACCAAAAAAAAGAGAGTTTTAAAAAAGAGCGAGAGACACGGGGACAGATGTTGAGGTAAATTAAATTCTGATTAAAATTAAATGTATAAGTAAATTTGTTCACTCACGGACGCTTTATTAACGCCACCTTGCTGTTGCCTGGTTGGACCTCGTTTACCTTCAGAGCTGCTCTGACTCAACGTGGAGCTGCAAACATCAAAGTCAAAGTCAACTTTATTTGTCAATTCTGCCACATGTACAGGACATACAGAGAATAGAAATTTCGTTACTCTCAAACCCTAGATGAAGTAGCAAATGAACATTTAAATATAAGAGAGTGATTAAAAATGCAAGTAAAATAATTAAACATTAAACATTCCTCTGATTCTGGGCCATGTTGATATGACGTAATCATGACATCATCACGCAGCTGCTGCAGATTGGTCTGCCCATCCAGATGCTCGGTTTGTGCTTCAGCAGGTCTCTACGTGCCTAAACGCACTGAGCTGCCACGTGATTGGCTGATTAGATATCTGCAGTGAAAAGCAAGCTAACAGGTGTGCCTAATAAAGTGGCCAGTGAGGTTAATTTTGGCAAATGATTTATATATTTTTCTTTAGTCAGTTTATTTCACCTGTATATATATATATTCAATTTGATCTGCTTTATTTATGAATTTATTGGCACTATGACGTCATATCAGGACCACCAATAAAAATGTTAATTTTTATTAATGTTAATGTTAAATCCAGGATTAAACTTTCAGAAAATTCAAGTACATTTTTTTATGTATAATAATCCACAAATTATTATGACACCACAGACTGCAGTTAAACGCAGCGTTGTTTGTGCAACACAGAAGTATTGTGTGTTGTCCGAACTATGGTCTCTTCAGCTCAACTGGAAAAACTCATTCATGCATTTGTGTCATCCCGTTTACATTAGTTTAATTCCCTGTTTACCAGCTTGGATAAATCATCTCTCTCTCGCCTCCAGGCGGTACAAAAATGCAGCAGCCAGACTACTGACTCGTTCTAGCAAGCGAGCTCACATCACTCCCATCTTATATTCTTTACATTGGCTCCCAATAGAGTTTAGAATTCGTTCTAAAATTCTTGTTTTAACGTACAGAGCACTAAACGGCCCCAGATTATTTATCCAAGCTTCTTATAAAATACACTGCTGCTCGTCGTCTCCGCGCACAGACGCAGAGTCTGTTGGTTGTTCCCCGAACACGAGGACAAAAGCGGACGGAGCCTTTCAGTCTGTGGCACCACGGCTGTGGAACAGTTTACCACCACAGCCACGTTTGGTTGATTCTGTGGATTCTTTTAAAAAGCAGTTAAAAACTTTTCTGTTTAAACAGGCCTTTTGCTGATCTACGTATTTTATATTCTCCACATTATTTAACTTACATTTAAACTTTTACATTGTGTATAATGTCTATTGAGTGTGCTGTTTATTTTAACTTTGTGTACAGCACTTTGTGACTGCCTGTCTGTGAAAAGCGCTTAATAAATAAACTTTACTAACTTACTTATTCATTTTTAAAAATATATTAATTTAACATGTTATTTCTTTATCTTATTTTCTGGACTGATGTTTATCTGTGTCCTCTGTATTTTACTCAGTGATCATTTTGAATGTGCTGTGAGTGAAAACAGGCGAGTCCTGCAGAGCTGCAGTCGTGGACTCTTTGTAGGAGAAGCTCAAGAAAAAAATTAACATTTTCACGTCACCAAGAGTCTGAAGGCGCCTCAGAAAAAAGACCCCCACAAACCAGACTCTGTATATTTTTCTGAGGATTTAACGCAAATCTCAAAGTTCCCCTCATCTCAGGGTGCCAGTCTTGCTGCACCAACTCCACTGATATAAGACCCAGTTTAAGGTTTGGTGGTTTTCCTTTAGACGTGGCTCTGTGCTGAACACGTGAACTAAATGTGCAAAAGGTCCTGTCTGAGACGAGGACGAGGCACGGGTCCCTGAGAGGGTCTGCTGTAAAAATGTGCCGCTGTGGCAGTAAGGGAGCAGCTGGAAGAAGCTCTCTGTGTTTCTGTTTCTGTGGTGATGACTGTGACGTTAGACATCACCTCAAACATCCAGAAACACGCAGAAGAGTCAAACACGACCTTTTATTGGAGCTCGCTCAGATTGTGAAGCAGAAAGTCTGGATTAACTTCTCTCTTAGCAGGTTTAGGGTTTGTTGAGCTCAGCTTACACAAATAAACTCTGGATCCGGATTGTTAGCACAAACCTCTGGTGTCTGACGTCTGTGTTCTTGTCTTTAAATAAGTGAAGCTGTTAATTCTATTAAAAATAATAATAAAATCTCACATTCACCTGAAAACAACTGGGAATGTTTAGAGAAGGACCCCCACCCCAGGACACGCAGACTTAATGTCCGCCCCTGTTGATGAATAAGTGAAATTGTTAAGATGAAGAAGAGAGATCAGGTGATCTGCTGTTCCTCAGACTCGTGTTTGTCCTGAATATTTAACTCTTTACTCTGTGCTTAGCACTTCAAAGTTGCTCTTTGGGTCAGATAAGCGCGTTTTTATTGTAAACACTGAACTGATTTCATGTCCTCCGCTTTTTCTGGGTCTTTGCACACCTGCGGGACGTGTGCAGGTGAAAAAGTGGCTCGCGCTGTGATTCTCGACGATTTTTCTGCAGATTTGTGACGGAAGTGGCGGAGGGTCCTCTGCGCCTCGGAGCTGCGCAGTAGCGCACTGGGTGTAGTCTGGACTCTCGTCTTTTCCTGCTGGAGTTTGTTGCATGGCGGCGGCGGACACAAAGAGCTGAGGCCGAGCGCAGACCCGCACACCCCACACAGCACACAGCACACAGCACAGCCGGACACGAGCTGCGGAGGCGGCCGGGACGGAGACATCCGCCGTACGCTTCAGTCGCTGCCCGGAGACGGTTCATGTCGGTAACCGGAGAGTTTCTGCAAACTCTGAAAAGTTGAAGGAGAGTTCGCGAGGGAGCCGCGCGCAGTCTTCTGGTCGTGAGGGAGGACGGAGGGGGCAGGAAAAATGCCGAGTGTGATCCGGGCTCTGGTGGCTCTGAGCTGGGCGGCGGCGCTGTGCGTGCGCGCTGCCATGGACGAGTGCTCGGACGAGCGGGGCCGGCCGCAGCGCTGCATGCCCGAGTTCGTCAACGCCGCCTTCAACGTGACGGTGGTGGCCACCAACACCTGCGGCTCTCCGCCCGAGGAATACTGCGTGCAGACCGGCGCCACCGGGGTCACCAAGTCGTGCCACATCTGTAACGCCCGGGACCCGCGGAACCACCACGGCGCCGCGTACCTGACCGACTACAACAACCAGCAGGACACTACCTGGTGGCAGAGCCAGACCATGCTGGCGGGGATTCAGTACCCGAACTCCATCAACCTCACCCTGCACCTCGGTAAGACCCCGAACGCCTCTCGCGCTCACCGCCGCTCCGAACCCCCTTTAAGAAACTCCACATTTAAGCTTTTCTTTCCTCCCCGCTGGAAACAGCTGCACAAACCAACACAGACACACATGTTTACGCATCTGGATGAGTCAGTCTTTCATTCGGCTTACAGCCAAAACACTCAAACCACACCGTTTTACACAGAATCCCATATTTAGTGTTGCGAATTTCTGCGCTTCAGGTCCGAGTGCAGCTCAGTGAGCTGTGTGTGTGTGTGTTTGGAGAAGTGCTTGTTTCACGAATTAAATGCACGTCCTCACATTCCAAAGCAGATGAAAAGCTGCGGTGGAAGCAAACTGGATGGAAAAGTTAAAGTAGTGTAATTTTCTATGGAGTCTGGTTGGGAAATAAAGAAGTTGCGAAACTCTGGAGGAGATTGATTATCTGATATGGCTTCAAACAGTCAGAAACAAGAGAGGCATACGTGACCACCGTGTACTCAAACTTTCTACTCAGTCTGACCCCTCCACGATCCTCTCCGCTGAGCCGAACCCCCCTAAAAATGTAAATTTCGGGTTTCTTCCTTTTCTGTTAAAACTGCCACACGAAACTACACAAACACACATCTGCGGGTCCCTCTCTTTTATTCGGCCTCAGCCAGCACACCAAAGCACTCTCTGTTTAATAGAATTACACTATAAACTTGGCGCTTCTGGTCTAAGTGCAGCGCGCTGAACAACTGTGAGAGGTGGAAATGCTCAGGTTCACACTGCAACTCGAACATTTAAATCTGTGGAATTTTCTATGGAGTCTGGTGAGACTTTCCTCAGCCGGCGAGATGACTTCTACTTGTATTAACTTGAGTTCTATTTTTTAAGATGGCGCTGGAATCAGGGGTGTAGGTGTGTGTGTGTGTGTGTGTGTGTGTGTGTGTGTGTTTGGGGGGGTCGCAGCTATTTTCTGACCTGACTGAGAGCAGGTGGAGCTCGTGCTGGGTCTCCATCACGTCTGCGGTATTTGCTCGCTCATGGTTTGAGTTGGCAGCTCGGTGTCCCAGCCGCCTCTGAACGCACCACCAGCACTGTGGATTCAGTTGTTGGTGTTTATGATTCTCAGACATGCTCAGGGTCTATTTTGACCTCTTTCAGCCGCATCTCCTGCTTCCCCCGGGAATATTCATCCTCCCTGTTTAAACAGGATGAAGTAAATAAACTGTAGCTGAGCCGTTGCAGCTCATGAGCTCAGTCATTTATTTATCGCTGCATTTCTTCTGTATCAGTCCTCCATCAGTCTCTGTGGGCTTCATGTTGGCATATTTTTAAGCTCGATGAAAAAGTTTAAATTAGTCTAATTTTCTATGAAGTTTGGTGGAGACATAAAGGGACTGTTTAACCCTGAAGAACGTTTTTTTCTGATATGATAGAAAGTATGCACCGACTGTGAGGTGGAGGAGAACGCTCCCAGCTGCCTCCTGTCGCTGCTGTGCGTCTGAATGTGAAGTGAAAGGTTTGGATTGAGCTGTTGTAAGCTCAGTCAGGATGATCTGTGTCTCTGCTGGAAGTCGTCTCAGTCTTCCTGACTCGGCCTTTTAAAAATACCTGTCTATTTCTGCCGCCTGAGGCCTCCTCTGTTTTTAACAGTGCTCCACATTCCTGAGGGCTTCGGTCATGCCGCTGCTTGGAGCTGAGCTGGGCTCTCTGTGGCCTCAGGTGCTGCTGGCTTAATTACACGCCGCCTTCTCTCGGCCCGCGGCGCTGCGTGATCAGAGCTCGGCTGCTTTCAGGTGTGTGAAGTCACGTCATCGTGGCACAGATCTGTGCAGTCCAGGGATCCATGTAAAGAAAGCAGGAAGTGAGCACCTGAGCGGCCCCATCTGAGCCTCCAGGTTGTTACTAAGGAGTCTCGAAGAAGTTGTGAAGGTTGGCGTGCTGCTGGTCGACGGATGCATGAGTCTACGAGCACACCGGCATGCATGTCTGTTAACCAGGGGTGTTGAACTCCAGGCCTCGAGGGCCGGTGTCCTGCAGGTTTTAGATCTCACCCTGGGTCGACACACCTGAATCACATGATTAGTTCATCACCAGGCCTCTGGAGAACTGCAAGACATGTCGAGGTCATTTAGCCATTTAAATCAGCTGTGTTGGATCAAGGACACATCCAAAACCTGCAGGACACCGGCCCTCGAGGCCTGGAGGTCCCTACCCCTGCTCTAAATGGTTGCTATGTGACTGTTTACACATATCTGCTTCCAGCACCTTCCACAGAGAGTCCTGTCTCCACCTACACCATCTGCAGCTGGTGGTGCTGGTCACTCCTCTGCTCGAGAGGCCCTCAGCAGGCAGAGAGCTGGTTCACGTGACGCTGCATCGAGGACCTCTGGCTGCAGTTTGAAACAGTGACGCCGGTGCTCGTCGTGCATCAGTCAGTGCTCGCGCTCTGCTGCGGCCCCGCCTGAACCTCAGGACGCGCTGACGGTTCTCAGGTTTTAATCTTTCAGGAAGTCATCGCGTGGCTGTTTGTTGATGGTTGAACAGCTCGTTGAGTTTCATGAACGCAGAGTGAGGAGGTCATTTCCTGTTGATCTGATCTCCTAAATACAATCATTTCTCACAGGAACCTCAGACGGAGCAGAGGAACTGCTGAGTCATCTCTGCTGAACTTCAGGAGTGCGAGTCTTTACTTCAGCTTCGGCTGTAACACAGAATCTTAAAAACAATGCTTCTGATGGTCCTTCATGTCCTGAGAGCAGGTTTGATGCTTTACTTTATGGAGCGTGATATTAAAGGTTTAGGAAGCGTCTGACCAATCCAGTCATGGATTACAGATGATGGTCTGCAGTAACATGAATTCTAATCTTCTTACCGAAGCCTTTAAAGAGCGTGTGAATGACGTCAGGTGCTGATTTATTGAGGTGATTCACAGGTGGATCAAATTTAAGTTCAATTTGCCGTCGAATCGCAGCTCGCTCATGTTTCATCTCTAAACCTGTGAATGAGTTTAAAGTGTGAGGACGATAAAGCTGCAGCTTAATCTCAGGAAACCCGCCGTGTGTGACTGCAGTGCTCAGGTGTGTGTGTGTGTGTGGGGGGGGGGACTCTTTGATGTGCTGCAGTGCGTCTGCAGCGGGAAAGCGACATGTCCCGACTCGATGAGGCCGAGGGCGACATGAAAGACCCGCAAAGAGGAACACACCGTGCAGATGGACGCAGAGGGGCCCCTCGTTTATCTGGATTCACCAGCACGAGGACTTCACAGGACAGGCTGGCGGCAAATGTTTGATGTAGAATTAACAGAAAATTGAATGAAGTCTGGTCTAAGAAGAGATTTGTGGGTTTGTGTTGGTGTAATCAAACATTTCCCGCCTAACGGACTGAGGGAGGAACGTTTCTGTTCTTCTTCGTGTTTTGATTAAATGAACTTTATCACGTCTGTGTCTGAGTTTGTTCAGTACACGATGACCTATCCTGCACGAAGGCTGCTCCTCCTCCAAACCCTCCACATTCCTCTGCCGTGAAGAGCGCTGAATATTAATGTGAGTGTGTGAAGGAGGGGCCCCCCGAGCCCACCGCCACATCGGAAACTTCCTTCTAGCTGAAATCAATCTGGCTTCCAGCAATCATTGAAACAACATTTACTGAATGTCTGAGGTTTCAAGTGTCGGTTGGCTTTTGGTGTCATTCGTTGTCGCTTCTTCTTCTCCTGTGGTTATTGTGGTGGCACAGGTTGGTGGTTACCATGGCGAGATGAGCAGCACGGTTTTAGAAAAGCTTTTCTGAGCCTAAAGTGGAATTATATGTGTAGGTCTTATTTATCGCAGACGCCTCTGAAACCGCGTGCCGTCACCTGTCGGGCACCTGATGAGAAAAATGGATTTGTGCATCGCAGCGACGCGGCCCACGACGGCTGTGATTGGCCTGTTCAGTGCTGCCGTTTCCTCCTGGACGCTCCCTGTGCGTACCTGGCACATCGTACTTGTGTTTGTGGAGTCGCAATCAAAGTGTGGAAGGTGTGTCGTGGTGCCCAGAGCAGGTGAGGAGGCCAGGAAGTCGGACACAGGAAGGGTATAAAGACTCCTGTCAAAATAAAAGCGCGTGTGCCGACTAAACTCTGTGGCTGTGATTTGAAGCCAGGTGCATCAGAGAATCTGAGACACCAGCTCGGGTGTCCCCACCTCCACTTTTTCCCACCACTGAGTTTTGTTTTTTCCCTGAAAAAGAACTTTTAGTTGAATAAATGCAGTTTGTTAGATTCATAATGACTCATCTGTTCTGACGTTTTCGGGGTTGTGGGAGCAGCAGATATGCAGACTTCCTCCAGCTGCTCTGAGGGGACACTGAGGCGGTCCCGACCAGCCGAGAAATAAAATCTCTCCAGTGTGTCCTGGGTCCTTCCCGGGTCCTCCTCCTGGATGTGAGACGCCTCACCCAGGATGCCGAACCATCTCAGCTCAGATTGTAACTTTCACACTGCAGACCAAACATCCAGATGTTGGGAGTTGGCTGCGTTTTGGACCTGATGATCCTCGGCTGAACATGATGATGATCGCTCCACAGCAGCTGATGTGTGAGGCGTCTGTTCGCTGTGAGTCAGAGAGCAGTGCACTGTGGGAAAACCCTGTTTCCCAACCTGCCATCAAAAGACATTTTTCTTCCTCTGGAGTGTCCAGCTGTTGCAAATTATACCAGTCTGAGGCTGTGGGAGGGGGAGGGGAGGGGGGCATTGTTTGGTGTCTCAGGAATGAGCGCAGCGTGGGAAACTGGGATGTGGAGCGATTACGAGAGCCGCACAGCTGGACGATGGCTGCTGGCTCATTGCAGCTGATGAGAGAGACCCCCAGTCCAAAGCCACCCTTAACCCCTCCACTACCTTTAAATTTCCCCTCTGGTCTGACGGTCTCGTGGCAGACGTCGGCCTCAGGGGTTCAAAACCCCGTCAGGTGTTTCTTCAGAGTCGCAGGTGAACTTTAAATCTTCCTCCTGCCTCTGAAGATTCCCGAGTTTTTCATCTTTTGATGAATTCATTGATGTTCGGCGTCCATGTTCAGACTTCAGAGACGCTCAGGTACTGAAGCGCGTAACGGACCCCTCCCCAGACGGTCAGAGTGAGGCCAGCTGTTTGCATGTGACGCTCAGCAGCTCGTCTTAAAGGAAGCTCGCTTTCTTTAACTTAATCCCAAAGCCTCCAGAGTTGGAGAGTTTGGATCTTTGAAGCGAACCTTGATCTGCTGCTGTGGACGAGGTCAGTAGTGAAACGCAGTTCAGCCGTCAAGTGTTTTTACCTCTTCGTGTTTGAATAACAGCCTTTACATACTGAAGCCTTCACGTCGCTCTGCGTGGAGGCTGCAGGTGCCTCGATTGGGTTGATGTTTATGCTGCGAGCCTCTCAGGCTCAACTGTTTCAGCTAAAATGAGTGTTTTTGTCACTGGAGTCTGGTGGGACTGCAGAGATGGTCATCTGAAGGCCTTATGACCTTCAACAGCAGAACTTTACCAGTAAAAAAAGTCATTAAAAATGCTCCAACAGCACAAACACGGTACACAGGTCCAGCTCAGGTGAAGCTAGCAGACAGCTAGCAGCTACAGCCACCTGTGTCACCATTCACCTGTCAGTCAAAGAGGCCACGCCCCTAAGAATCCAAACTTTAAGCCCTGATCCTGTTTAAGCAGATGGGTTTTGTAGAGTTGTCATATCTATAGAGCTGTAAACATGTTTAAAGTTGGAGTCTGTGGGCACCGACGCACTGCCGGAGCCTCTGGTGGACGTCACGGGAACTGCAGTTTCTGTCAGATGGATTAAAGCCAACGCTGGCTGTAATCCAGGTCAGTTTGAAACTTTAGAGGATAAATGGTAAATGGCCTGTATTTATATAGCGCTTTAATAGTCCCTAAGGACCCCAAAGCGCTTTACATATCCAGTCATCCACCCATTCACTCACACATTCACTCACTGGTGATGGCAAGCTACGTTGTAGCCACAGCCACCCTGGGGCGCACTGACAGAGGCGAGGCTGCCGGACACTGGCGCCACCGGGCCCTCTGACCACCACCAGTAGGCAACAGGTGAAGTGTCTTGCCCAAGGACACAACGACCGAGACTGTCCGAGCCGGGGCTCGAACCGGCAACCTTCCGATTACAAGGTGAACTCCCAACTCTTGAGCCACGATCGCCCATTTAAATTTGAATTAAATAATCTGCAGAGACGGCGGTCAAAAAGGAAGCGAGTCTGTGAGGTTGAAAGGAGAGGTGTTTAGGGCCCATCTGATATCTGGTAACCTTGGAGCTTAAAGCCGAGGTGCCGGCATCTCGGGCTGAAAGTCAAGGTGACTCGTCTGCTGCAGATAAGACGAGAAAACATTTCCCCTCAGAGGGAAGCGGCAGCTGAGAGACTTCCACACTGAAAGTGTCTTTAATCGGGTTTTTATGGGACGTGGTTTCAAACCTCAGGGCTGTAATCATGTGATCGCCTCCTCTCGTGGCTCCATCACAGATCTTCTGTTTGTAGGAGTGCAGACTCACTTTTTCTCCTTTTAAAGCCGCTCTCACAGGCTCGAGCCGAGAACGTGAAGTCAGACGCTGGAAGTGAGTCTGAAACATCAGTTATCCTGGTAAATATTAAATAATAATTTTATGATTGAGTTTTATTATTCTAGAAAGAAACAGTTGCAGTATTAAAGTCACAGTTCGCTGTCAGCTGTGTTTATTATTCTGGATGTGATTTCCAGCCGGGGCGGTGTAGTGAGACAGTTGGTGCTCTCAGTCAAAACGGCTTCTCTTCCCGTTGGCCGGTGACGCTGCTTCTTCACTTGGCTGTCACATTCCGGTCTGTGCAGGGCGTCAGATCCACGCAGCGACCGGCTGCCGACTGGTGTTTGTCCAGATTCATGTTACTCATACGAGACAACAGAAAAGCTTCAGTGTGAGAAGCAGGAAGAAAAATCAACCTGAGCATCCACAGGATTATTGAAACTGCTGACCTCTGACCTCTGACCTCTCAGAGGTGGGTCAGCTTTATATGTCCGCAGTTTGAAACAAAGACCTGAATATTTGAATTCTGCTGCCGAATAGAACAGGACAATAGAAGGATGCAGTGACACGAGTGTTTCTGCTCCGTGATGTTCGGACGTGGTGTGATGTCATATTTATGGTCACATGTGTCACCCCCTCACATTCAGCTGCAGTGTTTCATTGGTCGGGACAAAGACGGAGGAGGAGCAGCTGTATGCTGAGGAGTTTTCCTTTCCTTCAAAGCTTTACCCACTGTGTGTGTCTGAAAGTCTCCACGGTTTAAAGGTCAAAGTGGGCTGGCTGTGTGACAGGAAGCACTGGCTGACATCCGGGTCCGTGACGCCGTCCTTCGCCGTGCGTTTTCTTGTGCATTCATTAACAAAGTCTTTTTAGCTGCTCTTAAATCGCCTGCCGAGCAGCTGCTCTGACGACTCTGACCGGGTTAATCAAAGTCTGGAGCCCGAGGCGCCGTCTCGCGCTGCCTGATATGAGTCACCTCGAGCTGGCTGCTGCCTCACATCGCATTAAGAAACCGCACTTCCTCCTCTTCCTCGGCAGCGTCACCTTCAGCTCTGAACCAGCAGTCATCTCAGGAATTCAGACTTTCCCTCAGACCTAAACAGAGTCTGGGATGAGCTCCCATCCCCCTCCATCAAAGACAGGATGAATCCTATCAGGAGATCAGAGGCAGGAGGCCTCGGCTCCTCCAAACCCACAAACCTCCTCTCTGCTTTCTTTAACGTGGAGGCGGCGGCGGTGTTGGGGGAGGGGCCGGCGCCTTTGACAGAAACTTGGTTTATGTTGCGTTTATCGATGCACTCACCCCAAATATCGATATTTTAATAAAAACCTGCAGACGCTCGATCGGACTCACCTCAGCTGAGGTCGTGTGTCTGTGTCCTGACGATGTTTTGGTTTCGCAGATATTGTGATGATGATGATGATGTTTGGATGTTTAGCCCTCTGTGATTCCCGCTCTTTGTCTCAGAGATGGTGTGGGACGGACTCTGAGCCCTGATTGGCTCATTCGTCAGTAACTCTTCTCTCAAACATAGTTTCTGTGAGTAATTAAAATCCGTCTGTTTGTAACACGCCGCAGAGGGCGATTTGGCCGCTGAGCTCAGCGAGCTGTGAAACTGTCAGGTAAATGGTTAGAAAGAAAAGTTGGTGCTGAACAAGAAAATTGCCCGTGTGTGTGTGTGTGTGTGTTGGGGGGTCGGTCTAATGAAGGTGAACCAGCCGACACAAACAGACTGAACTATTTGTGAGGAGGGCAACGCTTCCCACCAACAAACATCCACCTTTCAGCTCCGGGGCCTGAAATTCAGATATTCCAAAGTTGGGGGAATTCCCCCAATTTATATATGATCCAGCCTGCAGGTTTTCCATCGCCCTCTTCCTCCCTCGGGGTGTTTTGCTGTGATTTCTGCTCTCTGTGTTTTTGTGGCTTCTTTTCTCTCGTCTCCGTGGTCGATCTGCTCCTGCTGTCACCTCAGGCTGTTGTTGGCGTTGCCCGTCAGAGGATCCTGAGGATTCTCGCTCACCGGCACTGCTGATCACTCCTGAAACAGCAGGAGTGTCCTGTAGTCCTGCAGGCCGTGACTGTGAGCAGCAATTTCAGCGTACAAACTGTTAAGTTCAGTGCGCCGCGATGTGTGGGTGAACGGCCTCGTGCTTCAGACGCTGCGCTCGCTCTCTGTGTTTCTGTGGATCGCCCGCCTGTTTCATTCATTTAGTTTGAGTATAAATGTCCATAGTTTGTCTCCCTGATCGCTGATAATCCCGATCGGCCACGTTTGCTTTGACTTGCTCGTGGACTTTAATTGAGAATTCACTGATTACTTCACCACAGTGAGTCTGAAGGTCTTAATCGTGAAAAGTGGAAATTTCCAGGCCTGTTTCCAGCTGCTGAAGCTTTATTTACCTGCCCCCCCTGCTCTCCCTCCATCCTCCCCCCACTACAAACGCTGTCCTTTTCTTCTCCTGCTGTTTGTACTTTAAAGTGAAGCGTGATGAGTGAACAAACTCCACATTCTCGTTGCTGTGTGCTAATTAAAAGGCCCGCGGTGCGTTCAGGGTCACCGCTGGACTTCTGTAACAGAGCGAGTCCAGTCCTGTCCCAAACACTGAGGACATGTTGGATTAGAGGGCAGTCGGCGGCCGTGGGTCGTAAACAAATTCTTTCATTTTTATTCTTAGTTTGTTGGATTAATGTGCTGTAAGATTCAGACTGTGGGGGTTTGTTTTGATTCATCACTTCTCTCTCTACAGTTAAATAAGTGTGAGTATGAGAAGCTGAAGGAAAGGGAACGGATTTCTGTTCCGACCAATCAGGTTTGAGCTGGCTTTGCCGCGGTCTGAAACGCCATCAGTCAGACCGTCTCAGCTGCAGTTCAGCGTTTTTTAAGCGACGGCCTCACAGACGTCCTGATACCTGCTGAGTGCAGACTCAAAGTTTCCTGTTTGTTGGTTAATTAGTGATAAAAAGTTGATTGTCAGCTGTTCTCACTGCAGCAGCACATCTGTGCAACATTTTGGGGTGTTTCAGTGTTTAGAGCTTTAAAAACAAACAAACAACAAAACGGGTAAATTCAAAGATGGCTGACATGAGGGTGAAGTGTGGCTCAAACCGTGGCGCTGTGATTGTGTCCTGCAGGGCCGTGCTCGCTGTGAGGGGACGGCTGACCTGTGGGAGCTGTGCGGCCAAAAACAGTCTGATTATTAAACACGATTCAGTGTTTTAATGTTTATGGGTGATTTCCTCAAACGTTGCACAAACTGTCATTCAGATGAAAAACCAGTAAAAGCGTGAAAATGGCGTCTGCTCGGCTGACGTCTCAGTCACCTGCTGCGTGGCGCCCTGAAGCCTCTTTCTGTGGCGGCTGAACCGCACATCGAGTGAGAGTTAAATGCTTTTAGGGCCAAAGTGCAGCGCTGTAAATAAGTGAGGTGCGTTTGATTTATCACCCCAGACAAAAACAATTCAAAAGTCATAATTTTACCCTGATTAAATAACTTTATTGATCACTGAGGGTGAGATTACCCGGCGCTGTAACCTGCACACAGCAGTGGTTCAGTGGCGAGCGGTCTGTGGTCACAGCAGAGTTTACTGCAGGAAGTTCTCCCCTTGATGTCGATTGTTTTGACCCTCTGCATGAATTTAAAGGGAGATGTTCAGGAGGCGGGGCCTTAATAGCGCGTAGCTGCCATCTTCGTGTACAGTCTGTGGCCTGAACCATGGTCGGTGTGCGACGTCGTCTGAGGCGAGTCGTGTACGAGCTCGTCGGTGCATTTATTCTTCCTGTCACCTCCTAAACTGTGGAAGCTGCGACAGGCTGTTATTAAACTCACATCTGGATCAAACCCCCGCCGTGACGCCACGCTCGCACAGGAAGTTAGAGCTGTAATTACAGCTTCACGTCGGATACTTTCCACCGGAGACGAGCTGATGAGAGTTTATGGGAGCTGCAGATTTACCTGTTTCACTGCACATGAACATAAAAACGAGCAGCTGATTTATTACTGCAGCTCAGTGGTCGTTCCTGCGTCTGAAGCAGGTTTTAATCTCAGATTGTTTCTCTGGCCTCAGACCCAGGAATGAAGCACGTTTGTTATTTCATGGAGTCGTGACTTGATTTTAGCAGCTGGTGATTCCTGACGTGTGAAACTTGGATTTTTGTTGCGTTTAGTTTCATCCATGTACCTGAAACCTCAGGATGTCCTTAAAACTCAGATTTCTGTGTAACTTTGGTCTGAAACAGAATGTCACAGATCGCCTCTTTGGTCCTTTAACTTCCGTTATCTCCCATCACGTGAAGTTTCTGCCTTTCTTCCCACCGTCAGATTAGAAATGGGAATAAACGGGCTCATGTTGGCTCAGACTAAACAAACCGAGATCAGATAAAGCGAGCGGGTTCAGAGTGGAGGCTGAAAGAAGGGAAGATGTCTGTTCTCTTATCGTGTTTCTTTAAAGGATTAGACAGCAAGCGCAGACACACGAGGGGAATGGGGACAGACGCATCTTCTCTCCTCTTTTCTTCCATCTTCTTCTTTTATCTTTGTCATCACGTTTTGACCTGAGCTTGAATGCGTCAAATCTGGGAGAAAAAATCTGCTATCCTAGCCGCTCCTAAAATGCAAAGTATGCCAGAAGCTGGTGGGTTTCAGATATTTTGCACTGAAATCTCTTGTTATCAAAAAAGGTGAGAAACGTGAAAAGACATGTTTATCTGGCTCGGTGATAGAAAGGTTTGCTGATGACCCGGTTTGTGTTGAGCTTCAGCTCCGAGTCTGTGGACAGAGGAGTTCACGGTCCTCTCGGATGAAGATGGCGCTGACAGATGGTCTGAGGTGTTCATGCTGATGTGCTGAGTTTGGGTTTTGTGCCTGATGGATAAGCATCTCCACTTTGGCCTCGTCTGCCTGAAGCACACAAAGTCTTTGACCTTTAACCTGCTCTCTGAGGCCTGCAGAGTCTGAGAGCTGTTGGGTTTTCTGCACGCTCTGACCTTGGGCTGAATTTCCTGGGACATCCACTCCTGGAAGGATTGGGTCATTAACACGAACCTGAATGCTCCAAAACCTCTGCTTGCACAGAGATGCTTAAACTTTCTGCTCATCAGTGAACCAATGCATTAGATTAGCAGCACCAGCTCCCAGTCATTGCTGTAGAAGCAATAAAAATGTGCAGTTTCTCAGGACTGCATGTTTTCCTTGTTTTCACTGATTCTGACAGGTTCATCAAACCGTTTTTTGTCTGTGGCCCTTAATTTTCTGGTTCCCCTCAGCCCGCCATAACGTCTCTTTTCAAAGGCCACACACACACACACACACACACACACACACGTTCTGATCTCTTTGTTGCGCATGTGCATCCTGATTTTGCACGAACACCTGAGTGAACAACCTTCAGATGGTTATTCGATTATTTCAGTCGTTGTTTCGATGCTGATGTGAAACTTTGCGTAGCCGACCTCCTTAAATCGTGTTTTTCTTGCAGGGACTCTGGTCTAGTTACACAATTATAACTTCCAGTCCTGTCAGAAAACTTTGACCTTTGACCTGACTGTAAACTGACTTAAAGTGCTTTCTCCTGTGGGAAGAGGAGCTGCTGTGGGAATTCAGCGGGATGGGAAAAGGCTCAGAGGGAAGCGACTCGTGACCTTGGAGGAAACTGAGCTGAAGTGTGTCGAAGCAGCGGGGGGAGGACGGGGGGAGGACGGGGGGTGGGCCCGGTGGGCCCGGTCCTGCTCAGACTCTGAGATTTGCTTTGCAGGAAGTGATTCAGCGCCCCAGGGAGAGCAGAGAGCTCAGAGGCCGGGGGAGGGGGAGGGGGTTCTCTTATTATAGATGGCGTGGAGTCTGTGAACAAGTAGAGATGCATTACAGGGACAAGCAGATGCATGCAGGGTAATTTTAGCCCTGCTGCCTGGGAGGGAGGGGGCAGATAGCGAGGACGAGTAAAAAGTGACTCGTTATCAAAGCAGGTTGAGGGTAAACACGCGAGCTGACTGATTTATGTGCCCCGGGAAACGTGATCGTTGGCTGTTTGTTCGCGTTTCTTCCACTCGAGTGGCGTAATTACACGGCTGATGGAGAGGCGGTCCCTCGCCCCTCCAGCTCGAACCCCGGCTGTGGAAACGTCAGGTCTGTGCAACTCCTTTAACCCACGACACAAACCTAAAACACCACATTACAGGGAAAGAGCTGGAGCTGAACTTCACAACACGACTGGCAGCTGATGGGAAACCTTTGTCGTCAGTGGGCGTGGCCAAAAGTGGATTTACATGATTACAACGCAAAAAACCAAAATCAGTGTAAATATTAAATATACCAGGATGTTAATGTGGGATATTAGAGCTGTGGGACCTGAGCTCTGTGCACAAACTGTCACAGCGTTGGTCATCTTCTCTTCAGCTCGCGTCCTCAGCCTCGCTGTGACCACACGACCCGTAACCTCCTCAGATTAGATTACAGCGTCTCATCTTCACTCACAGCTTCACTCACAGCTTCACTCACAGCTTCTCCCTCTGCGCTAAAGATAAATGTTTAGAACTTCTGCCAAAGTCGAACATTAAAACGAATTTAAGCTTTTTAAATTCTGCGTTTTCTCCTTCATGTGAACATTTTGCAGAGTTTACTGATGGCGGCTGATTATCGGCTGAATCACATAAACTCTTCTGATAAAATACATTTATTCTTATTTTCAGTGAACGTGTGTCATCACAGCAGCAGATGTATTTGTGAGTAACGAGGCGGGCGGTTCAGACGTGGAGCGTTCACGCCCTGGTTGTGACGCCGCCGGACGGCCGGCGCTCTGGCTCGCGTTTCCATACAGCTGCTGGGCGTTTGAGGACCCGGCGGCGGTGTTGTTGTTCTGACGCGTCCCCGCTGAGGCCTCGGCGGTCGTCTTCTGTAAACAGCGGCCCGGGTTTTGTTTCCAGGCTCTGTGTTTGCGCAGGCAGAGGTGAAGCTTAATTTAATCTTTGATCAGCTCTCAGAGATGATCTCACAACAATCAGCAGGATATGAGTTTTTTTTTTAATAATCCCCTCCTTTGTTCAGATGAGCAGATAGTAGCTGAGCGTCCTCGGGCGCTCTGAGCTCATTCGCTCATTGTTCTGCTTGTTTACGTCTCAGACCCGAGACGCTCGACTGATGTGGGTTTTTATTTGAAGAAGAGCTGCAGCAGATTTCCAGATGTTTTCTCTCCCCTGTGCTCTCCTGCACAGAACACGATGTTCTCCATTAATCCCACGGACGAGAGTGTTTGAGCTTCGTGTCCAGCTGCTCTCCTCTGACACCAGTAAACCTGACAGGAGCGAGGTGGCGTTTGGCGAGGCGAGACTGGCGCATCAATAAAAAGAAAATGAAAACGCTTCGGTGAAGAGGCGCCAGCTGTGTGGAAACTGAAATCTTCCTCACATCCAGTTTTATTTTCTTTGGTTCAAAGTGAAGCTCATTCAATGACGACATGTCTCCGGGTCCTCTCGTCTTCAGAGGATTATTAAAACTAGATTAAACACACGATGGATCCGCGGCTTTCATGTTCAGCGTCTCGCGGTTTTTCTTGGCTTAAAGTGGCGTTTGGTGCTCGGCTACACGCAGACTCTTTTATAGAGAGCGAGTCTGTTTCCGTGTTTGCGTTTATTACACGTGAATTGAGAGAAGAATCTTTGATGCTTCGTTTTCCTTTCCAGTCACAGACGATCTGATCTGCTCGTCTCCAGCTCTGTGATTTTTTTTTTTTTTTTTTTTATTCCTGAGCTCTCCTTAAGCAGCTTTGCATGAACAAAGTTCAAAATAATCCTTCTTTATCTTAATCTGGACATCAGCAGAGCCCCTCAGTTCATCCTCTGTCTGCTGTCTAAGACAACTTTCCTCTGATTGGCTGCCCCTGGGAAGCAGTGGTTGTGTGGGTGTGGCTTGTTTCTGCTGGCTCTCTGTTCTCAGGTCATAGTTGAGTTTTGGTTCCTCTCATCTGAAAGGCTTCCTCAGAGTCGAGCCCTTCCACCTTGACCACTCGTGACGGTGGGATTGGACGACTCGCAAACTTGTCCTGACGTTTCAGGACCACCTGCGAGGCGATGACCTCACGAAGGTTAAATACCCGGGACCCCGTCAGGTCTTTACAACCTGAAAACAAAATCAAGCAGCTGAGCTTTGAGCTTCTGTCCTAGTTTAGATTTTTTAGTGAGGATGAAGGTTAAACTGTTCTCAGTGAAAGTTCACTTTGATGCTCTCTGATGGGAAACGCCATCGACAGGAAGGCGCTGAAAACAAACACAACGAGGTTGGTCATTCATGATGCTGCGCGGTTTGTTTTACTCGCTGTGGAAAAGTCCGAAGAGCTGAGTCGGCCTGAGAAGCGTTTAGATATTTGGCGTGCGGGATGCCGTGAGCGGTCGTTACGCCGCGAGTTTAAAACCTGAGCTGAAAGTCGTGCTGCACATGAGTAGAGCTGATAAAAAAAATGTCCGACACTTGTGGTCCAGTGGGGCCCGCGGGCCCGGCAGCAGGTCGCTCCGGCCCTGCCTCCGGGTCAGGTGCAGCTGAACTGTGCACGAGTTTTAATCCTCTCCCCGTGTTTGGCACCAAACTCTGTGACGTCAGATTTGGCTCCCTGCAGCTGTGAGCTCTTTGTCAGGATTGTTGATGGTGCTGTAGGTGGGGGTGGTGTTGGGGGTGGGACGCCCTGCTGGGACTCTCTTTGTCTCTGGTAATGAGGGCCGCTGCCGTTTGTTCCTGACGTCCCGGTGTGGTGACACCTCCGGGCGGGGCGCCCGCTTCTTTGGTGGTCCTCCTGCTAAATCCTCACCAAACACCCTCCTGTTAGGAGGTGGTGGTGGTGGAGGAGGGGGAGGGGCATCCTCTGATTAGATCACAGCTTCTTCACTGATGGGAATCTGCTGGTTATTTCTGGCTCTCGGGGAGGGGGGGCTGCCGAGCTCGTAAAGAGAGAAAAGGCTGAAGGTGTGGAGGGATTTTCTCATGACGTCCTGAGGAGTTTACAGCCGCTGGAGCTGCGGCTGATTGTTCTTGTTTTCCAAACATCGTGAGCGGAATAGTTTTGGTTTTTACACATTTAAAGAAGAAATACGAGACAAATGAGTGAGAAAAGAAACGAGTTACAGCTCGTCTGTTTGATGCTGAACTTTTAACTTTTAAGGATTAAATTCAGATTTTTTTCCAGCTTTTGGAAAAAAAACTTACTTTTTACTATATAAGATATTTGAATGTGGAAAACTGATCTGTTCTTCAGACAAGCTGAACTCGCAGCTTCAAACTCATGAAAGAAAACTGGATCAAACCTGTGCTCATCAGTCATTTTGGGTCTTTTCACATTAAGAGCGCGTTACAGCCCTCACTGAATGATGACAGGGCTTCTTCTCTGCCATTAAAAACAATCATTGCCTCCCACCTTCACTCCCTTCCTGCTGCCCTCCCCCTCAAACACTTAATTGGAAATCCCCCCTCTGAGACACACACACACTCGTTTTGATATCTTAGTGAGGACATCCAATTGACAGGCGGATAGGAAAAGCATTAAGCCTTAGGTCATGGTTAGGTTTAGGCTAACTGTAACACTAAAACCACAGTTTGAGTCTCTTTTATCCTCATGACTGTTGGTCCTCACAAATATAGTAACATTCCAACGTCTGGTCCCCACAATGATGTATAAACAGGTACACACACACACACACCTGCTAATGCAATCATGAGTAAAGTTGTGTGTCAGGAGTCCTTCTATCCTGACCTTTCCAGACTTTGGATGTTTGATCATGGCATTCTGCAGCTGCTGCTAGAAGGTCAGCCTGGTTTCCAAATGTAGGCTCAAAGGAGACTTTTCATCTGCTCCAAATCTATGCCGGTACGAGCTTTCTGAGTTTACCCACAATGCACTTGATGTGTTCTCCATCAGAGTCAGAAACATCCAGGCCTCTGCTCCTCTGTGTCAGGCTGATGCTCAGAGCTGAGAGACGAGGAAACAGCCCGTGGGTGTAAAACTGATGTGGCTGCAGTTTTCAGCTTCAATGTTTTTCAGCCCCTGAAAAACACTGAAGTTACGAAAGGTCCAAAATGACCCTGATTTACTTCACAGGCTCATAAAAATCTGTTTCTTCACAATCGGCTGATTCAGAGGAGGGCAGCTGGGAACTTTTCCTGGATTTGATTATTGGATCAGATGACCCTGAGCCTCACAGCACCTCCCATTTCACTGTTACAGACACTGTTACAGTTATTTTGTTACTCGTGTCAAAAAGAGTGAAACATCTTTCTCCGGCACACTTTATGAAACGTCCGGGGTAACGTGTGAGCGTCGCCTGTGCTGCTGGTGCTCAGAATTAAGACTGTCATTCATATTACAAAGAACGGCTTTAATGAATTCACTACTCGGTCACATGATCAGCGAGCTGTGAAACAACCACAGGCAGGTCACGGTTTCTCTACCTGCTCGCGACCATCGTGACCTTTGCTGATGTCACAGCAGCAGAGACGCTCGGCTCAGTTTATGTTGGAGCTGCTGACGAGCGTTCAGCTCCGTCTGCAGCCTCGTTATCACCCACGCCTCTTATCAGAGAGTCAACACACACACACACACACACCTCTGCATTCTCACCTCGACATCCAGCCTGCCTCTTTAATCTCCTCACAGCCAATGGGAGCGCTCGCTCAGCCAGCGGTTGCTCTGTTTATCAAACAGATGAAGCTGATAGCGGCTTGGACTCGTCTTCGGCTCCCCTCTGGCTCTCTGCATGTTTAGAGATAACACTTTTCTTTATCACACATCTGTACAGCGTTCTGCATTTTTTAGTCTTCTGTCATTTTCAGGAAACCTTTAAAGCTTTTTATTAATAAGAGTCAGGTGTTTCTACTTGGACGTATGAACATGTGCATGGAGGCAGGACGAGGTCACAGCTTCTCAAACAAAGCAAACACAAATCTATGAATAACGATAAATTCAACAAATGAATGAAGTCTGGAACTGTGTGAGGTTTGTTCCTTTAAGGTAACAGCAGGTTGGAGATTAACCGGGACATTAATGTGTAACTGCACTGCACATGTCGCGGCCGCGGTCAGTGACCCGATTCTCGTATCTGTCACGTATCCTTGGAGACGAGGACCCAGCGTGGAACGCCGCGGGGCGTAAAGGGTTAAACTCCGCTGCATTCCTCACGTTGCTCCTCCTGCATCATCCCCAGCAGCCTTTCACAGAAGTCCAATCCAATTTGTTGGTGCTTTTTATCTGTGCGAGGCTTCAGCCCGCTGACCTCTGACCCCGGCACCTGCTGGAGACGAGCGCGCTCGGTGGAGGATCCACGCAGCTCTCGACAGGGTTTAGTCTTTAAAGAAAGTTTGCTTAGTTCCATTGTTCAGTCAGAGACAGGGTCAAAGTTCATGTTTGCACATAAACGTGAAACATGCCTCACTTCAAACTCTTCTGGTTTCAGGCAGCGATCGCCGATCGATCAGCTGTTTTTGGTCATTGATTAATCGTCTGGTTCGTAACAAAGTTTGGTCCTCTTTGTTTCACGTCGCCTCATTTTGTTTGTCATCACTTTAAATCCTTTTTTACAACCCTGCAGCCCTGGAATGCCAGTTTTATCCCCTTAAAGGCACCAAACTCGCTTCTAAAATCAACTGATTTGGTAATTCTTCCCCCGCAGTGAGAACAGCTGTGTTTAAACCCACTCATGATGATCTGACTTCATGTTTTAGGCTCTTCGGCTGAATTCGGCATTAAAACATTTTCACGTATTGGTTTCTAAACACTAAAAGTCTGCAGTGGTCCTCAGCCCACTGCATTCACGCCTGAGCTGACAATAATCAGATTACTGGAGTGGATGTAAATAGAGAGGGCGCACTCAGTGCGACCTTTGACCTTTCTCCTGCGCGGTACCTGCTGCCCAGACTCGTCAGCGCGAGTTCGAAGCTCGACTGTGCCCACACGTCCAAAAGTCAAAGCGGCCATTGTTCGTTTCCCTGGAGAAGAATGTGGTGATGTCATGGGAGGAAATTTAATTGGACTGTGCTGTGAGCTGAGACGTCCCCCCACCCTCCACCTTCACAACAACTGTAACCCCCCCCCCCAGCCCTCAGGACGAGCCCGGGAAGTTTCCAGAGCTCCCAAACATCCAAGCAATGTTTTAAAGGAGGTCAGCCCTCCAGTCTATCCCCCAGTTTAGTGGAATTTACACTATGAAACACAGTTTGAAGTCCTGACAGAAGCTACCAACGGTCATGTTTGCACATTTATTTTTAATTTCTTTTAAGAAAATATGTGTTTTCATCCAAAATGATGGCAGGAAACGAGCGACACACCAACACAGTGAAGCTGTTGGCCTTCATCAGAGTGAAGGATGCTCTGAGATTTGTCGCCTTCTTTCCTGTCGTTTCGTTACCTCGGAGTACTCGAACAACCCAAGTGCAGTGTGCTGGTTTCTCTCAAAACATGATTTAATGCAAAGAGAAAAGTTTTTATCCAAATCAAAACTGCCAGAAATTAATTTTCTCGAAGTGAAGAGCAGCTATGAAATGTGACAGAAATCATTTCAAGAATTTATTTTTTTTATTGTGAGGAAAATGTCACAGCTCAGAGAGAAATGTGATGATGTCACCGGACCGCACAGCGTGCTGGGGCGTGCCCCTCCCACCCTCACCACCCCTCACGCCGACCCTGAGGCTCGGATATGTTTGATGTGTGACGGCTGCTCAGAGTGAGGCCTTGCTTGTCCGGTTATTTGTCCACGATTCTTTACAGTCTTTGCTTATTCCCCGTGGATCGTGTTTGCATGTGGGTTCATCAGGTTTGTGTGTCAGAGGAAACAGCTGCATCTTAAACACGTTGAATGACAGCTCGTTATTTTCAGGTCTGGCCTGAGCGAGCCGACTGCAGCGTCTTCCTCCCCCTGCCTCATCTGTCTTCCTGAAGGACGTCTTCCTCGTTAAACGCCGTCCTCTGTGGACGAAGAACATCTGCCTCTGAAATGAAAGCCTCCTTTATAAGAGACTATCTGAGGTTTATGACCAAACGCACCTGACTGTGTCCACAGTTACCAAAATAAAAGCTCAGATGGCGACGGCGCTGATTCATCTCTCCGGTTTATTCAGATGCTGGTTATCGGCAGTTTGCGTCACTCTCCTCATATTTTTGGAAGCATTTCCCAAACGAATTCCTCTTCGCCATCCCGTCGCCGACCCGATCCTCCGCTTGCAGAGTGGCGTGACGCAGCCGTGCCGCGGGGAGCCGAACACACGCACATGCTCAGTTGATCAGAGCTGCAGAGAGCGAGGCTGCAATAAGAATCATCACGCAGCTCAAAATAAGACAGAATAACAGATCAGTGAGTCACAGCAGCGGCCTGTTACTGACTTTATAAAGTTATTCATATCGACTCCTTTCAGACCGTCTGTTTGTCGTAATCGTGGCCGCTCTGGGCCTCCGTACATTTGCGTTTTTCCAGCTGAAGTTCTGATAAGTTTGTTGCTTCTGATCTAAACTTGGACTCCAGGCTTAGACTGGGAGATTCAGGCCAGAGGTCAGAGGTCACGTGCAGCTACGGAAGCTGTCGGTCTCGTTACGTTGCTCGCTGGCACTTCAGCAGAGCTCGTCCTCCCCTGTGCTCGTTTGCATTTCTGCTCACTGAGTCGTCGTGTCTTCCATATCAGGGCAGGAAAAACTCCCAGCAGCCCCCTCTGCCCCCTCTCCGTCTTTGAGTTTCTGTGGTCTCTTTCTTCCTCCGTCCGTCCCTCCGTCCGGCGTCACTCTGCCCGGCGGAAACACATTCCTGCCGTGTCACGCCCCCCGTCACCCCCACCGGTCCCTCAGAAAGAAAAGCTGCTTCTTCAGAACGACTGGAGGCTCTTTTCATGTTCGGACGTGACTCCGAGGCCCCCCGAGGAGACTCTGGCAGGGTCAGCGCGCCACAAAAGGCGGGTTAGCTCCGCTTAAAGCAAAACCAGCTAATTGACGATGTCTGCGTTTGTTTCTCGGCGGCGGCTTTGCTGCAGGAGCGTCTTAACGGCAGCTTAAATCCTCAGAGGCTCCAAGGAGGGGCGGACAAAAAGCTCCTATAGTGAATTTGGCTTAAAGGTTGAGTTCACTGTTTTTTAATCCGGCCTTTATTAAAGCACCGTTTCCTGTTTACAATATTAGAGGACAAAAGCTCCTCTTTTACTCACTTTTTACACTTTAAGGAGGCTTAACGTGTAAAAATGATCTCAACTGGTTTATTCCAGGTCACCGTGTTTTAAATAATAGAATAGTTTGCTTTGCTGATGAGAAATAAATCAGAAAAATAAAGCTGTACAAAAATCAAATCTCACATTTTCAAAGTGTGGAAAAACGTCCATTTTAATCTGTGAGAGTCAGAAACTGCAGTTCCTCTAATGTCCACCAGGGCTCCAGTGAGTCAGTCCCCATAAACTATGGTTATTTTTGTGCCACTGTTCTGAGCGCACGTAAAAGTAATTTGCAGGTGCAAGTGTTGCATTTTGAGGAGAAATTTACTTTGAGCGAAGAAAAGCTAAATTTGAGTGAACAAAATTCATTCCTGCGTGCAAAAAATGTATTTCAGTGTTTGCTATTATCCACACGCACAATAGCAGCTCCTCTCGCTCAGTTTCTGCATTTGCGCTTACTCTCAACGTGTTGCTCGCGCTCTCAACATTTCAGCCGTGCGCGCTCAACTCTTTCTGTACGCGGTTATATTTGTGCCACAAAACCAGCCAATCACAGACTTGGATGCAAAAAAATCTGATTGGCTGTTTTGGTCTCCAACCAGCTCGAAATGACGAAATACAATATCCCAGAATCCATTTCGTCCAAAACTCAAACGAGGCAGTGGCGGAGGAACACAGAGTGGCGGAGTTTGAAATATTACTCTTTCTGGGTCACAAAATAAAGTTTTAAGATATTTTCATGCGAGAATGTTGCTGTGTAAACTTCAAATATCTGCTCGATTTATCGAGACATCACATATTTGCATAAGTGCTCTAACATTCTCGGACATGCCTGTTACCCACCAGCTGACCGCATAGCTGGACTGGCCATTGGGCATACCGGGCATTTGTCCGGTGGGCCAATAATGATTTTTCATTTTTATGTTTGTTTGTTTGTTTGTTTGTTTGTTTTTGTAACGGTATAAACAATGAAAGTGTTGATCATAACCAATTAGCCAATTGGTCATGATCAACTCTGGGCTGGACCAATTACAATACATCCGTGTTGAGGGGCAAAGGAACGCGATTCGTCCCGTACTTCAGCTAGAATGAAAAAGACACAAAGCTGGAGTTATTCTGCGTCTTTGCTGCACAGCTGCCTCTTCTCCTCTCTCTCTCTCCCTCTCCTGTTGCTACTTCAATCATGAAACTGATCAATGATCAGCTGATCGTCTCTTGTTTGTTTATCGCCCACTTTGCGCCAAAAAGAGGAAACCAGCGGATGTCGCGCTAAACAACAGCAGCACGTTTAAGCTTGATCAGCTGTTGTTAGAATTTATTTAATATTAATTTCTAGTATCAGCTGTTTGCTGGAGTGTACATCACTGTCACAACAGCATTTGTTTTAGTTCAAAGGCTTTATGGTTTTTCCTACAATACCTGGTGGTGCAGTCGGCCATTTTTTGTCAGTTCAGCCTTATATATTATGTTTAACCCGAGTGACCACCCAGTCAGCTGGTGGGTAACAGGCATGTCCGAGAACGTTAGAGCACTTACGCAAATATGTGATGTCTCGATAAATCGAGCAGATATTTGAAGTTTACACAGCAACATTCTCGCATGAAAATATCTTAAAACTTTATTTTGTGACCCAGAAAGAGTAATATTTCAAACTCCGCCACTCTGTGCTCCTCCGCCACTGCCTCGTTTGAGTTTTGGACGAAATGGATTCTGGGATATTGCATTTCGTCATTTCGCGCTGGTTGGAGACCAAAACAGCCAATCTGATTATTTGCATCTAAGTCTGTGATTGGCTGGTTTTGTGGCACAAATATAACCGCGTACAGAAAGAGTTGAACGCGCATGGCTGAAATGTTGAGAGCGCGAGCAACACGTTGAGAGCAAGTGCAAATGCAGAAACTGAGCGAGAGGAGCTGCTATTGTGCGTGTGGATAATAGCAAACACTGAAATACATTTTTTGCACGCAGGAATGAATTTTGTTCACTCAAATTTAGCTTTTCTTCGCTCAAAATAAATTTCTCCTCAAAATGCAACACTTGCACCTGCAAATTACTTTTACGTGCGCTCAGAATAGTGGCACAAAAATAACGCCATAATAAACTCCCATGTTAACATATCCAACGTGTTTACAGCTCTGGTTGTAGTTGTTATACATTGTTAGGGGCGTGGCCTCTTTGACTGACAGGTAGATGGCGACACAGGCAGCTAGCTGTCTGCTAGCTTCACTGCAGCTAACTGGAGCTGTTGGAGGGTTTTGGGGCCTTTTTAATGACATCATGTGACCAATAACATGGCTGCTGTGAGGTTACCGTGGTAACAGACCAAGAAGACTTAAACCAGTGTGTGACATCACAGCCTGCAGTTTACATCCAGTGTTTGGAGGCCTGTCTGTGCAGAGGACGATAATCTGCTTTACTTGATGTATGTTTATTTCTTTTTTACTAAAAATACTTTTTTTTTTTAACTGTGACAATAAAGCGATCCCTGGGGTGAAGGAGCTTTGCTGCACCCGGCTCTCCTGGGTGAGAGGGGTATGTTTGATTCGCTCCACCAGCGTCCTCAGTCGCTGTAGATAAGCGCTCCTAGTCATTGTAAGGATGGCTGACCTCTTCTGTCCTTTAGGTTGGAGGACGAGAATGAAACAAATGTCAAATATGTGAAACGGACACGTCGTCCAGCTGCAGGCGAGGCTGTTAACAAGAGCTATAGAGGTGAAGGGTTAACTCCCTGTAAGTCATCTCCATAAAACCTGAATCATCTCAGATTTATGAGGGTTTATTCTGCTGGAAGGCTCCTCTTGTCCTCCTGCTCTCATAGAGCCACGTTTTTCAGAGTTTTAACGCCAAGTTTCATCAACTTTTCTCTGTGCATGCTGGGAAACGGATGGTGAAGCTTCAGTGCAGAGGTGACAGCACGGCTTCGGGTTGTGAAAGAAGATGGAGAGGGCTCCTCGTCAGCCTGAGCTCGGGTTCATCCTTGGTTTGTGTTTCTAGTCTGTGTGGCTTCCTCTTTGTGTTCACAGGACGGCGCTTTGTCGTCTGTCTGCAGCATCACTTCCTGCGGGCTCCTCTGGCCTCCTGTCCCAGCAGCCACCTGGACTTTGTTTGCCTCCCGATTGCTGCGACAACAGACGCTTTTGTCCCGTCCGTGAGGATGCGGAGGCGTGTTTCTTTGCAGGTTTTGAAGAGATGTCACCGACGGGTTTGTGTTCCTGTCAGTGGCGTTTGTCTCCTCTGACGCCTCTTCATAAAACTTTGATCCGAGGCCGGCGAGGCTCCACGGGACATTTGCAGGTCCCACGTGTTCGCCGTCAGATCTGAATAAAACGGCTTTTTATTCTGAAACTGGTGAACTCTTCACCCATCCCAGTTTGTTCCAGGAACTCAAAGTGTCCGACTGTGGAGGAATGTGTGGGAAACCATGATGGAGCGCTTCCTTTTCATTTCTCAGCCCTGAAAGCTGCTGCTTTGATCTCTGCACACACATCTGTGAGGGGACGTTCTGGGGAGGCTACATAGAAGCACCATGGTTGGTGTTCAGACCTCCATCCACCTGAGGCCCGTTCCTCTCCCCTCACAAACGTTCGTCACCTCAGCGTCTCCTTCCTTTTGTTTGATCTTGTTGCTCCATCTCTGCGTTTGAGCCGTTTTCCCACCTGTGATGGGAACAGCTTTTGTTTCATGACTCTGTAAATATGTAATCATGAATGTTTGAAGGATATTTCAAACTCGATTACTGTAAACAGCCTCACAAGGCCGACGCTTTGGGAACGCAGTGACTTTAAAAGAAAAAGGTCACACATTTAATCAGTCTCTGAACATTTTCTGCATTTCTTTATTTTTGGTTCTTCTAAAAAAACACCTCCACCCATGTTTGACATACCGATGGCCAGCCTCCATGCTTTTATTTTGACAGTTTACCCTGCCTGGTAAATCTCTGGTGTTGTGGCCCCTGATTATAACTCAGCGGCTCTGAGTGACGGTTGGTCCTGGATCTGCTGTGGCGAGCAGGTTCACGGGCGTCCACACCGACCCTGAGTTGGTGCAGAGAGGCAGCTGGTTTCAATCATCTGCTTCTGTTTCTTTCACACTGAGTTTGGTTTGCGGTGAAAACACAAAGCGAGCGTGTTTGTGAAGATGAAAGCAGCACAGTAGCAGTTTGGGCTTCATGAGATGTGCTGATCCGTCCCTGATCCAGCGCTTCAGGGTCGGTGCTGTTGAAATTTAAAGCCTTCAGACCGACCTCTGATTGGGTGCCTGTGTTTGCAGTGATGAATGGAACGGGCAGTAATACAGAAAATGAAACCTCAGCGTTGACGTCACGCCGACCGTGTCGACCTGAGGCTTTGATTGTGAGCAGTAAATGGGCCTCCGCCCTCACAGCGCCTGTTAGCCTTTGCTCATAAACTCAGTGTGGTCCTCAGAGCGTCACGCACACACGGGGAGGACGCCGGCGGCGTGTTTGCTGTTGCTTCATTGTTTCCTGTAATAAACTGCAGCTCTTTGTGCGCTTCAGTCCTATCAGCAGCTTCACCTTTATTTGCCGTTGACACAGAGGGGCCCCTCCAGGCCGGGGCCCTGTCAGCGCACTGTTTACAGAGCAGATTCTTTGGCTGAGCAAACAGCCATACCCCCCGCCGCCCGGCTCGAACACGGCGGCCTTCCTTTGCTCGCTGACTGACGGCTGCTGGAGCGTTCAGGCCGACCTGCTCAGACTCGCCAAATATGCGGAGACCGTCCGCAGCCCCGAGTGTCACAGTCAGAGGAAGAACTGCACTTCACATTCCTGCTCAGCATTTCCCAAATCGCCCGAGATCCCCCCCGACAAGGCCCGAGCGGGCGTCAGGAAACAGTCCTGCAGAGACACGATGCTCTGCAGAGATCCTCAGGTTACAGTCAGGGTGGAGGTACAGCTGTATCCAGCTGTGCTGTGTATGGTTTAACCTCCGCCCTGCAGCTCAGAGCCTGAAGCATCAGTGTGATTGATCCTGCAGCTCGTCCGACTCTCAGCTTCTTTCTGTCTTTGTTTCTATGTCTGCAGGTTTTTACTCTCCTTCCATCTGTAACACACAGACAGTGTTGGGTAAGTTACTTTAAATTAGTAACTTAGTTACATTACTAGTTACTTCTCTAAAAAAGTAACTCAGTTACTTCAAGTTACTCGTTACTTTCAAAGTAACTAGTTACTAGGGAAAGTAACTTTGGTTTTACTCAGAATTCTCTTGTTAATGTGTTGCTTCCGTAACTGGATACCCAGCAAGACTGCCAGTCTTCTAGCTTGCTTACTTGCCACAAGTGCACTGTGCCACCTACCAACAGAAAGGAAAAATAATGTGCACATTTCCACGAGAGAAATCCCACGCCTGGACCGTCGTTGACCGCCGCCATGATTCTAGCCTGCTTTTTACATCCAACACAAAAACTGCAGTCGTGGTGCTTTTGATTGTACTCAGAACTTGGAAATTCTGCCTTCTGAATAGGAAGATGTAGGTAACACCAGACTGCAGATGAGCTGCATACAGAGCTGGACTGGGACAAAACAATCGTCCCGGCATTTTGACTAGAGACCGCCCACCATTATAGGAAAAATCATAAAGCCTTTGAATGAAAACAAACACTGTTGTGACAGTGATGTACACTGTTCTGATGGTATATATGTATCAATCTATCAATTGTTTGTTGTAAGACTCAGATAATTATTTTTTTTAAAAGCGAGACATTTTAAATGAGAATAATAAAGAAAAGTATTTCCTTGTCCCCCCTTTCCTGTTAATGCCCTACCTGCCCCCTGGCAACACTTTGCTAGACCCACCCCTGCACAGTTACCAGCTGTCAGCTACGTAGAAAAGGATCCTGGTGTTATTTGTCTCTCAGAAACAGTTCATAACTTCCCTTCAACTCATTCATGTCACCTAAAAGGTAAACCTGTTTCTCCATCACCTGTTTCAGCTCTGATGATTCAGTAAGGACATCTCCTGGTTTCATCTGCATGTTTCCCTCTCACCAGATAACCAAACCGATATCATGACCAGCAGCTTTACAGCTGTGGCTCCAGCAAACATCAGCTGATACTAGAAATTAATATTAAATAAATTCTAACAACAGCTGATCAAGCTTAAACGTGCTGCTGTTGTTTAGCGCGACATCCGCTGGTTTCCTCTTTCTGGCGCAAAGTGGGTGATAAATAAACAAGAGAGAAAAGCCGATCAGCTGATCATTGATCAGTTTCGTGATTGAAGTAGAAACGGGAGAGAATGAGAGAAGAAGAGGCAGCTGTGCAGCTTCAGCTTTGTCTTTTTCATTGTAGCTGAAGTCCGGGACAAACTGTTCCTTTTCACCTCAATACGAAACGCGTAATATTTTCTTTGAATGCGAGATGATTCTGTTTTTTACGGGACGGTTGGCAACTCTAATAATTAACCGTATGAACAAAATAAAGTTCAACATCAGTAACATAGCACCCACCCAGCTGTATAGAAACTCCGTCATGCTAGCTAGCACGCAGTGCGAAAAATGTCAGCATACCGAAAATAAACTCCACCTAAACTTGGTTTATATCTGACTCCGATAGACTGCAGGTCATAACTTCTTACCTGAAGTTCAGTTCACCTGACACGCGGACCGGCGCCGCTTGGGTCTCTCCTCTTGCCTCCCTTTTCCTTCATCCACCTGCTGGCCTCCACCACTTGCTAATGTTATTGAATCTGTGGAAGCTCCGCGATATCCACCACACGAAGTAACGAGTAACGAGCCTATCTAAATCCCAGTAACGAGTAACGCGTTCCTGGTTTTGGCATAATAACTAGTTACCGTGCTCATTACCACAATAATAACGTAGTTACTGTAACGCGTTACTTAATAACGCGTTAGTCCCAACACTGCACACAGAATAAATCTAACCTAACGCTCCTCCCTCTCTCTGCAGGTAAGGCCTTTGACATCACCTACGTCCGCCTCAAGTTCCACACCAGCCGGCCAGAGAGCTTCGCCATCTACAAGCGGACCAGCGAGGGCAGCCCCTGGGTGCCGTACCAGTACTACAGCAGCTCCTGCGAGAAGACCTACCAGAAAGCGAACCGCGGCTTCATCCGGACCGGCCAGGACGAGCAGCAGGCGCTCTGCACCGACGAGTTCAGCGACATCTCGCCGCTCACCGGAGGAAACGTGGCCTTCTCCACGCTGGAGGGACGACCCAGCGCCTACAACTTCGACAACAGCCCCGTCCTCCAGGTGAGCGCGTTTTTAATTCTGATTTTACCTCAGGAATCATTTTTAAAGGCTTCGAGAGCAGAAACGATATCAGCTCCACAGAAAAGTGATGTTAGAAAGTCTGAAGACAGAAATGTGACGAGAATTTTACTGGAATCACGTTGAGGCACAAATTTGAGCTTTAATCCTTTTAAAAGGTATCTTCTGTTCTTCATAAAGTTCTTATTTAGACTCAGCCTGAAAAATAAGGACAGTGTTTGAGCCTCAGGAACTACAGATGAAGGCGTGTGTGTGACGCCACCTGAGACAACGTTTCCTCAGGCGGGATCATCGTGGCTCCTCCCCTCACAGAACGAGAAGCCGGAGGTTATGGCGCACATCTGGGCACGGGGAGGCTGTTTCGTTTGAGAAAGAGCAGCAGCTTCGTGGGAGTCGTTCACACAGTTGGAAAAGCTCACATGAAGACCGGATCGCTGCTTTCCTCTAAACTCTCCGTAATCATCAAAGATTCTTCGTCTTTTGAATATTTGTTCCCTTGGAGCGCCTGAAACTGATGAAATATTCCCAGAATAAAGGGAAAGTTTCAGACCTCAAACATCAGCATCTGTAATGGTTTTATAAGCGAGTGTTCGCTCATTCTGCAGACAGAAGTTCTGCTGCTGCTCGCGGCATTCTGCAGCAGCGGCGCCTGCCGAGTGCTGCGACCCGCTTCCAGGCGACGCCCCCGGATTTCCCAGCTCGGTTTGGCCCGAGCACCCGGCAGCTGGAGCGCTCTCCTCGTTGTCCCCTCCTCTTCCCGTCCCCCGTTAGCGTGTTTGCGATTGCTTCATGAGCAGGAAGCAGAGTCTGTGTTCATTCCTCTCGCCTCACTTTGTGTTTCGTAAGGTTACGCTGACACACACACACACACACACACACACACACACACACACACACACACACAGAAATACTAAATACACACTAAATACAGTTTATAGGTTTTATCAGTAACAAGAGAAACACTGAGAGTTTCCCACAGTCAGCACACTGTAGGTGAAGAAACAGACAAATGAAGCAGACTCATGAATGAGGAGGAGCAGTGGGAGAGACTAACATGATGAATGTTCCTCTGTCAGACTCTGCGGGAGATTTTGTGGCATCAGAGACTCACATTATTCATTTAGAGCTGATGTGTTTTAATCAGGAAGGTCCTGAAAGGAGGATGTGCGTAAATATTTATTCTGAAAACAGCGAGTGACAGAAGGTCCTGATGGATGGACGGAGCTGCCCGTCCATCATTTCTGCTGGATCATAGTTTTACAGTCAGGTTCGGTTGTTCCTCGTTTCCTGCACTTTGCTGGAGTCATTTCTGCAGTCGGTGTTCCTCATAGATGCTGCAGGTCTCAGGGACATGCTGGAGATCAGATCTTCATGCATGGAGATCCTTTTTAAGGATGGATCATAGTTTCACTCAGATTAGGATCTGGGAGTTTCTGATCATGGCAGGGCTCGAAAAATTTCAAAATCCCTGGTAGCCCTTCGGGCAGGCACTCTTCAGTTTTTGGTAGCCCAAAATAAATTTAAGTAGCCCGAATAAAAAAGAGCAATTTTTTAATGTTTTGTTTCCGTTACAATATTATACTTTAATGTATAATATTGTAACGGAAACAAAAATTAATCAGAAAATTGTTAAAATACAAATCACAACAACTGTATAAAAATTACAACCATCAACTCAAATATTTGGTTCTAATTGAACAGAAATTTCTATGAACTTGTAAGAACTGTGTAGAACATGAATCTGTGTCAGATCCTGAATCTGAAATTTCCACTGAAGTCACGGGTAAGAGGCAAGGGGAACCAAGATCGAGGCCATTTGCTTTTTGAAGTTTGCAAAAACTGCTAAATTTGGCCAATGGTAGTTCACTCTTTGCAACATAGTAACGCTTTTGAAAGATTTTTCAGGACTTCTTCTTGTTCTTGGTTTACTTTTAGTATGTTTTTGCAATTGCTGTTTGTTCTGGGAAAGATGCTGCAGACTGGGCAATAATGCATTTCTTGCATTTCTCATGGGTTCTGATGGGGTCTTTCTTAAAGTTACTGGTCCCAGTAACAAAGGCGCTTGTCGACTCAGATATCGAGGGAAACTCACGACACACCTGGCAGAACATGATGTTATTTAGCTCGTCATATTCCAGCCACAGAAATTCTTTTGTCCATTAAACCACAAAAGCTGAGCTTTCTTTTTGCCTCATAGTCTGATTTGTCATAACTTTTCTGTTTTGTGGTCAGCTTTTCATTGGCTGTGCCTTCTTCACCCTGACCTGTCTTATTTGGCTCAGCAGAACTAAAATACCGGCGTAAATCCTGCTGCTTTTACACACGTACTCACATAACGGTCAGCGATTCTCTGCGCAATCAGCCTCTCACATGTTTAAGCTTGCTGTGGGAGATTTCACTTGTCACGTTTGAATAGTAAGCTAATGAGTGATAAGACGATGTCAGAGGAATTGGTGCGCAATTAATCGTCACTCACCAATCAGTGCTGCCGCTCTCTACACACCGTTCGCGCGATCGCAAAGTGAAAGTGAAACAAGCACAAATTCAAACGCGATTTCAATATGTCACATATTGACAGAGGCTCATCGATGCCAATGACATAATTACTCAGCTACATTTGCGACAGAAAATGCAAAAGCATTGACACATATTTCCTTCCTATGATAGCCCGACGGGCAGGGCTGAGATGGATTTTGGTAGCCCGACTGGAAAAATCGCTGCCCCGGGACGTCGGGCTAGCGATTTTGCGAGCCCTGCATGGATGTATTTCATAATCTCTGAGCCTCAGTTATCATTTCGTTCCGTGGTCAGTCGAGCTGGAAGATTCAGGTTGTCCTGGGAAGAAGGTCTCTGAGGAGGGTTTCAGTTTCTGAACCGTCATCAGTTTTCAGTAAGGTCGGTCCTTAAAAAGCCGAAGCCCACGAACTCTGGAACTCTTCGTGTTATTTTTCAGTCTTTTCTTATTTTAGAACATTTGATTTATTTAAGTTTGGCTCGATTTTAAAGACGATATTAAAACAAAGACTAAACGTTGAGAAGAGTCAGCTGATGATAAACCACTGAGGACCTGCGCTGCCGTGTGCTGATTGGTGGAATATCAGGTGTATGGCCGGTGTTGGTGATCACAGCTGTTTTCTCTAAACGTTTTACCCTCCGGGTGATCATCCTCATAATGATGTCACACTGTGGGGTGACTCTGAATACCAGCAGGCGGGATCAGGAACGACTCTGATTCCCCAGCTGTGACCTGACATGACGTGTGTGCTGGTGATTAACTCAGGAAGTATCTGATCGGAGGAATTCAAAATAAAAATCTGCTGTTCCGCTCTCCGCCTTAACCTCAGAAAACTAAACCCCGACGGAGGTTCAGGTGTCGATTGGCTCAGATGAAGGCTTGTTAAAAACCACAGCTGGTCCGGTTATCTGCTGACCGTTTTAAAGGCCGGTTCTTCTCTCATCTCCGACATTCATGCAGCATAAACTCATCCGGCCCGTCCAGCAGCTGCAGATCCTCACGCTGTCCCATCCAGGAAGCCGGAGCGGCCTCGTCTCCAAATCGCCGCTGTCTAAACTGTAGCGAACATTTGTTTGCCATCAATCATCTGCAGCTCCGTGCCAGTGTGGAGGCCTCACCCGAGACGTGTTTTCTTGAAGGAAGAATGCTGCTTGGCGTTAGGAAGTCCTGCGGGAATCACAAACATTCAGCCTGGAAACAAACAGCCTGTCAGGAGGCGAACGAGAGCGAGCAGAGACGCAACCAGTGATTTTAGAGGTGGAATAAACGTCCAGCTTCAGCTGTTTAGTCTGCAGCGCGTCAAGTCTTCCACATTAAAACTGCTCCACAGATTGAAATTTTAATCCTTTCATCCTCGAGTCCAAGTGGGGAAAATTCCCAGAGAGGTCCTGAAAGTGCTGCTGGGATTTTTTCCAGATGCGCTGTGAGCGTCCGGGACGTTTTCGTGTGCAGCGAAAGGTCCGACTCGTCTCCATTAGTCGACCGACATCAGCTGCAGACTACGTGTGTCTTCCCAAGTGTTTCCTGAATCTGTAAATCAGGAACGGTGAGCCTGCAGGGGCCACGTTACACAACCGTAACGGTTGTAGCGCCGATTGTAGCAGACACCTAAAACCGTGGAAACAGACTGTCACTGCGCCTGTAACTGGAGGTGGCGCCCTCCAGTGGCTCGTTTCAGCTAAACATCAGTTTAAAACCCAAAGACGTTGATTCCAACACGATGCCGTAAACGAGCCGAGCGCTCAGACCCTTTGAGCTCTGCTGGATTTCCCCAGATTTCAGTCTTTTTGAAACGAAGGACACAGCTCAGACAGGAAATGACATCAGCAAGCTACCAGGAAGTCTGGTTCACTTCATTTAAAAAAAACAAAACAGCATTCCCATCCTTTTCCAGCGTCTGCCATGTCTCATTATCATTTCTGAAGCGTCCGCTGTGTTCCCGGGAATGTTGGAGCGATTGTTTTTCTTTTTTGTCATGTTTTCCAAAATGTGTTTTCTGTTTTTTGGGGGGGTTTCCCGCCTCGGGGCCGCCGTAGGAAAAGAAACTTGGAGCGTCACTTCTCCATCAGCCACATCAAGATGTTAGCTAACTTTGATGTAACTGTCACGACATTTAAGGCTGATTTGTGGAAGCACAAAGTGGAGTAAATGTGGTGTCGTTGGTCCGCAGATGGTTCAGCAGCCGCAGACGTGAGTCTGACAGGAAAGAATAAAATGATCAATCTAAATGTAATAAAGATCCTGTGGACGTCTAAGGCCACAGTCCGCGGTGAGGATGGCCCAGCAGGGATGAATCGGTCTCAGGGATGTTGGATTTCTCTGCGGCTCCCTCAGAAACAGTTAGAGGTGAAAAGTCGGGCCTGTAAACACGTGTGCCTGCAGCTCTCGGCTCTATTTAACGCCGTGATGGTTGATCATCGGCCCATTGAGGTGAACGCTCTCAGCTGCCGGTTATTTCCCGCTTAGAGATGACAGACAGCAGGAATGTCACAGAGCGACAAACAGCCGTCTGACGCCTCCGGCCGGCCGCCGCCTCCAAAAAGATCCTGGCTTTGGTATAAATAGCTCGATGCCAGCGAGACAAATAAGGAAGTTTAGAGCTGAGCTGCAGAGCTAAATCTGTTCATTTAAACGGAGAGGAAGTGCGAGGGTCGAAGGAAGAAAGGGAGGAAATAACGAGCCGTGAAAATGTTTTCCAGAAAGCTTCGGCTGACCGCTTTTCCAAACTGGGATGGGTAATGTGACGGGGCAGACTGCCTGAACTAAAACATGGTCAAAGGTTACACTGAAAATATTACCAATAAAAAAATTAACTGGATGTTTTATCAGCGTTTAAATGAGTTTACAGCTTCCTAATCGGCTGATATGCATCACTCCACCGACGGGTCACATCAGACTGTAACGGCAGCTAATTCTGCATAAATGTCATTTTTTTCTGAGCATTTCAGAAGTTTTGAGGCTGGATTGAGGTGGACTGTGGGACCAACTTAGTAATGCACATGTGGAGAGTTTAGAAAAGAGGAAACAGAGTTTTAGCTGTGACCTTATTGGCCAGTATTTCCTCAAAGAGCAGCCTTTGGTCTCAGGAAGCCATCATGGAAGTGAGAAACCTGCAGTTCCTGTAACGTCCACTGGAGGCTCCAGCATTCCTTTATAATTTGCCTAGATTAGGTTGCATTATTAGAGGCGTGGCCTCTATTCCATTTATTTAAATGTAATTTTATTTATACAGCGCAAAATCACAACAACAGTCGCCTCAAGGTGCTTTATATTGTAAGGTAGACCCTACAGTAATACTTACAGAGAAAAACCCAACAATCATGTGACCCCCTATGAGCAAGCACTTTGGCGACAGTGGGAAGGAAAAACTCCCTTTTAACAGGAAGAAACCTCCGGCAGAACCAGGCTCAGGGAGGGGCGGGGCCATCTGCTGTGATTGGTTGGAGTGAGAGAAGGAAAACAGGATAAAGACATGCTGTGGAAGAGAGACAGAGATTAATAACAGATATGATTCGATGCAGAGAGGTCTATTAACACATAGTGAGTGAGAAAGGTGACTGGAAGGGAAAAACTCAGTGCATCATGGGAATCCCCGGCAGCCTACGTCTATTGCAGCATAACTAAGGGAGGATTCAGGGTCACCTGGTCCAGCCCTAACTATATGCTTTAGCAAAAAGGAAAGTTTGAAGCCTAATCTTGAAAGTAGAGATAGTGTCTGTCTCCCGAATCCAAACTGGAAGCTGGTTCCACAGAAGAGGGGCCTGAATATTTAAGCTCTTGTAGATGAGGAGCAGGATTTATAGATTTAACAGGGAGCCAGTGAAGGAGAAATCTGGCTCTAAAAACCATCATGGTGGAGGCCGGAACGCTGAATCTGTGAAGCTCCTGATCATGGAGTAGCCTCTGTAATAATAAAGCACAGCTTCATGTTTCAGGAACTCACGGCTGTCGTGTTCGGAGCGGATTATTTGTGTTGCTCATGTTGGGAATGAATCCAGTAACATGATGGAAGTTGTTTCAGGGCCGGTCGGCTGTGTTACCAGGCTACATGTGTGTTACATCAATATTTAACCGTCGTGCTCGGTGCTTTTAGGGATTTATGCTCTGCTTGTTTCCTGTGAGATTCCTTACAGGGTTGCCTCAGGACAGGTAAACTTCCTGTTTCAGAGCCTGTGCGTTGCAGGCTGTTCCACATTCCCAGCACTTGTCCAAGGATTTAACAGGCATGTGCGAAGTCACAGTTTTCCTGAGTGGGCAGACAAACGTAGAGCAGGTCTGACAGTGGGCCAGCTCGCTTGTATTCAGTCCCACTTTCCCCTCGAGCCGCCGCTTCGTCTTCAGCTGCTGCGAAGCTTCGGGCCTGACGAGTTTCCTACTGAACGAAGTTATCGCTGGCTTTCCCACGAGGCGGGATGTTGAGTAACTTTCTTTATCCTCTGAAACCCAACAGGTGTCCTGAGTAATTCCCTCCATCTGGATCTCGTATCATAAGGCCAAGAAAATAAATTCATTTCTGTGGAAATGTCACAGTGTGAGGGCCTGCTGCTGTCTGCGTCACTGTTTTTCCCACAGCTGGAGCTGAAACCACTGCTCTGTTTGCAGATTACAAAAGCCAGGATGTTTCACACGCCTGCGTTTGCTTTGAGTTTAGTTAAAGTAATCAGATTACTGGCTGAGGTAGTCATGCTCTCTTCAACGTGACCTTTAATGACTAAGTTTTCTTGGGGCAGTATTGACCACAAACCTGCGTCCATGCTGAGGATCATCCAGGAGTGACATCGTTCCAGCTGTTCGGATAAACGGGAGAAAAACAAAATAAAGTTTTAAAAATTTCTCGAGTCGTTGGATCATAAAGACATAAATTATTTCTAAAAACTCAGCTGCGGTCCATGGACGCGCTGATGTCCGATCACATTTATGTCTGTACAGTCGAATAAACGGAACGCGTCTCAATCAGACTGATTATGAGTTTGATTAGCTGATTAATCCATAGTTATGGAAGAAATATTGTTTTTGCAGTGTCACTGGCTGACATGGACCCGATGGTGATTTTTGGCTGTCGGTGTCTTTGTCGGCGTGCAGCGGCTGAATGTTGACGGGTAGTCTGAGTGTGAAGAGGCTTTCAGCCAATCAGGACATCAGAGCATGACCGTGGTTGGTCAGGTGTATGAGCATGCTCCGTTCGTCCTGAAGATCAGGTGCTGTCTGGCAGGTGATGCTCCTCTGTTTGCCCTCGTGTGTCTAACGCAGCGTCCATGTTGTGTCTGTTGCAGGACTGGGTGACGGCCACCGACATCAGAGTGACCCTGAACCGGCTCAACACATTTGGAGACGAGGTCTTCAATGACCCCAAGGTCCTCAAGTCCTACTACTACGCCATCTCCGACTTCGCGGTGGGAGGAAGGTAAAGCCTCAGATTCACTGCAGGTCCACTCTGACGCGTTTTTCAGCTCCTCATGTCACAGTCAAGTCCTCCGATGGAGCTCTGCTCGTCCTGCTTCCTGATTGGACGAGTGTGGTCAGGTCCCACTGTGTCACTGTGCGGTCCGCTTCCTTGTGGCCGGTGCAGGGATCCACCTAGAACTCGTTTTTGACAGGCATTACTCGAGTGTTACACGGAGCGCGCCTCTGCAGCCATAATCTGTTTGAATGTGGAGCACATTTCCCTTACACCGCCAGCATTCCTGAAATTCCTAGCCGGCAGGGCTGGATTATAGGGAAACCGGAATGGGGCGGTCCGACAGCCGTGACGGATGGAAGAAAAGGGACGATTCCTGAGCCGAGCACCTGGAGGATTTAACCTTTACTTGTTCCAGGAGGAGATTTTCCTCTGCACCTTCACCTGGATCTACCTGAGCGTGCTCAGCTGGCAGCTCTGTGGTCAGATTTATCTGCACTTTATTATATCAACACTTTTCATTGTGCAACTCTGCCAGTGACTCATTCATGCAAACACACAGCTCATGAACGCTCCTTTGAACTCCTTGAACTCGTGCAGCTGCTTGAAGCAGGTAGAGACTTTCTGAAAGCCGCAGCTCATTGGACAGAAGATCACCTGGAGTTTTTCCATTTGCTCACGTTTTGGCCGGGAGGCAGCAAAGGCTTTAAATCCGGCTTAACATGTGTGATGTTCAGGAGTTCTTTCATGCCTCTCCCTCCGTGGCTTTGAACATTTATAAATGTTCATCTGTGTCCCTGCTCGGGTGCGACTGAAGCTCCACCTCCTGTCCTGCTTTAAGAAAGAGCCAACAATCTTCTCCCCACTTCTGTTTAATGAGGTCTTATGAATGATGTGTTACCAGGAAAGTTTCTGATTGAACTCAAACAGCTGTGTAAACCCAGGACACAGCCGCAGAGACGATCTCGAGCCACATTTCTTTAGTTTGCTGTGAAAATGTGAAACGGGCGCAGCGATTTATTGAATTGTGTGCAAAGATGAAAATACAAAATTTTACGCAAAAACAGAGTTTAACGGGCTCGTAAGTGAATATTTGGTGTGACCTCCTTCACCCTTCAGCACATTCGGAGCTCCTCTCCGTCAGGATGGTCCCACGAGCTGAAATCGTCTCGAACCATGACGGAGCCTCCACCGTGTTGCACAGAAGGACCTCTGTCCCGACCTCCTCCCTGAACCAAATCTAGATTTATCAGATTGACCATCAGACCCGTTCCACTGATCAGTCCAGGTCTTTTATAATGTGCATACCTCAGCCTGTTCTCGGCTTCTTGGCAGGTGTCCTGTCCTAGAGGACGCACTGCGCACCGCGCTGAGGTGTGCCAGGTTTTCAGCTAACAGCTCTGAGAATCACCTCATTGGGTAAAGAAATGGGAGCAGACGATGTTTTTGCGACGGGCCGATGGAAACAAAGAGCCTAAAGATACACTTTAAAACTGGTTCTTTGCTCAGTGGTCCAAAGAAAAACTTTGAAAGAGCTTCAGAAATCCCGGAGAACTTGAGACCACCTCAACAAAGTCTGGCTCCTTTGAAGCAGCATATAAAGACATGACTCGAGACTTTTGCACAAAAGTGTGCGACTCTGTCACGCTAACAGCCACAGACTCCCTCCTTCTGTTCTCGAGGGTTTGACTGTTTGCAGGGGACGTCTCTCTGAAGCCTTCGCACTCACTGCAGGAGAATAAAGGACGTGTTGTCCCGCGGAGCTTCTGTGCGTCACTAGATGGCGGCGTATCTCATCTCCGACACATTCCTCAGTGCTGCTCGTGAGCCGCGCTGTTTATCTGTGCGCTGCTTTATCGCTCCTTCGTTCGGTGCCGTGTTCCTGCAGAGCTCCAGAAGGGCTCAGGGTGCATGCTGGGCTTTCCTTCAGCTCGGTGAAGTCTGCATGTTTACAGTATTAAACCCACTGCAAACACTGACTCAGTGCTGTAAGCCCGAGCTGTGCAGCTCTAACAGCTCCGAGCCGAACCCAGGCCTCTCTTCCTTCCCACTGTCAGTTTTTCCAGCAGCTCGCTGCCAAGAGACACCTGAGACAATAGCCAAAGGTGGCTGCTGAGCAAGTCCCGTCCTGCTGAGGAGGCGGGCGGCTGCGCTCCCTCGGGAGGTTTAAGAAAACCTTTGCTCGGAGCTGCAGAGCGGAAAAACCTCATCGGGAGCAAAAACAATGACGACAGTAAACTGAACAAAGAGTTGAGCTTTAATGACGGTGTGTGAGCGTTAGCAGCAACCTCCGCAGGTCCAGGTGTGACAGGTGTGCGTCTCTGCTTTCAGGTGTAAGTGTAACGGCCACGCCAGCGAGTGCGTGAGGAACGATGGAGGACGGCTGGTGTGTAACTGCAAACACAACACCGCCGGCGACGACTGCCAAGAGTGCCAACCGTTCTTTAACGACCGGCCCTGGAGGAGAGCGACGGCCGACAGCGCCAACGAGTGTCTGCGTAAGTCTGCCGCCGCACGTTTGCCCCGTCACATGGTCGCCCGTCACTGATGGTTTTACTGCATCACAAGAGATTTTGGTGCATCTTAAACTTTTTCACTGTTACCTGTTTCGGTCTTTTATTGTGAAACTCTGTGTCGGTCTCTCAGCCTGCGAGTGTAACGGGAAGAGTGCCGAGTGTTACTTCGATGCCGAGCTGTACCGGGCCACCGGTCACGGCGGGCACTGCAGGAACTGCGCCGACAACACGGACGGCCCCAACTGCGAGCGTTGCCTCGACAACTACTACAGAGACCCGGGCGCCAGCCGCTGCCTGCCCTGCCTCTGCAACCCCGTCGGTGAGTGGTGCTCCCTGATGTGAGTGTGGGCGGGTGCGTGCGTGCGTGCATGAGAGCTTCATGTCAGCCTGTGTGAGAGAACAAAACTGTCAGTGGGAGGCTGTGATTGGCCCTTCAGCCCCGATTTTGAGAGTGGCCTTTCCCACGGACATTTGAACACACCATGAATGAACAGTGATGAGCTCACATTTACATTTACACTTAAACACAACTTCAGTCAGACGTGTGTGTGTCTGTGAGTGTGATCATTTGGCATGTGCACATGTTCTTGCGTTCTGTTTCGAGTGTTTTGCTGATTATTTTCATTTCTCTATTTGATCTTTTTTTCGCCTCGTTTGTTTTTGTCTGGTAAATGTTTCTGTTCGTGATGGTTCTGGATGTTTTTTCAGTTGTTTTTGCAGCACGTTGAAATCACTTGTTTGCTCTTTTTACCCTTTCTTGACAGAAGACTGTCGACTCCTTGCAGTAGTTTCTTTTCTCTCTGTTGTGATTTTTCAGGAAATCTGTCGAGTCGTTTGCAGAGAATCGAGACACAAATTGCAGAAAAGCGTGAAAAGGTTTAAAGATCAGGTTTAGTGATTTTGTAAATGTTTGAGTGAAGTGAAAACATGTGAAACCGCAGGCATGGACTTTGTGGTTTTCAGCAGTTTTTAACGGAGCGCAGCAGGAAACCGCCGACTAATGTGAGCCAGCTGCTCCACCCACTCTGCACTGCGACGGCTCATTAATGCAGCTGATTGTTTGCATGTGGTTGGAGGTTAACGTGTGTGTGTGTGTGTGCGCAGGCTCCGTGTCTCCTCAGTGTGATGACCGAGGCATGTGTGCGTGTAAACCTGGAGTGACCGGAGAGAAGTGCGACCGCTGCCAGCCGGGACACCACAGCCTGACGGAGGCCGGCTGCAGGTACGCCACAAACGCCAAACATCAGCTGACCTCGGAGATGCGAGCGTGGCCCGGCGGAGGTTATCGGCTCAGGTTAACCTGCTGCTGGGTGCACGGCTCTCTCACAGCAAACACTTTGAGTATCTCTGTCACTCGCCGGTTTTCCAGCTTGTTTGGTGACTGCTGTCAGCCGTCAGCCGGTCGGGAAGTCACTTTGTCTTCTGTAGCAGGTTTAAAAGAGCAGGAGGTGACCCAGTTCAGGCAGGCATATTTACATTCCAGGTCTCCAGAAACAGCAGAACCCACATCAACAGCACGACTCGAGTGAAAAACAGCAGAAATCACAATCATGTGAAAAATCCGTCCATGCTCTTCCACTTATCCTCTTCAGGGTCGCCACACCGAGCTGCCCCACGTGAGAAACATTTAAAAAAATGAAATCATGTATAAAATAATAGAAAAAATAGAAAAATGGAAACGGAGCAGAAGAAAACTGGACATAAATCAGGACTGAAGATGGATTTAAATTATCCTCTGTTTGGTTTTGTGTGGGGGGGCAGATTATTCTGGGGCCTGGGGGCAGTAACAGAGAGAGCCCGGCCACCTTTGGGTTTCAGGTGAGAGGCCGAGCTGACACCAGAGCAGCTGGCAGCCGCTTCACAGCGAGCGTCCACAGAGAGCTCCTGCAGTCCAGCTTGGGGTGACGGAGCCGTGGCGTTCCTGTGTGGGTTTGATACGACACTGCTGAGTGGAGCTGTCGGCAGCACGGCGCGAGCTCCTTAGTTCAGCTTGTTAGAGAGAAGCTGGACGTCTCAGAGACAAACTGAACCCCGTTTCAGTGAAGAAGAACTTGAACTTTGACTCAGGAGGAAACAGGGTCAGGTCAAGGGTCATGATTACATGAGCTGAAGTGTGGTTGGCTGCTGGAGAATGAACACTGTGAGCTGCGAGCGCCCCCTGCTGACTGAACTGATGAGTCTGACCCTCTCTCTCTCCCCATCAGGCAGTGCTCTTGCTCGCCCTCAGGCAGCACGCAGGAGTGTGACGTGAACACGGGTCAGTGTCGCTGCAAAGACAACGTGGAGGGCTTCAGCTGCGACAGGTGACGCACAGCCCCGCCCACACAGCCCCATGTTACGATAACATGCAGCGAGTGAAAGTGCAGTTCATGCAGCAGCACGTCACAGGTGTGTTCTTGCTGTTTGTGTCCCTCAGGTGTAAACTGGGTTACTTTAACCTGGATGAGAACAACCCTCAGGGCTGCACGCCCTGCTTCTGCTTCCAGCACTCGTCCGTGTGCGACAGCGCCGACGGCTTCAGCGTCCACGCCATCAAGTCCGACTTTAGCAGAGGTAACACCGCCTGCAGGCCCCACTCAGGACACAGATGACCCCACTCTAACTACACTGTACATGCTCTAATATGTGTGTGTGTGTGTGTGTGTGTGTGTGTGTGTGTGTGTTAGATGATGAGCAGTGGACTGGTCAGGAGCGTGATGGAGCCAGGGGTCAGGTGCAGTGGTCATCCAGCGGACAGGAAATCTTCCTCATCTCAGAGGACTACTTCCCCATTTACTTTGTGGCACCAGGTATACACACACACACACACACACACACACACACACACAGGAGGGGGTGGTTTATTTTGGCGGTTTGGTCGTTTCTGACTCTGTAGAAGTCGTCTGTGGATTATCTGGTGGGCGTTCTGGGTGCAGACCCAGGAGTCCACACACAGGTGGAGGCCCCACCTCAGAGGCAAGAAACAAAACAAAAGGCTGGAATTTTAGTTTGTAAATTTATGGTCTGGATATGTTTTTGTCCCTGTGTAACGCTGCTGCTGATTGGTCGGTGACTCTGACTCGTTTCTGTGTCACAGAGAAGTTTTTGGGGAACCAGGTTTTGAGTTACGGGCAGAACCTGACCTTGAACTTCCGAGTGGACCGACGGGACAGCCGTCTGTCGGCCGAGGATCTGGTGCTGGAGGGGGCGAACCTCCGGGTGGCCGTCCCCCTCATCGCCCAGGGCAACTCCTACCCTAACGAGAACTCGCAGACATACGTGTTCAGGTGAGGCGCCGTGTGTTGCTTTCCCAGTGAAAACCAGTATTTCATCCAACAAACTGGAACAGATAATCTGCATTTGCACGTTTGCTCTCAGCATTAATCTGGAGTTTGGGGCGTAAATTAAACTCATAATCTGAACATGTGGGATCAAACTGGAAAACAAATGTTACTCTATATTGAATTTTTGAGCCTGACTGTAAGCGTTCAGGTTTTATTTACAACCTGTTTACATAGAGTAATTTAATCTGGACTGTCTGGTTGCAGTCTTTATACCAAGTTTTAAATCTCTTACACTTTTTGCTGACACAGATATTTGCTGTTAATTTCTTCATAGTCATTTAATCTGGATCAAATTGAAAATATTTTGGTCATAAAATTTAAAATTATTAGTTAATCTGTGAATTTGGGGTGATTACTATTAAACTCTACTAATACTCTCTTAATCTGGATTAAATTAGAGGTTTGGTGGTAATCTGTTTTGTCCTCCTTGTTTTGCAAATAATCTGGATGAAGCTCTGATATTTGCGTATGATTCTCAGTATTTGTTTCAGAATCTGCTGATGACTGTCAGCTGATTTAAACCATGTAGATTATTTGATAATCTGATTTTCCTTTTCAATGCTTTTGTCTTTTCTCTGGATTAAACCGGACATGTTTGTTGGGAATCCTAATCCTGTGGTTCAGGCTCCACGACAGCACGGATTACCCCTGGAGGCCGACCATCAGCCACGCCGACTTCTACAAACTTCTCCACAACCTGACGGCCATCAAGATCCGCGGCACCTACAGCGACAGGAGTACGCAGCGCGCGCACACACACACACACACACACTCGTATTGTTTACTATTGTTCACTAATCACCCGCACTCCTCAGGTGCTGGTTACCTGGATGATGTCTCCTTGGTGACGGCAAGGCGGGGACCAGGTGTTCCGGCCCGCTGGGTGGAGCAGTGCACATGTCCTCAAGGTTACCAGGGTCAGCACTGTGAGCAGTGCACGGTGGGATACCGCCGCGCCCAGCCGGAGCTCGGACCCTTTAGCTCCTGTGAGCCGTGCAACTGTAACGACCACAGCGAGACCTGCGACCCCAACACGGGTAACGGCGGCGTCAGCACGTCACAGAGGGCTGAGTGATGGGTTTGTTACTACTCAGGGCTGATTAGCTGCTTTTTCTGTCCTCCAAACAGGAGCGTGCGACTGTCAGGACAACACGGCAGGTCTGAGCTGCGAGCGATGCCAGGACGGTTTTTATGGTGACGCCACGCAGGGAACGTCAGGTGACTGTCAGCCATGTCCCTGCCCACCTGGAGCCACCTGCGCTGTCGTCCCCAGAACCAGAGAGGTGGTGTGCACCAACTGCCCCACTGGGACTACAGGTACCAGATGCTAAGCTATCAGCTAATGGTTCACAGACTGTACGGGAGTATCAGACTGACTCAGATCCCCGTTAGTGCTCAGACTGACATCCAATGAAAATCCTGGAATTTCAATCACCACATCTAGATAGAGCTCAGACTTCTCGGATGTTTTTTTTTATTAGCTAACCATATAAAGGCTCCAGCAGCACAGTCCAGTGGTCCAGTTCAGGGACTCCAGTTAGCTGAGGTGAAGCCTAGCAGACAGCTAGCAGCTACAGCAACCTGTCAGTCAAAGAGGCCACGCCCCTAATCATGCAAACTTCAAGCAAACTGTAAACTTGCACAGTTTAACATGGGGGTCTATGGGTCTATGGAAACTGCTGGAGCCTCTAGTGGCCGTTAGAGGAACTGCAGGGTTTGGTTGTTTGATTTTCATAAAACAGTTGGATGCTTTATTCTGATGATGTGAAGTGTTCCAGAATAGATCTTTGAGGAACTCTTTTGGATGGAGACAGGTCAGTTGTACAAGCAGTCGTCAGGAAAGTCTTAAAAATATTCGTGAAACCCCTTTTCAGAGCGTCTGTAAAGAGGGACATGACAGCTATTTTTTTCCTCCCGGAGTGATTCGAGCACGTGCAGACAGGTTTTCCAGTGCAGTAGTGGGATATGACTTTCTAGATTATACGTTAAAGTGAACACTAGAAGAACCAGAACAGAACCTTGCGGAACTCCTTCAGATGCACTCGTATCTCAGTTTTCAGAGTAGCCATTAGCCCAGTGTGAGGTCGTGTTGTTCTTCCACGCTGTGCCTGTCTCAGGTGTGTCCCCAATGCCCCGTTGGTTTAATGAAGTAATTAAAAATAGGTTTCCTTGATTAACTGTTACATGTGCCAATCACATGACTCACCTGTGTGCAGGTAAGCGCTGCGAGCTGTGCGATGACGGATTCTTCGGCGACCCTCTGGGTCAGAATGGCGGTGTAGTCCGAACGTGCCGGAGCTGCAAGTGCAGCGGCAACATTGACCCCAACGCCGTGGGAAACTGCAACCGCGAGAACGGAGAGTGCCTCAAATGCATCTACAACACCGACGGCTTCTTCTGCGACCGCTGCAAAGAGGGTTTCTATGGCAACGCACTGGCCCCCGAGCCTGCTGACAAGTGCAAACGTAAGAGGAGTCCAAAACCAAAATCCTTCCCCTGATGTTTGAATTGTGAGCGCCGTGAGGAAACCGTGTGATCTCTGATTTGTCCCCAGCCTGCGCCTGCTCGCCGCTCGGCACCAGGAACCAGCAGAACAGTTGCTCTCAGGGCACGGGTCAGTGCGAGTGCCTCCCCAACGTGGCCGAACGTGACTGCAGCGCCTGCATCCCCGGCTTCTTCAACCTGCAGAGCGGGAATGGCTGCGAGCGGTGCGTCCACCACCACCACACCCACACGTCTGTAAATGTCTGCGCTTTGGTTCTGAGTGCCTTCACGGCCTCACAGCAAAAAACCTCAGTCACCTTAGTCTTAGTCACACTTACAGCGATAGATTTTGAATTATCTTTCATTTCCAGTTGACTGGAAACCTATTGTTAGTCGATTCTGAGGAATTCTTCCAGGAACACACAAACATGTTTCCTGGAACAACATGCTGTTTCATTGTGTTGTTTACTCATAGATGATGTTATTTTTTTCCCCACAGGTGCAACTGCAACCCCATTGGCTCCACCAACGGCCAGTGTGACATCATTACGGGACAGTGCGAGTGTCAGCCGGGCGTCGCCGGCCTTCGATGCGAACGCTGCGAGACCAACTTCTTCGGCTTCAGCGTGTCGGGATGCAAACGTGAGGAAACTCGATAATGTCGCAGTTTGCAAGACTTGAACGCCGCTCCGCAGCAGCTGTTGGCTGCCTGAAGCGAGTTGCGTTCTCTCCCCCAGTGCACTCTGACATTTCTAAGCTTGAATTACTGAGTTTTAGTATTAGGATGGTCATCTGTGCCTGATGATGCTGAGATCTGTTAAATCTAGCTTCGTAATCAGTAAAATATGCCGGACGAATGCAGCGAGTCCATCGCTGTGACGTTTTAGCGTTACGTGAACAGAACAGGACCCAGAATAGATCCTGGTGGATCTCCTCTGGATGAAGTCGTAGCTCAGCAGGCACCGGCTCAGGTCTGTTAGAACCAGAAATATGAAGCCATAAAAATTTATTTTCAAAGGTGGAACATGATCAGTTTTTTAGGGCTTTGCATCAACACGAGGTGCATCGTGCACCAGGAAGTGCTTAAATCTAGTTTCTGCACCTGCACACATCCAACCTGCCAACACGCTGTTGTAATATCATATCGTACGGGCCAAGAATAGATCCTCTGAGAACTTCCTTAACCCTGATACCTGTTTAAGGTAAACACAGCAGTTTGTAATGTTACAGCGCTGCGTCTGTTAGTGTAGAGTAAACTGGGACTGAAAGGCAGAATGCTCGTGTGCATTTCTGCACACTTGGAGCGGACGCTGCAGCACCTGTTTCAGTGAAGACTGTTAGAGCAAATAAGGTCTGAGTCAAAACTGTAAAGTTTGACTTCATTCAGCTGTGGCTACAGTTTGCGTTTCTGAGCCACGTTGTCTTCCATCACATCAGGCGGGCAGAGTTCGAGTCTGTGAGTTAAACGAATACGAGTCCTGTAACTTTAAGAATCCTTTAATTTGGAGCGTTCAGGGTGACGAGCTGTGGGAGCTGTGCTGTGTGTATGAGAGCTGTGATTAACGGACCAACATCCTCGTCTTTGTCCCTGCAGCCTGCGATTGCGACCCCGAGGGCTCCATGTTGGGCCAGTGTAAGGAGGACGGTCGCTGCGAGTGTCGGCCCGGCTTCGTCGGAGCTCGGTGCGACATGTGTGAGGAGAATTACTTCTACAACCGCTCGGTGCCGGGCTGCCAGCAGTGTCCTTCCTGCTACAGTCTGGTCAGAGACAAGGTGAGCGCGACTCCGAGGCGACGCCTTCGCTCTCCGTGCCGCTCGTACAGAGGAGCTAACGTTTCTGTCTGTGCGTCCAGGTGAACCAGCAGAGGCAGAAGCTTCACGAACTGCAGACGCTGATCGATAACCTCGGCTCGGGTCAGGACACCGTCACCGATCAGGCCTTCGAGGATCGTCTGAAGGAGGCAGAGAGGGCCATCATGGACCTGCTGGAGGAGGCCAAGGCCAGCAAAGGTGAGACCTGAACTGAGATTTTACAGTTTATTTCCTGTTACTGAGCAGAAGGCCAGTCTGAATGTCTGTGACCTTTGACCCTACAGAAGTGGACCAAGGCCTGCTGGACCGCCTGAACGGCATCAACAACACTCTGACCACTCAGTGGAACCGTCTGAAGAGCATCCGAAACACGGTGGACGACACCGCCACTCAGGCTGACCTCGCCCGGGGCCGAGTAAGCGACGCCGAGAGCCTGATCGACCGCGCCCGCCAGGAGCTAGACAAAGCCAAGGATGCCGTCAGCAAAGTGGTGAGTGAGGGTGCTCTTTCCATGGCGACTAACCGAGCCCCAAGGCATTATGGGTTTTTTTTGTTTTGTTAAAACACGGTTGATGTCATCAACAGGACATCAAACCGCCCGGCGGCACCGGAGCACCCAACAACCTGACGCTGCTGGCCGAGGAGGCGCGGAAGCTCGCCGACAAGTAAGACCGCAGCGACACGCGTCACCAACATGCGCTGACGGCTTGACCTTAACCTGAATAATCGTCAAAGACACAAACAATTTGGAATTTTCTCCCTGCAGACACAAGATGGACGCTGACCAGATTGAGAGGATCGCCAAAGACGCCAACGATACGTCCAATAAAGCGTACAATCTGCTGCTGAAGACTCTGTCTGGAGAGGGGAAAACGAGCGAGGAGATCGAGGAGCTCAACAGGAAGTACGTCCCGCCGCCTGACGAAACCTCCCACTTTAATTCGGTTTTTTTCCTGTGGTCATGGTTACAGTTGGTTTTTGTCTTTTTGTTTTTCATTTGTGACTTTTTTGTTGCTTTGTGTGAGAAATACAGAGTGGATATTAAAAAATCATCAGCAGTGGAGGTTTTTTAAGTGGTCACGCTGTTTCGTCTCCCCTTCATTCGTTTTCCATCCTTCACGCTTGCTCTGCTTCGGTTTTGTCCACGTTGTGGTTTTTGTGTTGTTGTTCTTTTTTTTCTTTTTTTTAAATCTTTGGTCACATTTTGTCTCTGTGTTCAGTTGTTCCATCCCTTCACTGGTTTGGGGTGTCTGTATTTTTTTCTTGTTCTTATGATTAATTTGCTTTATTTTGACTCATTCTTAGGACCTTTTTAGTGATTATACGTGGCTCTGTGGTTATTTTGCATCCCCTTTTTGAATAATTTTTAATCATTTTGCATCCCTTTGTGGTAGATATCTGTGAGAAGGTTTTGGTTTTTTTTCCATTTTTAACTATTTGTATACTAATGTTCTGAACCCCTTTGTAGGTTGTTGTTTTTTTTTTTTGCATCCCATTTTGTTGGCCAATTTGTGCCCCCTTCAGTCATTTTCCTTTTTTTGTTACTTTGCTTCTTAAAGTCATTTTTCATCCCTTTTAGCACTCAGGGCTTCATAATACCCACCATGCTAATCGCCGAAATTAAAACAGAAGCTTTTTGGGATTCTTTTAATGTTATTTGCGGCTGCAGTGCATCGTGCATCCAGCACATTGTTTCTTCAGATAGTTTTAGAAAGGACAGAAACGTACAGCTCATTCTTTTGTTTCACAGCTGACTTCAGATCCTGAGTGATTTTTGTTGTCAGAGATTTCCTTTAAAGATGGAGAAGGAAGAGCCGTTGAGCAGACTTCCTGACCGTCTGTGTGTTGCGTCCTGTTCAGGTACAATGAGGCGAAGGACCTGGCTAAGAACCTGGAGAAACAGGCCACCAAGGTTCAGGCTGAGGCCGAGGAGGCCGGAAACAAAGCTTTGAAGCTCTTCGCCAACCTGACCAGCCTCCCGCCGATCGACACCAAGGCCCTGGAGGTGAGAGATGGACGCCGCTGTTTAATGTGAAACAGCAGAGTAAAAGTGTTGTAACTCACGTTTCTGTTTTCAGGAGGATGCCAATAAGATCAAGAAGGAGGCGGCGGACGTCGACAAGCTGATTGATAAGACTGAGAAGGAGTACAACAACCTCCGAGAAGACCTGAAGCCCAAAGAGCAGGAAGTGCGCAAACTGCTGGATAAAGGCAAAAGTGAGCAGCAGGTGAGTTCAGGAACTATGAGGGTGTCCAGGAGCTTCTCAGGGAAAAAAAAAAAAATCCCACAGCACACAAAACTGTTTCCTCTTCCTGTGCAACAGACGGCCGATCAGCTGCTCGCTCGAGCCGACGCCGCCAAAGCTCTGGCCGAGGAGGCGGCGAAGAAGGGCCAGGCGACGTTCAGGGAGGCCCAGGACATCCTGGACAACCTCAGAGGTACTCGAGCGTCCGCCATTCACTGGTTTCTGTCCGTGATGCGTTATTGGTCCATTCAAAACAAGATAATTAATAAAAAAAACTGTAAAACTGTCCATCGAGACTTTGAGTTGACTTTAACAACAAAAGAACCTCTTGAAGGTGCTAATAGTTTGTAATGCGTCCCCTTTTCCATTTTCCTGAAATGCACCATTTCTGCTTCAGGCTCCGGGTGAGATGATAAAAATCTGCATGGAGATTTAAAATAAAGCAGTTTTCGCCACGCGACTCTGATCCTCGTCCACCGGTGGGTTTTTTTTCTCTGACTTCCTGCAGATTTTGATAAGAGGGTCAACGACAACAAGACGGCCGCAGAGGAAGCCTTGAAGAAGATCCCCATCATCAACGCCACTATCATGGCCGCCAACGAGAAGACCAGGCAGGCGGAGGAGGCGCTGGGCAACGCTGCCGGCGATGCTCGAGAGGCAAAGAGCAAGGCGGAGGATGCCGAGAGGATCGCCAGTAATGTGCAGAAGGTAAAGCAGCAGCTCGTCATTGGCCTGTTGTCAGCTCGCCGGTTTCTCTCCTCTCACTGTGATGAAACTCGTGTCCTCGCAGGGCTCCGCCAAGACCAAAGAGGAGGCGGAGAAAGCCTTCCAGGACACCACCAATCTCGACAACGAGGTCAACGACTTGATGGCGCAGCTGACCGATGCAGAGAAGGAGCTCGAGGAGAAGAAGGCCCAGGCCGACCAGGACATGATGATGGCGGGGATGGTACGACTCGCTCGTCACTGAACTCTTAGAGTCTGTCTCCGGACGTTATAATAAAGTTTAACATCGGTGTTCCTGCCCTCAGGCTTCAAACAGCGCAAAGGACGCCGAGGATAACGCTCGCAAAGCGAAGAGTACAGTGAAGACAGTCCTGAAGGTCATCACGGACCTGATGAACCAGCTCGGTAAGAACACCAGTCACGCTGCAGAGCCTAAACTTCTGAGAATGACTCGTTTCTTCGGCAGAAACCATAACGCTGCGTTTTTAATTAAAGAACTGAACGATTGACGGGGAAACTAACAGTGGTTTTGTTTCATGTGCAGGAAACATTGATAAGATCGACCTGAGCAAACTGAACGAGATCGACGAGTCGCTGAAGAAGGCCAAGAACGATATGAAGAAAAGCGACCTGGAGAACAAGCTGAGGGAGCTGAACGACATGGCGAAGACTCAGGAGGAGATGATCAACGACTACGACCGGCAGATCCGTGAGATCCGCGCCGACATCGCCAACCTCAACGACATCAAGAACACATTACCCGAAGGCTGCTTTAACACGCAGTCCCTGGAGAATCCTTAACCCTAACCCGCCCTTCTCTTCCTCTAGCCCCGCCCCTTTCCCCACACTCACATCTAACACTCCGGCGAGCACGCCGCCTTTTACCAAAAACACTTTTTGTTTCAGATTTTTTTCTTTGACGAGACAGAAGCCGACGTGTGAAACCACGATCACGTTTTCAGCCGCCAAGAAGCAGCTGATTTCTTTTTTCTCGAGACGCAGGGGCGTGGTTACGCTCGAACGAACTAAACGGCGTTGAGAAGCCGTGCGGAGGAACCAGAACCACAAACCCGACGTGACTGCAGCCGTCTGCTCCACAGCAGGAAGTTCGAGCGACGCAGGAAGCTCCGCCCGCATTTCTGTTTTCTGCGTCCCACTAACCATTTCCCATCATGCCCAGGGGCGCTTTCACAGTGTCCGCCCACTGAACGCCACTGCCTCCTCTAACCGGCAAACACAGTGAAGGAACCCTCGCTTTTCCTCTGAAGCTACCCGCCGATGCAAACAGCAGGAGACCTCCTCGTCCTGCACCTCCTCCGACGACTATATTTTCTCCTCCAAACAGGTTAAAGATACAAACTCGGCCGCTCCGCGACGAACCGCAGAAATCCAAAAACATTTCAAAACTAAACTCGTTTCTAGACGACGCATCGCGATGATATCGAGATTTCTACGTCGAGCTTGCAAAGAATTAAAATGTAAAATGTGGAATATTGAGCCTGAAGATGTAAACCCAGGAGATTCTCTCGAGTTGAGAAGTTAAATTTAAAACTAAAGCGCTGTCATGACTGTGAGAGATGTGAGATTCAGGATCATAGTTGTTAAAAAGATAAAATGCTGATTGAGCGTTTTTCCCCAGAATGGCTCTAAAACGCTGATTTCTTGCAGTGAGATGAAATCTCGATGTTCTTGACGATTTCCTGTCGCGAGACGATCTGGAAAAGCGATGCGAGCATTGCTGCTCCTCGGTGTCGATAAGCTGTTGCAGGTGTTTGGCAGGAAGTCTTTTCAGTTTTGTGTTTTCGGGGATTTTCCTGCTTGGTCTTTGGCGCGCTCTCCACGCATCAACACTCCCGTCTGGACTCTCACGCATTAACGCTTCGCTCCAGGCTCGATCCAACACTATGCAACTTTGTACATTTTGCGTAGCGAGAGTTTTATCTGATACACTGGTGCTAATAATAATTATTTCAAATGTTCTATTTTTGTGTGAATATTTTTTTTTATTATTCTGACACAGAGTGAGGAACTTTTGTCGTGTGTAAATATCTGATGATTCAGGACGGGCTGATTTTCTCCACCCTGCAAACAGCCTCCATCACAATCAATCAACGGGAACCTCCAGCATAAATATCTATAAATATCTATAAATATGAATATCTCATCACATCTGTGCCTAGTTATCATTATTATTATTATTATTATGCTTGCTTGTATACAAGGCTCCGTGTTGCTGCCTCATAGCGACGCCATTACATTTGTGTTTTTTTGATTCTCGTGTTTGTTTTCACCCTCTCACCAATCAGGTTGTTTTGAGTGGGCGTGGCCTGCTTCACCAGTCATTTCACTGAATGGAGTTAACGAGTCACATGTGGCTAAAGTAGCTTTTAGTGTTTTTGTGCCTTAATATTAAAGTTCCTCCGAGGACGTCCATGTTTTCATTTTGTCCTCGTGTCGGTACTGAAGCAGGGTTTTTTCTTTTTTTTTAAATCAGGTCCCAAACAGAATAAAAAAAACAAATCCAAAATCCAATGCCACTAGACTATCGTGCTTTTATTTTGAAAACCCCTCCCCTGACCAGTGCTGGGGAGGCTTTTGTCTGTTTTTATTTCCTTCCTCCATCCATTCGGCCGCTCTGCAGGCGGTGCAGCTCACGTGATGTATAAACAGTATTTTAAGTTATAATGAACCGCTTATTCGTTTTGTACCGCCCCCACGTCGCCTCAGACGGCGATGTGTGAGCTGCGCGGCATGCAGGGCGGCACGTCTGCAGCCCTGTGAGGACCTGAACCACCCCGAGTGTTTGTTCTTGTTTGTGCCCACGTGCCTGTAAATCCAAACATAACATTTGAATAATAAATGAATAAATTCCAGTTTGTCCGCGTGTGCTCCTGTTTTCTTAGCGGACTGTAACACAAAGATGGACGTAAACGCCACAGAGCCTTAGCGTTAGTGTTACAACGGCTGCCATGTTGGTTTCCTGGAGACATGCGACGGAGACACGTTTGGAAGATCGGGTTCCAACACCACAAAGACGGTCCAAGGTCAGGTTAGCTTAAGTGAAGCCCAGCTAGCGGCTACACCCGCCTGTGTCACCATCCACCTGCTGGTCAAAGGGGTCATGCCTCTAATTATGCAAACCTTAAGCCTTAATAAATGTAAACAGGTGAGCTGTAAGAACATCCTCCCCCCTCTGTACAGGTGTTAACTGTAAACATTTTAACATGGAGCCTCCAGTGGTCATTTGAGGAATTGCAGGGTTAGCTTTTACTTTTCCAATTTTCAGTCTTATAAAAACAAAACTCCGGGAACTAAAGATGGAATAACTACATGCATGTTTCCATCCGTGGGCTTTTCCTCCTAAACCGAGTGTTCGACTCCCTGCGCCCACCGAATGTTTGACATGTTTTCTGTTGCTAACTCTCGTCATCCAGACCAACCACACAAATGTTAACCGCCGACATCCTGAGGTCATGAAACCAAACACGGAGGGCCGAGCAGGTGAACTCATCAAGCGACACCTGAAAACATCTGGCCTGCTGCCATGTGAAAACTCCTGTATCAACTTTATTTAAACTTATTTTTGCGCATCAAAAGATTTCTGAATATAAAAAATACAAAGTGATGTCTTATTTGTTGAAAAGGTCAGAGGTCACTGCATTATTTTTTTATATTTCACACAAAATCCCAACATTTAAATAAAACAAAATATTACTATCAGTTCTGATCAGGGTGACATCACATTTACTCTGGTTCCCTTTAAACCCAAATGAAAGCAAATCACATGAAAAAGTTTTATAGGGTCTCAAACTTCTGCATCACCTTTAATAAAAAAATAAAATGAGAGAAAGCTGACACGTGATCTGTGAGTGTCTGTGCTTTTAGGAATTTTGTCTTTTGAGAGACGTTTAAAACTTTAAAACGCTCTCGCAGGATAAAATGATCACTTAGGAACAGCAGCGAGGAACTTGTTTACATCCCGTGGATGTTTCATTCGTTCAGTGTAAATTTTTAAAGGAATTTTTAAGCTAAAATGTAAAACCTGAGTCAAAAAGTTCTTCTTCTTCAAAAGAAAACTTTCATGGAAAAATCTGATGTCATCCAACAAATCCTGTAAGAATTAACAGGAGTACAAAACTGAATCTTCTTCCAGGAGAAAGTTGTGTTTATAAAGTGTGAATGTTAAAGATTATAAATCTCTATTCCAATTTTAAACTCTTAAGAGATTTTTATTGAGCATGAGCGCTCAGTCCGGCCTGCAGTACCTTCAGGGCCCACCAGAGGGCCATGACCCACAGTCTGGGCCTCACTGATCCAGAGGGCGTGAAGAAGTGTTTCTGCAGGTGAACTGTGATAGGAGGACTGAGCCGCGGTCTGCTGCAGAAACCATGCAGGTCTTTATCATCGTGAGACTGCGAGGAGGTTTAAAAGTGCGCCAGGTGTGAACGCAGCCTCCAGAACTTTAACAGGAAATACGTCACGCCCGTGCCGTCTGCGGCGTCCTCGAGCCCATGTGACCTCGTTCCACATTTGGTCTCTTATCGGTCCGTATCCGGCAGCGAGCGGCAGTCGACCCCGCAGCGCCTGATAAATAATCCATATTATAAAATGAAAAAAAAAAAAGTCCTGATTTACGGGGTGGCACCACCCTTCAGCAGCACCACCCAATCTGTGGCAAAAACAGGAAGTGTGATTTCCGCCCACAGTCCTCGCCACCCGTCAGGACGCCGCACTTTCACCGTGGTTCTTCATGTGGCGCCGCAGTGTGTACACGTCACTGAAGCAGCGGTTGCAGTGACTGCAGCAGTACGGCCGCTCCTCCGTGTGGTGCTTCATATGGTGTTTAAGTGGCGTGCTGAGAGCGAAACCCCTCCCGCACACGGGGCAAGTGTAGGGCTTCTCGCCCGTGTGCGTCCTCATGTGGATCTTCATGTCCGAGCTGGCTGTGAAGCCCCTCCCACACATGCGGCAGCTGTAGGGTTTCTCCCCGGTGTGTGTGCGGGCGTGGCGGATCATGGAGGAGGTGATGTTGAAGCTCTTCCCGCAGACAGTGCAGCGGTACGGCTTCTCGCCAGTGTGCGTCCTCATGTGAATCTCCATGTTGTTCTTGCGGGTGAATCGCTTCCCGCACAGCCGGCAGCTGAACGGCTTCTCGCCCGTGTGGCTGCGCGTGTGCACCTTCAGCTCCACCCGCCGCTGGAAGCTTTTCCCGCAAAACTTGCAGATGTGGCTCTTCAGGTGTGTCCGTAGGTGCTCCAGCAGGCGCAGCCGGTCAGCCTGCGGCTTGCCGCACACGCCGCAGAGGCAGCACTCGGCGGCAGCGTGAGTCTCGGCGTGGTTCAGCAGAGAGCCCCGGTAGCTGAACTTCATCCCACAAACTTTACAGCGGCAGAAAGTCCCACCTCCTCCACCACCTTCACCAACAGCAGTAGCACCATGCGGAGGAGGAGCAGGAGCAGCGGGCTCCTCACAGGAAGTGCTTGGCTGGGCTTCATCTTTCATTATCTCTACCATCTGAGCTGCCTCCTCCTCCTCAGGCAACTCATGCTTGAATGGTTTAACATCCTCCTCCTCTGCTGCCTGAGGAGCGACCCACACCACCTCCTGCTGCTGCTCCTGCTTGATGGTCGGCGGCTCAGACTCCTGGAGGTGCTGAGTGTCTGCAGAGGACGAGAGCGTGTTTTATAAATTTTTGAAGAATATTTGAAACATTAAAAAGATTCTTGAGCTTAAAGAAAACAAACAGAACAACAACGTAAACGTGACTAGGAGTCACGAGGGGAGGAGTCAGGGCGAGAGGACAAGCTGCTCACCCATCCCAGGGTTAACTCCGGGTGTTCAGGGTTACGAAGGTGCTTCGCTTCTGACTGGGGCACATCACCATGGTAACTGATGCTGCTTTGGCCCTAACTGGGGTCCTGTACTCAGCCTACTGAGCGCAGAGACTCTGCAGCATTTTGGAATCGAGTAAAAAACGCAGTACGCCGTGATGCGTTTTTAGGCACGGCCTGACCTCTCACCTGAAACACACCATGAATCAGGGGTCTCCAAATCCAGTCCTCGAGGGCCGCTGTCCTGAAACATTTCCATGCGTCCCCGCTGCATCACACCTGAATACAATTAGTAGGTCATTAGCAAGACTCTATAGAACTTGACTGCATGCTGAAGTGGCAATTCAGCCATTTGATTCATGTTACAGAAGCTCATGAGTGAATGAACATGGTGCAATAAAAGTACTGTTAGAAGTACATTTTTCCAAACACTTGAATTTTCTTGCATTTACTTGAGTAGGGTTAGGAGTTGCCACTTCAGCATGCAGTCAAGTTCTATACTCTTGCTAATGACCTCCTAATTTATTCAGGCGTGATGCAGCAGAGACGCATGGAAATGTTTCAGGACAGCGGCCCTCGAGGACTGAAGTTTGAGACCCCTGCTGTGAATAAAAGAATCAGGAAGAACGTGACGATTTTAAGCTGACACTGAAAATAACCTGCTCCCCACCGGGTGTGATCAGTGTTGGTTGCCATGGCGATTTAACCATGCTCGCTAACCCATTCATCTCCTCATAGACTAGCCTGTGATCCAGAACAGGTCTCCCTGCCTGCTGAGGACTATCTCTGGAGGACCCCTCAGTGCAGGTGGGAGGGTCTGAAGTCTTAGGTCTACCTGAAGAGCCTCAGTGAGAAACTTTGACTGTTGTCTGAAAACAATTTTACAAACCTTTTGTTTTACGATGATTAAATCAGAACACCTGCGTTTGTTTTTATTATTTTTCATGCTCAGAGTGTGAAACGTCAGCCTCACACATTAAACACTTATTTATTATAATCCATCAGATCAACCTGACGTCTGTTTACACACAGCTGCTCACTGATGCCAGGGTGGCCTACAACGAGCCCTGATAACCAACCAAAGCAGAAATAACAGAACATTTATTTATTTGTTCAAAGAGCTTGGAGCCGGCTCGAGTCAAACATCACCCGATTTAGTGCTGGGCGATATGGAAAAAATATTTATCACGATATGAATTATTTTATATCACGATAACGATATACATCACGATATACCGCCTGACCTGTGGTCATCTGGAACGTATGCAGTCTGTAAACAGCGAGTGGAGAGGGTGCAGTCTTTGTTTTGAGTTACCGTAAAGCATGTCGCAAATCTGGGTGCACGTAAAGCACCACCATGTCGCAAAACCACATGACGGAGTTTCTTTGCGAAAAATATCATTTTTTTATACTTTATTTTCTCTTGCATAAAGTTAAGAGTATGTATAGTGAGAAGACAACACTAATATATTTGCCACAGGCTATTTAACCCTTTAAGACCGACCACGATTAATGAAAGAGTTTATTTTAGTTTCCAGCCACTCAGTGACATGTTGTGTTTAAGTTTAGAAAAGAAAGACAAGCTTTCATTTAACATTTAACTCATACTTAGTAAAAATACTGAGTCATGTTAAACAGTCACATGTTCAATGTGTTTCCTTCACCCTCAGAGGAGCTTAAACCTGTGACGTCAGGGGGCGGAACCAGGTGAGGAAGTTTGATGTTAGCGGGTCTGTCAGTTTTCGCTCCGCTGATGCTTTTATTGTGAAAAATAAACAACAGAACCAGAAGCTCGCTCACGTTGGACCGGACCTGTGTGCGCGTCCCCGCCGACAGGACTATTAGTCGCGGGCGTCGGTGCGTACAGGCGGATGAGCTCGTCCTCGCGCTCCACCATCACTTTCTCCACCAGCACGAGGATCTCCGCCGCCGCCGCCGCGAGCCGCTCCGTCACCGCCGCGCGGAGGAGCTGCAGGTGCGCCATGCTGACCGGAAGAGCCCGAAACCAGCCGAAAACAGGCAGCAGCCGCCGGATGTTAGTCTCTGCAGCGCACTGCGGCTGCGTCAACAGCTGGAGACGGAAGTTCCGCTTACACTTCACAATAAGAGCTTATATTTGTATGTGTCTGTTACTTTCCTGCAGCCTTGAATATTTTTTTAAAAGTTATTTTATATGTTTTGTGGGTTTGAAATGTTTAAGTTTGCATCTTTTTCTAGCAGTCTCAAGTCCCTCTGTGTGTGTGTGTGTGTGTGTGTGTGTGTGTGTGTGTGTGTGTGTGTGTGTGTGTGTGTGTGTGTGTGTGTGTTTTCTCGTTCTTTTCGGTCCTGAGTTTTTGGTTCAAAGGTTAATGAAAGTAAAGTAAAATCAGATAAGAGCTGCACATGCAGTGTGACAGTGACAGCGACTTTCCCTCATCGGTGACCTCAGATCCTTTACACGACTCCAAACCTGAGCACTCCCAAAAATAACTACAGTAATATTGGAAATAAAGCATTTTAGTATTCTGACATTTAACCTGAATATTATATTCTGCAGGCGGTGCAGTTGCATGGGAGCAGGTTTAAAGGTCGGTGTCTTTGATGTGTGCGCTCACACAGAGTGTGCTTTAATAAATCCAACTCGTGTTCATGCAGCAGGAAGAGGATGAAGAGTTCATTTCATGACACAAATCAAACACACTTTAGCTGAAACGTTGACCAGCAAAAGTCCAAACTCTTGTGATGATGCAGGGTGATTAATGTGACTTTAAAGTGTTGCTTATGTGTGTTTGTTCTCTAAATAGCATCAACATGTCTGCTTTTATGAGCTAATTTTAGATTTGTGAGCCATCAGTTTCTGATATATCAACCAATGAAGGCACTGATGGACTTTTTAATTTTAGTTTAGTAAAGTTAAAGTTGGGGCTTCATTGTTTGTCTGCAGTACTTTTATGGACGGTGAACTGAGGTGCTGAAAGAAACCATGACTCATAGTAGACATCAGTTTTAAATATGAATACTTTTATAGTTTTTATTGGGTTGTAAACTCAGTTTCACTGTGAGAGCTGACTGACGACAGCAGACAGAAGCAGGTGAGTGTGCTGATGTCAGTGTTGAGTCTTTATAATAAAAAGAGTTTCGTGTAAAGCAGCTCTCTCTCTCTCAGTTTGTTTCTTGTCCCGGTGTTTGGAGCAGCAGTCTGGTTTTCCTGTCGGTACTGAATGATGCTGCTTTAGTTGGTGGGCTGTCTCTCTGTGTGGTTAGGACACTGAAACAACACCGTGCACGTTCCTCTTCACATCTGCTCTGATTTAAACAGCTCTTCTATTTTCTATGGATAAATCTGATAAACATGGTTGAGCCTTAGCCCCACGTTTCATTTGTAAAACAGGCAGGTTTACCTGAAACAGAGTAAACTCAACCCTGTGATGATTCGTTCTGAATTGTTCTTTGACACTACAGTCGTCCCCTGAGCTGCTTTGGAAGTTCACACTGTAGCGTGATGTGTAATCACATGAGTGATTGAAGCTGTGCAGAGTTATGAAGGCCTGAATATATTTGCTAGCAGCATGTCCCGGTATTCATTTTCTTAAAAATATTTGTAGCATAAAGCTGCTGCTGAAAGTCATTAAGTCTTCTTGTTTTATTAATGTGTCCTGCTGAGTCAGCACTCAGACACCAGTCTCTGTTTGCTGACACATCACAGTGTCGTATCAGGTTACTTTGCTCTTTCCTCCTGTTCTTCTTTTTTACGCTGCCACGTCCAGCATGGAGGTGTGGTGCTGCTTTCTGATTGGCTGGACTGTGGCTGCTCTGACGCGTGAAAGCCCCCTGCAGTAAAACATCCTTGTTTACAGCTCTTTCAGAGACTCTGGCGCTCTCTGATTGTTTACCAGGAGATGAAAGCATGACCAGCTTTCAAATCAAACTTTATTCAGTCTTAAAATCTGCTCTGAAACAAACAGGAGGCAGTGGCAGTAACCTGCAGCCAGATTTAATACGTTCATAGTTTCAGTGCTGATGATGTGAAGACCCGCAGAGTCCAGCAGGGGGCGTCAGAGCGCTGCTTCCGTCCCTACAGCAAAGAGAAGGAAAGACGTGAGACCGCCAGGGCCTGTATGACACCTCAGCATGAGGGTGATTCATGGATACAAACAAACACACACACACACTCGCAGAGCGCGCACGGACACGGGAGGACATGTTTTACTGCTGCTGGGGGACGTTTTTAGCGTTTTTTAGGATCACATGATTCCACCGTAATTTAAACTTCCAACGTGTGACGTCATGAAGGATTTTGATCTGGAAGTTTCTGATGAGACTCTGTAAAAAGTTTATGAATGGATTATTCAGTGACTGTTGAGTGTTTGTGTTGCATTAAATGTATAATGTTCATGTTAAAATAATATAATTAAGTCAAAATGGAGGAAAAGTGTTTATTTGTCTCTTTTGATTAGATTTTGTGGTGATTGGAAGTATTTATCTTCTTCATTTTTCATTTTTATTTATTTATTTGCATCCTGTTGCTGCTTTCTGAACACGCGGTTGTGATGAACGTGTTTTCTGTTCTCTTGTGATCATTTGGAAACTTTTTAATTTTCTTGTGTGAAGTTTCTCTGAGCTTGTTTTGTGTTTTTATCGTTGTTTGAGTCTCTTTGGGTCCTTTGTTCCTTTTTCATAACTCGGGCCCGTTTTGTGTCATTTTGTAGGTTTTTTTTTAAGTGTTTTTTGTTATTTAGCATGTTTGTGAGGTTGTTTTTTTCTTGTTGTTTTCTTAGAATTTATTTAATGTTTTTTTTCATCTTTTTGATCGTTTTCATTATTGTTAGTTCTTGTTGTTATTGTTTGTGTTTATATAAAGTATTTTTACACCTGTTTTCCTCTTATTTACGTGTCTTTCTGAACACGTGGATCTTTTTTGGCTGTTTTGAGGCCCTTTTTTGATCACCTGGGCTCTCTGGACTAGTTTTGGGGTTGTTTGTTAGTTTGGTGGCATTTTTAAAGTTAGTGAATAAATGTCTGTTAGTTTGAGTCTTTGTCTGTTTGAACTGTGGGTCACTGGACTTGTTTTGCAGGTCATCTTGTCACTTGTTGTGTGCATGTTTGTAATGTGAGTGTTTTTGTGGATGTTTATTACAGCTTGCAGTCGGGTTGGGTTTCTTTTCGGGTGTTTTCCGTCGTGTTCAGTCGTTTTGCGTGTCTGTGGGGTTACTTTGCACCACCTACGCGGTCTTTCGTGTCGTCACGTTGCGTGTCTGTGGGCTGAGGCCGTGCTCTTATACAGCCGGACCTCGGTGCGGATGCAGAAGATCCTCTCGGCTCATTAGAACCTGGTAATACTGACTCGTGTCACGTGGTCAGGTTCAGGGAAACATCCCGTCAGCCAGACGTCCCTGCGCGCTCCTGAATCTCCTGGCAGGAGCGCGCCCGGTCAGGCTCGTGCCCGTCCCCGTGCGGTGGACTGTGAGCAGCGGCAGCGGCAGAGAGGGGCAGCCCGCCGGAGGCACAGCGACCACCGCGTGACTCCGTGTCTTCCAGCGGCTTTCGCGGACCTAACGGCTGCCTCTGGGTGGACTTTTCTCGGGGACAGAGGTAGGGGGCTCCCGGCCTCACCTGGACACTGGTTTGGAGGAAGTTTGCCCCTTCAGCTACGCCGAGAAGCGGAACAATGAGGGAGAGCCAGCCGGGCAGCCGGACCCGAGCTAACGGCTAACAGGGAGCAGCTGGGCGGTGAAAGCGACCAAACTGTCCCGTAACGGATCCTCCCGACACTTTTTCCGCTTCCTCTCCGCGCGTGGACACTTGGACTCGCCGTTCGGGGACTGTGTCACACTTGTGGAGGGACACTTGAAGCCACAGCAAGTTTTTTTTCTCTGGTTTCGGTCATGGAAACGGACTCGCTTCCAGGCGACGTGGATTCACTGCGCGGCGGGCTGAGCCTCTTGGATCCGCTGGTGGACCGGATCCTGGGGGACGCTGTGTCCCAGCAGCAGGGCTGGCTCCGGGTCTACGGTAAGAAACACACACTCATGGGGGGGGGTGGTGGTGTCTTAGTCCCGGTCCCGGCCGGGCGGGTCTCGGGACCGGGGTCAGCAGGTAGACAGGGCACCGGCCACCTGCCGGATAGCCAGGTATCCGCCTAGAGCCCAGGCCGAGGTCATGGAGGCTACCGGGGGGGATCGGGAGCTGCAGCTCCGTGAGGTTTCGTCCATACGGGTGCCGAGCCCCTCAGTTTGAGTTCAGTTCCTCTCCAGAGAGGTCAGAGGTCATTTACAGGGACCAGCAGCCTCCTTGAGAAGGGTTTCTGGGGCCAGACACTTAAACTGCTCTGGTTCCCTTAAACTCTTAATGTTCCCTTAAAACTTTGCTCTCTGAAAGTTCAGGTTTTAAAGCTTAGACCTCCTGAAACAGACCGTCCTTACAAGAAACACTGGAGCATTTAATCGCAGCTGAAGCAGAAAAGGTCTGGCTGAGTTTAGTTTGTCACCATAAAGCAACAACACTGTTCTTAATCTGCACTCCAAAACAGCTAACGCAGTAATCTGAATCGGGTCATTTGGTAGTCGGGGAACCTCTCAGATTAGATTAGGGTCACACAGTCCTGCATGTATTCAGGAAGCGTCTCAAAACCACAAAAACGTTCAAAAACATTCAAAGTAACCATATAAATGCCACAAAACACGAGTGTTCACAATGAGATGCAAAAACACCACAAAAGCTTTCGAAATGACCACAAAAAACAAAAAGAAGTCCCAAGTGACCAAAAAGAGACGCAAGATGAACCAATAAAGATGTTAAATAACTTCAGAAACGCTCAGTAATCTCATAATAATCAAAACATGCCAGAAAACTAAAGTCTAAAGTGTCCAAATGTTCAGAATGAGACGTAAAGTGATGAGAAAGAAAGTGAAAACAGAGTGGCGTTAGTCCTGAAACCTGTTGGATAGAAAGCTGACAGAGTTTATCCGGCGTGTTGAGTTTTATTCACAGGTGGAGTCGCCGATGCTACTGTTTTAAAACGAATAAACCTCAGACACCCACATTAAAGCCACATGAACACAGCCACAAGTTTTCAGCTTCCAGTGTGTAGCGAACAAGAAGCTGACAGAAAGGTCAGAGGTCACCGAAACTGTAAGGAGACGTCTTATTCGCAGTCACATGGGGCCGTGTGGGGCTCTGACTCACAGCGGCGTTCTGTGAGGCAGAAAACGGTAACATGACTCAGTTTTTCTGCTTGGACTTCACATGAGAGGCCGGTGCTGCAGCTGCTGTCTCATGTTTCCCTGCAGGACTGCTGCTGCTTCACTTCCTAAAATAAAAGCTTCAGAGCGCTGTGAGACCAAACGGTTTTCCAGGACAGGCGGTCACATGGCGGCGGTGGCGTTGGTGAGGACTGAGATCGCACTGAGTCATCACTGATGGCTGGAGTGAATTACAGAAACTCTTCTGTGTTTATTTAAATTCACCTGAGGGACACAGCCTGCAGGTGCTTTAGCCGTTTCAGGTTGATGCCTTCAAAGGATCCTGAAAACATGGGAGAAATGGGCATCTGAGTAGCTGCTCTGAGTTTTGACCTGACCCTGATAAGGATGAGCAGAAGAGAATGGATGGATGGTTTCCTTACTTTTCATCATGTTGCTTAATGTTACATCAGAGGATGAATTTTAGTGTTTTTCTCCTTTCAAACCTCCTTTTAGATTCAGAATGGAAAGTCAAGAGTCATACCTACACAAAACACTCAAAATAACCAAAAGACATTCAGAGCAGCAAAGTGTTCAGAATGAGACAAAGTAACTGGAAAGAGTCTCCGAACGACCACGAACACAAAATGAACAAAAAAGAGACACAATGACAAAAGAAACAAAAACAACCACAAAGAGACTCAAACTGGCCACCAGACAATGAAACATGACTATAAATCACACAACATGACGCTAAAAATGGAACAAAATGATCACAAAGGGATGTAAGCAAAGAAAGTCAAGAACTACCAAAAAGATGCACAAATTAATAATAATAAATAATAAACTCAAACTGACCACAAAAGATGCTCAATAATTGTAAAAAAACCAAAATAATATTAAAAAACCCACAAAAATTCAAAGTGAGTCCAAAGAGACTCGCTCAGATCACAAAAAGGTGCAAAACTAAAAAAAATAGTTCAAAGTGTTCAAAGACAAAAGCACCACAGAGAGTGAAAACACTGAAGAACAGTCTGACTCCTTTAATCACCTTAATGAACCCAGTTATAAAGTTTAAAGCTTCTTAATTCATTCAGCTAACGTCTCAAATTGAACCCAGAGTTTCTTGATGTTAATGTAAGAATAAAGTCGTGTTTGTCACTTTAGACCTAAAGGCTCCGGCGGTCCATGAACTCATCCGAAACTGGGAATAAAGTGAATGAGTGAAGCTGAAGTGATTGTGAAGTCGTGTGAACCAACACGGTGGAGCATTGAAGGCTGTTATGGTCCATCATTGATCACAGATGTGTTCCTGAACCTGAGTGTGATTAAAACTCAGTTTACTTTGAATTTAGAGCTTCAGATATGCACGCTCACAGAGGCCTGAATGCAGCGCTGCTATCTGTAGCTGCGAGGCTGCATCAGGATGTTTGCTCTTCCTCCTCCACCTCCTCCACCCTCCTCCCTCCCACTGTTGGCAGGGTGTGATGTCAGCAGCCAGTTTGTGCCGGTGATCTCACCGGGCAGGACTCCGGCTCTGGCATCGTGTCCTCGCTGCCCTCCGCGGCTCGCATTCCTCAAATAGATTCAACAATGGCTGCCGCCGTGCTGCCTTCAGGTCCACCTCACCGCAGAAAAATGCAGCGGCGGGTCGTTTGTGTTTTTGTGCTGCATTCACATGTTACATCAGAGGGTGGGGTCTCCTCCACTGTGCCGGTGTATTTACAGAGCAGGCTGCACGTTGGTGCCTCGTGTCAGACTGTGTTGGGTTTCTGCTGCTGAGATGCTGGAGCGGCTTCCCGCTCAGACGGGAGGAGGTTAGCGCTGGAATTTCTAATCAAAGAATACCAAGACCTGCACTTCCTCTAACGTCCACTGGAGGCTCCAGCAGTGAGTCAGTCCCACAGATGCCCGTGTTAAAATGTGCAACTTTACAGCAGAAATAAACGTCTTTTTAAAGCCTGTTTAAAGTTGGCATTATTAGGGGGCGTGGCCTCTTTGAGCAACAGGTGGATGGCGACTCGGGCGGCTGTAGTTAGCTCTTTGCTAGCTTTTACCCCTGTACCATGTTGGTGCTGTTGGAGGCTTTTGGAGCATTTTTAATGACATCATGTGATCTATGATATGTCTGCTGTAAGTTGTGTGCGTTCGCGTGTGTGTGTGTGTGTGTGTGTGTGTGTGTGTGTGTGTGCGCGTTGCGATGCTCCCGTACAGGTTCCTTCATTTCTGTCCTAACCAGGTGTGAGGTGATACCTCAGTGATCCACCCTCTGGTCTCTGTATGGTCACCTCTGGGCCCAAGAGTCCAGCCTGCCTGATCCTAAAAGCAGAGAGTGTGTCCGTGTTTGTGTGTCTGTGTGTGTTACGTTGTGTTTCAATAACTTTATTTGTGGTGGACGTCCCACTCTGATGGACGTACGGCACTATGAAGCGACGAAGGAGCGATCGATGCAAGACGTTGATCAAACTGCAGATGAAGCTCGTCCTGCTGCTGTTTGAATCCGCCGTCTCTCTGAAAGCATCGACAGAGTGCATTACCCAGAGAAAGGCTGCTGTACGTAAGCCTATTAAAGCTGACCGCAGACGGACGCTTAAACACATCACAGAGCCTCCTCCTCCTCCTCCTCCACCCCACCAGCTGAGAGTGTCAGGAGTTAACACGAGAACATGTGTTGTATTATTTCATCCCGTCACGGATTAATCGTCAGGCCGCTCTGAGGATTTATCCGGAGAAGAAACGATGAATAAATTCAACACTGACTGAAGCTGAAACGTGAAAACCTGTTGGAGGTGTCTGGACAGCAGACTCGCACTCCGAAGGTTTCCCTCCTCCTGCTGTCATGTTGAAACCCCCCTGAGGTTCTCAGCCTCCATATTGAACGGGGATGTTGGGAGTTTGCTGTCGGTGAGCCCATTCACACCTGAGCTTCCTGCGGGACCGACGGGACGTCACGTTCCTCTGAGGCTGCACGTGAGAAACGAGCAGAAACAGCTGTTTTCTTTGGCCGAGTCTGTTCTGTAAAAAGTGTAAAGCTGTCGTGAGTGGGTGCTTTCCCAACGTTTGGGATAAATATAGTACATCTTATCATGGAAAACAGGATGTTTAGGTCCAGAAAGAAGGTTTACTGATGGGACAGATGTGCAGGAAAGATGAGCCGATACACCAGCTGTGGTTATTTTACTGAAATCCAATCAAAGTCTGAGAAAAACAAGGTGATGGGTTGTTTTTGTTTTCTTCCAGCTTTGATCAGATTCCTTCAGATGTGAAGTGGAATAAAATCCATCTGCCTGAACATGGATACAGAGCCACACGAGCTGATTATTTAAGAATATGATGGTTTCTGTCAGCTTTTCAAACTCGTATTAAAATACTTCAATTTTCTGATTCCTTCTGAGCTGGAGCTGTCTGCACGAATCAAAGAAACTTTTGTAACCAAGAGAAGCAGGAAGAACCTGGAGAGAAAGGGGCGAAATGATGGGAAGCTTTGGTGGGATCGCTTCATGAGAAGGAGTCTGTGAGCAGTCTCCAGGGTTGTGTACAGACTCGGTTGGTTGCACCACATGAGAAATCTGGCCGGAAATAAGCGGTTAGCTCAGAGAATAGTTAAAAGCTTGATCTTCTGTATGAGTGTGTGTCGTCTGTGACGGCTGATAAAATCCTGGATCTTTTGTGTGTGTGTGCGTAAACAGACGTAACAAGATTTAGAGCCGGATCCCAAACGCAGGATTCAACCATGAGGCTCGCCTCAGCGCTTGACGTGGGCGTGTCCGTGCCTGACGTTTTGATGATGAGTTGGTGAGGACTGAGCGATGGATGTGATCCACTGCTGTGTGTTTGAAGTGCTTCATGTTTGACGTGGAGGCTCCGGGGCAGGAATAGAAGGCGTGGTCGTTTGCTCTTCAAACTGAGATGCATGTAAACATATTTTCTAAGAGTCGGATTGATCTTCAGGGATCTTTAGGGAATCTCCACCCGGAGTCTGTGTGTCTGAGTGGTGGTGTGGTTCACCAGTGTCGGGGAGTGGGTTCAGGTCTGAGCGATGGTCTTCAGGACAATGGAGGCTGATGGGAGCAGGAAATGGAAAGTTCCTCACAGGCCTGGCTGTTTTCAGGATGGGGGCGGTGAGGCAGGATTTCCTCTCTGAAACAAAACAGGAGTAGTCCTGCTTCTCTGGACCAAAAAAAGCTGCTGTCTATTTCAGGGCAGGGTGGGAAAAGCACCGGAGGATCCTCCGGGACGACACTCACTCGTCGTAATCACAAAGCGCTGCATGTGTGTTTTTATTTGTTTGATGTGAAGGGAAATCAGTGTGCTGTGGTAATTAGGGTTTGTTTTGTTTTAGATTCAGGAGAAACAAAACATGAATAAATAGATTTGTGTTTGTTATTTATAGATGTCGAATGAAATAAAGTGATCATTCATCCTACACCAAGGAAACCCTTTCTTTTGAGGCTAACCGGTACAAGACATAAATATCTGGGTGTTTTATATACTTTACCTTTAGCTGTCTCACACTACCAGACTCCATTCACAAAATCTATGATTTTACATCTCATAACACACAAGCTGTTTGTCTGCTGCCCTGAATGATTATGGTTAGTATTATTGGATCTGAATGTTTTCACTGTTTGTTTGGGATCTAAACTGACCAATAAAAACGTAAAAGTCACACAAAGTAAACCAGCAAGGCCGTTTTTTACCTGGAGGTAAAAGATGCTGTTCTTGTCAGTGGAGTCTGGTGCCTTCATCAACAGTTAAACCGTAAGTGACTCTGAGTTAAAGGCTTTTAGTGGGTCAGTCGCAGCAGTTTTGGTCTCTATAGCTAATTTATCTACTTCATTATAACTGTATGGGGTAAGGTTTTCATAACACACCTGATTAAACTGTATTAGGGCTTAAAGTTGACATCATTAGGGGCGTGGCCTCTTTGACTGACAGGTGTAACTTTCCAGATGCTTCGTATTTTTTCTTCCCTTTTCAGAGGTTAATGAGGGGAAACCAGCTTTCCTGTTTATGTGTCAGATGATAGCAGGTTCCTGCATTCTGCAGGAAGTAATCAGATTACTTCAGGGGACGTCTGCTGCTCTGAAAGCTGTGAGCAGAGAGCAGAAGTGGATCACTGTGTCAGAGCGGCTGCAGATTAAAGCCTGAGTTGTGGATGAAAATTGGATTAGGCAATTGTCTGAGCACCAAACACTGCTGCTGTCTGAGGAGGACGCTCACACCGCCAAACAACCAATCAGACACCTTATTTGTAGTTTAAATGAACACCTGAGTGTTTGAGCGGGCTTAATCGCCCAAACGTCAAAAGTTCGTTTGACCTCGAGAACATCAGCCGACTCGCTTCAGGGTCGCGTTACATGATGATTATTATCAGCCTGTTTGTCGCAGGCTTCACGAGGCTCAAACTTAGATATTTTCTGCTCTGTTTATTCTTCAAACTCGGATTAGAAGTTGACTTTATCGCCTCGGGGTCGGTGTGTTAGCTGCTGTGGAGCTTTCAGTCACCTGCCGATTAATTTGGAAATAGGCAGTTTATCCATCAGATGCTTGTAATTGTTTCATTTGATTGATTTCTCCAAATGAACTTTGTAACTTTGTAAAACGTTAGATGGACCCCTCTGGGTTCTAGCTAATCTGAAGTATGTGTGAATGATGGGAAGGTGGAGCGGGCGGTGATGTCACAGACCGCTGTGTTGATCTACCTTCCCACTGCTGTCACAGGTTAAAATCTGGAGCTGCTTCGGCTTCTTTCAGCTGATGTTTTTCGAGCGTTTCATCCGGTCTTCTCACATCCAGCCGCTGATCTTGAACTTCCTGTTTTCTGGAAGCGTGCTCCGTCCTCAGACCAACGAGGGCCAGCCCGCCGGCCTCCAGCTGAGACTCCAGCCTGGATTCCTGAGCACCGAGTGGCTTTGGTGCTATCAGCTGCTGATTTACAGCTCTCTTTATGGCTGCGAGTTATTTTTAGCTGGAGGCTGCTGCCGCTGCCAGCTCTTCTCCTGGCTTCCTGCAGGACGGAGATGAAAAGTGAACAAAGTGGCGCCTGATGAATGGCACCACCAGCTTTAAGCTGTTGCTCCGGGTCAGTCCTGCAGCCTGTTCTGCTCGCTTTGCAGCAGTTTTATGTGTAAACATGTGGGCCTGGAAGATTTCTGCACCACTTTTTGAATGAATGCAGACACATTAATGAAGAATGAGAGCAAGTGAGCAGTCGAGTCTGTCAGTGAGGAAAAACGTCCAAACTAAGGCTGAACTGAGTCTGCAGTCAGTGAGAGGTTTCTGTAGCTGAATCTGAGAGTCGATCACGGATCAATTTGAGTTTCAGATCCGCTCTGATTTTGTGCAGAAGTTTTCATAACACTGATTCATTTTAATGCAATAAGACTGTAAATTATACCACAACACTCACCAGAGAAGTTATACTCCATGTCTTCCGTGTCTCTGCTGGCTTCCACCTGACTTCCTGTTTGTCTCCTCTCTTCCTGTTTTGTTTCCTTTCTCTGGAGGAGCATAAATGTTTGTAAGACTTCCTGTTTGGCTTTTAAACTCAGGAAATTGGGGAGAAGCATCAGTCCGGTTCAGTCAGAGCGAGCTGTTAGAATCGGGGCTCGAAGATCAGGCTGGTCTCTGAACGCAGGTAAGAATGAGACCTGCCTGAGCCTTGATGTTTTCTTTGCTGCTTGATGGAAAAACAAGTGGTTTTGGGTGACTTTTCAGCCAAAACAAAGGACTTAAAGCAGGCGTGGCTCCTGAATTGGCGGTCCACACCTGGAAATTGTAATTTAGATTTATAATGTTGTCTGAGGTATTTTTGATGTTCAAGGTTAGCGAGCCGGTTTCAGTCTAAAACGTCCCATTCTTTCGATCTTATTGGAAATTTATCCCAAATCCTTCCACAGAAATCTGTCCACAGCCTCTTAAGAGGAGCTTTCATTATTTGCAAGATTTATTTTTCGCATTTGGCCTTTATTGGACAGCACAGTGTAGAGTAGACTGGAAAGCAGGGACGGAGTACGAAGGAATGAAACGCAGGAAATGACCTCGGGTGGACGCGATAGCCTTCGTTTGCCTGATCAGTCAGGTGAGCTGTAGCAGCGCCCGTGCTCTCATTTTTAAAGTTCTAAAGGAAGTGTTTATAGTTGTGCGTTTAGCTGCTTTGACTTGGCGTGAACATGTGTTTAAACTGACGTGGAAGAGGAACCGCTCGTCCTCATGTTGACCTCCGGCCTCAGACTCGGTCAGTCTCCGCTGGCTCGAGGAGGACTTGCCTCCCTCTGAGTCCTCTTAACCTCCCCGAGTCTTAACTCTGACCTACATGCGGCGTCGCCGTGGACACCAGCCGCTTCATTATCCAATCAGGGCTGATATGTGGGTCAGGCAAGGCGGCGTGCCTTTAAAGTCCCAAGAAGAAGAAGGTTGATCTGAGAGTTGGAGAGAGTTTGATCCTTTTTCCTAACTCCATCAGGGCCACGAGGAGCACATGTTTAAATCCTCCAGGAGCTGAACTCTGTGTCCCGTTTTTCTGTAACGCAGTCTCACGGCAGTCTGTAACTAGTCAGAGACTCTGGACATGATCGTGCATCTGTCCGGTCTCAAAATGAATATTCTCAGAGGTTGGAGGTGTTGGGGTTTTGCTGCTCATGTCAGAGACCACGTTTTGATTCTTAAACGTGACAGAGGTTTCCATTTATTTTGTATTATTTAAAAAATGTTGCGGGTCCCACAGACTCCTCCTCCTCCGCGTTGGGCTGCAGTAGGATCTACACCATCACACGCAGGGATGGTACTCCTGTTCCTATGACCTGAATGGTCACGCTGACCAGAACCTGCCGTGGGTGGAGAACTGGTTCATGAGCCCCGAGGTGAAAACTGTCATCACAAGCTTCATTCTACAACAGCAGAGATGGAGTCCACCTGCAGTCCGGCTTCTGGGGGGAGGAGCTTGTTGAAGATCTGGTTGATGTTTGTTTGTTATTTTTACTGTCACAAAGTGTGTGATGTATGATGATATATATTTGGGGGTTGTTTACAGCCTGAGATTGTCCTCAGGTTGTATCTTGGCCATGTTTGGCCTGCTGCAGGTGAACCTCCGGCTCCACGTGGAGGACTGATGACTGAACGCTCTCACACGTCACCTGCAGCCTGAACAACAACGACAACAAACCTCCTCATTTCCATATTATGAAACTCACGGAGTGAGCTGCGGGGATTTTTCTGTCTCGCTTCTGCTGCTTCAAAGCTTCTCTATCAGCGGTGCTTCAATAAAGCACCCTGCTCTGTGTGGGACTCTGCTCCTGTTTCCTCTCTGGTCACTGAGGCCTCAGGGGGCTGGGGGGACATTCTTTAGTCCTCATGAATATTTAGGGGCTCACACCATGGATGGAGGCCTGAGAGCTCAGAAAGTTAACCCATTAAACAGAGAATGACTGGCCTGAATGTGGGAAAGCACAGAGTTATGCTTGACTAAATTAAACTCAACTATACCATTTAAATGTTTTTGTATCAGCAGATCCAGATTGTATTCTGGCCTGTGTTACTTTTATAGAAAGTAAAAGTACAGATCTTGCCTCCTTTTCTTCAGATCATTCTCTTGCTGCTACGTATAGAATGAATTGATTTGGTATTATAAATATTAGAGGATATCACTGACTGAATTTGGCACCCTGTGGGTTACTTTTCAGCTACCGAAACCCCCGCTTTCCATCCACCTACTATTTCCAGCTGCCCACCTTACACCACACACTACAACCCATCCTGGTCCCTCACAAAGTGAGTCGCCAATGTGGGAAGTATGAAAGGGGGATTTCCCGCCTATTTTGGAGCAAAATTCAGGCTGTTTGCAAACTGCAGCAAGTCTGCAGATCTAAATCCATCCATATGATTCATTATGAGAGCTCTGCGTCATCGTCATCGTCGTTGCTGCTGAATAAGAACCAAACCAGGAAACTGATCAGAAAAAGGAGAAGCTGATGCTCGACGCTGTGTCTTCATAGGGGAAACCACAGTCTGCTGCTTTGCCTTTGCTCAGCCCTGATTGGCTGGCCTCGGTCTTTCTCTGGCTCTTGACTTCCTCCCAGGAAGACGAACGTCAGCCCACAGAGAGCGAGCGAACAGCAGCTCCAGCTCGGCGTGCACATGAGGACAACCTGACGAATCCTCATCCGTCCGACCCGCCGGGGTCGTGTGTCCGTGTCACAGCACAGCTGTCGGCAAACCAGCAGTGACGGCCATTTTGGGGGCCTCCATCTGCTCGCTGCTGCCTGGAGGAAGTTTGCGTGTGCTAGACTATGAGTGGAAGTGGCGCCCACCCTATGAGCGGTGAGGGTCTAATCCAGGGGACCTTGTACCACTGGCACTTTTACAGGAGGCCCTGGCGGAGAACCAACACCCCACCGGCTTCTGAGCAGCTATTGGACAAATACAAATGGCAGACATCTGCTCGCCAGGCGCCGAGGTCAGCCGGTACGTCCACTCCCGAGGGCAAAGCACAAACCATGGAGCCTTCTCACCGGCGGCTGCTCAGCCTGCCGAGGTTCGGCACCCTCCCAAACCCAAAGAAACGTAGCGGGGAGCCCGGCGCCCTGCAGAGGATCTTTCTCCGGTCGATGTCCGAGCCCGGCGCCGACAATGACAACATAAGGGAACCGCTCAGGAAGGTAGAATCGGACGCCGAGAGGAGCATGCCATCCGTCAGCAGCTTCTTCAGCTCGCTGTCTCGAAGGATCAGCAAAGTCCTGAGGGAGGAAGGCGGAGGCAGCGAAGATGAAGGAGGAGAGGACGGTAGGGGTGTCTACGTCATGCTTGTGTCCTTTTGTTTGTTTTTTTTAAAGTTTTATTTATTTATTTATTTTTAACAACTTCAGTGTCACCTAACAAATTAAAAACACGACGAGGTGAAGAGAAGACAGTTGTGTTGCCTCCGCCTCAGAAAATGTGACGCCAACACAAATAGACACCAGGAACCAGCCTGAATTATTCTCTAAAGGGAATCCCCCAGAGTTCTCCACAAGTCTTCCCGGGTGATTTTCTTTCAAACAGCAGAACTTTCAGAATAAACAGGAACCTCGTTCGGGGAGAAACTGAGCTTTTAAAACCGAGTTTTAAATCTGACCGAGTGTTAAAGAACAGTCTGTTGGTGTGTTCGCTTCAATGCACTCATAGTTCGAGTTGGTTTGTTTTTTGGGTTTAAAGTTTTAATGTCCAAAGTTTGCATTATTATCGGGATGGCCTCTCTGACTGGCAGGTGGATGGAGACGCAGGCGGGTGTAGCTGCTAGCTGTACGGTAGGCTTCACCACAGCTAGTTGGAGGCCCTGAACTGGACCTCTGGACCATGCTTGTGCTTTTGGAGCCTTTTGGAGCTTTTTTAATTACATCATCTGACCAGCAATATGGCTGCTGTGAGGTTACTGCACTTAGACCTTCACTAAGGTCTGCAGGGTTCTACGGTTTTATTTGGACGTTAATTAGCAGGTATCTGTGTCTGTGTGATGCACCTAACACATTGAGTATAATTTGTATCTGTTTTCTTTTTCTTGAATGTTGTAATGCCGCTCTGGCCTTGAAAATCTCAGCGGCATTAGCATTATTTGTGTGACGGTCACGTCAGTCCAGGGTAGAGCGAAACTGTAAAACATAGTTTACCAGTCTGTCTTATCAATACAGTATAATTACCTCCTAGTTTACCTCCACTAGATTACTGCCTCAGATACTGACCTGAACTATTATTATGACGATGATACAAAAATTCCCACATGGTGAAGTTAAAGCAGAGTGATGTTTTTCTCTCCCGTGGCCCCTGCAGCTTTATTCTACTCCAAGGGAGGAAAACCTCGGCTATCCTTTGTGCTCTCAGAGAGAGGTTTCCTCCTCCTCCTCCTCCTGCTCCTGATTGAAGGCTGAAAATCTGTCTGCAGCTGCTTCACCAAACATTTACATTCATGCAGAGTGTGTAAAGCTCAGCCAGGCAGGCTGAAGGTTAAGTCATGCTAATTGCAGTTTCCACTACAACCTCACGTGAGGAAACATTTAGAGCCTGCAGATAATAAATGTGTGTTTTCATGCAGAACTCGCTGCTGCATCAAGTCCCATTAGTTCTCCAACACAACTCCTCTGAATATGAATAATTGTCTGAATTCATTCTTTCTTTGGCTGATATCAGAGCCACAGAGATCTTTGAATAATGAAGTCTATAGAAGTTCAGAAAACACAATAAAATACCCATGTATGTACGCAGAAGAAGCTTTTGAACATCATGAAAAAAACAGACCCAATTCTGAAATCGGTTTTTATGCAATCAGAAACAAGTCATTGCAAAAATCCATCTCAGTCCAAATTCAAGGTCAGCGCAGATTTAAACCAACCTAAGTGTGAAACCAAGTGTGAAGCAGTCCTAGAGTCCAGTTTGTTTGGGCCTGAATTATAAATAATTTCAGAGCGAATGAAACCAGGAAAGAAGTGATGAAAGTCGTGCTAACCTGTGCACAGGTGCACCGAGCAGAGCTGGGTCTGCTTTATCTTTGGTCCTTACTGCTGTGCAGGTTTGGATCTTTGGCAGCGTGCCGGATCTCCTCACCTCGCTGGCTCTTGTTTACCATCAGAGCTCAGGCTGTCCTTTTAAATCAGATGCTGCACGTTTCACAGACTGCAAATGCAGAGTAAATATTTCATGCTCGGGCACATTAGGGACTGAAACACGTGATGTATGAGATCACCAAAAAAATACAAAGCAGCTGATCTGAGTCGACTGTGAGCTGAAAATGAAGACGTGCACATAAATGTTTCTGTGAGCTTACTGATAAAAGGATTCAGGGTTGGGTCCTTCTCATAGTATCGATGTGTGAACTCTAATATTTTCTGACCCCAGAGGTTCCTTATCACAGATTTTATTCCACCTCCTGTCTCTGACCTCTGACCTCTCTCTCACTGAAAGCTTGTATTATGAGGGAAATGGGATCTGTTGTGGTAAACCGTTCTGGCTGACCGTGTCAGATTAATGTGTGCCTTTGGGCATCGTGTCTCTGCTTCGCCAGAGTCCGACCTGTTTGATAGACGCATATATTTCTGTCGTCATCCATCATCCTGAAACTGAGATGATGCGTGTTATCTGTGAGCTCCCAGCATCCCCGGCATGCTGCGCTCACCGGAGCGTTCAGCCTCGCCGGAAATTTGAACACAGCATCGAGGAGGAGGAGGAGGAGGAGGAGGAGGAGAGCTGATCAGGGATGTAGAAAAAGATTTAATTTAATCTGTCTGAGCTGGTGGTTTATGGGAAACTGGTGTGACAGGAGAGTCAGACACAGAAGCTGCTGATGTGCTGGGAGCTCAGAAGCTTCACACGTCTCAGACTGCAGAGGCCTCATTTGTTTTACTTCTAAACCTGCTTCAAATTATTAACTAAAGTTCCCATAATGCTTTGGGGAATGTAGAACTGTAGCATGAACTGGGTATCAGAAGTTCCTGCTCGTGGTTTTATCCACAGATGTACAGACAACTGTCAGATTTTTACCTCAGTACTGACAAAAACATTTCAGTTCTCTCTGAACTCTTTATAATCAGGTCCTGAACGGCTTTAAAACCAGTCCTAACCGACCGACACAAGTTTCAAAGCAACCTTAGAGTGCTCCTAAAATAAGTCCAATACTATGCCCAGAAACTGGTCCGGAATAAGTTTAAAGTTAGTTCTAAACTAAACTGAAATCAAGTGTGAAACTAGTTTTAAAGCAGCCCTAAAGCAGACCCCACATACCACTAAACTAAAACTCAAGCTCAGATCAACAACAAGCCTGAGTTTGGGCTTAGGTTTCTTTACTCATCACCTGCTCCAACCCAGTCTCAAATCTACCGCAAAACGTTTCGAAAAAGAAGTCCAAAACAGAGTTTCAAAGCAAATCTAAAATAGCCCTGATAGATCCGTAACCCAGGCCTAAATTTAAGCCCATATCTGGTTTAAAACCAGTCTTAACTCAATCCCAAAATCAAGTCTGAATCCAGTTTCAAAGCAGTGCTAAATTAGACCTAAAACAAGCCCAAGCTAAAGTCCAAATTCAGTTCCAGAGCAGGTTTAAAACCAGTCTCGATTCAAACTCGGAACCAGTGTAAAATCAGTCATGAACAAAATCTGAAAGAAGTTTTAAAATCCGGTCTGAGCCGGTCCCACATGCAGTCTGTGATGAGTGGTAATCTGACCCTGGCTCAAAACTTCAGTTCACCAGATATAATCTTCAGGGTCGAAGTGCCCTGGAGTGAGAGGCGGGGCACACCTGGACAGGTCAGCAGCCTGCTGCAGGCTGTTCTTCCTTTTACTTTCAGCCTCGTGTCAAACTATAAACTACAGCTCCTACAATGCTCTGGAGGCTGTAGAAAAGTGTGCTGGATTGCATATTAGTTCCTGCTTGTGGTTCACCCACAGATGTACAGCCAGCTTGGTTTATTTCTTAAAAACATCTGAACGCTCGGGCAGGTTCAGCACGCAGAGCTTCTGGTTTTTTTCCTCTATGATTTCTACACCGTCGTGTGGTCGCTCAGAGCGGTGATGCCCCACCAGCCGTGCCAGCAGGGTTAGTCAACATGACATGAATGTGAGCAAACAAGAAACTAACCCGGGTCTTTATTCTGAAAACTTTTTCCCTCTACTTTATGATCTTTCAGTTTGTTCTGCCTGAGACTTTGAAGTAGTGAAACCCAAACAGACCAGAGTCTGTGAGAAAATTCAGCATTTTAACAAAAATAAATAAAGATCGGCTTTCCTCTGCTTTCTGTTGCTTAACTTTAATCTGCAGAAAGCCTCAAGTCACTGTGTTTGATTCTGCTGTGACTCAGCAGTAATGAAGAGTACACAGAGCAGTACAGCGTGTAGCACAGTGAAGTATTTGTACACAGTTTCAGGACTGCAGTAAATGTGTGTCTACGTGAACAGAAACGGCTGTAAACAGACACAGTGTGAAAGTTTCCAGCATGCCCAGAGCATGCTGGGTAATAAAAACCACAGAGCTCTCACTTCTGTAAACACACACACACACACACACACACACACACACACACACACACACACACACACACACACACACACACACACACACACACACACACACACAGAAAAGAGCCTGATTCACCCTCCCAGTTCTCACACTCAGTTTCCATGTGAGAATGAACAGCTACTGCTAAGTGGGGTCTAATTAACCCAACTCTGTGTGTGTGTGTGTGTTGCTTGCGTGTGTGCGTGTTTGTGGCTGAGGCGGGACATGTGTGGTAATGTTCTGGCTCACGGCGTCCTACAGAAACCCTGTTAATCAGCCATGTGAGTGTGTGTGTGTGTGTGTGTGTGTGTTTGAGGCCAGAGGCCATGACAGCTCCTGCATACTCAATGAGCTCTGTGTGTGTGTGTGTGTGTGTGTGTGTGTGTGTGCTTCAGAGCCAGCTCAGGCCGTCCTCATTCCCAGAGATAAAATGAAGCAGTCTTATTGGGTCTGCCACACCTAACTGTCCATTTTTCAACCCTAACCCAGTGGTTTCTTTGTGCCTAACACTTTGGCTGTTTGGTGTTTAGACCTCGCGCACATGAGCACAGACTGTAGCACCACAGTCTCTTTATCAGTCTCTTATCAGACGTTATTGGAGGCTGGTGCTAACCTAACCAGGACATCAAGGCACTGATACAGAAAAAAGTGTGACGAGGCAGAGTCGACGCTGGTCAGGTTCAGGGAGGAGGTTTTGGCTTTTTAATGGTAGCTTACTGACTTAGCAAAGAGGTGGATACTCGCACACGTACGCACAGTATCCAAAATCGGAAAGCTGTGGAGGGAGGAGATTTGTGACGTCATGTGACCCTGTGTGGAGAGGAAGTTCAGACAGCACTTCCATCCTTCTTAAAGCTAAACTGAAGGTCCAACTGATGCGTTATGTAAGCGAAGGTCCTCACACTGACAGAACAACGTGCGTGTGTGTGTCTTCCTTTTGTATGTAAATTGGCCCTTCATAATAAAAGCTTCTGGGTAACAAAAGCAGCCCTGAGCTCATTAACCTTTCGCTGCTCCGAATAGCGGCGGTGGGAACGTGGAGGCTCCCACATGAATGCGTCTGAAAACAGGTTGTTTTGTGTTGCAGCCACAACCGTCCAGACTGGACTGTGTGACGGCGCCGTCCTGCTCCGGGTCCACAGGCGTTTGGCAGGATGAACCCTTTTTAAGGGGAAAGGCTTCTGTTCTTTTAACCAGAGGGCTGAATATCAAAGCAAATGTGATTTTTAGGATCAGAGACTGGAAAATATTGATGAATTATTCTGTTCTCACATCTGTGCCTCGTACTGTGAGCAGTCCTCCTTCTGTCGAGGTCACAGGACCTCCTGTGAGGATTATCGATCTCTGATCTGCTGCTTCTGCCGGAGGTTTCTTCCTGTTAAAAGGGAGTTTTTCCTTCCCACTGTCGCCAAAGTGCTTGCTCATAGGGGGTCACATGATTGTTGGGTTTTTCTCTGCATCTATTATTGTAGGATCTACTGTACAATATAAAGCTCCTTGAGGCGACTGTTGTGATTTGGTGCTGTATAAATAAAATTGAATTGAATTGTTCACTCGTTTCCGAGGCCGATACCTGTGATGGACTTGTGCCCGGGCTTTTCTTCATCAGAGCGAGTATCTGATACTTTACTGAAACGTTTGCTGTGAGCTGAACTGAACAGCGACTGAGTTTGAGTGTTTACGGAGGTGTGAAAGGGTGCACTTGCTTTGTAACACGGGAAATTTAAAAAAGCTTTGCAGTGAAAAGTTATTTTTTATTTTTAATAATTTGTTTTCTGCTGGAAACTAAAATTGTGACTGAAATTAAAATCCAGTTAATTTTACGGCTCTTACTTGGACACCGCACAGTTGAATGAGGTCAGGCTACCTTCCACCCCTCCCACAGGACGTGACGGCTGCGCTCATCGGCATCTTGTGACATCACATAGAACCGGTGGGTTAAACAAAGCCGTCGTACCGGACGTTTCCACATGTGCTGCCGTGCCTGTGTGAACACAGCAAACCACCTTCAGTCCTTCAGGAGCTCCTCTCCTGCTCCTTCAGCTGATGGGAAGCGACACCGCCGCTCACCTTTGACCCCTTTAGACCGTCCCCCTCCGTGCAGGCTGCCGCCATGATTGACAGCAGAGAGAGAGAATCTGCTCTGCAGATGCAAATGCAGCAGAGTACAGCTGAAGTCAGCACGTTTAAATATTAAACCAGCCGCCGTCACTTCAGGCTGAGCAACAAAGAGCTGCCATCGCCGCTGCCAGGACGCATCGAATACAAGCGATTACAAAAAACCCATCGATTAATGATTGATTGGAGACTCAGACCATTTATTCCTGATAGGCTTCATTATCAGAGCAGCAGGAACAGTGTGAAGGGCCAGGAGGCTGGAGCTTCAGACATAATGAGATGTGAGATAATCAGATTTAGCCGATTTCATTTTCCACAAACCAATAAAATAAAATGAACTTGACATGATTGAGCAGGAAAACTGCAGCTTTCCCCGATCAGCGGCTCTTTATCGTGTCCCTCGAGCGGCGTGTGGTGGGGGAGGTGTGTTAAGGTGGCATCCACACGAATAACTGGACCCAAAGTTTCACAGCAGAAAGCTTCACTTTAACCAGGTGATCAGTGTTTTCAGTCAGCGATGCAGCTGGTTGGTGGGCCTCGGTCGGCCTGTTTGGGCTGTGCTTGCTGCTCTTGCACGTCTGTTTTTGCAGGTTTACATGCAGCGAGGAGCTGCAGCACCATTCACTTTCTGCTGAAGTAAAATGTCATAAAAATGACCTCCAGAGCATCCCTGTACGCGGCGTGAGGAGCTGTTAGCAGACTCGTGTTGACGTTTCTGTGCTGCTGAGCTGAGTGCTGTCTGCGTCCTCTCCAGAGAGCAGCGCTGCCCACTTACTCTCCGAGTGCAGCGCAGACATCAGGAGGACCTGCAGCAGCGCGAGCTTCGGCTCATCTGGCACATTTTCACAGCTTGAACTCACAACACAGAACGCAGCGGCTTCATCTCCCGGTCTCTGGAAGTGTTAGTGTACAGATCCTGTAGTAAATTCCCAGAAATGAGCATACTGATATTTCTAACAGCCCTTTGTTTTATTACGTCAGAGTCTCACGGCAGCTTTTACAGCCACAAACTACAAAGTGAACTTTTATATACACATAACGTCCATGTACACGAAGGGAAGTTGTTAAATTAGACAGGTTTAGACATGTGAAAGTACTGCAGTTATTCTCAGCACTCTGCTGAGCCTCAGCTCATAGCGCCACCATCAGGCCAGAGTTTAAATTTGTCACCTTGTTTACTATTAAAAACAACACATTTATGCTATATTAACATTCATTAGCTCCAGCTCTGTCTGTGATTGGTTACGTGTGTAAACACCATCGCCACCTAGTGTCCAGGAGGTGTCATGATATATTTACATAAATCCGTCCAAAGGCTGACTTTTGGAAAGTTTCATTTTTTCAAAGATACTTCAGTTTGTTCACACATCGATCATGAAAACACGTTTATTTCTCACACTCGCAGCTTTCACGTCTCCCTGCAGACGTCCACAGAAAGGAAGCTGAACACAACCTTGATGGTTTTTTTTCCTCCTCCTGCCTGAACGGAGGGCAGCTTTATAAAAACACTTTTCTCTGTCGGGGTCCAGTCTGCTAATTGCTGTAATTTCCTCCCTCGGACAAAAGCTCCTCTGCAGCCTGTTTAACACCTCAGAGCTGCCGATGGCTCCTCTGGGTTTAATGGCTGAACAGCTGCCTGCAGAGAAATACCAAAGCACGGTTTCCAACTGTGCGCCACAAGCACCTCAGACCATTTCTGTTCTTAGACAAAAGCTGCTATCTGTAGGTTGGCTAATGTCGGGATACTGCGATGCCGTGTTTGGATCGGATGTTGCTCGGCTCGGAGTCATTATTGTCTTCTGTCAGAGGAGGGATGTGGTCACAGGTTGGTGTCCTCCTTGTGCCGATCCCAAGCTCGGATAAATGGGAGCTTCAGGAAGAGCTTCTGGAGTAAAATGTGTGCCAAATCAAACACACGGCTCCATCTGCTGGAGCGATTCCTCAGGAAGGGGGAGGAGCTGAACGTACCTTTTTAAATGAATTATCTTCATTTTTATTTTATCGACTTCCAGCAACAGGCTTAATCTCCTCTCTCCCATCTGCATGCCAAAAATAAATTCTGCTCTTATTCCTGTGAATGTTCTGCTTCGCTTTCCTCGTCTTTCCTGTATCCGATCACATGATCAGTTTTCACCAGGATCTCTGCACTCGCGTGAAAAACTCCACCCTCACTGTTTCCATAGGACTTAGGAGGGTCAGGCAGGCGCTCGTGATCAAACACACTGGATTGACTGATCACCGCTATAAGAGCAGAACATTTGTCAGTTTGCAGCCCTGGAGCGTTCTGGTTTGCAAAGCTGATCAAACCACACGGCTTCAGGAAACGTGACAGATGAGACCAAAGTGCAGACGTTCGTCCATAAAACCAAACCCAGCATGTCAAAGACCTCAGACCAACTCAAAGCACAGTGGTGGAGGGATGATGGTTTGTTTTTCAGTCACTGAGTGGACCATGAACAATGATTTCATCCAAGCTGCTGCAATCAGACCTCAGGCTGACTTTAATGCTGTGAAGCTTCAGAGAGCTGTGCATAAACAAATACCTGCAAACCTCGATGAACTGAGGCAACGCTGTAACGAAGAGTGGGCCAACTTCCTCCACAGTGATGTGAGAGGCTGATAACGCCACACAGAGTACTGCTGCTGAAGGAGGCTCCACACGGGGGGGAGCTCAGGTCTGCACAGGTCTGCACAGGGTAAACGTCTCTGTAACCTGACTGCATGTCCAACAAATCTTCCCATCAAGCCTGAACAGCTGCTGGAGCAGCAAATATTTTATCATCATGCAAATATAACGGAATTTTCTCTTGTTTACTTCTCCTTCACTGGTTCGTGCTGCTTCCCTGATGTAAGGACGGACGTCACATGTTCTCCCTCCATAATCACAGCCTTGTTTTCCAGAACTGCGGCAAAGCTGCACAGAGTTGATTATACGTGTATCACATCAACATCTGGGCAAGCACAAATCTCTCAGAACATTTGTAATCTGAAGAGTTTCACGTCTTTGTTAAGTAAAATATTTGATTACCTTTATGTAAGTCAGGAAACAGTTGAATTAAGTTTGTGCAACATCTGAGGAGGAATTAAACCTTCAGGTGTCAAAGTGCAGCGTTTCACCTCTGACCTCCACGTCTGATTCAGAACAGGAAGTGTGTGCTGGTATTCATCTGTGTGTGTGTTATCTGCAGCCTGGGTCAGTCTCGGTGACACACCCCTCTCTGTTCTCTCTTTGGTTTCACCTCCTGACTTCCTGTTGGACCGTCCCATCTCGATAAAGCAACAGTGTGATGTCACCGCAGTATGATTGGAGGAAAGCGTCCGTGTTTACCGGCTGCTATAGCAACTGGGCCTGCCTGCTGCCGCAGGTTGACAGACAAAGCGGCCTGTGTGTGTGTGTGTGTGTGTGTGTGTGCGTGTGTGTGTGTGCGTGCCGTATCCCTGCATTAGCCCTCTGGGAGCTGCTGTGTCCCGGCAGGTGATAGACACGACTTTGGGAACAACACAGCGGGATTTTTATTCCCTGAGTTCGACTTTAAGGCTCAGACTTTCATTGATCTGTTTTTGGATGATTCGGGGAGAAACCGGTTTTAGTCACACATGTATGTTTTTGTGACATGCTAGCTTCACCTGTCTAACTTTTCATTAGTCCGCATTTTTGGGCGGCGTGCAGGTGTTTGGTTTGAAGGGTCAGGTTTCTGGCAGGTGGAGTTTCAGCCCGCCGCTCCGTCAGTCTGCAGCACGAAAATAACCGTGTGAGAAAACGATTAGAGCGAGTCCAGATATACTCATGTAAACACAAACACACCGAGAGCGTCATGGGCACGCCCAGGGTTACTCTGTGTGTGTGTGTGTGTGTGTGTGTGTGTGTGTGTGCAGAAACTTGACTCCAGCCAAACCTCCACTGGGAATGTCTGAGAGTCCACCACCTGTCCCCACACACACACACGTCAGGATGTCCTATCTTGTGGGGACATCTAATTGACATAATACTTTCCCCAACCATAACCCAGCTGTAACCCTGTTACTAAAACCACATTTTGAGTCTCAAAAAAAACTTCAGATTTGTGGGGACTGGGATTTTGGTCCCCACAAAGATATGAATACACACTCTCTCACACAAACACAATGTTTATTTTCCTCTTCCCTCGTTGTGACCACTGCAGGTGCCCTGCTCTGCTCATGGGCACGTCAGCAGTTGATATTAGAGAATGACTTGAACGTCTATGAGCGGTGACGGGAGACCTGTTCGGTGTTTTAGACCGTGAGTTTTGGAGTGTGATGTAGACAGGAAGGATGAGTCGTCGTGTCAGTGTGTCTGTAGCTGGAGTGAGACAGGTGTATCCTGGCCTCAGGTGTGACTCAGAGATGAAGAAGCTCATGTTCTGCTCAGACGTTGGCCATAAAAAGCTTGAATTCATGACCCAAAGTGCACAGAGCAGTTCAGCCCGACACGTGTCTGCTTTGCGTGTGAGTGGAGCACATGGATGACGGACATCAAACATCTCACTTCGCAGTCGGACACGCCTCGCCGCAGACATTGAATCACTTTATAAGAAGAGTTCATCAGACCATCACACGGCCTGTTTGGCTCATCAGCTGATTAACGCCATGCAGATTGCGGCGTGTCCGGCAGCAGCAGACAAATCGTTTTCACGCTCCGGCGAGCTCGTCATGCAGCCGGCCGGTTCTGACCTTTTCACCGGGCCTGGATCATCCAGCCGCTCGGGCAAATATAGAAGCTTAATCCATCACGCAGGCAGGGAGGCAGGCAGCAACAGAGGGGGGCCTTCCTGTGGACCGCCACCTCACAAAGACCGCAGCGTAGTTTCAGAGACGGAGACCGAACAAGTCGGCTCCACTCGTGATGGAGTGCAGAAGTCCGATGTCTCCGGCTGCTTTCAGTCTTCGTCACAGCTTCAGCTTCTTGTTTCCTGGAATCCTGCCAGATGAGTTATGGCAGCGGTTAGCTTTTAATCTCAGCAGTTATGGCAATATGAAAATGTACAGTGATGACTCAGCCCCACGCACAGCTGATGACACAAAAAGCTTTTTGTCGCGAGCACCGAACATGTTCAAAGCTGTAAAGTTGGATGTTTTAACATCGGCGTCTCTGAGGAATGACTCGCTTCTACACCTCAGAGGAAGTGCAGCTTTTGGAGTTTCACTTTTCAGCCCTTGAAGTTGCAGATTTGAAAAAAATAACCAATGTAAGAGACTCCAACTATAAAACTTCTTCAAATTTAACGGGCCTCATGATTAAAAGTTAATAATAATAATCAGTTATGAGGGAATTGTGAATATATGTGGAGCATGTCAGATAGAAAACCTGGGGAGGAGGGATTTCCCTGCAAGCACAAAAACAAACATCTGAGGAAGCTCCGCTGGTCTCTGAGGGAGGGACGTCTGCGTGGAGCTGTGTGGGCTTAAATGACGGGTTTAAACTGGACGAGCTTTGTCTCTCTCCTCCTCTCAGTCCTCCTGGCCGAGCTTCTCCATGGTGGTTCAGGCAGGTTCGTGGTGTTATGCAAGGCCGACGGCCGGCGGCGTCCCGTCTCTGCTTCCTGTCTTTGTTCGGCCCTGTGAGGCGTCCACATGTCTCATCAGTGGCAGCAGACCTGAGATCAGCTAATTATCCGAGCTGGAGTCCCTCGTGGACAGGACGAGACAGAAACATCCAATTATCCTTCTGTTTGTGCTCGCCGCTCTCTCGCTCGGCGGCTCTGAGCAGAAGCAGGTGTGCGTCCCCTCGCCGCTCTCGGGGGCTTTGGAGGCCCGAGCTGTGACGTGGATGATTTAGTATGCAGCCAGAAATAGTCTGCTGAAAATGTAGCTGCTCAGCTGCTTTCTGCAGCAGCATGGCGTCCTCGGTATTCTCCACCCTCTGCTCGGAGCCCAGAAACAAAGGTGGTGCAGGCTTCCTCCACAGACCTCCACCTCAGAGTGACCCACCAGGGTGTCCATACTTTACTCACAAATTTATTTGTGTGTTTGTAAGATTGTGATGGTGAGTTACAGATTCACAGATGACGACCAGTCTGCTTTCATAGTTCCAAATAAATCGACCCAAATAAAAACCAAATAGGTTTCAATACTATATTGATTTGGTTTATTCTAAATTATGTTAATAATTATCGTACGAAATAAAATCCTTAATGAACTTTTTGTGTATTTGCAGTGTGTGAGTGTAAATAACAGATAAACTTTGGGTTTTGTTCTTTTTTTAACATTTGTTTTAAGCTAATTTAGGTTGTTTAGTTACATCATTAAATAAATGTCCTCTTGTGTTTTCAAGTAAATTCATAAAAACAATTAAACAATTAAAAACAACAGTGGGCCTAAACTTGAACCTTGTGGTATACCTGATGTATTAAGAGGAGGAGCAGAGCTGAAAGCAGATTTTAGGAAACTTGATCCAAATCTTTAGATTGGATCTGAGTGATGTTGAAAGCTGTGCTTTAAAGAAGTAAACTCTTTGCATGTTTAGTAATTTTTCTGCAGCCGTCGATCAGATCACCGCTTTTCACTTTCCAATGTTTGTTTTTATGGGTCTTTCTTGTGTCCGTGTCACATTCGGTCAATGACTTAAAGAGGGCCAGAGGTGACTTTGTAGATTTCTGCTTTTTATTTCCGCCATGCTGAGATTCAAAGAATGTGGAAGTTGATAACGTCTGCTTGTCTTCCCTTTTCTCTGCAGCTGTAATTTTAACCTGAAAGGGAAGAAACTATAAAAAATGTGGAACATCTCAGGCTGTTAAAAATATTATTAAATATTTACAAAAACCAATAAACACGAACAAGTGGAATATAACAGAACAAAGCTACAGCCTGGATACTGTGTGTGTGTGTGTGTGTGTGTGTGTGTGTGTGTGTGTGTGTGTGTGTGTGTGTGTGTGTGTGTGTTTGCTTGCTTGCTTGCTTGCAGAGCCACACAAACACTGAATGATCCCAGCACAATTAGGCTCAGTGAAAGCACCGTCTGTTTACACGAACAGACACCGACACACACAGCTTTTGTTCACCTGTATACACACACACACACACACACACACACACACACACACACACACACACACACACACACACACACACACACACCCCTTTGCTCTGTTTTTACCCTCCACAGAAAAATGCGTCTGAAGGCTGATGAGGCTGCTCGTGATTATCCGCTCATATAAAAAAGGTTCATAATGAGACATTTAAAGTGGGCCAGGTTGTGAAATCTGTTTCCCTAAAAGGTGTCCCAGGTTGTGATGTACGTGCATCAGCACGAGTAAAATCTTCATGTAACAACAATAACAATAATAACGACTCCTTCAGTGAATGAGCCCGTTAGCCTGCAGTGCAGGGCTGTGTTCATGATGCATTCATCATCGTGGGAACTTTTTTTTTTCTGATTAATAATTTAACAACAAACCTCAACAGCTGATTGGCCGAAAGTAAAAGTGAGAAATCAGAGCAGCTGGAGTACGAAATGTTTCTGCAGCAGCTCAGTGCGAAGACTTCCCCTTTAATGCACAGTGACGTGACCTCTGACCTCTGCTGAGTCAGCTGATGCCTCACATCACTTTCATTTTTATTTGCCCTTCTTCCTCCTCTCCTCTGCTGGAGCTGAGAGCAGGCAGGCAGGGAAGTTTAGGTCCACAGCGCCCTCTGCAGGAGCAGCCAGAGCTCTGCAGGCTTCAGTCTGCGTCCATCATTTTCTACCTCTTATCTGGGTCTGGGTTGTGGAGGAAGCTGCTGTGCAGAGATTCAGACATTCTGTGCTGATATTTGACTTTCAGTGGGTTTGATTGGGATTAATATAGATTTTAATGCTGGATTATTTCTGGTTTGATAAATAATTTAGTGTTTCAACTCTGGAATTTTACTGAACGCTATACAGGATATTTTTACACATTTAAATATTAAACTGAAACAGATACTGAAACTGAAAAATATGTATATATTTTTTTAAAATCTAAAATAATTTGGTGATATATTTTTATTCAGTTTTCTTTTTTCCTTATTTTTTGCCATTAAAAGAGTTAGCCTAATGTTTTTTTAATTGTTATTTTAATTCCATGAAACGAGTCGAGGCCTTTCTTTGTTTTACTTGAGGAAAGTAAAACAGGAAGAATTCTTTGCACAAATTATTCTCATGTTATCTCTCCATCTTTCTGATGTTTGACGGCACTCATCTTAATAAAGTCGTCTGTCGTGCCTGACTGGCAGAAATCTTCCTCTAATTTGACCTGCTTGTGTTTCCAGATGTTAAAGGTCCTCCGGCTCACCGATTCTCCTGCGGTCAGAGCCCGTACACCGACAGCGGCTCCTGGGACAGGAAGTTCTGCATCCTGACGGACACCCAGCTCATCCTGCTCAACAAGGATGATGAGGTAAAACTGACCAACTCCCACAGGTCATGTGACCTTTCCACGACACACTCGCTGACCTCCCTCTCCTCCTCTTCCTCCCCCTCAGCTTGCAGGTGACGCTCAGGAGAGCCCCACAGACTCGGCGAAGGCTCGCAGCCTCCGCAGGACGGTCAGCGTCCCCTCAGAGGGACAGTTCCCGGAGTTCCAGGCAGAGGGCGCCACCGCCATGCTTGGTAAGATCAGAGCTGCTTATGGGTGCATTACCTGTGTGTGTGTGTGTGTGTGTGTGTGTGTGTGTGTGTGTGTGTGTGTGTGTGTGTGTGGCCAAACCCTGCTGTCATCAGGAGGATTAGAGTGAAAACAAAAGAGCGGATGTGATGAGGAGGGTTTGAGTATCTCTGTGACGATGTTCAGGGTCATGTGATCACAGACAGAAACCTGCGTCATGTGACATCACATGAAGAGGAAGCTTTATCCTGGAATCTTCAGAGCTCTGCGTGTGCGTGCGTGTGCGTGCGTGTGCATGTGATTAAAAACTATAAAACACAGAAACTATTTTAGCGTCGAGTTTTTGCGCTCGTTGGTGTTTTCAGAGTCGGTGTCACGGCGACCTGTGGTTTAACTTTAATACTGGGTTAAATACTAATTCTACATTGGTTTAACTGTGAATTTATACTGGAAATTACTGAAGTTTGTTCTGGTTTATGTATATATATACACACATACACACATATATATACGTGTATATATGTGTGTATATATATATGTGTGTATATGTATGTATATGTGTATATACATATTTGGTTAGAAGCTGGATTCATACTGGTTGCCGTGGTGTGTTTGTATGAAGCCTGGCCCTACTGGTGTCAGTCCTGGATTTATGTGGTTTTGAAACTGGTTTTACCCATAAACTCGGTTCTGTCCTTGGTTTCATACTGGTTTAAGGGTTACACTGAATTTCATTTTATTTTTAGTGATTCTATTTTCATGACGTTTGTAATGCATCATAACAAACATTTTATTAAAGATTTTTCTCCACTAAATTAAGGATTCATATATATTTTTTAAATATAAGATTTATAAGTGTAAAATATAAAAATGTCCTGATTTTATTCACTTTGTTTTCATCCAAAAGAACAAGTGAATATTTTATTATTTGTATTGAAAAGCAAATATATTCATAATTTCTCCTACACGAGTTTGAAACCAGTCCTGGAGTATTTTTGGTAAATTTAAATCTTTTTCTTTCTGCTGCTGGTGGATGTTTCAGCTGCCAGATGTTCACAGCTGTCTGAGGCGCTGTGTGTCGTGTGAGGTTTGAGGATTTTCGCGCTCGCCGCCGCGGGCTCGAGGCGTGAGAGTTTGTTTTGTGTGCAGTTTGGGAGGTTTGTGTGTAGCTTGTGATTGCAGCTCTGGTTTAGCTCTGACCCGTGCTCCTGTGACGGTGTCGGCGCGCTGCGTCTCTCAGGTGGATGTTTGTCTGCTGTAATGAGGCGTTCGGGTGCAGCCTGTAATTTTGCAGCTCTGTGTGGGAACGTCGCCTCTGACCGAGGAATGCCTGAGGACAAAGCGTCCAGTGTCCATCCGTCTGAAGGAACGCGGGTGACCCCCGCTGCCCCATGTGGGACGCCCGGGCTGAGGGGATTCCCACCCAGAGCTGCAGGGGTCCTCCAGGCTGTCAGGAAACAACACGCCGACAGTTTAAAAAGCTTTGACTCAGAGTTTAGTCGCATTGATGAGTTTATTGATCAGTTAGAGGACTGATAGAAGTCCCCCCAACCTCACCCCCACGCTGACCCTCACCCGTCATTCAGCCACAGAGGAGCCCATTCATTCAATGACCTCCTTAATCCCCCACCACCCACCGGCCCCTCGCAGGGGGGGAGGTTATTTATATGTTAATGTGGCCGGTCTGCCCCCACAAAACAGGGCCCTAACAACCAGTATGAACTGGATCTGTACTGGGATTATACTGGGATTAAATCAGGCAGTGAGTGTGTGGATACTGGTGTAAATACTTGTTTGAAAAAAAGCTGAACTGGTTTAATACCAGGCTACTGGTGGGAATGTAACACTGGTTTTTAGCTTGGGTACAATAATAAAATTTATACTGGTTTCATACTGGAAATTTACTGGATCTAATGATGGAATTTTCTGGGTTTAATGTTTTGTTCAAACTGATGTCATTCTAAATGTTTACACTTGAATAAAGTCGTGTTTGTTCCTGTGTTTACAGTGAGCTTAATACAACATTTATACTGGGCAATCGTTGGATGTAACACTGGAGTTTCCTGGTTTTTGTTGATGGTCCAGAGCAGACTGACCCTAAGTTTATACTGGTTTAACTGGGTTTATAATTCTGGGTTACAACTGGTTTTATCTGCAAAAAATATTTTGTTGTAGTTACTGCCAGATCTGGATTAAAGCTGGATGATGTGTTTGTTACTGGGGATGAATCCAGTGTCTGTGGGCTGTTAATACTGGATCTGCGGTCGGTTTAATACTGGGTTAAATGTTTGATTTTAAAAGTCTGTGGCTGTTTATTAAGTACAGTATTGCAGATTTATGATGTATTTGTGCTTTTGTTTTGTTTTTGATAACACATTTTTACTTGGTTTAAGAGATTAATGCTGAATTTATACTGGAAATACTGGAATTGATGCTTGATGGGTGACTGGTTTCAAACTAGAGTTATCCTGTATTTCATGCTGGATTTAAAGTGGATTTATTCGCAGGTGTAGACTGTTTAGTTCAGGATTAATACGATGAACGATCTTTGGTGTGTGACTGGTTTAAAACTAGGTTTGTCCTGTATCCTGTTTCAGTGCTGTTAGATTTATTTATTCTGTGTTTTTAGCTGAATTAGACTGGATTCAAACTGGATTTATCTTTACTGTCTTCATACATTCAGACTGTGTCCAGAGCTGTTTTTGAATCAAACATTTCTGACCCTTTCTCTGAGTTCATTGGAGGTTTTGAAACACCTGACGCTGTCTGAGACTTAAAACCAGGGCGTGAAGCAAAATACTAAATCAGGAAATTAAACCCTGTTTTATTATCCCCCTCCTCTTCCTCCTCCTCGTCCTCCTCTGCTTCTTTTTGCTTGTTGTTTGTTTGCAAACTGAAGGCCGAGCAGCAGTGACAGAGCTGAGATATAATTGTAGTCCTCTGTCTTCGGTACAGTCTAATTACAGTGTTGACTGCGTGCTCATTAAGTGTCTCAGCTCTGCCGCCTCCTCCTCCTCCTCCTCTTCCTCGCTGTGACACAGGAGCGTCCAGCTGAGGTTCTTCCTGGGCCACGGCCTGATCGCAGCAGATGATCTGTGTGTGAAAGTAGCCCCAGGCCTCAGGTCACGCCTTCGCTCACCTGTGCAGGTGACTTCCTGTCAGGCTGCAGGTGGTCACAGCAGGAGAGTCTATAGTTAAAGGAGCAGTCGGTCAGTTTTGAGGGTCATGTGACTCTGTTTTAAACCAGGATGGAATCCAGGCTGTCAAATAAAAGCAGCACTGGTTTAACTGGATTGATACTGGGTTTAAGTGGGCTGGACTAGTGTAATACAGATTTATGGTTTAAAACCGTCTTTATGATGAGTTTCATACTGTGTGTTGCAGACTCACTAAACTTCATACAGGGTTCAGGTTCAGATTGATTGGATCCATTCAGACTACTCGACCAATCAGTGTTAGTAAAGAAATGACTGCAGTATCGCTGCGTCCAGACCGGACACACAAGGATCGTCTCTCTGGTCACGTGATTTCAGTCGCTGTCGGGCTGCTTTTGAATCATTTCACAGCTCTGAGATATTCACTTCTCTCAGCCAACCAGAGTAGAGCTGGAATTCACACAACATATTTCCAGAAATCCCAGGAAGTCCTGCGACACCTTCTCCTTTGCTCCGTCCTGTCTCAGTATAAATGCACAGGAATTTTTTCAGAGTTGCTGTACAGGAACCGTTACACTACCTGTTCCCCGTGTGCAGAGACTTATATATATTATAGATACATTATTACACGTATTTTATTACACACACACACAAAGACATGGTTGTGACACCTTCGTACTGAGTTAACGGCACGTTTCTCCTTCATGTGTTTGAAGCCAGACCTTTAACCTGAGCTCTCTCAGTGTGACTGTCCCTCAGCGTGGGTCCCACACAGGCCCACTCTTTTGTTTGGGGCTCTTTTTAAAGCTCTCATCACTCTCTGCCCCCCACTCTCTGTTCAGCTGCTGCAAAAGTCTCCAAAACGGGTTTTTGTCTTTGCTCCTCGTTGTTTCAGGCTGATCTCTCGTCTCGCTTCATCTCTGGATCTGCTGCATTCCTGTCTGCTCTCCACCTGTCTGCTCCACCACAATAAAATCACCACGTCCTGCTCCAAACTCACCGTCAAAATAAAAGTCTGTGACACAAATCTGGATTCAGTCCATAAATTCCTCAATTAAAAAAAGGAAATGCTGCTGAGATTGAAAGTGCTGCCTCAGGCTACGTGTGACTCTGTCATGTTCAAGCAGACATTCAGGTCAGATCAGTTCGGTCCATCAGCAGCAAAACTAAAAATCTGAAAAACACCATTTATATTTGCATCATTTAGATTTATCTGTTCTTTGAAGTGTCTTCAGCCACTGATCTTTAAACTAAATGCACTGATACTTGTTTGTTTGTTTGTTTGTTTTTTAAGAATCTAACAGTTAATTTTACCTCCCGAAGGATGTGGCAGATTATAAAGAGGGCTGCCCACCTGACTGGATGTGACGTAAGCGCTGGCCGTGAGGGTTGGCGAGTGTCTGCAAACACTCTCCAACTGCTCTCTAAGCAGGTTTAACATCTAAGCATTGCCGTTTTTTATTTATGTCTCCATCATAAAAGCCTTCGAGAAGCTTTTGTTGTTGTTTGGTGAGCTTTGAATTTAACTTGTGGAGCTTGTTGTGTAACGGGACACAAATAGCAAGAGAGCCACAAAAATAAAAGGTGGTGTAAAAACATGCAAACAAGCTGCTTTAAATGCTGGGTCGTTGTCTTAAAGACCCGTGGGTTGTAAATGCTGTTATCACAGTTTTATACTGAAGGCCGAGCGCTTCGCTGACGGCGCAGTTTTCTGGTTCGGACTTTTATTGTGAAGGTGCGGCCGGAAGTGTGCGCTGAGCTGCTGTTTGCTGACGGAGTGAGACCGTCCGGACTGAGTGAGGACATGACTTTAGAGTTAACGCGGTTGTGATGGACTATTCGGGTGAGTGTCTCTCTCTAACCCTCCGGTCGGACCTCCGGAGGTCGGGCAGATACCGGGAGAAGCTCGGTCTGCTGCCCGCCTCCGGAGCGCTCTCCGCCGGTTGCTTTCGGGCGCGTGTTCGGGTGAAGTTTGCCTGCAGAGCTGCAGCTTCAGGCTCCGCGAAGAGTCGGACCGAGAGGAGAAGTTAGTTTCTCCGATCAGCAGCCCGGCATCAGTTATCGATCAGTTATCGATCACCATCAGAAGTGTGTTCAGCTGATGGATCAGTCGAGCTGCTGCTGGTTTTTATTTTATTCAAACATGAAAGAAAAGAGAAAATAGACCTTCAGCTCTGAGCTTTAACAGGTGCAGTCATAAACTTTATTTCTGCAGCGCTTTCAAACAGAAAAGAAATGATGACGAAACTCTGAAGGAGATGTGAATGATATGACGATAATAACAATGTTGTAATGTCATGTTTATTCAGGCGAGCACATTTCTGATTTCTCAGGCCCCAGAATTTAAATTTAAAGCTTGAGTGTCTTTTAGTAAGATAATAACAGTCAGCAGGACTGAGGTATGATGAGAACTGCTTGGTTTTTCTGCCTCAGACGTCTTTGAAGGGATGACTGTGCATATAAGCACTGCTGGTTAAAACAGTTTTTATTTCAGCCCTGTGGGTTTTGCTTTGGAGGAAAGCCAAAACCTCTCTGGTATGTGTTCATGTCATCTGTCCTTCCCCTGCTGTCGGGCTCGCAGCGATGCAGCTCCTCGCACACGGAGTGGAGCAGCCAGTTAATGACATGTTGTGTTACTGTTATGGTGCAATAAAAGCTTCCCAACAAGTGTTAACCAAATGCAGCGAGCGTGACAGCAAGGTAACGGGCTGTCGGAGCGCTGCACTTTAATCACCTTTTGGTTTTTTGATCCCGATCATTGCATCCCTAAACGAGGCCGGTGTGTCCTGCAGCTCGGGTCATCAGGTGTACACGAGTGTGTGATGTGGGCGGGTTAAAGTCTGTGCAGAGTAGCTGAGGTGGTGCTGTGTCTCAGAGTCCACATGATGGAGGCTCATGTTAGCTGGAGAAAAAATGGCTGCGGTCCGTTGGTGATTTGAATGTCAAATCAAAGCTCCGTGTCAGAGGTCACGCCCAGACTGCAGGCAGGGGGACAGTTTCTGGGATTTATCTTCCTACATTACAGGTGAGAGTCGGAATCATTCAGACATTAAAGGTGAAAATGTATTTAGAAATGATGATGCATTAAAACCTCCACACTGAGATCTGAAGCAGAAACCGGCTTTAGCTTTCACAACATGGTTGAACTTTAACAGCAGCTCTCTGAGCATGATGGGAATGAAACCTACTCCAGGGTTATTACACTGGACTGAAACTACAATGAGTCTGAGGAGAAGAACATGAGCTCGACTGTAGGAAAAATAAGATCGTCTAAACCTGTATTTTATAAAACCGACCATTATTTAACCAGGTAGTTAGAAACCAAGTGCACATCACAAAGGTTGAGACAGGATGTGGCCCTCGCTCTCCTGACTCACAGTCCTCTGACTTAATCAGCAAATAAATGTTTTCCAGCTCGTTTCTCTAAAATAAATAATATATATTTAAGTGTGAAGCATCAGCTGACAGTCAGCGGGATGTTTTCAGTCTTCAGTAATGCAGAGGTGTGACCTCAGCCGGCGAGTCCTGTAGTCACCTCGGCAACAAATCCGGTAACACCTGAGGTCGGGATTCTTCATCACGGGATAAATATTCCTCTTATCTCTGAGTTCATTCACAACACATGATGTCATCTTGAGAAACCGGGCGAGCCCCGCCCATTCTCTTCTGCCTGCGGTCTGTCATCACTTCCTGTGTGAGGACGGTTTAAAAAACAAAAACCTGTGTGGCTGCAGCGCCATGGTAACCATTATTACAGGTTAAAGTCATTCACGGCTCGGAGTCGTCAGCGTCTGGCGTCCGTCCCATGATGCACTTGTTGCTCCAATGCAGAGCCAGTCTTCATATTTGAGCAGGAACAACAATAGAGATCAAAGTGACCTCTGAGTGACCTCAGCGCTGCTGCGTCTGCTTTAAAACAAGTTTCATTATTATTAGTGCTCAGTAATGACCTGCTAGTTAAAGAGTATTAACGACCTCATTGATGGTGGTTATTATAAACAGCCGAAGAAGCCTGAGTCACACTCTGTGTGGAAACATGACTTCAGCCTCTCAGATCTGGAGGTTCGGTGACGTCTCCTTAAAGGCTGTGGGCGCCTGGTGCTCGGCGGCTCTCCCATTTCTTCCGGCTCCGTGCGCTCGGCTGCTCCTCATTATTAACGGATGCTGTGACAGTTAGCCTAAATCGTGGCGCTCCAGCTGTCCCCGCTCCAGCTATGATTAGATCATTGTGTCCCAAATTTCCCGAAGACAACTCCCATCTGAGGATGCACACAGCATGACGGGAGCTCCCTTTAAAGGAGCATGCCGCTGTTTCCTGCAGGTTTGTTTTTAGAGAGTTTAACCTTTGACCTTGCAGGAAGCGGGGTTATGAAGGACCTGCAGAGAAGCTTCGTGGCAGCAGAGACCACGCGTCTCCCCAGGCGCCTCGCTCGCTCTAATCGAGGCTGTAAATGTGATTCTGTCGCTCTGGAGTTTAATGAGGGCGGCGTCCTCGCAGCACGGGAAGACAGACTGACCCCAGATCAGATTTGTCTGTTTGTATCAGGAGTTTGCAATAATAGGATGAAATAAAATAACATTTCTTCAGACAAAAAGTTTATTCCAGAACTTGGAATTAAGTCAGAGCCGTGGAAACAAATCTGAATTCAGCCACAAATTCATGGTTTACATTCGAGCTCATCTGAAATTAAAATGTCGTAAACAATAATATACAGCTCAGAACAGTAACAGGACTTTAAAGAAGCTCACCAAATAACAGAGCAGCAAATGTTTTCATATAATATCCAGAAACATTTGAGTTAAAAATCAGGTGCACACAGCGCAGCGTTCAGAGGCTGAGCTACCGTCTGTGGACCAAAGTACCAGGAAGCTCCCGGCTCACCGTGTCTGTGCTGATGTTAAAGTCAAAGGCTGCATTCTGCAGTTACTGAGTCAGCAGAGCGTCAGCGACTTTGATGCATTAAACTGCATAAATGTCCTTAAACACGAGTCAGCACAAACGCTGCACCACTGTCAGCTGATCGAGGAATATCATGAACTGACTTGTTGCAACGGTGGCGTCCTGTTACGGCCCACGCTCGAGTTCACGGAGCTCTTTCACAGATGTAATCAAGGTACGTGCTGGATCTCGTACACCCGTGGCAACCAGACTGAAAACACCTGATTTCAAAGATCACGAGCTGCGGCTGAGGACCGTTTTTAAATGGTCCCAGTGCGGGTCCAGTTTGAGCTCTGCAGGTGAAGAACCTGCTGGTCCCCATGATGACCTGATGCTCCACACTGTTAGTGAAGCCACAGCTTCAGGAGGTCTGATGAAGGAAGAACTTATAAAAACGTTTAAGGTCTGCAAAACGTGACAAAACGATCAAAACTTCAGGTTTGATTACCTGTAATAAAAATAATGAGTGTAACTGAGTGTGTGGATCAGCTGTTTATTATCCAACACTCGTTCCAAACATCTTAAATCTGCCCTGACATTCCTCTCACGACAGAAACCAAAGCGAACGACACCCGAGCCGATCGGGCAGGTGACAGCAGGTTGAATCCTGGCGCCGTGGTTTGAGCACCGGCAGCGGGGCGAGCTGGTGGCTCAGTCTCACTGATACTGTTAATTTATTCAGAGGAATGTGAAGCGATGCGAGAGGAGGCGGCCGACGCACACAAACAGAACTGGTTTCATTATGTGAAAAGAAATTCTTTGAATATTTGTTGTGAAAGCGGAGCTGTGTGTGAGGAGGAGGGCTGACGGGGTCTCTGCTGACGGGGTCTCTTTGTTTTTATCATTCCTGCTGAGAAAAAGTCTTACGACAACTAAAGAGAAGGACCAGAGCTGCGACAACACCAGAGAACACGCGTTAGTTTATCTGCCCTCCATGGGATCCACGTGTGCTTTTCTTACAGCCAGTATTTTCACATTAAAACACCTGAAATGGTTTAAATGTGGAAAGAAGTGTTTCCTTCACCCACTCTCACCCTTCCGTGTTTTTCGTTACACGGCTCCATTAAGAGGAATCTTTTAGTTTGTTGTTTTTTAATAATCATATAAAATATGTGAGATTTGCTGCAGGCTAACTCTGACCTCTGTTCCTGTCAGAGGTGTCTGAGTCTAAAAGGAGGCTCAGTGTTTCCTCCACTACATTTATTTTAAAGCTTCAGTAACTGATTACTTTTTAAATTTAGATTATTAATACAAAACATGTGTAAACACTGATAAACGATGTCATGAGCCATTAAACCTGTGATGTAAAGGCCCGTGAGCCCAGACGCCTGATGGTGTTTGGACATGAGGCTGTTTCGTCTTCATGCAGGTGCTTTGGCCTCACAGCTCTGCTCTTAGAAACGCTTCCACTTTGGGAAACATTCACTAAAACTAGGAGAAGCTTTCTGGGAATCTCACCTTATACCTGCTGCTGTGAAAGCTCCTCCCACTCTGCCCTGCAGACAGCTTCACACAAAGGTTTCTTTGTGCAGCAGACTGTTGTGTCGCTGTGTGTGTGTGTGTGTGTCAGGTGTGTCAACTCCTGAATGAGACAGAGTTCAGCAGAGGTCAGCTTCAGCATTCCTCACGCTCCTTTCTGATGACATCACATCCACCCATTCATCTTCTCTGAGCGGTGTCACACTACTGACACACACACACACACTCACAGGTGACAGGTTGAACCACTTATGATGGGAGGAGGGTGCTCGGGGTTCAGTGTTTACCTGCTCGCTGTCTGCTGAGATGTGATTGGTCAGTATTACCTGGTTGTTTATGTGCGGGTTTCTGTTTGTGGAGGTTTGTTGTCCTCACAGAGCTGCTCATTCATCAGGCGGTCGAGTCGATAACTCAGACATTAAACTAATCATCCAGCTGTGAGCAGACAGATGTTCAGGGCGCCCTCAGAGGCCCACGGGATTTTAAACTGAACCAGGCTGAAACCATCGCGTGCACTGACACCAGCAGCTGATGGATGAGTTTCTCTGACACCTGATAGCCTCCTCCTGTCCCTCGGCTCTGCCTCTCTCTGCCCTCAGGCTTATTTTTAGCAGCAGTTTTCCCACGAGTCCGTCCGGGAAGCTCGATACCTACGAGCCGACACGTGAGCCAATGTAAGCCAGTCGTGGTGGTCAGAGGGAGGGTGGCGGAATCAGAAAGATCCAACAAACAGTCCAGAGTCCCTCAGTGTACGTCTGTTCACACGTTCATCCTTTTATACTAAAACCTGCAGTTCCTCTAATGACCACTAGAGGCTCTGGCAATGAGTCAATGCTTGCAACATGTTTACAGCCTGCTTAAAGTTTGTATTATTGGGGGCGTGGCCTGTTTGACTGACAGGTGGCTGTAGCTTCTAGCTGTCTGCTAGCTTGACCTGAACTGGACCAATGGAGCGTGTTTGTGCTGTTGGAGGCTTTTTAATGACATCATCTGGCCAATAACATGGCTGCTGTGAGGTTACTGCTAACAAACCATAGAAGAAGTCTGAGCTCCAGATAGAGCTGGGCGATATGACCCAAAATTCATATCTCGATATTTTTCAGCTGGATGGCGATATAAGATATATATCTCGATATTTTTTTAAAGCCATAAAGTAAGAACAAAAAGAGAGTTCTTAGTCAAAGCTGTGTCCCAGATGTCACACAGGCACTTTTATTAACATACAGCATAGATGTACATGAAAAAAACTACTCAAAAATAAATTATGAGCATTTATTAAATAATGATGCTCTATAAATAAAAGAAAACTGTTGTTTTGTGCATAACAAAGAGCTCACAATTGTGCAGTCAAAATGTAAACTAACAGATGCTGAGCATAATAACAAAGACAGATTTCACAGCTGCTCTGTTCCCAACTTCTACTGCGTGACTGACAGCCTGGAGTTTGAAATCCGCTTCGTAACCATGTCTCTGAACAGGAGCCATTTATGGTCCTTATACACACACAATACGGTAATATTACGTTGAAGCACAGTACGTATCACTCCGCGAGGCTCCTCGGTAGCCGTAATGCTCCGACAATCCATCAAGCGGTGCAGCTCCGTAGCTTAGCAAAGTCGAACTAAAACATTTTTTGACAGATTGCTGAGCGCTGTGTATCACATAAAATCGGTTCGCGGTCATCAAGCACAACCAGAATTCATACAAAAGGCGCGCAGTCAACTTTTGAGAAAATGAAAGGATTTCAGGCCGTGCATGGCTAGCTCGTTAGCGTGGCTAGCTCGTTAGCACGTTGACGCCGTCCAGCCCCACGCACGGGGCGATGCGCAGTAACTCGTTAACGGAGATTTGCCGTGTCCATCTTGTCACTGCCTGCAGGTGAAGCGATGGGGGAGGAGGGGGAGTTGTGTTCAGTGAAGGAGAGGCGAGGTCGAGTAACGTTGCGTAAAGACAAAAGTGGATGAAAGAGAGGCAAACTTGCGGCTCCGCAACTATAATTATAACGTAACACAGACTATATCGATATAAAGGATATAGTCACATCTTATATCTCGTATAAAAATATATCGATATTTTTAAAAAACTCGATATATCGCCCAGCTCTAGCTCCAGATTTAGTTAGTGAAATTCTACGATTTTAATTGGATATTAGCACTAATTAGCAGCTAGCTGCATCAGCTGATCACTTTGTTGTTTTTAATGCATATTTGGATGAAAAGGTGCAAAGTTTCAGAAGTGGTGCACGTGCATGGTTTTCACCTCTGTCTGTTATCTACAGTGTTAGTGTAAGCCACGCCCACAGGTCACAGACCTAAGCAAAAATAGACCAAAGCACCAGACTGGCGAGCTGCTGGTCTCTGGTTTGACCGTGACCCCGTCTGTGAAGGTCGCGTGTCTCTGGTGGATCCGCTGAAACGACAGATTGAGCCGAGTTCCTGCTGATCAATAACTCGTTAGCAGCAGCAGGAGAAGGAGGAGGAGGAAGAGGAGGAGGAGGAAGGTGAAAACCTGAGCAAACTGATGATTACTGTTAATCAAAGGTCACATGGTTGCTGGTTTGATTCCTGGTGTGGCTCATCTGCTGATTACTTGTATCAGAGTACAAATATCTGAGACACAGCTGATCAGTGGATATTTATAGATGATCAGAAGATCCACTGAGTGTGACAGAGGACACTTGGTCATGAGTGGGTTTTAATTTTGCTGCATTGAGTTTTTCTTCTAAAGGTGGAAATCTACCTGTGTGCCAATAACAGCAGGCGAGGAGACGCAAACGGGATCAGCTGATGTGGTCTGAATGACTCAGGTGCAAAAACAACAGGAAGTAATATTTAAGCTGAACAGCAGGCAGAAAGTCTGCAGACACCTCTGATTACTGTCTGCACGTAGCTGCAGTTACAGATCGTTTCTAAAAGTTTCACTATGAGGCAAAATTTCAATAACTTTCGTTTTAGAGCAGATCATTAAGAAACTCTGAAAGTCTTCAGACTCAAAGACAGGCGTCGGATCCTGTGCTGAATGGTATGAACATTTTGTGTTATTAAAACGCGTTGACTCTTCAGGCCCGGGTCACCGATGACATAAATGATGCTTTTGAAAGTGATTAATGGTGATTAGCGAGTGATAGGATCAATGAACAGACTCTGAAAATAGAGTTAATTTGCAGGCCTGATGTGATTCAGCCCCCAGAGTTGTGTCCCACTTCAGCCGGCTGAGGGGAAACTTATTTGGTAATTATCCTCCGAGGGCAGCGATAAACGCAGCGAGAGAGGAAGAGGAGAGAGAGGGAGGTGCTGCAGAGACAGAGAGAGAGAGGCAGAGGAGGGTCTGCAGAGAGGAAGGAAGACACGAAGAGCAGGAGGAGGAGGAGAGACAGCAGAACGGAGCAGTTTGTGGGATTGATTGAAGAAATGCGGTAAAACCTCAGCGAGCGGGCGAGCGAGACTTAGAATTACTGCTGAGTGGAGAGAGAGGAGGAGGAGATGGGAAAGGAGGCAGCGTGAAGGAGGAGGAGGATGCGGTGCTGAGGAGGGAGGGGTGGCAGAGGGGAGGGCTGGGGGGATGCCAAAGTGGAGGACGGGACAAAGACGGATGTTTGCAGCTTAACCTCATTGGCTGACAGGTGGCAGCGGCTCCGGCCAATCCCGTCTGACTCTGTGTGTGTGTCCTCTCCTCAGATGATGGGGAACAGCTGCGATCGAGGTACCGTCTCCCTCTCTCTCCCTCTGTGTATGTCTCTGTCCGTGTCATGTGACCGACCTGTCATACCTGGCTTCCTGTCGCATGTTGCCTCAACTTTGTCCCGGGAGAGAAAGACCAGCGCTGATGGCGTCCCCGTCAGCACTCCTCTTCCTCCATCATCAGGGGCGGTTCGGTTGGTGGGGGGTGGGGGGGTTGCATGAAAGTTTGTCCCCGGCTTCCTCGCAGCGCTGCATGCCTGCGGTGTGCATGCGGCGAGCATCTCGTCCTGCAGCTGGAACCTGATCCAGCTTCCCGCTGCTGCATGCTGCGCTCACTTCCTGTTGCAGAGCAGCACGTTTTGTCGCGTTTCCTCAGCATGTAAACATCATGTTGGCTCCACACGCTGCCGGTCGGACGCCAGCGTCTCTCCACATTTTGTTTTGGTGTTGCCGTGACGCTGCTGACTCCATATAATGCAGCGGCGGCGGCCTGAACTGGGTCGGGGTGGAACTCCCACAGCTGATTGTGGCTCGCTTGTGTCTGTGCTCGTGTTTGTCTTCATGCTCCAAACGGCTGCGTTACAAACTCTCATACAGAGGTGTCAAACATGTGGCTCGGGGCCCGGGTCCAACCCGGCCCACTGGATGTGTTTGCAGAGAGTGAGAGCTGCAGAGGAGGACGCAGAAATGTTAGACTCTGGTTTCTGCAGCAGGAAGCTTGGCGAGCTCCACAGACGGGCTGATACAGATTATTAAAGAGGAGGAGAGAACGAGGAGCGATATCTGAACTGATTTACAGGTGCAGGAAAGAATCTGGCGTCATGCTCTCATCATTGATGTGTTATTTATTATTAGTTATGTGCTTTTGAATCCTCTCTCACATGTTTTTAAGCCGTGGATTTCCTGGTCAGATGACAGCGAGTGTGACTTTTACCAAAGTGTTCATATTAAATAACGTATTACTCACCAAGAAGCAGATGTTAAAGTTTTAGCTGAGCTGGTTTCAGGAAGTCTGAGGCTGCCTGTCCATGTAGCTGCTAGCATAATTTAGCCTTTTTCCCATTAGCATAGCCACTGTGGCGCCGTCACAGCTGATTTGTCTTCATGTTTTAAAATTCGTCTCATAAAAGTTACTCTCTTATTATCTTGACTCTTTCAGCTCGTTTGCTTTTGCTGCTTCAGACTGAATGTGTTTCTCTGTTCTCAGTTCTGATTGGCTTTTACTTTTGATGTGTAACCAATCAGACACTTCTATAGACCTCAGGTGGAACATCTGCCTTGACTTACAGTCCAGGAAATGTTTAAGTTTCAGTTAAATGTTAAATAAGGACACGACCCATAAGACATGGCGGCTCAGATGATTGCTTTGGTCAGCGGCAGTCGTCGTGGTTACGTGCTCTGTTGGCGCTCTCTGGTTTTCTTCCTGTTTGAACCTTTCCGTCTGTTTGCAGCAGTTCGTCATTTTTTATTGGTCGTTGGTGAAAATGACTTGAAGTGTGTTGGTGGCGTTACTGGAAGAAAGTTTGACAGAAGGTGTAGATATCTGCCACCCGACATCTGTCCTCGTCCTCCATCATGTCTGAACGTCTTCACCTGTCCTCTGTCGCTCAGGTCAGAGGCTGATGATGATGATGATGTTGGTTAACCCTCCCTCTCTCTCTCTCTTTGCAGAAGTTTCTTCGGAGAGATCTCCGAGGAGGAGGAGTATTTCCGGTTTGGGGAGCTCGGAGAAGAGCGTCGCAGTCGACAATCCAAACACGTCTCCGTTCAAAGTGCCGGTGAGTAACGGGAACACGTCTCACCAAGTCTGTGCATTTATTCATTTCCTGCACGCCATCACAGAGAGATCGCAGGCCCGTCTCTGCTCCGTCGTCCTCTCTGGTGACCCTCAGAGCACGGAGGTGTGTCGCCTGTTTGCTGTATATCACACACAGGCTGTACATAAGGCAGGGTTCCTGTTACCAGCAGGTGGCGCTAAAGTCTGAATACTTGATATTAATAAATTACGTGTGTGTTTAGGTCGTGGCATCACTCATCAGTTTCAAATTTTGCTCAATGCCTCGTCAGTTTTTCACAGCCAGAAGTGAGGGAGGCGTGCTAATGCTAACTAGCTTGGTTATCAGGTTACCGGGAAAGTGCTCAGTAAATAAAATCTTGTTGGTACAATTAAACACAGGATATTATTGTTATTGTTTTTGTCACTGTTGCTGTTGTTCTGTTAGTTTCGAGCGTCTGTGTTTGAAGCTCTGCTGTGACTGTTTGAAGCAGAGCTGAAACTCTGCTCAGAGTTTGTGTCGCAGCTCTCAGGTCGTATTCTTAGTTTCAGACGTCTTCACACAGATTTAAGTAAACACGGGCAGGGAGCATGCTGGGAGTTCATCAGTGGTGAGGAAGTGACATGAAGCTTTCAGTCGTCTGTTCAGCAATCCTCAGAGACCAACAATCATGATCAATAGGTGTGATTGGCTGTTTGGTGGAGGCGGTGGCGGTTTTTAAGGGTGCAGGCGGCCTGTTTGAAGTGTTCCTCACTCTCTGGCAGGATGCGTCTCTATTCTGATGCATTAAAAGGAGCCAATGAGCCTGAAGGGAGTCTGCAGGGGAGGGGGAGGAGGTGATGCGTTTGAGGATATTAATATCTCCGGAAATGAGGCCGCTCACTTCCACAGCTCTGCACGGGGCTTTTATTGTGACAGACGACCTGAGAGCTGAAGGGTTTGATCAGAGTTTGATCATAGATGGAGATACAGGGATGACTCATCAGTGTGGAACCAATCAGCACTCAGCCTGAAGCAGGCCCGGGTGGTATCGGTGTGTGTTTAGATGTCAGTGTGATTTTTAATACCAGCATAATAACCGACACATGAATCTTCTACCAAAAGTCTCGAAGTGGCTGAACTGAAGACATTTATTGTTTCTCCTGCATGAAAACGCCACCAGGGGGCAGCAGGTGCTGGTCAAACACGCTGCTGAGCTCAGCGACCTGTGAAACATGACCAGCTGTTCAGTGTTTCCTGCACTGTGCTGTGGACAACTCAAACGCCACCGCCTCTGACTCCAGCTGGTGAGGGGGCGGAGTTTGGTTCTGCGTGACCACAGAATGAGACGCTCAGCTCAGCTCAGCGACATAGTCGACGCTCACAACAGGCGGACGGGAGGGAACAGCAGCAGCATCTGAACATGATACAAACACCCACAGCCGAATATGGCTGTAGAACTTTGAGTTGTCTTTAGTGCAAACGTGACGGAGTTACGGTCGTTCTAAAGCAGCACACCGCCTGGTCGATGCTTAAACACACAGGTGTGTGCTGATGCTGTGCTCAGGGCCGCTATTCCACCTCACCTGCATGAAAACACCACCAGAGGGCGTTTTCTCGTCGTAGCACCTCCACCTGAGCTCATCATTCATCGCTGCTGTTCCACACGGAGGTCAGCTGATGGAGGAATCGCCTGCATTCGTTAAGTTTTAGCGCCTTACATGCGTCATGGCTGATGTAACACAATCGTTTACCAACGTTTGGAATAAATGAAGCATTTTTTCTCACGTATGCTGTGATTTGTGGATTTTAATGTTCATTTGAAAACATATTGTTTGAAATTAGTATTGTTGTTTTCTGTGCTTGTGCTTTTTACACTTTGAGTTTTTGTTTTTTAACACACACGTGCACATTTTACAGCTTGGACTAATTTCAGGATTTCTTTGAGCCGAACTAAACATCGAGTGAGTTTCGACTTTTAAAGAGACGAACGCTCGTCACTTAAATGACGGGGGTGCGCTTGATTTATGACAAAAGAATGAGAGCTCGGTCATGATCCAGTAATCACCAAAATAATGAGATTAAACCTGACTGTAGCTGAAGGAGGTTCTTTGTGCTGAGGACTGAGGGATGGTGCTGCTGCATCACGTGGATCCTGTGATAAACAGTTGAGTTTCTGAGGTCGAGGATGGAGAAGTGTTTCTGTGAACGACCTCGCTGGCTCAGAGTGAAGAGCTGAGCTTTGTGTGAGCCACAGCAGCATCGCTCACAGCGAGGCTCTTGTGACAGAAACAGGATGGAAAAAGGACGTCTGAGATGCCGTTAAGTGATCTGAGAGTTTTTTAGTAGAAACAGGAGCTCCTTTTATTCTTGGAAGACGGTTTGAGGTTACAGTCGAATATCTGAAGCGATTACTCGCCGATCCAACGCTCATGAAAGTCTATGTTAACGTCTCTCGGTGAAGATCAGTGCCGCTCTCGTGAAAATCGCCATCTGTGACTGATTCTGACCTTTTCTGTTTCTCCTTCAGGGGTTTTTCAGTAAACGTCTTAAAGGCTCCATCAAGAGGACGAGGAGTCAGACCAAACTGGACAGAAACACCAGCTTCAGACTGCCCTCGATCCGGCCCGCCGATGCCGACAGGTAACACCTCCAGAGCTCGAGCTGCTCTTCAGCTGTTCTTCGTTCAGATTTGAGTCTTTTATTGCATTAATCTGAACATAAACATACTCCAGCCTTGGTACAGACGGGATGTCTGTGCACAGTCCTTCCTCCGCCTGCAGCCCGATGATAAAGGTCTCCACCCGGAGGCTGTCAGGCCTCCTGTTGCGTGTTCAGGGTCCACCTCAGGCTCTCTGCTGGTTCTGCGGGTCCAGATGGACGGTTCAGACCTGCCTGTTAGAAACAGGACAGCCTGGCCTGGAACAGTTTCATAGTTTAAAAGCATGCATGTTTAAAAGTTCCTACAAAGTCTGTTTCCACGTCTGTTCAATTTCCTAAAAATCAGAATTTATAAACATAAACTGATCGTATGAACACAGACGAGGCACGCTCGCTGTTTTTAACAGCGTCAGAGCCAGGCTGAGTGCTTTTAACCATGAAATGAGGAAACATCACTTCTGTCTTTTATATGCCGTTAACATGGGGGTCTATGGGGGGTGACTCACTTCTGAGCCTCTAGTGGACTTTGGAGGAACTGCAGGTTTGCTCAGGCCTGGGGGGTCGACTGATTCGGTCTCTAACAGTGTTCGTTATGAAGGAGGAAACTGGCTCCATAAGAGGTCTGCTGGCAATCGTGATGTTTCGGTTTTCTTCGGTCTGTGTGATCCGGTGACGGTTTGATTGGTTTATTAGAGAGAGCAGCTTCTGATTGATAAGCTGACTGCGGGCCGGCTCAGAGTCGCAGAGGCTTCGGTTTGAGTGAGTCTGCAGTTTATTCATGCTTAGTGACGCTGAGCAGCAGACTCTGATATTAACGCTCATTTCCTGCTCTGGCTGCTGCTTCTGGTCGCTCTGCGTTTCCTCCAGTAATGAAGCCCAGCGTCCGTCTGTCACATGTGAGGAACTCTGTCCGGCAGACAGAGGGCGGGTCTCTCCTCCTGCTGATCGTCGAGGTTGTGGGTTTTTCCTCCTTCCATTAACCCGCCCAGCCTTCCCAGCACTGCCTGGAGGTGGTTTTACTGGAACTCTGCTGCACTCTGCAGAGGTTTGTTCGGTTTGTAAGATAAAGTTTCCTCCTGAGTGTGTGAGTGTGTTTTCATGAGATCTTTTCCCTGGAAAACCTCCAGGTATGACTCCGTTCGCTGGGATTTTCTTCCTGTTAAATTTGATTTACATTTATTCTGAAATCATTTTTAAAGTGGTGAATGACTCGCCCTGTTTCCTGTCTCAGAGGTCTGACGATGCTTTTCACTGAAACCAGTCATTATTGGAACCATGTGTCACCATGAAAATATTTATGATTCAAAAATGACCTTTAACAAAAAATGTTTACTCAAAAACTAGAAGTTAAAACAAATATTTATTTAATGATTGAATCCATTAATCCGCATTTCTGATCAATCATTTTTAAAAATGTGCTTCTCTTTATCAAACAAAGCTGTGACTGATTTCAGAGTGTGACCAGGTTCTTCTCTGAATTTGAATTATAATAAAATAAAAGTGAAGCTTTAACCTTTTATAATATTTAGTAACAGGCGACGCTTTCACTGCAGGCGTCAGCGATTTTAATAAGAGCAAACAGCAGTCGATCACCTACAAGCAGCACCAGGCTCAGAGAGGGGCTCCACCTCTACCAAATGAACTTTGGGGAAGGCTACGGCGAGTACTCCTCATACGCGCTGTGGTAGCACTTCCTCTCATTTCCTGTCGTGTCATAACAGGAAAATATGAGTGAGTGAGGAATTAATCCAGATGCAGGTCTCCTCCTGGACTCATGCAGGTGTGGGAGGAGCTTCCAGCCTCAGGGTGAGCGAGGTTTAACAGCCAACAGGAAGTGTGTGACACCAGGAAGTGTTTGCTGAACCTCTGCACAACATCTGTCCCAGCCTCTGTCTGCGTGGTGCTGATGCTGAGTGCAGCTTTATAACCGACAGAGTGACAGCCAGCTGGACATCAGGATAATGCTGCACACACACACACACACACGCACGCACGCAGCCTCGCTCTCAGTCAGCTCTGAGCTCTGACTCCTGATGGATGGTTCGTCCTCTCTCCTCCGCAGAGCTCGGATAGCTCAGCTCTCCAAATCGCTCAGATTCAGGTAGGACTGCACGCGTGTGTGTATGTGAGATGAAAATGGTGCATTGTGATTGGTTGACTGACTCCTGCTGTCTTTGGACGGGATGACAGACGTTTCAGATGAAGTTTGAGGGTGAGCTGAGCAGCAGGGAGCCGCACTGCGAACTCCGGTGTTATCTGAGCGCAGCGGTTGAAGTCGAGCTCGTGATGGAGCAGAGTTAATGTTCTGTGGTGTCGCAGAACCCACGTGACGGGTCGACAGACAAAAATAAATCTGCGAGCAGCCTCAGAACGTGTCTGATTCTCACCGTGAAGGTGACGGCCGCGTTGGTGTTTGCTGCCATTTCAATAATGTTGCTACAGGAGCCCCGAGGATCCAGTACTGTACACAGAGAGGTGCAGTGTGGGAAGGAAACTTTTAAGAAACGTCTGGATGTCTTTGTCTCCTGCTTTGACGTCTTCTGCTCTCACACCAGAAGATATTGTGAGATCTGGACTTCAGCGAGTGCGAACTGAAAACTCGAGTTCCTCTGATAGATTCACCCAGCTGTGCCCTTCATCATCATCATCATCATCATCACAGGAATTACCATGGACAGAGATGCAGAGATGTGTGTGTGTGTGTGTGTGTGTTTAGACCTGTAAGTGCTTCCTCCTCGTCTTCCTCTGGCAGCAGAGTGGATCAGGTTTCTGTCCTAATGCAGGAGACCAGCCCTTCCTGTGTGTGTGTGTGTGTGTGTGTGTGTGTGTGTGTGTGTGTGTGTGTGTGTTTACACTCTGCTGACACTCAAAGAAGCAGTCGGGTTGTGTGTTTTATGACTGTCTCTTTTATTTGGTGAAACATGGCTTACTGTGTTTCACTGATGGAGCGTTGCGGCTGCTGGTCACATGACCAGGCAGGTCTTAACAAACGTCTTCTAACCGGAGCGCTCGCTTCCTCTGCTCGTGTTTGAACTCGCGCTGAAACTGCAGGTTTTTGGATCTACAGCAGGTCGTGAGGGTGAAAAGTTTCTCACTCCTGGGTTTGTGTTGATGGGTCCCAGCTTCTGCACGTGCTCAGTGGTGGTTTCCTAGCTGGCTCCGCCCACAGTTTTCCTGAGGTTTTAAAAACAGGAAGTGGATAAATTCACATATAGACACTGAACACATGCTGTGTTTGCAGATGTCTCCTTTAAAATGTTGTTTGTTTTAACATTGTAATACCACAGGCGACCACCAGGGGAGATTAGCCTTGAGCCGCCATCACGCCTTCAAGGTTAATTGATGCATCCACAGTCTGCAGCTTAGAGCTGCAGGCACTTCCAGATAAGGAGTTTTTTTCGTTTAATCATCCTGAAGCACGCCCTGCTCCTCAGACCAAAGCACACCTGAGCTGACAGGAAGTCAAACCCACAGACTGTATATAAACGATGTGTGTGCTCACACATTGGTTTCTGCACTGGTCAGTGTCAGCATCTTGATGCAGTCCTGCTGTAAAGCTGGATTTTAACAGGGCAGTGAACTGACTCACTGCTGGAGCCTCTAGTGGACGTTAGAGGAACTGCAGGTTTGGGTGATTTCAGCGCTGGCATGGAGTGAAACTTGGCGAACTGCTGGACTGCAGATACATCTGAGGTTATTTATCGTACACCTGAATTCAGTGAAAGCGTGACGATGCTTTAAAACGGGTGAAGAGCTTCGTCTGGTTGGTGCTTTGTGGATGGAGAGCAGAACGTTCATGAGCTTGCAGCATCAAATGTCTCGGATTAGTCAAATGCACAGCGCTGCTTCCAGCTGAGCGTCGCTGTTGGTTTGTGACCAGCTTTAATCAGAATGACTGTCAATGAAGCTCGTGCATCACTCAGTGTTTAAACTTCAGTCTGAGTTTTAATAAAAGCAGTTTTTTAATCACGAAGCCGTCAGTGATCGAATTTAACGGTCAGAGCGTTTAATTCAGCATCAGATGTGATGTCACAGCATCACTGCTGATCTCAGGCCGCTAATCCGGGTTTACGTAACTCATCTGACACAGCGGGAGGATTACACACACACACACACACACACACACACACACACACACACACACACACACACACACACACACATGTTTCCATCACATTGATTAGTTTCCTGCTGGTTTAACCTGGATGTCTGCACAGGAAACCGTGATGATTCACTTCACGCTGTTGTTTTTGTTGCTCTCAGCGTGACTCTGCAGGAAGAGCTGCGTCCTCACAGCATCAGCAGAGAAAGTGCACAAACACACTCAGTGAATTCGAAATGACCCCTGATGTCATGCAAAGCAGGAGAACGCTTACACAACATGCTGTGGTCTGCAGATGCTCCACGGACGGGTCTCCACCTCATGATCCAATCAGAAGAAACTCTGATGTCATATCTGTGTGTGTGTGTGTGTGTGTGTGTGTGTGGGGTGTGGGGTGGGGTGGGGGGCTACGAACCAGCTGACCCTTTGATGAGCTTCGGGGAAACATTTGAAAACCAGCGCTGGATAAACACGGAGAAGTAAAACTATCTGAAACTGAAGCTTCTCAGAGACGCAGTTTCACTTTATCTGCAGAAAACTTTGAGGCTCAAATAAAAAACAGGCGTTGTGGTGTGACTGATGTGAGCGGATCCAGCAGGGTGGAGCATTAAAGGTAAAAGCAGCTTCACCAGTTTATGTTTAAGAATCAGCTCTGAACTGTAAAAGCGCCGTCGGTGACGTCATGTGACCGTGAAGCCTCGCTGCAGAGTTTATTCTGGATTTATTGGAGCTGTATTGAATGAACTTTCTTCTTCTGCTGCTCGTAACGCTGCAGCTCTCCCTCTCTTCCTCATTATTGCGTCCTCTGAGACGCTCCTTGCTGCGTCACGCTCGCTGCCAAGCGCTGGCTGTCCCAGCGGGGGTCGCTGCCACGGTTACACTCCCGCAGGCAAGATACGATTGGCCATCTCAGGATTTGTTTACCGGCTGCCGGACTGTGTGGGTGAAGCTCGGCAGCGGCGGCGGTGACCGGAGCTGCTGCACGTCTGCCAGAGGGTCGAGGTGGGAGGGATGCTCTGGGGCCCCCCCCTCGCCTGGCTCTGTGGCTGTTTTTCGTAGGTGCTCTCAGCTCGGGTGGAGTTTGGTGAAGCTGGTGATGCCGCGTACCGGGCTCAGCGGCGCCCCCTGTGGTTTAAACTCGCCCTAACATCCGTTTACCTTTCCATCTCCTTCCTGTCTTCCAGATCTCGCGTGCTTCCCAAGCTGAAGGAGTCGAGCTCCCATGAGTCTTTGCTGAGCCCGGGCAGCGCGGTGGAGGCTCTGGACCTGAGCATGGAGGAGGACGTGTTCATCAAGCCTCTGCACAGCAGCATCCTGGGACAGGAGTTCTGCTTCGAGGTGACGCACGGTGAAATGTCTGACCTGAGCTTCAGAGAAATCTGATGATTAACAGCAGAAAGATTTTCTAGTTAATTATTGTTGTGCGTGTTGAAGGGCAGCACAGTGTTCGTTTTTACTGACGCTCGTAAAGTGGATCAATGCTGCTCATTTTGATTGATGCAACTCTTTCATGTCACAAAACTGATAAACGAGTTTTATCAGGTTCTTTTAAGCACTGTAGAATAAATAAAGACGGATATAAAAAAGAGCAGATATGTTTTGGACGTGAAGTCCCAGGATTTGTGTCCTCGTTACTTTTGGATGTTTTGAGCAGGTACCTGTAAGTAGTCGTGTCACCCTGCACCCCTGGTTGTCTGAGTGACCCTCCCTCTCTGTCTCACCTGTCAGGTGACGTACTCGGGCGGCAGCAAGTGTTTCAGCTGCACGTCGGCCTCAGAGAGAGACAAGTGGATGGAGAACCTGAGGAGGACGATTCAGCCCAACAAGGTGACTTCCTGTCCTGCACCGATGAGTTTTTGTGAAGCCGGAAACATTTACTTCTGCTGTAACGCCTCTAGTGGCCATCAGAGGAACTGCAGTTGCAGTCCGTTGGTTTGTGCAGTTTTTGCCTCGCAGGTGTCACAAAATCAGTTTAACAAACGGTGTTTTTGCGTTCGCAGGACAACTGCCGGCGCGCCGAGAACCTGCTGCGACTCTGGATCATCGAAGCCAAAGACCTCCCGCCTAAGAAGAAATATTTCTGCGAGCTGTGTCTGGACGACGTCCTGTACGCCCGGACCACCAGCAAGACCCGCCACGACAGCCTGTTCTGGGGCGAGTACTTTGACTTTTCCAGCCTGCCCGGCGTGCACAGCATCACCGTGCACATCTACCGCGACGTGGACAAGAAGAAGAAAAAGGACAAGAACAACTACGTGGGCCTGGTCAACATCCCGGTGGCGAGCGTGACGGGCCGGCAGTTTGTGGAGAAGTGGTACCCGGTGAGCACGCCCACCACCAGCAAGGGCAAAGGCGGCGGGCCGTCGATCCGCATCAAGTCGCGCTTCCAGACCATCTCCATCCTGCCCATGGAGCAGTACAAGGAGTTCGCCGAGTTCGTCACCAACAACTACACCATGCTGTGCTCGGTGCTCGAGCCCGTCATCAGCGTGAAGAACAAGGAGGAGATGGCGTGCGCACTGGTCCACATCCTGCAGAGCACCGGCAGGGCAAAGGTCAGAATCAGTCACGCTGACGTTTCACTTCCTGTTAGCAAAACATGTCAGCCCAGAGGTTTAAACTGCAGGTAGCGCTCGCTCTGGACCCGCCTTCACACGGGTTCCTGAATATCAGCATAACAGCAGAAAATCGGACCTAAATACGATGACGTTTCCATAAATGCTCGCTGCTGGAGGATTCCCATCCTCGATAATTCCAGTAAACCCGTTCAGATTCAGTAAAAGCCCCAAAAACGATCCATAAAGCTCATTTAGTCCGATAAGCTCGATAACTTCATTAACATTAACCGGAGTCGATCAGTGAAGCTGATTTCATGGATCACAGAGTTGTAGGAGAGAGGAGGCGTGCAGCGTTTGTAAATGCACCCGTGTTGTAAGTAAGGTGATTAACTATGATGGCGCCCTCTTCATCTCTACCTCCTCCTCCTCAGGACTTCCTGACGGACCTGGTGATGTCAGAGGTGGATCGATGCGCCGACCACGACGTCCTGATCTTCAGGGAGAACACGCTGGCCACCAAGGCCATCGAGGAATATCTGAAGCTGGTGGGACAGAAATACCTGCACGACGCGCTCGGTGAGCCTCGCACACACCTGTGCACACAACCGCACACACACCTGTAACCTGCCGTCTGGTGGGCGGAGTCACCTTGTTCTCCTGTGAAATTCTAAACTGTTATTGGACTCAGAGGTTTACAATTAAGAAAACAAAATATTCAAATCTAGTCAAATCAGAGAGGTCTTAAAAATGATAATCAGCTGTATTGATAATTGGCAGTTAAATAATTAATTAGCATCTAATCAATGAATCAGAGTTATGAGCAGCTCTAAGCCTCTGACTAATGATCAGTTTCACACAGTTTTTTGTACTCTTGGATTCGTATGATGTCATAGAGACGAGGTATCCTTTAATGGTCATCTCAGAAGCCACGCCCACCTGCCATTTCTGAAGGTTCGCCAAGTAGGTAGGCTTAAAGGAGGAGGAGCTAAAGCTGTTTGTTTCAGACAGAGGATGAACTGAGGAGCTGTACAGAGTCCTGGTGTCAGATTAAAGGACGATTATTATGAACTGTGAGTCATGCAAAGCTGCTCCACAGAGCAGACGCCACCTCGACAGTAAATCTGACATCAGGACAAAGAAACAAACACGTGAAGAAGAAAGTCTCTGTGATGCACTTTTTAAATTATTTTAAATTATGTTTTTGCTCTGCTGCATCATCCTCATCATCCTCAGGCTGGTTCTGCTCTGCTGTGAAGAGAAGCTGTAAATAGTGGAGGCTGTGACAGAAGAAGGCCCGCTGAGACCCGCCGTCATTACAAACCAATAAAGCTTCTTCAAACTGTTACTGAGAGACGCTTCAAAGACACGAGCAGCGTCACCCTCGTTAAAATATTTATAGCTTCCTCTCTGGAAATAGAAATAAGTTCCTGCCTCCTCGGCAGGTTTCATCGATTAAAGGCGTTTGATTGTGACTGCGACTTTTTATTGTCGTATTTTCAGCTCATCAAATATTCAGCTCGCGCTCGCCGAGTCGTGTCATTGCGCTGTGTCGCCCGTTAAACAGTCATCAGGTTCAGACGGCGACTCATTAAAGATTAACGTGGATGGAAGCTGTAAATACAGTTTCTCTGCTGACAGTGAAGGCCTCGCTCTTAATGAGAGAGCCAGAAAGGTGAAACCAGTCGCTCCAGTAAAAGTTCATATTTAAATTCATACTGGTTTGGACCTGGCTGCGTCTCAGTCTGAGCGCAGAGATTATCCAGGAAGGGCTCGTTATCAGCATGTGGGACAGGTGGCTCCTCAAAACAGGTGTTCAGATAAGACAATGTGCTCAGGAAGAATGAGGGCTCAGACGTGCTGTGACTCATGAAACATTAAGAGTTTGAAGGGAAGACGTAAAATTCAGCGGCCTCCTAAAAAAACTATCTTTAATGTTTCCTGTGTGGACGGGTTTGATTCGCCCGGTCGGTCACTTTGTCTTCATGCCTCGTCCGTCTGTGTCCGCAGGAGAGTTCATTAAAGCTCTGTACGAGTCGGACGAGAACTGCGAGGTGGACCCGAGCCGATGCTCCACCGGAGACCTGGCCGAACATCAGAGCAACCTGAAGATGTGCTGCGAGCTGGCCTTCTGCAAGATCATCAACTCCTACTGGTACGACTGGGTCCCAACAGCTGAGGGTGTTTGAGAGAAGTCTTTAAAGTTACACTTGTCTTAGTGAAATGAACGGAGCTGTGCTAAAGGATCCCAAACAGAGACGAGAAAAACAGCCTCAGGTTCATCATATATTAACCTTTAATTTAATAACAGAGTGTGTGTGTGTTCATATCTTCATGGGGACCAACATCCTGGTCCCCACAAGTTTGAAAGCATTTTTGAGACTCAGTGTGTTTTAGTGACAGGGTTACGTTTAGGGTCAGGCTTTAATTTTTCATGGTTAGGGTAATGTGTGCGTGTGTGTGTGTGTGTGTGTGTGTGTGTGTGTGTGTGTGTGTGTGTGTGTGTGTGTGTGTGTGTGTGTGCGTGTGTGCGTGGATGTTTTCCCATTTAAAAAAAACAAAAAAGAAGCAGAGCGCAGAGTAACTGTGACAGAACGAATGTTATTAGCACGACAGCATCAGGGATCATATAAAACAAGCAGAGCTCAGTGAAGGTCATCCACCGTCAACCTCTGCCCCCTGCTGCCAGCGGGAGGCAACTACAGCTCAGAGACCCTGTTTGTTCGTCTGAGCTGACCTTTGACCTGTGAGTTTAATCAGGGTCACAGCAGGTTTACGTGGTGATTGGATAAAACAGCAGCAAAGTGTTACAGGAAGTTGTGGGACGGCGTCTGATGTTTGAGCTCTGCTACTGAAAATCAGCAAATTAAAAGTCTGTGAAGGTGAGATGTTTCCTGGCGATTCGGTTTTCAAATTAAGGGCCAGACGACGGCTCTCTGGCTTTGATGGAGACGTTTTATGTTTTCTGGGGTAAATTAAAGTCGTCCTCCTTCAGATGCTTGAAAGCTGTTCGGTCTGACCGTGAAGCTGTCGCTGTGATTGGTTTGAGTCTCAGAGACAGGAAGTTGGGATCCCGTGTGTGTCGACGTAAACGACATGATCCTGCTCGTTGAGACGTATTAAAAGCCTTCAGAAGTCGATAAGTGTTTGGTGGAAAGCAGCAGCTACCCGATCCTTCCTTCCTGCTCTGAGTGCTGTCGGCTCCTTCCCGTCTCCGCAGCGTGTTTCCTCGCGAGCTGAAGGAAGTGTTTGCCTCGTGGAAGCAGCAGTGCGTCGCCCGCGGCCACCAGCAGGACATCAGCAAGCGCCTCATCAGCGCCTCGCTCTTCCTGCGCTTCCTCTGCCCCGCCATCATGTCACCCTCGCTCTTCAACCTCATGCAGGAGTATCCCGACGACCGAACGTCCCGGACGCTCACGCTCATCGCCAAAGTCATCCAGAACCTCGCCAACTTCACCAAGTGAGTACCCGCAGGTCAGCGTGTGCCGCCGGGGTCGTTCTGTAAAAACAAAATTTCACTTTGCGTTTCCTCCAAAGGTTTGGAAACAAGGAAGAGTACATGGCCTTCATGAATGACTTCCTGGAGCACGAATGGGCGGGGATGATGCGTTTCCTGTCGGAGATTTCCAACCCGGAGACGCTCACCAACACGCCGGGTTTCGAGGGCTACATCGACCTCGGCCGTGAGCTGTCCGTGCTGCACGCCCTCCTGTGGGAGGTCGTCTCTCAGCTCGACAAGGTACAGACACACGAACCATCAACACAGTGTGTGCGCGTGTGTGTGTCTGTGCGTGTGTGTGTGCGCGTGTGTGTGCGCGTGTGTGTGTCTGTCTGTGCGTGTGTGTGCGCGCGTGTGTGTGTGTCTGTGCGTGTGCGTGTGTGTGTGTGTCTGTGCGTGTGCGTGTGTGTGTGTGTCTGTGCGCGTGTGTGTGCGTGTGTGTCTGTGCGTGTGTGTGCGCGTGCGCGTGTCTGTGCGTGTGTGTGTGCGCGTGCGCGCGTGTGTCTGTGCGTGCGCGTGTGTGTGTGTGTGCGGCTCAGGTGCTGCAGACTCAGCAGGCCGTCCCTGTGATGCTCAGAAACATTAAAGGAACACTTACAGGATGTTTGGGATGTTGACCTGATCGTCGCCGAGGGCGTTGTTTATCAGTTTCAGCTTTAACGATGTGGCGTCCTTTGATTGGCTCCATATCAGAGTCAATATGTTTTCAAAGTGTTCCTTTTGTTTTTTGAGCAGTTATTAAAAAACAAACAAAAGTTATTAAACATAAAGAAACATGTTACAAACTGCACGATACTGGACCGATAACAAACCCGACCAGGCCGGTAGCAGCCACAACACCCCTGACCCCGGCGGATGACATCACTGTGTGCAGAATGTGTCTGATTATCGATGGCTGAACGCTGAATGATGTGTTCGATGTGTTCGATGTAACATGTTTGAGTTCATCTAACCACATTAACGCTGCGTGGCTGAACATCACAGCATGGCCTGAACTGCTCCTCCCCCCACCCTCCAGCTCACCCTCCACTCCCCCCCTGCCTCCCCGGCGGCGCTGTGCCTCACCCGTCTCAGCATGGCTCTGCTGTGTCGGTTCTGGTTCTGTTCAGTAGAAGCATGTCGTTCTAGTTGTTTTCGTTCTCATTAAGTTTCCCTCATGTTTTTTTCCTCCCCCTCCCCCCCTCCTCCTCTTTCTGTTCACTTCCTGTCTGTTACGTGCTTCCCCACCACCACCACCACCGCATCTTGGTGCTTCCATTCAAACCATCCACGAACAAACACAAACGCACACACGGCGACCACAGGGTGAAAATTCCTTCCTGCAGGCCACCATAGCGAAGCTCGGCCCGCTGCCGAGGATTCTGGGAGATATCACTCGCTGCCTGGCCGCTCCAACGCCCGTCCAGCAGCAGCTGCGGCGCTTCCAGGACCACAGCTCTGCCCACAACATCAGTGGCAGCCTGTCATCGGGGTTGCAACGAATCTTTGAGGACCCCAGTGACAGGTAACCAATCAGCAGACAGATCACGGTAACCACGTGTTTCTCTGCCACACTTCCTGTTTTTACCTGCAGTGTTCCTGACATGCATGAATGTTTAAATAGGTGAACAGTTATTTCAAACAAGCTTAGCTTAATAAGAAATTTCTGAAATATGTCAGAAGAAACTGTAGATTTGCAGAAGAAGGTATAAAGGAGAGTCATCTGAGTAAAAATGTGTTGGTGAGCGTTTCAGAGATAATGCTGTTGGTGTGATTATCAGAGACCCCAGAATCGATCCCTGAGGAACACCTAACTGTACGAGGCTTTCACCTGAAACTTTTGGAATCAGTCATAAAAGTTACATTTTCTCTAACTGCTGTTCACGTGTCACTTCCTGCAGCCGCAGCGAGGTTCGCAGTCTGCAGACACCGGTTCGGGGTCAGCGCCCCTTGTTGGCTCAGCAGCATCACTCCAACCACACCAGTTTCTCCGACCAGGAGGAGCACGACACGCTGCTGCCCAACGGTCGCAGCATCTCTCTGGTTGACCTGCAGGACGCTCAGAGCCTCCACGGCAACACGAGGCCCCCGCCACACCACGAGGCCCCGCCCCGCCTCAGCAGGGTTGGCTCGCAGGCCTCCGTCGGACATGCCGTTGCCCCGGTTACCTACTCACACTCCAACCCTCTCACACCTCAGCCGGCACCACACCAGGCCAAAGTCCCGCCCAGAGATGGACAGCCGCAGAGCGCTCCGCAGGTGAGGCGACCGCTGCACGCCTCCGTCAGTCAGCAGCGCAGCCTTCAGCCGCTCTCGTTCCAAAACCCCGTCTACCACCTGAGTAACCCCGCCCACAGCATGTCAACACGCTCCGCCCACTCGCTGCGGCAGGACTCCAGCTCCGAGAACCTGAGCACCGAGAGCTCCCACAACAGCCACAGCAACTCCGACGACTTTGGGAGCCAGGTGGGGGGCAAAGGTCGCGCGCCGTCCAACAGCAGCCTGGACGAGGTGGGCAGCAGGCGGAGCACGCAGAGCGAGGAGTGCTCTACGCCACGCCGCCACGCCCTGCAAGACCTCCCACCTGGCACCGCCACAGCGGTCGCCATCCCTCGTCAGAGCACAACAGCAGGCACCGCCCACATCATAAAGGTGGAGCAGCAGAGCAAAGGGGGTGGGGCAAGGACGCCACGGTCTGCTGCACACAGCGCCTCACTGCGCAGCAGTAGCAGCGCCAACACCGAGCCAACACCCACCCCTGCTGCTGGCGTCATCAACCGCCAACCGTCCACCTGCTCTGTGGAGAATGTGGCTCCGCCCCCAAAGAGCACCACCAAGCAGATGCCACAGGTACGACAGAAATCTGGCAAGTCTCAGACTTTAAGTGTTTCAGGTGTATTTCTGATGATGTCACTGGTTTGTGTGCAGGTGGCGTCTCCAGTGGAGGCGGTGGCAGTGGCGATGTCTCCGGTGGAGAGGACAGCGGCGTGGGTCCTCAACAACGGCCAGTACGAAGAGAAGGAGGAGGAGGGAGGGGAGAGGAGCAGGGATGAGGGCAGGAACACAGAGAAGGTAACGAACAGATACACCTGGGCTGCAGGTGAAGCCCCATAAGGAAGTGACGAAGGCTCGCTCTGACATTTCTGTGAAACTGCTTCCTGTTTCCGCAGTACGAACTGGAGATCTCTCGGCTGAAGGAGCGCCTGCGCGTGTCCGGGCGGCGCCTCGAGGAGTACGAGCGGCGGCTGCTTGCTCAGGAGCAGCAGATGCAGAAGCTGCTGCACGAGTACAAAAACCGGCTGGAGGACAGCGAGGAGCGGCTGAGGAGGCAGCAGGAGGAGAAGGACACCCAGATGAAGAGCATCATCTGCAGGTACGCACACACGGGGAAGGGTGAAGGTCACATGATGAAAGGGGTGGGGCTGATGTCACATAAAATGCTTCAGGTGTCCAGGAGGAGTTTAAGTAAATCAAACCAGATGTTGATATTTAAGGTGATGATGATGATGTTCTGTGCATTTGCAGGCTGATGGCGGTGGAGGAGGAGCTACGGCGGGACCACGCAGAGATGCAGGCAGTGATCGAAGCCAAACAGAAGATCATCGACGCTCAGGTACAGACACACCTGTGACACGGGTAATAGGTTTCAGAGGGAAGCGGCGATGCGTCGTGTTCGAGCAGCAGCTGTGACGCAAACTTTAAATCGTTTGAAACGTCTCACAGTCTCTCCACTGATTTCAGGTCAGTAACGGATGTGAAATAAACCAATCAGGCAAGTAACTGTTGCCCCGCCCCTTCCTCCTCCGCCACTACCACCAACGCCACGCTGTGTGTTTTTTGTTTTTATAAATTTATTTTTAGGGGGGAAAAAACACTGCCAACACACCTGACATCTGTTGAACCAGCCAATCAGAGTGCAGAGTTTCAGCATCGTGTTTATTAAGAGCTCAGGATTAGTGCAGCTGTCGGCGCCCCCTGGTGGGCGCCCCCCTCTGGTTCACATGGGGATAAAAAACTGTCAATTTGACACAAAAACTTTATTGTTCACGAACAGCGTCCTTCCTTCAGTCACAGTAAATATTTTCACTCAGCTTCATCTCCACAGTCGTTCTTGGACCTCGGGGGCTCCTGTAGTTCAGCTGCAGAGCTGATGGCTGGTTCGAGCTGCTCTGTAATACGTTGGTGTGTCGGCGTGTTGCACTCTCGGCTGGTTTTATTTAAGTTTGGCTGCAGACCCCACCTCCCCCTCCCCACACCTCCTCCCACCACCTCCCCCTCCCTGTAAACCACCACAGCTTCTAGTTCACCCTTTCAAAATAAAGCGAGGCGTCAGCAGGCTCAGAGGAGACGACGTTGGACTTGAAAAGCTTCGATTTCACCTTTTTGTTTTTTCGCTGGTTTGAGCTTTTTTGGGCTGCTGTTTATATTTTTGGCTGCTGCCCTCAAACTTCCTGTGGTTGTTTTTTTTTTTTTCTTTTCTTTTCACCGTCGGGTCAAAACCACATCGCCACTTTTATTAAACTGAACTGTTTTTAGATTTTGTGTGAGCTGGTCTTTTTTTTTCATCCTTTAAATCATTTAATGTTGTGTTAAGAGGCCAAATCGTCCTTTTAAATCTGCACACAGATTTTATTTGAACTTGTCAGATTAAAGATCCTCTCTTTGTAGAAAACTTCGTATCACTGAACATGTTTCACTGATAAATCCATTAGTGTTCATGAAACTGTTTAAATCTGTGAAATGTTTTAATTAAAGCCTGATTTGGATCCAGGTGATTAAGTCTTTTTTATTTAAAAAAAATTCTTCTCTGATCTTTCTTTAGTTGTTTCTTATCCTTCACCTCGTTTAATCAGTATTATAATAAAAGTTTCATTAAAGTATTAAAGTTTCTTGGATTTAAGGGGATGTTACTTTCTATTTTTCCTTGTGTGGTTTTGACCCGACTCTCCGATCAACACCAAACTGTTTTGTTGTTGTTGTTTACCTGTCGGTCTGACTTCCTGTCCCGCCCCCTTTCTCTTGTCTCTATCCAATCAGGAGAAAAGGATCGGGTCTCTGGATGCGGCGAACTCTCGGCTGATGGCGGCGCTGACGCAGGTGAAGGAGCGTTACAGCACGCCCAACCTTCGCAACGGCCTGTCGCCAAGCAACCCCACCAAGCTGTCAATCACTGAGAATGGAGAGTTCAAGAACAGCAGCTGCTGATTGGTCCTGCCCGGGGTGGGGGTGGGGTTTAAAGTATATAACTCCTCCACCCACGCGATGAGCTGTGGACATCAAAGAGAGAATTTAAAGATATAGAATCTATTAACACGAGTGTAAATACTGACGTTTGATCTGATGTACAGAGTGTGTGTGTTTGTGTGAGAGAGCGAGTGTGTGTGTGAGTGTGAGAGTCACAGAAGCACAGCAAGGAAGAAACAAACCAAAAACTGAAACGTTTTCTAATCGATTTTTTATGAATTTCTTTCGAAGCTTCTGTTTTTCGTGTCTCGTAGCGTGGAGTTCCTGTTGTTCTTGTTTTTTACCTGACGAGTTGTTTTGGGTTTTAATTTATTCCCCCTCGTTCTCGTCCTGTTGCTGATCTACTGAACAGACTCCTGGAGGATCAGGGTCAAAGGTCACGCCTGTCTGCTGTCCCCATGTTGACAATAAAGTCTACCTGAAAGTTTGACTGTGGTCTGATTCCTGTTTGAAGTGCTCGTGTTTCTTTGATGCTCACGCTGCTGTCGCTCTTGTTTCATGTTAATTTTGTTCTGAAGTTAAAACAAACATCGGTACCACAGGTGAGCGCACACCTGAGGAGGATCAGCCAACCATCACCCTCACTATAAACTGCCGTCTGGCTCGGTTTGTGTTCGTGAGGCTGTTTGTGGTGGTCAGACTTCGAGTAATCCCAGATCTCCTGTGGCTGTTTGTAGGTATGACGAAAATGGTGAAAGGTTCACCTGGACATGATGTTCTACCATCATGTCCAGGTGCACGCTTCACCAAACATCAGTGGTGATTTAAGCTGCACCGTCATTAAGTTCAGTGAAATCGTTAAAAGCTTAAAACTGCCCCGACATTCACGCTGCTGAGGCGATGGCAGCTTTTAACTATAAATGTCACGTTTAACCGTCCTCATGTTTATCATGAACATCTGACTGGATGAAACTTTGAAAGAAATCATTTTAAGGTGTCACAGTCTTGGGCAGAAGTTTAGGAGGCTGCTGTGTTTCCCACTGAAACGAGTCTGGATGACATCATCAGTGAGTCATTTCTGACCAGGACATGATCTTTAACGGCTTCTTTCATCTGATCATCGTCTCTAAAATTAGAAATATCCTGTCTCAGAGTGATGCTGAAAAACTAGTTCATGCATTTGTTACTTCTAGGCTGGACTACTGTAATTCATTATTATCAGGATCCCTGTTAAATCCAGAATTTAAAATCCTGCTCCTCACATACAAGGTCCTAAATAATCTTAATAACCTTATAGTACCATATCACCCCATTATAGCACTTTGCTGTCATTAAAACTGCTGAAAGTGAGGAGCATGGTGCCAAAATATGAAACACACTAAAGGTCAAAAAATTCTCTCACTCTGGACTCGCTTTGATGTGACGCTGTCACGTTTTATTCTGAAAGGGTTCAATCTGCACCTCCGAGTTTACATTGTTTACACTTTTATTGTGAAAGGCAGGAACTGGAAGAATCCCTTTTCGTACATGCGCAGAACACACCAGGCTTTCCGGATGGACGGCGCAGAGGAGTTAGCATTAGCTTTAGCTTCACTGAAGTTTAATCTCACGTCTTTCTCTCAGCTGCATCAAAAATGTCTTCCATCCAACTTTGTTTGTCACCGAGGCCGTGACTGCTGACGGAGGAGGCGGAGAAGCAGGAGGTGACAGAGAGTTTGAACAACACACCGAGGAGGAGATGGACCGTGAGCGCAGGCGCAAACTGCTGGAGATCACCTGGAAACCTGACCGGCAGCCGCACCGGACAGGTGAGCAAAACCGGAAACGATCAGAGAGGCAAAGAGAGAAAAGAAAGCGGGTGATCTGCGTCATAAAGGATTCTCCACAGGTGGGATGTTACATCTGACCTCACCTGTTTAATGTTTCCGGATTACCTGGCGGCAGCTGGGTCATAAAAGGCGTTTCAGCTTTTACGCGGTTTAACAACCGTGTTTCGGCTCATGAACTCGTTTAATGTCGCCGCTCTGATGTTTTCTGGGCTCCTCGTGAAACATTCAGCTCACTGAACGGGACATTTCCCTCCGAGAAAGATCCACAGGAGCCGTGTTTCTCTCTCCAGCTGTGAACAGCTGTGTGACAGATCTATGAGCAGGAGCTGGTACCTGGCTGTTTGATTACAGAAGTGCATTGTGGGTAAACTGTGGTGGAAATTCTACAGTAAAATAAAAGTCTAATTTTTTCCTCATTAAATTCAGAAAGAGGAAGCGTGTGGAGGTAAACAGGTGTGTGTCATCAGCGGGGTGCACAGGCAGGAGCCAATCAGAGCTCAGTGTGACAGCGAGCCTTGCCGTCATGGTCGTGAAGCACGTTGACGATCATTATGTGGACGTCCTGTGTCAGCTTTTGCGATCATACGCCTAAATGTTGCCATAGTTACTTTTAATTGGAAGCTCAGGTCAGTATTGCTGCGCTTGGATCAGCTGATGCTGTTCTGTTCTGATCCACACAAGCACTTTTTGCTATGCTGTGCATGCATCGAAGAGCAACTTGGGGTTTAGCATTTTCATGTAGACTGGATGACCTGCTCTACCTCCTGAGCTACAGGTGGGACTTTACCCAGCTGGTCTGCGTCTTCCTCGTGGACTTGGAGAAGGGATGAGACCTCATCTCTCAAGCAGTGAGCGCTTCAGCTGCATTTCCAGCAGCAAATCAGACTTTTTGCTGCTGATTGTTGGACTTTGTCGCCTGTTGGAGCTCTTCTGCTCATAACTTGGGTCGTGGGAACGGGGGGTGAAGGAGTCCTCTCTGGTCTCAGGGTCCAGTAATGACCTCTAGCATCCACTGTGATGGCTTGCAGAGTGTGAAGTAATCCCACCTGAGGCCATGGTTGTGATGGACGACGATGATGATGATTGTCTAAAGGGTTTTTTTAATTTATTTTTTTACTGTCACCACATCTATAACATGTTTGTCTCTTTGTCCTTCAGACATTCGACAGGAGGAGGAGAAGCTCTGCAGCCAGGAGAGGAGTTGCAGTCTGGATCAGGAAGCACGAGAGCTGCCACAGATCAAACAGGAAGACGAGGAACTCTGCACCAATCAGGAGGCAGAGACTGAACAGATGAAAGAGGAAGAGGAGGAGCTTTCCATCAATCGGGGGGAAGAGCAGCTCGTACTGGAATCTCACCATAACGCTGACAGCAGCTTGAAGTCCGTGCAGCGCAGCGTTTATGCAAAAGTGTTTAAGACAGTGTCGCAGACGAAGGATGAGCACACGAATAAAAAACCTCACACCTGCGAAACGTGCGGAAAGACTTTTAGCAGTAACTTCCACCTGGTGACTCACATACGCACCCACACAGGTGAGAAGCCCTTTGCTTGTAAGACCTGTGGAAAACGTTTCAGTCGCAAGTTCGACGTGAAAGCTCACGCAAGAACCCACACGGGCGAAAAGCCGTACACGTGCGAGCTGTGCGGTCAGAGTTTTAGAAGAAACTATCGGCTGACAGTCCACATGAGAAGACACACGGGCGAGAAGCCTTTTGCGTGCGAATTTTGCCGCAAAAGTTTCAGCTGTAATTCTAATCTGAAAATCCACCTGAGAATCCACACAGGTGAGAAGCCTCACGTTTGTGAAACCTGCGGGAAAAGCTTCAATCGCAGCGGTCAGCTGAAGATCCACCTGAGAAACCACACAGGGGAGAAACCGTACTCCTGCAAGCTGTGTGGAAAATGTTTCAGCAGCAGCTCGTCACTGATAGGCCACATGAGAACCCACACAGGTGAGAAGCCTCACTGCTGCAACACCTGCGGGAAACGTTTCTGGCAAGCAGTGTCTCTGAAAATCCACACAAGGAGCCACACGGGCGAGAAACCGTATTCCTGCCAAACGTGTGGTAAAGGGTTCAGCAGCTGTGACTCGCTGACCGTCCACACCAGAACCCACACAGGTGAAAAACCTTACTCCTGCAACACCTGTGGAAAGAGATTTAGGCAGTCTTCGGGACTGAAGAGTCACATGAGAACTCACAAAGGTGAAAGGTCGTACTCGTGCGAGACGTGCGGGAAAAGCTTCACTAAGAGCGTCAGCCTGCTCCTGCACAGGCGGACCCACAGAGACAAGAAGTCTTACACCTGCAGCACCTGTGAGGAAAGGTTCATCTGCCCTTTAGAGCTGGACAATCACATGAGAACTCACACAGGTAAAAAGCTTTATTTCTGCGAGACGTGCGGGAAATGTTTCACTCACAGCTCCACTTTGGCCGACCACATCAGAACGCACACAGGTGAGAAGCCGTACGCCTGTGAAACCTGCACCAGGCGCTTCAGTAGTCGCGCTTACCTGAAAGTCCACATGAGAACGCACACAGGCGAGAAACCGTTTTCCTGCAAAATGTGCGGAAAAGGTTTCAGAAGCTGTACTCACCTGATAGCCCACGTGAGAATCCACACAGGTGAGAAACCTTACACCTGTAAAGTGTGTGGGAAACGATTTAGCCGCTCGTCGGGACTGAAGAACCACATGATGACTCACACAGGTGAAAGCGCCTTTTCTTGTGAAAGGTGTGGAAAAAATTTCTCTAGCTGTCCTCCTCTGATAGTCCACATGAGAACCCACACAGGTGAGAAGCCTTACTCCTGCGACACCTGTGGAAAAGAGTTCAGTAGCACCTCTCATCTAAAAAAACACATGATTGTTCACACAGGTGAGAAGCCGTACGCCTGTGAACTCTGTGGTAAAAGCTTCACTAGCAGCTCCTACCTGAAAGTCCACATGCGGAGCCACACAGGTGAGAAACCGTATTCCTGCAAAATGTGCGGGAAAGGTTTCAGCAGTAAGCCGCCGCTAATAGTCCACATGAGAACCCACACAGGTGAGAAACCTTACACCTGCAGTAGCTGCGGGGAAAGATTTACGTATGCGACGGTGTGGAAAAATCACATGAGAGCTCACGACTCTCACACAGCATCATCTTAGGAGAGGAGCAGCTGAGGAAACATTTGAGGTTAGCAAACAGGAAGAATCGGCGCGGTTTCAACCACGAGGAATTGAGTTCAATCTGAAAGTGAGTCACTGACTGGTCCTTTCAGATTAAAGGACCAAACTTGTAGATCATGTAAGCTGGAGGTCGTGTTGGTGAACCTTATTCTTTGACCGCAGGCTGTAAAGGCTGATTTATGGGACTGAGTTTTGTTTTTATTCTGGTGTTCGATGTTTTCTTGATATGGTGGATGAAACGCTTCATCATGGTTTCCATAAGTGTTTTGTACAGTTTAGAGTCAATGATGTGATTTATGGGCTTTATATATTATAAATGAAACAAAGAATGCAGCAGAGTGATGCAAAGCTTTCTATTAATAAAGACATTAATAAAAATGAACATCGTGTTAGTCATGCTTACAGCGCTGAGTGCCTGGTATCACAAACCCTTTTTCCATAGAGTTGGTTGTAGCTCAGGAGGTAGAGCAGCTCATCTATTATTGTATTGTATTTATATTGCGCAAAATCACAACAGTCGCCTCGAAGCACTTTATATTTGAAAGTAAAAACAGCACAGTACTACATGGCCAAATATATACTGTGTGCAAAACAGGGGTCTCAAACTCGTGGCCCATATATTGGGGTGAAGTTACTTTTTTTGTTCGGGAGGATTTGTTTGTTGTTGAGTGCAATGTTAAAAAAGCCAGAAATGATTTAATGGAAGACAATAAGAACAGAGTACACAAACACGTTGATGGATAGGCTGTGTCAAAAGTCAAAAGCTAATGTGTACACTTATGTCTGCATTTTTAATTTGTTAAATACATATAAAATGTGGTCATCTGTCTGTCTTCCTTCTCTCACCCCAACCAATCACAGCAGATGGCCCCGCCCCTCCCTGAGCCTGGTTCTGCCGGAGGTTTCTTCCTGTTAAAAGGGAGTTTTTCCTTCCCACTGTCGCCAAAGTGCTTGCTCATAGAGCAGGGGTGCCCAATCCTAGTCCTCGAGAGCTACTGTCCTGCAGCTTTTAGATGCATCCCTACTCCAACACAGCTGAATCAAATGGTTTGATGACCTCTTCAGCATGTCATCAAGTTTGGCAAAGGCCTGATAACAAGACATTCATTTGATTCAGGTGTGTTGGAACAAGGATGAATCTAAAAGCTGCAGGAAAGTAGCTCTCGAGGACTAGGATTGGGCACCCCTGTCATAGAGGGTCATATGATTGTTGGGTTTTTCTCTGTATCTATTATTGTAGGGTCTACTGTACAATATAAAGTGCCTTGAGGCGACTGTTGTTGTGATTTGGTGCTGTATAAAAAAATAAGAAATAAAATGATAGCAGGAGTGGCCAGAAAAAGAGGACCAATGTGTTTATTTGGTAGTTCAATTCACATGAGATGACAGTGCCAGCAGTGGCCCACAGCTCGTTTGAGGCCCCTGATGTAAACTACTATGGTTTAGCACAGGGGTCTCGAACTCCAGGCCTCGAGGGCTCCTGCAGGTTTTAGATCTCACCCTGGGTCAACACACCTGAATCAAATGATTAGTTCATTACCAGGCCTCTGGAGAACTTCAAGACATGTTGAGGAGGTCATTTAACCATTTAAATCAGCTGTGTTGGATCAAGGACGCGTCTGAAACCTGCTGGACACCGGCCCTCAAGGCCTGGAGTTTGAGACCCCTGCTTTAGCAAAAAGGAAAGTTTGAAGCCTAATCTTGAAAGTAGAGATAGTGTCTGTCTCCCGAATCCAAACTGGAAGCTGGTTCCACAGAAGAGGGGCCTGAAAACTGAAGGCTCTGCCTCCCATTCTACTTTTAATTACTCTAGGGACAACAAGTAAGCCTGCAGAGCGAGAGCGAAGTGCTCTAATGGGGTGATATGGGACTACAAGGTCATTAAGATAAGATGGGGCCTGATTATTTAAGACCTTGTATGTGAGGAGCAGGATTTTGAATTCAATTCTGGATTTAACAGGAAGCCAATGAAGGGAAGCCAAACCAGGAGAAATATGCTCTCTCTTTCTAGTCCCTGTCAGGACTCTTGCTGCAGCATTTTGGATTAACTGAAGGCTTTTCAGGGAGTTTTTAGGACATCCTGATAATAAAGAATTACAGTAGTCCAGCCTGGAAGTAATAAATGCATGAACTAGTTTGTCAGCGTCACTCTGAAGATCAAATAAAAATGCCGTTTTTTCAGTGACGTCGGGACTGACGAGGGTTTCTTCTTCCTCTTCAGAAATTTTCAGGCAGCTCTGAGAGGCGTCGTGGAGGACGTCACCTGTTCAATGTTCAACACGTGTTCAGACAGGCCGACTGAAGCGTGACTTTTATAAATGAACACACAGGTTTTCTTGTTAAGTTTTTATTATGCTTAAAAAAGAAAATTAAAAGACAGAGGAGGTGGTGATCAAAGAAAAAGAAAAAATATATTCATATTCAAATATCTTTATACTTTTCTATTCATATATGATTAACAATGCAAAGAAAATAATTCCCGTAGTAGTAGTGCTTAAGTAAAGTTCAATATAGACTTTATTATAACAAAATAGGCAGTTTACCGAGGGTTAAATATCTGTAGGAATCTCATTGTACAATAATCGTGTTTCCGACACCTGTGGACGCCCGGAGGTGGCAGCTCGTCTCTGGGCTCGGCCGCACGAAACGCATGATCGACATCGTTTTTGTGGTAAGACACTGGCGACGCTGACGGATGTCACCGCGACAACCGGCGGGGTTCTAACTGCAGAGGGCGCCGCTCCGTCATGCGACTGTGAACTCGTCGAGAGAAAGAGTTCGTCCAAGTGAGGAAAAAAAGAAAAGAAAAAAATCAGCTGAAGAGAATCTAAAATCACAAGTTCAGATCTCACGAGTACGAGACGCTCGTAAACGTCGGGGTTACGTCCTCGTGTTCTGTCCTGCAGCTCTGACGTGCTTTTAATTATTTTCTAATTTTCTTGTATTTTTAAAGTTTTCATAAGTGTTACAGTTATAATTTCATTATAATAAAATAGATTGTTGTAATAAAATGTATTATAATTCTTGTTTCACTGGTTTTCAGGAAGTTTGGTAAAATAAAAAAATCTTTTATTTTTAAGATTTTAGGGGTTATAATATAATAAATCTATTTTTTCTTATGATTCTGTTGCGTTTGTAAATAAAATAAGGATTTGGGATTTTAAGTTATTCTAAACTTAAAATTTAAGTTATTCTAAATTCATTTATGTTAAAACAATTTAATTTGTTTTGTACTTTCTGGTAATTCAAGTTATTTTCGTGCATTAGATTATCTTTTTCTTGATGTTCTGGATCTTTTATAAAAATCTTCTTTTTATTAATTATGAGCAGTTTTTGTAACAAGCGTAAAATGTCGCATTTTCCTTGATTTTAATATTTAGTTTTTTAAATGAGATTTTATCATAAACCATATTTGGCATAATCAGAGTTTCATAAAAGTCTGAGATAATTTTCTTTAGTGAAATAAAATAGTTTGCTTTTTATTAGATTTTCTGTTATTTCTAATATTTTAGAGATTTTTCTGGTAATAAAATAAACATATTTGGGAATTTTTGTCTTGCATTTGGTGTTTTAGTGAAATTAAAGACGTTGTTAATGAATAAAATATTTTTTATAGATATGATTTATAATTTTTGATGATTGCACTCAGCTTATTTTCATCTATAAAAATATTTGTATTTTTCTGTCTCTTTGTCTCAGTGTTTTGGTGAGAAACGATTCGACGTCTGCAGAAACATCAAAGCTTTTATTTTTTATCAATAACCGGAATTCAATCAGTTCGATCAACGATTCATCCCCGAAATCAGAAAATCTGTCAGTTTCATGCTCATTGACAGAAAATTATAAATGATTAAAACCGTTTCCTTTAAAAACAAAGTAAAGAAATTGTTGTTTTCCTTTGTTAAGCCTTGCGGCGCCCTCTAGCAGCAGAGCAGGAACCTCGCAGCGTCCTGACGAACATCCAGCAGCAGCGAGGAGCGAAAATAAAAAACAAACAAAACGTGAATCGAGTCTAAAAAACGAGCAGAAGAGAAAAGCGGTGACATCAGACGTGAGGCGAAGGGGCTGATGGGAAAATAAACGGGATTAACTGACATGCTGTTAAAGCTCAAACGTGCAAAGTTTTGCTTTTTGTGTCTCCGCCTCCTCCGGACCGACAGACGCTGCCTGAGACTGAAACTCCGCCCACCTGCTTACCTTACAAGACAAAAAAAAAGGAAAAAAAAAACCACAAACCAAAAAACTAAACATAAAATCCACTTCGTACGTTTCTTCTCGTCACTTCCAGGTACCTTCTTCTTCTCCTCCTCTAAAGTTCTCCTCCCTTAAACATTAAGGAGCTGTACCGCGTTGAGTGTGATGTCATCAAACTTCCTGTGTGCTTTGCTCTGCTGGTCAGGAGACCCAAACATGAAGTCTTATCAGGCAAAAAAAGAAAAAAACAAAGAAGCTAAACTGAACTCGGGTCGGCCGCTGCGTCGCTGATGGGGCGAGTGGAGGGTGAGGCGTGGGGGAGGGGACGTCTGCAGGTCGACTCGTCCGTCAAAACAAGGAGGAGGAGGAGGAGCGGCCAACTTCATAACTTCTCCTTGGACTGAACCCAGATGAAGGGACCCGACTGCTCCTCGATGATCTGCTTGACCTGGTCGTAGATCTCCTCCAGCGTGTCGCCCTGCACGATGGCTGCACACACACAGAGCAGAGTCAGCGGCGAGCGCGTGACATCATCACAGACAGCCCACCAGCACATCACTCATCCCGACTCCTGACATTTATCACAGTTTTTAAATGTTTGTAAATAAAGTTATGATTGGTGCCTCTTGTTGCATCAGCTGTGATGTCATTACTGCTGTGGATGTATCAGAGCGCTGCTTGTGTCTGAAACCAATCAAAACACTCCTTTCATCACTCTAAGTTTAAAAGCTCTGCCCATTAAAAATAAAACTACAAACGTATTTAAACCTGGCTGATCGATCCTTCGAGCTCATTTCTTGGACTTCCTGCTCTCTGATAAGGCGGCGCCATTTCTGCTCGTTATTAAAGGTCCCGGCAGGGTGGTATAGCGCTAGTCTGCGTGAGGAACAAACGTCAGGCTGCACACTCGCAGTTTTTGGAGGCTCTACGCGCAGCAGCAGCACAAGGAGACGACCCCGAAGAGGAAATCAGCCAAATTTAAAACGTCACGTCTCAATAAACAAAAACTCGCCATTTCCTCCCGTCTGCTGCACTATTGTTGTGGTGCAGCTCCAGGACGTGACCAGCAGGGGGCAGAGAGGAACCACATGCGAAACTGTAACGTGGTTTCGACGGAGCGGGTGGAGAATCACCTGAGCTGAGGCGGGTGGAGCCAGGGCACTCACCTGTGAAATGCTCGGTGAACTCCTGCTCCAGCTTGTTGGCTCGGTCGAAGGTCTTCTTGCCCTGCTCCTCCGTCAGACGCTTGTTCATCTCCCTGCAGACAAAAACCACGTCACCTTCACGCTCGTGTGGGAGAACTGAGTGGAGGCGTTTCCTGTGAAGTGACTCACATGATGTTCTCCACCGATTTGGGTTTGATGAAGATGGCGATGGGGTGGAGCTGAGCCAGCTGGAGTCTCTTGATGGCGTTACCCGACACGTCCAGGATGCAGTGTTTGCCCTGAAAACAGCAGAAGGAGAACATCTCAAACCACACGTCACTGCCGCTGCTTCAGTGAGGTTAGAGCGGGGTTAAAGGTCAAATGGGCGTGTTGTCATTACCTTTTCTGCCACCTCCCGGACCGACTGCACGCTGGTCCCGTACAGGTGGTTGTTGTATTGCCCCGCCTCGATGAACTTGTGGTCCTGGATGTCCTTCTCCATCTGCTCTCTGGAGATCACAAAGTGATAGTCTCTGCCGTCCACCTCGTAGTCCCGCTTTGGCCGGGTCGTGTCTGCGGGCGGGGTCAGAATTAAACATCAGGTGACGCGAGCGTACAACACATCATCTGTTTACAGGCGTTCGGCAGACTTACGAGGGACGCAGGATCCAAACTTGTCGGGGAACTCTGAGATCAGGTCGTCGTTGATGCGGTCCTTCATGGGGCCGAGGATGATGACGGGGCGGGTGTAGTTCACTGTGGGAAAGAATCGAAGCATGTTGAATATGCAGGAACACCTGAGTGCTGCTCGTGGTAATCAGATTACTAAAAATAAAAAAAAAGCTAAGTGAACACAGAGATGGTCTCACCTTCCTGCTGAACGACGGGCTCGTAGGACAGCACGTACTCCTCCTGCCCACCTGGAGACACAGAGGTCGGTTAGTTTCAGCGTCCAGAGCTCAGACGGGAGTAAGGTGTGATGAAGGTGAAGAGGAGGAGAGACGGAGGGGAGGAGGGAGGTTGGTTAGTAGGCGGAGTCTGAACCTGCGGGATTACATCAGCGTGCTCAGGAAGTAATATTCTCACGTTCGAGAATCGGAGACTACGCCGACTTTGACGTCTGCACGTCTAACAGCTCACGATCCAATTTTCAACATGCACAAACACCGCGACTCCTCACAAATTCATGCTTGTTTAATCTGAGCTGTGTGAGCCGCAGTCACCTTACATCAGTGGCGGGGAACTCCAGGCCTGGAGGGCCGGAGTCCTGCAGGCTTCAGCTGTGTCCTTGATCCATCACAGCTGATTTAAATGGCTGAATTACCTCCTCAACATGTGTTGAAGTTCTCCAGAGGCCTGGTAATGAAGTAATCATTGGATTCAGGTGATATCTAAAACCTGCAGGACACCTCGAGGCCTGGAGTTCCCCACCTGTGCCTTATACATCAACCTTCATTTTCAGGGTATTGGAGGTTTTCTGCTGCAGTCACAGCTCAGTTTCATTAAGACTTCTGATTGTGCCTGTGGGCTTTCACTCCCACTGCTGTGCTGCTTCAGATTGATCTGATTCTATTTTTAAACAAGCCTTTATCTCGATCTGATCGGGTTTGCTCGCTCAGCTCGTTTTTAACCGTTAACGGTTTATAACACCGTGTTCTGACAACATCACCCGAGTCTGCAGCGGTCGCTGGGTGACAGGTGATGCTGTGCGTTTCTGGTTTCCAGGTTTAAGGTGAAATATTTTTATAATGACTTCATGAAATCAGTGAACTGTGCCGACATGCTCGGTCTCATGAGTGCGGTGTGGCTGAAAGAGAGTCGCTCTCTGCGAGGCGGCAGCGTCCATGCAGCAGGAGGGGCAGACTGTGAGGGTGTGAGGTCATGCTGTTACTGGCCAATCGGCAGTCTGTGCTCATTAACGGCGTCAGTGAGGGAGTTAGCGGGTTCAGTGAGAGGTCGCGCCGATCGTTAGTGTTTCCTGTGAGTCATCGAGCGGCAGACTTACGGTAGCTACTCTCACTATCGCTGGCGTTAGACGTCACATGTTCTGGAATCACAACACAAACAGGACACGACAGGTCACATCGCCGTCCCAGAATGCTTTGCCCCGAGCTGTGATTACGCAGGGGGACTCGAGGTGGCAGATCAATCACAGCAACACAAACCATCCGAGTCTTTTCAGCCCAAACACAGACACATTAAAAACATTTCCAAAACTTTCCAGGAGTCTTCCCTGACCTCAGATCCAAATATAACTGCTTCACATTCATTTGAAAACTGGGCGATGTGGATAAAACCATGATGGTAATATCAACGCATAAACACAGACTGTATATAAAGGATGGAAGCAGCCACTGTGACGTCATCCGTTTGCTTTTGAAGCCTCGAGCAGAGCGATTAAGACTGAACCAGGGAGGGAACTGGACCGGGAAACTGAGGGACACGGCGCACTCAGTGGGCAGCGACTTCCCCTCCTCCATCACCTTTTAAACATTTTAATTAGACCAAAACTTATTAAATAAATATCATGTTTTACTCAGTAAGGCTTAAAACTAAAGACTGAGACCACAAACTCATCAGGACAGTATCGCCCCCTGCTGGTCATTAAAAAGAACGCAGCTTTAAGACCCTTCCATCCTTTATATACAGTCTGTGATTTCAGCTAATCATATTCAGATTAGTAAAGAAAAAAAATCTGTTTTTTTTTCTGGGATATTAAACTTTTTCTTTGGATCGTCATCTGCACAAACATCTGGAAACACCACCATCAAGACCTTAATACACAAATTTTTAAACTGTAATTTAACCAAAACTAAAAATGTTCCCTGGTTTATTGATCAGCTGTGTTTGTGGGTGGGTTAATTTCCCGATGACTGAGCGAGCGGCTCGGCTTCAGATCTGCTCGTGTCGGTCGCCGTGTTCAGCTTTTAGAGCTTCCTGTAACTTTTACACATTTGCCATGAGACAGAAAAACAAAGGTCTCGTGATAGATGAGCGATGAAGAGCGGAAACTCATCACCAGAGTGAAGAGCTCCGGCCTGAAGGATCGACGAGGGTCTGTGGTCAGGAAGAGGAAGGGGGGGGTCTCAGACTCCACCAGGAACCATCATCAGGCTCTTCAGTTTTAGCGTCTGACTTTCACGGCTCGTCAACGGCATTAACACTAAGCACGCTGATCCGGAACCTTCACAGACACTCGACACACTGAAATAAGATAAACTGAGATTTTCTCTTCATGTTCTCGATGAAATATAACAAACTAATCCGGATCAGATCTCCTGTCAGTAGGAGCGGCGGGAACTTTAAACCCGCTGGTTTCTCTGTTATGTGTTTGACTGGTTTTTGTGGTATTCTGAGTTTTATTTGATAGTTTTAGTCTCTGTGGTTATGAGAATATGCAGTTTTATGAATATCATTTAAAATCTGAATAATCACTTGATCACGAGTCTTTAGTCGTTTGCTTTAAAACATGAAGCTGCTTTTAATTCAAAACAAACAATCAGTAGAATAAACCTCAAATACAAACCGTGCGGCATAAAGCTCCGCCCCAAAGGTTTTAGGATGTAAAGGACGCTCGTGCTCACGACTCATAAACTCGCTTATAGAGCGAGCGGCGTCTGTACGCTCTGTTTATTTAGTGGAGCTCTCCAGAGGACGCTGGTGGAGACCGAAGAGGCTGATGGGAGTATTGGGGGAGGGGGTGTTGGGGAGAAACTTACTGTGTCCTTTGGACAGCACGTCCTCGCTGTTGTCCTGCAGCAGCAGAGCCGAATGAAGGAAGGAGGGAAAACAACCACAGACACTGTTACTGACAGAGCAACAGACTGAGAGAGCAGAGGGAACGCCGTCGGGACGCCGCTGCAGGGCGGCCATATTGGCTCTGGCTTCAGGTTTTAGAAACTGCTTCTAATCAGATCGCACGAGCGCGGCCACGCCCTGCAGCGGTGACGACCGGCGCGCGCTCAGCACGCCGTCACCACCTGATCTCTCTTCCTGTCGCCGGCCAATCTCCTTTCAGACGGCCCGCCCCGCCTCCCCGCGCTGGTACTTACGGTCGACGTCGCTGGTCTCCAGCTCGCTCGCCTCTTTGCTCTTGTAGAACGGAAACTTTCGGGAAAAGAGGTTCTTTTTACGCTTGTCATTGAGAGACTGCTGAGGAAGAGGAGGAGGAGGAGGGGTGATGGAGTAAAACAAAAACAGAGGAGGAAGAGAGGGAGATGAGGGGGTGTGATGGGTGTCTGAGTCTGTGTCTGACCGGTTTAAACATTAAACACAAAAATCACGAAGTTTAAACTAAAACACTCGGACACGGAGGCTCCGAGCCTGAACGCAACCTGCAGAGCTCTGACGCCCCACTTCACACGCCGACAGTGAAGGCAGCGTCGGTCGAGGAGGAGGAGGAGGAGGATGAAGGTGAACATGCTGACGACATGCAGAGACACAGCAGCGACAAGCCGGGAGAAGCCGTTTGGTTATTTCTGCAAATCGGCTCGAAGATGGTGCTGATGCGATGCCTTCAAGTGCATCAGGAAAAGTAATTCCACGGAGCATTTTCGTGTAGCGCTGAGAAAACACTGGTGCTACAAACCCCAGGATTACAAACGCCCTGTGGGTCACTCGGGCTCAGAGGCATTCTCAGCTTTACGTGGTTTCTTCAGCTGCGCGGTATTTTGGTTTGTCCACGTTCCTTAAATGCATTTGGACTTCTGTGAAGCTTAAATTTAGTTTCAAGTTTTTGCATTTTGTTTGTCTTGAAGTGTAAATGAAAGCATGATGTCACCAGTCAGGCTGTAAAGGCTACTGTGGGGTTAACACTGATATTTACAATAAACTGATCCAGATGTGAGGCTATAACAAAACGATATCGGCTGATGTCATGGCAACCAACAAACAAATATTAGGTTTATTTAAAAAGTGCCGGCAGCTGCAGTCCTGTTTGAGTCCGGCACCCACCTTCTTTCAGCTCCATTTTTGGTCTCCACCACCTCATGTTGGCAAATATTGATTAGTTGAGGCTACAAATGCTAAACCTACATTTATATATAAATAAAGGGAAGGGATAGCTCAGTAGGTAGAGTGGTGGCCCCATGATCGGAAGGTCGGGGGTTCGATTCCCCTGAACAGCTACCCTGAGGTACCCCTGAGCAAGGTACCGTCCCTACACACTGCTCCCCGGGCGCCCAAAGGCTGACCACTGCGTCACTGAGTGAATGGGTTAAATGCAGAGAGGAATTTCCCCACGGGGATCAATAAAATACACTTTCTTTCTTTCTTTCTAAAGCCAAACACAGAACGTGGCAGAGTCGTGTGCCTTTTCCTTTAACCGTCTGTTACTATGGTAACAGCTTGGCTCTGAGTGGATTTTTTCAAGCTTGTGTGATGACACAAAACCAAAACCAGGAGCTGAAAGGGCCTAAAAAGCTCTGCGGGTTCAAGTTATTGATTAGTTCAACTATAAATGGGTTTAATGGCTCAACAAGAAGAACAAGCAGAACTTTCAAACGTTGCGTGTGTCGTTCATCAGCAGGAGGCGGGACCTGTGACATCATCAGCTCACATGCTGCACTTTGATGTTACAGAGCAGGAGACGGAAAACAGGGTGAGGAGGGTGAGTGGTGAGGAGGAGGAGGAGGAGGAAGGTTTGAGAGCAGCAGACGTCAATGTCAAGCGTTTCGCGAAGATGCGGGGAGCAGACCGTGGGCGCCATGCATGTTCTGCGGTTTGTCTCCCCGCCCTCAGTCTGCCGTGTTAGCGTGGCAGCTGGCGAGCAACGCCGTGGCGGCACGCATTAAAGCGGCACACGATTTAAAGGTGGTGGGGGAGGGAGGGGGAGGCGCTGCTGCGGTTTGGTGAAGAAGAAGAAACGCCTCAGAGATCGTCATGCTGTTAAACGGCCGGCTGCTTAAACATTAGTCAAACACTCATTAGTAGGTGGAGATCAGGTGGCTGTGGCTCAAACACACAAAGGTCACATGATGCACACAGTTGGCGTCAAACACCTGAAACGTGTCATCAACCAGCTCAGAATCAGCCGAGTTTATTCACACAAACATGTTTTACCTTCACACGAATGAATCTAGTGCAGTTTAAAGTGCGACACGCCGCCATGCTGACGCTCGGGGAAGGTCAGAAAAACAAGCACCTGTCACACTCGAGGTGGCGGGTGCCGTGGTCAGCCATTTCCCTCACTGCCGGGTTTCAAAAAGGCGGGCGGCGCAGATTGACTTATCCAGTAACGTCCGGTAACTGATGAAAACCCTAAAACCGAGTCATTAGGTAACAGGCTGAAGTTTGTCACAGCGGCCCAAAAACGTGCACATGTGCACTTCAACCGCCTGTACGAAGGTAACACCATGCATGGCTTCATTAACCTGCACGCTACACGTCACTGCAGGGAAAATAAAGTCGGCTGATCCTGAGAGCGTCAGACGAGACGAGTCACTGAACTTTAAACAAGTCTGACTCATTCTATCAGGTCAAGTTTGGAAAACTGAAGCATCTTTAAAGATGCAGAAATCAAACAGACAATAAAACCAATAATAAAAAAAAAAAAAGACAGTTTTACTGCTTAAATACAAAGAACAGAAAAACATCTTCAAAGCTTTAAATAAAAAACGTCTTTATGTGTAAATAAAGTCGCGTTATTGGAACTAAAACACGTTTCTGACTCCAGGGACCGTTTACGCCGTCACTCACCCCTCTGTCCCGAGACTTGGCGTTAAACTTCACCGTCTTTAACCTCGCCCTCTCCTTCTTCTCCACCCTGTGGGAAAGGTCAAAGGTCAGCAGAAATCACGAGGGAACCCGACTTTATGCATGAATCTGTCAGATACTCGCAATGAGCTCAGCCTCAGAACTCGAGGGCAAATTATCGAGTGAGTCGGCAGCTCGCTGCCACGCCACGAGCGTTCCTCCAGAAACTGGAAGGTTTTACCTTTCGAGTCTCTGACGACATCCTGACCTTACAGTCTTCAGTCTAACTCTGCCTTTACCCTCCAAGGTCACCTGGTAAATGTTCAGAGCGTCACTGTGAAGCTCTCGTTCGTCTCAGTGACACCTGTACAGGTGCGACCCTGATGTTTGTTTACATAAAGTTAAAAACCCCACAGCCAAACGTCCTCTCGAGCTGTGAGCCGAGCTCTGAATCCTGATTGGTGGAGCAGATGTAACTGGGACTGACCGTCTCTTGCTGGGGATCACCCCCACCTCCTCCACCTCTCCCTGCGCCGTCAGCTGCCTCGCCTGCCACCACTCGTCGTCGGAGGCGTTCACCACGTGAAGGATGTCTCCGAACTTGAAGTTCAGGCCCTGACTCGGCAGACCGGAGTCTCTCGTCTTATCGTAGTCGAACAGAGCTCTAAAACACGAACACACGACAAATAAACCGATTAAAATCAGAACACAGGACGTCAGCACGCGAGCGCCTTCCACGCTTTAGGCCTACCTGACGTACAACGACCTCTTCTGACTCGTCCGCAGAGACCCAGAGCCCGAGCTGATGCTGCTGTTCATCATCTGCTCCCTCAGGTCGTGGATCTTTGCCTCAAACCGGCTGTACTCTGAGCGGACACAGAGGTCATCCAGGGGTCAGAGGTCACAGGAAATTACAGAAACATGTTAGAGTCTCTACAGAGGATTTTTATGAAGCCAAACAGAAACTGAAACTTTTTAAACTGGACTGTTTCTCTGGTAAAATCGGAGATAACTGCTGGTTTCAGTTTCGCACAAAGATCAGAGCTGAAACATCTGAAACATCTGTGAACAGCTGGATTCATAATCAATCATTTGTAAGTAAAAATAATCAAACAGCCAAATATTCTGAGACCAGCTGCTAAAATCAGAGGATTTGTTCCCTTTCCTGTTCACACCTGACTGTTAATATATTTAAATGCAGTTATTTTTATTTATTTGAGCTGCTGCTGGAACTTGTTAGATCGTTTAAACCTCAGCAGCTCTCCTCCTGTGACCTCCGCAGGAGGAGTCATGTGATCCTGCAGGTGCGTCCTGCTGTCCCACCTTCTGGTCTGTAGTGGGCGACGATGGTCACTGTCTGCCCGGCGTTCTTCAGGGCGGCGGCGGCCTGTTCGTGGGTGGCGTTACGGAGGTCCACGCCGTTCACCTGAAAACACAAAAACAACGTCAGACGCGGAACGACGACTCAATCGGGGAAACGAGCGGCTCAGTCTGATCCAACACTTTTCTAAAGGTGCAACTTTTAATTTGAAAGTCAACAGCGCGTTTGCTCGCGTGTAGCGAGCGACCTGCAGCGACTCATCACTCAGACAGACACTCTGGTTTAAGTTGTTGATCTCTGAGTTTAACGTGTTGTTACGTACGGAGACGAGTCGGTCTCCTTTCCTCAGCTCTCCGCTGAGGTCAGCAGGTCCTCCGGCGAGGATGAAGGAGATGAAGATCCCCTCGCCATCCTCCCCGCCCACGATGTTGAAGCCTAGTCCCGTCGCTCCTCTATGAAGCACCACCTTCCTCGGCTCCCTGCAGGAGCAAACACGGCAGCCGTCAATCAGCTGAAGTCATGTGAGCAGGGTCCCACACAGACTCTGCAGGTGTGTTTTATGACCGACAGCGGGGACGCAGGCGGAGGGTGTAACTGCAGGTGTGCACCAGCAGAGGGCGCAGCAGCTGTGGTTCAGTTACACTTACAAAAACACTGAAATCTGAACGTTTCATTTTTAAAGGTGTGTGTGTGCAGGCGAGTGTTTCTGTTCTTACCGGGTGACGTCATCATCTCCCAGCGTGCTCTTCGGGGTCGGAGAGTAACGCCCCGAGGACGCTGGCGGAGGGAGGGGCTGACCCAGGAAGTTGGGGGGGCTGATATGGTTCTCCATGCGCTGGGAGTACGCTGGAAGAGAAAGAAAGAGAAAACCATTAAAACCAGTCTGAACACAGCCGCCGTGTGTCTGACGCTGAGCTGCTGCATCTGCTCACCTGTCCGGCTCCTGTTACCACCTGATTGGCTGAAACCGGGAGCAGTCGAGGGGGGTCGTAAACGACACCAGCGAGCAGATAAACAACAACCTCCAAACTCAACCCTGTCACATTTTTTAAAATGAAGATTTCTGCTGAAGATCAGCTGTAACCGCGTTACGTTTATTATGATCTGTGACAGCAGCAGAGCACCGAGAGCATGAAACCTGAAAATAGTTTACATTTGTCTTCATTTTAAAGTTTGATGTTCATCTGATTGGAAACTGTTCTCTCAACAAACAGGACACTCCCCTGGAGACTTCAGGAGGTTAAACAAATAACGTCACTGCGTAATTAACAGAGCGATGGTTTTATGTCACTGCAGGAGACGAAGGGCGTCATTGATCCACAACTCATGAAAGGGTTCGGCTGCTCCGTCGGTTTAGACACAAACTCAGAAGCTGAACAGCTGATCGACTGTGGCCCAAACTTCAGATATAATTTGAATCATAGCTGTCAGGACAAGGGTGGAGGAAACACTCAGTTTTAGGGAGTCTGTGTTTCACATGGATGAGTTGAGGCACCTGATGACGTTTGTGAGAGCCGAGCTGTCAAACATCGTTCTTTCGCGACTCATAATCGGATATTTTGTGCTCGGTTCCTCATTTGGCAGACGGGCTTCAAACCAGCACCAGCCTGCTCGGCTCAGAGTCTGTTTTAGATTTAAGGATTTCAACTCAACATGCAACACTTTCTGCAGCCTCCGTGTCTTCCTGTGCGTTCCCATCAGTCTCTCCGAGTCTCCGGATCCTCCACAGCTGCTCAGAACTCGACCATACGGCTCATCTCTATAGCCGAGGAGTCTGACGCTCCGCATCTCTGAGGGGTGTTTCCTTCTTTGGCATGTCCTCAACAGCTCGGTGCCAGCTTCAAGTCTCCGGGATGCAGGTTTGTCCTGCAGTATTACAGTTTTCAGTGTGCTTCCTGTAATTTGCAGCGAAGTGAGATATCTAAAAAGAAAGATAATCGTGACACGGTTCAGAGCTGGGCCGTCTTCATCTCTGCTAAAGCTGCCGGTTCAGAGAGAAATGTTTTAAAGGAAACGGCCTCGTCTGCAGTTTGAGGCATGTCGTTTGATAAATCCTGTTGGGAACGCCATCCCCGCCCCTCATCAAAGACTGCAGCGGTCAACACCGGCTCAGGGTCGGAGACTCAAAGTCATCCTGACCACACGAGCCAGGACCTTCTAATCTGCTCGATGTCAGAGGAAAAATCCACCGCGGCGTTCAAGAGAAACAAACAAACCTTCAGCCGGGACAGGCCGGCTCGGTTTGGAGATCCGTGTGACCGGACCTTTCACACCAGCATTAGCCTGGACTCCAGAAAACTGACACACTCACACAGGGAAACCTTAAACTCAAAACCAGGTCAGCAGATTTATGTGAGACCTCATTTATCTGGAAGATCTTAAAACGGAAAACAATTCAGGATAAAAAGTCCACGGAAGTTTTCAACGATGGATTTTCCAACTGTTTCTGGAAGCCTGAATTCCAGAACAAACTGAAATGCGACAGCAGCATTAAAACATCAAAACGTTTCTTTCCTCAGCTCGGTGCAAACACAGAAGCAAACTTTAGTGGTGAGGTTTCTATCACAGGTGTGTGTGTTTGGACTCACAGTTGGTGAGGTCGGGCGGAGCGAAGCTGTCGTTCATGAAGACACTGTTGGGTTTAGCCACTTTCAAGTAGACCACGTCGGGAGTGTTTTTCAAGGCAGTGACGGCGTGTTCGTGGCTCACCTCCTCCAGGCAGGAGCTGTTCACCTGGACACGGAGACACCGAGAGAGGAGCGGTCAGACACGCCTGTGCTTTTATTCTGAAGGTCTGCTGTTTGGCAGTTTGTGGTGAAGTGCGTCTGCAACGCAGATTCAGCACGTCTTCACTTAATGAAACATTTGTATAAGGTTATAATTACAAAATGTTGTAAGGGTGAAACCTAATCTTATTGTTAAAACCTCAGAAATATTCATCGTGCTCTAAAAGTTCTTCACCGTCTGCTCAGCAACTTCCTGTTTTTACTGCAGGATCTAAAATTTTATTTGTTCTTTAGCACTGAAACCTGTTTCTACTATTTATACATGTGTTGGTTGTTTATCAGAAATACTTTATTTTATTTAATTATTAACTCACTGACCTTTTTTAACCTCCTTTTATTTTATTTTATTTAAACTTTTATTAGTCTCATTTTTTTCCTTTTTTTAAAATAATGTAATTCTTTTGTTTTCTTTTTATTATTTAATTCAGGCTTCATTGTTCTAATATTGGTTTTAATTAACATTTTCTTTAATGGGATTTTTTTCTTTTTTTAAATATTTTATTTATTTATTGTTAATTTTATGTTAACTTACAGCTCATTCATTTGTTATTTTAATTAATTTCTAATTGTGCTAAGCTTCTTTTTTCAAATATAGTATTCTGTCTTGTGTGTCTATTGATTTTTTTACTGGTCTATTTTTGTTTTTTACTTTTAGTCGTCTATTTTACTTCTATTATTTCTTTCCTGCAGTTACTTCATATCATGTCATAATTTTTAGCCTGTCTGTTATTTTCTTATTATTATTTCTAATTTTACTGGTTTCAAATTTGAGTCTTTATTAGAGGTTTCACAAATAATGTCATCAGAGCTTTTCTTAATTATTTTATTGTACTGAATGTTTGTAATTCGCCTGTTTGACTTTCTCGTGTTTACAGTTTTAGTTTTTAGCTGTGGTGTAAATAAACAATTGGTCTGATGTGGATTTCTCGTGTTTGAACCGGGTTGATCCTTACAGCCAGCAGTTTGTCTCCAATCTGCAGCCGCCCGTCTTTATGAGCCGCTCCGCCTTCGATGATCTTGGTGACGTAGATGCTGTTGTCGCCGGGGATGTGCTGGTTCCCCACGCCGCCCGCTATACTGAAGCCGAGACCTGCAACACAAAGAACCAGAAGGAGGGTGCAGGGTGATCAGACGGGAAAACCCTGAAGCATTCTGGGAAAAAACCCCTCAAACTCTGGAGTCCAGCTCCGACGCCTGAGCATCCTTCACGGGGACAAACGGCGAGACTTTAAATAACAACCACCCCCCGAAACGCGCTGCTGCTGGTTTAACATGGGAACAAATCAGGACACACAAATGCACAGAAGCATATTTCAGGATGTTTCCGTGGAAACTGAGGCTTTGTTCTTGAGCCGGGCTCCTCGTCTGAATAATCATGAGGCCCGCGGGGATTTCAATAAAGCTCCTCAGCAAGCGGAGACAATCCAGCAACACGGCCGACACACATCCACGCCATCTGCACGGAGCTGCAGCCATGAGCCAAAACATTAGGAACACTCACACATTTAATAATGTGTGATCAGGGCGCCTGATCTGAGCACAGACACAGTTTAAGCCTTTGCGCTACCTTTGGGTCCTTTCACCAGCTTGATCTCCATCACTTTCTCTGAGACGGGTTTCCTCCTGCGGACGTAGAGTCGGACCAGAGATCCCGCCTCCTTCAGCGCCTCCACGGCTCGGCTGTGGGTCACATCCCGAACATCCACCTCGTTGACTCTCAGGATGACGTCATTGACCCTGAAACAGAGCGTGAACACCCCGCTGTCAGTCAGATCACCTCCTTCAATAGAAACTGATGATGTCACAGATTTTATTCTTTCATTTATTCGAGTTAAAGCACGAAGTAGAGCCAAACTACGGATCCAAACTTCCAAACAGTTTAAAGGAAACCTGAGGCTGTACTCTTCGTCCTCACCATCATCATCACCTGGATCAGGTGTGACAGACTCTGCATTATGAATGAGCCATGAAAGGCTGCAGGACACAGCGGGGGTCCGGCTGTGAGGACACCACCTCTGACTGCAGACCGAGGCGTTTAAAGGGACAGTTCACAGGTCTCAGAGGTCCTTCTCTCACTGCATGTGTTTTTATACGAGGCCGAATCCGTCAGGCCAGCTTCAAGCTGACCGGACAGCTGAGCCGGTAAAAAGTGAAAGCTAATAAAGTTTGTGATCTTAGAAAAGTTAATGTTAGAAACCTGTGTGAGTCACACGTTGTTCCCTCTGTCCCCACTAACTGCTCCCTGATCAGCTTAACAGCCTGTCCTCCACAGCAGCTACGCTCTAAAGCAGCAGCAGCATGGAAGGAACTGCTGCAAAGCATTCTGGGTGTTGTAGGATATGTTGGTTTTTCAGTTTCAGGTCAGCAGTTTAAAAAAAAATCTGCGCCCTCTGCTACTGACGTGACCGAGGGATCAAAAATGGACGACATGTTTGTGAGTGAGGAGAAAGCCTCCGCTCAGACATCAGTCACACCTCCTTCACCAACAAACAGTTTCCTGCTGCCTCACCTGAGCCGTCCATCCTGCGCTGCTGCTCCTCCGGGGATCACTTTGGTGATGAAGATGCTGGGGTCTTCACCGATGTGAGGGTTGTCGGTGCCGCCTGCAATGCTGAAGCCCAGCCCCGAGTTTCCCTGGAAACCACAGTGATCACAGTGTTAATAGTAACGATCCGCGTCTGTGAGCACGCTCAGGTTTCACACTTCCTGCCAGCGCTTCACAATAAAAGCCGACGACAGAGCGACGATGCTGCTGATCAGTGACGACTGAAGTTTGACGCCGTGTTGGAAAACCTCGAACCGCAGCCAAGAGGAGCAGAAGTGACAGCTGGAACAACGAAGCATGAACACGTCTGCAGATTCCGCTACGCGAATCACCCAGCACGAGTTTGCACCAATCAGATAACATCAGCAAACATCCAGAACCTGAGAGTGTGCACCGGCTCCGAGGCGCCGTTAAACATTTTCGTCTTAAAAGTGTTTTTTGTTTTTACCTTCACTGGTTCAAATGTCGTTCTACACTGAAATTTTATAAATGTGCAGTTATTGTGTAGAATGACTGGTTCCTGCCGCGGTGGACATCCGGCGTGTTCACTGCTGTGAACGGGCATCAGATTCAGTTTGTTTCATGTGTGGAAACATTTTGGTTCTGATGATAAAAACAACACCGAGGCCGGTTAGACCGCAGACAGAATGACAGGCAGACCCTGTGAGACTTTTTTAAAGCTGCACTACTAATTTGCACTTAAAGGAGCAAAATTAGGACAAGAAAAAAGGAGGAAGACGGTAACAATGTGGAGGATAATACCAGAGGCAGCGAGGAGGATTAAAACAGAGCTGATTAAAGAGAAACTGTTTGTGCGACAGGATCAGAAACTTTTGCTTTGTTTAACAGAATCTGGTTCATTCATTACGTCCTCGTTTCCCCCAAAATCTCAGACTGTCGAGAGGTTTGGTGCAGGCAGCCGTCGGTCCTGCATCAGAGGTCCATGAAAGCAGCGCCTCAAAGTCAAACAGAGAGCATCAGGCGGCGGGTCGCTTGTCCTCTGAGTCATAGACCGCGGCTCGTTTATGTGGCTTGTAAAGACGCGACGGAGATACGGCGGCTCTGGCGGCGAGCAGCACGGCTGTCACTCACAGGGAAGTAAAAAGGAAAGGCAGCTTACCCGCTCCAGCGTGATCTCCTCGTACTCATAATCAGCCTCCGTCCCATTCACCTGCAAACACACACACAGGTATCAGCTCACCTGTCGGCTCCTCCCAGCAGCAGTTTATAGGAAGCAAACGCGTTAATAGAACACAGACTCTCCTGTACTTCATTAGAAACACTTCACTGAGTCCAGGGTTTAACTGAGCCTCCTCCTGCTCCTCAGGCTCACGTCTAACCTCGGAGAACTGAAGAGTTTTTATTTTCTACTCTTAAACCTGAAGTTCAAGGTTCGTGTGACGCAGCCGTCTGCCCACAGCTTCACTCACCGACTCTGATCTGACACATTTCCTTTAAACCATCCAATTAACAGAAACGTGCTGCAGCACTGAACTCTGAACTGATGTGGGGAGAGGAGAGCGAAGCAGATGCTTCTTCAAATATTTCTCCCCGTCAGGTGAAACTGAAGCGACGCCGTGCTGACAGCAGCCCGAGTCCACCGGAGGCAAACATCAATTTAATAAAGACGGGTCCAATGCTAGGCAGGTGAGGCTCCAGCTGGACCCACGGTGAAGATGGAGTTACCAAACATCTGCAGATCCACAGAGTCCTGCATCCATTGTCTGTGGATCTACCCACCCACCCATGACTCCATCTTTTATCCATAAAATCATCAACACACGTATCATCCCTTCATGCATCTGTCATCATCTTCCAATCTATCCATCCGTCACTCATGCATCCATTCAGAAATGAGCAGCACTCACGTATGGAGGTGTGTCCAGGCTGTCTGCGTTGACCACCACAGGCGGAGGATTGGCCTGCAGAGACGAGGAGACACGTCAGAACATCACAGAGGAAAAACATCTCCACCCTACAAACACCCTCACAATAAAGAAAGCCCCCTGAACCTCCACCCCTCCGATCACACCCCACACTGCGCCCGGGTCGGCCGCCGCGCAGCTGCTAAAAGACTAACTCTCCTCATGATGCTAAAACAGGAAGCCCGAGGATTTGAGCACAGATTAGCGAGCACGAGCGGTACGTACATGGTGGCGCTTCACGCTGCAGAAGATGCAGTTCTGAAGCATGAAGCCTTAAAAGAAGAAACAAATCAAGAAAATCAATCAAATCCAGTCGTGCAGGAGGGGAGAAGCTGCTCCTTCACCTCGTCTTCCTCGTCTACTCTAACTCTCCCTCCTCGCTCGCTCGCCCGGGAGGAGCCAGATGGGCTCTGAAAAGTCAAACGGGGGGAGCGTGGCATTCCTCCCGCTGTTTCTATCTCTAATCTGCTCACTTCATCAGCGCCACAGCTGGACGGCCGACACGGAAAACCCAACTCGACAGAAAGGCGGAGAGCCAAATGAGCGAGGAGGGAAGTGAGGATGGAAGGAGGGAAGGATGGAGGGATGGAGCAGAGAGGAAGGAGAGGAGGAAAGTCAAAAAGGAACAAAAAAAGGAGACCTGTGACGTTGGAGGGATGGCGGTGGTCTCGGCTGGGATTGGCGAGATTGGGATCACGGGGATTATGGGTGAGGAAGGCGGGGCGGCCTCGGCCTGCTGAACAATAGCATGGTGAGGGGTCAAAGGTTAGACATAGATGAACAGCCGGTGAAGGAGGAGGAGGAGGAGAGGATGTATATGTCTATGTGCATGCTGACTGATAGGGGGCGTTCGTTTAGGTCGAGCCAAGGTGCCAGATGGGAGGAGTTTGACAGACAAGGACCGCCAAGTGTCAGAGAGGTCGGCCAATCACAGGAGGTCACCTTGTGAGTGACACCTGACGATCCTGATGTGGCAAACTCGCCCATCTGCTGCTCTGAGGATTAAAGCCATCTCTCCTCTGTGTGTGTTTGTGTGTGTGTGTGTGTGTGTGTGTGTGTGTGTGTGTGTGTGTGTGTGTGTGTGTGTGTGTGTGTGTGGGTAAATCCTCAGTCCCTCGGTACAGCCTCAGCAGGGGGGCGATGTCCTTTATGTCATTACTGAAAAGCAGCGGATATTTCAATCTGGGAGTTGTAAGCCCGACAGCCAGTGATGACATTGGCACAGACCCTCAAAGGTCAAAGGTCACAGCTGTATCTGCGACCTCATGTCCGAGTTTCTACTGACGCTAAAGGAGCGCTCAAACCGCACACCCACATGTTCACTATGACGTCACTGATCGTTCCCCGTCTAAAGGCACCTTCAACTCCCAAAAATCAAACAAAGAGCTCGAGGACCGATTTCATTCCGCTCCAATAAACGATCAGCTGGCAGGTTTACAAGTAAATATCTGTAAACGATGTTAAATAAATGTACCTGAACACAGCACAGCTGCCAAATTTAAGACACGCCTTTAACTTTACCATCTACAGCGTCACTGTAGCTTTATCGCTAACGCGACTGATGGCTCCGCCTCTTTGCTCCACATTAAAACTACGACAGCATCGTCCTCGCTGCTGTTGAGTTTCAGCTCCGACTCAGTCTGGAGATACTTTTTATTCACTCGTGTGCTGCTGAACACGTTTCTATTGTGGTTCTATGGTTGGTCACAAATGCCGTTGAGCATAACCAGCGTCGCCTTCAGGCTTTGTTTTTCACTCCACAGCAGCCTCTTCATTTCATGATGGACGGGCTCGGCGTTTGATTCAAAGGTGAACTCGTAACTGGTTTTAGTGGAAACATCATCACTGGTCTGAACGAGCCAGCAGCTGGACAATCACATGCAGACGTTTTTACCAGTGCTGCGTATTAGACGTCAGACCTCTCATTGCAATGCTACGTGCTCCTGGGGAACTATAGCATCTGACATTTGGATGTTGTTTTTGACCTGAACACTGCAGAACAAGCTAACTCTAACTAGCACCAGCGCTCCCCGACAGCAGCAGCCTCAGCACAATCTGCCCATGAACGCCACACCGGCAGCAGCTTCACTCATGAGTTTCAGCTCGAGAAACAAACAGCCTTTAAAAGTCTGCAGGATAAGTTCTGAGACCCCAACAGGTCAGAGTGGATCGTCTTTATACTGCAGCCATGCTGTTGTTTATTCATCTACTAAGAATCAAAATACACAAAATAAAACCTTTGTATACTGTTCAGACACAACCCATAAATATGTGCATGCGTGATGCATGTGTGTGACAGTGTTTGAGGTTAGTGGATGAAATCAGGGTTTGTTTCTAGAAATTTCAAAAAGCCATGAATTAAAAACAGGATTTCTGAGATCTTTTTTCTGTTTCCTGTTTCAGTCAAAGATATTTTTTCTTTCACTTCTACATTTAAATTTAACACCCCTGCGTGCACCTTCCAAAGGCCTGCTGTGTGCACATGAAACCATCACAGAGGAGCGAGTGGCGGCCCTCACCGCTGTGACCTCTGTTATGCAACAGCAGGACCTTGTGAAGCTGCTGGCAGGAAGCGCCGCTGCGTTTCCAAGAGGCTTAATTGTTGTGCTGCAGCAGCAGAACCCGGAGCCCATGGAAAACCAACAGCCGCTAAAATTAGCCCCGCACATCGACCGCATTGATCCGCCAGCCCTACTTCTGCGGCGCTGCTCGCCGGAAAGCTGCTGACAATGAGGCTTAATTACTCCCAAAAGACACAAAACTGGTTTAACAAACGCAGCAACACACCGAGAGGGCAGAGGTTATGATTTCATCTATCAGAGAGTGACAGATGATACACCATCAAATCCACAACAACAACCAAAACCACCAATCAGACACCCAATACGTCAATCGATTTATTGACCAAACAGGTTTCCAAGCTGAAAATGTTTGACCCTGATGAACTTACACCGCTGACATAACATCAGTCCTTCAGTACAGGGCTGGGCCATATTATACCGTTCACGGTAATACCGGTACAATGCTAGGCAACGATAAGAAAATGAAATATCGCGATAGAATATGGGTAAAACACGCATGCGCAGTGCCGAAAAAGCACGGCGGTAACAGAGAATGAGAAGGGGGAAAGTGGATTGTTGAGTGAAACAGATGAACCAGAATTGGTTTGTAAAAATGGTGCAGCTTCAGTGATGTGGAACTGGTTTGGTGTTTGTCCGTCAGATACACAACAAAGCACATTTTTTTGTAGAACATGCAAGCGGGCCGTCGTTATTGCCGTATTTGTCGGACTAAGGTGCTCGTAAATCTGGGAGGAATCTGGGTCCTAAACTCCGTCCTTTATGGTCCCGAAGTCAAACGAACATCACTGAGAGTTTAAAACTGTCTAAATTCTTTCATCTTTAATAAAACGATCAGCATTGCTGCTTTACCAGGTGTAGCTATGATGTTTAACATCCAGACATCCATGAAAACAGAATTTATTACATTTAACGGAGTTAGAAGCTAGCAGGAAGTTAGCGGAAGTTAGCTCGCTAGTTTTGCTAGTTACCTAAACATGATATAGCATGTTCTGACTGAGAGATTTCTGAAAAAATTCAAACGTACAGCTCTGCTATCACTTCCAACATAAATGAAGACGGGAAACTAAACAGCAGTGACGTTTGTAGGGTTACTGAAGTTGGGCTAGCTGGTATATAATGATGTGCTACGTGATCGCTAGCGACACAGCTATGTTAGCATAACAAACAGTGAAGCTGGAGGATGAACGCTAACTGTTTTCCACTCGATAAAAGTTAACGTGAGGGTTCCTGATGGTTAGGGACAAATGCAATCGCATGGCAGGATGCTGTAAACGGACCAAACTTCAGTCAGGAGAAGAACTGAGATAATCCATCCACAATACCAGGTTAGTCATTAATATACTGCAACAACATGGGAATAGAGCAGCTGTGATAGAATACAGCATTAATGAATCAATGGTACAGAAGTGGAGGAAGCAAGAAGAATGAGTTGAATAAAGTTTGATTCATCTGACTGCTTTGTTTCGCTTAATCTGCCTTATAATCCCGTGCACCTTATGGTCTGAAAAATATGTATTTGACTTTTTTATTTGGCACACTGCAGTTTAATGTTGCAAAGCACCTCTTTTTAACTTCAGTGGATATTATACATGGTTATGCTCAGGATATGTCAGCCCATTTCTACTGGAAATGCCTTTTGGTTAAACTTTCAGCAAGGAATTTGCATTTGCACTGTTAAATGTTTATATAGCTTTAATGCTAGGGGTGGGGGAAAAAATCGATACTGTGTAGTATCGTGATATTTTGTTTGCTAATAATATATCGATACAGGGACAACAGAAATCAATATTTTGTTACAAAAGAAGTTTTTGTGGACTGGAACATGCTCTGACTTCAGAGCATGTTGATCAGCTCCTTTTTCTGAGCAAGAGTCCTGACATTCCTTCTCTGTCCAAATGTGTTTAACTTTTTTTATGGCAGCAATAAACATGAGTTTGCTTATTTTAATTTAAGACATGTTTTATTTTAATTAAGTTTAAAACTTTTTTATTTAATGTAAAATAATATTTTATTTTAATTTACTTTCAAATTCTTCAGTTGCTGAAGGGGCTGCATAGTTTTCACAAATTGCATAGTTCAGAATAGCTATAATTGTACCAGATGGTTGCATTCAGTTAAGCTGGACTAGACTGTAATACAAACCGTTCAGTTTGTCAACAATAAAACTGACTGAAATGAGAGAAAGACTGAGTGTGAGACTTGTTATTAGATAAAATGAATATTGATAAAGTTTACCTTTATGTACAGAATCTGAATATCGCAAAATATTTTTAAAAAATTGCAATAATATCGTATCGTGCGTTAAGTATTGTGATAGTATCGTATCGTGGGATGTATGGTGATTCCCACCTCTATTTAATGCACATAAAAAAATAGCTGCTTGTTTAAGTAAAATAAATGGATGGGTTTTTTGCGCTAGTAAAGTTGTGGAGTTGTATTTTGTCTCGCAGAAATTATATCGTCAGTTATATCGTTATCGCAAATTTTCAAATATATATCGTGATATATATTTTTGGCCATATGGCCCTGCCCTACTTCAGTATAAATATCATTAACACAGCTGAGCCCACCTGGAGTTTATAAAATTACACCATAATTATTATTTTTCCTTTTTTCTCTCAGAGCATTTTACAGTTGATGATTTTACCTGACGACATCTTTTCCACACGACCCCAAACTTATCATCATAGTCTGTATACAAAAGATGGACAGCCTCAAGCTGACCATTTTCCCCATCTTGACTTTCAGTCAATCACGTGGTAGCCCCGCCCTAAATATCCCGTTGTGGTCCTTTTAACTTTAATGGTCCTTCATCTCCAACACGAGCACCGCGTTTTATTCAACAGGACACGAAACTGGAGCCTGAAACCATGAACTCATCAGCAGAGTCTTAACCAAGGTCAGAGGTGTCTCCCCCTGCTGGTTTATTACAGCGAATCTATGTCCTGCTTTCAGTAAATGAGGCACGTGTGTCACTTTAGTCTTCAGTATACCAGCGAAGCCACACAGATTAAACAACCCCCCCACTCGAGCCCCTCGTTACCTCCTCGTTAAAAGTGTAGCTGCAGTTTTTTCTTAGCTCACTGCATCCATAACATGGATCTGAATGTCCGCTGGTGGGAGGAGCTACAGACGCTTTGGACCAAATCGGTGATGAAACCATAATGTAGCAGAGGTGTGATCACAAACGACCACTTAAAGATGGGAGCTTCAAAATGTGCAGCAGATGAATCCCCAACCAAAGCACGTGGATCACACCAACACTCATTTATTGGATCATAAAAAAGACGAGGCGCTGCAGAGTGTTTGAAGTATGGATTTAAATGTGATGGCAGGGTGATGTGGCTGTCACACGTGGACACACAGTCCATCGATTCTCTATGAACTGTAGTAACTCAATCTGACTGACCACAGGTCTCATTCACACACACACTCCTGCTACAATACTGTACAAACTGCTCTACATGTCACCACAACCACCATCACCAAAACGGCCAGTTGTCCAATGTGACCTTGAACTCACCAGGATTTTTCAGCAGCAGCAGGTTTGAGTTTGTTTCATACAAAGACTCAGATGATTGAGAGCGTCTCCTGAAACCTGACTGTAGCTTTTAGTCTCAGCTGATTTTACTGAAACTCTACAAACATCAGCACTTGTTGATCTGACTCTGTGCTACAATCTCTGTGTCCTTTAGAAATGCAATCAGTGGTTAGAGGAAGTGGAACAACCTCCATCCATTCACCAAGCCCACCCACCCACCCACCCACCCACCCATCGTCTGCTGCTCGTTTCTGTGTAACAGCCTTTAGCTTCCACTCTCTCTCCTTTCTAACAAAGCGATCGTTTACTTCTTTAAACGTACGGCGCTCAATCGACTAAGTTTTAGTTCCCACAGTGGAAAAAATAAAAATCTCTGAACAGGTCACATGATGTCGCTACCTTGCTGTAAGCAAAGGGAACCCAGGGTATCTCCTTCCTGGCGCTCTTGAGGACTTTGGCCGTACTCTTGGTCGGGCTTTTCTTCACGCTGTCCCGCAGGTTGAGGAACCGACTGCGAGCTCGGCAGGACGCCGGCACAGTGCAGGTGGTGAAGGTCGACAGCGACGCCTGGACCTGCGGGTGATTGAACGACTGCTGCTGCTGCTGTCGGTGGAGCTCGATGGCGTGCTGCCTCTGCAGAGGGTGCAGGTGGGCGATGGACTCCTGCAGGTTGGCGCTGACCCGCGGCAGCTTCTTCTCGCCGTTCACGGCTTTAGACGGGAAGTCCTGCCGCAGGTAATGAGTGGTCATCTTCCCAAACAGAGGAGGAGAAGCTGGGGGAGGAGGGGGAGGAGGATAAATAGTAAATGAAAGATGCTTCCTTCGAGTCCAGAATGTTCAACGCCTGCGACGAGACGGCGATACTTCCAAACTCCGCCGTGTTACTCCTCCACCTCCGGCACCACAGGACAGTAACACTCCCTCGCTTCTCTCCCGGCTCACCCCTCCCTGCCGGCTGCTCTTTCTCTGTGACACCCTCCCTCTCGTCTTCTCTCGTTCTCCTGCCAATTAATCGGCTCCAGCGAGCGAGGCACATGTCAGCACGAGGGAGGTGGCGGGCAGCTCCACTCGCTGCATGAATAATCGATGCTGCCCCCGGATTCAGACACAGTGGCATGCGTGTCAGCAGCGAGGGGGGAGTGCGACGAGGACTCCCGGTTAGCAGCAGGCGGGCAGGAAGCCGCTTTAAGCCTCGGCTGTAGAGAAAAACCCGACGATCCTCACAGGCTGCTGCGTCTCCACAGAGCTCCACCTGTAGCTGGAGGTGAAAAACATGCAGGCCTTCTGTCTTTTCACTTAAATAAAATCTGCTCCGCCACAGCCGCGTGGACGCTCCTGATGGATGTATACTCCATCAGACCTCCACGGCCTGGTTACAGGTGCAGCTCTGCAGGAACGTCGCTCTGACACTGTGTTTTCCTCCAAGTGAGGTGATAAATTATTCACATTTAGCAAAATATTGTTGAAACTGGCCACAGATTATGTTGGAAACACTTAAAAATGCCAAACTGTTCCAAAGCTACATAAACAAAAGATCTTGGCTCAAAAATCATCATAAATGCTGATTTTGTTTCCTGGGATTTCCTGAGTGTGCAGTTTGTCTGTGATGACAACACAAACTGTAGTGAGGAGAACGAGCTGCAGCAGAGAAGTTTAACACTGAAACCTCACACTTATACCTGCACATCATGAACCCTGACATTTCCACACCAACATCCAAAAACTGCGTTTCACTGAAAATAATCAAGTCTGTACCAAAACTCAAAGCTAAGAACGCACTTCCTGTTGTGGCAGATGGTTCATTATATGGACTCAGAGCATTCAGGCTCGTTGTGAACAGACAAATTATTTATACGACAGAATAACCATCGCACAGGAGGCGGCGTGGGGTTCATTGGACAGAGGTTTGATTTCATAAATGGATGTAAAATAGCAGCGCGGCCAGAGTCAACCGGTGTGTTCTCCCCACAGCCCCTGAATGCCTCACCTTCATTTACGACGATGGAGAGACACCTCGACTTTCTACTAATGTAAATCTGCTCATACGACGCCGTCATGGAGACTGAGCCACATGACTCACAAACAGCAGAAAGTCGACGCACCGAGTGTGTCACAGTACACAAACAAACACATCAGGGCTCATCTCTGTGCTCCGTCATCACCCAGCGTTTACAGCCACATCCTGACTCCACGGTGAGGGCAGCAGCCCTGGAAACACCGAGGATCTGCTGGAGATTAGGATTAAACTGCTGCTGTGCGTCTGCAGCTCCACCTACAGGCCACTCACGTCAGCACACGGCTGCACTGTAAACAAAACAGCGATTCACAAATACCAACAGCTTTTCAATGGCACTGCTTGTTCTACACAACATGGGTGGTTTTAGTCATGTAAAGGAGCCGTAGAGGATTAACCTAAGTAGTCTTCCTCCTTCCTCATTAACGTGCAAATTTATGCAGCAGGAGCTCTGAAGTCTGCTGCAGGGAAAGTGGTTTATACAGACTAAAGCTTCTCTCGCCGTCCTTTCTCCAACACTAAAGAAAATATTAATCTCAGGTGTGAGAACACAACACCCGGCCTCCAAAATAAAAGTCTGGCTGAAGGTGCGAACAATCCAAACACCTTTATCCACATCACAGAAACTGAAAGCGACCTCATTTCACAGGAAACTGCAGGAACACAGCAGGTTAACAGCAGAACCGTGGAGGACTTTTACAACCAGCTTTAGGAACGATGTATTTCAATTTGTGCTTTTACAAAATGACATCATCTGCATATAGCGATAGTTTCCGGCCAGTTTGTGTTCTGTTACTCCATAACAGCAGCAGCTAGAGGAGCAGTTTTATAGAAATGATTTCTGCTGTTTGCTTTTCTAAGCCTTTATAAAAACTAAGAGAGAAAAAATCCACAGATTCACTGACTTAACTACAGGTGGATCAATCGTGCCCACTGAAGGGTTTTTAGCCAGAAAACTCCAGAAAATTACTTTTAGAACGAAATCATATCAATTCTGTTCAGGTTGGTTCAATTTGAGAATCAGAGAATCCCAACACCACCACAATCCCCTGTTAGCAAACATTTGGCAGCGACTGAGAGGAAGAACCCCGTTTTATGGGTGATTGCAGCGTTATCACTGAAGTAGCTGACCCCATGTTGTTAGGGTTTACCTTCAACTGTTGCTCTATTGTTTCTACGTCTGACATCTCCAACTTCATGGATTAAATTCAGACATATGTGCACCACAAACAAACCCTCCAGCGGGCGGGTCGAGTCTTTAACCAATCAAAGTTTGATATCATTGAAACAGCTCACAAACCACCCAATCAAACAGATGCTCTCATTTAATAAGCCAAGAAACAATCTGTGAAAGAGAAACAAGTATACCTCAAACATTTACTGAGGTTTGCCCGTAAAGTTTATGAATATCTTTAATTTTTTTTTGTCGACATGAGTCACGCCTGATGGGACAGGAAACAGATTACAGCCATGAATCAGCGTCACGTCTGGACTGCTCTGCCCGAATACTAAACTACCCACGAGGGAACAGAGGAGTAGAACTACCAACCTTCCCAGTTTAACAGGAGAGTCACTTTGGATCTTAAAGTAAAATCTTCCATTTAACAATTCAACTGTCAGAAAGATGAAAGATTTGGACTTTGGTGATGTCTGGATGTAATTAGAGTAACTTTGACATGAACACAGACCTGCATCAGGTTCACCTGCCAAACAAAGTAACGCCTGCTGCTCGGGGTAATTAAACCGCGCATTTCAACAGCCCCGCACCGAACACAGCACTTCAGTCATCACGTCACATTATTACCGTTTCCTCACACTGTGCTCATGTACAGCAGTCATTAATGGTGCTTTTAGCTCCGTTTGCCTGCTGGGTGTCATATCTCTCTCTGAAGAAATGCAGCTAATGATCGTCTGACAGCTGCAATCTCACGATGACTCACAAACTATAAACAATCAAACTTTCCCATCATCAGCTCCAGTCCTCGTCTCACCTGCTGCGTGGCCTCTGATCCAGGAGTCGTCACGATCAGCTCTGAAACTACAAAACTACCCGAGGTTTGATTCCAGCGTGTGAACTCGCTCGTTGGCGTGTTTGTTGGGCCGTGATGTTCGTGTCAACAGCTGGATTATCACCACTCTTATTATTTTCCGTGAAAATGTGCAGATATTTTGGCCATGACTTCATTTACTAAGAGCAAGAACTAAACTCAGACGTCCATCTGTAAGTGGTTCATCTCAGTCTATCGTTATGGATCATGAAAAGAGGCAGAAGAGCCACTGAGACTTTACAAAACTTTATGTCACCAACCTTCCTGCTCATGACAACATTTCAACCAATCAGCATTCGGACCTACGCACAGATGATGTGCTGCTCGCCTCCTGAAGGACCACACCTGTGCATTTCACATCGTTCCTTTCTCTGTGTAGTCGAAGAACAACACTAACCCACACAATGACCACGAGACTCATGTTTAATCCTGCCAGGACCACCTGATGTGACCGATGAGAACAGGAGGAACGATGAAGCAGACACTGATGAGATACTTGGGTCACAGGAGAATCGGCCTGTGGACGGAGCCCACAGTGACAAACATTTCACCCACTGCAGCGCGTTTTACTGGAAAATAAAAGAATGACTTCCAGTCTCTTTCTCACCGTGAGGATTACACAGTAACATTAACGATGCTACGTGGTCAGGTGTCGTAGGAGCTGAATCAGAGATGGAAAAGTTGGATCGGTGCATCCCTGGGAAGTCCAGCGTGTTCCCGTTTGTAACAGAGTCTGATCCTCCACCCGGAGGCAGCACAAATGAACTGAACATCAACATATGATCCGACCCGGGAGGCGTGAAAGCACCTGGGAGGAATTATCACCTTTTTAGCTGCTAAACGATCCTCAGCTGGTTCGTTGCCACCGAAAACGCCTTCCACGTCGTCTGTGCATCGCGTCATAGCGCACTGTAACCATGACGCCACCCGTTACAACCTCGCTGTGATAAAAATACAGCTGCGGACGAGCATGTATGTTAACGTATGAGTGTGTGTGTGTGTCAGTAAATGGGGGGAGGTGGTCGGGTAGCGCTGTGTGTCAGGAGCCTAGAGGTTGCTAGGCAACGCCAGGGAAGGCATGTGCTACTGCAGGGGTTCCTCACATCTGCCCAGAACATGATGCTGCTGTTTATGCAGGTAAACCTGTTCAGCGTAGCCACACAGAGGCAGAGAGCGGGTCAGGGAAACCTGCACAGGTGTGACACCAACACGGACCCCCGAGACTCCGAGCGCCGCTTCGTCCTCGCCGTCAGATTCAAAGCACAGCTCTGGAACATTCACGCGTTAAGACGACACATTAATGTAAAAACCCGCTCACAGCCGCTGCAGCCTTGTCAACAAATCACCTCAGTGACACGCGCGCGCTGCCGCATGTTATCTATCACGACGTAAATCTGCTGGATACTGATCGAGGGCGTTTCTGGGCCAGATGTGAGCGTTTGTGCGTGAGCCGACACATGACGCAGCAGCAGCAGATCTCCTGTTGCAACTTTTACACATCAGCCAGCAGCGTCACGCAGCAGACGGCCCGATCAATACGTTCACCACACACACACACACACACACACACACACACGGGGAGTGCATGACCGTATGAACACACGTGCTAGGAAATGAGTCACGCTGCACGCTGCAGCACCTCCCCCTACCTCCTCACCTTTAGGAGGATTTATTTTCCTCATAGGTGGGAGGTGGAGGAGCTGGAGGGGGGGCGACCTACCAGTAGGCGCCGGTGGAGCCGCTTGGTTCTCCTCAGGGTGCCCATGATGCGGCGGCCCATCTTTTTGGCGTACCACACAGAGTTGAGCATGTTGATGCTGCTGCTGCTGCTGCGCTGAAGGTGGTGTGTCGCCTCCTCTGCGCCTCCTCGCTCCTGCTGCAGGCTGCGGGGTGGCAGAGGTGGTGCTGGCTGGAGAACAGACGATGGGAGGGGGCTTCACTCCACCTTGGGTCCCCCCCCCACCCCACCTCCTCGTCTTCTTCCTCTCAGACACAAACAGGGAGGCTGCAGAGGAGCGGACGGAGGTGACCGGGAGAGTAGCTGAACCGCGGTCGTCCTCTTCCTGTCAGTGAGGATAAACGCTCGTCATGGCGCGGGGGTGACGGGGGGGAGAAAGCGTGGAGCCTCTGGGGGAGATTAACGCGGCGACGGGGTGAGAGAGCATCGCTCGGCAGCCGGTCGGCGAGCCTCCGTCTGTGTGGAGCAGACAGCAACAGCAGACTGCAGGGCTGACGAGAGGACGAGCGAGAGAGAGAGCGTGTGTGTGTGTGCGTTTAAAGAGAGCGCAGGCAGGGAGGAAGTTGGTCCTCTGATCGCCGCTCTCTGCAGTCTGGAAACCTCACACAGTCTTCCTCCTCCTCCTCCTCCTCCCTCTCAGCGGGGTTGGTCCAGCTGACCTTTGTCCTACTTCAGACTCCGAAAATGAGTCAGCAGGGAAGACTCCGAGTTTTCCCGGTGTGGAGATCACAGGAGTGGCGGTCACGACGGCACAGTGAGTTCATTTAGAGCATTGGTGGCAAACATGTGGTCCTGGGGCCAGAAACAGGCCACCAAAGGGTCCAAATCCGGCCCACAGGAACATCAGAGATGAATAGATGTATGCACGTATCAAGGAGACCATTTTTTATTTCTGTAGTGCAGCATAGATATGATTTTAATAAATCTAGAATATAAAATTTTTCTTTAGTCATTTAAATGTTATAAATTAAAAACTATGATTTATAATATGCAGTTGTAACCTGGACTCATCATTTCTCTGTTTTTAAATGGCACGCTGTTATTCTGCGATTTTCACCTCATTATGTGATTTTGTACATTTTCCTTTTAAGGTCATAAACCTGAGAACAGGAACTACAGATGAGTCTCAATCTGTCACATGATGAAGCAAAGTGTTCGTTTTAATCAACATGCACCGTCAGCATCAGAGTCACATGACTCTACGTCGGCTCTGTCTTCATTCTTTACTGCCTGCTAAAAAAATATACCAGTATGTAAGTACGAGTGGTCCTAGTCTGAAAGCTGGGCCAAAATGTGGTCAGTCTGGTTTTATCCACCCGCTCGTCTGCTTCCTTTTATCCAAACGAAATAAATGTTTTCTTATTAAATGAAGTATGGTGGATATACTGCATTTAAAACTGTCAAGGAGCTTTAATTTGTATAATTTTTACTAGATTGATATCAAGAGTCTAAAGTTGTGGTCATATTTTTAATAAAACAAGACTTTCTGGTGAATCATGTTTGTCTCAATTTTAGTCCTTAAATCCTTAAAACATTTTCTGCTGTAAGCGCCGTGTTGGGCCCGAGGTCACTGATGAAAACACTGATTAAAAGCTTCTCTTACAGACACTAAACCTCTGACATGGTGTCCCACCAGGCTCTGCCCAGGACACGTCTTTCAAACAGTTATCTGATCCATAACTCAGAGGAAATACACCAAAGAAATACAGACTTACATCTGTACGACGATGACACCTCGCTCTACGTAGCTGCTGATCCTGATGACCTGAGGCCACCGTGTCCTTTAAACCAGGCTATGGATGAACCCCAAAGACCAAACTTCATTTTATATAAAGAGAAGAGAGCGATGAGTCGGACGATTAACCAACCAACGGGTTTTTAAAAGCTTTACATTTATTTGATCTTAAGATGAATTTAAGAGTAAATATGTTGAGTAGAAGTTCTGAGGTCAAGACTTTGAGTTGTACCGAGGTTTGGATTTTTCTTTGTTACTCAGTTACACACTTTCACTGTTTCTCAATTACACGAAAACTACTGAACCAAAGTTCCCGAAAACTGAATCGGTACAAACGGGGAAAAGGAGGAGCCCATTTGGTCCAGATCCAGAATGCAGTGTTTAAGGGAAGGATTCAAACCTGTTTACAGCAGGAACTGTTAGTTTACACCACTTAGTTTCGGGACAGGAAAATCTCAGTAAAACATGTTACAAATGTATTTTTGAAAATAAATTAATAAATCTATCTTACTGATGTGATAAAGAAAAAAACATGGCACATAAACTTTAAACTCATGTAAGTTTCTGTCTGCTGTGAGACCCACTCGTGTTTCTGCTTGCAGCGTTATAAACCTATCATAAATGCTTAAATGCCATCCGCTGACTTTCCCGCTCATGAAAACGTCCGCACCGACATTCAACGGTTTCCCTGAAACTCCATAAAGCTTTAAATAGAGCTGGCCCATCCTCCCAGGACCGAAGTGCCGCGGAGACGATGAAGAAGCACTCGTTTCATGAGCTCTGCTGCTAAATATACTGGAGAGCAGCTGTAAATCTTTCTGTTGGGGACGAAGAGGAGGGCAGCGGCTCTCCATTTTATCATCACCCCCCTCACAGTGTTACTGAAAGCCTCACTAAATCTTTCCTTGTCCTTCTGTGCAGGTTCACCCCTCCTCCTCCTCCTCCATTTTCCTGCCGTCTGGATTTTCTTTGTCGACATTCATCTCCTGTGTTGCCATGGCGCTGCTGAGGACAGCGAGTCGAGTGAGAGGTGGAGAAAAGGAGATGAAAAAAAAAATGAAAGGGACAATAAACACAGAGGAGCGTACAGTACGTCCTCGCGGCCCTCGGCGTCTTTGTGGGCGTTATCGCCATGTAGGTGGTGGAGATAGCATCCGCCTGCTGACGTCAGGCAGGGCGGCCGCCGCAGATCAAACGTTTAAGAAACAATGAAGAGCTGGATGAAGAGATTCCTCCAAAGACTCGGCATGAGTGTTGGAGGTGCTGATGAGTCCGAGGCACAAACAGCTGCACCGATCAGAGACCCGATCAGGGCCAGACCCCCCACCCCCCACCCACACACATCTCTGTTCTTCATTTTTGGACAGTTGCAGGCAAAGCATGTGGAAATGTGGAAAACAAATCAGTGACATTCAGTAAAACTGCGGGTCACCGGGAATCGAACAGAGACCTGCTGCTGACTCGTCTGCACGCCTGCCAACACAGGAAACTCCTGCAGTTTGCAAGACCCTCAAACTTCACTACAGATAAGTTGTGCACACAGCCAAGTGTTTGTGGTTTTGTCTACTGTTGCTCATGTTTCCTGCACCGTTCACTCTCAGCTCCTGCTTCACCACCAAACGTACCACAGCAACCCGTGAAGAGTCGAGATGTGTGCGGCTCTTTGTATGTGCGACACGAAGACTTACAGATTCACAGATGTGAGCTTATAGAATGAATACCTGTTAATGCACACACTGTAAAAACAAAAATGGCGTCTCCTTCAGATCATGCTGAAGACTATGTTTAGTCCATTTAAATCGACCTCGGGTTAGAGCTTGGTGCGGGTCGTTTGTGCAGGTGTGATTGAAAACAAACCAAACCAGTCAAAGCTACACGATTACGAACTCATCGACTGGATCGGAGCAGAGCAAACGACCCACAGGTGTGAAAATGCCCTGAGAACATTTGTGTGACTCAAAACATCCAGGACTTCATCTGCACTGAGTCACTGAGACAGTCAGCTATTACACCATCACCCTTTAATCACCGGAATTAGCATGTTAGCAAGCTGTACGGGTGCATCACACAGACACAGATACCGGCTCATTGGAGCTCAGTAACCTCCAAATACAATCCTAAAAGTCCCCCCGCGCTCTCGCTCTGACTTCTTGGGCGGCCTGTTGGTACAGTAACCTCACAGCAGCCATATTACTGTCAGCTAATGTCACTAAACACGCTCCAAAACACTCCAACAGCAGAAACACGCGGAGAGCTAGCAGCTACAGCCGCCTGTGTCACCATCCACCTGTCAGCCAAAGAGGCCGCGCCCCTAAAAATGCTAATTTAATACAGTTTAAACAGGTGAGTTTTTACCACAGAGCAAATAATTTGTAATCAGAGCACGTCGTGCTTCAGATAGGTGTGAAAAATGATGGAGATGTGAAATAATACAGGAGTACCAAGAAAACAACCCGGCGGGATGGGAAGGTGAGGGGTGGGGGTTTACCTGGATCGGGGGGTAAGGGTTGGAGGAGCAGGAGGGGAGGGGGCTGTCCTCTCCATGGGGGTAGAGAGTGGAGGACGTAGGGGAGGGGAGCTCCGGGTGATGCTGTCCTAAAGTTGAGCCGTCAAAGATGCACTCCAGAGACGCTACCTACAGGACAGAGGAGCAGAGGAGGAGACACGGCGGCTCGCTCAGACACAGCAGGAGGAGCAGGAGCGTCACAGACAGACAGACACGGAGGAGCGCTCAGGGAGGTCTCTCCGTACGGATGAAGGTGACATGTTTCTACACTGAACAACCAAAACAACACAGCAAACACTGGACAGACAAATGTGGTTCCCTCCGATTGGTTAGTGCACTCGTCTCCACCACCTTTCTGCTTTAATGATAGTCGCAGACACCTCCACCTCCACCTTTGATGGCTGGAGGCCGCACACACGTGAGACCTGATCCAAGACTTTAGGTCAGCAGGACCTTTTACCTTAGTTCATCTGCAGATTCAAACCGACACTCTGTAATTTACATCAACTTCCTCTGAGTCCACTTCCTGTCAGAGGGCGGATTCACCCCATGATGTGATGTTACTGCAATTTTTAACATTTTCTGAACAATTTGTACTATTGTGCAAAAACATATACTGTTTTATCACTATTTTAAACTGAACTTAAACTTTGTCAATTCAGTTTTATTTATTTATACAGCGCCAAATCACAGCAACAGTCACCTCAAGGTCCTTTATACTGTAAGGCAGACTCTAGTATTATAACTTTATCTAATAGGATAATAGTTCTCACTGCAAAATGAGACTGCCAGACATGGACACAATGAACGTAACACAGTCAGTTTAAGATAAACCAACAATTTACTGAGAGAAATCACAGAAAATCACATCTGTTACCGTCTGTACACACAGAAGTTCACATGTAGTTATTACATGTGTTTGTCTGTTCTACAGGAGTCTAACCAGGATACCTCCAGCTGCCTGACAGACTCATTCAGACTGATGCCAACCAGCTGTCTGCGTTTGTAAAGTAGATGCACTCATTTGCAAACCTTTGACAATCTGTCTGAGTGCAGTCAGAGTCAGACTGCCACTGTTTGCAGAGAGGTTGCCCTCTCGTTTGTAGTATTCTCAAACTGCACACAAAATATTGCAATGCTTTGCTGTATCAATTTTTCACCAGCCTGAAAGGTTAATGCTGAGAAAAAGGGATGTTTTCATCCATGCTACTATCTTTGGCTAACCCAGACCAATCAGAAGTCACTGCCTAAAGACAATTTAGTGCTTTTAGACAGTCGGGCCCAGCTAAGAGACTAACTGAGGGACTTTAGGCACTTAAAGCCTGGCTGCTAATACAGAGCATGAGCCGTATTATTTTTATCTTAATATTTATAACAAACTCTCGATGAGCTGCAGCAAATATAAAATTCTAGGCTGATAACTGATTCTATTTATTGAATTTTTGGTTAATTTCCACCACAAAAATGAAAAATTATTGTTAAAAGTGACGATTTGAAGATCTCGCCAGAGTTAAACTGAGAACTGGACATGGACATCATCTCACACACCGATGTTTACACACACAGAGCGCCTCGATGGTTTGAATCTGTAAATGAGACCTGACGGGAAGAATAACAGAGAGTATCATCCGAGTCTGAACATCATTGCAAATGAGGTCAGATCTGCTTTAAGAAGAAATCTGAGGGAGAATCAAACAAAGGAGAGGAGTGGCAGAAACCTGAGAGTTCACAGGTGAGTGAGTGATAAACTGATGAGGAGGACGAAGAGGAGGAGGAGCTTTGATGGCATTAACAGACACAAACTGGCTGATGGTTAACGGCGTGACCACAGGTTTTAGGCTCGCTCCACATAAACCTGACAGGTGCAGGAGAAGATCAGTGATCAATGAGCCTGCTGAGGTTTGTCTTTTTTATTCAGGTCGACTTATTCTGTAGAAACAAAAATGGGTCAAACATTTATGACTTTATTGATTCTGCAGCACTTTTTGGTTCATTTCTGTTATTTTGAGGCTTTTACTGGACGGCACAGTTTAGAAAGGACCGAACCCTCTCAGAGAGACGAGTCCGTCACACCGTCAGGACCGAACACACGAGTCTGAATCAGGCGTGAACGCTGCTGCAACACACGTGTGGAAAACCACATACAAGAGAGGGACACACACAGTGAACACAACAGGTGAAGGCAACAACACGACTCACAATAAGCCTCCAGCTACACCACAACTGCAGCACAGAGGCCGATGTTAGCTCACACACAAACTAAAACAGCTTTGACTTCATTCTTCTCATCCAGTGTTTAACATCTGGCCCAAAAAAAGCCTTTCATCAAGATCAATTTATCTCTTTAGATTAACTAAAACTTTATCGTCTGCACTGAGCGGATCATTGTCCAACCCTCAGAGCGACGCAGACTCAGTCACGTGAACACAGTTTTTTATTTATGCCTTCTGCTCTCTGAGGCTTATCTGACGCTGGTCTGTGGTCCCACTGTTTCAGCGAGTTTGGCTGGTCAGATGTGAGAATACGCGTCCTTCCCTTCGATCGACGGAGCGTTTGAACCGCTTGGAGCTCGACTGTTTCATGTTCGACTGTTTTTTTTTCTTTTCTTTTTAATGGTAATTGTTTCCTGTATAGAAACAAAGTTTAGTGGAGTTTCTTCTCACATCATCTCAGAATGTTTGAAACTTTATACCAAACACAGTGCTCCTCTCACCTCTCCACATTTACTCCACCTGTGTGGTGTATTTTCATTCCAGGAGTTCCAGATGTTCACGTGAACCTGTGTTGGTGTGAGTCGTGTTTTCAGCACGAGCAGATTCCCAGGCCTCAGTTTTGACGCTGTGGACGCCGACGTTAAGCGTTACTTTGACATAATTACGTCAGCCGCTGTCTGAACTATGTTGATGTGCCTTTGCTAAAGCACAGCACTTAAAATGAACGAGCTTTTTATTCTGTTTCAAAGAACAAAACATCAGAAATCAGACAGATCTTTAATCTTGAACCCAAATGATCTTTCTATATTAAGAGAGATCATTAAATATGATTTTGTGTTTATTTACCTCGTTCATGTGATTTATGATGTAATACCCTTCACAAACACTGGGAGGCAGTCACCTACATTGGGATTTCATACAGATCTCATATTTAAAGCATGAGACATTAAAAAGCAATTAGAGAAAAATTAGAGATTTCTGTTAAATAAGGTTTAAATAACAGACTGAAGCCTCAAAGAAAGTCGGGTTAGATCCACCTGGTGCGGCATCAGCACCTTTTATTCTCATGGCGCTTTGGCCTCATGGTTCAGATGATCTGATCTCCACACGATGGCAGCAGAGCTCCATCTGCGAGTCACATCCACCCAGCTTTAATCTGATCCCATGTTCTCCGTTACCACGAGCAGTGCAGCGTGAAACGGGTCAAACCTCCGTGAAATATCACATCTCAGCTAATCGGAGATCGGATTAATCAGCTCTGAGCACGAAACACGGAGGCAGATTTCAGGCAGGAGGCCTTTCCGTTTGTTCTCTGGCGCCGCTGCACACTGATGAGAAAACACATTTATGTGACAATCAGCTGGAAATACAGTGACATCTAACTGAAGCAGCCTTTGTTTTTTATTTAAACTAATCTTTTATTAAACGATTTATTCATCAAACGTGGGAAGAAAAAGTCATTTTAATGACTATTTATAATTCATCACTTTCTTTGTCAAGAACGGTTTAAACTGAAGGTTTAAACTGAAGGTTTAAACTGAAGGTTATTTTCTGTGTCCGTTTTATTTTTACAAACTTAAAGATAATTTCAAACGTTTTGAAAGCTTTAAAGAGATTTTCAGTCTTACTTTAACAGCTTGTCAGAAAAAAGCAGCCATCTTTTTAAATACTGTCCACTTGTCCCTAATGAATTGGCCAAGCTACAAAAACACTGGATCCTACACTTCCCATAATGCACCGTGACAGCTGTTCACCACAGGCGATGGGCACACACATTAACGTGGACGTGTGGAGTTGGTGAAATGTTCCTTTAACGGCACACACAGTCGTTGTGAGAGTAACGTGGAGGCCCGAGCGGTGACAGACACAAACACAGCGGGCGCTGACAGAAGCAGCACGAACAGGAGGCAGAGTCACGTGACTGGGAGCACGCCAAATTCCCCTGGTCGAGCTTCCAGGACGGCGGGAAACAGACCGAACGCAGTCTGGTTTCCAAACCGAGGCCCGGCTGTGAGAGAAGCTGCTCACATCACACGAGGAAAGTGTCTAAATATCAGCTCGTGTTTTTGTCCTGAAGTGTTTGAGTCACCTAAATTATTTTCAGCCTGGGAAAATCCTGGAAACTGGTAGGAAGCTCTAACTGGGTGTTCCAGCAGCCAGAACTGCTACTTCCCTCTTAACGTTTGGATGAAACATCAGGAGCTGGACGAATCCATGTTTAACAGAATTTCTGTCCTTTCACGTTTATGATTGCACAGCTTTGATTCTGTTCATGTAAAACTTCAGGAAGCGTCCACTAGTGGGAATTCCTGCACGGTCTCAACATCGAGACCCCAAACATCTAATCCTGCAGGTTTACCTCAGGGGGAATTCTCAGGCTCCGCCCACAATACCATGCGGTGATCTCACCTGGACTTTTACCTGCTGCAGCTGTAACACTGAAACCTGGACCAGAGGAATTTGAAATTTGTGTGATGGCGTGATGACAGGAAACAGGTGTGAGCTTCAGAGATTCAGCATTTTAATGGGTCACATGATGCAACACATACAAGCAACACGCCTCATCCTCCGTGTGTGTGTGTGTGTGTGTGTGGGGGGGGGGGTTAACTACAGCAGACTAAAACAGATTAAGATTAAAACATTTGTACTCATTTTAAGACAAAAACCTGCTTCGTCGATTGATCGACTGATTAAATTTAAAGTGGAATGCGGCCGACTCTGATTGGTCGCCATCAGAGAGGAAACAAATGTAAAGAGATGAGAAACGCATGAAAACGTTTAACTTTACTGGCATTTTAACAAACTCTGGTCAGAATATGAGGCTCGTTCGTGCATAATGAAACGTTCTCGTTACACGAATATTTTACGAGCTGAAATCTTGGATTTTGCCTTAATGTTAGCTCAGCCAGGTCTCTACAGAAGGACCATTAGACTTAATAATTCAACCATAACTCTAAAACGTAAGCACTTTGTTGAAAACATTACATTAAAAACCTCCTGAAGCAGGTGTTCACTGAAACTGAGAGCAAGTTTTTAATTTGCTACAGCTCATCAGTGCCAATCGTTCAGGTCGTGTTTCTTTCTTTTTTAATATAAGAACAACAAACGGTTGTCCTGTCTGACACACGTATCTGAAATTACAGCGACACAAACATCACGTGAACATAATGATGCATCACTCAGCAACGATCTGACTGTGACGGACGTTTTAACGTCTGAAATGAAGGCCGTGGCCCGCTAACTGTTTGAAAGAGAAGCCAGTAAAGTCGCCGACAGACGGGAAGATGTTTGGACCAATGAGAGAGACGGGAGGCTGAGACAGTGCCATCTCCTACCTTCATCGGTGAGATGTGAGCGTGGGTGACGTAGCCGTGCACATTCTCGATCTGGGAAAGGTTCTTCTCTGCTACCTGGACCAGCTCTGGGCCCCCCGCCTCCTCCGTCAGCTGGGGGGAGCTCTGGTCCTGGGGGGACGAGTCCTCATCGTGGTGCCTGTACTTCTGCAACAGGAAAACACAAAAATCAACAAAACAGGGCCAACAGCAATGTGACAACAACTCTAGTTCAATGAGTTGAACCGCTATGAGCAGCGACAGCGGGGAGGAAGAACCGCCAAAAGAACCAGGCTCAGGGAGGAGCAGCTGTCACGATTATACACGACACATCTTCATGAAACTCTCCACCCGAGCGCAACAGCAGTGCAGGCGGCTCCACCATGTGGTGAGAATCAGTAATTACAGGTTCATTATTTACGGAGAAGAAAACACAACGAACTAACAAAACAAAACAAAAACCTCAACATAAAGAAGGGAAAACAAAACGATAAAAGATAAACCAACCAGCAGAGACCTCATATTTAAAACTTTTTTTGTAATAAATTTATTACCCAAACATGAGCTAACCTGTTTTTCTGTGTTTCATCTTTCTAAACAGGCAGTTTTTGGTCAGTAATGTGACCCACGGGTCCACAGAGCCAAAATTCTGGGGGCTCTGATTGGCCTCGGTGAGCTGGAGGTGTCACCAAGTGAGTTTGTTATTTCCAGGCAGAAATTCAGAAAGAACGCCGGCGTTAACGGGTTAAAGGATAATCCTCCTCTGATCCTCTGACTGCTGGCTTTTCTGAACAAAAGGAGGTGAGTCACTGCTGGATCGTCAGCACCAAACCCTCGTGACTGAATCATCGGTGCAGGTGAAGAAAACCTGTGCAAGAGAAAATTTGCCTCAGCAGGGCTCTAGACTAACTTTTTGCCATGGGCGCACCGGTACGCCTAACTTTAAAAATTTAGGCGTACCGGCACAAAAGTTAGGCGCACTCAAATTTTTCAACCGCATCGCTTAACACCGCAGTTTTACATGTGCACTTTCTTTGGGGGGGAAGTCCATACAGACAATATTCATTTCTAAATGATTAACTAACAAACTTGTGCTTAAATTGCTTTGTTAATATTGTAGAAAATGTTAAACTTAATCATCATCTTGGCTCCTCTGACGACCTGTTTGCTGCTGCCTGCTGCTGAAAGGCAGTGGGGAGAGGGGACACTTGGGCAGTGCATTTATTGCAGCATATAATGTGTTTCCTGGATACACTGCTGTTTTTTCAGCATTCAAAGATTGATGGCACCATGTCAGAGCTGGCTATGAATTTCAGACGGATCAGTCCTTAACTTAACACAAAAGTTATCAATAGTTCTTTTCATCTTTTCTTATTACCCACAGCTACATCCACTTCTGTCAGGCCTAGGCTGCTCACTAGGGCTGCGTATCATCACTGATTTCTATCATCCATTCGATTCCGGTTCTCAAAGTCCTGATTCGATTCAATTTAGCCTCAAACAGTCAGAAATATTATAATTCTGATCATTTATCAGCACTGATACACATGAGACTTCATCAGAATTGTGAACATCACAGCAGATGCCTTTGTGTCAAAGTAACTGAGAATAAAACACAGAAAAACGTGAAGGAGATTTTCCTGGTCTGGCGTTTTATAGCAGATAACCTTAAAAATATTCTGCAATATTCTGCAATTTTGCATAATTTTAAGAAGTTTAAATTTCTTCAGTATTGAAAAGCAGAAATTAGGCTTTCTTGTCCGAGGTCATTTAAGTGAACAAAGAAAAATAAAAGAAAAAGACAGCGGCCGACAGCGCTGTAAACAACGGTAGACTGGTGGGTAATAAGCCAATGAAAAATGCAGAAAACAGAGATTTGAGACGGGAAACTGTTCTTGAAGTACAGAGAGAGAGAGAGAGAGAGAGAGAGAGAGAGAGAGAGAGCGAGAGAGAGCTGTGCATGAAGTGTGATTTTTATCGTGGTGGAAGCAAAACAGCAAAACTCAGAGGGAATTCACATGTGAAGCGTAGTTTGCTGCTGGCTCGGCGAATTTTGGTTGGAGAGACAAAACCTGCAGCTCAGAATCAGCGCAAAAAAGACGGAAAGACAGCGCGGACCCGACGCATCAGAATCGCTGAGCTCCGACAGCGTGTTCGGGCCGTCGGGTGAGAAAGCCGAGAAAGACAAAGCTGATTCTGATGCGTCGGGTCGCTCTGTGTTTACGTCTTTGTGTGGAATCCGTTAATGAATTGATATCGCTTTATTCGAGCTACTCACCTCTCTCTTCCACCTGCACTTTCAACTGGACCACGGCCAATCAGAGAGGGCCCGCCCCTGACTATCTCTGATTGGTTTAGTCCACGAGATTTTTTTTTTATTTTGTTACCCGAAAATATTTGGTCGCACCAGTGCGACCAAATATTTTTTTTTAGTCGCACCACTGAAAAATTTGGTCGCATTTGCGACCAAATTGGTCGCACTCTAGAGCCCTGCTCAGAGTCAAAGCTGCAAGAAACTCAAGTCCCAGAGTGCACCTCTCCAACTAACATCCAATCACAGCTTGGCTCTCTGTTGTGGTCAGAGCTCCAGTCGGTGTAGTTTATAAAATAAAAACGAGGATATAAATGGAAAATGAGCAGATATCCTCCTCGTAGGCCTCATCTGTTGATCGGCAGCCTTCACATCTTGATGAGTCAGAGCTCTCCAGTCTTACTCATCTGTTTTCTGGCTTCGGAAGGAGAGACGCTCAGTGTGACAGGTGAACGACTCGACGGTCCTGAACAGACGCGGTTACATAACCAAACCGAGTGATGGGCACTTTTCAGAGCGCAGACTCGCTGAGCAGGAGGACGACCATGGATCAGAAACCTGAAGGACATCATGGAGGTGTAACAGGAATTCAGCCGACTGAAAACATTTCAACCAAAAACTAAGATGGCATGATTTATTTGTTTCCTAAAGTCATAAAGTTTCTTTATGAAAGTGACTCTTTCTTTTCCCCATTTAAAAAAACAAACAAACAAACAAACAAACAAACAAACAACCAATCAGCGCAATCTTACTGAAGGAGCTACGGACTGAAACGCTTCAGCAGCCAATCACGTCGCTCGATCTGAGGGCAGTGGTAACATTGTTGCAACATTCCGTCTGTGTCGGTCTGACTTTAAGAAACACTTTTATGGACTAAATTCATCTCCAGTCCACTGAGAATTAAACAGCTGAGACAAACTGTGAGAACATGCAGGCAGCTCGCCCACGCTCAGGAAAACCTAAGTTAATGCAGCTCCAGTAAGTGCTGCGAAAGTAAAAACACTCAGTCCGCCATCTGAGGCTCAGCTAAAGACACATCAGCACGTTTTTAATATTATTTCATCTCGACGCTTCGAAGAGTCTTTGAGGAGTCTGAAAAGAACAACGCCGAGTGTTTCTAATTGAACACGAGGCGCATTAAACGAGCCCCAAAGGACAAGAACTAAATTCAGAAATGAGAGTGAGACCGACAGAAGTCAACTTAAGAGACTCGATACATGTGAATTCTGACCTTAGAGACTAAAACAGTGTTGAATTCATTTCTAAAGAAAGTCAAACTGATCTCAGCTCCAACATAATGATGAGTGTGGCTGATAAACGGAGACAAAACCAAACACCAACACGGCTTTGGAGGGTTACCGACGCCGGGCAGTGTCTTGGTTAGGCTCATACACACACAGCAGCACAGGAAGCGTGTTGGACGAGGCTTTCAGATCACATGACACAAACAGACACGTATGATCACAGCTCTGGTTTAGCCACAGTTTCATTTGTGCTGTAACACAGTAAACAGTTTCTGTATTATAACTGCTGAGCTACTCCAACGCTTACGTCTTCTTCACTCACAGCTGGATCGGCATTTCTCTGCACCAAAGTCTTATTGTTTGGTTTTAATATCAGAGCAAAGAGAATAATGCAGAATAAAATCCAAGGGTTTGAGCTCTCTGCTGGCTTTCATTCTGCCTGCTTCAGAGTCTGAGAAATGGAGGTTTGTGAGTGATTCTGAGGAAATCCTCGGCTTTCAGGGGCTGTTTTGACTCAGGGATTTTAAAGAGGGGGAATTATTCAACTTTAATGGGTTAAAAAGGGAAAAAAAAGAAGTAGAGTAACCTGAGTAAATTTATAACGTGCTGACAGGATCTCGGATGATTTCAGAGCCGGGTGTTGGCTCCAGTGTTTTGGCTTTTCCTCGATCAGGGTCTCAAACGCTGATCCCGCTTTGCTTCAGTTGCAGGTTTTGCCGTGAGGCAGATTAGTGAAACCCTGACGGCGCTCTAAGAACCTCGGAAACTTTCAGCAGCGACTTCAAAGAGACGCTAAGCTGTGGCTGAACGGGATTATCCCACGCCCGATTGGCTGTGGGCCGGATCAGCCAGCAGGTCGGAGGCTGAGCTGTTGGACGGGCAGCACCTCAAAATGCAGACCTCCCATCAACGCTGAAGGCCTGAACCTTTAACACCTCCGTCCTCCGGCTCCCTCTGCTCGACCGGCGCGGAGCCAGCAAACAGTGTGAAGGGCAACACCTCCGTTCATCAGGCTGAGAGGCGTCAGCCGGCCAGCATTTGGTGAATTCAAGAAGGACGACGGCAGCTGGCACAGAGGCGGCACGCAGACAACGCCCACAGATGTAGAGTGTGAATCTGAACAAGTCTGAGGCACAGCGACTCATTTCAGCTTCATAACAACAGCACGAAAACTCTGGTGTCAACTCGGCCTGGTCTAAACCATCCACACCACGACTTCCAGCAGCTGAGTCCCAGAGGAAGACTTGAAAAGACCCCGACCCAATTCTCCTGAAACTGTGGGAACAGCAGGAGGAGTTTACAGAGGGAACACGTGCCAACAACGTTTCCCTGAAAACAACCTAAATGGGGAACTAAAAACCTTCATTACATATTCATTACAGCAGCCGTACGCAGCCTGATTTTTGCTCCATGTAAACTGAACGCCTCACATAACGATCTGTGAGTGTTATCATCAGTCTGAGGACACACCGCCGTAAACACGCAAGAATCACAGAGAGAAGGTGAGAGCAGTTTTTTTACTCTCATTTATTCTCTTTAAAACATCTTAACATTACAGACTGATTTATTAGTCTTTTAAAACAAGAGAAATAAAAGACACCGGCTGATGAGTCCAACAGTGAGAGCACATTCACCAAATCATCTCTCTACAAATACTGTTTAAAACCATTAATCACATTCTTCAAAAATCACATTTTAAATGTCTCTGAAATGTGCGGCTCTCAGCAGCATCATCACATCTGACAGAACTTAGCTGGTTTCAAACTACAGCAGTCTCTCTGATGTCGGTGCAGGTGCCTCCATCACACCTTCATCCTGTCAGACTGGCTGAATTACAGTTGAGCTGCTGTTACAAAACCCGTGTAGGTCTGTGAGCCTGCATGAGCCTGACTGTGAGCTGATGTTTTTCACATCCAGCAGGAAGTACAGGTCCAGGTTGCATCGGCAGCAGTCGGATCTGCACAGACGTGGAGTCAGATGCTGACCTAACCAGACTGCTGGCTCTTTATGGAGGAACCGGCTGTGGAGGCGTCAGCTTTTCACTCACTGTCACACACAGGCTGAGGATGGCAGGACACACAATTGTGATCGGAGGAAGACCAAAACAAAGATGCAAGAACTAGCAGCAGATGGCGTGGTTCCCACAGAGCTCCGATCTCTGCATCATGAAGCCGGTCTGAGAGGAGAGACACATGATTAGCCCAGCTGGTACAAACACGGCATCTGTCCTCAAGGAGGCGACAGAGGAAGGTCGCAGGAAGCTCAACGCTCAGACATCCGGCCGTGAGAAGGAGCTCGAACTGTCCAGTCTGAGATGATCATCCTGGAAAAAGACTGGAGTAGTTTCTGTCTCCGACTCGTGTTCAGCACTCTGACTGCTTCCACCAAACCTCTCTGTTATTTTATCAAACTGAAGCTGTGATTTCTCCACGCCTGCTTTAACTGCTAAACAATGCAAGACACCGCTCAGCTGTTAATGACAGCACAACACAGAGGACTGAGTGTGATGTCACGACCACAGTAGTCAGGTTTATTCTATGGAAACGAGACAGTTTTCTTCTCGCCCGCTGAAAACATGGTCGATGTCACCATGAGTCGCCCGTTGGTTTGCTGAAGCTCTGAAGATTCAGAGTAAGGTCGCTCGAAGGACAATATTTAATCCAAACCTGTGTGAACTTCAGAAAAAGCTACATTCTCCTTTTAAATAAGTGGATTAGCTCAACTATTCTAAACCTGAGGCGGGCGTCAGCTCCAGAGACCAGGCTGTAAACATGTTTATTTCTGCTGGAGCCTCTAGTGGTCATCAGAGGAACTGTCACCCAGTGTTTGGATCACTTATGATTTACAGCCAGGCCTACTGTTTCTGTGCATCAGAGCTTACAATCATCAGCAAACGTTACGCTGGCCTCGTGCTGCAACTCAAACATGTCTGCTGACGTGTTTTTGCCCTTTTCTCCTCAGATGAGGATTTCCTGTCAAACCTCACAATAAGCTGAATCTTGCTGCTTCAGCCTGAAGATCGTCACTAATACGAACACTTTCACTTCAGTTAATCATTAAAAATAATGATTTGCTGCAGAAATCTGAAATGCAGATCACCTCGATTATGAGGAGGAATAATTTCACGGGTGCATGATTACCATGCAGCTGGACGAGACTCGTGTTAATCGCATGCTGCCAATCACATTGTCTGACTCACGCTTCTGCAGAACGTCTACCGATCACCTACAGCTGCACGGCCTCTGTACCTGCAAAGAACGCATCCCCGAACATCCGGAACCCGGGCAACGGGAGACCACTGCTGAGATGAAAACTTTTAGATTTACATTTTCATGAGCTTCTGTGACAGCAGCTGCTCGCGAGGTCAACGTACGCACGACTCTAAAGTCGGAAAGTTTGTCCAAAAGCTGACGTAAGGCGAAGATGTCCACGAAGAAGAAGTGTTTTCACCATGGAAACCGAACCTGCTCCGGAGAACGTTATGTTCTCGGTAACAGATCAGCAGGAGTGGAACCACATCCTACAGACTCCTAAGACTCTCAGAAGCAACTTTATTCCAGTTTTCCTGTTTGGTTTTGCTTCATGTGTGATCCTGGAACTGACCTGATATCAGATATTTGTAATCAGAGCTTTAGCTGGAAGAATGAAACCGTCTCACACGTGTCTGAACTTTCATTCGACCAAGTATCTGCTGTAATCTCAGACTCCTCCACAGCTAGGATAAACCCCGGGCAACTTATCGAGTTGATAACCGCTTCGTGTGACCTCTGAGCCCGATTGATCGCGTTGGGCTCAGTCAAGCCAGAGAAGGAAAACACATCGTGAGTGTGGTGAGCGCGCTCTGTAGCGTCGTGACCTGATTATGTTGTTTGAGTATTTGAAAGCAGGAAGTGAAGCTGAACGCTGGTGTGCGGGCTGATTAATTCCTGCTTTAATTACTGGAGTAAGTGCTGGGATTCCCTCCACAGATTAACACAGATTATGTTACCGAGGGGAAGCACCGCTGACGGTTCAGCATCTTCAGCCTCCTGCTTTCTGCACAGAACAGAAAAATCAGCTGAGACAGCTGGGAAGGGACCGGACGGAAGGGGCCAGGTCACATGACCAGGAGCCCGGGGGACGCGATGACTTGCAGCTAAGGCGAGGTCGGGTCGCCCGCCGCCGCTGTCGGGGCATATGGTGCTGAAGAGCAGATAAAAGTGAGGGCGGCAGCAGCTGAGGTCAGCATAGAGAAACGCTCGTCTGCAGCTCAGATCTAAGGCGACGGCGACGGCTTCACCAAGGCGCCGCGGCACTTGCAGAACAGCGAGGTTACTCATCACCCGTCCTGGCAGGAAACAGGCTTTTATTTTTGAGTGGGTTCAGCGAGATTCCTACACCTAAAAAAAGAAAATCTCTCCGTTAGAGCTGTGAACTACAAGCACATAAAGTCTGCACGTCTGGACTGGACAAAGCTTTAAAAGGCTCTGACTGCGCGACAGCGCCGCTGATTTTCTTGTTGTTAACAGTCATCAAGTCGAGTTACACCAGCAAACAGTGAGAATCCAGCAGAGTTAGCATTTGTGTTTTCTCTGCTTAGAAAACACAAATGCTAACAGCTCTTCCTGTCCTCACAAACGCTGATCGTCGATCCCGTTACCTTTTTCGGAGCCTGCTCCATCCACACAGACTGTAATCCACTGAAACTACAGCTGTGTGTGAAATCTGTCAGCTTACATATAAACTTCTCTCTATCTGGCAGAGAGCACGCACGCAGAGTCTAAAGCTCGCCACAGCTCGACTCCTCTGAGGTTAAAGTTTAGTTACTAATTACTCATAGTTTTTAACCATCTCTCCTACAAACATTTTAAAGTCATCATCAGGGTTTTTTTTCTTATTGAGTCAAAGATTGTGTTTCCACTGCAAGCGCTGCTCTGACCTCAACGTGTGACTGAAGACGAGAAGCTTCTGCTCTGGTTAATCATCCAGGTAGCTGCATGTTCGAGCAGTTCGAGCTGGATGTGAAGCGGCAGTCGGCGAAGCATCAGGCAGCTGCAAGCGGATCGAAATGCTGCGACACTCACGCGAAAACCAAGCGTCAGGTCACAGGTTCGAATCCCTCTGCCCGGGCCCACACGGGCCACATTCAAAGAGAAAGAAAGGTTTGAAGCAGCACTGTGGCGTAACGTCAGAGCGTCCATCAGGAAGACGCCGAGCACACTCACCATGGACCGCAGCACAAATGGAAGTGTGGACGTGGGAGGCAGCAGGGAGGTTTCCACTGATGACACTCTCTGCCTGAAGAGAGCTTCCTCCTCCTCCTCCTCATTTCTCTGAGAGCTGTCGAGGAGGAGGAGGCACAGCGCCGACTCCTGCCTGCCAAAAGCTGCTATAAATAGGAGCATCACCGCGGAGAGGATGTAGCAGGATGTTCAGGACGAGGAGGAGGAGGAGGAGGGCTGCTGGATGATTCAGGGGGTAATGAAGAGGAATGCAAAGAGGAAGATGGAAACAACCGATGGAGGAATCACTCACCACCACCTAACTGGAGGACTTTGCTGTTTGTGTCGTTAAAAGCCACAGAGCAGAACAGAAAAACATGCAAAGCACGCGCTGCTGGTCTGAGATCAGATTTACTGCCCATTTACGTAGTCCTTTATACATGCTTTCTATCAGAGTGAGGTAAAAACTCAAAGGACAGTTTATTAGGTACACTGTTTGGCTATAATCTACATGTTATAGTCACTGATAGGCCAAACAGAAACTCTGTGATTCAGGCCCTTCATCAGGACCCACAGTGATCAATGTGAAATTACAAAATTAAACAAGCCTGCTACGACACGAGATGAGCAGCGTCTGACCCACAGGGTGACAACTCTATAAAGTTCACCTAAAATGCACTTTTTGAAGTTTCCTCCAGTGAGCGATGATAAAAACATCCAGGTTCTGGTGTTGTTTCTGCTCGTCTATGCCACAGACATTAAACTGGTGCAGTGTATGGATGGGACTGAGGCTCCAGACTCTAAATCTGCAGTTTTTCACGTCTGGAATTTTATATTTCGTCTCTTCCTCCAGCTTTATTAATAACGTGTGAAATGAGCTCATTAATGCACGCTGTGTGAAGAGCAGAAAGTCCTCATACGTCTCTCTCGTTTGAATCTGACAGCCGTCGGTCTGATCTGTGAATCGAGATGATCTCACAAACCCGGAGAGACGGGCGTTCAAAAGTCTGAAAACGGGTTCAGAAAAAGACAGCAGCTCCCTAAATACTCGACGCCGCCATGATTGATAACTTCCGGCACAATCTATTGAGTGTGTGGTTGTGAGAGCGGTCGATGGCAGCCGATCAATGGGACTTAATTAAGACTAGTCGCGATCAAACGCTCACAGAGCAGAAGCGACAGCGGCAGCTCGCACTCCGACCGTCTCCATGTGAACGTCTAACCTCCTGATTTACGAGCATCCCGATCCCGACAGATTAACACCAGATTCCAATCAAACCCTGATCCACACAGGAGTAATCCGAGCGGCTCCTCCACAGTTCAGAGGTCAACGCGCTGCTCCACATGATACCACAAACCCCTCCCCCTCCTCCAGGCGATGGGTTATCGTCCAATCAAAGCCCAGAGGGCCAAGAGGTCAACTGGGACTCAGAGCAGCGTCTGTGTAGTTTCCCCTACTTCTGCTGTGACATCACCTGAGAGCCAGTCAGGTCATAAACGGGAGGACACCGCCAAATTAAAAGCACCAACTTTAAAGAGATGAAGGGTTGGGATCAATGAGCTATGAGAGTTTGGTTAAAGGAGTTTTCCAGAACAATCAGATGCTCTTAGGAACGTTAAAAACATCCCATTCAGAAAACATATTAGCCCTTGAACATTATCTCTTTGGCTTTCGCGTTATCGGTCGGATCATCTTTCAGTCACCACCAGCTCGTGGTCACAGGCAAGGACAGGAACATCAGTCCACCCGTAAATCAACAGCTGAGCCCTCACTACCAATCCGTCTGCCAATCTCCAACTCTGGTTTTCATTAAGAGAAAAAGACTTCGAGTTAACTTCAACAACCAGGAGCTGCCAATCCATGTTTTCCAGCTGAGAACCAGTGCAAGTTTTCCGAGGTTAAGCACTTGATTTAGTTCAAAAACACTCAGGAGATGACGACAGCTCAACAGGGCAGATGGAAAATGAGAACTTTCGGGGTGAGCCGTCTCCTTTAAACTTCCTGTGAAGCCAATCCGGGCTTCAGTAGTCTGAGCATCTCAAATCAAGAGAAAATCTTCCAGTTTTTCCCGCTTCAGTAAAGAATTCCTTCTTTGTTTTCCTCGGCTGTAATTTCATGCCTGAACGTTGGAAGAAGTCGACTTGATCTGACCAACAGAGACATCTGAAGCCTCGGAGTTGCATCAAGTAAAGGAGGACGACTGTGAAATGTTGCTCACTTACACAGAAATCACATTAAGAGGGGTCGTTCAAGGGCCGGCACAAAGAGAAGGAGCAATTACAGCAAGAAAACGAGCTGCGAGACATGAAAAATGGAGCCGTTTGTTAAACAGCCAAGTTTTTACACTCATCGTTTCCTCAAAGACGCTCAGACACAACCGCACAACAGGAAACAACCGAGCAAGATCAAACCTCCAAACCAGCCCGGCGGGTACGATCAGGAGAGCCTGAGCTGTTCACCTGAGCTGTTCACCTGAGCCACCACAGGTTTAAATAAAGTGTTCCTGACAAAGACACCCCAACATCATTTCATACATACGGAGCATTAAAGAGGAACTCGTGTTTAAATCGGGAAATCTTCCTGAATTAACTTGTTTGTCATAATAAGTTTAATCCAAACTTACCAAAACATGATTTATTTGAAATGTGGAAAAACAGATTTATTGTTTTTCTGAAGACGTGTGAAGCTGCTCACAGCAAGTTCTTTAAATGAAAGGCTGTTAAAGTTGTTTATACGATCACATCGGGTCTGTTGGTGCCCCTCTGACGATTGGCTGCACACGGCTCACAAACTCAGAGTTTAAAAAGACACCTGATCTGTCTCCTCCAATCAGTGATCTCCAGACTGTAATTCCCACTGAGACATTAAACCGTGTAGTTACTCTGCCTTATTCTCACAACGCTACAGTTTGCAATAAGTGCAGAGATCATCCACAAACTCGCTCCCATACACCTCCAGACTGGCATCTCTCTGGACGCCCTGCTGTGAGGCCACCACGCTGCCATGATCATTATAATTCAAATACTCTCTCTGAACTCTGACATGACGTCATAATTATCAACCTAAAGGTTCTGTTTTATTGTTGCGGTCATGATATCACCTCTGTAACCGTGCAGCTCGTGTGAAACTTTCTTGGCTTCTACAGATTGATCAAAGTCAAACATGCAGAGGTGGTGAACATAAAGAAACATGATGAAATCTGTTAACTGTAAGTGCGTCTTTACTTTGGAGCCTTTTCAGGTTCATTTCTGTCTCCATATTTGTGCATATATGTTTTTTTCCTTCAGTACTGAGACAGTAGATCTGTTAAAACGTGTGAATATTTCATGGAGTTCTGCAGAGAGCCGTCTCTGCGTGCACGCCGTGCCCTGACGTCTCTCGGCTGACAGCAGAGCTCACAAGGGAGCGAGCTTTCGGTTCGCTGGCGTTTCCCTGCACAGCACATGATGACCACACACGCACGTGCCCTCCAGCCTGCCGCTCCCCGCCAGCCAATCGCGCCTCAGCGACGCTTCAAATCCAGCCTCCAATTGGATGGTACGGAGAGCGGGGCGCGACGGGCAGCTCAGGCGGCCAATGGCGTGGCGTCAGGTCAAAACGGTAAACACAGCCGCACGGTGACAGCCAGCGAACGCGGGTCATTTCCCCCTCAGCTGTCGCCTGACAGGAGCAGAGCGGGAGGACACAGCAGAAGCAGGTTTATATGTTCATCGTTTTTAGGGTTGTGATTCGCAGCTCGTCTGAGTGTGTGTTTGACAACGTGCCCTGCAGCTTTTCCGTCTCACCCACACACTTCTGATTACGCTCATAGTCCAGCCATCGCTGCTCCTGTACAGCTTTATGTAAGAAAACATCAGCAGCTACTGATTGGTTTGCGTTGTAGAATTAAATTTAGACCCGTGTGACTGCAGCAGCGATGATCATCATCAAAGATTTATTCCATTTTAGCACAGGAGCAAATGTTAACAGCTTCTCTGTGATACCACTGGCTCATTTTAAAGATCAGAATAATCTGGGCTGGACTCTTCAGCAGGCCGGTGGAAACGCTTTAATTTACTACCAGCTCATCACCGAGGAACCTGACGGCACATCATCAAGCTTTAGAGCTCCATCTCAATGAAGACGAGCTCGATTTACTCTGATTACTCAGAGTTTCACTAGTGTACATGCACTGAAGTATAAACAGCATAAATACATACATAAAGCAACTTTATCCTGTGTTTGAAATCACGTTGACATTTAAATGCAACAAAGTGTTTGATTTAAATAGAAAATAATTTTGTTTTCATTCATTTAGAAGAACCCTGAAGAATCCTCACAAATGCAGCTGTGGAGGTGGATTATGGGAAATCTAAGAGTGTGTTTCCGGAGCTGGAGATGAAAGATGGCATCGTGTACGACGCGCATCATAAAACTGATGCTACATATGAGACGCCCCGCAGCATCCTAGCAGACGGACGAGTACGCTAGAAAGTCGCCGACCGAATAACAAACGGAGTGCTGAGGTTTTTCTTCCAGAGGAATGATTTTCGCTGCTGTAGCTCAGTGACACTGAAATGTAGTCAGAATCACGAACAGCGCTGCTCATGGTTTTAAATTTTTTACCCAGAAATCATTGCTGGCCAGCGCCTCCTGATTTATAACGCCCAGAACAACCGTGGAGGTGTGACATAAAAAGGTCAAATTCTCCTCATCCAGCACAGCGACCATCATCATCAAAAATGCCGTGTAGTTTCTGTTCGTTTCTCATTTCTGGAAACAAACGGACAAATCCTGTGACTCCATGGTGAAACGCTGAAGTTCAGAGCTCAGCACTTATCGCTCTGACTGGATCAGGATGACCGGATCAGGGCCAATCTGAACTCTGCTGATGCAAACGTAAGGACAGCGATTCCCAGCTTCCTGAGTTTAAAAATCTGCACATGACCTGGGATCAGTTTCAGCAACAATGAAAAGTTTTGTTGGGATGAAAATTTTTACGTTCCGTCGAAGCCGCTGCTCAAAGACGGGACGCGTGTTCTTCAACTGAGAATCATAAATTCGGCGCTTTTCAGGATTCACAATGATTTAGACAGTCAACAAAAAGAAAACAACAAAACAGCAAAAGAAATCGTAGTTAACTGGTAAACGACAGTCATGTGACCCGCCTGTCAGGCTTTCAGATGTTGAGCAGCTCGGCGTCTGCAGGAGGATTCATCGCCGAGCGTTCAGAAACATTTCTCCGAACTCGTTTTTGTATCTTGTGACGTTCTGACATCATTTAACGATGATCGGGAGACTTTTCCTCAAACTTTACTTTGGATTTCTACTTTCTAACCAACAACAAAATAAACCCAGCGCCCTCGCCATGACCCCACTTCACCAACGACCCCGCCCCCTCCTCCACCCACCTTGCAGCCGAACATGAGGGAGATGGTGCTGTTGGTGCAGGCCACCTTGCAGTGGCACAGCATGGGCGAGAAGCACTCCACCTTCTTCATGCTGGGGGACATCTTGTCGACGCCGGGGCAGTTGGCCGACAGCCGCCTCCTCCGGGAGCGCTGCCGGCTCCTTCCGCGCCGCCCGCCTCCGGCTCCCCCAGCAGCACCTCCTCCTCCTCCTCCGCCTCCACCTCCTGCCTCTCCACCTCCTCCACTGCTGCTGCTGCTGCTGCTGCTCCCTGCTCTCACCATCCGCCCTCATTCCTCGCATCGCTCCATCGCGGCGGGGAGGAAACGACTCCCAGAGCTCTTCCTTCATTCAGGGAGAACCTCCCCTTCCTCCTCCCTGCTGACCCCTCCTCCTCCTTCTTCTTCTTCTGCTGGTTGAATGTTTTCCTCTCCCTCTTGACCTCCTCTCAGGCGCTCGGCCGGACTCCTCTCTCCCTCGTCCTCGCGCTTGTTTTCCTCCTCTCTCTCTCTCCCGCTGCACTGAGAGCGGCGATAATGACGAGAGCGAGCGAGGGCTGCTGTGTGTTCAGTGTGTGCGAAAAGCGTCCCTCTGTGGGGGTGTGATTGGTCTCCGGGGAGAGGGGGGAGGCGAGAGAGGTTGGTCACATGACTCATCAGAAATGAGGAGGGTTGAACGACAGAGAGAGAGAGAGAGAGTGGGGGTGTATCCTCAGGGAAGGTAGAGTGATGTAGGACAGAGTCAGTGATGTGGAGCAGAGGAGGAAGAGGAGGACACTGAGGAGGAAGAGCGAGAGCCCACACAGCAGCGAGCGCTCCCTCCATCAGAGAGGTGCGTTTTAATCTGACGGCGAAGAAGAAGACACAACAGGCGATTGGTCAGCTGGGCTGACGGCGGCGTTACATAAAAGATGGACGACGCTTCCGGGTTTGGAAAGTGAACCGGCGCACAGATGCCTCAAACCTGCCGCCTTTCTAACAGCCACCAGGGGGCACAACTTCCTGCTGAGAGCACTAACCTGTGCTTCTGATGAAGAAAACCGTCCTGGATCCACATCTGTCCAAAAGTCTCTTCCGGGACGGACTAAGCCCCAAGTTTCATGGAAATCTGACGGGAACGAGCAAACGGAAGACGAACCACCCGATCAGCCCGGATGATTTTTATTTCTCCCTCTCTCCTTTTGTTTAGCGTGACAGTTAAACGAGTGTTAAATTCATTTCATGACAACGACTTAACTTTCGTCACTTTTACTGCTCGGCTGGTTTTTGGACAGTTCTGGACAGTAAAGTTGATATAATTGCTCGAAAGTTTCACCAATCACCATTTATTCGTATTTTTAATATTCATTAATCATCTGACTGAATCACACTTAATCTCACTACAACAAAAGCAGCAAATGACATAAACCAGATCCTTCAACCTCGTTAATAACTTAAAACTAACCGTCTATAATGGCAGAAATGTATAAACGAGTCTTGCACGTCTCTTCTTATATTTGGCAGATACCGAGTCACACACACCGACCCTCATCACGACTATATCAGGAAAAATAAAAATAACAGCTTATTACCCCCATGTGTGAACATTAGCTGGTTTCTGACAACATGTTTAACAATTTAAACGCTGTGACTAACATTAACTAACGCTGTAACTGATATTGCAACAGAAGGTTTGTGTTTCGGGCAGCAGCATTAGTGCAGACTGCCGTTTGTGTCCTTTTATTCTCGTTTAGTCTCTGGTTACGGTTCAGGAGGCTCTGAGCACGCGGCGGGATCACAAGCTTTTGTGCGTCTCCCATCAGCTCTGAAACCACAACGCACATTTTATACAGTCACCATTTTATACAGTCACCTAATTATGATTTGTCAACTTTAACCATATTGCCTTTTTGTATTAATATAATCAATTAAGCCTCCTATTAACCCTTTATTTCTCCTGTAATAGCAGCGACGTGTTTGTGACTGCAGCACGTCTGAGGGGCTTTCTGTTTAAGTCACTTCCTCTTCTTCGTCTCTTCTAAAATATGTTGATACTGAAGACAATCCTGAATACATAAAGATAAACATACTACCCCCAGGACCCCCCATCATCTCATCCTGTGTGTGTTGCAGAATAACGCTCCAATTAAGAACCAGCACAGAAAGACAAACAGATCAGACAGACTGTCGGATTCACTCTGTAGCTTCTGCTCCACCCGAAATCTGCCGCTTTATCTCTGTCTCTCACACTCACACACACACACACACGTCCACCCACTGTCTGCCGCTCGCCTCCTCGGTGTGTGTTAGTCATTCAGGATGAAGAGGAGAAGAGAGAAAATGTGCGAAGTGAGAAGAAAGGAGCTCTGTACCATTAAACCACATTCTGAGGAAGCTGCTTCACATCAGAGGAATGAGCCGATCGGTCTTATTGACGACTAATCTGTTGATTATTTCTAAAATCAATCACTCAGCCTACAAACCATCAGGAAACTACAAAAGACATCAGCTTTAAATGTTTACATTTGTAATTTTACAGGCTGGAGTCGGCAAATAGTTTGAGTTTTTCATTATTTTACTTTATCAATACTGAAAATATTCATTTAGTTTAACATTATTTTCCATTTAGTGTCCAATCAATAAATCCACCAACAGTTTGAGCTCCAATATTTCTGGTAAACGACTCAAAACATCCACATAAAACTTGTTTATCCCACAGCTGCAGACCTAAAGAACAACAGACACAGCTCCCAAGTTCCAGCACCTGCAACCTGAAAACCAGCAGTGCATCATCCAAACCCAATCCACCAACCCGACCCCAACAGCAGCTAAGGATCATGGGTAGTGAGCGGTTTCCCACAAACAGCAGTGTGCAGAGGAGAAGTCTGTTTACTCATCGATGACCTCTGTATTATTTTCAGCCGTTCAGAGAGCTGCTGCTGGAGGCAGGAGCTTCTCAGCTTCGCCTTCCTGCTGACGAGTCGATCCCACCCCAGCTTCTTAAGTCCAACTCGACTGAAACATCGCTTCCCATTAAAAAGTTCAATAATCACAAGATGTTTTTAAAGGTAATAACAACCATCAAGTTCAGGCTTCAAACTGGGTGAACTGTGCTTTACTGCCATCAAACTGGACGCAGGTTTAGCAGCGACTGAGGATCATGGGTAGTGTAGTTTTAGGACTCAGGCCACCAGATTCCATCTGGGCGTGCGTCTGTCTGAGCGCCTTGTTATGGAAGTCTGAGTCAGGCTCGCACACGTGCAGACAAACAAGAAGCCGGCACATGCTCAGAGACGGGAGAGCAGACTGAGCGTGTGCAGTGACAGCGACCTTGCTGCTTTGTACACGCCGCTCGGCGACTGGCCGCCACACCGAGGAGCTTGCAGAGAGACGCAGGGTCGTTTCAGGAGCATGCGAGCGGGATCAGGTACTCTCAGTCGTCTTAGGGAGTTCAGACAGAAAACAGGAGTATAACAGGCTCCATCGCTGCTGTTCATGCTGGTTTTAGGCTAATTTCCTGGAATACAGGTGTTAAAATAACGTGAGTGTTGCTTTAATTTAATTTTTTTTAAACAAACAAACAAACAAACAAAAAAGAACAGAAGAGTGGGACGCTTTTTAGACGCCTGCAAAACAAACGAGCCCTCGGAAACGCCTGAAGTGTGTCATGTTCTGATCCAGCTTCCTGAAGGAAATCAATCAGGAAACAAAAGACCCGATTAAACCTGCAGCAACACCTGAGTCAGGTGAATCCCTGTTTGAATGAGGCCAGCCTACCTGCTGCAGGACTGCTCCCCCTAGTGGAGTCAGATATCACACATTTCCAGCTGATCTATTTTCTACTTCAGTTGCACGTTTGTCTCCTTTTGGACTGGAATAAAAATTAATTTTTTTCAGGAATTTATCTTGAAGTATTTTTGTAAAAATAAATAAATAAACAGGTAACGATCACACCTGCAAACACAGATATTCCTCCCAGTTTCTCACAGACGTTTCTGTTTCATGCAAACTTCAGGTCAATCGTGCAACCCGGCGACCTACAGCCCGATCCAGCAGCTCACCTCTGCACACCTGTGATCTCAGCTGTTGCTTCACTCCTTCAGCTCTCATTACTGCAGACGCCGTACACTCGACACGGTAAAAATACGGAAACAGAAACAACAGCGAGCTGTGGGGTTCACGGCTTTCTTCTCATCGCTGGCTGCAGCAGATGTTTCACCTTTCAAAGCTCTTTGAAAACTGATTTGTTGGAACTTTGAGTGAAATGTCTCCTTATTAAAGTCATATGTGTATAAATCCTCATTTTGACCAATCAAAAGCCCTAAACTCAGAGATGGTCTTCACATGTCTGCGCATTCATCAGTTCATTAAAACTGGTGATGTTGATTAGAGAAGCTAAACTCTGAAATAGAACACAACTACAGAAAAGTCTGATCCTGGTGTTTGCAGCTGTTCACACACAGCTGGTTTGACTAAGAGTTTGGGATTACATAAGGCACACATAGTTTGTCATGCCGCATGGAAAAAAAAAAAAAAAAAAATCTGTAAATTAAACTTTTCATCAGTTCCAGTCAGAACAAACTGCTGCCTGTATCTGACCTACAGTCAGGTAAACAGCTGTGGAGGTGGCGCCCCCTGCTGGACCTCAATTAGAGCTGAATGAAACTATCCAAACAGAGAGATGTGCTCCTCTGTCAGTGTGAGGACGCTCCAAGCTAACGAAACAACCTGCTGAAGATCCCAAACATCCAAAATCCACCAAAGAAAGATGAAACCAGCCGAGCCAACCTCACAGTCCAGAGGAAACCAGCTGACAGCAGCCGAGGGTTTCGTTTTTGTCAAACACACTGAGAAACGGAGAGCTTTACACTGATGGATGCAAAATCTGAACACTCCTAAAACACGACTCCAGCAGATCTCAGATCAGAACAAATGACAAACTTCACCGATCAGCTGGTCTTCTGCCAGCAGACGACCCCGAGAATAAACATAAGCACGTTCCTGCGCTGTGTGCTCACTGTTTTCGTTCCTAGTCCTCAACCACAAACATTAAACCCCCCAAAATATGTTAATAAGAACTGCTGGCAGCGGCTGGTTCTAAGCAAACAGGACTGAAATCTTAAAAATCTCTGCCAACTTTAAACCCCGGCTGGAACAGACCAATCAATGTGCAGGAAACGAGCACCGCCACAAACCAGCAGCAGGGGGCAGCACAGCCTCAGCCACACCAAAGTTTCCTTTCCTGCGCTGCAGCTTAACAGGCACTGATGCACCAAACTAAATGAAAAGCTTTCATACAGCGTGATCCAGCCTTCATTTCCCAGAAGCAGAAGCAGCAGCAGCAGCAGCGATGTGTGTATCAGAGATAACACACCGTTAATAGTTTAATATGCACTGAAAGAACACAAACTAATTATAGATGAAAAACAACACGTACTCCCCACGTACCAGCTGACCAATCATCATCCAATGACAGCTGATGGTGTTGGGGCCGACGTGCTCCTTCATAAATAAAAGTCCACACGTTTGATAACTTCCTGTGAAGCTTCCTGTGTTCTCCTTATCCCTCCAGGACAAGCTCCAACAAACTGCCGTGTTTCATCTGCTCATGAGCTATGATCACCATCCAGGGTTTCTGTCTCACCTGTACCTCAGAGGCCACGCCCCTTCTTTCAGCGTTTCTAAGACGTCTGCCTGCGAGTGTTTTTGTCCCAAATGACAGTTTGGCAGTGACTTCTTGTGCCTGTGTCGACCCAGATGGCGAGGAGTCGCCTTGAGGTGAGGGAGGAGGAGGAGGAGGGGGGGGACGTCAGAGCCATCCGAGGTCGCATCTTCGCGTCTCTGTCATATCTGCAGCGGCTCAGCGCCACTCCCTGCCCACAATCCTCTGTGCTCCCATGCTGCAGCAGAGAGACAGGTTTTAAAATAAAGACTCCTCAGCCCACTCCAGAGAACAGTTATTGGCTGTCGGGTCACACGTGCACACAATACGCTGAACAAACTGAACAGACTCACGTAATACAACAGCTGCGTTATCCTGCATTACTGCACCAATAAATATTGATCATGAAATGCCGCCAACCCAAACTATTTTTACTTTAGATTGCAGTAAAGCCGCAAGAATTACTGCTTTAAAAACACATATCCTTAATTATCAAACGATCGATTAGGTCCATCTGTGGTCAACAAGCAGCGAACCAACATTTAATACAATAAATACATCAAACATGGTTACTCATGTTTGTGAAGTTAAATCTAAAGATATGCATTATTCACTGTAATCCAGCTGATCAGTAAAGATTATCAATCAGCTCCAAGCATGTTTAACAGTTATGCCCTGTAACATGTTAAAAAGCAAACAGCGACACTTCTTTTTATAATGAAGTTCACATCTAACATCTGGAAACACTTCCTGGTCCAAGGACGTCAGTGAGACGTATTTTTCCCATGTCTGTCAAAACCCGAGCACACAGGAGGAAGAAGATAAACTGGAATCATTTACAGATAAGAACAGATCAGAGACGCTTCCTGCGAGCGGTCCGTGATGACCAACCCGCTAAACTCTAAAAGTCTGCTGTGGTGAGTCAAAGACTTTGTAGTGAAACGAGTCTGAATCATCTGAGTAAACCTGAGGAGACAAAAGTAAATCAGCATAAACAATCGCAGACAGAAGAGCTTTCTAAGGCAGATTTATTCCTGAAAAAAGAAGCCAATGTTTAGCTTCCCAGTGAGATCATCGACAGTTGCATTAAAGAAACCCACGTCATGTTTATTTGGAACCAATACTGAGTGCAGCCTTTCAATTGGTTTACAGTCAAGATGTTAAATAAATAAAAGACGTCAGAGGACCGTGTGAGGACATAAACCAGCAGCTGCTCCAGATTAACAGATAATTATATTAAAGAAAGATTATTCTGGATCTGCAACGTTTAGTTTTTACCTAAAAGTGTGAGTGTAAAGACTCAGTGGACTGTGAGCGCTGAAACTTTAAAGTTTTAAATGTCATCCACCGTTTCATTTGTCAAACATGAGGAAACTGTTTCCATGCAGTGCCCTCATTTAATGTTTCACTTTCTGTCTGACCAGCAGGTCAAACCCAAAGGTATATAAAGCAGACGCCAATCCATTCTCTTTGAATAATAACTGAAATTTAACTCAACGAGCATAATTAACAGACTGAACGGACCACAGGAAGTCCTCCAGGTAGGGAAAAGTCTGACCTGAGATCGGCTCAGGCTGCAGACATGCAGCAAGGCCGAGGCTCGCGGCACGTTTTAGGAGAAAGTGGCAGCTGGAAAAGCTCTCAGCGCAGTGCAGGCAAAGGAAGCCGGAGCTCTGTGATCTGCTCTCTATGGGAAAGCCCTGGAGTGAGTCAATAAGGCCGCCACTTCCTGTTCCGACAGCGGCCGCGACAAGCACTGAGAGAGTCAGAGCCGGCGTGAAAACAAAGACACAAACTACCAGACTGCCCTGAGAGGGGATTCCCCTCGGAGTCTGCAGCTCGGGTCCTCCTGCCGTCCAACATCACGATCTCTGATCCCCGCGGGACTCCTATCACGGAAAATCTCCTCCCTGCTCCGCACAGGAAGAAATCTCTGCTTCCTGTCATTTGAAGCAAATTTTTTCACTAATTTGTCATGCTCTTCCAATTTAATTTATCTACCAGCATTAACTGAGTTCTGCTCATCAGTGCCTGCATTTATCAGTCTGCTGCAACCTAAAAATACATTTTAATGAAAGGAAACCCAAGGACTGACGACAAATGTTAATACAACCAGACTGTGTGACTGTGCGGTGTATGGGGCACGGACATTTAACAAAAACCTCACAGCTGTCTCTCAAGACAGTGTCATGTTTTTCAACAGCATTATTGTCAGGTCTTTACCTTACAGCATATAACGCAACCTCAGGCGACTGCTGATGTGATTTGGAGCTGTATACATAAAACCAAATTCAGTTTAATTTAAAAAAAACAAAAAACATATCATAAACCTAGCCTCCTAAACACGTTTCCGTTACATAACATTTTTTTTTTTTTTCACATAAAGTGAATCAAACAAGAAATCTGAAGACGTCACATAGTTGTGCTTCTATTTTAGTTCGTGTTTTTATTGTTATTGCTGTTTGAATGACGGTGGAGCCCGTTTTCATGCAGCTGTGCGGTGTACGGGGCACAGAAACAAAATATATTCTTTTACAGATCCAACATTAACACAAATCTATTCATACCAAGTTTACAGGGAGTGCAGAATTATTAGGCAAGTTGTATTTTTGAGGAATAATTTTATTATTGAACAACAACCATGTTCTCAATGAACCCAAAAACTCATTAATATCAAAGCTGAATGTTTTTGGAAGTAGTTTTTAGTTTGTTTTAGTTTTAGCTATTTTAGGGGATATCTGTGTGTGCAGGTGACTATTACTGTGCATAATTATTAGGCAACTTAACAAAAACAAATATATACCCATTTCAATTATTTATTTTACCAGTGAAACCAATCTAACATCTCCACATTCACAAATATACATTTCTGACATTCAAAACAAAACAAAAACAAATCAGCGACCAATATAGCCACCTTTCTTTGCAAGGACACTCAAAAGCCTGCCATCCATGGATTCTGTCAGTGTTTTGATCTGTTCACCATCAACATTGCGTGCAGCAGCAACCACAGCCTCCCAGACACTGTTCAGAGAGGTGTACTGTTTTCCCTCCTTGTAAATCTCACATTTGATGATGGACCACAGGTTCTCAATGGGGTTCAGATCAGGTGAACAAGGAGGCCATGTCATTAGTTTTTCTTCTTTTATACCCTTTCTTGCCAGCCACGCTGTGGAGTACTTGGACGTGTGTGTGATGGAGCATTGTCCTGCATGAAAATCATGTTTTCTTGAAGGATGCAGACTTCTTCCTGTACCACTGCTTGAAGAAGGTGTCTTCCAGAAACTGGCAGTAGGACTGGGAGTTGAGCTTGACTCCATCCTCAACCCGAAAAGGCCCCACAAGCTCATCTTTGATGATACCAGCCCAAACCAGTACTCCACCTCCACCTTGCTGGCGTCCTGAGTGGGACTGGAGCTCTCTGCCCTTTACCAATCCAGCCACGGGCCCATCCATCTGGCCCATCAAGACTCACTCTCATTTCATCAGTCCATAAAACCTTAGAAAAATCAGTCTTGAGATATTTCTTGGCCCAGTCTTGACGTTTCAGCTTGTGTGTCTTGTTCAGTGGTGGTCGTCTTTCAGCCTTTCTTACCTTGGCCGTGTCTCTGAGTATTGCACACCTTGTGCTTTTGGGCACTCCAGTGATGTTGCAGCTCTGAAATATGGCCAAACTGGTGGCAAGTGGCATCTTGGCAGCTGCACGCTTGACTTTTCTCAGTTCATGGGCAGTTATTTTGCGCCTTGGTTTTCCACACGCTTCTTGCGACCCTGTTGACTATTTTGAATGAAACGCTTGATTGTTCGATGATCACGCTTCAGAAGCTTTGCAATTTTAAGACTGCTGCATCCCTCTGCAAGATATCTCACTATTTTTGACTTTTCTGAGCCTGTCAAGTCCTTCTTTTGACCCATTTTGCCAAAGGAAAGGAAGTTGCCTAATAATTATGCACACCTGATATAGGGTGTTGATGTCATTAGACCACACCCCTTCTCATTACAGAGATGCACATCACCTAATATGCTTAATTGGTAGTAGGCTTTCGAGCCTATACAGCTTGGAGTAAGACAACATGCATGAAGAGGATGATGTGGACAAAATACTCATTTGCCTAATAATTCTGCACTCCCTGTATTTATTATAACGGGTCCAAATCTAAGGTCTGATTGAGTGCATTAACTCCAAATATATTAAAAGCAGACTGAAGTAGAGCTCTTGTACTTTACTTACGGTGTATTATATTTAGCTCTTATGATTTCCTTCAATGCTGTACAGTAAAAGTAAAGAATCTATCATTTCTCTCCCCTTTTATATTTATACTCCTTAATTTATTTGAAGCAATATGTTTGCAGAGAGCAGATTTAAGAGATTTTGCAGTGTCTACCAACCCCAGCTGGTAAAAATTATGTTTGGCCGAAGAGTTTTTGATTAATCTGTTAGTTCTTTTGGTCTAAAAGTTGGCTCACCCTTAAAATGTCCTTCTTCATCCAAATAACAGAAATCAAACACAAATCAAAGACCTCACACTGGAAAGACTGGACCAAGTGATTAATTTTCCATTTTGGAGTCATAAATACGTCAAACGATTACTTGATTAATTTTCCTCCTTCTTTCTTGTGGTTATGAAGGGAACAGCTGCAGCTCTGTGGCTTTAATCAAACATTTACTCTCCAAATTCAACATTTGTCCTGTGATTTTGCTACTATAAAAGGATCTGTTTAATAATGGAAATGAATCATGTTAACATATTGCACATTTCTTTTCCTTCTGCTCTTTGTGTTTTCATCCTTCTCTATTCCTTCATCTTTCCCTCTCTCTCTAAAACACAAAGAGGGAAAATCTATTATTCAGTGCAGCAGAGATATGACAGCTCGGTTTAATATGCAGGGAAACCACAGAGATTCTCCATCAGCATGCATACAAATGGAGGGAGAGGGGGAAAGAGGGGGGAAGCCCGGGAGGAGCAGAGGATCAGAGGAGGAGGAGGAAATCTTCCTCTGCTGTAAAAACGCCTGCAGAGCAAAGCATCAAGCTCTTAAGTACAATAACAGCATGTTTAACCACAGCCTAATGAAGACTTCCAACACGACAGAGACGAGGACAAGGAGCAGAAACTCGACTGAAGCAGAGAAACACAAAGATCCAGAGAAACGGCCGCAGACTCGTGAGAATAAATTAGAAGAATAGAGATTATTTCCATCAAAGTGACAAAAGACGTGGACGACAGCAACGCACAAACGTCACAGTTAATGACGGGTGTTTATCATCTGTTTGACTTCAGTCTGTTCATCAGAGAGAAAACAGCAAAGTTTTACACAGGAACAGAAAAACTGATAAAAATAGATTTTTAAAATAAAATCTGATGCTGTTGCAGCCTTTTTGTCTCGTTATGTGAATGAATGACTTTTTAGCAGATAGCTGATATCACCTTATGTCCACTATTCAAAGCAGGCGATATCACTCATTGCTATGTGTAAACGACTGAGTTGATGCTCCACCGCGGCTGCTAGCACTCAGTGTTATGGTGGGTGGATAGCACAACATTAACCAAGTGAGAATTTAAACTGAAAATCCACAAATGCGCAGCTTCTGTCTTTGGTGACACAGGGTAGAGTCTGCACTGATACCCGGAGTAACACAACCTGCAGAGGTCACGTCTGAAACAAACAACCTGAGCAACATCTGGCAGGATGAGGTGAATCTGGGTGCCTCAGCCCAGCGGATGGTGTCAGGGGTGGTGTGGTTAAACAAAAACAAACGCCCTGCAGCACTGACAGGTGGATAGCTTGCACCTGTCAGACGTGTGACAGTAACACTCATATAATGAAAGCTACACATTTTCTTAAAAAGATGACGCTTTAACTTGAAGCTTTGCGATAAATGTGTCGCACAGCTGTTTTTAGGGTCGGACACAGTCCTGAATCAGGCCAGGTGCTCTGCAGGTACTCAGCCACAGACTGAAACAGCAGAACAATTAAAATGTTGACCTGAAGATTATTTTATTAAACAGCATCAGTGTGAACCTTCCACTCACTCACAGAGAGCCTTCTTAAGAAACCTGCCAATTTAACTCCCAGTGGTGCCACGCGATTATGGCATCCTCAGCAGAGGTCAAAGGTCGCAGCATACAGAAAGCAAACAGAAGTGAGAGCCAGTCTTCTGCCTCTCTGTTTTCATCTCAGCGCCCTGCCCACGCTTCCCAGCATCCTCTCTGTTCCTCCTCCTCTCCAACCTCTCCTTCTGTTCTCCTCACCTCCCTGCAGACTGCTGCCAGCTTGCTGAGTGTGCATGAGTGTGTGTGTGTGTGTGCGCGCGTGAGTGTGTGTGTGTGTGTGTGCGCGCGTGAGTGTGTGTGTGTGTGTGTGTGTGTGTGTGTGTGTGTGCGCGCGCGTGTGTGTGTGTGTGTGTGTGTGTGTGAGTGTGTGAGTGTGAGTGTTTTATTAAACTGCATGGCTGCTCCTCTCGGCTTGTGTCCTCCTTCAGGGCCCATCAGCCTCTTGCAGTGCAAACACAGCCATTAAAAATTCCTCACGGCGCCTCGACGTCACTCACAGCAGGAGCGCCGTTACAGCGAGGGGAGAGATAATTGTTGAGCTTCCTGTGCGGAGCTTCGACCGTCACAGCTGGACTCGACACGACGTGTCACACGGTTTATCTGCTGGGTCAACACCACCAGCTTAGAGCAGAACAGGTGAAACTAATATGATGAATCCATCACTGTTCAGAAACCAGCTCACGTAAGGAGTCGTTCCAGCCAAAGGAACGGTGCAACAGCGGGTAAAAACACTGGCGGCGGCCAGTGCTACCCCTCAGCATCCGTGTAGATTCACCTATGGTTTCAATTTAAGGCACCCCCCTCGCCTCGCTCTCAAGTTATCGCATTTACAAACTTGGGTGTCCACGTCACCCGCCAGGCAGGCGGGATGGCGGCTTTAAGAACGACATTTCATCCCAGTCAGATGTTCACACCAAAGGAAATAAAGATGAAACCTTTAACGGCTGAAGATGAGCTTCTGCTTCAGTCGGTCCAATAAGTAACCTGCAATAATCACAGCAGACAAATCACAGACGAGTAAACAGCCCAAACTGAACAAACTAAACAACTACTAACGCATTTCTGAAGCCGATCACCAACAAAGCTTTGATTCAACTGAAACCTTTTATCATAAATAAAATCCACATTAGTGCTTAAATGGTTTTTTAATGAAAGCACCCTCACGACTACCCGACTTCACATCTCTCCATGCGTGAGGCGTACGGTCACTGTAGTCGTGCTGACCTCCACTCTGCGCTTTCATCGAGGGTTTGTTTCCTCCTCCAGGCATCGCTTGAACATCAGCACATCTGTGTGAATATTTGCTGCCGTCCTGTCAAACTACAGCAAAGAGAAAATAAACCGCGTCTCACGACCGTGTGACAGATGTGACCGCAGAGAGTCATGTGACCTGCTTTACTGATAAAGGTTTGGGGTCAGAAGGTTTAGTGTTTCCGAGCAGCTCAGGATGTAGTTTATGCACATAATCATCACTAATAGCTTTAATGCAGGTATTCATCTCTGGGCCATAACGTACTGCAATACGGGCTCTGAAAGTACTTAAGACAGTATTAAAATTAAATTATACTTTAAAAGAACTTACAATAAAAAAAAAAAAAACAGATATATAAAGTTATTAAAATAAATATAAAATTACTTTAGTATTAAAATTATTTAGCATAAAAATAATTTAAAAATGCAAACTTTAAAAGTATGAATGTTATTGAACGACATTCATTAAGAATTATAAAGTATATAAAATTAGAGAAAACTGTTGAGTAAACTCGTGAAAACGTAAATAAAAAAAAACGCCATCATGGTCATAAAAAGCTTTTAAATTAACGTAAATTAAAGTATTTTAAATTGAACACAGGTAAAAACAAAGGTAACGACCAAAAGATAAACTAAAGTGAAATCTAGGAATGATTTCATGTTTCTAATTCTTCGTCCTCGCAGGTTCACTCTCCTCGCTCTGCCCGTAACCATCATCAATAATTCAGGCAGCTGTTTCCAGGCGCAGCGGCGAGCTGCTGATCGAAGCATCAACAGTCCGACAGCACGAGCTCGTTACGCTTCTCTGCGGGTAGCAGCCGATCAGCCTTCCCATCAGCCCCTGCTGCTGCGGTTATTTTCTGGAAGGAGTGGAGATGGCCGATTTGACCTCCGACCTCCGGCTGCTGCAAACCGCGGCTCTGTGAATGCTTCTGTTTGTGAGGACGACTCCATGTTTAAACCCACAGTAACGAGCTGATTTGTGATTGGATAACTTCTTTCCCACCCACACACTCAGCGTGAGTGTTGTGTTAGAGCTGTGAGGACGCACAGACTCAGATCCTCAACAAGGAAATAGAGACTAACTGGACATGACTGCGCCGTAACGGAGACGCTGAAACGCCGCGTCCTGTCACAGTCATAATTAAATTAAACATCATCTCGTGCTTGAATTTTCGCTCCAGGGGGCGAGGACGTCGACATAAATAGACTTTTGACAGAAAATGTCTGAATCTGCGTGAGAGCGCCTGCACTGCTGGTTTCAGCGTGGCGAGAAACCCAGCCGAGAGATTTTATACACGTCAAACAATGTCATTTTTTGTATTTCTTTATAAACAAAAAAGATGTTTTTATTTTTCTCATTTCCCGTCATGTACGTCGTGTTCCAATGATCAGGCTTCAGGTTGCTGTAAAACACTCAGTTTAACAGGGCTTTTTTCTACTCTTGGATCCGAATGATGTCACAGAGAGGGGATACAGCAACCACTCCCACTAGATGTTCAAACCTAATCAAAGCTAATCAGACAAAAACTGTGTGCTTCTTGCATTTATTTCATTTTTTAAATCCGACCGAGGATGAACTGAGGGGCTGTATCGAGGCCTGGAGGAAGACAAAGAAGGATTGTTTTGAATTGTGGGTCATGCAAAGCAGTTCTAAGAGGGGCCAGGAACAACAACAGGTCCACGTGAAACCTCTAAAAACACAACTGCCTGAAACCGGCAAACTTTTTATCAGTGATGAGCCACCAGGACCCGAACTCCCTGCCAGGTTCTGATCCGAGCACCGACCTCCAATCGGAGACCCCAGCAGTGACTCAGTTCCTACGTTGAAATGTTCAGCTTTACAGCAGAAACATGTTTACAGGCTGAACCTACATCAGTTTTGGTCTCTGTGGATAATTTCCACCTTCATTCAAACTGTAAACGCTGGTTTTGGTTGTTACGTAACATATTTAGTCACCCGGGCAGCGTGCGTCCTGTAACCATGTCCTCAGGTGTTCCTCGAGTGCTGATCTGTTGGTGTTCCTGTATTTAGACCGAGCCGACTGTGCTTTGTCCTGCTGAATCACCGAGCTGCAGCTCGTCGTTAATAAGGAGCTGAAAATAGCACCAACGCCGAGGCGCTGCCCTACAAACACACACCTGAGGCTCTGACACCTTTCCTGTGCGGGGAGGAGATGCCTGAAACAAACAGGAACACTGAGGTTGCTGGTTCAAATCCACTGAGGACTCTTCATCACTGCTCAGCGGGTGCAGGGAGAAAAATGTCCTTTAAGTTTAATGTCACACGGAGGGAGTTTTTAAGGATGAGGCAGCGGGGGTTCAGATCAGAGGAGAGACACGGATCACAGAAATGGGATTTCAGAGAAGAGATGAGGGCCTGCAGGGACACTGATCCCTGACCAGCTGGGGACGCCACATCGGGACCGTTAACCTCGTTTACATACAGCCACTAACAATTCAGCCCAGCAAACAGATTTAAGGTCAGAGACTGAAACTCATCTTTCAGAACAACACAGTTGCTCCTTTAACGCTTCCCACAGACAGAACATGGACACTGACCCGACCTCCTGTTCCAACCTCAGCTTCTGTTTTATTGCTGTCATTTCTGCTCCATCGTTGGTTTTAGAGGCATCTTTCTCATCTCTATGGCGTCTTACTGTCCTCTGTCACCTTCACAGCAGATATTTTAAAACCCACATTAGACCGTTTCACCTCGAGAAGCTCAAGTCATGGATACGCTCTGAGCCTGAAACTTACAGTGGCTTGCAAAAGTATTCGGCCCCCTTGAACTTTCCCACATTTTGTCACATTACAGCCACAAACATGAATCAATGTTATTGGAATTCCAGGTGAAAGACCAATACAAAGTGGTGTACACGTGAGAAGTGGAACGAAAATCATACATGATTCCAAACATTTTTTACAAATAAATAACTGCAAAGTGGGGTGTGCGTAATTATTCAGCCCCCTGAGTCAATACTTTGTAGAACCACCTTTTGCTGCAGTTACAGCTGCCAGTCTTTTAGGGTCTGTCTCTACCAGCTTTGCACGTCTACAGACTGAAATCCTTGCCCATTCTTCTTTGCAAAACAGCTCCAGCTCAGTCAGATTAGATGGACAGCGTTTGTGAACAGCAGTTTTCAGATCTTGCCACAGATTCTCGATTGGATTTAGATCTGGACTTTGACTGGGCCATTCTAACACATGGATATGTTTTGTTTGAAACCATTCCATTGTTGCCCTGGCTTTATGTTTAGGGTGGTTGTCCTGCTGGATGGTGAACCTCCGCCCCAGTCTCAAGTCTTTTGCAGACTCCAAGAGGTTTTCTTCCAAGATTGCCCTGTATTTGGCTCCATCCATCTTCCCATCAACTCTGACCAGCTTCCCTGTCCCTGCTGAAGAGAAGCACCCCAGAGCATGATGCTGCCACCACCATATTTGACAGTGGGGATGGTGTGTTCAGAGTGATGTGCAGTGTTAGTTTTCCGCCACACATAGCGTTTTGCATTTTGGCCAAAAGTTCCATTTTGGTCTCATCTGACCAGAGCACCTTCTTCCACATGTTTGCTGTGTCCCCACATGGCTTGTGGCAAACTGCAAACGGACTTCTTATGGTTTTCTGTTAACAATGGCTTTCTTCTTGCCACTCTTCCATAAAGGCCAACTTTGTGCAGTGCACGACTAATAGTTGTCCTATGGACAGATTTCCCCACCTGAGCTGTAGATCTCTGCAGCTCGTCCAGAGTCACCATGGGCCTCTTGGCTGCATTTCTGATCAGCGCTCTCCTTGTTCGGCCTGTGAGTTTAGGTGGACGGCCTTGTCTTGGTAGGTTTACAGTTGTGCCATACTCCTTCCATTTCTGAATGATGGCTTGAACAGTGCTCCATGGGATGTTCAAGGCTTGGGAAATCTTTTGTAGCCTAAGCCTGCTTTAAATTTCTCAATAACTTTATCCCTGACCTGTCTGGTGTGTTCTTTGGACTTCATGGTGTTGTTGCTCCCAATATTCTCTTAGACAACCTCTGAGGCCGTCACAGAGCAGCTGTATTTGTACTGACATTAGATCACACACATGCACTCTATTTAGTCATTAGCACTCATCAGGCAATGTCTATGGGCAACTGACTGCACTCAGACCAAAGGGGCTGAATAATTACGCACACCCCACTTTGCAGTTATTTATTTGTAAAAATGTTTGGAATCATGTATGATTTTCGCCCACTTCTCACGTGTACACCACTTTGTGTTGGTCTTTCACCTGGAATTCCAATAAAATTGATTCATGTTTGTGGCTGTAATGTGACAAAATGTGGGAAAGTTCAAGGGGGCCGAATACTTTTGCAAGCCACTGTATTTCTGGACTTCCAGGGCAGGAGCCGCAACATCAGCGCACAAAGATGGCGACTGGCTGAAGTCTGACAGTGCCTCAAAAAGCCAAATCTGAACTTCAGGAAACACCACGGTCCATTTCAAAACGTGAAACCACTGCTGCGGGCCAGCCAAACCTTAAATCACACGACTGGTTGAGAAGTCATCATCTCATGAACACAGGACGTGACGTACTCACTGCAACATTGATCACTTCCTTCTTTGTGAGATTGATGATTGCTTAGGAGCTACAGAACTAAAAACAAAGATTAGACCCACACACCTCTGAGGAAAAACTCGCTGACCAGCAGGCAGAAAACACAAGTCATCACTCAGAGAGCGAACGTCCGTCAAACTTCTCAAACCACCAATCAGACGCTCTGAAGGTGCGTCTGGCGGCAGGCTGAGAAAACCCCAGCACAAAGGCCACGTCCCCCTGCTGCAGTTATACGCATCGTTTTTCAGAGTTCAGACTGCACTCAGCACATCTAAACACCACCACCACGAAAATGTATAAAACTAACACCTTAAGTGTTTAAGTATCAGTTTAATAACCAGATACATGCAGTGATATGTTCTGTTATTGAACGTCATGGTTCACGTTTAGTTTTTAAACTCATGTTTGTTTAAAACAACATCATCATGTTTTGTTTTTACAGTTTGAAAATACCAATAAATAACTGAATAAATGCTTTTGCCCTAGTAGCTTTTATAAACCCAATAAAACAACCAAACACTATGACACAAAGAGAAAGTGCATCACTGAGTAACACATAAACCTGTGATTCTTCAGGTTGACCATGATGCTCAAGGACACAGGTAGACATTTATCACCTAAAAACACTCATAATTAATTTAAAACACTCCATGGATCTCAACAGACAATGTTCAGTTTCTTTCCCTGACTCTATGAAACTACAACTTACAGACTGTCCAGGAACGCAAAGGGCTCAAAATAGCTTCAGTAAGGTGACGGCTCCAGACTTCCAACTGGTGTGAAAAAAAACGTGAAAGTGCAAAAATCAGCTCTGTCTCGTTCAGCAGCTACAGTGACACCACAGGAAGCAGAGAGCAGATCCCACACAGCATCATTAGCTCTGTCACATTATTACATGTTAATAATGTGATAAAAATAAACAATCAAAAGGTCAATATGGTCCGGATGCTTTCACATTTCATTCACAGCTCTAAAAACACCAAGAAGCCTGTGTTCAGTTCAAAGTCAGACACCACACACTGCCAGCATAAAGTGAAAACAGTCAGCTGGTAACTATCCTGATCAGTAATCAATAATGGATGGAACTGAATCATAAACCAACCCCAAAATAGGTACGACTTTAAAAAGAGAGAAAGCTTAATTAACCAAAGGCTGAAAATTCCAATTAAATTTAATCCATATAGCCTCAAATCACAACAACTGTTGCCTTAAGGCGTTTTATATTGTACGGTAAAGACCCTACATTAACACAAAGAGCAAAGAAAATGTCACGCCAAACTCGCGTTAGGAAAAGTCAAATTTATTTCTAATCCTTATTTTTTAGAAAAGAAACTGATGAGTAAGAATAAAAGACTTGGGGCTGTATATGTCCATCAACTTTTCTTCAGTTCGGCAATGATACAGTAAAATGAATGGTTTTACTTTCCCTACAATCACCGCTTCATCATGTCATCAAAGCCGGTTACCAATCTCCGTTCATTAGCGATGCTGCTTTAATGGGGATAAAAGGCTGAAATGATGCGCGAACCCTTCAGAAAAGTAAGTTTTTTACTGAATAAAAAGTCGTCTTTATTATAATATACAAGACGAATTTACCATCGACTCACAATTAATGACAACATACCACTTACTAGGAGGTAGCAGTATTTTTGGTAGAAATCTTACTTTTATAAATGTATCGTCACAAATCGATACTAACCACTTCCTGAGCGGTGCTGTTTTAATGGGGACCAACGGCGGGAATGAGGCGCGGACCCTTGAAAAAAGTGGAATTTCACCTAATTAAAAAGCCATTTGAATGATGAGATGAAAGCCGAATTTAACACCGACTCGCTCTTAACTAAACTCGCCCTCCAGTGTGTGCGTGTGTCGGTATTTTATGAGCTTTCTTCAGGCGTTACCTTAGTGGTGACAATACAAATGCAGTCCATCGTTCCGAGCCGGGAGTGAAGCCCGGGAACATCAGCATCTCATCTCCGTCTGTCCTTCCTGCTGAGCGAACTCCAGCCAGGCGCCAATCTTAATACTTCACATTCACTCACTCGCCGACCGACTGCGGTCAGAAATCTACCCAAGAGAGAGAGTGCGCTCACCGGAGAGCCACCTCATCCCTCCCCCGGTCCTCCTTCATACCGTATCCGGAGCTCAGCAGGAGCAGCGCTCAGCGAACCCCGCTCCTCCACACACACAGGCTGCGTTCAGGCGCTGTGGGAAAAACCCATTCCCTCCAAGTTATGACAATAAAAGATTAACACGGGACTATTAAAACGTTTGTATCGTTTGTTAGCGGGGTTACAGGAGATAGAAATTAATAATATAATTTTATCCAGTCAAGTTTTCACTTCAAACCGATCACTGAAACGTGTTTTGACTGGAAAAATACAAGTTTCAGGGTGTATCTGAACGCAACACTAAATACCTGTACTGTAATGATTGCGTAATTGCAGACCAGCGTATTAACTTAACACTTAAAAAAAATAAACGAAGATATTAAATAATACATTTTGGAGCAGCTTAAATTATGTAGCTTAGGCATTTAGCATATTATAAATATACAGTAATTAAAATCTGAATTTATTCTGTAATAAAGAACTGAGTCAAGTATTTTTACCTTTCAGTAATTACATTTGTCATCAGGTATTGTACTTTTAAAACTAACTAAAAAACTAAAACAGTTTTGATTCAAATATGATGTAAATGTCTCGAGTGAATTCTAATTCCATCACTGTGAGAAATCATTACAATTATTATTTTTCTCCCCTGCAGGTTCTAAATGACACATAGATATTCTGAGCACTTCTTAAGCATGAATGATATCTGCAGATGACAATCTGAGCTGAAATTAGTTTGTACTTATCAGTGAATAATACCATTTTATTACAAGTGCAACATGACTGTAAAAAGACTCACTTGAATATCGATAAATTTCAACTTGATAGAATAAAACAGTTATTTCTTCATCTCAAATAATCATGTGAAATAGTGACTGATATATGACATATGATATGTGACTATTCCCTGATATTTTCTACATTAAACAAAGTTTGAAATTTAAAAAAACAAAACAGCTGAAACAGCAGTATGTCTGACATTTTTACATAAAAAGGATTCATGAATAACTTTTCTATCAATCAGCTAACTGAATTATGGACTGATGACTGCGCTGTAACCATCAGTGTGTTTTAAAGTGTCCCTGAAGCGCTGTGACGTCCTACTCGACAAGAGACCACAAACTCATCTTGTCTGAGTCAGACTGTGCTTCGGCTTTTCCTCTCGAGGTTTGAAAACACGCTAACTGCTGCTGATGACATGTATGACTCAACGCCAAATGCTCGTGGAGGTGGAGGAGGAGCACCACTGTCCCTCTCAGCAGGAGCAGGAGCAGGGGGAGGAGGAGATGAGGCAGCGTGGGCGTTTGGCAGGTGGGAATCTTTCACAGCTCCATGAATCCGTCATGTAGCTGCGTCGCGTCTCATGCGTGTCATCATCATCATATGGCGTGTTTCACACCTCGACATTAACACAGAACAGGAAGTGATGCGAGTGGCATTTTCCACAGAACAGCCTGCCGGGCTTTACGTTAAAGTGAGGAGCTCATTTGCCCTGAAGAGAAATGGTTATTAGTGTTTTTGTACTTATTCTCCAAGCAGCTGAGAGCATCAGAGCGATCGATCAGAGTTTAAATGAGCTGCAGCAGTTTAATGTCTGACGTGCAGCAGCAGAGAGAAGCATTCATGCCTGCATGTTTGAGCCGTGTCTTATAATTCACTGAAGAAAAGTTTGAAAAACCTTTATTGAGCTGCTGTGGCCCACAACTGTGTTTAGCATTGGATTTTTTTTATTTCACAGTAATATGAAAAGAATAGTTTAACCCTGCAGTGAAGCTTTAACAGCACCTGCCTCAGGCGTGGACTCTGCGTGGACATCTAAACCCCTCAGCAGCTCCGTGGTCGTCACACATCATGAACGTTATCAGTTAAAGTCACAGTGAAAAGCTTTGCTGGTTATTCTGAGGTACACGAGGACATACGAGCTCTCTGTGACTGCTCTCTGCACAGCCAGCTGCCCAAGCAGCTTCAGCACTGTGGAAACATTTCAGGTAAAGTCGAGATGATGTGAGTTTTATTCCACACTGACTGTCACACAAAGCGCCTCTGAAACACCACTTGTTCACCACCTGCTCACCAGGTACACATCAGTGTTTTTATTGGTCGATGAGCGTCTTACAGGACACGCTCACAGTTCTCCAAGTCTCCGCCTCTTCCTGCAGTGATGCCGTGACTCTGTGGGTTCAGACCACAGACTGTAAATAAAAGATGGATGCAGTTTCCAGCTGTGCAAAATGAAGCCAGTGCATTCTTCTGAATGTCCAGCAGGGGGCGCCCCCTCTGACTGTCAGTAATCCTCTGACCCTCGAGCCTGATCATCTGATCCTGATGAGTTCATGGTCTCAGTCGCTGCTTTCAGGTGTCATTAAACACAACACAGTGCTGATTGTTTTGTTCCTAAAAAGACTACAAAGAGGGAGCTGCTCATTGGCTAACAACTTGTGACTGAAAGTCATTAACCAATGAGCATACAGTACCCTTCAGTGTCAAGTTTGCGGCTTCAAAAACCAGACTTCACTAAGGCTACGTTCACACTGCAGGTCTTAATGCTCATTTTGTCTGCTTGTTCACACTACAAATAAAATGCGACAGCAAACGCGCTCTAGTGTGAACGCTCAAAGCGGCCCGCATGCGCAAAAGAAGACGTCACACACAACGCGCTCTGTTTACACCTAGAGCAAACAGTACTGTTTGACTGATGGCCCTTAATATAAAGACTTCGGACTTTACGTTTCCCAATTTTTGCTTTAAATTATTCTGTTATTTACATAATAATGTAAATAACCTAATAATGATCCTTATTGCTGTTTTAGAGGAGCGGTGCTTCAAAGGATAATCTGCAGATTTCTGTCAGAATCTGCAGATTATACAGTACAAATAAAATGTTCACGTTGTCTTCCCAACAGTTTCACTAACATCTACACTGGATGGCCAGGAAGCGTTCGCGATGTCTTCTCCGGCGCTGATAATTGGCGTCTGTCTTGTGTCAGTGACGTAAAAGACGGATTTAATGCGACATGACCGTTCAAACAGCAGTCGCTTTCTGAAACATCGGATATGTATCGGATTCAGTACCACATACGAAAGTGACCCAGATCGGATTTGTGCCGTTCACACTGTCATACCATGATCGGATACGGGTCGCACAGGGTCAGAAAAATCGGATTTGATGCGCTTTCGCCTGCAGTGTGAACGTAGCCTATGAAACAGGTGATGCCGCGATGGCTACGTCCATCTGTTTTATACAGTCTGTTTCCACTGCAGCTGAGAAGCCTCACCTGTTAGCAGGTGTTCTCTGCCTGCAGCCTGATGACAGTGAAACAATGTGGGATAAAAAGTGAAGTGAGCCTTGTTAGATGGTTTGACTCTCACTGAGCAGCAGCCTCAGACCACAGCTTCATGTTGTGTGAATTATTAACTCTTTCCAGGCCGAAGCTCTGAGCCGCTGCAGCCTTGTGGTGAATAATGTTTGCTTATGGACGAAGCTTCGCAGGTAGATTTTGCATAAGTGGGTCACGCCGATGTGAGGTCAGAAAGTCCCCTGGACGACCTGCGACGCTCAGAAACGTACAACACTGAGAAACACATGAGGATGGTATTTGAAAGCAGCATGAGACACACAGGAGCCTGAACAGGCGACGCAGGACCGCAGCCTCACAGAAACCTGAACTGAAATCCACACGAACCACCACCACGAAGGTGCTGAACGCCAGTACAGCTCCAGTCTGTCTGAGGGAGGCCTCGCAAGGCTCCTTCACAATAAAAGCTCCACACATGCAGACTCAGGGGTCGGGAGCAGGCAGGCGCTCAGCCTGGCTGCAGGGTCATAACCAGTGTTTTTAATGGGCTCTCTCACTAACAGCTCAAAATGTAAAGTTGACTCATTTCAAACACTAAGCTACTTTTTATCAGCTGATATTTGAGAATTGCTGACATGAATTCAGTGAAGTTTGAACATCTATTTGCTCAGTTTGAATAAAATAAGGAAGTGAAATTCAATCAAAAACAATAAACATGAACTGATGGAAGAGTTTCACTTCAATTTACAATTCATTTGAACATGAATGTAAATGAAAATGTGCTGCAGATCTGAAATACAGGAACTAAAATCTACATGCATGCAGCTGCGCAGTGCTAACAAACAAACTTCTGTTACCGTATCCTGAGTTTAAAGTGAATTTTTAATCTGTATCATTTAAAGAGATTAAAAGCATCAGTAAAATGTTCTTAAACACATTTACTGGCTGCTGTGAACAGCTCTATTAAATCTACTGTGTTTCTATTGTGCTGTGGGTGAATAGATCTATTTCATCTGGCTTTAGTTTGAGACCCTCGGCCAGTTTTAATCCAGGTTTAACACTTTAAATGATTTTAATATCACTTCAATCTAACTTTGATTCACACGGAGCTTCTGTTGGAAACACTGGTTACATTTTAGGTTTGTTGTTACAGTAAAGTGAAGCCTTTCAAAGCACCAACTGTTCTCAAAGGCACCTCATATAACCGCAGAGTAACAGCTCACATGCAGTTATTAGCTAGCTGTGATATTTAAATGTGAAACATGGTGTCATTTTTATTTTTGCTTGTTTTGTACATTTATGGTCAGAGCGAAAAGAAAAGCTCGTCAAACCTGATTCGATGTATAAACTCTAAATGACTGAAGGAAAAAGCTGTTCATGTATATCTGTTAATAAAGTTTTTACCACATCAGTGACAGCTGTGCGTTAGTGTGCGTGGGTCTGTGTGCGTGCAGCTCTGAGGACCGGAGGTGTACCGTTCAGACCCGACAACATGAACCAAAACGAATGAAGCACGATGAACCCACGACCCCTGAACACAGCACAGACAGCCTCGACGTGCCGCCGCGTTCCTGCTGATAGAAATATTTAAACACTCTGTGAGACCAGACGTGAAGATGGAGGATCAAAACTAAAAGAGCGCAGCTTCAGGTCAGAGTTTATTTAATGACGAGCTCTTTAACAGCTCGTCGGTGAGAGCTGCGAGTTTGTTTTATGAAGTTTTATTGATCGCTGTTAACAACGATCCTCAGACTTCAGCTCTGGTTTCACTTTCATCCAAACTCAGATCAGCATGAAAGACTCAAAGCGACACATTGAGGCCGTCTGGGCGAACCTGACCCCTGACCCCCAACCCTCTGATGGCCCAAAAAAAGCACGAGGACTGGATGGGACATGCGGCGAAGGTGGACAACACCAACAGCCCCTCCCACCAACAGCAGGGAGTACTTACTTGTCCGTCACAGCCAGGCGGGCGCTTGGCCTGCGCCAACGTGTGGAGGATTTCGTTTAGGAGGGGGGAGTCCTACGGGGGAGCATGAGCGTTTACAGTCGGGAAAAAGAGGAAAGAAGAAGAAAAGCATTCATCAAACAACACAGCAGGTTCAAACATCTCAGCCAGCGTCAGGTTTCTGCTCCTGTTTGTGCTCTGATCTAAACAGAAGTTGATGCATACGCCCTGTCCTGCATCTCTGAATGCTGATCATCAGGTGAAATGTGTCCACCTCACACTGACGCATGTTTGCCTTCATTCATGCATCTGCAAAGAACTGAAACCCAAACATGTCCACTCACTGACACGTGTCCCCGCCCTGCAGCAGCATGTTATGGTGGCTGGCAGAAAACTCCCAGGGTCATTATGGCTGACTTCACATCTACCACGCACAGTCTAGAAAACAAAGTCACGTGACCCGTTCGATCTGTTCTGGAAATAAGGAGCCAGTTTATTGGCTCCTGAGGATACAGACGGAGTACTGATCACCTGGCACTGCAACCAGGTCAAACAACCAGGTCACCTTTACACCCATGTGACCCAAACCCGGGTCCTGGACAGCTGAAAGCACAGGACTGAAAAACCAGGATGAACAAGCTCAGTCAGGCTCTGGAAAAGCTCCTCAGACAACAAACGGACTGGATCAGACGGGAGAAAACGAGCAAACAGGAAGGCGAAAGACGTTCTGGAAAAGCTTCTCTGACACGTCATTTTTAAATTCGGACGTTTTCCTTTTTGGTCTTCCTCAAAGTGAGAAGCCCGATGCCTCACTCAGGAAATCCAGGCTTGGCTTTGCCTGAAGAGAGGAAACAAACGGTTAGCCGGCTCCATCAGATGAGAACCGTAACCTCGCTTAACCTCGCATACCGAGCATCAGAGTAAATCCGGAGCGCGCATCAGCTGTTCGCAACCCTGAACGCTAACCTCAGGCCAGCCGTGAGCGGATGAACGTCTCCGTCCACCTGCCCGAGCGCACAGCACGGGAATAATGATGCATTACATCCAGACTCCAGCTGTTTGCCACGGCAACCTCTGCAAACTTCAGCTTTAACCCCCTCCCAAAAAATCAATCTCATACAAAGACACAAAATAACATTTTCTGGATTATACTCCAATTTCTGGCTGATCCCATCTATTATGAAAACATGGGATTAGAGTGAAATGAAAGAAGCGCACAGAGGAGGCAGATTGCTCCGTTTGGTTTCATCTTTTCGTTTTCACTAACATAATCGCCGGCTTTCACGTTTCACTTGTTGGCGTTCACCACAACGTCCCAAATCACATCTTGGAGACGTGTTTGTGCCGCAGACAGAAGCTCAGCTGAGCTGAACGCAGACGCACAAACACTCCCAGGTCTCAGGATTTAAAGCACCAACCAAACACAACCCGCCGCCTCTGCTCTCGTTTTTCAGGAAGAAGAGAAAAAAGAAACTTTACAGAGAATAACTTTAAAAGCATGTGAAGCGTGCAGACTGATGGAGATCGCTGACATTAATCTCTCACTTTTACCAATAATCAATCGATTGTTTCAAATTATAAGACGTCAGAAAACTAAAACGTCAGAGTCGCCACTTTTATTCTGTCTTTTTTTTTTTACCATTTTACCTGCAGACTCAAGTTTTCTATTATATTGAACATTTTCCATGAGTTCTACTTTCAGTCTTTATTTTATTTGACTTTGTGACCCATTTGTTTTGGTTTTGTGTGATTTTATCTTCTGTTCTGTGACGTTAGATTTTATTGAGCTGCTCTATTGTATTGCCGATGTTTGTTACAGACTGTGGATGTGCTGCTTTAACTCTGGAGTTTCACAACATCTGGAATAAAACAAGTTGTAGTTTGAGGGTTCAGCAGCTCTGTGCTCAGGTCTGCACACACACATTTGAATAGAAAAGCAGCACAAAGATCCATTTTGCAGGCAAAATGACTCCAATAATCAATTGATCAATTATGTCTTTGATCAACTGTGAGAACAGTGTGAGTTGTTTACCATGTTTTCCAGCTGCCATGTCCACAATGATCAACACGAGAGTGAAATTTCAGTAAAACCTCGGGCTGTTTTTAAAGTGAGAAGTTTAAACGTCCTCACAAACGTTTACATCAGATCAGCACAAAGACTGGAAACTGGAGGAAATTTGTTCTTCTTATATTATAGAAAGTAACTTAAATCTGTGGATTTCCAATCAATAACAGTTTGATGTTCAACATTGTTTCTGTTTGATTGTTGAGATGCATGTTTAAAAACATCAGACAACAACAATCGTTTGTTTTTTCCTTAAACTGAACGTCGTTTGGATTTTCGAGTGTGGCGGATTCATGTTAACGGGTTCACTTTGACTTCAGGGACTAACGAGAGGATCAGTTTTAATCTTTTCTGGTCGTTTTATAACCAAACAATCAATAAACTATTGATAAAAATAAACTGCCAGATGGTGATGAAGTGTTACTGATGACAGTTTAGATAAAAATCATGTGGAGGGAAACAGCTGGTGGTTTTTGCCTTCCACACACCCACACACACACCCACACACGAGCTCAGCGAGTCGAACACACACACGCACAGGATGAAACCAGCAGCTCCGCCTTTAATAAGTTCGGATGATCTCGGCCTCGGGAGGCGAGTGAACCTCCACGAGCGCTCACACACATAACCGTCGTTTTCACTTTCCTCGCTTTAACTGCAACCGAAGTTTGTTCTTCCTCAGGCTGCTGATCTGAATCTGATAAAATCATCATCATCACCGTCCTGTGGACTGGTGAAGGACATCTGACGCCATCGTGTGCTCCCAAACAAATCGTCTTTTAGCTCAAAGCTGCTGCAGAAGCGCATGACATTTAATTCCTCCAATGTCCACCGGAGGCTCCAGCAGCGAGAGAGTTCCCACAGACTTCACAGCAGAAATAAAAAATTCATAGCCTGATACAAAAACCGCTTAAAGGTTTACAGTTTGTAGTTTTAGGGGCGTGGCCTCTTTGACAGGTGAATGGTGACACAGGTGGTCGTAGCTTCTAGCTGGCTCCCAGGCTTGAGCTGTTATTTTGGACTGTTTTAATGACATCATCTGACCAACAGTATGGTTACTGCACTAACAGACCGTCTAAGAAGTCTGAGCTCCAGATTTAGTGAAATATAACATTTTAAATTGGATGTTAGCATTAATTAGCACCACTCCATGTCTCTGAATGCAAGCTTGCTAGCATTACCAGGTAACTGAGCATTTAACTTCCTATATGTTCACTTCTGGCTCCAAAAAACCAACATGGTGGCAGCCAAACCGCTAAGACCGAAGACAAAACTAAAGGGTGACATCACTGTGGTTACGTCTATATTTAAAACAAGCCCAGAAAAGTAAACAGGAAAGAAAAGAAGGTTTCATTTTGGCTTCTACAGTGACGAACGCCAAAACACCAACGTGTCATCCTCTATTTTTACATCTCTCATTTATGAGTGATGACTGTTTCTGTCACTGCCAGGAAATACCAAGACATGGCTGCTGTAACTGGTAAACAAGACAGGAAGACCCTGCTCTTATTTCAAAATAAGAGCAGGAGGAGTGATAACAGAAGGCATCCACACACTGACTGAGGGCTTTTCTTGGCTTTTAGGAGCCGACCGTCCACAACCACTCAGCGTAGCGTGAGCTAAAGATGCATTCATGCGCTTTAGTCATTTTCTGGGGCTTTTTGGAAATCAGATGCATAAAAATGTATTTCAGCTCCTGTAATTTTAACGTTCTGGATAAAATAGTTTCATCACAGTTTTTGTGATTTTTCTTTTGAAAGAAGAAAACCGATGCTTTTATTGAGGCTCCAAGCAGAAATATCATTGCTGCAGTGAAACGAGTTGCTCATCAGCCCAAACTAATCAAACCAAAAATGCTGTGATCAGGAGTTCGACCCGTTTGTACCCGTCGAGGAGCCGGTGCTGGCTGGAATCCTGCTTTTCCTCGTTTAGTGTGAGCGGGGAGCAGATGGCGTCAGTTTGTCCATCGAGCTGCTTCACGAATCAAACGCAGCTTCACTTTTCATCCTGCGCGGTCTGAAAGGTTTGATCTATTTTTACCGTTTTCTATTTTTACCAACGGTCGGCGTCTCTGCTACAAAGCAGCAGGAAGCAGGAAAAAGAACCCGAGTGTTGGTAGCACTTCCTGTCCTGACAGGTGGAGCGGCAGCTGTCAGCAGCTGGAGTTCTTACCTCGATGCTGGTGCTAAGGCTGGGCAGCGTGTCCGAGGTCACCGTTGTACTTTGAAGGCTGGAGAAGTCCCATAGGTTGACGGGCGCCATGGGGTCCGCCCCCTTGGCAGACTCCACCCATCTCTGACTGTCCAATAAGGTCACTTCGTAAAACTCCTGGATATCTGTGAGGACAGAGAGATAGGCGATTGGTAATGGAGTCGTTTTAAGCCTCATTTATTTTATTTATCTTTGACTGATGGACTCTTCCCTTGCTCTTATTTTGAAGGTTCAGTCACTGAAATAAACCTTCGGTTTAATTCATTTTGTCATTTCCTGTCTAACAGCTTGTACGTCCTTTGCTCTCCCTGGCGCAGGTCGCAGGTGTAATTAGAGTAGAAATAATTTTATTCAATCAGAATAAAACTGAAATCTGATCAGTTTCCACAAGCTTCTGCTAATTTTTCACAATAAAAGCTTTGATAAGAAGTGAAAGGTTCCTGTCTCGTAAAACATTTTAGATTTGAATATTCTCGGAGCTCACGGAGCGGGCAGAGGGAGGCCAGAGTGCAGCACAAACACCGACCCGACACTCGTCAGGGTCACGACCCCGAGTTTTGTTCAATATGAGGAGGAGGTGACACACAGGAAACGGCTTCATCAGGCCCACATTAACGCTCAGTAAAAGTACAGCACGTGACACGTTTGGAGGTTTTCCTCTGCCAATAAAAACTTCATCAATTTAAAGAAAATGGTGCTCACGTTTTAATTTAGTGGTCAGAATCAGGTTTCCACAGGTGAGTCACCTGCTGATACACACCTGTCACACTCAAGGAAAACTTTTCTCTGAATATTTTTACAGCAATGAAGAATAAAGCAAACAAAAAACACTGAATCTCAGATGGAAATCTTCCTGCTCAGTGACTCGTTTCACTGTTAAAGCAGGAGTAAAAGAATCAGACAGATGAGCAGTTTTAAAGCAGAGCTTTTCAAAATAAAGCACCTGCATCTCTGTAAGTGTTCGAGCAGGAGGTCTGTCCTTTTTTTAAAGAATTATGAAACGTCTCCAAGGACGATGACTTTAACCTAAACTATCATACTCAGGCCGTCCATGCTTCTGCCACACTGTATGGATGTATATGATTGGTTGTTTTATTAAGGACTAGGGCTGTGCGATATGACCAAAATCTCATATCCCGATATAAGACATCTATCGTCCGATAACGATATAAAATCACAAAAATAACATTTTCTGTAAATTCTGTGAATCTCGGGCAGCTCGACTTGCGTGAAGTGTTTCCAGCTGGGCGTCGCGTACCTGGAGTCGAGTGTTTTAACTGATGCATGAAATGATACATTTTTAGACATAGGTTGTAACGGCCGCCGTTTTCTTTGTGAGTATTTATTACACAGCGTGCTGCGGGGAAAAGCCTGTTCTAACGTTTGAGTCTAAGGTTTATTTTTTAGCACCTGACGGCTCTTTTTTGCTTCTCATCCGTAAATACTCTGCATCTTTCACGTGATTCAGTTTATTTTGAAAAGTCTCAACGGGATCTTGAGCTTTATTGTGAAAGGTTTATGTGGAAAATAAACAAGCGGACACGAGGTGGTTTTACCGTCGTTGTTGCTAACGACAACGCATAAAAAACAAGCGCTTGTCCGTCTGTAGTGTGGTTATATTAAATATAAGAGAAAGAGAGAACTTTAAGAAATTAATATAGCCACTACAGTGACCATCAAAATGATGAAAAAATATTGCCGTAAACAGTTTATTTTGCGACACCACGAAACAAACGATAGCGTAAAATGAAACGATAGACGTTTTTATATCGTCATCCGATATATATCGTTATATCGAACAGCCCTATTAAGGACCGTGGCTCAGGGGATTGGGAAGCTCATCTGTAACCGGAAGGTTGCCGGTTCGATCCCCCTGCTCTCTCTGTCCTGGTCGTTGTGTCCTTGAGAAACACACTTTACCTACTGGTGTTGGCCAGAGGGGCGCGATATGGCGATATGGCAGCCTCGCTTCTGTCCGAGCTGTGGCTACAACTGTAGTTTGCCTGCACCAGTGTGTGAATGAATAGTGGAATTGTAAAGTGCTAGAAAAGTGCTATATAAATGCAATCCATTATTATATGCAGACGTTCCTGATGAGGCCACAAATAATGCAACTTTGAGCTCAGCGGGTCAAACTGCTGCAGCGAGTGACTAACGTCAGCTTTCCCTCCTTGATTCAGCCTGACTGACGGTGTGATTGATATCATGACTGCACGTTCAGATGTTTACAGTAGGCTGTTATTATAAAAAGCTTCGCCCTGGCGGCCACATCCAGCGAGCTGTTTTTATATCCCGAGGCGCGCTCGCAGCGAGCGGATCTAAAATAAACGGGCTTTCTTTGGCTCGCCGTGGCAGCTGACCGCCCAGCCGGCACAGATGTTTCGCCCTAAACCATCAGATCACCACTTCAACAGCTCCTCGGGATGACCACTGGCCTTTAAACCTCTGGCACTCCCCGCCGTCAGCCCGCAGCGGCGTCTTACTGCCTGTTAACCCTTTCCACACAAATTTCTAACGACCTCAAAAAGTACAGAGCTCGGTAAAAATGTAAAACGAGTCCAGTGCCCGGATCGATCTGAGGAAGCTGAATCATGACAAATGAGGAATTCCAAACATCCTCCGGGCTCCTCGTGGCTTTACAGCCTCTATTTTGGAGCTCTGGCACATTTGAGTGCTATAAATAAAACAAAAAGCAGCTCCGCCATAAAGTCTCCTACTTTTACACCCAGTGGAAACTTTCATTGGGTCCACATTTACAATCCAAACCAATCAAATAAAAGCTGCTCCAGCTCCACCTCTGCAGACCGTCGCCTGTCGAGAGGCAGCGGATCACCTTCAAACTTCCAGCTCTGCTCGCCATCCTACCCACTGCCACCCACCTGCATCCTGACCCACCCCCACAGACCATTCTCTGCTTTTCCAGCACATAAAGAAACACACGACTGCTTTTCACAGACAAAAATCAAACTTGTATTTTTTTAAACTGTTAACTGTTTTCTCAGCCTCTCAGCTCGTTGCCTCTGCAGCCTTTAATGATGGTGTTATCTGCTTTGTAACCGTCCAAAATAAACTATGTTCTTTCTGAGCACTCAGGAGCTTCCTGTGCTCTGCTCTTTCACAATAAAAGCCTCTACCACGACTCACTGAGAGCACAGCAGTGCCACGTGGAGCTGCAACATCTCTAACCTGCAGATTCATCCTCACCCGGGACGAACTATCACATTTATCATCAGGTGTGCTTCATGGGCCGGTCGGTCACATGACTGAGAACAACATGGAGCCAACATCAGTGGAGGAGAGCGCTGTGATTTTCACTGATATGACTGCAGCTTCTGTAAAAGCCTTTGATGACTGAAAATAGCCTCAGATATCAGCGCAGAAGCTGATGCAAGAACTAAAAATACAAAGTCGCCTCTTTGTTTCCACAACTGTGTGAACTCTGTGTTCATCTGCAGCATCGTGGCCCCGAACTGAAAAGTCTCAGCAGCAGCTGGATCCCATCAGGCTGCCACACTCATGACCCCACAGGGTGAAGCCCACCGACCGTTTTACCAGTGACACCTTTGGCACTTAGTGAAAGACTTGACGGTGGAGATCCATCCAGACTTTAAGCTCAGCTAGCGTACAGACACTTTACGGTTGGATATCTGCTGATGCCGAGCCCCACAGTTAAAGTCATAAGCTGTGCGATTTACACTCTGTGATAAATCTACGCTGCGGGCACGTCATTAGCCGCAGACCGACACCTCCCTTGAAGAATAACTACACGTCGTCTCAGCGCAGCGCCTGTGATTGGCCTGCTCAGTAATTCTTGGAAACTATCAGAAAGGATGTGAGGAAATGTACGAAGAAATGGAAAAACTTGTTTCACTCAGAACAAACCGACCACAACAAACAGCGAGGACGCCAGAGGGAAGAAGCTGCAGCGTTTTGTTTGTTTCTAAATCACCAGGACGCGACCACGAGGTAAACAACACACGACACACCGGCATCAACACCGGGGTAGGTTACATCGTTGGTAAATGGCTTGCATTTGTATAGCGCTTTACACATCCAGTCATCCACCCATTCACACACTGGTGATGGCAGCTACATTGTAGCCACAGCCACCCTGGGCATGACAAGGCTGCGGGACACTGGCGCCACCGGTCTGACCACCACCAGTGGCAACGGGTGAAATGTCTTGCCCAAGGACACAACGATTTGTATAACCGCAACCTTCTGATTACCAAGATAACAGATCAATACACAGAAGTTATTGATGAGTGAAATAATCCTGAAGAGTCCAGCAGATGAAAAAGGAGGTGCTCTCAGTCTCACTGTGTGTGCACCTCCTCACACACAGAGTGGAGCAGAGGGAGCTTGTTTCAATCGGAGGAGGAACGAACTGAGACAAAGAAGGATTATTCTTAACTGAAAAAAAATCATCCAAAGCTCAAGTCCAAGAATCAAAATCTTGAGCTGGAAATGAGAGAAATTAAAGTTGGAGGATAAAACTTTCACCAGTGGATGTCAGCAGATTGCAGCCATTTGCTTCTGCTTTCCTATTGTTCCTAATTCAAGCGCATGCATAGCTACATGCTACAGCAGCTGTTATAGGACAAACATGTTTCAGAGAGATCGAAATCATTACATTTAAACTCCGCCCCACAGCAGCCGCAGCCACCCGCCATGTTTCTAACACCGTTTGTAGAAACGCGATGGATCCACCCAGGAATTTTTCACCATCCGTGGAACGCCGTCACTCGACTGTTTACCTCAGCTGTGAATGCTGGCTGATAAAAATCCAGCTTTCTTTCCTCTGGGAGAGGCCGTAACACTTTGTTCCTCCAGGCTAAAGTATTTCAGTATGACTGAGGAACATGACGACTGTGTTTTTAATAGATTAATTATAAGTTGTTGTTAGTTTAATGGCAGATTTAATTACATGCTTTTGTATATTATCTGTTTTTATGAGTATACTCACTTTTTCTATTAACCTTAATAACATTTACTGACCGTTCCTTTAAAGACAGCAAAGTGAAAGATACCATAACATTATAACGCTGCCCTGCATCACTGTGCTAACACACTGACAGAGGCACTGAGCGTGAACTGTGTGCAGCATGTTGCAGTTCCTCCTGCAGAGACCAGATGCTGCACAAAGTGTAGATTTAAACAAACAAATACAGATAGAAAGACAAAGTTGGATTACAGGGAGGTGGAGGTCACCATGAGCAGGCTAGACGGATTAAACGATGTCAAGTCTGCTTTTGTTTTTCCAGCCAGCGCCCCCTAGAGGCTGTAACATACAGCATACACTACTCAGCATCTAGCTTCAGAGTCCTCCGAACAGCTTTAATTTCATTGGTCCCCGGGATATAACCTGCATGTGCACAGTCACTGATCACATTTCATGGGAAAATCCTTTTCTGAGTATTTAGTTTCCAGATTTCTGTAAAATGAACCAAACTGTTAAACTGAGGAGAATCTAACAGGTCTAATCGAGTGCAGTTTGCACACACTGACTTTCACCTGCACTTAAAACCAGCTTAAGCTGCTTCTTTCACTGAAGTGTTTTTATGCAGCTTTTTTATTCTTTAAACTTAAGCAGTGCAAACTGAGCCAGAGTAAATGAAAGGATCCGGGGTCACCTGACCGTGTGAGCGCTGGTTTCCCTGCTGTCAGTCCGTCTGTCCTCAGGAGACGACCTTAAACACGGCGCTGAATTGATGCCCAATAAAAGAGAAGCCTCTGTGGAATTGTGGGAGACTCGGAGATCGTTTTACAGTGAAACCAGCGAGCTGCTTCCCAACTTAGAGCTTTCTGTTTGACAGCCTCTGCGGTCACAGCAGAGACTGACAAACAGTCTGCAAGACGAAGGAACCGCAGAGAACCTGAACCTGGAAACACTGCAGCAATCTGGGATTGTGTAAAGGTTTCTATGACCTGCCATTTCTTAAAAGCAGGAGTTGATGAAAGGTTCAGAATTTAAACACCAGAAAAAAAAGTATAGTAAAAAACACCAGAGACTCCCTGATTTCAGTCAAACATTAAACTTTTCAAAGATGCTCAACCTGAACAGCGTAACCACAAAGATGATGCTTAGTTTTGTTTGTTTTTACCCGAGACTTTCTCTGCACATTTAAGGTTTCGATTATTAACCGAGACTAAAATGTTTGAAATCTGTTTGAAACTGAGCTTAAACGCTCGGCGGCTGCAGGACCGCAGAGGACCTCTGTGTGGTGGAGTCTGTACACACAGACACAAAGGACTTCATAACTTCGAAAAAACAGCTCATGTCTAAAGGCAGCTCCTAAACAATAACAAAGACCAACTTTATCCACACTGTAGGAACCAGGAAGCATCTGAGTTTCTGGGTCGCTGCTCTCCAGCAGCTCAGCAGGAACCTTTACCTGGTCCGTACCTCAGATTATGGGATGGTCGAGACTTTGGACTATTCAAATAATCCGTTAATCAAAATGTTTAAAAAATAGTTTATGCAAAAATTTCTTTGACTGAGAAGCAGAGCAGCACATCATCGGCCTAAATGCAAAAACAAACAAGTTTAATAAATCGAGTACACGGTGAATAATCCACAGGTCTGAGATTTCCACAGTGGGACGTTCCAAAGAAGTCACAGATCAGAGTTTCCTCAGATGTCTTCAGCTCTCATTTCTGACCTGCAGGACTGGGACTTAATTAAAACCAGTTGACAGATAACTGGCCCACTGACTGTGATCACATTAACCAGTTAGACTGAGTAGGACACAGCAGCGTCTGTTGTCCGCTCTAAGAAAAGACCACGCCTGTTTAGACTGCAGTCGCTATCAGCACGACCACAAAGCCTGCGGCGAAACATGCAGCATGAACTGGCCACACCCAGAGCTCGCAGAGGTCAGGAGTGCCGATCAAACACTGATTAATCTTCTAAATCCCACCGACGACTACAAACGGCTAAAAGCGGAACATTGGAAACCATCTCCAGGTTTATGAATCTCACTCACAGCCTGGAAACAGCCGCAGAGTGACAGAGAGACTTAGAGTCGCTGATCCAGGGTCAGATTTGTCACAGCAGAAACAGAAAGACGAAGAAATAAACAGTTAAAAAGCCGAGAAAATAAATATTAGATCAAACTGATGAAATACCGATGCTCCCTGAAAACTCACTCATATATATTTCACCTTTAACATCATGAAAAATCCCTTTATTCTCCCTGCATGCCCTCGTGTTTACTAATAAACATACAAACATTTTGGGGTTTGAGCCCGTCTGTCCTCCTCTTGCTTGCTGTGATAAGATTGATGTGATATGAACAAACACTGTCAGTGGAGTGGGCAGGTGTTTTTCCTTTAATTTGTCACACATCTGCCTAACAAACAGGTTACTGCTCAGCTGAAAGTCAAAGCTGTGCCCGTGTGAGGACGGGCAGCACAGTCGTGTTCATTAGGAGCCTCGCGCTGAAATACGACTCACACTAAACGTGTAGTTCAGTGTGTGAGTGTCTTTCAGCTGTTTCACGTACAGTAAACCCCAAACACTCCACATAAACAGTTATTAAGAGCTTTAAAACACTTAAAAACTGGTTCCTGATTGCAGGAACGACATCACGACTATTAAAACAACCCACAACAACCTGTTTCACAAGCCTGAACATGACACTGTATGTTTGTAATGAAACCATGTACATCGTGATGTAAACACAAAGCAGTAAATCTGTGTGTCCACTCGTGTCTTTAAAGTAAAAGCTCTCCCATCACACACAGAAACACTCCTCCACTCTCACATTTCAGCTGGAGAAACACCTTCCTGTAGTTTCAGAATAAGAGCGCTGCCCCATGACCCCTCTGTAAGGCTCCTCAGTGTCGCCTCAGCTGAAGGCACGGCTGTGCTGAGGTGCAGCTACAAGTGGGCCGACACCCTCACAGCTTCCAAAGGATGAAACTGGGCTTGATTTTGAGGAGAAATAATCAGATAATTCCCATGTTTCATAATGATGCTCAGAATAGCATCGTTGGGTGCCGCTGTGTGTGCCGCCGTGAAGATCGAGTGACGTCGGGACGATCGCAGAGGTCCAGATTATAAATGCAACATCGAAAGCTTCACTTAAAACTGATCTGACTCAACACAAAATATCCTGACACGTCTTCAGAAGCCGTCGCCGTGTTATTCCCATGTGTCACAGTGCAGCCAGAGGCCTCTTAAACCTGCTGAATTATCACAGCTTTAGTCACAATTTGTTGTGTTGAACACTTCATTGTGTTTCTTGATGCTACCTGTTCTGACCCGTCTACCCGACATGATGTTTGTGTAATGTACGTTTGGTTTGAAGAGGTCCAATTTCACTGCAGGCAACTGCAAGTGACAAATAAAGCTTCATCATCATCATTTCCCAAATCACAAAAAACAACAACTGCGTTCCCAACTACAATCAGAGGAACCTGGATCCTTGAGGCAGACCTGATCCTCCAAACGGACTGGTGAGAACCATCAGCAGACTCGAGCTGGTTTGGATAAAGGCGTGGTTTGGACAAACTCGCAGCATTCACAGACGTGACCGTACACGTTAAATCTGCAGCTGTGTGAGGAGATGAAGACGTGGAGATTTCCTGTGTTTAATGTTCAGTGTGTGGTCCTCACGGCTTTAACAAAGGAGGGGCAGAATTATCACACAACAAACTGAGAGGTGATGGAAACGTTTCCTCTGCCAAACATTCAGGAAGAGAGAGAGTGTTTCTAACGCTGCAGCGATGAGGAAATGTTCCGTTTGGATTATCAACGACACGATCGGGAGCAGCTCGGGAAGCACCATCGCTGAACTTCCTCAGGATTTAAATGAGAAGAGCACAATGACCAACTGTTCACGGGCAGAAACTCAGCAGCTCCACATTCACTCAGAGTTGTACAAACATTTCTTATTTCAGGTTGTTTTGCATCTGCGAGGACACCAAATCTCCCATGTTGCCAAATCCTGTTATGGCACAATCTGTCCAAACATTCCCGGATCAATGACTCGGATCTTTTCCATTATTCCTGCTAACAAACAGCAGCACATCAAACCAAATATATAACCACCTTTTCCTGGAGGGAACCTAAAATATCATGAATGCAAACCCGACATTAACTCACATCAGTTATAAAATACTGAAGATGCATTTAAAATGTTTCCACTTTAACAGTTTTCAAAGTCCAGGGAACAAAAATCTGTGCAGTGTTGTTGGGAAATTAGTTTTGGTCTCTCAAAGCTCCATTTTCCAGTTTGTGAAATACTCAGAAACAACCAGAAAATCCACAGTTTCCATCTTATAACGTGACATAAGTTGGATGCTTTTCCTTCCACCAGGTGAGCCTTTCTGAGGCGGGAATATCTTGGTTTAATTACAATAATTATGAGCCGCAGTTTCGACCTTCAGCGCTCGAAACCTAAATTCTGGGGCAGCCAAAAGCAGCCGAGCTCAGAGCGGCAGCAATTAGCAGAATAACATCCAAATCTTCTGGGCTGAAAACTCGATGTTGGTTTATTAAATTGAACAGATTCGTGGGATGCCATCTGTTTCTGACAGAGGAATCAAGCCGGTCTGAACAGAAAGAATGAGAAGGAAAACAAACTGAAGCTGGCGGCTCGCGCGCTCTGCAAATCAGCGGCAGCGGCGAGGGGGGTGGGGGGTGGTGGATTATGAACCGGGGGTAATCGTCGTGTCCACAGAGGGATTACACCATGCTCGGCCTGCTGCACACGTCTCCTTTTGGTGAAAGGGGGGGTTGGCAGATTGGAAAACTGTGTGGCAGAAATCCATTTTTCCATCAGGGATGCTGGGACGTCAGGGTGAGCGTGACAAACACGCCCAGGCCTCGGGCACACAGAGCCAGAGGAAGGAGTTTGGGAAGATGCACGGCAGCGTCAGTCAGACGGGATGAAGGTGATTATTATTTAAAGTCATGAGTCACGATGACAGAGTTCAGCTTCTTAATGTAAACTCCAGCTCAAACTCCAAATAATGGTGGTAATAACAGATGCAGGCACTCGTTTCATTGGCCCGCAGCTGCTCGAATGAGAGGTGATTGGTGGATGAAGGCAAACGGCAGGTGGAGCCGATTCTCTGACCGATGCTAAAGCACCGCAAGAAAACAGGAAACGGCGTTAAAGGAGTCGAGAACGACTCAAAACCACGGCGGTAGTTTTATTCATTAACACGAGGTTTCTTCATCACGCCTCAGAGACGACATCACAGGAAGTCTGTATGATGCTGAGGTCACGTGACACATGCTAACGTTGCTTCCACAAAAATAACTGCTACATGCAATGACTATTTGCCTTCTGAAGATTAGCAAAACAATCCAGACAAACTGACTTTTATTTTCTTGCTCCTCATTTCCTTCGTTTTGTGTTATGAATCAAACGCACCTCTTTGGAGCAGCTTTCACTTCTCTGTAAACGTCCAAACTCACTCGTTGCTTAGTTCAGCTCAAGCTGAGGGGGACGAAAAAGGAAGTAAAACTCTCTCCGAGTCTGTCGACGACGTGATGTTTGCAGGTCTTTAGTGGGGGCCGGTGGCGGATCCTCCCCTGCACAGGACCCAAAACTCCCTGCCAGACATCCCTGTGCCCCCCGCCCCATTGTGCTCCATTTATTTATTTATGTCTAAGTAAAGTTGAGGAATTTCCCTGTAAAAAGCCACGTTTGAAAAGTCATTCAGCAGCACAGTGAGTGTTAATCCAACACTACTGCTCCTGATCTAGCATTTGACCTTTCTTGGATTATACGATCATACCAGGTTATAATTCTGCTCGAGCCGCTGTAATTTAAAACCGCGGCGCAGGCGTACGCCTTCTATACTGGGATTCATGCGCCGAGCAAAGCTGCAGCCTTTTGTTGAGGCACAGTTTCTGCTCTTCCTGAATGTTCGAGCTTCTAATGATGAGCCGAGTGGAAGTACGAGCAAAGCTCATCTCAGAAGCCCCATCCACATTCTTACGAGGGGCAGCCAATGAAAATAAAGTTAGCTTAAATGTAGGGATGAACTGATTAGCTGCCCAGTATAAGACAAAAAAGGATTATTTTGAGTTGTAAATCATGCAAAGCTACCCTAGGAGTGTCCAAGAACACAAATGTGAAGCTGCAAATGAACAGGTGAGGACCACCAACCTGCTCTTCAGCCAATCAGAGGAAAGATGGACAAAACACAGACCGACCCACAGAGCATCTCACCTCAGTCCCGATGTCCTAAAAGGAAATCTTTACAACCCCCATCAAACACACATAAATGATTAAAACCAGGATTTGGGGGCTTTTGTCCTGATATAAAGAGTCTGACTCGTCGTTTCTCTGAGTATCTACTACACCAGTATCCTCTCACACCACCAAAATATTAATGTCAGTCAGAAATCAGCCAGAAAAAAACTTAATGAATACAGCTGGGTCCAATTATTTTTACAGGATGGTCTCAGTGGTGAAGACTTCTCCAAACAAAATGTTTCTTCTTTAAACTTACAAATTAACTTTGATCAGTGCGGCTTACAGAAAGCTCATTAAACAGGCGCTTTGCATGAAACCCGGAGAATCATCATTAATAAGCTGCAGCTGCCATAATCTGATGAAGATAAAGAGCGGAGACGGAGCACGTCTGTCAGCAACACGCGATCCGTTCGGCTCCCAGCTTATCGATCTGAACCCAGATCAAAACCGAGCCGTCGTCGGGGGAAACGCCAGCGTCAACAAACAGGAAAATCAGCGGGAAATATTTTAATCATTCAAAGCAGGGCTTCGTTTACTCCGGCATGAATCACATTTTTCACCATAAATAAGAAAAAATGAATTAATTTCCTTTGAAGTACGATAACACCGAGTATGGGACTGAACATGTGGAAACCTTTGGTGCTTGTGTGCGTGACCAAGACCCCAAAAAGACCCGTAAGTGAGGAAAAAGACGACAGGATTCATTTCTATCAGCCAAAACAAAGAGCTAAGATTAGAGGAAGTGTGACGGATGACCAACAAGAACACGTCACAGGTTTAATCCTCAAATACTCAGCAGCTCACTTTGTGTCACAGATTAGATGTTTCATAAAAACACTCTCAGACTTTACTCGGGCTGCTCGCCCAGCCATCGTCTACCAGAGTTTACATTTCACTTCCTATTTTTATATCCAAACAACCAAATGATGTCATCTCCTCACTCTTATTTTGAAAGTTCAGCCCTTAATCATTCTAGCCCTGCACTTCCTGTCTTGTGTTTGCCTGTCCCAGCAGTCTCAGCCGGTCTCTGGTTGGATGATCCTCGATGTTCATGAGCCGCTACACCGAGCAGAACGAGGACCACCAGCTGCATGATGGAGGAGCTGGAGTTCATCACAAGACGAGACGGGTTTCAAACGAGTCACATGAAGACAAGAAAAACTCTTCTGATACCATAAAGACTCAAACATCCACCCATCTAATCAGCCACATCTTCCAGCTCCTCTGGACGTACACGCAACGTACAGGAGACATAATCTCAGTCAGTCCACCTTAACAGGCTCCTGTTGAGCTCCTCTCTCTAAGAACACGAGGACGCTCCTTTCCATCATTTTCTTCTCTTTAGGAACATCGACCAGGAAATCAACAGCAGATCAGGACAGCATCCGCCAACCCGCCTCTACCCGGGGCAGCAGCTCATCCCTACCCTGGAGCAGGGACTCCGCCCTTTTCAGACTGAAACCACGACCACAGACTCTGCTCTGCTTCACACCTGAACACAAACATCCTCAGAGGAGCTGGAGGTGATCGCGCGATTAGCATCCACACAGCAGAGACGAGACCACCTCCACCCACTGAATGAGAAAGTCATCAGTGTGGCGTGACTCTGCTGTAAGCTGCAGAGCAAACATGCAGGTGGAAGACGCAGGAAGGCAGGATCCAGGCCACTGATGATCCCACTCATGTATTAGTGATGAAGACCGAGCGGAGCTGCAGGACACGCAGGACTGAGGGAAACGAGCCGCCGTGCTCAAATTATACGTGAGGAATATTTACACCAATCACACGACAGCATTTCAGCTTCCTGCTGATAAAAGGAGGAAACACGGAGGAGGAACGACAGACTATAATCTGTAATCTGTGACAGTTTCTTTCCCTCATGACACAAAGACGGTGACGCGTCTAAATGACGCTCGGCTTCAAACCTGAACGCTAATGTTTTTATAAGTTATCAGTGTAGCTACAAGGAAAAGTTGGTGCCTGTTTATGAGAAGGGATTTGGAAATGTCTGTGGATAGAAAGAACCGACTTTTGTCTGCTGTTTTATGATAATGAGGTGAAAGTGCTTTCCAAACTGATACAGCAGCAGGACACTGAGGTGAGCTCTACAAACAGGTCATCTGTTCATAAAACTAAACGCAGCTTCCTTCTGTTCGCTCAGAGCCGTGTGAGCCGACAGAAAGGCAGCACTGAAACCTGAAAGTGTAAAAAGTTAACGCGAACGTTCAGAAAGACTTCCTGTGGTTGGCGAGTCCCGGGACACAAACACACACTCAGTGTTTGAGTCTTTCAGCGAGTCGTTCCTGGGAAACTCAAACACATCGGACCACATTCCTGCTGCTCGGCGTCCGTTAACCCTGCAGCTGCTTCTGCGTTTACTCGGAGAGTCCCGTTAGCCGGCAGCAAGGCGACAGCCAATCAGAAAACACAACGCTGGCAGAACATCAGAGAAACGCCGACATCTTCAAACCTGCAGGGCGACTTCTGCTTCGCTGTAATTACAGAGGAGAGGCGAACAGCTAAATAACAGATTTGTTCTTTTTCTCAGTGAAACTGAGAAACGACCGTCTACAGGAAAAACAAATCGACATTCACAGCAGAGGCCAACACGCTGATGCACTGTGGAGAAACACGTCCACGGCCAGGAGCTCGTCAGGAGCTCAGCCGTCCGTTACCCTGCGAGTTATCACTGTGACACATCGGGCTGTTTGACAGCCGCCAGCTGATTATGTGAAGCTCATGATTCAGGTCAACCTGGTGTACCTGTGAAAACGTCACTCTCACACACACAAAACTATGTTGTATTAACTAATCTGTGTTGTGTGTCTGGGCTCGGTCACTCAGAGCTGAGCTCCTGCTGCTCCACACTGAAAGGAGCCGGCTGAGTTGGCTCAGAGCATCGGGATGTGACTCGGATCTGCATGAGCAGTGGAAAACGGACGGATAAAAAACAGGTTTGGTTTAGTTTAACAGGATTTCCTCGAAAATTAAAGGGAACCCAGATGACCCCGAGGGCAGGACGCAGGGTCGTCTGGTCTTCTGGTCGGGAGTCGGGCACATTTCACAGCTTTCACCTTCTCTACATGGATTTTTTTTTTTTTTTTTTAAATCAAAGGCTGTTTTCATCATCGCGACCTGAACTGAACCACGAGCGCATGTGGACTTTTTGGGAGACGTGAAGGAGAAGCTCTGTGACGGACAGAGGTGCCTTTCAAACAAGGCAAAATACGAGTTTTGTAACACAAAATACAAAAAATAAATAAAAAATAAAAATTCCGATATGTTAAACTTCCCTCAGCACAGAGTTACTGTTTTGGAGCCACAACCAACGATGTCACCGCGATTCTTTCACACAGGTCATCTGAGGAGGACTGAAATCACAGTCTGCCTTCATCAGTTGTTGAACATTTATCAGCACAAAGCTGATGACACAATAAGCATAAACATCTTATCAGCTGATAAGGTTTCAGTGCAGTATCAGCCTGTTTGATTTGGTTCATTGTTTTGCATAATTTCAGGATGAAACGAATGTGAATACGTCTCAGACTGCACTCGGCTGTCAGCGCTCTGTTTTCAGGATTAAGGAGCAGCTAAAGTGTTGCAGGTCAGCTTGTTAAGGCTTTAAATTAGCAACAATGCAGTGCTGATGAGCCTGATCCAGTAAAACTGTGCTAGTCTACAGAAAACAGCTCTGCACACAAACACACTGACGAACTTTACGGCCTCTCGCCCCACTGTGACGCCTCACAGCAGAGACAGCCACGAGCCACGAGGCCGTTTCTACCCTACAGACACATAAATGTGACGAGGTCAGAGGTCACCTTGAGGTGGAAGCACATTATCGCTTCAGTGATAATTATCATGTGATATCTGACTTTAAATAAAGGATTTAATTAGTGGTTTTCTCCACATTAGAGCTCAAAAAGTCAACTCTGGTTACGTGAACATGGTCAGAGCGGTCCAATCAGACGCAGTGTGTGAGTGATGTGTTCACGTGTGGCTCACATTTCATTCATGTGTAATAATGTTTTGGGTCTACTTTCCTCAGTGAGCGGCCGCAGCGCGTTCATTTAACTGCAGGGCAGCTGACATGGACATGAATGAGCTGCACATGTGCAAACGATGCTGCAAGGACCAAACACTGATCTGTATTGTTGCTTTTCCTCCTCCCGACTGAACAGCGACCGTCCCTCTCGTTCTGTCTCCGACTTACACCCGCAGAGCTGAATCAGAGCTCAGGGAACCGTCGCCGCCACTAACAGTCTGCTCCGGTTTGAATGGAAATCTTTATATTCAGACCGCTGTGTGCTGCCATGCTGCCATGCAGCCAAAAACATAGAGATATGATGTCAGGTCCTCACAGACCCAGTCAACTGTTTTATATATATTCATTTAATAAAACACACAATAACAAATCCTTTAAAAGCTCTTTGTTAGTGGAAACGTCAGCGTGACTCATCAAACAGCTCTCACTGACACAGAGGAGGACGACTGAACGTACCACAAGTGCCTTCATAACATCATCATCATCATCATGATAAGAATGATAACAATAATAATAAAGGATTGATGACACATCAGATGGCAATCAGACATTGAAACATCTTAAGATCCATGATGTAGACACACTTTGTGATTTTTACACAACATGTGAACAAGAAATACCAAAAATACCCCAAAAGTCGTTCCAGGTCTGGTCTGGTTTATGGAAGTCCACCAAGTCTGCCAGAGCTCATCTTTATATTTTCACATGCTGCAGTGCCATTTTGGAGCATTTCAAGTTTTTATACATTACTACAACCGTTATATCCCAAATTAAACAAGATGTAAGGATTAAGTCCAATAGTAACTAGATAAATTGCAAAAAAGTGGAATAAACTACAACAAAATTGGAAATCTTTCTCCTTACAGAGACTTCAGAGGTTTATGCCTCAAAACTGTAACTGCAAAGGTTGCACAAAATAGTTTCCAACCACAGGAGATTTATTTTGAGGGTCTTCATAGTTTCATTTTTGAGGCCATTGGCGTAACTTTGTGCTGAACATTGGGGGGGGGGGGGGGGTGTCAAGATCTCCGTCTAAAAAAATAAATCAATCTGGGTAAATTCCCAGATGATTAAACATGCAACTATTCTGCTGGTAATACCTGAAATGAGTAAAGAAAATCAACAGCCTATTTATGCAAGATAATTCATAATTTTATTGGGGGGGTTATATTGGTTGGGTCTGATTATATGGGGGGGTCATAACCCCCCTAACCCCCCTGGAAATTACACCCCTGTTTGAGGCACACTCATTTTTATAAACTGCAGCAAAAACGAAAATAAACACTATTGTGCACAATTTGCAAAAACAAAAAAAACCCAGCATGTGCATCAAAATAAACTATTTCCAACAGCCTCCCAGAAACTACACAAAAGGCAAAAAGTCAAACATGACTTTCCATAATGCCAGTAAACCTTTGAAAAGTCCTGTGGGGAAAAAAAACTATGTTATGAACAGCTGATCGGATCGGCAGTGCACTTCTGATTGTAAAGTTTTTGATGCTGCAGTCATATGTAAAAGGAAACTGCGCTAACTTATGTGGTGACACAAATGGGAGCGTGCACGCTCCGATGGGCTTAAAAGGGTTAAATAACTCTGTGGCTGTGTCACCTACAGATGAGCTCAGTGTTCTCATTCATCTAAAGATTGGACTTCAACAGTTTATGTCACAAAGACCTCGATCGTACCTATGAGAGCCTGGAAGAGATTGCTCTGGAAGATGTCGATGACCCTCTGGATGGAGTGTCGGAGCTGCCGGTCCTCAGTGTGGTTCAGCTTGGCCCGGTACTGCTCCAGCAGCTGCAGCGCTCGCTGTGCGTCTGTACAACAGGAGGAGGAAGCAGCGAGAGAGGTGAGCCGGGGATACGACAGAGTCGAAGCTCAGCGACTAACGAGAACTGATCTGAGACGAGATGGCAGCAGAGCGCTGCTTCAAACCGTCAGACAGGCACAAATAATCCCTCTGTGCTGAAACGCTGAGCCGCACTGGCAGCACGCACGCACCAGGAGAGTGAAATAATACTTTAAAAATCCAAATATGCATGCGTTTAAGACTGCGGGCAGGTTTTAAAGGAGTATAAATGAAGTTAAAGAGGCCTTTCCCCAGCGGATAAGTATAAAGGTCAGAGTATCAGGCTCGGCTCAGAGGGAAGCATTAAGGACAGATTTACTACGTCTGCTGCTGACAGTCACATTCAGACCAAAGAAAATCTGATAAAATGATTAAGCTGAAAGTAGTAAATAGAAAGTCGACTCAAATTATGACCCGAAGGCTTCATTCAGAACTTTGTTTTAAATTCAAGGCTTCAACTAAACATCGTTTTCAGTGCAGATCATCGTCCAATAACACCGATCGATCACAGACATCCAAACAGTGCTGAACACACTTCACATCGCTGGAGCTGCAGGTGGAGAAGATTCAGGACTTTGACTGTAACTCTGTTTGATGGTCACATTTCTGCTGATTTACTTGTTGGTGAATCAGCTTTAAATAAAGGTCAGTGTGTTGAGCTGCAGCACGGCAGCGAGAACGTCGGCTCGGCGCCGAGTTTCAGGAAGTCAGAACTTCTGAAGGAATCTCCAGGAGTCGTTATTGTTGAGCGATGTCATGTGACTCTTACGACTTCTTTCTAATTAACTGGATGATTTAAAGGACAGATATCAGAATGACCTCACACAGACAGATGTACTTTATTAAAAAACTGATGCTTCCTGGACAGTTATGCACACAGGGACACATTTACCATCAGATTGTTGTTTCTACCATCATTAACCTGCTCTCTCACTTCGATTCATGCCTGCTGCTGATTGGCTGTGAGTCTCGCCTGTAAATAAAACACGCAAAGCCTGAGGAGGCGGCGCGTTGGGCCTCTCGCCTCCGTCAGCACTGATTTAGATGAATTGGCAGTTAGCTGCATCCTGCTTCTGGTCTTGGTTTCATTATTGTTGTTTCAAGCTTAATTTAGGCAAGAAGCCTGAATCCTTCGGCTCACGCTGGAACCAGCAGAGAAAACTCCAACTAAGACATAAAACCATCAAAACCATAAAACAACGTGGAGCTGGAAACGCTGGCGAGAGGCTGCTGGTGTCGCAGTCGGTCACAGAGAGGACGCTGCACCAGAAACATGGTTGTGGTTGCTTCGGTCACGTTGGATTGGTCAGTTTAGGAATACTATTTTTTGCCGTCTCCAGGCCTGTGTGACCGAACGGTTTTAAGGCTTCAGCTCTTCATCGAACCACGTTTCGTCATCACTAAAGTGACGTGATGAAAGAAACACGTCGACCACGATGTCGATAAATGTCACCTCGCTCACGAATGTTCAAGTGTCTGTAATGATCCTGATATCTGCCAAAGTCTGTCTCAGAGATCACGCCCTGCCAGCATTAAGCTGCCTCGGGATCCTGTTCAGTTTTGGATTCCTTCATTGTTACTCGCACGTCACTGTTAACATCCAGGAAAGAACCAAGTCTACGTTCACAAAGCACCAAAAATCGTCTAAGTCCAGCTGAACTCGACCTCAGAGGGAATGTTTCACTGAATGAAGACGCCTCGAATCAAAGACACCAACTTTAATAACTTTATGGTCGAGTGCTTTAAGAAATAAAGCTTTTCAAGTGCTGCTGAAAACCTGCACACACGCCTGACTTAGAAGGTGTAACACTGAGGTGGAAAACCACAGATCTCATTTTAAAAGCCACATTAATTGAAAGTATGAACTTTAAATACAACATAAAACATAAACCAGGCGATTTAATATCACACTTCTCCGTCTTCACTTCTAGTTTATTAGGAAGTGAAAGTTTCAGACTGAGAGACTGTGACGCCCTACAAACCCTCAGCTGACCTGATGCTTCAGCCTGATACGCTGACCTCACAGCTGACCTCACAGCCCACATGTCTGTTTCTAAAGGAGCAGAAAATTACCTCAGCCAATTAACAGCTTTAAATTAAAACGCCTCCTTTTCCCTGTTTGTGTCCGTCTTTGAGGTTTGACCCAAATCAACATATCTGCAGGCGTCACTGTGAGCGCTAAAACATGGAGCTTAAGTACATGATGATAAACATTATACTGGTGCATTATGTGGTGTTTATTACAATGGAAGTTGCCAACTTTAAAAGACTTCATTTATGTATCAGCTGATGTCTTTCTCCACGTTCTTCAGTTACATGAAGTTTGTCAAATATGTGGCCCGAGGACCAGAATGGGCACGCCAAAGTGTCCTATTCAAGAGCAGTGGAGTCATTAACAGCTCACACTTTCCAATAAAACACGTTTTATGTCCATGTCAGCTTCACTCAGGAGTGGCTGTGTGTGATTTATTTTTATATTTAAATAAGTTGTTAAAGGCACAAAATGCTGCTGTTTAGTTAGAAAATCTCCACCTGTGAAGGTTTTTAATGCAGAGGGACAAATACTTTTCAGCAGTGAGGTCTTTATGGTTCAGGCTCAGGTGAACATTATTTTTACACTGAATAAAAGGAACATTTAGACTTTTTTTTTTTTTAACTGCAGTGGTTTTGCTGGTGCAGCCCACCTGAGCTCAGACTGGGCTGTATGTGAACTACAATGACTCGACACACTGAAACACTGAATATTTTGTGTAGTGACTCATCCACACTGACGGCACAGTTTAAGTTTGTTTTTGCAGTTTGCAGAAAAAAAACGATCATTAAATTGTTTCTTGTCTTTTCATACTGAGGGAGGCTAAATATAATTACTAAGGATAATTAGGAGGCATTTGACTCACCATTTCCAAGGCTTTTGAAATTATCTTTATTTTTCCTGGGATTAAAGTGGAGGTCTCCGTATTTATGAAGGAGTTCACTAAATGAGAACATTTTTCTAAATTTTTACAGTTAATCTAATTCATGAAATGTGCACTTAGCGCTGAGAATCTTTCATTGACTTAAATAAGTGGCTTTTCTTTAACTTACTGCCTCCACCGCCCGGGGCACAATCTTTATTTTTCCCGGGATAAAAGTACAGTTAGACACGGTTAATAACGTGTAAACTACCTCAGAATATTTTTCTAAATTTTTACAGTTCATTATATTCATAAATCGCGCGCTGACTGCTGAGGACGAGGTGAATATTTTATTCATATTAGAGTTTATTTTTAGTTCTCCACACAAGGTGCCCCATTTACAACTTGGTTAGCAGCAGTGGCTAACCGGCTAGCTCCTACTTTAACTGACTTCAAATGACTTGGCACGGCTCCGCTCAGCTCAGCAGGGCCAAAGTGAGCCGTGTGGGCCATGTTTGGCTCGTGTGGCGTGTGAGCCGCTGCGTGTCCCGTGTTTGTTCGGATCCTGTGTGTCCTAAAAAGCGAAGGAGCAGCCGGAGTTTGAGCGGTTAGCCAGCTAGCTTGCTAGTCAATGTGAAGTGAAAGCGGCTTACCTTTCTTTCTCACTGGCATGGTGGGGGTCTGGCTCGGCTCGGCACGGCTAGATCCGCCTCAGCCGCATGCAGTCCTCACACAGGACGGTTTTTGTTCGCGGTTCCGCCGGATAAACCCGCCGCTGTCACCGCTCCAAGTCAGGGCTGAAGAAAATCCCTCCGAGCCAAAAGCCCTCCGGACAGAGCGTCGGGGGGCAGACTGGCACAACAACAGCGAGCCTCCGGGGACGGCTCAGCCAGCAGTCCCGCTAACAAGTGAAGCCCCACGAAGCTCCGCTGAGCTACCGAGTCTCAGAGATGCAGTTCCCCGCCGGAGAGCACCGCGCAGGGTGACTCTGGAGCTGGCTCCGAAAAGTGCAGATCTGGCTTGGAACTGCAGTGTGCCAAAGTCCGGGAAACACCCGCTGCTGTGCAGGCGGCGCATGCATGAGCTGCCCGCTGCTGCTGCTGGGTGGAGGAGGAGGCGGCTCCGGAGCTCTGCGGGTTAGTCCAGAAATAAAAAAAACTTCAAAGCCAGGCTGGCGGCACACCTACACTCACTTATCCCGCACTGGTCCGCACCGCTCCGCTGTATCCCCGCCTGCGACGTGCATTCGTGTCAAACTTCTGTGAAATCCCTCCTCCTTCCTTCCTCTTTTTTCCTTTTTCCTCTTTTCTTCTTCTTCTCCCTTCTCCTCCTCCTCTCCCTCTCCAGCACCTCCCCAGGTCTACAAATTCCCAAACTTTCCTCCAAAATGGCGACTCAGGGAGCTGGAAACGTAAACCATGTGATTTCCAAAAGCCTACCCCTCCGACCTGCCGCCCAATCATGCAGCTCACCTACAAGGCCAAGGAGGAGGAAGAGGAGGGTCAGGGAGGAGGGAAGGAGGCAGGGAAGGGGAGAAGAGGTGGGGGGGGGGGGGATAAACTTTGTGAAGGGGGGGGTGAGAGAAAGGAGAGAGGAAGGAAGAGGAGTGAAAGTTGAGGAAACCAGAGAGGGAGAGGTGAAAGGAGATGGAGGTGAAAGCAGGACAGATGGATGAAAACACAAAGTCAGGCTTCTGTTTTTATTTAAACCAAATAGATGTAGATAGAAACCACAGCAAAGCAACATGTAGAAAATAATGAGAAAAAGAAAATGTAGATCATAGAAATGATTAAAAATAAATAAATCAGCTGAAATAAGAGACGAAAATTCAAAACACCCAGAGGACTCTCACTGTGTCTCCTTTGTGTTGAAGGTTTAATTATAACCTGATAAAACTGGCATTTTGTCCATCGAGCCACTCCTGTATTAGCACATGAGTCTCTGAAGGCGTGGCACACCTTGGTTTGGGCAGCTTCTTATTGGACGACCTATTTACCTGCATCTGTGAACGTGTGTCTGCACTCACTGATGCTCAGAGACGCCTGAAGCATCTGCAGCAGCTGCTTCAGGTTTCTGTGTTTCAGTCATTGTTCCCTCAGTTCTCACTGAGTTCAGAGAAGAAGTATGGATGCTGTGTGAAAATGGCATGTCTTCCCTAACATGTATGCCCACTTACACATACACGTTAACAGCCCCATCAGTCTCTGTTATCCAGCCTGTGCTTCACATGATGGGACGGGCTCCACCCTCCTGCAGCTCTGAGCAGATGAAGCTGGTAAAACAGTGGATGGATGCTCCGAAAGGCACCAACAGCCCAAACACAGTCCACAGGTCCAACTCAGGCACTGCAGTGAGCTGAGGTGAAGCTTGTGTCGCCATCCAGCTGTCAATCAAAGAGACCACGCCCCCAATATTGCAGAATCTATGACTTAATACAATTTAAACAGGTGAGTTATGGCAGTGCAGGTGTTACGAAGGGGAAATACAGAAACAGTTTTGTATCAGGCTCTAAACATGTAAACATGCTGTAAGTTTTTAACATGACTCTATGGGGACTGACTGACTGTTGGAGCCTCTGGTGGACGTTAGAGGAACTGCAGGTGTTGACACATTTCTCAGCAGCAGGAATGATCCAAACACGATCACTTCTGAGTCCAAACAAACAACATGGCAGCTGCCAAAACAACCCTGTGGGCGACGCCGAGAGGGTTACGTCCATATTTAATGTGGCTGTAGCGTCAGCGGCGAGGAGGTCAAGTGTAAGTCCCACTTTGCTGTTGTTTGTATTATTTTATTTCTTAGTAATTTGTCGTAAATAATCTGAATACATCAGGCTGATCCCACTTTGAGCTCATACAAATCACTCACAGTGGCTTACTTCACCGCACACTCACACTGACCTTTACAGCACAGCTAATTTATTCTCTCCAGGTGAGTGCTAATGGACACTGTGAGTCACGGCTTTCCCAAAGAGAGCATCAAAAAAGAAAAGGGAGAAAGGAGAGAAGGCAAAGTGATGGAAGGCTTTCTAAAGAAAGAACAGCTAACAGGCTAAGGATGGTTCGGCTATCAGCAGCTGTTACAGTCAGAGATCTGCTGACATCAGGCAGCCTTCAGCTTTACTGTGTCCAGACCTGCTCTGAGGTAACGAGACATCTAACATCACAGCGACAGCACTTCCTGATTCAATAAGAAGGAAAGAGGAATGTTTGCAGGGAGTCACATATATATATGATGTGTTTCCTTAGCTTTAGTTCGCTGTAATGAAGCACAGGCAGCACACTGACGTACCCGTGGACACTCTGCATCAGTGAATCAGCAGCTTACATCTGCAGGACCATCACACTGCTCCGTGTGACGTCTGTAACTCGTGGGTTCGATATCATCACAGAGACAATAAAAAACATCAATCACTTCCCTGCAGATACACCTGCTCGCCCACAGCGCTGGAACTCTGCTGTTACGGTTTCAGAAACATAAAAATATCTGGATCCGGATCTCTGAGTGCTGCAGGATGATGGAAGTGAAGAGTGGGGAACGTGAAGGTTGCTCTGAGGCTGATGGGAAGGATGAATACAGAGGACTGAGTGTTAGGAAAGGTTTAGGAAACAGACTTCACATTTTAAAGGTTTTTATCTCACAGGAATCATAAATGATTCAACGAAAAGCAAAGAAAATAACTCATTCTTCAGCTCAATAATCCAAGTAAACACATGTAATCATGATTAAGCTGTGGACGGCTCTATGGTAAAAGGAGGACGTCAACATGTGCTGAGACTCATGGACGTGCTACAGATCTGTCAGTAGTTAACAGTTCATGATTGGCTGCCCTAAAAATCAGTACAGCTGTCCGCACAGCTGGATGAACGAGATGAAGGGGGCCCACAGAGACTCTGTGAACATGGGCCCAGAGTTCTGTGTTACGGCCCTGGGCAGCAGCCCCAACCTGAAACTGGACTCAGGTGCATTTTTGCCACAAATGCATTTTACAGTATTTGTGCTGATTACAGGATCCTGACAGTCCCGATGACGCTGCTGGTGGGAGCGCTGGTGTTTGGAAGTTTGCGCTCTCTCACTGACCTCCATCTGTTATCATGCAAACATCTTTTTAATTAAAGGGAAAACAGTTTGTCATTAAGTGAAATACACAATGATTTTCCCTCTGTGAGCGTCTGATTTAGTCTGATTTAGTCTGATTTAGACGTCAGCAGGTATTTAAGATGTTTTAGCATAAAGACTGAAAACAGAGCTGAGAGCTGAAAAATGAACACGTCTGCTGTAAATCCAGGTTTTCTTTCATGTGCCAACATAAACGTGCTGTAATGAGTCCTCTGCTTGTGCTAAGAAACAAAATGAATTTAAGCCTTTGATTTCCACACAGTAAGGTCAGAGGTCGCGCTGCGTCCCCATTGAAGTACAAATCCAGCGGCTGGTCACTGTGAAGATGAAACACTCTCCTCCTCCTCCGCCTCCCGCTGTGAAACATCCCTCTTTGTCTCTCTTTGTCTCTCGTGTCGCCTCTCATGTGCTGATGCAAACCACTCGAAGCTCTGGCCCAGATTAAAGAGCGCCGTTCTGGTGAAAGGAGGAGGCCTTTATTTTTAGACGGTCATGTTTAATGAATGACCTCGCCGCGAGTCCCGGGCTCGCCGTATGAAGTACAGAAGGAGAGCCCGCTGTGCTCTCACCACCGATCCACACGCCTCAAACACGACGAGACGGAGCGATGACCCGAGCCAAAGGAGCTGCTGATCTCCAGCCAATCAGAGAGACTCGTGCTCTGATACCTTCAGACTGTTGTGATAAAGTGAGAGGAGCAGATCATGTGATTTGGATGTGGGAGTCACGTTATTCATTATGAATGAGCTGCAGGGTTCCTGAGCCTCTTCTGGTAATTTTATTTTTACATCTTTTAGATGTTTTTTGTGTCTCATTGTGTGTGCGCTCTGACCCACAGCCACGACATTACTGACCACCAATAAATAAAATAACAGCACATATCAGAGCGAGACACACAAAGTCCACATAATGAGCCTGTGGTCCATTTTTGCTTTTTTACTTCCACTGCTCAAAATGACCCAATCAGGATTAAAACAGATGTTTTGGGGTTAAAATCATGTTGTAACCTTCAAACAACGCCCTGAGATATCTGAGAAACATCCAAAATGATTATTTGGCATCCTGAGAGCAGCTCAGTATTTATCTCTGCTCATTTGTTAATAAGACCTGAAATTTACGGTCGTTTTGTGATTGATTTCAGTGTCTGTGTGCTCGTTTTGTGCATCTGTCCATCCAGTTATTGGTTGTTGTACACATCGTCACGGTCCTGTAAGAGTTCAGGCTTGAAGCCCTCCAGACTCACTATTGTCGTCTTCTGAACTATAAACAGTGACGATGATAAAATTGGAGAAAACGTTGCATCAGCACTGATGAGGGAACAAAGGAAGTCCAAACAGAAACAAGCAATCGCTTAGTTGTCTGCAGAACATCTCATCAGCTCCTCTCCAGCACCTGGAAGTCTCTGTGTGTATCTGTCTCTGGAAATGCTGACTGGATACCAGCCTATCTGAACACTTGTGTTTCCAGCTTGGTCAGAAACAAAAACGATGTTCAGAGTTCAGGAGCAGCAACGATGAGGACAAAGCCTGAGGTCACATAACAACACTTTGTGCTGCACAGAGTGTCCGTTGGAGCACTTGGACATGGAGGGTTATCATCCAGCATCTTTTGGATCATTGTTGTTTGAACTTGGTTTCACTTTTTAACTGTTTAGTTTTGATCTCACTGGGTCATCACTTCCACATTTTACTTAGTTTTCTTAGAGGTGTTTGGTTCAGGATAATAAAAAGGTTTAGTCTGGGTTAAAATACTCTCTTACACTAACACTGACGTTGAAAAATGATGCGCTGGGGGACAGACAGCTGAGATGGTTTTGTGTTTGTGATCCAGGACTGTGGCCCAGCAGGCTTGTTTGCTGCCCTATAACAGTTTAACTTGAGCTAAGGTAAGATATGTTTATAATTTTATATTATATTTAATATGTTAGTTTAAAACACAGTGTAAGGTTTCTTTATTGCAGCAGAGGGAAAGATCCACAGAAAGATTTCTTTCTTTAAACAAAACAAAGTCTGTCATTGATTTAGTAAAACTAGCAGCTGTTAGTTCATGTTCCTAATTCAAACAAAATATTAAACAAAAAACATTTTAAATAAATAAATATACATTTCTTTGGAACCTTATTTAATGCGACTTTTAGACGTTCTTATCAGTTAGAAATAATCTCCAGCAGAACTGGAGAGCTGAATATAACAGCAGATTAAAGCTTGGATATCAAAGAGAAGGAAACATGACGTTTCATACGGACCAACCAAACTCCACCATCACTGGAGAAAAGACATCATTTAATTTTGCCTACATCACTTTTATTCCTTGTATTGCTCCTGCAAATAATAATAAAAAGCTAATAACATGTACTGAAGATAAAAAGTTGTGCTTCTTGTTGATAAGTGTCCTTGTAGCAGTGAAAGTTAGCACCTGCACCTGGTTAACCTTCTCTCTCTGCAGCGCCCCCTGGTGTGGATACTTCAGTTTACAGGCTGATCATTAACCAAATTAAAGTCTGTATCATATGAAAACATCAGAAATGAGAAGTTTATAAATTAGTGGTGCAACGGATCAAAAATCTCACGGTTCGGATCGGATCACGGTTTTAAGTCACGGATCGGATCAATTTTCGGATCAGCAAAAAACAAAAAAAGACAAAAATTTTAACATTTACTTATTAACTTTTTAAGTATTTTTTTGCCTATTAAAAACATTAAACTCAAGACTTATTCTACGCAGTTATATAAAAACAAATTAAGGTGCAGTATAGGGCTTTGTATCTACCACTCCGCTGTGATATAACGAGCGGTCACGGTCACGTCGCTTTCCGTTGACCTGGAGCTCCACCCGTTTGTAGTTGGGCAACAGAAGATGCCCGGGACAGTTCAGGCATAACTTTAATCTTTTCCTGCTCATACATGCCTGGGTACGATCTTGTCACTGAAGTGGACGCGCAACGGGATATCATAGCGGGGCTCAAGCACGTTCATCATAGTTTAAACCCCTTGTTTTGCACAGCGGAATACGGCCTCCCGTCTGCAGCTAAACACCCCAGTAGCTTCTGTAATAGCTTTGCCCGGTCGGACTGGGCAGCAAAGGGCTGCTTAAATACCGCAAACTCCTCCGCTCCGCCACTTGGACCGCTAGCGCTGACCATAACTACCGCTTGACGGACCCACCACGCGCACCATACACATACTTTTTTTTTTCTTTTTCGAATCTTCGGATCACGTGCGTGCCGAACCGTGGAGTGGGATCGGTTCGGATTACGGATCAACCGTGATCCGTTGCACCACTATTAAAAATGTTGTTCTGCAGTCAGTAGAAATGATTTCCGGTGTTGTGCCATAAAGTGATTGCCTGCCTGATTTCCAATGTTTTTGTGTATTTTTTATATGTGATATCTTTGTGTATGTTGGTAAATAGACTTCGGTGAACACGGTTTACAAAGGGGTTACATATAGAATTAAAAATTATCTGTGTTTCAAGTATCTTTATAACTCTGTGTTATTGTACTTACATTATAACCGATCCGGTCCTTTATCCTCACTTAAAATATTTTTACAGAACTATTGTAATATTTGCTGCCATTTCTTCTGTCCTCTTGGCCAACTTACTCTTACAAAAGACATTTTTAATGTTAATGAGATTTTTTTTAACTGCATAAATAAAGGTTATATAAAAGTCACTGCCAAAAACTGATTGCGGCTTCTGCCTTCTTACACGAATGTTGTTTGTGGCTCAAGATGACTTTATGTCATCCATGAGGGACACATTTGACATATGTTTCACATATTATAGCCCAACAAGTTACTTATAGCAGTTTAAATACAAGCACTCAGTTTTTGGCAAATACCGGCTCTGGTTGCATTTTTGTTCTGACTCGCTGAGATTAAAGTTCAGTTTAAAGAATAAAGAAGCTGAAACAGTGATGGAGAAACAGGGTGAAGAAGGTCAGAGTCCAGACTGAGATTTAAATGAAACTGTAGACAGTGGAGGAAACAGGCTACAGGTGTGTTTTCCTCCTTTGTTGATGCTGATTTGTGCCTGTCCATCATTTCTGTGCTGCTCCATGTTAAACTGACTTAACGTTGTTTGTGTTGATTTTTACACAGCAGATGTTCCTGTCAGCGAGGCGATGATACGATCTGCAGGAGTTCATTTCATTTCCATAAATTTTCACTTTTTTTTGAAGATCTGTTTTCCCGTCTGCCTCCTCGCAAACCAGGTTCCTCTCTTTGATTTCTATAATATGACTTATCGTCAGCGCCCATGACTTTAGGTGAGCTTATTGTCAATGATGTTAGAGAACAGAGAAACCATGAATCATATCCTCGGACTACACTGTTACTGTACAGTCTTCTTCATCATCATCACATTTTTCTTTCAAGCAGCAGCAGAAGCCGATGAATCACCTGTGTGACCTGATGCTTACAGCACTGAGCAACACTAAGTCCACTTCTGATGTCTCAAAGTCGTCACCCAGAGCATCACTTCTGCACAGTTTGTTTCAGGATCCTCCACAAATACGACCATAAGATTACTGATGTGTATAAAAACACACTCAGTCATGTCCACGTCTCTGTTTGCTTTCAGAATCATTATTCAGTGATTAAAGTCCATGTCAAGCAAATCTTCTGAGTGGAAACCACGTCACTGAAGTCACGGCCAGCCTAACCCACACAGGGATCCAAAGCAAACGTCTGAGCTCAGGTGGCTGCTGAGAACTTCATTACAGGAACATGTTACTTTCCCAGGCATCCAGAAACCAGGGCGAGCCTCAGACATGAAAGAAACTCTCATCTGATTCATCAACTGATGAAAAATCGTTAGTGTTTCTTTCAGATTTTGAAAAATACAGGAAAAGTCAGAACATGTGGAGGTGCTGTGATGTGAAGCTATATCACATAATCTTGTTTTAAGTTAAATGATCTAATGGTGAGGAAGGACAACGGCAGATAATGAGACATTTTTAAAGAATCTTTGCTTAAAAATATGTTTGTCATTCATGGTATGAACTTGATTTAAACCGTTTCTGGTCAAGTTTCCTTGATATATTATGAATATGTGTAGATGAGATATAGTCAAGATGTCTGTGAGTGTCTGTGATGTTGTCACGGCTCGGGGCAGCGGCCGTGTGATGAGAGGAAAGGAGGACTCAGATGCAACACTTACTAGAGATGCAGGGAGGTTTATTTACAAAAGGCAGAACACAAGGTGGGGATGGCACAACAGAACTAAGGATAAACTGAACTGGGAAAACTAAGCTATAGAACGGCAAACCTGAAACACGAGAGGAGGACAGCAGGGAGAGCACGTAGTGGAGTCACGGAGAGGAAAACGGAGCAATGCAGAGTAGGCAGGGTGACACTGAGTGATGAACACAGACGACGCGACGAGGAACTGAGGGAAACACACACTATAAATACACAGAGGGACACTGGGCAATCACATACAGGTGGGAGACACAGCTGGACCTGATTAACCTGACGAGACAGGGGAACACTAACACCAGGGACCAACAGAGGGAGCACAAACCCAGAAACCCAGTATCTAAAATCCCAAAACACAAACCATCCCAAAACAGCCCGCAAATAATAACAATAAATACCCCAAACACAAAATCCCTGAGTCATGGACTCAGGACCATGACAGATGTGTTTGATTTGCAAATCGTTTAGTGTCAGGAAATGTATAGAGGAGATATCAAAGAGAGGTGTGAAGTGGATTAGAAAGAAACAGTACATCATCATCAGTGTAGAGTAATCAGTGGAATATTTTTCCACTCTGGGAAGATGATAAATAATCTTGTGGAACTCCCATAATTCAGTGATGTTCCACTGCAGCCTTACAGCAATCATGTGACGGGTTATTAGGATGTGTTCCTGATGACTTCAAACACAGAGAAACAAAACCAAAGCCATTTTTATCAAACACAAATGACAACAAATGAAAATACTGTTGTAAATAACTCAGAGAAATGTACAAAAATACTAATTTTGACTTATGACAGGACCAACATGGGTAAATCAGGACTAGCTGTAGTTCATGTTCCACTTCAAACTGGTTTTGGACTGACTTTATATGGAAATGAGCAGCTGTACACTTCATAAAATGCTCCCTCCAGCAATTACAAATCTCTCTGAATGCTGTGTGAATGTTTAGGATGGATGAAGGGGGGATAATATCCTCATCTCCTTTGTGAAGGACATGAAGCATTTTCCTCCTGCATGTTTGCAGGTTATTCGACTGTTCTCAGTTCGACACCACGACTGAAACACATACGAGCCTTCAGACCTTCAGCGGCGGCTCAGATGCTTCGTGTAAAACATGTGGCGAGCAGGATTTATCCTTCCATCTGCACCACACACAGCCGTGTGTGAACTGTAATGTGATTACTGCACATGTCAGTTTTCATCCCGATCTGGACAACATGCTCATAATTAATCTTGGCATAAATCGGGACTTTGGCAGCCTGAGCCTGGCACACACACACACACACACACACACACACACACACACACACACACACACACACACACACACACACAGAGGGTTTAAGCACTCAGAAACACACACAGCCACGTTTTCAGCACCTCTGAGGACGACACATTGACTTACATTCATCTCCTGGAGACTTTAACATTACACCAAAGTTTAAACTGAAATATTTTAAATGGCATTTTTACATCATGGATAGATTTTGTTCTCAAACGAAAGTCAAGTGCTAACACCATGAGTAATACAAATACGCACACAGCATGCAGCTCAGACACTCCTGATAATCACCGATGCCGCCAGTCTGGCTCCCGCTTACATCATCACGTCATCGCCTTTACTCATAACATAAAAACATGTCGTTACATGACATGGTTACATATTTTCACAACAAATAATCCTAATAGAAGAAACTTTGCATGAAGTAATGAATCAATAAAAAGCCTGAATTAGAATTAAAGAAGACCCCCATCAGTGAATCAGGGTTACAGAATGAGTCAAACACAGCCCATCTGATATTTGACAGCAGATATAAGCCACAGATGAACTTTGATGATGAGGAAATGCTGTGAAGATTTGTTTGAGTCTGAATCAACAAATAACTGTTGGTAAAAACATAAACAAATGAAGAATTAAATGTGATTGGAACCAGCAGCAGGACAGTGTTGGCTCTGAAGGGTGTTTCAGGTGAGGAGCTCAGAGCAGCTCGACATCAACATCGAGCTGGATGCTTCATAGATGATGTGGTCAGTGAGGAGGAGCGCCTGTTTCACTGCTGCTGTGCAAATGTCTTTAAATATTCAAAGACTGGAGAGAAGAAATGCCCAGGAATATGCTTTATCATTAAAATATATTAAAGTGGGCATGAAACACTACACATATAAGGGTAAACTTTTACCAGCCTGCTCTAAAAAACTGTCACAGATTTAGCTGTTTGTGAAGCTGGATTTCAAAAAGTATTTAAAATCAGTTTTGAGAACGTGTGTAGCGCCATCTTGTGCCAATACATTTTAGCTGAACTTGTTCGCTAAATTTTAAACACTGATTTTTTAAAGTCTTCATTACTTCCCAAATCACTGGTTTATTATCAGCTTCTTTTCTAATTTTTAAACTTTATTTTTGGAGAAAGCTGCCAAACCTTTGAAACAGTTTTTATTGGATTCAACTGGCTGTGGCGCACAGGTGTGTACAATGATGTCATGGTGTATTTATATCACGTGCTTCCCTGCCACATGATTCTCCCGTAAGTGTTTCTGGTTATCTGTTAGAGCGTGCTGCCCTCTTGTGGCAGTATGTTAGCGGTCTCTGAAAACTAGCCTACTTGATCATACATCAATGATCAGCTGATCGGCTTTTCACTCTTGTTTGTTTATCGCTCACTTTGCGCCAGAAAGAGGAAACCAGCGGATGTCGTGCTAAACAACAGCAGCATGTTTAAGCTTGATCAGCTGTTGTTAGAATTTATTTAATATTACTTTCTAGTATCAGCTGATGTTTGCTGGAGCCACAGCTGTAAAAGCTGCTGGTCATGATATCGGTTTGGTTATCTGGTGAGAGGGAAACATGCAGATGAAACCAGGAGATGTCCTTACTGAATCATCAGAGCTGAACAGGTGATGGAGAAACAGGTTTACCTTTTAGGTGACATGAATGAGTTGAAGGGAAGTTATGAACTGTTTCTGAGAGACAAATAACATCAGGATCCTTTTCTACGTAGCTGACAGCTGGTAACTGTGCAGGGGCGGGTCTAGCAAAGTGTTGCCAGGGGGGCAGGCAGGGTATTAACAGGGAAAGGGGGGGCACAAGGAAATACTTTTCTTTATTATTCTCATTTAAAATGTCTGGCTGTTATTAAATAATTATCTGAATCTTACAACCAAAGTTTTCATCTGATGTAAAATGTATAGAAATCATACATATACCAACAAGACTGTACATCACTGTCACAACAGCGTCTGTTTTCATTCAAAGGCTTTATGGCTTTAATACCTGGGGGGCCGGTCTCTAGTCAAAATGCCCGGGCTGTTTTTTTGTCCCAGTCCAGCCCTGGGCACGACACGCAGTGAATTAATCTGAGAAGGTGCATTTAAAAATAAATGGCCGGGCCAGCGGTGCACATTGCAAATTAGCTCGCATAGACACATTAGTTGTGCCGCTTCTTAATGACGGTATCTTAGCTAACAACCCAAACTACCAGATTCAACTTGTAATTGGCTAAAAATCACTGCCTACTGGTGAGAGGGACGCTGCTAGCTGTCAGTTTTTTCAAGCGATGTTGAAATTTCCACATTCCGACACTTCAAATGCTTCAGGAGCTTTCTGCTCAGTGCAGCATCTGTTTATATAGAGCGTTATTAAATTTATTGCTAATGCAATTATATGTCACGTTGACTTCTGAGGAAACTTTAGATGGCACTCGTCATCAAAAAGGTTGCCTACCCCTGCCATACGGTTACGGCTCTGCACTACGTCATATTTGTGGGCATGGCCACTGTCCCGTTAGCAAAGGCTGGAGCGTGTCAAAAAGAGCGGAGGAGCAGTTTTTGAATTTTCTACACATGCGCACTGTGGATAATCCCCTGAGGTTTGAACGGTAGCTGCATACACGCGCTTCCACTTAATGAGATCGGTTATAATTCTTACACGCATGCGCAGAAACGCGAGGCAGCTGCTGAGCTTGGGCAGGCTGGTCTAATTATAGTTTATCATTTTAATGAATTATAGTTGATACAGAGGAGTCCGCGGGAAACAGCTTCATCATCACTGGAGGTAATAAGCATTGTAATTATCATAGTTTGTTTTTCTGGTGTTTAGCAGGTGCAGCAGGTGCAGCAGGTTTGCAGAGGGCTTTTCAGCAGGTTTAGTTGCAGTTTTCAGTTCAGCTTCGCTAGTTTCAGTCTCTTCATCACTTTATTAGGAGCAGGCAGCTGGACGTGTCATACAGACATCCCAGTGTCAGGAAACAAACGCACCCCTCGCTGTGACTGTGACCTCAGGGTTGACCAAACCCCATCAGCAGTTTGGATTTTCATTGAGCTCACTGTAATAACACTACAAGTACATTTACTCAAGTACTGCAGAGTGAAAGTAACTTTTATTGACTCGGCCTGAGGAAGAAATTCAGTTTGTGCTGCACTACATTTGTTTTAGTTACATGAGAATATGTAAATATTGACTCTGAGGCTGTAAATCAGAGTACACAACAGTACGTTTACAAGGAGAACGACCTGGAACATGTTCAGCAGTAACATACAAAAAGACACATTAATGCAGGACTTTTATCTGTACTGGAGTATTTTCTATATTGTGGTATTACTGCACTTACTCCCTGAATGTTTCCTCCACTGCTGTTCGTTGTCATTATTCATTTTTAATATTAAGTTATTTGTTTTGAAAGTAAATTTCTGAACAGCATATTTGATCTTTAAATCTCATGTTGATTGTTTGATTTTAAATCCACGGTGAACAGAAGCAAAAATGTGTCACAGTCCAAAAACTGATGGAGTCACCTGTCTGTGCATTTGGTTTAGTGTGACTGGAGAACAGTTGAATAGTTTGCAGTAAAAGTCACAGTAATCAAAGTATTTAAAACACAAATTACAACAACAATTTCAACCATCAACTCAAATATTTGGTTCTAATTGAACAGAAATTTCTATGAACTTGTAAGAACTGTGTACAACATGAATCAGTCGGTGTCAGATCCTGAATCTGAAATTTCCACTGAAGTCACGGGTAAGAGGCAAGTGGAACCAAGATCGAGGACATTTGCTTTTTTAAGTTTGCAAAGACTGCTAAATTTGGCCAATGGTAGTTCACTCTTTGCAACATAGTAACGCTTTGGAAAGATTTTTCAGGACTTCTTCTTGTGCTTGGTTTACTTTTAGTATGTTTTTTGCAATTGCTGTTTGTTCTGGGAAAGATATTGCAGACTGGGCAATAATGCATTTCTTGCATTTCTCATGGGTTCTGATGGGGTCTTTCTTAAAGTTACTGGTCCCAGTAACAAAGGCGCTTGTCGACTCAGATATCGAGGGAAACTCACGACACACCTGGCAGAACATGATGTTATTTAGCTCGTCATATTCCAGCCACAGAAATTCTTTTGTCCATGAAACCAAAAAAGCTGAGCTTTCTTTTTGCCTCATAGTCTGATTTGTCATAACTTTTCTGTTTTGTGGTAGGCTTTTCATTGGCTGCCCCTTCTTCACCCTGACCTGTCTTATTTGGCTCAGCAGAACTAAAATTCCAGCGTAAATCCTGCTGCTTTTACACAGGTACTTACATAACGGTCAGCGATTCTCTGCGCAATCAACCTCTCACATGTTTAAGCTTGCTGTGGGAGATTTCACTTGTCAGGTTTGAATAGTAAGCTAATGAGTGATAAGACGATGTCAGAGGAATTGGAGCGCAATTAATCGTCACTCACCAATCAGTGCTGCCGCTCTCTACACACCGTTCGCGCGATCGCAAAGTGAAAGTGAAACAAGCACAAATTCAAACGCGATTTCAATATGTCACATATTGACAGTGGCTCATCGATGCCAATGACATAATTACTCAGCTACATTTGTGAAAGAAAATGCAAAAGCATTGACACATATTTTCCCTTCCTATGATAGCCCGACGGGCTGGACTGAGATGGATTTTGGTAGCCCGACTGGAAAAATCGCTGCCCCGGGACGTCGGGCTAGCGATTTTGTGAGCCCTGCTGTGGGAACGCTGCACAGCTCACCTGTGAGAAGCTGTGGTGGATTTTTGTTGAGGTAAGTCTCACGTTGGCTGGATGTCGAGCAGAGCACCAGGTCAGTGTGGACACACACACACACACACACACACACACACACACACACACACACACACACACACACTGTTGTACCATTGTGGTTCAGATGAATCAACACATTCTAAAGCAACACTGGCCCGTTATACGAATGATTTGATTTTGTGTGTGTGTGTGTGTGTGTGTGTGTGTATCGTGGGTATGGAGTGTGTGTTGTTAAACAAGCCCTGCCTGTGTCAGCTGATCGCTCTGTCAGCGTGTTGGAGCATCAACAACGACGCTTTTGTCACCGCTGACGACACAAACAGCCGCCTAGAATCACGCCGTTGTTCTCCCTCTCCCTCTCTCTCTCTCTCATGCTCGCTCGCTCTCTGTGTCTCTCTCTCGCCGGGGCTGCAGATTCGCGGAGAGCATCGTCCGTTAATCCCACTGTCATCTGAACGCCACAAACCTTTGTCACACACAGCGGGGCTGTGTGTGGCGATGGCGGCGTTTTGTTTGTCAATCATTTCCTGCTCATGCATGAAGAAGAGGATCAGCTTCTGCTTTGAGTTTTTCAATAAATGACACGTTCACAACTTTACAAACTGGCTGGAGACAGAAGAATAAACATGTTTGATTTCACTTTTAAAAGAAACCAGATTTGATTCTAAAGATCTAAACTTGAGTCTAATTTTAAAACACAAGCTTGAATCCTCGTTTCCATCTTTCATGAGTTTAGTTCTGTTTCCATCGTTAAACCTGATTCATTTGATTTTGTTTCTGTGTGAAGCACCGGGTTCGAATTTCATCTCATTCAGCTGATTTCTGCAAATCCAGCACGTAAACATTTAAACCTGTTTCAGAGGCTTTAGTCTTTTTACCTCGGACATCCTCAATGAACTTCCTTTGGTCTGGGACCAGTCTGAATCCAGGTCTGGGAAACTGGGTGATGTCTCAGGAAATTCCTGCACCAAATAACAGCAGTTTAATAAAGTTCAGGCCTGCAGGCCAGAGGAGACGTGGAGGCTCCGAGCTCCCTCTGCTGCTTCAGGAAGTCTCACAAACACAAACAGACTTCAGAGATGTGAAGGAGAAGATGCGCCACAGCGGCACGACGAGCTGCTCAGAAAAAACAAACACCTTAAAATAAACTTCAGTCCCAGTGATGGTAACGTCACCAGGGTTAATCCTCAGACTACACCGATGTTGTTACGCTGAAGCGTCAGGCAGTATCAGGACGCTCGGCAGCAGGTATAAACTCTCTGTGGTTGTTTGAGGACACAACCACAAGGGGGAGCCACACAGCCAGTCTGCACAGCTGCACCTTTATGACAAGTCTGCTGGTGATCGATCAACTTTATTTGGATAAATGAAACGAGCAGATGTAGCAGCAGGAGAGGAGCTGGACACAGGATGAAGGTATGAAGATATTATTTTATTGTGAATGAACAAGGTGTTTTCAATGAAACGAGTTGTGTTGTTCAACAAAGTAAACAGCTGTGATTAATTTGACCTTGAAACATTGGTTATAAATAATGAATGTGTTGTTATTTCAGGCTCAGCTCAGTCTGTCCATACACAGTTAATGCAATGAGTCAGTTTAGCTTGTGTTTAGGAGCCCTGTTATTTCTGCCCTAAGCAAAAATGTGTTTTTGTGTTTTATACTTTAGTAAAGATTATTTTATAATAAATGGTTTAAAGTATATATTTTAGAATATATATTCCTATAATATACTTTTTAGTCCTGATGATTTTGCTGTGAGTCATAACTTCTCTGGTTTGTGCCTAAAATGAACATAAATGGATATTTTAGATAATAATTTAGTTGCCTGTGTGTGGTCATTGATGATACATTAAACATAGCTGTGCAGTGTCTTCCAGGCTGTATTAAAAATAAATATCTTGATTATTATTTTTTCAGGGTGGCATTGATCACAGCAGGAAGGCTCCTTGGTGAGACTTCCTGTGTGGAGGTTCTTCCTGATCCCGGGTGGGTTCTCTCCGGCTTCCTCCCACAGTCCAAACACATGTTGGGTTTACTGGTGATGGTGTGAGAACATGTTTGTTCCCTGTGAGGGATCAGAGACCTGCCCAGGATGTAACCTGTTATCCTGGAAATGCACATCTGAAAACAAATGGATGGATCATCTTTCAGGGCCATTATTGAAATATTTTGACCTCTGACCTCGTCCTTTGTGCAGCTGAGTGATCCGAATCAGACTTTTTACCTACTTTGACCTCTGAATGGAGCTGCACAGGTACCACAGCCTTTTTTACCTGTTTGTTCAGACATGAGCAGCATGTGTTGTCTGATGGTTGTGATGGGATGTCTTACATTTACATTTCTCTGTACCTTAAATCCATTAGATAATGTCCTTTCTCTGATTACAATGTATAAAGTGATGGAAGTTATTATAATAACCAGGAAGTAATTAGCTAGATTCCTACAGGTCTTACTTTAATTTTGTGAATTAATTAAGTTTTGCATTTGTAGGTTACATTTTTTTTTAAACTGACCTGAAATATCACAATCTGAAGATCCAGAGTTTTACTAACTTTTAATGGACACTTGTGCTCTAATTCTGGTTTCAGAATAACATGAAAATAGCCTGAAAGAGGCAGAAAAACCTTCAGTCAGCATCCTGGACACCTGAAGACGTCTTGACCTCCTGTCGCTTCATACGAGGACGTGTACAACGTGCCCGTTACACTGACTGATGGAAACACAGCGACCCACTGTTATGGTTTTATAAAACCTTTATGATACTTACTGCTTTTTCTCATACAACATAATTTTTTTTTTACCTGGTTTCATGCTTAATTCTTATATTTATGTTGTGTGGGAAAAAAAATCCGTATGGCTTTAGAGACACAGGCCAAACACAGACTGATGATTTTCCAGGGCTCTTTCTGTTTGAGCTGCTGGCTTTGGAGTGTTTCTGTGCATCACCTGCAGGGATCTATAATATTATCAGATATATCATCAGGTGAGCCTTTGTGGTTGGAGAGTAGTAGGCAGCATCCTTTGTCCTTGTACTGTACAGCTACAGTTTTATTGATGCGTTCAGGTAACTCACAGACCAACAAAGGATTTGTATTCAAGAGCACCCTCTGCTGGTACAAAAGCAAAACTACAGCAAAAACGTAAAATATTTGCTGTCTTTCAAGTGTTTTTTTATACGGTGATTTTTGTGGATTTATGGGTGTCTGCTTTCATGGACATCACATAAAATGATATCCTTAGGAAGTCTAAGGTACTGTTAAACTCATTTAAAAGATCAGTGATGTGAAGAAATGACAAAAAAGAATGGGGGGAAAAAAGCAGACAAGCCGGCACGACTCACATTTGAATAATATTTAAATTAAAAGAGACAGTCCGCAGTCAACATCAAAAGACAGAATACAACAAAACCTGGGAGTAAGTCAACAAGTCAAAGTCAAATGTATTCATATAGCACATTTAAAACGACAAATGTTGACCAAGGTGCTGACAATTAAAATGATCAAAAGAAATAAAAACATAGGGAGACATGATAAAAGCCAAAAAAAAAGAATAATAAAATGAGAAGATTTGAGTAAGAAATAAGATAAAAGTAATACAAACTCATTCTGATTTAAAAGCCATGGAGTAAATGTGTGTTTTCAGACAGGTTTTAGAAGTGTCCAATGTTGGGGAGGTCCTGATGTGAATGGTAGGGATGGGTATCGTTTAGGTTTTATCTGATACCAGTGCCAAACTGGTACTTTTGAAATGGTGCCGGTGCTTAAACAGTGCTCGAACCGGGGCTTAAAGAATGGAAAACACAAACTTGTCCTAAAACCTCTCATGTTCAGCTGTTTTCCACTTTTTCTTTGGTCATTTTAGCCTTTTTGGCCAGGGTGAAGGGAGTATCTGCCATCAAACAAGAAGACAGCCGCATGTAACTACGACGGTGTTTGCTAGTTCACCTTACGTGCGTTAATTTAATAACGTGGTTAGCCTAGTGAACGTAAATTACACACAAACAACATTAAGCCACTCACTCAGAGAAGAAAGGCTGCTGCTGCCATCATCATCCGTCATCATTTCTGCTACACTGGCAGGGCTAGGGGCCAGGACTCTACTCTTCGGGTTCTTGGGGGATGTTGCTAACTCCGGGTCCGATAACAGGCACCACACCCGCAGTAGATGTGCTCAGTGTGAGGCAGCAAGCTATCAAATACGGTACATTTCTTGGCTTAAAAAAAAAATGCTATGCGTCACCAGGTGTTTCATCAGATTCGAGGTGTTACCTCCTTTGACAGTATCACAGTATCACCTTAAAGCACTTGTTGCAGGCTGCTGAGTTTGCATCTTTTGCTGTGAAGTACAGCCAGACTTTTGACCACTTCGCCTTGGGTGTTTTTAATCTGTAGCTGTGCTCTAAAAGAACATACGTACCTGGGCCCGCCTACTATCCTTGGAAAGGTAAAATGATTGGCTAGAATCCAAAGTGTGTGACATCTGAGGGAAAAAAGCACCAAAATAAAGCACCGAAATGTGCGCTACTTTTCGGTCTGGTTACTACCGTTTATGTCAGAACCATACCGGTACCCATCCCTAGTGAACGGGCAGTTTGTTCCATAATTTAGGAGCAGTTACAGCAAAGGCCCGATCTCCTCTGTGCTTTAATCTGGACCTCGGGACAGCCAGGAGCATTTGATCCACAGACCTCAGTGATCTTGAATATTACCATATGGCCAGAGGGTGCCTCTCAGGAGCTGCAAGACTGTTTTGACAGGACTAACTGGGATATCTTTGAACATCAGGACTTGGAAATGTTCACAGACAGTGTTCTCTGCTATATAAAACACTGCATAGACACTGTTACAGCAGTCAAATGTATCCGGGCTTATCCCAACCAAAAGCCCTGGATGACCCGGGAGGTCAGGCAGCTGCTGAAGGAGAGGAACATTGCATTCAGGTCTGGCAACAGGGATCAGTACACCGCAGCCCGATCCAACCTGAAGAGAGGCATCAGAGAGGCAAAGGGGGACTATAGGAGGAGGATTGAGGACCATCTGGAGAGTAACACCAGCCGGCCGGTGTGGCAAGGCATCCAGCACCTAACCAACTATAAGATCAATCTCGGAGCTGCGGACGGTGACCTGGAGCTGGCAGAGGAGCTGAATATCTTCTTCGCCCGCTTTGAGACCATGGTACCGGAGGTATTGGAGCCACAGGAGCAACACGCCACCCATAGCAGCACCACCCTCACCCTGGAAGAGCACGAGGTGAGGCACATGCTGCAGGCAGTTAACTCGAGGAAGGCGGCGGGTCCTGATGCTGTGCCAAGTCGAATATTGAGGGATTGTGCAGAACAGCTGGCTGGGATCTTCACCAGGATCTTCAACAAATCCCTCGCACAGGCGACTGTCCCACTCTGTCTGAAGTCCTCCACCATAGTCCCCTTGCCTAAGAAGCCTCACATCAGCGGCCTGAATGACTACAGACCGGTGGCACTCACCCCAGTGGTAATGAAATGCTTTGAGAAGCTGGTCCGCAGACACATCACAGCAGCCCTGCCCCGCAGCCTGGATCCACACCAGTTTGCCTACAGAGCAAACCGGTCCATGGAAGACGCTGTAGCCACAGCACTCCATGCTGCAGTAACACACCTGGAAGAGCATGGGAGCTACGTGCGGATGCTCTTTGTGGATTACTGCTCAGCTTTTAACACCATCCTTCCACACAAACTGGTGGCCAAGCTACAAGACCTGGGGCTTCCATACAGCACCTGCACGTGGATCAATAGCTTCTCTCGGGCCGTAGACAGAGAGTCAGAGTTGGCCATCACACATCCTCAGCCCTGAGTCTCAGCACTGGCTCACCCCAGGGCTGTGTGCTCAGTCCACTGCTCTAGTCTCTCTATACACACGACTGCACTCCTCGCCACCACAGCAACATCTTTGTGAAATTTGCAGACAACACCACAGTGGTGGGGTTCATTTCCAAGGGAGACGAGTTGACATACAGAGACGAGGTGGAGCAGCTGACGTCATGGTGTAAGGCCAATAACCTCCTCCTAAACACTTCAAAAACCAAAAAACTCATAATAGACTTCAGAAGGAAAAAGGCAGAGATCCAACCACTATTCATTAATGGGGCCTGTGTAGAAAGGGTGGCAAGCTTCCGCTTCCTGGGAGTCAATATAGAGGAGCCGGAGATCGACAGACGGATTGGTGCTGCGGCTGCAGTGATGCGGACGCTGCACCGGTCCGTCGTGGTGAAGAAGGAGCTAAGTGTGAAAGCGAAGCTCTCAATTTACCGGTCGATCTACGTCCCTACCCTCACCTATGGCCACGAGCTGTGGGTAATGACTGAAAGAACGAGATCGCAGATACAAGCGGCAGAAATGAGCTTCCTCCGAAGGGTGGCTGGCCTCTCCCTTAGAGATAGGGTGAGAAGTTCAGCCATCCGGGAGGGGCTCAGAGTAGAGCCGCTGCTCCTCCACATCGAAAGGAGCCAGTTGAGGTGGTTCGGGCATCTGACAAGGATGCCTCCGGAACACCTCCTGGGTGAGGTGTTCCGGGCATGTCCCACCAGGAGGAGGCCCCGGGGCAGACCCAGGACACGCTGGAGAGATTACATCTCTCGGCTGGCCTGGGAGCGCCTTGGTCTTCCCCCGGATATAAGCTGGAGGAGGTGGCTGGGGAGAGGGAGGTCTGGGCTTCCCTGCTTAGGCTACTGCCCCTGCGACCCGGCCTCGGATAAAGCGGACGAAGATGGATGGATGGATGGATGGTTGTGAGCAGAGCAATGGAATCAAGTATTTCCAAGCAGGTTGAATTAAACAGAGAGTGTAGCCTATCAGTGGTCAAGTGAGAGGACCTATTAGAAAGTAAGGCATGATTAGAGATTTTATAAGAACAAACAAAACGATTGGCTGTATCTGAGGTAATCATGCGAGATTGGTATTTGGGTACATCAGGTCTGACAGGCTGACATGAAAGAGGGTGTTAAGTCAAATTGTTGAATGTTGTCATTGTGTTTCTTAAATTTGTCTTAGTTTTAGTTCAAGCAGTAGGATCAAAGCCATTCCTTTGATCCTGACCCCCTCTATGGGCTCAAAATGTGGTCATAAATATTTTGTACTTGTAAATCAGGATTTGTATGTGTAAAAAGAATTTGTGTGTGTAAAAAAAATTTGTATGTGTAAAAAGATTTGTGTGTGTAAAAAAGATTTGTATGTGTAAAAAAGAATTTGTGCGTGCGTAAAAAGATTTGTATGTGTGTAAAAGAATTTGTGTGTGGACTTAGCCAAAACCCCCTGCAAGTTACAAGTACAAATTTTGACCCTATTTTTCTTCCTGTCATCTGATTGGTCAATGTCATGTCAATCACAAATGTAACAATCCAATCAGAGAACAGATGGGTTTGGCTGTCGGAGGGCACTTTTTGAACTGCAGGTCCTTGAAGGGTAATACAGTTTGAAGCTGGAGGATCTCTATATAAATATCCGATAGCAGCTAGGTCCCCTTACTTTCAGCAGCTGTTGAAAGGATAAAGTTGTGGTATGTCAGTGGTTAGAAATACCATTATTACTTTAGGATTAGTTTAACACAAAGTCAGGGCTGACCCGGGACCATTGCTGTGAGTCACAGTGCGCAGCATAAAGGTCCTTTCACATCGGACGCAGGATGTGCTGCTAATGCTAACTGCTAACTAAAAGCAAAGGATCCAGAATTTGTTGCGCTGGCTGCTGAGTTCTGTGGGTTTTGCAGCAGCTCTACCTGTACTAGATGCACCTGCTCCTTGTCGTTTCTATCTCTGACTTTATGTCCTCTACAACAGTTTCTGGGTTTTTGCTAGTTCTTCAAATGTTCAATAAAAACATGTATGCTAATTCATAACGAAGAAAGCTTTGTAATGAAGACTGTCATTTCCAAAACACTGCCCCCCCCGCAGTCCGCAGCGCTGTTGAAAAGGCTGTGGAAGTCCCTGTATAAAGCACGTAGACCTGTGACACGAAAATCACCAAACTCGGATTTACCACAGACTGTTTTCCTCCGTGGTGATGAAGGAAAACGCTGGGTTGGCATGTAAAGGGCATTTATTCCTTCAAGGACCTGCAGTTCAAAAAAGCGCCCTCCGACAGCCAAACCCATCTGTTCTCTGATTGGATTGTTACATTTGTGATTGACATGACATTGACCAATCAGATGACAGGAAGAAAAATAGGGTCAAAATTCGTACTTGTAACTTGCAGGGGGTTTTTGGCTAAGTCCACACACAAATCTTTTACGCGCACACACAAATTTTTTACACATACAAATCTTTTTTAAATTCAAAATTCTTTTTACACATACAAATCCTGATTTACAAGTACAAAATATTTATGACCACATTTTGAGCCCATACCCCTCCCCATCCTCTCGAGGTTCTGGGAGGAGGCTGTAGTGTTTTATCACAAGCACATCCCTTGTGAAGGTTTGTTTGATGTTTGGTAAGCTTCCTGCCCTTTTATGGCTTCACCTGTGTTGTGTATGGTGAACCAATACAGGAATTGAACCATATATTGGGTGTGGGGGAGATTACCCCCTTTATGACCAAGGATGTTGTGATCAGGAAGTCACACACACACACACACACACACGCACACACACACACACACACACACACACAGAGTGCCTTGTCTTAGAACCACTGGGGGGTTTTACGGTGGGAGGTGCTTGTGTTGTGTTGTATTGTGTAAACTGTAACTGTCATGGGAATAAATAGCTGTGAGGAGAGCTGCTCTTGGAAGGATTTGGGCTAGAGACAGGTGATGAGCATTAAGCTCCACCGCCTGGTTCTGACCAAGGCTTCCCTCGCTAGCGAGTAAAAGACCGGTTGAAGATGTTCTGTCGTGGTTTCGTTCTTCATGAGGAATAAGTCTATAATCTAGCGGGGCCTGTGGAAACACAGACTCAACAGAGGGAACTCAAATATAACAGGCATGTGGTCAGAGAAATTAATGTTGCAGATTTCAGTGTCACAGAGAGCCGGGCCACTAGACAGTACAAGATCCAAGGTATGTCCACGTTCGTGTGTTGGGCCTTTAACTGACTGAAAAGAGTCTATAAGATTTAAGAAGTCATTAGTCAGCGGTGTATTTAAGCAGCAAATGTGGACAATTAAAACACTGTCATACCTTGGCATAATTCCTGCCAAGAATTCATAGAAGTCTTCGATAAAATTCTTATGGTATTTTGGTGGTCGGTACACCAGCGCGCACAACACCGGAGTGGACTGCTGGATTTCAAACAACTGCAGTTCAAAGCTAGCATAAGCATCAGCTGCTAGCTACAGTTTTTATAAACAGTGGCTAACCCTCCACACTGGCCGGTAGTTCGAGGCGAGTTGAGATAGTTACAGTCTGGAGGGACAAGTTCAGAAAGCGGGCTCAACTCACACAAGTTTAGCCAAGTTTTTGTCACCAGAAGAAAATACAGGCGACGAGTGGTGATGAAGTCATTCAAAATAAAGGTCTTATTTGCTAGCGACCTAGCATTAACCAGAGCCAATCTAGCTAACACAGGGTTGCTAGCCGGCCTGGATGATCGACCCAGAGGACAGAGATTCTGGTGATCCACTCCACCTCTGCGAAGACGAGGGGACGGATGCTGTGAAAGCTGGACACTGAGATGCAGGGCCACAGGTACGATCGGTGAACCGATTCCAGGGATCGCCAGGAGATGAACAACTTGTTGTTCGGGTCAAGTTTGCTCAGAAGAGTGCGAGGATCATTCATTGGTGATGCAGACATGCAGGTTTTGAATTTTTACCAATACACCACCCTGTTTCCCTCGCCTTCTGTGTCATTTCTTCCTGGAGGGATGGCAGAGTGGATCGCGGCGGAGGAACAGTGATACAGCCCTCTAACACAGGTGGAGTGCGAAAATCCTCACATCCTGGGGCCAGTCGGATTGCTCTTCAACAGTGGCTCGGATATTTAGTAGCAATTGGAAGTCATAAACCAGAAGAGAAGAGACATTTTTGAAGAAACCAGATGTTAACAAAGTTTGCAAAAACAAAACAGGTAACAGCTGACGGCAAGCCGCACACACAGGCGCCATCTTGGAAGGTCAAATGATCAAAAACACTCACAGCTCATAGGTGTCAAAGTGAAGGCTCTCCCTTAGTGCTGCACAGAAGGAAGATGCCTACCTCTCCAGAGAGAGCAGCACATATCCAGCTGTGCCTCTAACACTCACACGTGACAAGATCATGTCCATGTGCTTAAATTACCAGGCTGTGCAGATGAACTGTGTGTGATTTCTCCTGAAACTGCTAAGCAAACATAGCTACATGGCTGACTGATTAAATCTGTGTCTATCACCTGATGAAGAACCTTTGCCTCAAGTTTGTCTATGAGCATACTTGCCAACCTTGAGACCTCAGAATTAGGGAGACATACAAGGGGGGGGGGGGGTAGATATACATATACAAAAAACTTGAATTTTACAGTGTTTATTTACTTTAACTCACTTTAAATAAATAATTGTAATGTCACCGTTAATACTGTCCCCCAGGCGGGGCTGTCCAAATTCAGAGGCTGCATCCACCTCAGGACCTGGCCTTCGTGGTCCAAGTGGGCCGGGTCCTTCGAAAGCCAGGTAGGCTGGAAGTGAGCGACTGTGATGATCTAGCCTTCAGAATTACGTCATGAGCTCTCTCGGTGGAGTGAAACTCGGCCGTCTGCTCCTTGCTATCTAAAATATAACCGGACGCTGGCGCAGATTCTCGACCGTCTCACACTTCTGTTTAATCAGTTTTGTGTTTGACGTTTATTCAGCTGTGTGAAAACCCCAGAGGAACCCACCCGATGATTAATAAAGCTTTATTTAATCTAAGCTAATCTAATAACTTTAATCTCAGCCAAACCGATTTACTCAGGAACAAATAAAACACTGAAAAAAGTCAAACAATAACATTATTAGGTTATCTAAGTGACTTATATATCATGTTTAACCTGAGTAGCGAAAGACCGCGGGGGGTTGAAAACGATGTGCCGGGAGTTTGCTGTTCTCGCCGGCTCAGCTATTTAAAGTTTACACAGCTACATTCTCGCCTGAAAAGTTTATTTTGCGTAATAAGAATAATAGTAAAACTAAATAACTGCCGCCATTGTTGGAAACTGGAATTGAGACGCCATGAATTCTGGGATAAGTTATTCATTTTTGTTGTCCGGGTGGAAAATCAGGAGAAATTCGGGAGAATGGAGGCTCCGGGAGATTTTCGGGAGGGCATTGAAATTCGGGATTCTCCCAGAAAAATCGGGAGGGTTGGCATGTATGTCTATGGCTACGTTCACACTGCAGGTCTTAATGGTCAATTCCAATTTTTTGATCAAATCCGATTTTTTTTGTCTGCTTGTTCACACTACACATAAAATGCGACATCAAACGCTCGCCAGTGTGAACGCTCAAAGCGGCCCGCATGCGCAAAAGAAGATGTCACACACAACTCGCTCTGTTTAGACCCAGAGCAAACAATATTGTTTGACTGATGGCCCTTAATATAAAGACTTCGGACTTTATGTTTCCAGATTTTTGCTTTAAGTTATTTTGTTATTTACATAATAATGTAAATAACCTAATAATGATCCTTTTTGCTGTTTTAGAGGAGCGGTGCTTCAAAGGATAGTTGCAGATTTCTGTCAGAATCTGCAGAAAATACAGTAAAAATAAAATGTTCACATTTCTCCAACGTTGTCTTCCCAACAGTTTCACCGGATGGTAGGAAATCGTTCGCTATGTCCTATCGGGCGCTTCTCCGGCGCTGATAATTGGCGTCTGTCCTGTGTCAGTGACGTAAAAGACGGATTTAATGCGACTTGACCGTTCACACAGCAGTCGCTTTCTAAAACATCGGATACGTGTCGGATTCAGTACCACATACGAAAAGTGACCCAGATCGGTTTGAAAATATCGGTTTGTGCCGTTCACACTGTCATACCAAGATCGGATACGGGTCGCATAGGGGCGAAAAAAATCGGATTTGATGCGCTTTCGCCTGCAGTGTGAACGTAGCCTATGAGAGTGTGAAAAAGGGCGCCGGTTTAACTCAGGCGACCACATGCCATACGGCTGAGAGCGGCCGGCCCGGGTTCAAGTCCGACCTGTGGCCCTTTGCTGCATGTCTGCCCCCTTCTCTCTCTGCCCCCGCTTTCCTATCGTCTCTTCACTGTGTCTATCAAATAAAGCTGAAAAAGGCCAAAAAAATATTTAAAAAAGAAAGAGTGTAAAAGGTCTTCAATGAGACAGTTTCTTCACATCAAACAACAACCCTCCCACCTCTGTTTCTACCACAGCAATTTATAATGACGTTCACAGTTAGAGGAGGCAAAAACAGACGATAACACTTTAGCATAATGCAATTTATTTATTGGTTATTAATTCTCATTGTAGTCAGGTTTAAAAATGATCATTGACAGTTAAGAAAGAATAATTGGAGTGAAAGTCTTAAAATGAAAATCATTTTTACATGAACATTAAATGATCAGATTTCATACAGTTGTAATATCCTGATCCATGCTCAAGTTGATTTTGTTCAGATGAACAAATTACAATCATATGTACTGATTAATCTGAGGCACAGAGGTGCAGGATGATTCAGTTAAATAAGTCTTCAATCAGTCAGTTTGTCTTATCTTCTGAACATTAATTAGGTAAAAAGAAAACAACTTAAGGATTTGTGATCTTTTATGTAAATTAATTAACATGATCAACAGTTCTGCTAATACCAGTACTACTGCTTCATTTAGTCATTTATGTCCATGCAGTAAATATTTATGAGTGCATCAGAATTACTTAGCATTATTCTTGTTGTTCTTAATCATGTGAACAATTAGACTTGCACACATTTGATTTTTTGTTTTTTTGTTTCTGTTTTCTGACCAATCACAGTATTGCACATGTTTGTGGTAATTTAGCTCCCATCCCCTGCAGGTATATCACTCGTTTCTCCCAGCCTGGGTTGGCCTCTGATTTCTCTTCCTCGATCAGCATGTCGATGTATTCTGAGGTGGACAGAGGATCTGGCTTCAGTGCTATCTGTTTAAGCGTGTCCTCACACTTACACGACATTTTCGCCAATTCCATCACATCAGGCAGTTTATCAGAAAATGCACTTTCCAGTTTTTTAACCAGAGCCTCAGCAGTCATCTTATCATCGGTGACACCAATGTATTTTTCTTTCAGCTCTCTGACTGATTGTTTCTCTTGAACCTCGCTATACTCCCATTTTTTCTTCTCGTTGACATGCTCTTCCCATGAACATTTGCTTGGGCACACCGTGCAGCATCCATTTGAATCCATTGCAGCACAGCATTTTTCCTCTGCATCCTTTTTCATAGGACAGGGATAATGGCATGTAAACTCGCACTTCTTACAGTTGGTACTGAAATTACCAGTATCCTTCTGAACAGCCTTCATGACTGTAACTTCAAACTCGGCGTTCTCATTTTTGTTGATCTGCGCCTCAAACTCTTTTAGCTCCCGAAGCCCGACTGACCGCAGTCTGCTTAATTTCCACCAAGCTTGTCCTACTATTTCGTGCTGCCTTCTTTGATTGAGGACCTCGTTGGTCTGTTTCAAGCTTTTTGCTTGTGTGACTTTTACAGAATCAAAAAAAATCTTCATGTTGTTTGTGCTCATTTCCCAAAACATCTGACCAAAGTTTTCCTCTTCTTCATCTTCATAAACAGTGTCGTCATTCTGAGATGATCTGTTCTGTGCAAACAAGGCTGAATTATTAAATTTGAAGTGAACAGGCAGCCCATCATGAGCTGTAGGTAATGGGACACCTGAAGCTCTCACTGCCTCTAGAACTGGAGGTTGCTGACTGTCTGCAAATGTCACCAGAATCCTGATGTTTTCTGCCACATCTTTGCCAAAGATTGAGAAAACTGAATCAAACACATATTTCTGTGTTGTGGATCTCACTTGAGCAGCTGGTGCTATAAAACACACAGCATCAATGTCAGTGACACCACCCTGAGCAGAGAAGAGATTACGTAGCTGCTCTGTGGTCTCTCGGTCTCTTTCTATGCCTCTTGTATCTCCAAAGCCTGGAGTGTCAATGATGGTCAGAGAGAACGGGATTTTAAATCCATCCTGGTGGTTGATTTTGTAAACAGTGACTTCAGAGGTCTGACTGTGAGCTTGTGATGTTGACTGATCCTCATGAATGAATTTAAACCTGAAACTGTCCTCCCACTCGACACCAACAATGTAGTTGATCATTCCATCGATCAGAGTGGACTTTCCTGATCCAGTCGCTCCAAAAAGCATTATTGTACGATTCTGCCCCTCAGTTTCTTCTCCAAAGTTAAACTTCCTGCATCCATCTATGTTCATGTGTTCTTCTGTCAGAGGCAGTTTGTAAACTGAGGGGGAATCAGATTTGATCTTTTCACTTTTAATCCTGAGAAGTTCTGCGAGGTGGAAGCAGACTTTAACAGTGATGCTTTCTTTGCTTTTTCCAGCTGAACCACAGTCACATCTGACCCTGACTGCATATTCTGTATCTGTCTGAAGACCTGAAAGGATCACCTTTTCACCTGCTGACTCTGTTTGGTTCCACTGCAGAGCTTCCTCATTATCATCTGTTTTTGAATACTCCACCATGTAGCTCAATATCTGCACATCCTCTCCGAGCTCAGCAGGTTTCTCCCAGCTCACTGATATCTCAGATGAATTTGATTCAACTCGTGGTTTTCCAGGAGGGCTGCAGGGTAAGGTTTTAATAGAAACTTGATTATCCGGCCCAACACCTGCTGAGGTCACTGCTCTGCATTTGAACACATACTCTGTGTTTGGCTTCAGATCTCTCACTGTGACTTCTTCAGCCTTTGCTTCTGTCTTCTGCTGCCATCCATCCTCTCCACTGACACAGTACTCAACAGAGTAGGAGGTGATGTTCTCTGCTCCAAATCTGGGTGGAGAAATCTTCAGTGTCACACTGTTGTGGTTTCTGTCAGCTGCTGTCACAGTTTCAGGCTTTGAAGGAGGCTCAAAGTTCTCACTGACAGCAAATCCACCTTCATAAAGGTAGATGCTGGAACCTTCCTGTGTCTCATTAGTTAAACCCACTGTCAGGAACTTCATGTTCTTGTTCTCCTTGTTGGCCTCTGCAAAATCACTGAAGAGTTTTGCTTTTCTCCTCATTTCAGCTGTTACTTCTTTTGAGGCGTACCACTGTTCCTTCTCTACATCATGAGTGTGAGGATCTTGAAGGTCTGGGTTGGTTTTTCCTCTTAAGTATCTTGATAAAGCTGAGAGGTACGGTTCATCCTTTCCCAGAGAGGTGAAAACAAAACACACAACATGCTCTGCACTCAGACTTTCCTTGTACAGATCATTTTGAGACGAGATGATTTTGGTGTTTTTCATCCTGCTGGTAAAAGACATTAATGTGTCAACTTCTCTCTCTTTACAGTCCATCCACTCGTTCAGACTTTTGCTGTTGAAAGGTGAAGAATGTCTCTTCTTCAGGATCTCTGCGAGCTCAGCTTCCTCTTCTCCTCCTCCTCGGATTGATGGAAGCTTCTTGGCCAAAGATTTTTGGAAATCCAGCCTGAGCTCAGAGCACATTTCTTTAAAAGTTTTCATTTTATTTTCAATCTGTGGGAAATCCTGTGCAGTGGTGGTTCCCAGTACATCATTGTACCTCATTTCCAGCTCACTGAAGTCTTCCAGGGCAGCCTGTGCTTCTTGAACTAATCCTATACTGATCTCACGGACGAGTTTAGCAGCAGAAGAATCTAAACATGTCAGTGGCAGCAGCCAGACCTTCACTGGTACAGCATTTTCTCCATTGGGTCCCAGTAATCCTGACAGACCTTGGCAGGCCTGTATGGCATCTTGAAAGTTTGTTGGAGTTTTTGGGAGGCGAAAGTCTCCATAAAATTTACAAGATAATTTATCAGCTTTTTGTTTGTCCTCTTGAGTCAGTGACAGGGAACCTTCACCCTCTATAGAAATTAAGGGAATCTTATTGATCATCATCTTCAAGCTGCCTTGTATTTCTTGATGATCTTCATGTTTAGAAACTTCACGGTCAAACACAAAGAAAGCTTGTGCTCCATAAAGAATAGCTGTGACTACATGTGTTGCTAAGCCTTGATCAAAAACATATGGATGCTTCACATTTCCTCTTCCAAGATGATTCATGGACAGCTCCTGGATCTTTGTGGTTGCCTTGTACTTCAGTGTTACTCTGGCCTGATTTCTGGAAGATTTACTATCTTTCAGATATTTGGCAGACCCACTAACCTCAATAAGTCCACCCAGGAAACTTGCCTTCAGTGACGCACTAACATTTAAAGCTGAGGATTTCTCCTCAATTGATTCAGATGAAACCATTTCAAAATCACTGTATATCTGAGGCCTGTCTCCTCTATGTTCCATCAGGGCATCACGATCCCACAGCGTGATTCCTGCAAAAAAACAAAAAGGAAAAGAAAAAGACGCAAAAATCAAGTTGAACTCACAGATTCAGTCAGAAAGTAAATTTAATGTGAAGGCCTCACGTGTTGGATTGAATTTAATGTAATTTATTTTTGTAATAAGTTGTAATTACTCATGAAATGCAGTCTGATCTTCTCCTTGAGAAACAATGTGATTAAATTAAAAACGTGATTTCCTCGTCTTCGTAAATGGTGTAGACAACCTGAGATCATTTATTGTGTGCAAGCAGTATGGAGTTTTTAAATTTGAAGTGAACTGGCAGCCAGTCATTTATATCATCACTGAATATATTAAATTTGCTCACAGCGAAATGAAGGTAAACCTGTTTGCTAAGGATTTCACTAAAAGCTACTCAGTCAGGTGTTCCAGTTAAGCAGAGTAAAGCAAAGCTTCCTGTGGATGTACTAGAGCTGGGCGATAGAACGATAACGATATGTATTGCGAAATAACTTTTTCTCGATAGAAAAATTAAACTATTGCGATAGGCCTCATCTCTCTTGTCCTCTTAAAAAAAAGAAAAAAGAACAGCCAATCCAAATTAAGTAGCGCAGAGCCGAACCAATCACAGCCGCAGCGTCCACGTCACGTGACTTGTTACGTGCAGCACAAGCGCCAAAGGCGCACATGTGTATTTGTTTTGCAGCCGTGCAGCCGGGTAATGAAGGACATGAGTTTGCCGACAAGAGAAAAATCAACCAAGAGCGTGAGCGAAGGTTACCAAGAAAAACAGATGATGGTTCCAATGCCAGAGAGCTTGTCGAACAGAAGGGCCATAGAAGTTCCGTAGTGTGAAGGTATTTCGGCTATTTCAAGTCTGACAAAAAAAACAGAGTAGCGCGACTGTAAATTGTGCTGAAAGCAAGTCTGGAAATACAATAAAGCGGTGCATGCTCAGTCTCTGACTGAAAGCGCTGATTCGTCATTCGGCTTTTGTCAGACTAAAGTAACTGTTAATAAAACTGTTTGAAAAGCTAAGCTATACAAGAAGGAGAGATTGAGAATTTCCTTCTCAGTTTATTTGATATTGACAAAAGTTAGTAAATTTTGTCTGTTCTTCTGTAAAACAAACTAAGATTTATTTTTAGAATTAATATTTTGTTTCTAAGTGGAATTGACAATTTAGTCTGTTTTGTTTGTTCTATTTTGAAACTTAAACGCTTTAGCGGCTGCCTTTTGTGTAGTTTACAATATTTGCCTTTATTTATCTGAAACTGAAGTCTCATGTTCCTTAAGTACATCTACCCTGTTGAACTTACTATGGGAAATAAATATTTTAATTAAAACAAGCTGCTGATTATTTCACATTTTACTTGTGAGCAACGGCACATTTAAATCTTACAAATATAGTTATTTGGCTTATATCGTGATATATATCGTTATCGCCTGAAAGGAAAAAACATATCGTGATATGAAAAAATCTTATATCGCCCAGCTCTAGGATGTACCAAGCCTTTTTCCCCCAAACTCTCCTGACTGACCTCCCCTTTGTTCCTCCTTGAGTTCCCTGTTCAAAAGCTAGATCTCCAACGAGTATTTCTTTGGTTACAAAATGGTAAACAGAACTGCAAAAACTGAATTCTGAGTTACGCTCAGCTCTGTCTTCACAGTGACAGGAGGTGATCCGTGCAGTATCTGTATCACTACAGCCCCGGTCCATCTTTCAGTCTCCTGCTTCCTGCTTCCCTCTTCCCTCGTTCAGGAATAGTTTAAAAGACACTTACACTCCTCCACTTGGGGAAGCTACTCATCCCTGACCCAGATTTGGCACTCCACTGTTTTCAAGCTGAGGACCATGGTCTCAGACTTGGATTTAATTCTCATTCCTGCTGCTTCACACTCAGCTGTGAACTGCTCCAGTCTGAGGTGGAGGCCACGATCATGTTCTACTTTCAAATATCCTAGGAAACATGAGTAGTGTGAGAGTAAAGTGCTCTATTGAGGTGATACTGTACTAGGTGGTCTTTAAGATATTGCAGGGCCTGATTGTACAAGACCTTGTATGTGTGGGGAATTTAACAGGTAGCCAATGAAGAGCAGCCAATATGGCAGAAACGTGCTCTCTGTTTCTCATCTGTTTGGTTTATAGACAAAAGAAATCTGAATAAACTATAAACTCTAACTAAGACAAAGACTAGACAACATTTCATGTAGAAACAATACATAAATAGTGTTAAGTGAAAAGAATTCACTTTTTCTTGCAACTATAAATGCCTGTCCCAGGGTAAGAGACAGGGTACACCCTGGAAAGGTCGCCAGTCTGGGCAGGACTAACACAGAGAGACAGACAACCAGTCACACCTATGGGCAATTTAGAATAATCAGTCAAACTCAGGACCTTCTTGTTGTGAGGTAACAGTGCTAACCACTGTGCCACCGCGCTACCTAAATGGATTACTATTAAACAAAGCAAAAAAAAAGAAAAGAAAACTGAAACTTTGCTTGTGACATGTAAAGAACTTCAAAGATGAAATCTTACCAGGGACAAGTTCATCGCTGCGGCAGTCGTACAGCATCCCCAGGCCAAAAGGCCGGCCGAGTGCTGCCAACGTCATTCTACCACCAGATTCAGAGTCCATGGCTCAATGTGAACTGGAAGTAATCAGAAACAGCTTGTCAGTTCTCTGTTCTGACTTTCCTGTTGTCATGTGTCGCTGTGTTGCAGGCAGGATGTAGGACCCAAATGCAGGACTCAGGACACGGAGGGATGAACTAAAGAAGGCAGCTTTTATTGTACTGTATGAACTCAAACACCAAATACAAGGAACCAAACATAATAACTAGAAACTCTAAAACTAAGAACTTAGGAAAGTAGAAACAAAGAAGTTAGAAACTAGGAACTGACAAGAAGCAACAATAGGAACCAGGAGCACGCAGTACTGAGAGGGAACAACGTGACAGTGGACAGAGGAAAACACTGGGCTTAAATTCACCAGGGAGTAACGAGGGAATGGGAAACACAGCTGGGACAAATCTGACATAACAAGACGGAAAGGAAGCAAAACTGAAAACATTAACAAAGGACGCAAGACTGTCAAAGTAAAACAGGAAACAGGCACAGAGACACGGAATTGACAAGGAGACATGGCTGACAGTGAAGACAGAGCAAATATGGAGCACAGAGACAAGATTAACAAACTGCGACTTGGGGACATGACTGAGTGGGGAGACACAGGAGACGCTAGACAAGAAACTAAACAAGGGGCGTGTAAAACAGGGGAGGCTTAGAGGCAAAAGCAAAGAACTAGAAAACACCTAAAGATATAACCAGAAACAAACCCAATCAAAGAATATTAATAATCAACAACACTGAGTCACCAAAGTCATGACCGTGACATTTGTTGCTGTTTATGTTTTTCGTTGTCTGTCCTTGAGGACGACCAAACCAGAAATTCAGTTTTCCCATGTTCTTTAGACCATTTAGGTTTTTCTTAGTTTACTCATTTCACATTAAAAACAACAACAACAAAAAGAACCAGTGTAGTTTATTTTGCTAGAGAAAAATGTGTATTTCCTGACTCATTGAAAAATGTGAGCTTCCTGGCAGTTACTAGTTGAAATTGGTTGCAAATACATTTAAACAATTTCACTACCGAAACAAGCTGATGTCTTATACGCAAACTAAGAGCAACTGTGGCAATCTGCTGGTGACCAAAGCAGTTGCAGGGATGTTTTTTGTGCAGTACTCTTTTTGGAACAACCTGCAGCAAACACTCTTTTACTGGTTGGCGAATAAACATTTTTTCTCTAGCGACCAGCGGTTGCTATGAGATTGCCAATTGGTCTCTAGGCTGATCAATTCACAGTTGTTACTATAAGTTTACTCCATATATTTACTTACTATTAAAATGAATTTATGTCCTCAGTTGTGCTGAAACAGCTTAATAAAATTGCCACCTGAGAGTAAGAACAAAGGTTGTGAGGTCAAACATCTCTGAAAATCATTGCTAACTGGTGTTCATCAGGGTTGGTTTTATATTTAGTCTACACTATGTGACAGATTTTCTAATTGTCTGTAGCAACACAATTTTTTAAAAGCTACTGTTGGTATTTAATAAAAAGGCACATTGTCACTTACAGGTGTGGACACAAGTATTTTATCGGCTTTATTATATTTGTATTTGTTGAAGTTTCCTTTTCCAGTATTTAGATGGATCACACATCTTTAGTATGGTCTGTGCCTCACAGTTTAATGCAAATTGTGCTAAATTCTTATTTTGTATGATCTGTGTGAGCCCTGCGACAGACTGGCGACCTGTCCAGGTTCTAGCCCATCTCTCGCTTTATGGCAGCTGGGGTCGACTCCAGCGCCCCAGCAACCCTGAATTGGATAAGCGAAAGAAAATAGAAGGATGGATAGTACCTGTGTGAGTATGTGAAAGTTAAGTAGAAGCACTGAATGAATGTGTGTGTGAATTAGAAAGAAACTGCTTGGACTGCTCACACTGAGTAGAAACAGTACTGAAAGTATTCTATTTACAGGGAGAAGTTTATTTATGCTCTGTAGTATCAGTCAGTGTCTGTTACGAAACAAATCGAAATTTGTGTGAAAATGCAGCTATTAAAGAGACAGACATGTCTCTTTAAGAATGTTTGAATATGATCCAGAGCTATCCTGTCTGTTTGTTTTTTTTACCGGCTGATCTGCTGTGAATTTGGTCTTTACTGAAACGATAAGGGATGTTTCTGATGGGAGTGGTTCCCCTGCTTTCTGTATTGATACAAACTGTATAAAAATGCCATCTACTGAATATAAAGAAAACTGCCCACAAGCCTGACTAAGATAAACTGGGTCAGTCTGAACTATTAATCAGCTTTGATTTTAGAAAATATCAGCAAACAAACACAACATGTTTGTTTTACGGTGTCAAATAACTCATTGGTCAGATGTGAGTCAGATGTTCTCACTGTTGCTAGTTCAATCAGTCCAAAACAAAGTTACTACAAACTATGATATGAATAGCAAATATAAATAATAATAACTAGAGTTCTGAAGCAACAGTCCAAACCTCAAAGCCCCGGGCTAAAGACCCAGGACTGTGACAATTCTAATAAAAAGAAAATGATGAATCTAAAACTCTGAAACACAACTTTTAGATTCAGGGTGACTTTTAGATTGTTTTGCACTTTCTTAATTGTTAAGTAATAGAAAACAGTTCCTGCTGTAACTGCACCTGTTACTTTAAGTTATTTAAATTTTCTCCACCACAGTAACCAAGACAAAAACATAACGTGAAGCAGCGTTGGTGTACTTACAGTAGACAGCTGTGTGATCCTCTGAGGTCTCTGCTCTTCTTTCTCTTTTATATTCACTGTGAGGACAAAAAACCTTCACTGCAAGAAGAGAAAGCAGAAGAGCTTCAGGCTCGTTTCTCAGATTCGTGTGTGACCTGTGAAAATACGTGTTCAGTGTGCAGGCAGGAAACCCACAGTACGAGCCTGCAGTCATGCTCACAGCTCTCTGAGGCTCTGCTTACATGACAGCAGGTGGATAAAAACTCTTCCCCTCTATGAGCTGAAAAAGAAGAGAAGTGATTTAAGGGACTCTGAACATGAAACTGTATCATCAAAAGATTCATATTTAAGGCTCCATGCAAAGAAGAAGCCACATGTGAGCATGATCCAGAAACACGTCTGTCTTCTCTGGGACAAAGCTCATTTATAATGAACTGAGTGGAAAACATGACTGCCAGGTCCTCTAGACTAAAGTGGAGAGGGACCATTTGGCTTGTTATCAGCAATCAGCTCAAACACCTGAATCTCTGATGGTATGGACGCTGTGGAATCTGGAAATCAATCAATACTGAAACTTATTTACAGGTTTTAGAGCAACATATGCACCAACTTAGACATCTCAGACCTTTTTTCAGGGGTGATGCTAAACTGCAGCTATGACTACAGTATGGCTATTGGTAAAAGACTGTGGATGCTAAATTATCCAGACGTTTCACTAGTTGAAAACATCTGGAGCATCATGAAACAAAAATACATGAACGAACACCCAGGACTGCTGAGCAGCTGATATCAGATTGGGACAAAGTCCAGCAGCTGCTGTCCTCAGTTCACAGACGTTAACAGACTGTAGTGAAAAGAAGAGATTTGGAAATCATTTCACTCTCGTTATTTAGTTTTTACACAGCATCCCAACTTTATTTGTATCAGACTTGAATGGTCCCTGTAACTACAGAATCAACAAGTTTCCATAGTAATTAGTGATGATTGTCGGTCTTGGCTACATCACTGACAGGAAGTGATAACTCCTAACTCAGCTGATTTTCGTGAAAAAGCAGAAGAGCATCAGGCTCATTTCCCTGAGCGGTGTGTGGCCTGTGAAATAAACGTGTCTAATGTACACGCTGAAAAACCAGACTACGAGCCTGCAGTCATGCTTGTGCCTCTTTGAGGCTGTTCTTTTGTTCTCTGAAGCCTTGAGCTAAATGTTCTAGTATATGACATTAATGTTATGTTATTTATGTGAACATGTAATTTCACTGAGGTTTCAGTCTCTTTTTCCAACGACAGACATGAACAATATGAACACAGTTCATCCACAAGTGTAGCAGCGTGTAATCCTTTAAAACTGACATCAACAAAGAAAACCACATTTATTGCAGGGACCATTAACACTAAAAAAGGCTGAGGAATAACTGAACGTCCAGTGAGACAGCTGGAGATCCACAGACCATCCTGCTAGAGACACAATAACTGAGTACTAAGAACTGTGTGTGACTTCTTCAGTCTGACAACATTCGGCCAGGTGAACAGGATGAGGTCTGGACTTTGGGCCGCTGCAACTCATTGGCACTTTTATTTTTTAAGCTGTTCTTTTGGAGATCTGCTGCTGTGCTTGGGCTCATAATCCTGTTGATCCCCCAGTTTAGCTAAATGACCTTTAGATGTAGTAATCTAGAATACTTTGATATATGGAAGAGTTCAGTATCAACTCAGTGACCCTCCACCACCGTGCTGACAGATGGTATGAGGTGTTTGTGCTGATATACTGTTTTTGGGTTTGCTCGAAACACGTGCACAAAGAAGCCATCGTGCAGGCGAGTGTGTCTGCTTTGTGAGCTCTGCTGCAGATTCATGCTCTCGAGGTTGACTGCGCTCTTCAAGCTGAATGCTGCTCGCAGTTTCTCGTAACTGGGCTACATCATTTTCCTTTTTGTACAGCCTGGAAACAGCCTGGATAAACTGAGGAATTCTGTCTGCCTGTGAATTTGCATAAGGGTCCTCATCCACACAACTTATGACACACTATACCTGCTGGGCACCTCTTAATAAGGTGGTGGGCATTTTTCTGCCTCCACTCTCCAACTCAGCAGCTGAAATGGAAGTACAGACTTCTACTTCAGTGTTTCCCAACCACTTTGCCCTGCAAAAAGTGTTGTGCCGTGAGAAATTTTATTTCTCGAGGAACTAGAAAAACCTTATCGTCGTCACCCGCATGTTTTGTACCTTAGGTTCATCAGAGACAATCATATCCAGGTAAAATAATTTCCTTTAATCTACAAGCATTTAGGAATTACTGAGCTAATTACACGGATAATTGAATCCAAAAGGTGTTCGCCTGCCAAAAACTGATTTCCAATGTTTCTGTGTATAATATGTATAATATCTTTATGTATGTTGGTAAATAGACTTCGGTGAACAGGGTTTACAAAGGGGTTATATAATTTTAAAATTACCTGTTTTTCAAGTGTCTTTGTAACTTTGTGTTATTGTACCTACATTATAACCAATCTGATCCTTTTTGTCCACTTAAAGTATGTTTACAGAACTGTTGATATATTTGTTGCGCTGTCTGCTGTCCTCTTGGGCAGATTACTCATAAAAAATAAATTTTCAACTTATTTTTTTGAACTGGATAAATAAAGGATATTTAAAAGTCGCTGCCAAAAACTGATTGCAGCTTTTACCTTGTTACAGGAATGTTGTTTGTGGCTCAAGGTGACTTGATATCATTCACGAGGGATACATTTGACATATGTTTCATGTATTATAGACCAACAAGAGCAATCAGTTTTTGGCAGACGACCATTTTTTGGCACAACATCGGTCATTCATACACATGTACTGTATTATATAAAATATATAAACCAAAGGTCTTTGAAACTTATAGAATCTAATCTTTTGTTTTTTTACATAGCACTTTATCAAACTGTTATCAAACTGCTACAGAGTTACAAGTATTATACTAATAATATAGCATCCACCATCTCCTGCTTGCATATCTCTGTAAACATCTTAGTGGTGTGGCAGCCACGAGTGAGCCCTGCAAACCCTGTGGATGGAGGATGCAGTGGACAGTGGGAGGAAGCATCCTAAAGCTCTTTGCAGACCACCCTGTGTGATTCTCCACTCGCTGACCAGAAAATACAAACCGCAGGTCTCAGTTGCAGCAGCCCATCCATGTCTGATCTTGCTCGGGCAGATTCAGCAACACTGTCAGAGACTTCCTGTAATCTATTACAGTTGTTAAAGAAACGGTCCAGGAACAGGTCACTCAGCTTAATCCTGTGTGAACAACTGAAAATATTGTTTTTCATCTTTACATACTGTGTATTTGAAATATTCTTGTTTAATTGTTATTGTTATTTACTTTACTGCTATCAAATAAATATCCAAGTAATATTGTTCAAAGTTAGCGTCATGTTCATACGTGTTACAAATGCCTGTAAATAAAATTGAGTTCAGTGACAATTACTGTTTGTTTGAATCAATTTATTAATAACATAAAACCTTTAAACTAATGCAACACATATAACAATGTAACAAATATATTCAAATAAATAAATTTCTCAATACATAACTCATTTGGGAAGTAATCTTTCTAGAAGTGAAAACAGTCTGTCCGTCCTCTCCCTGCTCTCCTCTCCTCAGCCTCTCTTTGCTGCCTCATGTCCTCTCTGATGAGGTCTAGCAGCTCATCATCTCTTTCCTCTTTCTACCTGTCGTGGGTGGCTGAGCCGCCATCATCGCTGTCGTTTTGGTCACCCACTGCTGTGCTTGGCCCTGGAGTGTCCTCAGGGAGAGAGAATTAGGACAGGAGGCTTAATGGAAGGCATCTGTCCTATCACCTCATCCATGAGGGCAAACCAGGGCCAAGTAGCAGCAGTGGGCTTCCCACTGACCCCCTCTCCTGAGTCTGGATACTTGCAATCCTAAAGGCAGAGGAAATCAAAAATGACAGCAGGCAAATAAAAACACCACAACAACTCTTAGTAATTGCACATTTATTAACTTGTGTTCTTAAGAATTATCTTCTTGATAACACACATACGTACTTTGTATTTTTCAAAGTTAAGTTGTGAAATTTATGGTTTTCAGGGGTTTTATCGTTAACTCGGTTTCCCTGGGTCTTTTCCCTTGTTGTAGTTGTGTGTCTTATTTTGAAAGAAATATTTACACGTTACCATAGCGACCAGAGAGCATTAAGTGGCAGAGAGGAGGATGTTACTCTCAATGTTGGTACATTTTCAGGAGGACGCTGCTAATAAAGTTACATAGTTACACAGTACATTCACGTTTATTATTATATTTACAAAATACCACAGTTTTTGTCTTGGTCGGATCATTTTATGTGGTTGTATTTATCCGCGATACCTTAAAGGCTCCGTGTCTGACATAAACCGGTCTGCGGCGCAAAAAGGTCGGGGACCGCTGCTGTACAGCATGAGGGTTAATAGGACCGTACTCATATGAATATGATGTGTAAATTGATTTATTCTTGTACATCCACGCCAGTGGCGGCCCAATTCTTCACCCCAGTGAAGAGGTGATCGTTTTCTCCTCGTTTTAATAAATTAAGCCGTTTGGTCTTTGTTCCCCACAACATATCACCAATTCGAAAAAATCAAAATTAGCTGTATGTAAGCGACAATACATGAAAAACCGCGAGACCCCCGATACAAGCTGGTTTACGGTTATTTTAAATAAAAAAAGAAACATGTCTATGCAGATGCCCAAAGCTTAACAAAACGACCGCTATAACAATTTAACTTTTGTACAACCAGATTTTCATATACTTACATTTGAAAGTGTTTTCCTCTCCTGCTTCGACCACCATCGTTATCAGAAACAAATCTCCTCTATGACCCGCAATGAATCCTGGGATATAGTAGGACACGAAGGATACATCGGACCATCCTTAAAATTTGGGGAAAAGTAGGACGCATTTGTCGCCACATTTTGAGTACTCTTTGAATTCCGACAGCCTTCGTCGTGTCGCCGTGACGTCATTGCCTCCAAATATGCAGTGTTGGGGAGTAACAGAGTACATGTACCGCCGTTACGTATTTAAAATACAAAATATGAGTAACTGTATTCCGTTACAGTTACCGTTTAAAAAGGTGGTATTTAGAATTCAGTTACTTTGCTGAAATAAAGGGATTACACAGGGGTATTTTCCTGTTTCATGTTTTCGGTTATGCCCTCTCTATTTTTGGTTACCACGCCCCAAACAAAACACGCATCAAGAAGCTCTAATGCCTGTGTCTCAATCTCGCGGCCCATGTCACCTCTACTTGCGGCTCGCATAATGACATGAAGAAATATTTTAAAAAATTATTCACAAAAATAAGTAATATGAAGGCAATAGCAGAGTGTTACAGGCATAGCCCTAAAGAATGTAGCCTGTGGGATTATAATATTATCTTATGTTATGTTATACCCCTAATTAAAGATTGTGAAATTATTATGTAGTTTTAGTTTGCATTATTCTACTATTCTATTGTATTGTATTGTTTATGATGCATTATACTGCTGAGTTATAAGAAATACTGTTTTCAGAGAGTCAAAGGAGTTTGCAAAGAAAAGCGTCTGGACTTCTTTAAGTTGCTTGAAGACGTTTCACCTCTCATCCGAGAAGCTTCTTCAGTTCTAAGGTCAAATGGCCGAGAGTCCCAGATTTAAACCCAGTGGGAGTATCCCCCCAAGGGGGGACAAAGGACCCCCTGGTGATCCTCTAATCACATGCGCCAAGGTGTGAAAGCGGGTGTGGGACCTAATCAGCCAGGGTTTCGGGTGAGCTCATTGTGAAACCTGGCCCCACCCTATCATGTGATTTCCTGAGGTCAGATGGCCCAGGATGTGAGTGGGCGTTAAGGCGTCTGGGAGGAACTCAAAACTGGATTATAGATGGCAGACAGTTGGTGTCGTAAACCACCGCCTCTGTTCAAAGATGGTCGCTCACAGTGGACATAGATGGCTTCTTTCACTCCTCTTTCAAACCATCTGTCCTCTCTGTCCAAAATGTGAACATTGGCATCCTCGAAAGAGTGACCTTTGACCTTTAGATGCAGATGGACTGCTGAGTCTTGTCCTGTGGAGGTGGCTCTTCTATGTTGTGCCATGCGCCTGTGAAGTGGCTGTTTGGTCTCTCCAATGTAGAGGTCTGGGCATTCCTCGCTGCACTGTACAGCATACACCACGTTGTTAAGTCTGTGTTTTGGAGTTTTGTCTTTCGGGTGAACCAGTTTGTGTCTGAGTGTGTTGCTGGGTCTGAAGTACACTGGGATGTCGTACTTGGAGAAAACTCTCCTGAGTTTCTCTGATACACCGGCTACATAGGGGATGACAATGTTGTTGCGTCTGTCTTTCTTATCCTCCCTCGCTGGTGTCTGATCTCCCAGTTAGGATAACCACATGTTTTGAGTCAACTCAAAACATGTGGTTATCCTAACTGGGCGTTCATAAAGTCAGCAAAGAGGCACAGAAAAGAAGATCAGACACCAGCGAGGGAACGTTATATTTGGTCTGCAATCCAGGTCATCCATCGGCTCTTTGATACTTCGGAAACATGGCTTGAACAATTTCTCTTCCACGACGTAATCCGATAAAAGCGATCTCTTTACCCGTCGGCTTCCCGTGGCTGTCATGTGACCGGCTATTGCAGTTAATAATACAACAGCTTCTTGCCATTTTTTGTGTTTCTTTTTATCGCTGTGTGACTGTTTTCATGTGAAAGCCTGCGTGCGCCAGTACCGCTTGCCACTCATTCCCAGAATCCTTTGCGGTTTTACCCCTGAATGACGTCACATTTTCAATCTCTATTTTCAGTTGCGATGATAAAGGATTCAGAAAGTTTATTCATGCAGGCCCATATGACAGAGAATGTGCATCTTCTTTTTGTTTTCATATTTTAATTTATATTTAATTGTGTTGTGGTTTGCAGTGTTTTGTGTTGTTTCACTTTAAATTTGTTTAAAAGGAAAAAGCTGAAAATTTAAATATTTAAAAGTTGAAATGTGAATAGATGGTTTTTGTATTATATGATTTATTTATTACATTTCATGTGGAGTGAATAAATAAAAGTATATTTACAGTGGGCCCTGGAGACGAAGCATGTACAAACCCTGAAGCACGCACAAATTCCAAAACACGTACAAAACACAACAGAAGTGCTCCAGGATGCTCGGTGCAGTGTTGAGCTTTTGTTACCTAGTGGCTACACAAGCCAGGAAGTACCAACGACCAGATTTGGTGTGTGGTAGGAACAGGTAAATGAACTTTTTTTTTAAAAATTATTTGAATATATATGAGTGCCTGTGTATAAATACACAAACAATACACATATGCTTTCAATTGTATAATTTAAGTGATCTAGGTAGCTGTTTTGGAAGTTCAGTTAACGCTAGAAATGTGTTTTGGAGTTTGTACGTGCTTTGTCTCTGGGCCACCGCATATATTTATACATAAACATATATAAATAAAACCACAGGTTTTTCTTTTTTACATTAGTAATTCCTTTTGTGCATAATTTTATATTGTTGTTAATAATAAATTAATTAAAGCAACAAAACAACCTGAAGAGCCGGTTGGGAGCCGAAAGAGACGGCTCTTTTTAGTGAGCCAAGCTGGTTCTCTAAAAAGAGCCGGAAATCCCATCACTAAGCGGAATACATTTTAAAAGTAACCTTCCCAACACTGCAAATGGCAATGAAGCATCCTTCCCCTGAATTCGGACACAGCCAGAGTCATGCTGCAAGTGAGACGTCAATCTGACCCGGGTCCTGGAGAAATTCTGACCCAGATGAAGGCCCCAGCATGGATGGTAGTCAGAAGAAAGAAAAAAAAGGTATAATGGTGACAAATTGATCCAATTCTGCTATACCTTGTAAGCAGGGAAAAATTATCAAAATGCTTTTTGTGATATTTTTTGGGTTGGTGGTGTGCTGTGTGATTTTTTATAAAGTAAAATATGTGCCATGGCTCCAAAAGGTTGGGAAATACTGGTGTAATGTATATGCAGTGGCTTGCAAAAGTATTCGGCCCCCTTGAACTTTCCCACATTTTGTCACATTACAGCCACAAACATGAATCAATGTTATTGGAATTCCAGGTGAAAGACCAATACAAAGTGGTGTACACGTGAGAAGTGGAACGAAAATCAGACATGATTCCAAACATTTTTTACAAATAAATAACTGCAAAGTGGGGTGTGTTAATCATGTTAATCATCATGCCCCCCCCCCAAAAAAGAGAGTGCTTGCTAGCGCTGTCCTTACACGTTAAACGTGACGAAACTATTGAGGAAAAACATGCGTATATATTGTTTATCATGACTCTGGTTTTACGTGGCCTATCAACACAATTTATAAACTGGTATATATCACCTTGTTGGGGTGGCTGTAGCTCAGGTGGCACTAATCAGAAGGTCGGTGGTTCGATCCCAGGCTGCCTCCTGGCTGCATGCCAAATATCCTTGGTCCTTGGGCAAGATACTAACCCCATGTTTGCCTACTGGTGGTGGTCAGAGGGCCCGGTGGCGCCAGTGTCCAGCAGCCTCGCCTCTGTCAGTGCGCCCCAGGGTGGCTGTGGCTACAATGTTGCCATTGCCAGTGTGTGAATGGGTGAATGACTGAATGTAGTGTAAAGCGCTTTGGACTGAGTAAAGCGCTATACAAATGCAGGCCATTTACCATTTGTCATCTTGAAGTGGTCATGTGATTGGCACAACACCTGGTTCTCAGGGGGCAAAACAATCGGATGAGTGCTGCTGTTTGACTGAGGAAGAATAAAGTAGTCGTGGTAAGCCAAAAAGTGATCGTCGGGCAGAAAGTGATTGCCGTCCGCGGGAGCGTGCTCAGCTGCTTAAAGCTGTAGCGTTCATATTACTTACGTAGTCAGCTACTTCCACGCAACTGATATAAGGTGCGGTAAGCTGAACACAGCTTCAACCGTCTGTTTGCTGAAAAATAGTAACGCGACCGCATTTCTTCTTAGTAACTGTAACGGCGTTGTAACGATAGAAATAGAAATTAGTTAGATTACTCGTTACTGAAAAAAGTAACCCCATTACTTGTAACGCTGCTATTCCCATCACTGTTAAACTGCAGCTGTTTATGATGATGTAATAAAATGCTAAATATAAGTTTGTGTTACTAAATCAGTAATAAATCAGAAGTCCTATGTTACTACACTACTATTATATTTAACAATGATGTGTGCAGTTTATGAGCTCTTTTTTATTTCCTTGAGAAACAACAATACTTCTTTCAAGAGAATAACTGTTCACAGCATTAAATCAGCTGATAATCAGAATTTTTAAATGCAGCATCTGATGACATCAGGCCGGCTCTGTCATCGTCCCATCATGCTGTGAGGTTTCAGTGCAATCCACAAACTGCAGCCAGTTTCATCTTTCAGGTCATCACTGACTACATTCCTGTGACCACAGATACAGTTGACCAGCATGCACTGCACAGTTCTCAGACAGATCAGCTGATCTTGTGTGGATGATAAACTGTGCACCTGTTTCTGTGATTCTCAGGGATTTTTCTGCCATGTCACAGTATTTAAAAAAGTTCACACCACAATAATTTTTATCAGTTCTTGAACATAAAAAACATGTAGAATTTTACTATTAACACTGAAAATCCCCCCCCCCCCCAAAAAAAATCATAATCAATTAAATTGGTTCCAGATATCAGATGCACCTTCCTGCCCCACAGTCAGAGAAATCTTGGATCATGCTGCAGCTGTGACGACTGAAACCTCAGAAGGAAAAACTTCAGAAAGCAAATAAAACAACTCTGACTTTTTATTGTTTGAAATCAGCTTAATGTTTTTCACATAGAACAGAAAATATATTAATGCAACTGACAGAAACTTGTAGGTAAGAGAATAAAATTAAAACAATAATAAAGAAATGCTCACAAAAACAGATTTTATTACACTTACGCAACAGGTCTTTGCTTACTAGGGGTGGGTTTTGATTATCGATTAAAATCGATTCTAGCTTGGATAACGTAAAACCGATTCTTTAAAATCCTGAATCAATTTTTTAATATAAATTTATTTTGCCCGAAACGCCAGAATCTCAGGTTAATCCTCACAAAATTTCAACAACCACTAAACAGCTAAAACAGTAAATGAGAGCAGGAACACTGATTCTGCACAGAGACATAAACACAAAGTGCGGACCCGCCAGCGGCACGGACACGGTCGGGGCTGAAAGCCGACAGCTCGCTGATTCTGATGTTTTGGCAGGTCCGCGCTTTGTGTTCACGCCCTTTTGTTGCTGATTCTGAAGCTGCAGGTTTTTATCTCTCTCCAAACATTATTGACCGAACCAGCAGCAAAAGAAGCTCCAAACTACGCTTCACATAAACATTGTCATGAATTCACTCTTAGTTTCGCTGTTTTGCCACGAAATAAAATCACACTTCATGCACAGCTCTCTCTCTCTCTCTCTCTCTCTTTCTGTACTTCAAGAACAGTTTCCCGTCTAAAAATCTGTTTTCTGCATTATTCGCTTGTTTGTTACGCACAAGTCTACCGTTGTTTACAGCGCTGTCGGCCGCTGTTTATTTTCCTTTTACTTACTTCCGAAGAGAAAACCTCATTTCTGCTGATCAATACTGAACAAACTTAAACTTTTTTAAATTATGCAAAACTGCAAAACGCTCAGCTGTGTGTCTAATCAAACCTCTGTAACTTTGCTTCACTTCAGCAGCATCAGGTAATGTTCAGATGTTGATTAATGGTTTTCTTTTGTTTTTGATCTACTGCAGAATATTTTTATAAAATCCCAGGCCAGGAAAATTACCTTCATGTTTTTCTGTGTTTTATCCTCAGCTATTGACACAAAGGCTGTGATGCTCACACCTTTGATAAAGACTTCCATGTGTCAGCTTTCTTTTTATAGATATAAAAATATGGAAATGTACTGATGCATGATCTGAATTATAATATTTCTGACTGTCTGAGGCAAAATTTTCCGCTTCAAAGCGAATCAAATCGATTCTAGAAATCAGTGACGATACCCAGCCCTGTTGCTTACTGTAGATATTTTTATCATGTAAACATTTGCAAATGTAATTTTCTGTCCATACTTTTAATTTTCCATCATCTCCTTTTTGCCCACTGATAAGAAAATATACAGTGCTGTAAATAACTCTTTATACTCTTTCACTATTCTTAAACTTTGCAGTGTTTATATTTGATCTTTTTTTTAACTTTAGGACGAATTAATTGTGTTTGTGGAAATCTACTTGGGAAAATCACAGACTCTTATTGTGAAGGAATTTGATCCAATTTTCATGTTTGTGCTGTCAGTATGTTTTACTATTTTAGGAGAACAGCTGAATTTGTATTAGTTCACTTTCCTATTTCAGCACATGCAGGATTCAGTGTTCATACAGAGCTGAAACTAATTTTCGACGTGACATAAAAAGTCGTTTATTTTTACCAAGATATAAAATATCCCTTCCTTCCATGTCTCTCAGGGCTTTAACTCGTTCCTCCCAGCCTTGTTTGGTCTCTGATTCTTCTCCGTTAATAAGCAGCTTGATGTACTCTTCAGTGGAGAGAGGTTTTGGCTTCACTGATATCTCTCTAAGTCTGTCCAGACACCGAGCAGATCTCTGCAGTAGTCTCTTCACCTCATTTCGCAGATGACGCTCTTCATGCATCAGCTTTGATGTCAGTCCTCCAACAACTGTCTCATCTTTGTTGGTTTTTGGATATTTTTCTTTCAGCTCTTTCACTGTTTGTTTCTCTCTAACCTCCCGATACTCCCATTTGTACTTCTGTAAAAAATGGACATTAATGTGACATTTGCCTGGACACTCGGTGCAGAATCCATGTGATGCAGCTTCTTCACAGCCTTCTTTCTCTGAATCCCTGGATGTGGAGGAGGGATAGTAACAGGTGACATGACACTGCTGACAGTTGATGAGGAAGTTTCCTGTACCAGAAATATGATCTTTATAAGGCTTCATGACAGCGACTGTAAACTCAGGGTTATTATTTCTGTTGATTTCTTCCCTGTGTTCATCAAGTTTTTCTCTTGTGTTTTTTAACTCTTCATACCTGGCTAATCCAAGTTTAATCTGCTCCTGCAAATCTTCCACTGAATCCTCGAGCTGCTTTCTTTCTCTGAGGACCTCCTGTGTCAGTGTCAAGCTTTTAGTTTGAATCACATTCAGAGCAGCAAAAAATATCTCCATACTTTTTGTCCCCATGTTCCAAAACATCTCATTAAAGCTAATATCAGCATTATATTCATCATGATTATATTGTTCTTCATCGTCATTGTAATTGTCATCAACAGCATCATCTGTGCATTTTTTGACACATGTGTTTTCTGCAAACAAGGCTGAATTATTGAACTTGAAGTGAACCGGCAGCCCGTCTTTTGTTTTAGGACATGGGACGCCTGCAGCATTGATCGCCTCTAGAACTGGAGGTCTCTGACCGTCTGCAAATGTCACCAGGATCCTGATGTTTTCTGCCACATCTTTGCCAAAGATTGAGAAAACTGAATCAAACACATATTTCTGTGTTGTGGATCTCACTTGAGCAGCTGGTGCTACAAAACACACAGCATCAATGTCAGTGACACCACCCTGAGCAGAGAAGAGATTACGTAGCTGCTCTGTGATCTCTCGGTCTCTTTCTATGCCTCTTGTATCTCCAAAGCCTGGAGTGTCAATGATGGTCAGAGAGAACGGGATTTTAAATCCATCCTGGTGGTTGATTTTGTAAACAGTGACTTCAGAGGTCTGACTGTGAGCTCGTGATGTTGACTGATCCTCATTAATGAATTTAAACCTGAAACTGTCCTCCCACTCTACACCAACAATGTAGTTGATCATTCCATCGATCAGAGTGGACTTTCCTGATCCAGTCGCTCCAAGAAGCATTATTGTACGATTCTGCCTCTCAGTTTCTTCTCCAAAGTTAAACTTCCTGCATCCATCTATGTTCATGTGTTCTTCTGTCAGAGGCAGTTTGTAAACTGAGGGGGAATCAGATTTGATCTTTTCACTTTTAATCCTGAGAAGTTCTGCAAGGCGGTTAAATGTTGTGTAGACTTTAACAGTGATGCTTTCTTTGCTTTTTCCAGCTGAACCACAGTCACATCTGACCCTGACTGCATATTCTGTATCTGTCTGAAGACCTGAAAGGATCACCTTTTCACCTGCTGAAATTGTTTGAGTCCACTCGAGGTCATTTAGTGTTGAATTGTTATCTGTTTTTGCGTATTTCACCATGTAGCTCAATATCTGCACATCCTCTCCGAGCTCAGCAGGTTTCTCCCAGCTCACTGATATCTCAGATGAATTTGATTCAACTCGTGGTTTTCCAGGAGGGCTGCAGGGTAAGGTTTTAATAGAAACTTGATTATCCGGCCCGACACCTGCTGAGGTCACTGCTCTGCATCTGAACACATACTCTGTGTTTGGCTTCAGATCTCTCACTGTGACTTCTTCAGCCTTTGCTTCTGCCTTCTGCTGCCATCCATCCTCTCCACTGACACAGTACTCAACAGAGTAGGAGGTGATGTTCTCTGCTCCAAATCTGGGTGGAGAAATCTTCAGTGTCACACTGTTGTGGTTTCTGTCAGCTGCTGTCACAGTTTCAGGCTTTGAAGGAGGCTCAAAGTTCTCACTGACAGCAAATCCACCTTCATAAAGGTAGATGCTGGAACCTTCCTGTGTCTCATTAGTTAAACCCACTGTCAGGAACTTCATGTTCTTCTTCTCCTTGTTGGCCTCTGCAAAATCACTGAAGAGTTTTGCTTTTCTCCTCGTTTCAGCTGTTACTTCTTTTGAGGCGTACCATTGTTCCTTCTCTACATCATGAGTGTGAGGATCTTGAAGGTCTGGGTTGGTTTCTCCTCTTAAGTATCTTGATAAAGCTGAGAGGTACGGTTCATCCTTTCCCAGAGAGGTGAAAACAAAACACACAACATGCTCTGCACTGAGACTTTCCTTGTACAGATCATTTTGAGACGAGATGATTTTGGCGTTTTTCATCATCCTGGTAAAAGACATTAATGTGTAGATTTCTCTCTCTTTACAGTCCATCCACTCGTTCAGGTTTTTGCTGTTGAAAGGTGAAGAATGTCTCTTCTTCAGGATCTCTGCAAGCTCAGCTTCCTCTTCTCCTCCTCCTCGGATTGATGGAAGTTTCTTGGCCAAAGTTTGTTGGAATTCCAGCTTGAACTCAGAGCACATTTCTTTAAAAGTTTTAATTTTTTTACCAATCTGTTGGAACTGCTGTGCAGTGCTGGTTCCCAGTACATCATTGGACCTCATTTCCAGCTCACTGAAGTCCTCCAGGACTCTCTGTGCTTCTTGAACTAATCCTATACTGATCTCACGGACGAGTTTAGCAGCAGAAGAATCTAAAGCTGTCAGTGGCAGCAGCCAGACCTTCACTGGTACAGCTTTGTCTCCTTTGTCTCCCAGTAATCCTGGCAGGCTTTGGTAGGCTTCTACTGCACCTTGAAAAGTTGTTGGTGGTTTTGGAAGACAAAAGTCTCCATAAAACCTGCAGGAGAATTTATCAACACTTTCTTTGTCCTTCTCTTCCATCTTCAGGGAACCTTCACCCTCTATAGAAAGTAAGGGAATCTTCTTGATGATCATCTTCAAGTTGCCCTGAACATCTTGATGATCTTCATGTTCAGAAACCTCACGGTCAAACACAAAGAAAGCTTGTGCTCCATAAAGAATAGCTGTGACTACATGTGTTGCTAAGCCTTGATCAAAAACATATGGATACTTCATATTTCCTATTCCAAGATGATTCATGGACAGCTGCTGGAACTTTGTGGTTGCCTTGTACTTCAGTGTCACTCTGGCCTGATTTCTGGAAGATTTACTATCATTCAGATATTTGGCAGATCCATCAACCTGAACCAGTCCACCCAAGAAACTTGCCTTCAGTGAAGCTTCAACATTTAGAGCTGAAGATTTGCCAGAAATTGATTCAGATGCAACAATTTCAAAATCATTAGAGGCCTGCGGTCTTTCTGCTATATCGTTCATCAGGTCATCACGATCCCACAGAGTCAATCCTGCAAAAGAACAAGCAGGAAAAATATTTCTACCAGGACTCCATCAATTAAATCAGACACTCTAAAATAAATGTTAAAAAATGATATAAAAATGTACATTTTAAAATAAATAAACAGAGCGGTCTCTTTCTATGAGCAAACTTCTCAAACTTTTGCTGTTGATTTTTTTCATGACTTTCCTTGTTTTGTTTTTTCATCTCTTTTTGTGATATTCACCAAAATGAAATAAAAATAGTAAAACAAGCACAAATCTTTTGTTTGTCTGGATGAACCAGATTAACTGAGTTCTTTCAGATGAAGAGTTCAGGCTCTGCACCTGAGTTTTCAGTATTTAAGATAATGACAGTAATAATATCAAAAATGGTAGTTTGGATTTTCGTGAGGGAAACTTTCTAATAACTAATTTAGTGACGCCTGTAACCCAGTTCCTAAAATCATCTCAAACAAAAGAGAAGAAAAAGTAAAACATTTAATGTTCATTGTTTCTATTCTTACTGTCCCTGTTAATGAAAGTGGAACAAGATCAATATATTTATTTAAACAAAAAAGGGACAGATTTATATATTTGTTCTGGGTAAACAAGGGTTAAGTTTTCTCAGAGGGTTGATGAGCTCTGATGAGAGCCTATTGTTTTACTCCACTCCTCGCATGTCAGCCAATCGGTGAAGCTCTATGCAGCTCTTGTCCCTCCTTAGTGCCAGCTCCCAAGTTTGCAGTCTCTTGCTTCTACAGCCGAACAGAGCAGGCGGACTAAAACTTTGTTATCGAGGGCAGAGCAAAACCGGAAGGTTTACTGAGCTGTGGCTTCACGTAAATGCTGAGCATCCACTCGAAGGCGGTCAGGTTTTTATATGGGACGAATCCAAAGACCAGGTCAGCGATTCCAGAACCCAGAGTGTTCCAGTGTTCACTGGATGGCGAGCCAACCCAAGATCCTAGGAGACGATATACATACACACGCACGCTCATTTGCACATTGATGGACTACAATCCTCTACTGTACAAGTAGTGCGGTAGGAAAGACAATCACACACACAGTCCTCATCGGACAAACTCTATTGCAATACACCCGTTTGTCATGGGCCCCACCGGTACCATTTGGACTTAAAAAAAACTAATTCTTTTACTTGTGCACAACTTTATTTTATTCTATTTTTTTGCTACTTTGGGGGAGAATTTTATACTTGAAGTTCTGTTAAACCTGTTGTAATACTGTGTGGTTACAAAATTCTTCTAAAAGGCTTAACCCCACTAAAGCACTTTTAAGCCACGCAAATGTGTTTTGTCTGGTTTCTCTACCATTCACATACCAGAGCTCTAAGAGTCGTTCTTAACCTTCTGATACTAGCCCAAATTACTCATTACCTTGGTAATTATCCATTGGTACTGTATATAACTCCACGTAAGTGCTGCACACCACTGTCAAAAGACTGCATGTCACTGATCACCCAATCAGTGACATGCAGTAGGTACTAAAAAGTATCTGGTACCAGGTATTACCAGCTAATGATAAAATCGTAAAGACTCAGTCGACTAAGCCAATCTGAGTAGCTACAAATGGAAAAGCGCTCTAAGAGGTGTTCCAGGTGTTGCATCATGGCTGCCAACTTGTTTTAATAGTGATTGACTTTACTCATGAGGATCGGGGAAGATGTTCTTATCCTTATGTTATCTTTAGGCCCTGTTAGTTGCACATTGATTACAGCAGCTACTTAGAGCTTGTTTTTTTTTTTTTTTTCTTTCACAAAAAGGCATAAATAGAAGTTAGAAGCAGGAATAAAAAAACCTTGGCTGTTTTCACAGGATTTCAAACACTAAGCTGCTAGAATCCAACAACTTTGAGCAAGCAGCAGGTTTTAATTCTGTTTGCAGGCTCAGTTTGAACGTTCCTTGAGAATTATAAAAATAAAAATGAAAAATTAGCAAGACAAAGGAACAGTCCAGATCACTTTAACACAACTTTTGTTTGTACTGCTCCTCATTCCTGTGCAATATCCCATCTGCCCCCCGTCATATTCCTTTTCAAGATTTTCTTTATTTAATCACTAGTGTACATATAGTTATATATACATATATATTTAGTCATCTTTTCTCTTTTACTATGTCTCTCTAATATTTTGCTCTTTACTATTTTTCTATTTATTTTTTTATTATTTTATTTTTTATTTTATTTTCTTCTACTGTACCATGCTGCTGAGTGACTGTCTTCTGCTCGTCAAAAACATTTCATTGCAATGTTGACCCTGTGCTAACTTGCATATGACAAATAAAACTGAAACTGAACTGAAACTGGGTGCAGTTAAAACCACGAGGTAACCTGTAGAGCTGAAACTTGGATATATATACTGTATATGTCCAACTTTACTGCATTAATATCATGTTTACAACCTGTTATAAAAAAGTTTGGTCCCCGTGGATAGAGTCTCCCTTCAAAACAACTACAGGGTGAATTATTCTATATCATGTATCTGATACTGGAGTTAGGGGCGTGGCTACTTTTACTGGCAGAAAGGCTGGAGTGATGGGAACCTGTTTGGGCTCATGTCTGCTGCTTCAGCTTATGGTCTTTATGGTCTACAGTGACCCCTTGTGGACATTGTAAAATACTGCTGTGTTGAGTAGATGATGTGTTGTGATTGTTTCTTAGTTATCTTTGACTCTACTAATTACAGAATTGCCTGTTTTTGTTTCCAGAAAACCATGCTCGTAGTCACATGTACTGTATCTTCTACAACTATAAGTTCACGTATGGCTGCACTGCATTTACATCAAGCCTGGCAAGCACTGATGTAACCAATTCTTCTGTGGAACTTAAATAAAGACAATTAACTTAACTCCTGGACAGTATATATATACTGGAAGTATATATATATACGCACACACACACTGCTTCTCGAGCTAGTTTTGAACTAGTTTTTTTTTTTTCATAGTTTTCGGTGCTTTTGATTGCTGTTGATTTCGGACCAGAACCAGTGAGTAGCGCATGAGTACAAACCTCGGTGAACATTGCTTAATTTAAATCATCGCTCCTGGAATATTTTAGACGAAGGACGCTAGTGTCAAACTAGCTAGCGGGTCGTCACGGCAACGCTACAAGAGCGTCTCTCAGCATGGGCCCGAAAAAAGTTCTGTCAGCCGAGGAAGGCGACGATATTAAGAAGTCGCTGGAGTTTATGACAGAGGAGATTTCTGCTGTCAAACTGCAGATGAAAGCCATCCTGGACCTGGTCGAGGAAGTTAAGGCTCTCCGCATCCAGAACGCCGAGAAGGATCGGCGGCTGGCGTACCTGGAGAACAGAGTAGCGGATTTGGAGCAGTACACCCGGATAAACGATGTCATCATCACGGGGCTTCGCATCAAACCCCGGTCATACGCCCGGGCGGTCGCCGCTGACAATGTAGGAGGGCCAGGAGAGGAAGATGTCAGCTCGACGGAGCTTCAAGTGGTTACCTTTCTACGGTCCAAAGGTGTGGAAGTGGATTATAACAACATTGAGGCTTGCCATCCTCTACCCCGAAAAAATGACAGTGACAAACCAGCCATCATTGTGAGATTTGCAAACAGAAAACACAAAACAGCACTGTTAAAACAAGGGAAGAAACTGAAAGGATCCGATGTCTTCATGAATGAACATCTGACAAAAAGAAATGCGGACATCGCCAGGAAAGCACGTTACTTGAAGAAACAGGGAAAAATTCAAAATACATGGACCACCAACTGTAAAGTATTCATTAAACTCAATGGAACACCGGAACAAGCCAAAGTGTTGGTCATCAGAAATATGGAGGAGCTGGACAAATACTGAGGTTCAACTTACACTGGAGGTATGAATACACACGTGACGTGACACACAACACAACACATGGCACAGTCTAAAAGAACTTCATCTGCATCCGGCAACAATATCAATATAACTCATTGGAATTCTGTTTATGATAATCTGGAACTGAGAACATTTCGATACACAGACCATAATGTTCTAGACTTAGAAAAGGATATAGACCCGGAAAATAATTTCTTCTACAACATCAGCAATAACTGCTGCTACTTCACTGATGAACAGTTTAAACACACCATCAACACGGAAAATAAATTATCAATAATCCATTTTAATAGCAGAAGTCTGTATGCCAGCTTCAACAATATAAAGGAATATCTAAATGAGTTGACAAATCCATTTGGAATTATTGCCATTTCTGAAACATGGATCAATGCTGAGAAAGGACTGGACTTTGGACTGGAGGGATATGATGTGAATTTTGTAAATAGAAGGAACAAAAGTGGAGGAGGAGTAGCTGTGTATGTGGATAAAAACCTAAATTACAAGGTGGTGGAAAGTATGACAACTGCGATTGATAATTTATTAGAATGCATAACAATTGAAATTTATAAGGAAAAAGATAATAATTAGCTGTATATATAGAACACCTGGCTCTAGTATTCAAGTATTTAATGACTTAGTCATAGAAGAAATATTCTCTAAAACACATCAAAAAGTTATGTTCATCTGTGGTGATTTTAATATTGACCTGTTGAATCCGAAAAAGCATAAAATGACCGATGAATTCCTAAACACTATGTACAGTTTGAGTTTACATCCTAAAATAACCAGGCCTAGCAGAATTACACCACATTGTGCCACCTTACTTGACAATATTTTCACCAACAATATGGAAAACAACATCGTGAGCGGATTATTAATTAATGACATCAGTGATCACCTACCAGTTTTTGCAGTTTATGACACTAATTATAAGAGAAATCAGCATGAAGAACAACTGAGATACAGACGAGTAAGGACAGAAGAAACTATGAATGCACTTAAGAACGATCTATTAAATCAGGACTGGGACAATGTGTACAAAGAAACTGATATTGATATTGCATATGGCATATTTTTAAAAATATTCATGGAATTGTACGATAAAAACTGTCCAACAATAAAATACAACAGAAAGCACAAATATTCAGATAGACCATGGATCACTAAGGGTTTACAAAATGCATGTAAAAAGAAAAATACACTCTATAGGGAATTCCTAAAACAAAGAACAAAAGATGCTGAAAATAAATATAAAAAATACAAAAATAAGTTGACCAATATTATACGTGTATGTAGAAAGGAGTATTATAGTGAAACATTGAACAACAATAAACATAATATGAAGGGAATATGGGATGTTTTAAACGGTATCATTAAAAATAGTTCTGGACAACAAAGTTATCCTCAATTTTTTATTGACAACGGCAATATTATGAAAAACACTGCTGATGTGGTCAACAGCTTCAATCATTATTTTGTAAATATTGGACCAAATCTGGCTGAACAAATTCCTGAGTCACTGCCATCAGTAGACTGTAGTGAATGCCTGATTGACAGGAACCCTAACTCAATGTTCCTCACATCAGTGGAGGAAAAAGAAATAATTGACACTGTACACATGTGTAAATATAAAACATCTACTGATTGTAATGATATTGACATGAAAATCATCAAGAAGGTCATAGAAGGAATTGTAGGACCTCTAACATATATTTGCAACTTATCATTTCAGACGGGAAAAGTTCCAAACAAAATGAAAATAGCTAAAGTTGTGCCGTTGTATAAAACTGAGGATAGACACCACTTCACAAATTACAGGCCTGTTTCTTTACTACCACAATTCTCCAAAATCCTAGAAAACATGTTTAATAAACGATTAGACAAATTCTTAGATAAATATAAATTACTCTCTGACAGTCAGTATGGATTCAGATCAAAAAGATCAACATCTCTGGCATTAATCGAATCAATTGAGGAGATTACAAATGCTATAGATCAGAAACAGTATGCAGCTGGACTATTTCTGGATCTCAAGAAAGCATTTGACACAATCAATCATGACATATTAATTAATAAACTAGAACGGTATGGGATCAGGGGGGTTGTACTGCACTGGGTGAAAAATTATTTAAGTGACAGGAAACAATTTGTGAAGCTGGGTGTCCATTCCTCATCATGCTTGGACATTGCTTGTGGTGTTTCTTGGTGTGATTATAGATGATAAATTAAACTGGAAGTCTCATATAAATCATATACATAACAAAATTTCAAGAAGTGTTTCAATCTTGTGTAAAGTAAAACACATTCTGGACCACAAATCCCTCCACATTCTCTATTGTTCCCTGATTGCACCATATTTGCATTACTGTGCAGAGGTTTGGGGCAATACTTACAAATGTTCGCTATCATCAATCTTTATATTACAAAAAAGGGCCATAAGGATAATCCATAAAACTGGTTACAGAGATCATACAAATGCACTATTCTTAAAATCAAAACTTCTAAAATTCACAGATCTGGTTCATTTTCTCACTGCACAAATTATGTATAAAGCAATAAATAACCTGCTTCCTGACAATATTCTAAAACTGTTTTCTAAAAGGGAACGGGGATACAATTTGAGGGGGGAATTAAATTTAAAACATCCTTGTATCCGCACAACATTAAAACGTTTTTGCATCTCTGTGTGTGGAGTGAAGCTGTGGAACAGACTAAGTAAAGATATGAAGCAACGTCCGAGCATGGTGCAGTTTAAAAAGCGGTTTAAGGATATGGTTTTTACAGGGTACAGGGAGGAGGCAGAGATTTGATAGGCTGTTCTTGTCCAATATTTTCATGTGTGTGCGGGTGCACGGGTATGTTGGTATGGGTATATACAGTTAAGCCCAAAATTATTCATACCCCTGGCAAATTTTGACTTAAAGTTACTTTTATTCAACTAGCAAGTTATTTTTTGACTGGAAATGACACAGGCGTCTCACAAAAGATAATAAGATGATGTACAAGACGCATCATTGTGGAAAAAAAATATTTCTCAGCTTTTATTTACATTTGAGCAAAAAGTATCATGTCCAGAATTATTCATACCCTTTACAAACTGTCACAGTCTCTGGGAAAATCCAAAGTTCCATCCATTCCAAATAGTCAAAGCTGTTCTAAAGCATCCCAATTACCCTGATTAATTGGAAATAGCTGTTTTGATCAACTCAACAGGTGGTCTGTGGACAGTCATGGCTAAGACAAAGGAACTCAGTGAGGACCTGCGGCTGTGCATTGTGGCTGCTCACAAGTGAGGAATGGGCTACAAGGCCATATCCAAATGTTTTCAAGTTCCAGTGGCTACAGTGCAAAGTATTATTAAAAAATACAAGATGTTCCACACTGTGGAAAATCTCAGAGGACGTTGTCAGAAGCCAAAAGTGAAACCTGTGCTGGCCAGGAGAATAGTGAAAGAGGTGAAAAAGAATCCAAGGATCACCACCAAGGCCATTCTGGTGAATCTGGGCTCTGCTGGTGGCAATGTCTCAAGGCAGACAGTCCAACGGACACTGTTGGGTTCCATGGATGCAGACCAAGGAAAACGCCACTTCTCCAGGCACTTCTAAGGCATGCAAAAGCTCATTTGGCCTTTGCAAATGCTCATCTGGACAAAGAAGAAGGTTTCTGGTCTTCAGTGTTATGGTCAGATGAAACAAAAATTGAATTATTTGGTCACAATGATGTTGGCATCATTGTGATCATTTGGCATAAAATGGAGAAGCCTTCAACCCAAAGAACACCATCCCCACTGTCAAACATGGTGGTGGGAACCTAATGCTTTGGGGTGTTTTTAGCCAATGGACCAGGGAACCTAATCACAGTAAACAGCACCATGAAAAAGAGCAATACATGAAGATTCTCAACAACAACATCAGGCAGTCTGCAGAAAAACTTGGCCTTGGGAACCAGTGGACATTTTAGCACGACAATGACCCAAAACATATAGCAAACGTGGTGAAGAAATGGTTAGCAGACAACACCAGTAACGTTTTGCAGTGGCCTAGCCAGAGTCCTGACTTGAATCCAATTGAGAATCTGTGGAGGGAGCTAAAGATCAGGGTGATGGCAAGAAGACCCTCAACCTGAAAGATTTGGAGCTCATTGCTAAAGATGAATGGGCAAAATGCCTGTGGAGACGTGCAAAAAGCTGGTCTGCAATTATAGGAAGCGTTTGATTGCTGTAATAGCCAATAAAGGCTTTTTCTATTGATTATTGAGAAGGGTATGAATAATTCTGGACATGATACTTTTGCTAAAATATAAATAAAACCTGAGAAATATTTTTTCCACAATGATGCCTCTTGTACATCGTCTTATTATCTTTGGGGAGACACCTGTGTCATTTCTGCTCAAAGAACTTGCATATTGAACAAAAGTAACTTTAAGTCAATATTTGGCAGGGGTATGAATAATTATGGGCTTAACTGTATATCTGTAGGTTGTGTATCCTTTGAGGTGTTACTGGGGTTATTGAAAATGTGTATATGTGTGTATGTGTATATACGTAGGTATGGATATATAGAAACATATGTATGTATATATATATGTATGTACATGTGTGTATATATATATATATATACATATGTATGTGTGTATATGTGTATATGTATATATGTGTATGTGTATGTATGTGTATATATATGTATATATAAATTAATTAAAAAAAAATACACATAACATATAATGTAATTGCAAGGAGGTATTTCTGTAGTCTATTGATTACTACATAGTGGAAAAGGGGTGGGATTAAATAAGCTTATGCTTCTTCCTGCTCCTTTTTGAACATGAAAGTTATTTGTAGTTGTGGTTGCTCGTTTTCCTTTTGTTTTGCTTTGTTTATTTGTCTCTTTGAATTCTATGTTGTTGTACTTTTTTAACATGTTCAAAATAAAGATTCAATCAATCAATCAATCAATCAGACTTCCGGTCGAGTGAACGCTTTTTTTCAGTTGCTGACGACAATTTGAATCAAGTATCTAAGGCGCAACCCTGTTTTGACTTGTTTTCGCATTATTTGCGGGCTTCTATTGCTTGCGCTGCAGCTGTCAGCTGGTTGTTCGGTCCCTCCGTTTGTGTTAAGTGCTCGGCCCTGATTAAGATGCGGATCCACAGGGTGTTGGTGTGGCTCGTGCTCACCTGGGTTTTTTTATCCATCATTCATCACCCGGCGACAGCTCTTCTCCAGTTCTCTGCGACGGATCTTTTGCGGCTCCGTTTTTGCCTGGCTATCTCTCCACCTGTGGCTCTATACTTCTACCCGGACATCGCCTTCCAGCCCCGCCGCAGGTATATCCACCGAGGGCTTTGGCGGAAGTTCAACATCAGTGACACTAACTCAATATCTTCCATCTGGTCAAAAACTCGTCGTCCTCCCTGCAAGACTGACCGGGCTGTTGACCACAGTGTGCTGGCCCACCTGGCTAGATCAACTAAGCCTACTGTCAGGCATGGCAACTCCAGCATCAACTTCGGTCTATTAAACATCCACTCTCTCATTGGTAAGGGACATCTCGTCCATGATCTCCTCTGTGATCGTAAGTTGAACTTTCTTTGCTTGACTGAAACATGGCAACAGCCCAATGACTTTGTTTCTCTCAATGACTCCACTCCATCTGAGTTTGTTTACACCTGTCAACCTCGCATCTCGGGGAGGGGCGGAGGTCTCGCGATAATTCACCGGAAGCACTGGAAAGTTCTCCCTGTCTCTGCCCCTCCCTCCCATTCATTTGAATACATTGCACTACAGCTCCCTGGATTTACCCCCACCATCATATGTACTGTTTATTGGCCATCTAAGCCAAATAAGGAGTTTTTAAATGAATTTTCTGCTCTTCTCACTCATTTCTCTGTACTTTCTCCAAATCTGATCATTGCCGGTGACTTCAATATTCATATGGACTAGGGCTGGGCGATATGGCCTAAAATCCATATCGCGATATAATTTGAAGCACGTGCGGTAATGATATATATCGCGATATATTCTTTTCTTCTGTATAACGTATTTTCCCCACTATAAGGCGCACTTAAAATCCTTTAATTTTCTCAAAAATCGAGAGTGTGCCTTATGTATGAATTCTGGTTGTGCTTACTGACCTCGAACCAATTTTGGCGTGCAGAAATCTGTTAAAAAATGTTTTGATGTCAGAGCATTATGGCTGCCGTAGTGAGGAGCTTCGCGGAGTAATCTGGGTCCAAAACTCCGTCCCTTTCAGGTCCCAAAGTCAAACGAAAACTGAGAGTTAAAAACAGTCTAAATTCTTCCATCTTTAATAAAATGATCAGCGTTGCTGCTTTACCAGGTGTAACAATTAAGTTTAACATCCAGGCATCCATGAAAATAGAATTTATTAAATTTAACGGAGTTAGAAGTTAGCAGGAAGTTAGCTCGCTAGTTTCCACCTAAACATGACATACCATGTTCTGACTGAGAGATTTTTGAAACTAATTAAAAGGTACAGCTCTGCTATCACTTCCAACATAAATGAAGACAGAAAACTAAACAGCAGTGACGTTTGCAGGGTTACTGAAGTTGGAATACCTGGTATATAATGTTGTGCTACGTGATTGCTAGCGACACAGCTATGTTAGCATAACATTAGCACAGTGAAGCTGGAGGATGAACGCCAATTTTTCTTTCCACTCGATAAAAGTTAACGTGAGGGGTTCTGGTAGTCAGGGACAAATGCAATCGTATAGCAGGATGCTATACACGGGCCAAACTTCAGTCAGGAGAACAACTGAGATTATTCATCTACAATACGAGGTTAGTTATTAATATACTGCAACAACATGGGAATAGAACAGCTGCGAGAGAATTCAACATTAATGAATCAATGGTAGGGAAGTGGAGGAAGCGCAGTTTTTGGTTTTCCCCATATTTCAAAAGTGCTTCATCTCTTTGCTGTGACTGTCGCCCGGCATAATTTGCAGATGATAATGGTTGTAGCCGCTGCGATGCTTTCAACCAAAACAGGCGCAGCTTGATGACATCATCAACATGCGCTATCGCGATAGAGCGGTATAGTCAAAATCTCTATCGTTGGCCAAATTTATATCGTTTCTATCGTATATCGTTTATATCGCCCACCCCTAATATGGACAATGATAAAATCCCTCTTTCCAGAGATTTTACCTCCTGCCTGGAAGGTTTTGGGCTTCTACAGTACATAAAATTTCCTACCCATTCCAAAGGTCATATCCTGGATTTGGTCTGTTGTTCTGGCATTACCCCCACCCATTGTAAAGCCACATTGTTTCCCCAGTCTGATCATATGTTTATTTCTTTTGATGCAAACATAACCGCTTCCAAAACCTGTATCTCTCGTAATATCACTTTTAGGAAAATTAGTAATATCAACCCAGCTGTTTTTTCATCTGCCGTCCATGACCTTCCATCTATCCACAGCTCCTCAACCCCTCATGAACTCGTTTGTCATTATAATGTGAACCTTCATAACCTTCTTAACATATTTGCTCCCCTTAAACATCGAACTGTCTCATTTTCCCGTTCAGCTCCATGGTTTACCTCCGACCTGCATCATCTTAAAGCTAAAGGACGCCAACTCGAACGTCTATTCAAGAAAACCGGACTTACTGTACATAAAGAAATGTACAACGATCATGTTTTGTTCTATAAGGACTGCAACTCCAGGTCCCTCTATTCATTGTTCAGTAAAATTACAACACCTCCAGACACATTCCCCTCCCACATGTATTCTGTTGATTTTTGCAATTCTCTTATCTCTTTTTTCACTTGTAAAATCTCAGACATTCACCGTCAACTTAAATCTTTAGGAGTTCCTGACTCTGAAGTAGACTTCCTGGTTCCCCCACTGTCTTCCTGTCAGTTATTTTCAAGCTTTACTCTTCCCTCCATAACTGATGTATCTAATCTCATTAAAAAATCTAAGTCATCCACCTGTCAACTTGACCCTCTCCCTACTGTGTTAGTTAAAGACTGTCTTCCCTCGTTAGCACCTCTCATAACCAATATTATTCATTTCTCCCTTAACACTGGAATTGTTCCTGAAGCACTGAAAAAGGCTTCTGTTATCCCAATTCTCAAAAAGCCTGGTGCAGACCCCAATAACTTTGATAATCTTCGCCCTATATCAAATCTCCCCTTTATTTCAAAAATTCTTGAAAAAGTTGTCGCCTCCCAGCTTCATTTACATCTCAATGACCATAACCTCTATGAACAATTTCAATCTGGTTTCCGCCCCAATCATAGCACAGAAACTGCTCTGTTAAGGATTACCAATGACATTCTGATGGCAGCCGATTCTGGTCTCCTATCCATCCTCATCCTTCTTGATCTTAGTGCGGCATTTGATACCATTTCTCACAATATTCTCCTGAACTGGTTAGCTTCCATTGGTATTAGTCATACCCCACTTACCTGGTTTACCTCCTATCTCTCAGACCGCACTCAGTTTATCCAATTTAAATCACACTCTTCAAGTCTCTATCCTGTTTCTGCTGGTGTGCCCCAGGGTTCAGTATTAGGGCCTCTTTTATTCATTATTTATTTGCTGTCTCTTGTTCATATATTCCGAAAATATCATATAAATTGTCACTGTTATGCCGATGACACCCAGCTCTACCTTTCTTCTAAACCCAATTCATCCCTCCCACCTACCTTCCTCTCAAACTGTCTTATTGAGATTAGATCCTGGTTCTCCTCCAATTTTCTCAAACTCAACAGTAATAAAACTGAAGTTTTACTTGTTGGTACACCATCTATCTTAACCAAATCCCACAGTTTTTCCATTAACATTGAAAATTCTCCCACCCTTCCCTCCCCTCAGGTTAAGAGTTTGGGCGTCATACTTGATAATACTCTTTCATTCCAGTCTCACATTAATTACATAACCCGGTCTGCTTACTTCCACTTACGTAATATTAACCGACTCCGTCCCTTCCTTACTCCCCATGCTGCTGCTATCCTTGTCCATAGTCTTATTACGTCCCGTATTGATTACTGTAATTCCCTCCTATTTGGTCTCCCTAAAAGGTCCCTTCATAAACTCCAACTTATTCAAAATTCTGCAGCTCGGGTCATAACTCGTACTCCGTTAAGAGCTCATATTACCCCAGTTCTTCAGCAGCTTCACTAGTTGCCCATAGAAGCCAGAATAAATTTTAAAATTTTACTTCTTACATACAAGTGTATCCATAAATCTGCTCCTTCATATTTGTCTGACCTGCTTCATATCATCACTGTTTCCCGCCTTCTCAGATCATCATCTGCTATTCATCTTACTGTTAGGGTTCTGTTACTGTTCATGACTGTGAGGAACAGAGCTTTCAGTCGCTCTGCTCCCCGGCTCTGGAACTCTCTTCCTCCTGCACTAAGAAATATTGACTCCCTCTCCGTATTTAAGACACAGCTCAAAACACATCTGTTTGAACTGGCTTATTTGCTTTAATGCTGATTTTATCTGTTGTCAAGCTCTGTTTTGTAATTTTAACTTATTTTACGTATTTTATGACTACTGTTACTTTTATTAATTTAGTTCTTTTGTAAGGTGACCTTGGGTTTCTGAAAGGCACTCACAAATAAAATGCATTATTATTATATTATTATTATATATTCTACAGTCGACTGGCTTTAAAAAATGAAAGTTTGTGATGCATCAAGAATATTTACATGTGAATTCTTACCAGGGACGAGTGCGTCACTGCGACAGTCGTACAGCATCCCCACGCTGAAAGGCCGACCAAGCGCTGCCACCTCCATCGCACTGCCTGATGTACTGTCCATCCTTCAGTCTAACCTGGAAAACATAAAAAAAGTTTGAGGATGTTTTTCTGATTCTTCTGCTGTCCAGCTGTTTGTTTTTATACTCATGTTAAGGTTCAAAATATTAAAGGAGGGATACTGGAGAGAATTTAAAATAACAACTCTTGGTCCAAAGAGGTAAGGTCAAATGATGATTTTAATGACACATGCGTGGGAGATGTACCCCTGCAAAACATCAGCGGTAGATCTCTCGAACAATACTCAAGACAAAGGTTTTATATGGTCGGGGTAATACAACGCCCCTTCACGCATAAAGCAGATACAATACTTGCATACGTCAATCCAAAACCACAAACATCTGTTAACGACTTTTGACACAGTTTGAAAAGAACCTCGCCTCGTCTCCATCACAGGTGTCTTCCTGTCACCGCCGGACGCTCTCGCTTATCTCTCTGGAACATCAGGCACACGTTCTGCACAAACTGTTCTTTTGCAGGCACAACTTGCAGTTACAAGCAAAATATGATTAAACTCTTACCTATAAATGAATCTACTACTGTGTGTGTGTGTGTGTGTGGGTGTAAGATAACAATGTTAGCCTTTTCTGCAGCTACAGGGCATATATGGTCTCACTCTTGGCTGGAAGCAGTGCTTAAACAATGGGAAAAAAACCACAAACTTGTCCAAAAACCTCTCATGTTTAACTGTTTTCCACTTTTTCTTTGGTCATTTTAGCCTTTTTGGCCTGGGTGAAGGGAGTATCTGCCATCAAACAAGAAGACAGCCGCATGTAACTACGACGGTGTTTGCTAGTTCACCTTACATGCATTAATGTAATAATGTGGTTAGCCTACTCAACGTTAATTACACACGAACAACATTAAGGTACTCACGCAGAGAAGAACGGCTGCTGCTGCCATCATCATCCGTCATCATTTCACTGACAGGGCTAGGGGCCAGGACTCTACTCTTCGGGGTTTTGGGGGATGTTGCTAACTCCGGGTCCGATAACAGGCACCACACCCGCAGTAGATGTGCACGGTGTGAGGTCTCGCAGCAAGCTATCAAACACGGCGCATTTCTCGGCTTTTAAAAAAATGCTATGTGTTTCCAGGTGTTTCATCAGATTCAAGGTGTTACCTCCTTTGACAGTATCACAGTATCAGCTTAAAGCTCTTGTTGGAGGCTGCTGAGTTTGCATCTTTTGCTGTGAAGTACAGCCAGACTTTTGATCGCTTCGCCTTGGGTGTTTTTAATCTGTAGCTCTGCTCTAAAAGAACATACGTACTTGGGCCCGCCTACTATCCTTGGAAACGTAAAATGATTGGCTAGAATCCAAAGCGTATCACAGCTCAGGAGAAAAAAGTACCGAAATGTGCGCTGCTTTTCGGTCTGGTTACTACCGTTTATGTCAGATCCGGTGCCATACCGGTACCCATCCGTACTCATTACTATAACTGACAACATCTGGAATAGTTCCACCTCTGGCACCTCCTGGGTGAGACAGTGACAGTGTAGTAGGTTATAAAATGCTGCATGTTCAGTTTTATGGAAACAAACTGTTTTGTTTATAACAGTCAATAATACCTCTTACACATTTACATACTAAGGTAAAACCTTATTACATCAGTAGATGGTGATCCTGCACAGCTGTGGATCCACTGGAGAGCATACAGCTACAGGTTCAGGCATTAAAACTCTTTATTGATCCACAGCTACTGCAAAACTTCATTTGAAATGCTTCTAAACATGCAGAGTTTCGTTTTGTAGTAGTTTTTCTTCATGAGTATCGTACGTTGGCAACAGGTCATTTCCAGAAACCTGTTAATCTAAATATTTTTAATAAAATTGAGTTTATTTTATATGGGACCAAATCACAGCAACAGTTACTTCAAAGTGCTTTACATTGTACAGTAAAGACCACAGAGAAAACCCAACAATCAGACCATCTGGTGTATAAACTATTGCTGTCAGCGTTGATCTCGTCAAAATGATGTCAACGCCATAACCGCATTAACGCGGCGAATCTCCGTAAGCGAGTTGATGTGGATAGCCCCATGTGTAGGGCTGCACGGCGCTAACGCATTTACGAGCTAACGGAGATTTGCAGCGTTAATGTGGTTATGGCGTTAACGTCATTTTGACGAGATCAACGCTGACAGCACTGGTCACTTCATTCTCATTAGTATTTAAACAAATAAAAACCTTACTCCGTGCAATACTGTAAGAACTGCCACTCAAAATTTTGTCCTGTTCAGTTCCTATTTAAGATTTCCTTTATCTATTCACAAGTGTGTGTGTGTATTTCCTGTTAACTTTTTTTCTTTTTACTATATTTTATAAAAATTTTGCTCTTACTGTTTTTTACTTACTACACTGCTGAGTTACTGTCTGGTGCTCGTCAAATAGATTTCATTGCAATGTTGACCCTGTGCTAACTTGCATATGACAAATAAAATATGTCTGTGAAGGTTCTCAGTCATCCAGGTCATCGTAGTCAAAGGAGCTTGCAAAGAAAAGTGTCTGGACTTCTTTAAGTTGCTTGAAGAATTTTCATCTCATCCAAGAAGCTTCTTCAGTTCTAAGGTCAACTGGTGGAGAGTCCCAGATTTAAACCCAGAGGGAGTTTCCCCCCAAAGAGGGACAAAAGGACTTTGCTGTAGTCTCTCTCTTCACTTGCATACCCACCATGGAGGCAGTGGAGGCTGTCAGAAAATGACTACAAGAAGACAGCTCCTTAGAAGACAGGACCAACTTCACACCTGATCAGATCTGCACACTGTTAGACGTCTGCCTCACCACAAAACAAACAAATCAAGTCAAACCACATACTCACAGCAGAATGAAGTCTCTGACAGGAACACACTCCACCCAGCTATTGTTCCTTTGGGAAGGTCAGGAAGCACTGTGATTTCTCAGAAATAGTCTGAGCTTTATGCTGCAGCTTTAACCAGGAGGGAAAACCAGAGAAAAAAAATTTACAAGCAGAACAGCTTATTTGAAGCTTTATAATCAGTTTAGTTCTTGATTTGTTGGTGTACTAAAGAGAAAAAGCCCAGAAAACTGAAAACACCAAGTGAACTTGATTCAGTACATTTAGGAGTTTCTCATGTTTTGACTGCTGCTACTGAATTATTCGACATGCTTCTATCACAGTATTGCATCCAGTATTAAAGACCTGCTGGTTTCACACTCAGGACCTTCCACATGTTAGAAAACATGGAAGTGCTCTAACAACGATGGACACAAATAAATCTGTGAGAGCAAGTTGAGGTTATTCATGTTACTAAGGCTGTATTTAAGGAACACCAATTAAATTATATGTGTGAAGTATTTACTTATAAAGTATTGTAGAATAAATTCTTAAATATATTTCAGTTCTTACTAAGTTTCAACTGCTTCAGAAAATGATTCATATAAAATTGCTACCTATTGAGCTTCCCTCAGCCCTTTGAGGTGAAAACATTTTAAAGTAACATTATTGCATGGGCTGCATGTGTATCCTGTTGGTTTGTAACAATTCTCAAACTGAACATCTGCGATATCGTTCCACCACCGTGACTCCCACAGAGCTGTTAATGACAAGTTACAGAAGCTTCTCTGGTGAAAGCTGCAGATTTATTAGTTCCTCCAAAAACAAAACTGGAAATATTCAGAATAATAAATTTGATGCAGTCCACTTGCAGTCAGGTCTCTGGTAAAAACAGTTTCTTCAATGACAACATATTTAACATAAAAACAAAACGAACATAAAACAAACCTGATGGAACTCAAACTTGAATTAAAAGCCAGCATAAAAAAGTGAGTTTTAAGACGTGATTTGAAACGCTGTATAGACTCTTAAGTACGAATATTGAGTAGCAAGATATTCCAGAGTCTAGGCGCTGCAACTGTGAAGGCCCCATCTCCTCTATTGGGCTGTACTAAGATCTCAGTGCTCTATTGTGGTTATATATGTTGAGGAATTTGCTTAAGTAACTGCTCGCCATATCATTTAAAACTTTGAAAGTAAGTAAAAGAATCTTAAAATCAATCCAATATTTTACAGGGAGCCAGTGTAAATTTGCTAAAACTGGAGTGATGAGTTCATACTTTCTAACACCTGTTAGAAGACATGCAGCAGCATTTTGGGCGAACTGCAAGTGATGGAGAGATGAGTGTTAAAGACCAAAGTAGAGAGAATTGCAGTAGTCCAGTCTGGAGGTGATGAAGTCATAAATGTTTTACTAGGACTTTAGGAGGACCTAAAGACCTAGTAAACATCTAATTTGAAAGAGCTATCTAAAAACACTCTGAGATTTCTTACAGTGTGGACGTGATGACAAGCAAGACGACCGAGCGTATCAGTTAGCTTTTCCAGAGGGGCATCACTTCCAAAAACAATAACTTCAGTCTTATTTTCATTTAGGGTGAGAAAGGTCTGTGTTAACTGTCTACATCAGGGGTCCCCAATCCCAGTCCACGAGGGCCGGTGTCCCTGCAGGTTTTAGATGTGTCCTTGATCCATCACAGCTGATTTAAATGGATAAATTACCTTCTCATGTCTTGAAGTTCTCCAGAGGCCTGGTAATGAACTAATCATGTGATTCAGGTGTGTTGACCCAGGGTGAGATCTAAAACCTGCAGGGACACCGGCCCTCGTGGACTGGGATTGGGGACCCCTGGTCTACATCATAGGTGTCAAACTCTGGCCTGCGGGCCAAATTTGCCCGACTGTGTATTTGAGTTTGACACCCCTGGTCTACATGACGTTAAAGACTGGTTAAGCAAAGACTGCAGTGGGACAGAGATATCCAATTTCATCAGTATTACAAGTATCTTAAATGGTCGATTACTTCCTTTAAGACTAACAAATTTCCAGGCTCAAACTGCAGAAAAACAGCAGAGAACTTAGAAGGCAGATCTGGGTCTAACACTGCCTGTGGATGTGGAGACCTTAAAGATGAGATTTAATAAATGGAAAATGGACTGGTTCTTTTATAGCGCTTTTCTACTCTATCATGTGCACTCAAAGCTTTACAGAACTCGTAGATTCATCTAATCACACCCATTTGCACAAGCACTTTTTCCTAAGTTGTTAGCTAGTGCTTCTTAACTAACATTCACACACACATTCATACTCTGATGGATGCATCAGAGAGCAACTTGGGGTTAGTAGTAGTTAGTTAGTAACAGTTGACTCTGTTGTGTTTTCAGTGGCCATGAGTACCATTCACAGAAGGTTCAATTCAATTTTTTCAATTTAATTCAGTTTTATTTATATAGATTTGACAAAGTGAGATTATTTGAAAAAGCTGATGAAGGTAAATGATTTTTAGTAAGAAAATTAAAGGTTTCAACTGTTTTCTGTTATAAGAAAAAATACTGACTTGATATGTATTTGTTACTTTGTAACAAATACATTTATTAATATATGAGGTTCAATTCAAGAAATTCCATTTTAGTGTAACTGCAACTTACTCCTTAAGTTAAAAATGATGCTGTATATTGTAGTTTATATGTCATAATACTCTCACAATGAATTGCATTTTATAGTAATACACTCTGAATGAGGATTTAAGTAATTACTCTTAGATTTACAGTAGAAAACAACAGAAATCCGGATGGTGTAATAGTATAATCTCAGTAACATCACCAATTGTTACATTTGCTGTATTTTACAGCTGTTTCCATGAGCACAGTGAGTTACCGTAAAAATAATGTAATCTCATGGAATTTTCCCACAATGACATGCAAATTACAGTACTAAACTGCTAACATCCTTTAGAGTTTTTTACTGTTGATTTTGCACTACTAAGATATGGAAATTACTGCAAAGACTAACAGAGTAATTTTTCACCAAATCATCAGCGCCACATCCTGAAAGGCTTCATTCTCTGCATCATGTGATATCCTCGTGTTGGTGTTCCTGGATCATCATAATACTGCAAGTGATCAATCACTTTTTAGTGACGTCATAAATATTCCAACTCGGGGATATCAGATACACCTTCATGCAAATAAAAATAAGCAGACACTTTATAAGTAAAGCGACGTCCCTGCATCATCAGAACAGTTTGAACCTTTGCTGTATTTCAGTTAACGTGTGTTTTAAATGTGCATCACTGATTTCTTTCATGAAATCACCTCTGCACCTTCTTTCTGACACAGCAAGACTCATGAAAGACAAAACCAGTCTCTGTGTGAGAGACTGTAACATCATGACATCAACAAAAACTGGAAAGGAAACCTGTTTTCATTCCATCCTGTTCTGTCGTCAATAGAAAACTTAGGAAAATATTACATTTGAAAATATTATATTTCAATTTGATGGCAGGAATATGTCAATGGTTAACACCCCTTCTTCTTTTAAAATCAGTATATACAGAGGGCTGTACGACCAATGCGTTCTCATCAAAGCAGTCATAAGATTCCCATCTATGTAAATGTGATGGATTTACCACGATACGCACGCGAATTTTCCGCAACAATACCACACCGTTAGAAATGAAAGTCCTGTTTTGTGTCGGATAACAGAGAAATAAACGTCAAAAAACCTTTGCTTTATGCACTTTGTGCCCAGTGAGTCATTTTCTTTTTTACTCATAGGAGACAACAGTCCTAGAATCCTCCGGTTACGTGAAACGTGATTAGAAAATTATTAACAAAGCTAAGCGGCGGATTGGATGGCGTGTTTTCTTTAACACCGAGGACGAGGACTACAGACCCACCCAGGAAAATTAAGAAAAACTCAGGTACACATCGTATTTATATCTATTGCTCTGCGATTGTCTAAACCAGGTAGTTCTCTAATTTTAGCACCAAAAAATTCTTTTCACCACAACAATTAAAATTATTTTTTAAAGATGAAGGTTCCGTTTGAGACTGAAGAACGTTGTCACATGTATTATATAAAGATAAGTGACGTTTTAAAGAACGAAAATGAAAATTATGCGTTCATCATAAAAACATCTACAAAACAACGTTTTTGTTAAATTGGGAAAAATTATTGGCTTCAAGAATTTGAGAGTTTTTTAAATTAGGTACCTGAAAATCACTGAGCGTACTTACAGGCAGGAGTTCAGTCTCTGAGATACTTCTGGCGTCTGACAAATATACACCACACCCAGTGGTGGTTGTTAGGAAATGCACAGAGGGAAGATGGGCTGATTTCTCGGAATTGGTGTGACTCCAGTATAGGGCTTTGGAGCGTGATGTCACGGGGGTGGGCGTGGAAAGGATTTTGGCCCCATCCGCCATTTTGGGGGTCTAGCGCAAGTGAAAAGGGAGCGAAGGCACACACAACAGCCATGGTTCGTATTTGCTGTGTGGTCGGCTGCAATGTTCGATCGCACGACCGGCAAGAGAATAAGCTTGAAAAGGGTTTATGTTTTCATTCTTTCCCAACCTGGAAGCAACATGAGGCAGCTGGTGTATCGATGTTACCAAACAAAGGCGTCTAGCCTGGATAGCAGCTGTGAGACGAGCTGATATCCAGCTCTCTTCCATCTCCAAATATCTGTTGGTGCTCCAGACATTTTCATTCCGGTAAGTTCTAAATATGTTCATATCACTCTTTATCAGTGTTGGGGAGTAACGGAATACATGTACCGCCGTTAGGTATTTAGAATACAAAATATGAGTAACTGTATTCCGTTACAGTTACCGTTTAAAAAGGTGGTATTCAGAATACAGTTACTTTGGTGAAATAAATGGATTACACGGCGGTACTTTCCTGTTTCATATTGTCGCGGGTCAGGACTGTTTGGGTTTGTTTGACAGCTACGTAATGTTGTTCCAGGCGGCTTACGGTTGCCATGGTTACAGGGTGACACGCTCTCTCTCTGCGTGTTTCCTGGGTGAGAGAGCGCCTTTTTGTTGTTGTTGTTGTGCTAAGCTAATAGACAGAATGCTACAGGCATGGCCCTAAAGAATGTAGCCTCATGGGCAGTGTAGTCCGTGCTGCAGCGAGAATGGACTACCATACACGTTATGTGTCTGTGAGCGAGGGAGGGAGAGAAAGGAAAAGTCCGAGCTGTCACGGAGCAAAAACGGGAGCTGGAAGCATGTAAATATAATAATAACCACAGCAGCCAAGAAGAGTGCCTGACGAGCCCAGCTGTAAGTAAGCTATTAAGACTCAACTGTACACTGTGTTCGTGTTTTCCGTTGGAGCAGCCTTTCAACGCCTCTCTCTGTCTCCTGCAAGCAAAGTTGACCCAGACAACAAAGTAAAGCTAGTTTTCGGCTACCAGCCCGACAGGGAACCCACCGTATTAGCCAGAGGTCCCTTTACTACGGTTCGGAGCCGCGGACCTTCAGTAACAGTAATAAATCACAGCAATAGTACATTCACGTAGTTGTAAACAGCATGATAATATATTAAGTAATCCAAAGTATTCAGAATACGTTACTCTCATTGAGTAAGGTAACGGAATACGTTACAGAATTCATTTTGGGGCATGTATTCAGTATTCTGTAATGGAATACATTTTAAAAGTAACCTTCCCAACACTGCGCTTTATAGCCTATTAGTTTTATTTTCGATGCGCTCTGAGGTCATAGCAAAGTAGAACAAACATCCTACTGAGTGATTTTGCAGAACTACCTTCTATTTCTAGAGTTTCTAATTATTTGGCATTATTGCAGCAAACCAGCCTATGAAATGGATGAAACACATCGTGACTGGGTTCCAGCTAGGGCTGTGCGATATGACCAAAATCTCATATCCCGATATAAGAATTCTATCGTCGCGATAACGATATAAATCACAAAAATTTAACATTTTCTGTAAATTCTGTGAATCTCGGCAGCTCGACTTATGGAAGTGTTTCCAGCTGCGCGTCATGCAGCTGGAGTCCAGTGTTTTAACTGATGCATGAAACGATACATTTATAGACATAAGTTGTAACAGCCGCCGTTTTCTTTGTGAGTATTTATTACACAGCGTGCTGCGGGGCAAAGCCTGTTCTAACGTTTTAGTCTAAGGTTTATTTTTTAGCACCTGACGGCTCTTTTTTGCTTCTCATCCGTAAATAATCTGCTCTTTCACGTGATTCAGTTTATTTTGAAAAGTCTCAACAGGATCTTGAGCTTTATTGTGAAAGGTTTATGTGGAACATAAACAAGCGGACACGCGATGGTTTTACCGTCGTTGTTGCTAACGACAACGCATAAAAACAGGCGCTTGTCCGTCCCTAGTGTGGTTATATTAAATATAAGAGAAAGAGAGAACTTTAAGAAATCAATATAGCCACTACAGTGACCATCAAAACGATGAAAAATATTGCCGTAAACAGTTTATTTTGCGACACCACGAAACAAACAATAGCGTAAAATGAAACGATAGACGTTTTTCTATCGTCATCCGATATATATCGTTATATCGAACAGCCCTAGTTCCAGCGCTACATAAGGGACCTGCTTCAAACATACCACCATGCCAATCAGATTACTTCTTCCATGTGAGGGTGAAGAGGTGACCCTTCTGGATAAGATGGTGAAGGTTTGCTGCGTTTGTTGAACAGTGTGGTAGTAAAACCAGGGAAAATGAAACTTGCTCCTGTTAAATATTCTTAAGTCTTGTGCTGTATAAATAGTGGTATTTATTTTCAAAAGATACAGTAAATAATGTTAGTAGTGGGTATTATCATGTAAACACTGTCATGATTTTATGTAAACATTTTGTCTTTTGTAAACTATAAATGACATGGATTCTACACTGTAACTGATGTGATGTTCTATAAAGTGGTTTTAATAATAAAAAAAGAGGCAAAACTTAGTTTGTTTCTTTATTAAATTTTTGAACAGTAGTACTCAGTCAGTACATATTCAGTAAATGCAAATTATTTACCTGGCAGTGCACTACAGGCATAAATCTGGACCCCTATATAAAACATTATGGCATTATAGCAGTGACAACTCCTCCACAGCAGCAGGTGGGATTTTTCTTTTTTGAGGACGGCTCCTTTTACCTTTCAATACGGATGGTCTGTTTATATTTTGATCAAGAGCCTTTTTTTGGGCAGCTGAAGAGGAGAAGTCTATCTTATGGCCAACCTCTGACTGTATCTTGGTCACATTACCCAGCAAAACCCAGTATGCAGGTTCATCTGTAACAGTCCTTGTGCCACAGATCCACACTGTTGCTTCTACATTAAACAGAAGAGCAGTGACATGGGTGCAGGTCTCCACGACTCCAGCCATACAGGTGCAGTGGGCGGCTTCAACCTTCCCTGTGATGCTCACAGTGACCCATGGCTGCAATGCTGGTTCATTCAGTCTCTGAGAGTGCAGCACCTGAAACACACACAGACAAAGTTCATTTAAAGACAAGAACTATGAGCCAAGGCCGACATAAATGTGTTTTATCTACTTTATCATAAATGTAACAGTGTTTAGAAAGTTAGCACATACATGTAATTTTTCATTTCTTTGTGTCCATCTATAAAACGCTGCATTTTATAGGGTAAATCTGCCTGTTCTCTGTCAGAAACCTGCCTGCAGAAAATGAACCTAAAGTATGTAATGCAAGGATGTAATCACTTTAGAGATGGAGAAAGCATAAAGTGACAATTCTGAATCACTTAATATGATAAGGAGTTCTGCAGGTCATTAATCAATGTATAAAATTAAAATAAAATGTATTTTTAGTGACACAGGATACAAACACAGAAGCAAGATGTATATTTAAATTATTTATAATAAATATGAATAAATTATTGCAATTTCTTTGACCATAAAGAATAACTAAATCCTTCAGGACAATGTCACATCAATGCACTGAACTCACTGTGTTATCCCTCTAACAGAGCCTCCACATGTTCTCACTGTAATTTCCCCCTCATGAATGAATTTATGCTGCACTAATCTGAATGTTTGGGGGAAAATCAAACGCATTTCACACGCAGTACTCAAGCTGACTTACCTTTGTTTGGATGACGACTTGTACTCGCTGACTGCACAGATAAGGTACGAAAATATGTCAGGCTACGTCAGTAGCGGTTGGTCTTCAGGGTTTCTACTCCACGGCCGTGTTTCATACGGGTCCACATTTCCAATGCACGCTATTTTCTGCAGGTACCGCCGCTTCGCCTCTGGAGGCAATCGGTCTCTATACCGTACGTTTTCTTTGGAGCTGCTTTTATGCATGATTCTTGTCGTCGTCGTTCCAACATAGTGTCTCTTTTGATTCGTAGACCCCGAAAATGGCGCCGCGCTCCGCGGCGTGACGTCAACTCCAAACAAAGGTAAGTTTACCAGTCTCACAAATCGTCTTCATAAATACACATTCGTTAACCGTTTATTATTATAACCTTTGAGCTCAATGGTAATTAATTAGTAGTGGAAATAATTTCTGGTCCGCATTACAGAAATGTAGCAGTGACAATAATATTGTATGCTGTAATCGCACTGGGCAATTAGTGATACAAAACAACTGTTTTATCCTGTGAATAAAAGTATATGTTTTTGTCAATGTACCGTGGTAATAACAGAAGCGAAACGCAATATTGTGTCAGGACAATTCACTATTTATGCACAATAAATAAAGAAGCATAGCGTGACAATTTCTGTTCAGCGCCAGACTTGCTTGTAACCTATATCACCAATTATGTTATGAAAAATGACGTATTAACTACTACAAAACACTGACCTTTGTGGGAATGCTTGGAGCAGACTAACATGTGAGCTGGAGTGTTCTGAGACGTTATATTTGGTATATCCAGACCATCCGTTGGCTCTTACTTCGGAAACATGGCTTAAAAAATTTCTCTTCAACGACGTAATCCGATAAAAAACCCCCGATCTCTTTACCCGTCGGCTTCCCGTGGCTGTCATGCGACCAACTATTGCAGTTAATAATACAACAGCTTCTTGCCATTTTTTGTGTTTCTTTTTATCGCTGTGTAACTGAGTTCAATTGAAAGCCTGCGTGCGCTAGTACCTCTTGCCTCAAGTTCCCATAATCCTTTGCGGTTTTACCCCTGAATGACGTCACATTTTCCTGGTGGGCCGGTCTCTAGTCAAAATGCCCGGGCCGATTTTTTGTCCCAGTCCAGCCCTGCCTCAGCCTGTAAACTTTCATATTCCACCTTCAGTTTTTCAACCAGTCCCTGAACAGTCATCTTCTGCCCTCTGGCTCTATCATACTTTTCTTTCAACTTTTTCACTTTTTTTCTCTTTAACCTCTTTATACTCCCATATATACTTCTGATAAAAATGTGCATTCCAGTAACATTTGCCTGGACACTGAGTACAGTATCCATCTGATCCAATTGCAATACAGCTTGTTTTATATGCATCATTTGGTATGGTACAGGGATGGTGACAGGTGAAATGACACTGCTGACAGTTCAGGATGTTTCCAGCGTGAGAAATTTCCTTCTCAAAAGGCTTCACGACAGTAACTTCAATCTCAAAGTTCTCATTTCTTATAATCTCAAATTCATATTCTTTAAGTTTCTCACTTTTCTTTTTTATCTCCTTAAGCTTGGCAAACCCAAGTTTCACCTGCTCCTGCATATTTTCAACTGAAATCTGGAGCTGGTTTCTTTCTGTGAGGACCTCCTGTGTCAGTGTCAAGCTTTTTGTTTCTATGACATTCAGAGCAGCAAAAAAACTCTTCATGCTTTCTGCCCCCATCTCCCAAAACATCTGATCAAAATGTCCTCCTTCACCAACATCACTCCTGCTGACTCCTTCAGATGATCTTTTATGTGCAAACAAGGCTGAATTATTGAACTTGAAGTGATCCAACAGTCCGTCTTTTGTTTTAGGACATGGGACTCCTGCAGCATTGATCGCCTTTAGAACTGGACCGTCTGACCATCTGCAAATGTCACCAGAATCCTGATGTTTTCTGTCACATCTTTGCCAAAGATTGATAACATTGAATCAAACACATATTTCTGAGTTGCTGTGAGTTGTGGTAAAGCAGCCTGAGCTATAAAACACACAGCATCAATGTCAGTGACACCACGCTGAGCAGAGAAGAGATTACGTAGCTGCTCTGTGATCTCTCGGTCTCTTTCTATGCCTCTTGTATCTCCAAAGCCTGGAGTGTCAATGATGGTCAGAGAGAACGGGATTTTAAATCCATCCTGGTGGTTGATTTTGTAAACAGTGACTTCAGAGGTCTGACTGTGAGCTTGTGATGTTGACTGATCCTCATGAATGAATTTAAACCTGAAACTGTCCTCCCACTCGACACCAACAATGTAGTTGATCATTCCATCGATCAGAGTGGACTTTCCTGATCCAGTCGCTCCAAAAAGCATTATTGTACGATTCTGCCCCTCAGTTTCTTCTCCAAAGTTAAACTTCCTGCATCCATATATGTTCATGTGTTCTTCTGTCAGAGGCAGTTTGTAAACTGAGGGGGAATCAGATTTGATCTTTTCACTTTTAATCCTGAGAAGTTCTGCGAGGTGGAAGCAGACTTTAACAGTGATGCTTTCTTTGCTTTTTCCAGCTGAACCACAATGACATCTGACCCTGACTGCATATTCTGTATCTGTCTGAAGACCTGAAAGGATCACCTTTTCACCTGCTGACTCTGTTTGGTTCCACTGCAGAGCTTCCTCATTATCATCTGTTTTTGAATACTCCACCATGTAACTCAATATCTGCACATCCTCTCCGAGCTCAGCAGGTTTCTCCCAGCTAACTGATATCTCAGATGAATTTGATTCAACTCGTGGTTTTCCAGGAGGGCTGCAGGGTAAGGTTTTAATAGAAACTTGATTATCCGGCCCGACACCTGCTGAGGTCACTGCTCTGCATCTGAACACATACTCTGTGTTTGGCTTCAGATCTCTCACTGTGACTTCTTCAGCCTTTGCTTCTGCCTTCTGCTGCCATCCATCCTCTCCACTGACACAGTACTCAACAGAGTAGGAGGTGATGTTCTCTGCTCCAAATCTGGGTGGAGAAATCTTTAGTGTCACACTGTTGTGGTTTATGTCAGCTGCTGTCACAGTTTCAGGCTTTGAAGGAGGCTCAAAGTTCTCACTGACAGCAAATCCACCTTCATAAAGGTAGATGCTGGAACCTTCCTGGGTCTCATTAGTTAAACCCACTGTCAGGAACTTCATGTTCTTGTTCTCCTTGTTGGCCTCTGCAAAATCACTGAAGAGTTTTGCTTTTTTCCTCATTTCAGCTGTTACTTCTTTTGAGGCGTACCATTGTTCCTTCTCTACATCATGAGTGTGAGGATCTTGAAGGTCTGGGTTGGTTTTTCCTCTTAAGTATCTTGATAAAGCTGAGAGGTACGGTTCATCCTTTCCCAGAGAGGTGAAAACAAAACACACAACATGCTCTGCACTCAGACTTTCCTTGTACAGATCATTTTGAAATGTGATGATTTTGGTGTTTTTCATCCTGCTGGTAAAAGACATTAATGTGTCAACTTCTCTGTCTTTACAGTCCATCCACTCGTTCAGGTTTTTGCTGTTGAAAGGTGAAGAATGTCTCTTCTTCAGAATCTCTGCAAGCTCAGCTTCCTCTTCTCCTCCTCCTTGGATTGATGGAAGCTTCTTGGCCAAAGTTTGTTGGAATTCCAGCTTGAACTCAGAGCACATTTCTTTAAAAGTTTTAATTTTTTTACCAATCTGTTGGAACTGCTGTGCAGTGCTGGTTCCCAGTGCATCATTGTACCTCATTTCCAGCTCACTGAAGTCCTCCAGGACTCTCTGTGCTTCTTGAACTAATCCTATACTGACCTGACGGACGGGTTTAGCAGCAGAAGAATCTAAAGCTGTCAGTGGCAGCAGCCAGACCTTCACTGGTACAGCTTTGTCTCCCAGTAATCCTGGCAGGCTTTGGTAGGCTTCTACTGCATCTTGAAAGTTTGTTGGTGGTTTTGAAAGGCAAAAGTCTCCATAAAATCTGCAGGAGAAGTTATCAAGACTGGCTTTGTCCGTAACATATTTTTTCAGGGAACCTTCACCTTCTATAGCACATTTTGGAATCTTCTTGATGATCATCTTCAAGCTACCTTGTATATCTTGATGATTTTCGTGTTCAGAAACTTCACGGTCAAACACAAAGAAAGCTTGTGCTCCATAAAGAATAGCTGTGACTACATGTGTTGCTAAGCCTTGATCAAAAACATATAGATGCTTCACATTTCCTCTTCCAAGATGATTCATGGACAGCTGCTGGATCTTTGTGGTTTTCTTGTACTTCAGTGTTACTCTGGCCTGATTTCTGGAAGATTTACTGTCATTCAGATATTTGGCAGACCCACTAACATGTTAAACGAATCATTTTCATAACTTGAAATGCAAATAGAAATTGTTCTTCCTTCTCCCTAAACAACCAAGTGCCAGATGTTGCCATATCAGTTTTGTGATTGGCTGACATGGTAAACTTTAACACCAATAGGGAAGGGGTGTTTTTTCTTTTTCTTTTTTCACTCGCAAGCGGAGAGTGTTTGCTAGCGCTGTCCATAGAAAACGCTGTTTTTACCGTTCTTCCCGCTGTAAACACCACTGTTTTGTTCAGAAAAAAACATCGCGTGTATTTTTTATCATAACTCTGGTTTCACGTGGCCCATCGACACAATTCAAAAACTGGTATATAGTTTGAAGTCCGCACCTTCGACCCAAGTTGAAATGGAGACTCAAAGTCACTGCATCTTGTTGCTGTGTCGTCTTAAAGTGGTCATGTAACCCAGAGGGTTAAATTTTTAAATATTTGTATAATCTATTATTTGTTTCAGCTTGCATAAATTATCAGACATGTTAGTTTGTCAGGATAATGACAAACTAACCAGTTTACCAGCTTGGCTATAAGAATGTCTGGGATGATGGTATTAAAAGCCCAGGTATTCCATCAGGGCCAGCAGCTTTCTTCTGATTAACTGCTCTAAACACATTGCAAACATGGTCATTTGGAGGCTAAATGTATGTGGGCTGTGCTCACAGGAGGCTATGGGCAGGGTTGTGTGCATGGTAGGAGTGTCTACAGTTCTCTTAAAGAGTTCAGATCAGGTGTTGAAAAGATGACGCCGGGTGTCATTGTACGCCGTCTCTTGGTTCTGAAATGTTTATGTATTGTGTTCTTAGTGGTTTCCCTGCTAGATTTAAAAAAGCCACTCCCTGTTGGTGTATGAGCGACAGACGGTTCTTAACATCTGCTACGCACTGCTGATGCTCCTCTGTGTTAGCCAGTGAATTAGCGAATACAGTTCCTCAGTACTGGAGGAATGCTGGCTGTTTAGAATTTTTTTCTGCCCTAAAACGGCGCTGCCTTCTTCCTGTTTACCCAACGTCATTGAGCATGCTCACCTGACACAGTTTTATTGGTCGCCATGCCGACGGGATACGAGGGGAGGTGGAGCAAAGATGGACAACTTGGAATTACTGCCTATCAAACCTGCTACCATGGATGGACAGAGAGCTCTCTTAAATGCAAGATCTGCATTGATCATCAAAGATTGTTTTAAATGCAAACAAATACAAAGTCCTGGTGTTTTTAGCTCATTTGAATCCCAGCACTTGACCTGAAAATGTTCTGTGGTTCTAATTATAGTGATCTATCGTCCACCTAAATATAATGGCTTGTGACATCCACATTGACAGTGAACTAACTAGTAGCTCAGTGTTCCAACATTTGGAAGAAGGGATTGCTCTCACAGCTAGAGACTGACGAGGTACAACACATGCTATAGCAAGGGGGAGCCAGGACGACAGGTCAGGGGGGAGACATCATCACCCCCAGCCGAGACTGGGTACCAAGCCCCAAGTGCGCTAGAAATGTGAGAGGAACTGACCTGAAAGATAGGATCATGGAGAAGCTTGAAACCTGGATCTTCTGTAGCCGGCATGCAGCACTACGGACGATACCTACAGCCACCATTATCGAGACTAACAAGCTGATCTACACCATGGCAGCAGTGATCAGTGAGATGCTTGGCTACAAGTCGAACAGCCACATGGAGCAGTACCCTCTATGGAGAAGGAGATTAAAGGGCAAGATCAAAGTAGCACGGAGGGAGGTTAGCCAACTATCGGAGCTGCAGAAAGTTGCGACAAAGAAAGTACCTAAGAAGTATAGCAAGCTGTCCATACTTGAGGCCTTTGAAACTGCCAAGCAACGACTCACAGTCTTGGCCAGCCGCTTGAAGAGGTACACCAGAGAGATAGAAGGCAGGAGAATAAACCAGCTGTTCTCCATGGAACCAGCCAAGGTGTACTCTCAGTGGCGAGGGAACAATATGAGAACAGCACCACCAAGGCTGGAGATGGAGAAATACTGGAAGAGTATATGGGAGAAGGACGCAACCCATAACAGCAATGCTCAGTGGTGAGTGGATCTAAGAGAAGACCACAGCGACCTCCCTGAACTGGGACAAGTAACCATCACAGTGGCAGATATCCAAGAAAGGGTCTCCAGTATTAAGAGTTGGACAGCACCAGGCCCTGAGATGGTTCTCCCCTACTGGGTGAAGAAGCTGACTGCACTCCACGAGCGTCTAGCAACACAAATGAACCAGCTGCTAGTTGACGAGAGACACCCAGAATGGCTAACCGAAGGGTGGACAGCCCTGATCCTCAAGAACCCCCGGTAGGGGCCGGTCCCATCTAACTACCAGACCATAACCTGCCTCAGGACCACATGGAAGCTCCTGTCAGGCATCATAGTGGCTAAGATGAACAGGCACATGGGTCAATACACGAGTGGGGCACAGAAAGGGATTGGCAAGAATACCAGAGGCGCAAAACACCAGCTACTGGTAGTCTGAGTAGTGTCCCCAGACCGCAAGACCAGACTGACCAACCGATGCACTGCCTGGATTGATTACAAGAAGGCCTATGACTCAATGCCCCACAACTGGATCCTGGAATGCCTAGACCTACACAAGATCAACAGGACCCTAAGAGCCTTCATCAGGAACTCAATGGGGATGTGGCGTGCAAAACTAGAGGCCAACTTCAAGCCCATAGCACAAGTCACCATCAAGTGCGGGATTTACCAAGGAGATGCTCTGTCCCCACTGCTGTTCTGCATAGGCCTGAACCCCCTCAGTGAGGTCATTAACAAGACTGGCTACGGATACCGACTACGGAACGGAGCAGTTGTCAGCCACCTCCTGTACATGGACGACATAAAGCTGTATGCCAAGAGTGAACGAGACATCGATTCAATGATCCACACCACCGGGATATACAGTAATGACATCGGAATGTCATTCGGACTGGAGAAGTGTAGTCGGATGGTAACAAAGAGAGGGAAGGTAGTCAGAACTGAAGGGATCGAACTACCAGAAGGCAACATTGCAGACATAGAGGACAGTTACAAGTACCTGGGGATCCCGCAGGCGAATGGGAACCATGAAGAGGCCGCTAGGAAAGGTGCAACCACCAAATACCTGCAGAGGGTCAGGCAAGTCCTGAGGAGTCAGCTGAATAGTAAGAACAAGATCAGGGCTATCAACACCTACGTGATTAGGTACCCTGCTGGGATAATAATAATAACGTAAAACATATTAAGGATTGTACATTAACATAAAACTGTTGTCGGAACCATACTGAATTTCACCAGAGAAACACACACACACACACATGAAGAGAGAGAGAGTATGCATAGTATGGAAACTGCTACCAAACAACCACCATACTTCGTCATACAATGAGAACAGGACAAATCAACAATTGATACTGACTAATTAATATTGTTCTGAACACAGTCCAAAAGATTCAGTAAGCTACATCAGTGTCTACTGTTTACTATCATAGCCAGGTGACTAGCAAACATAAACAGAAGTTTTCACTATCCCTACTAATTGATGTTATTTTGTTGTATTTCTGTTTTGGTCAGTGCTATCCTCTATGCTGTTGCATGCTGGGACAGCAGGTTGAGGGTCACAGATGCCAACAGACTAAATTAACTGATCCACAAGGCCAGTAATGTTGTGGGGATGGAGCTGGACTCTGTTAGGGTGGTGTCTGAGAGGTAGATATTGTCCAAGATAAAGACAATGTTGGATAATACCTCCCACCCACTCCATGACATGATATACCGACTAGTCACAGAAGCACGTTCAGTGAGAGACTGAGATTACCCATGATGCACCACTGACCGGCACAGGAAATCATTCCTGTCTGTGGCCATCTCCCTGTACAACTCCTCCATCTAACACACTGTGAACACTGCAATAGTTACACCCTTTTTACACACGCTCTTTTCTGCTCTGGAATATTCTCGTCAATTTTCTTGATATTTATTTATAATCACCTCTGTTAATCCTTGATATTTATAATTGAGTGATCTGTATATATTAGTGCTATTTCATAAATGTGTAAAATCTGTCACATAATGTATTGTTTGGAGTTTAGTCTGTTACTGTTACTATTTTTACCATTTCTTCTTGGACCAACTATAACCCACATAATTTCCTTAGGGTTTAATAAAGTATTCTGATTCTGATTCTGATTGTTTCAGGATACATGACCTGCCATTATCCAATGATGCATCTGCTTACCTGTATCTTTTGCTCATTTCTCCTCCTCTTCTTTACTCTTTTTTCTAAACTAAGGACCTGATGGCTTTGAACCTTTCTTGTCCATCTTCCATTGGTTTTAATTTTGCACTCCAGTATGAACACCCATCCCCCAACTCGAGGATCACCACAAAATAACCTAATAGACCTACACCTTAGTTCACAGATTCACTTTGTCTAGGGTTTATTTCTGGGATTTCACACACTACAGAGGCGCTAATCATGGGAGCAGAGGACGCACAAGATCCATAGTGGCTGGGGTCTACCACACCAGGCAAGACCCCAGGTGTTGGCTGTGTAAAGATGTCCCTGAGACAATCCAGCATATAACAGCAGGGTGGAAGATGCTAGCAGGCAGGGCATACATAGAACGCCATAACCAAGTGGCCGGCATAGTACACAGAAACATCTGTGCTGAATACAGCCTGGAAGTCCAGAGGTCAAATTGGGAGACGCCCCCTCGGGTGGTGGAGTATGATCAAGCTAAGATCCTGTGGGACTTCCAGATACAGACGGACAAATTGGTGGGTCTAACCAACCACACATAGACCAGACCAGTGCAGCGTCCGCATCACTACAGCTGCAGCACCAATCTGTCTTTTGATCTCCCGCTCCCTTGTCCCATCACTCGTGAACAAGACCCCGAGATACTTAAACTCCTCCACTTGGGACAGGAACTCGTCCCTGACCCAGAGTGGGCACTCCACCCTTTTCCGGCTTAGGACCATGGAGTCAGATTCGGAGGTGCTGATTGTCATTCCGTCTGCTTCACACTCTGCTCCGAACCATTCCAATTCAAGCTGGAGGACATCACCCGATGAAGCCAACAGAACCACATCATCTGCGAAAAGCAGAGATGAGATTCTGAGACCACCCAGGTCTCATTAACAGAATCGTGACAAAGGGCAGCCCTGGCAGAGCCCATCACCCAACAGGAACGAGTCCGACTTCGTGCCGGCAATATGGACCAAGCTCTTGCAACGGTTGTATAAGGATCAAATGGCCCGTAGCAATAGGCCAAACACCCCATACTCCCGGAGCACCCCCCACAGGACACTCCAAGGGACATTGAATGCCTTCTCCAAGTTCACAAAACACATGTAGACTGGTTGGTCAAACTCCCATGCACCCTCAATATCCTTGAGAGAGTACAGAGCTGGTCCAGTGTTCCATGACCAGGACGAAAACTGCATTGTTCCTCCTTTATCTGAGGTTGTCTAACAGCTGTACTCTCCTTTCCAGCACCCTAGCAGCTGCCTCCAAAGTCCCACAGGCTAACGAAGCCCGATAGGACTCCTTCTTCAGCTTGGTGGCTCCTTTCACCTCTGATGTCCACCATTTGTTTCGGGGGTTACCACCACAACAGGCACTAACCATCTTGCAGCCGCAGCTCAATACAGCAGCTTCGTCACTGGAGGTGCTGAACATGCAGGTCTGGTGATACGATTACAAAATCGATCATTGATCTGAAGCCTAGAGCGTCCTGGTGCCATGTGCACTTATGGACACTCTTATGTTCAAACACTGTGGTTTGCACAGAAGTCCAACAAAAAAACACCACTTGGGTTCAGATCTGGGAGGGCGTTCCTTCCAATGATGCCCCTCCAGATCTCACTGTCATTGCTGACATGAGCATTGAAGTCTCCTTAGATGTAAAGTTCAGCCTGTCTAAACAATGACAGTTGAGACCAGGCCCAGTGAAGACAGATTAGTGGATCCGATCCTGTGTTTGCAGTTTCATGGGGAAGAATTGATGCTGCAGCAGAGTAATGAGTTCAAACTCTCTGAACTAAGCCGTTTGAATATCTGTCTGAATATAGTCGACTCTTGTGTTTTCAGACCTTGGACCATCTCAAATTTTTGGCTTTAAATAATGAAGGTTTGTGACGCATCAAGAATCTTTACATGTGAATTCTTTTGAATTTTTATTTGAATTCTTACCAGGGATTAGCGAGTCACTGCGACAGTCGTACAGCATCCCGACGCTGAAAGGCCGAGTGCTGCCACCTCCATCGTACTGTAAGTAAGTAAGTAAGTAAAGTTTATTTATATAGCACCTTTCACAGACATATGTCACAAAGTGCTTTACAAGGTAAAAACATAATACAGTCATAAAATACACCATAAAAACCCTGGTCTAATTAAAAGCTTTTTGAAATAAAAATGTCTTTAGCTGCTTTTTAAAGGTCTCCACTGAGTCCAAACCCCGTAGAAATGGGGGAAGTGCATTCCACAATCTGGGTGCAACAGCTTGGAAGGATCGGTCCCCTCGGGTTGAAGGGGATGTTCCATCCATCCTTCAGTGTAACCTGGAAAAACAAAAAGTTTGACTTGTTTTTCTGGTTCTTCTTCTGTCCAGCTGTTTGTTTTTATAGTCATTACTATAACTGACAACATCTGGAATAATTCAACCTGGCACCTCCTGGGTGAGACAGTGACAGTGTAGTAGGTTGTTAAATGCTGCATATTCAGTTTTACGGAAACAAACTGTTTTTGTTTATAACTGTCAATAATACCTCTTATACATTTACATACTAAGGTAAAACCTTATTACATCAGTAGATGGTGATCCTGCACAGCTGTGGATCCACTGGAGAGCATACAGCTGCAGGTTCGGGCTTTCAAAGCTCTTCATTGATCCACAGCTACTGCAAAACCTCATTTTAAATGGGTCTAAACTAAAGTCAGGCAGTAACTGTCTGATATTGTTTTGAGACATGCAGAGTTTTGTTTGGTAGTAGTTTGGGACATTGGGACATTGGCAGTAGATCATTTCCAGAATGCTGTTAATCTAAAAACTTTGAAGTAACTGTTGTTGTGATTTGGTGCTATATAAAACAGATTTAATTCAAAGAGCTTCATATTGTACAATAAAGACCAGAATAATACAGAGAAAACCCAACATTCAGACCACCTGGTGTATAAACACATAAAAAGGTGACTGAAGAAGAAACACTCAAAGCATCATGGGAATCAAGCCCATAGCAGAGTAACTATAATCATTCATACTCCAATAGATGCATCAGAAAGGACTTGGGGCTATTATCTTGCCGAAGGATGTTTGGTTTGCAGACATGGGATCGATAAATAGGTGAGATAGATAGATGAGATAGATATTTATTAATCCCTTGGGTAGGTTCCCCCTAGAGTGAGAGTGGGAGTATTTGAAACTGTATGAATGACAATGGGCAGTTTAAGCACCAGCATCTCTACTGATGGACATTTCTTTAACAAGCCAACAGCTCAGAGTTCATTTAGCTGACATTGTTTTGTGATACAAACGTAATTTGCAAAATATGAAAAAAATGTTTTAACATGAATTAACCTGAAAATGCCTCTAACTTCACAACAAAAATAAAAGAAAAAACTGGCTTCATTGAATTTTCATTTTAAATGATGAATCCAGAAGATCTAAAACAAACAAATCAAGTCAAACCACATACTCACAGCAGAATGAAGTCTCTGACAGGAACACACTCCACCCAGCTATTGTTCTTTTGGGAAGGTCAGGAAGCACTGTGATTTCTCAGAAATGGTCTGAGCTTTATGCTGCAGCTTTAACCAGGAGGGAAAACCAGAGAAAAAACACCTTTACAAGCAGAACAGCTTATTTGAAGCTTTATAATCAGTTTAGCTCTTGATTTGTTGGTGTACTAAAGAGAGAAAGCCCAGAAAACTGAAAACAGCAAGTTAACTTGATTCAATACATTTAAGAGTTTCTCATGTTTTGACTGCTGTTTGACTGATATTTGCTTAAATAACTGCTCACCATACCATTTAAAACTTTGACAGTAAGTAAAAGAATTTTAAAAACAATACGATAATGGACAGGGAGCCAGTGTAGATTTGCTAAAACTGGAGTGATGAGTTCATACTTTCTAACACCTGTTAAAAGACGTCCAGCGGCATTTTGGACTAAGTGCAAGCGATGGAGAGATGAGTGTTCAAGACCCAAATAGAGATAATTGCAGTAGTCCAGTCTAGAGGTGGATGTCATGAATGTTTTTCTAGGTCTTTAGGAGGAAGATAAGGCTTCACGTTGGCAATTTCACATAACTGATAAAAACTGGTTTTCACAACTGTGGACACTTTCTTCTCTAATTTAAAAGATCTATCTAAAGGCACTCTGAGATTTCTTACAGTGTGGGAATGATGACAAGCAAGAGGACCAAGTGTATCAGTTAACTTGTCCAAAGGGGCATCACTTCAATAAACTTTAGTCTTATTTTCATTAGGCTGAAAATTCTGTGTTAATCTGTTGTTAACATCATGTAGACTGTTAAACAGAGGCTGCAGTGGGACAGAGACATCCAGTTTTAACGGGAAGTAAATTTGGATGTTCTGAGAAAGAGAATGTTGTATTTCCTCTTTATACATGCTGTATCCCAAAGGCAGCATGTATAAAGAGAAGAGTGGGACCCAGAACAGACCCCTGTGGCACACCACGACAAATACGGGCAGAGAAAGAGGAGTATTTCCCAATAGTAACAGAAAAAGACAGATTTAAGTGGCTGAAGGCTCAGAAGTGTTTGTCGTTCGTAGAGAAGTAAAGCAGAGCCATCAGGGCAACATAAAAATCAAAGATAACAACAGAACCCAAAGAGACAGCTCGCCGTGCACACTGGCGCCATCTTTGTCACAGAGGTGTTATATAAACCACTTAATTGTGGTTTTGTAGAATTGTCACACCCTTAAAATCAGTTTATTAACAGTTAATTCTCTTCGTCTGGACGTAGCGTTTTCAGTGGGAGAAACGTTTCGTCATCATCCAAGTAAATTCTTCAGTCTCAGCTGACTGCAGGTTTCCCCAATCTTATAAACAGTGCACTTGCATACATTTGAGGTCAGTTTCTTAATCATTAATATGCCAACTGTCATGACCATTGGTCAACAACCCATGCCTTTCATCAATGGTCATGAGTACCATTCACAGAAGGTTCAGTGCTCTAAGTCAGTAAACTGCAACTTTCACATTTGCCAGCCATGACAGCAGCTCTGTGTACTTTTTTGACTTACTTTCACTTTTGTTTTTAGTGTTCACCTGTCTGTTATGTACTGGTTCAATCTGAAAATGTGACAAAGTAAGATTATTTGAAAAAGCTGAAATAGTTCAGTGGAACAAACATGATGAAGCTAAAGGTAGTAAGGAAATTAAAGGTTTCAACTGTTGTCTGTTACAAGAAAAAAATACTGACTTGATATGAATACTGATATAAATTTAAGAATTTATTTAAAAGATAACTACAGTCAAAAAGAAAATAAAAAATTTAACCACAGTACTCACTGCTCACAGGAGTTGGTCTCACAGGTTGTTCTGACTTCTGCCTCTGAAGTCTCTGTAAGGAACAAAATTTGCACACCTTTGGCTTTTATAGGACATACAGAGAGGAGGGACTGATTTCTCAGATGGTATGACCTGCATCCTTATTAAATAGAGAGGGGACAACCACAAGTCAGACTTGTTATACAGCATTTACAAAAATAAAAGAAAAAGACGTGACTTTTTAGAACATCTTAAGCACCCACACTTTATTATTGCAGTTTAAATGTATTCATGCTTAGTTCATATATATACATGTCTCATTGTTTAAACTTTCTGGAGTTTACCTGGTGATATCCCAATCCACAAGGTCACCACACTGATGCTGTTCACAAGACTGCAAGAGTCAACAATCTGGAGAATCGTGTTGCCTTCGTCACTTCACAACTAAAGCTGCAGTTTACTTTGTGTGCACCCAAATGAAGTCGAGTCAACTACTGCCCCCTGTGGCCAACAGAGGTGGCAAAAGTACAGACATTCTTTACTTAAGTAAAAGTACAGATACCTGTGTTAAAAAGTATTCCAGTAAAAGTTGAAGTAGTGATTCAGCTTCTTTAATCAAGAAAAAAAGTAGAGGCTCTGAAATGTACTCAAAGTAAGAAAGAAAAAGTAGCTCCTTCAAGAATGTTTCTATTTTCAAAGCTTCAGTTGCAAAGCTAACTGAACCTATGATATAATGATAAAATAATATCAGTAGATGGGAATTCAAACTTCAGTTTAGTCTCATTTTTAAATATAACTGCACTAATTTAAATAGGATGTGAGCAGAGAAAGAGAAGGAAAATCAAAAATAGCTCTGTTTTCTGTTGTCTACATTGTAGAGGGTGACTTTGCTTCTAAACAGGAAAATGAGTATGGAAGAGGCTGCAGAGGATTTGGCACGCGGGGAACCCTGAAATCAGTTGTAGTGGCTCAGTGTGGGGAAAAGAATCACAATCATTTCTACTGAGCAGTCCACTAGATTTTCTTAGTGTAGAGGCTGTGATCAGCTGACAGTACAGCAAACTAGCCTGTTTAACCTTTAAATAACACATGTTGTCTACCTCTGTTTGTTTAGCAGCTTGTTTCACAATATGAAAAAAACATACTTACATGCAAGCTTTAAATGAGCAGTCCTCATTTAAAGCTTACATGCACAGCCCTAAGCTGTCTGCCAGGGCTGTGCATAGAGGTTTGAAGGGGCGGGTGCTCGAAGTTAAAAAGGGGCACATAGAACCAGGCTGAATAACAACAACCCACATTCATCAAGAAACTAATATGGAATCGCATGATACTATATCACTAATAGACCATCTTACTATAGCCCCAAGAGAGCACTTAGATCCCCAAACCAACTGCTCTTAGTTCAACCAAGACAGAAGACCAGAAGGGACCGTGCTTTTGCAATTGCTGCACCGGATTAATCTTCCAATCGATGTTCGCATGTCAGAATCCATCCAATCGTTTAAATCATGCTTAAAAACTCACTTGTTTAATCTAGCCTTTGAAGCAAATTACTTCGGAGTTCCATCAGATCTGCATTTCTGCTACATAACTGTAACTGTTACTGTAACTAAAACAGTTTTTTGTTGTCTTTTGTTGTAACCCGCATTGCGGCACTTGTGTGAAGCACATGGACACTGGTCCTTTTTAAATGTGCTATAGAAATAAACATTGACTGATTGATTGATATCACTGTCTTCAGGCAGAGACAATGCAAAGCAAACGTAGCCTATGTTTTACCTGATGGGTACAATGTACCTGTTGAGGGGTTGCTGCTTCTCTTGCTGCTGATAGTGCTGGAGGCCAGGGCAGTGCTGATCTGAAACTGTAGACATTTAAAAGTCCACAGGAGAGATGATAGCAGATTAAACAAGTGTTATGAGATAATAATAATAATAATACAATGCAAAGATTGTCTCTTCCTCCTTCCATCTCCTTGTCTCATCTATCACTCTACACTTGCTGTCTGGGAACAAGGCACGATTTGCTATTGCATTAATCTATTATTTAATTATCCAAATTTAACAAATCTTGCACCTAATCCATAATAAAGTAATAATGGAAAAACAACAGTGAGACCTGGAGGGGTGGCATTGGGAGGAACGGCCTCTCGGCTCTGAACCCAAGTGGTGTTTTGTTGTTGGACTTCTGTGTAAACCACAGTTTGACCATAACGAACGCCATGCTCAAACATAAGAGTGTCCATAACACTGCTCAGTCATCGCTGGATCTGTCCTGTTGGTAAACAAGCCTATCCAGCTTCTCCAGTAGCCTATCTGCCTGCTCAATCCTGGATTGGGTCCCCCAGAGATGATGTACAACACAGATATTTAAGCCAACTAAGACGTGCTTCCAGCAGAGACAAGATGTCTATGTCTTGGGTGGCCTTATTAAATGCAAGATCGCTGGCGAATAAAGCCTTCATCTTAAATGACCTCTTTCTCACCTTTCGGTTTGATGCTCTGTTCCTGACTGAAACTTGGATTCGTCCTGGCGAGTCCTCTTCCTTCTAAGAGCTGCTTCCCCCGGATTGGGTGTTCTTCAGTTCACTGAGACTCTCGGGTAGGGGTGGAGGCATAGCCTCAGTTTTCAAAAACAAACTCAAGGTTCGGCAACTGCCCTCTCCTACCTATTCTAGATTTGAGGTTCAATTACTGGAGCTTGCCGGCCCCCAAATGACCCTGGGTGCTGTGATTTATCGACCACCTAAATACAATAGGTCTTTTATCTGTGAATTCACTGACTTTTTAGGTTCATTCTTATTAAATTATGACCAAGATCTTATTACTGGAGATTTTAACATACATATTTGTTGGGATGATGACTTGCTAGCCAAGGATTTCCTTGCCCTAATTGACTCTTTTAACCTTACACAGTGGGTCAGTGAACCATTCGGATTATTCCATTATCGGATATTATTGAGACTGACAGCCACAACCCCCGAATGTTATTTAAAATCTTTAATTCAGTGATAAATCCCTGTCCTGGATCGTCGAGTTCGGCCTCCCAGGGTCTCTGTGAGCAATTTCTTAATCATTTTATTGCAAAAGTTCTATTACTGAAGGCTTCACACCCTCACTCTCTTGTGTTGAATCCTGTTCCGGTTTTAGGATGCATGTCGACTTTTTCTCATTTTGAGCTGTTATCACTCCCTATTCTTAAGGGATTAATTGAATGATCGAGGAGCTCAAATTCTATGCATGACATCCTTCCATCCCGCATTATAAAGGAAGGTTTTGAGGAAATTGGGCCTTGCATCTTATTTTTCATGAATTTATCATTGTTAGTGGGATTTTTTCCGACTGCTATTAAACATGTGGTAGTGTATCCTGTTCTTAAAAAAAGTAACCTCAATCAGAAAGACCCTGCAAATTATAGGCCAATCTCTAAACTTCCGTTCTTATCAAAAATTTTCAAGAAAGCCGTCTTTCTCCAAATACAGGCCTACTTAGATGCAAATAATATCACTGACAAATTCCAGTCTGGCTTTAAGCCACACCATAGTACTGAAACGGCCCTGCTAAGAGTCTACAATGATCTTCTTGTATTTGCTGATTCAGGTCGCCCTGCCGTTTTAGTTTTATTGGATCTGTCTTCAGCTTTCGACATGGTTGATCATAATATTCTCTTAGGGAGTCTCAAGCATGTTGTAGGCATCAAGGGTTCTGCCCTGAACTGGTTTAAAACTTACCTCTCGGATTGATCCTTTTCTGTTGTGATGGGAGGATACTCTTCCTCTGTTGTGGTGTGCCCCAGGGGTCTGTATTGGGCCCTCTATTGTTCTCTTTGTACATGCAACCCTTGGGCTCCATATATGAAAAATACAATATTTCTTATCATTGTTACGCTGATGACATTCAAATTTATTGTTAACTGACTGATGATCTGTCATCATCACTGCACTCTTTGCTGGATTGCATGAGAAAAGTCAAAGATTGGCTGTCGGATAATTCCCTCATTTTAAATGAGAAGAAAACTGAAATTATGGTGTTTGGTAGCCATATTCCTCGAGACCAGCTAGTTGCCCTACTGGGGCCCCTTGCTAACTCGCTCTCTAACTCTATAAATAACCTGGGTGTCTATTTGGATAGCTCCTTTAAGCTCAATAAGCAAATGTCTTTTGTAGTTAAATCTAGCTTCTTTCAATTGCACCAGATTTCTAAAGCTAAGTGTTATATACCACGCAGGGACCTTGAAAAACTTATCCACGCTTTTGTGACCTCCATGTTAGACTATTGCAATTCTCTTTACTGTGGTCTCCAATCCGTAACAATCTCCAATCTCTTCATAGGCTACAGCTTGTTCAGAATGCTGCGGCTCGACTTCTTACTGGAGCTAGAAATTTTGATTCTATCACTCCAGCTCTTGTTGATTTACATTGGTTACCTATCAAATATCGAATTGAGTTTAAAATTTTGCTACCTACTTTTAAAATTCTGAATAATATTGCGCCCAGTTTTCTCACTGATCTCCTCAATCTGTACACTCCTTGCCGAGCATTAAGATCATCAGGTGTATTACTCCTGGCCCAACCTAAGTTGAAACTGAAGACCAGAGGCGATTGTGCCTTTGCTTAAGCTGCACCTAACCTTTGGAATAACCTCCCCACTTCTATTCGTGCCACAGACTCTATCCAATCCATCAAATCAAGATTGAAAGCTTTCTTATTTAACCTGGCTTTCCTGACCAGTTAATACCCTTATTCCATCTAACCTAATTAATTTTACTGCTGGTTTTATAACTTCTTAGTTGATCATTTGTATCCATGAACTGACCTTCCTTCTGAATTGAGGTTCGATACCTATTTTACTTAACTATTCTGGTCTATTAGTGCCTCCCTTCTGTCTGTAGTGCTAGTGATCTGTACTTTGTTCACTGATTTATGTTGATTTTCTGTATTTTTGTGAACCACTTTGTTGTCCCTTTGGGTTTTTAAATGTGCTATATAAATAAAACTGTATTGTATTGTATTGTATTGTATAAGTGCACATGGCACCAGGACACCCTTGGCTCCAGGTCGATGATTGATTTTGTAATCGTATCACCAGACCTGCGGCCATATGTTCTGGACACTCGGGCAAAGAGAGGGGATAAAATGTCAACTGTTCACCACCTGATGGTGAGTTGGATCAGGTGGTGGTGGAGGATGCTGGACAGATCTGGTGCACCTAAATGTATAGTGAGGGTCCGCTGGGAAAACCTGGCAGAGGCCCCCATGTGCAAGATGTTTAACTGCCACCTTAGAGCTTTTACAGCATTCAGAGACTAAGGACACTGAGTCTGAATGGACTATGTTCAGCACCTCCATTGCCAAAGCCGCTGCACTGAGCTGTGGCTGCAATGTGGTTGGCGCCTGTTGTGGGGGTAATCCCTGAACCAAATGGTGGATGCCAGAGGTAAAGGGATCCTCTAGGCTGAAGAAGGAGTCCTATCAGGCTTGGTTTGCCTGTGGGAGTTAAGCAACTCCTTGGTGGCAGAGCTGCTGGGGTGGATGAGGTTCGCCCTGAGTTCCTGAAGGCTGTGGATGTTGTAGGGCTGTCTTGGAGTGTCCTGTGGGAGGTGCTCCAGGAGTGTCTGGCTCATTATTACTGGCCATTCGATCCTTATACAACCGTCACAAGAGCTTGGTTCTTGGTGGACTCTGATGGACTCTCCCAGGGCTGCTCTTTGTCACCGATTCTGTTCGTATTTTTCATGGACAGAAATTATAGGGGTAGCCAAGTGGTGGAAAGCTTTCACTTTCTTGGTCTCAGAATCTCATCTCTGCTTTTCCCAGATGATGTGGTTCTATTGGCGTCATCCCACTGGAACGTTGAGAGCGGTTAGAATGAGAATCAGTACCTCCAAATCTGAGGCCGTGGTCCTCAGCAGGAAAAAAGTGGAGTGCTCGATCCGGGTCAGGAACGAGTTCCTGCCCCAAGCAGAGGAGCTTAAGTATCTCAGGGTCTTGTTCGCGAGTGATGGGAGAAAGAACCGTGATATCAACAGACAGATTGGTCTCTCGATCTACGTCCCTACCCTCACCTATGGTCACGAGCTGTGGGTAGTGACCGAAAGAAGAAGATTGCAGATACAAGCAGTCGAAATGAGCTTCCTCCGAAGGGTGGCTCGCCTCTCCCTTAGAAGATAGGGTGAGAAGTTCAGCCATCATGGATAACCTCAGAGTAGAGCCGCTACTCCTCCACATCAAAAGAATTTCTGCCCAGGAAAAGATGCCTCCTGGGCACCTCCTGGGTGAGATTTTCTGGGCATGTCCCACCAAGAGGAGGCCCCAGGGCAGACCCAGGACACGCTGGAGAGATTATATCTCTCAGCTGGGCTGAGAATGCCTGGCATCATGGTGCTGATCCAGAATCCTTCCCTTATTATTTATTCCTAGTGCTATTATAATAAACTAATATGATGATACAATTTAATCATATTATCACTTTCAACTATGTGCAGTTTTCACTATCAACTCTGTGCAGGCAGAAAGCTTATTAAATATTTAAACTGTAGAAATACAATAATTGTGCTGCTGTGAAATGAGAATTTTGTCATATTTGAAATATAAATCTAATATAATCTGTTTATTAATGTATTTTCTTTAAAGTACAGTGTGTGTTTGCGAATATCGTAATTAAAATAATCCATAATTATATGGATATGCATGTTAGGTAGTAGGGGTGGAGCCGAACCCGAATACGGTATTCAGAAAGGCACGAATATCGTGTTTTTTACAAATACTTATTTCGAATAAATACTTTTAAAAAGTATTTGTATTCAGGAACAAGAAAAACTTTATATCAAAAAGCTGAGTTTCCTTATGACCGCAGTGCATGACCGGATGAGTGAGTGAAGTGTGAAAGAAGTGACTGACATGGGCTGCTCCACACAGCAACAGAGAGGCTCGGCTGAGAGAAAAAAGGCTGAACTGCATCACTATTTTTGTTGAATAGATTTTTTTGTACCTTAACTGGGTTCCGGAGGCAGTTTATAACTTTTGCGAAGATCGGGAGATTAATCAATTACGCTGCATTATTGACGGCTGCAGTCGGGTGCTCTCTTGTTCGCTCTGTTTACGTAGCTCTGTTAGCTCAGTAATTTAGACCAGCGGTCCCCAACCCCCAGGCCATGGACCGGTACCGGTCCGTGTTTTGTTTTTATCGTTACCTGAGTTTCCCTGTGTCTTTCCCCGCGTGTTATGAATATATATATATATATATATATATATATATGTATATATTTTTTTTGTTTGTTACCGGTACTGGTTTTATTTTATTGTATTTATCCGCGACACCTTAAAGGCCGGTCCGTAAAAATATTGTTGGACATAAACCTAGGTTGGGGACCGCGGATTTAGACAATAAGCTGTTGACAGAGTAACGTTAAAGTTCGGTTTAAAAGGATAAGACAATGCTTGTGTAGTCGTGTCGAATTGTATGCACTTGTGGGAGTTATATGGTACATATAAGTTACTCTGTCTTTTGCAGACAGCAAGATGTAGGCTATAGGCTAGTTAACTGTAGCAGAGCTTCCCGTTGTCCATTCACTCATTAACTTATCTGAAACTTGGATTTAGTCAACCAAATGGAAAAGAGTGTTGCTGCTGCTGAGCCACCTCTTGGTCCTCCACCAGCCAAAACAACTTGCTCAAGTTCTGTGTGGAAGCATTTTACAATCAGTGCTGCAGATGAAACCAAACTGATATGTAATGTGTGCAAAAGTCAGATCAGCAGAGGCAGAGATATCAAACATCTGTCAACATGTGTTATGCATAATCACATGCACTTAAAGCATCTTATTCCTGGTACTGTCTGCCAATCCCCCCAGCACCAATTCATCATCACAGCCATGTTCTGCCCCTGCAAGTCAGTTTCGCTGTCTGTTCAGTGTCCTCCAACAAGGACGGGTGGTGGTGGGGTTCATGATGTTCCCAGTGGTATTTTATTAGTTGTTGGTTTTAACCATGGATGAGTCAATGGCTGTTGTTATTTTCTTTTCAATGACATTCCTTGTTACATGTTCATTGCTGGATTTATGCAAAAACATCAACTAATTGCATAATGGATAACTATTGCATATCCATAATTATTACAATGGATATAATTAAAGAATACTTACATTGTAACATTAATTAGAAGTGTAATGCAAAAAACTGGATTTTTACGCCTATTTTGAATTTTACTTGAATACAGATACAAATACCGGCTGGTTTGTACATCTCTATTAGGTAGTTTTTATTGAACTATAAGAAAGGTAGGGAAAAGCCCTATACCAGGGGTCGGCAGGGCGATTTTAGCCCATTTTTGGGGGTGCTTCAGCACCCCCAAAAATGGTGGCTGAGACGCAGCGGAGCGGAGCTGTAAGCGCCTGCCTTAAAACAGGACATATTAGCAGCATATAACCTTCAGTTACTCTTTATGTAGTTAGATAGGAGTCATGTTTCTTTTTAGCTGAAAAACATTACACCAGGTAACCTGCAGTGTGGGAAACGTGTTTTCCAATGATGTTTGCTACCCTACAATCCGTCCTGCTCTGTAGTAAATTCAGCGACATTTGACCGTCCTGTTGCTCCCATTGAAATGTATACAGCCTAGTTAAAATCTAAAACTTAAAATTGTCCGTAGCTACTGCTGTTACAACTGTCCTGTTTGAAATGGATACTAACTAGCTAACTGACTGAATGCCCATTAACCTTATAACTCCTGTTGTGTGTGTGTGTGTGTGTGTGTGTGTGTGTGTGTGTGTGTGTGTGTGTGTGTGTGTGTACAGAGAGACAGCCAGGTTCATAAGGGAAGTTTTTTCAAAAAAAGGAGCCACATTCAGGTAAAAGTGTAAAATCAAATGATCAGTCAATAAAGGATAATGTTGGATCAGTGTTTCAATATTTTATATCTTTTATTAGATGTTCATGTTGTTTGGTTATTTGCCTTTTGGTTGAAAGTACACTGAGAGAGGACTTTTCGTTAGTGATCTTAATAGTATTTTTTTCATATTAATGTAATTTTTTCATCTAATTGAATCCAATCTATTTGTGTATGATTGTCAGTCCGAAGAGGGAGAGAGGAAAGAGGGAACATGAGGAGAAAGTAGAAGGTCAGGAAGAACCAGGTAAGAAAACAGACAGGGAACAGTGACAGGCAAAACAGAAACTATTAACCTGACAAAGAGAAAAAACCTGATTTTACTCACACAATCAGGAAGTTGCATTCTCCCTATATTAAAGCTGCTATACAGAATCTGCAAAACAAACTGGGTTGAAACATTTTTGACCCTCTTCAACAACATTCCAACATAACATTATCATTGATTGGGGAGATTAAACTTAATGATGTCTGTGAAGGTTCTCAGTCATCCAGGTCATCGTAGTCAAAGGAGTTTGCAAAGAAAAGCGTCTGGACTTCTTTAAGTTGCTTGAAGACGTTTCACCTCTCATCCGAGAAGCTTCTTCAGTTCTAAGGTCAAATGGCCGAGAGTCCCAGATTTAAACCCAGTGGGAGTTTCCCCCCAAAGGGGGACAAAGGACCCCCTGGTGATCCTCTAATCACACGAGCCAAGGTGTAAAAGCGGGTGTGGGTCACAATCAGCCAGGGTTTCGGGTGAGCTCATTGTGAAACCTGGCCCCACCCTTGTCATGTGAATTCCTGAGGTCAGATGGCCCAGGATGTGAGTGGGCGTTAAGGCGTCTGGGGAGGGAACTCAAAACTGGATTATAGATGGCAGACAGTTGGTGTCGTAAACCACCGCCTCTGTTCAAAGATGGTCGCTCACAGTGGACATAGATGGCCTCTTTCACTCCTCTTTCAAACCATCTGTCCTCTCTGTCCAAAATGTGAACATTGGCATCCTCGAAAGAGTGACCTTTATCCTTAAGATGCAGATGGACTGCTGAGTCTTGTCCCGTTGAGGTGGCTCTTCTATGTTGTGCCATGCGCTTGTGAAGTGGCTGTTTGGTCTCTCCAATGTAGAGGTCTGGGCATTCCTCACTGCACTGTACAGCATACACCACGTTGTTCAGTCTGTGTTTTGGAGTTTTGTCTTTCGGGTGAACCAGTTTCTGTCTGAGTGTGTTGCTGGGTCTGAAGTACACTGGGATGTCGTGCTTGGAGAAAACTCTCCTGAGTTTCTCTGATACACCGGCTACATAGGGGATGACAACGTTGTTGCGTCTGTCTTTCTTATCCTCCCTCGCTGGTGTCTGATCTTCTTTTCTGTGCCTCTTTGCTGACTTTATGAACGCCCAGTTAGGATAACCACATGTTTTAATTGATTCCTTTACATGTGTGTGTTCCTTCTTTATCCCTTCAGGCTTAGAGGGAACATGTTCTGCCCGGTGGTGTAGGGTCCTAATTACTCCCAGTTTGTGTTCCAGAGGGTGATGGGAGTCAAAGAGGAGGTACTGGTCCGTGTGTGTGGGCTTCCGGTAAACTTCAATGTTGAGGTTGCCATTCTCTTCAATGTGCACAGCGCAGTCCAGGAAAGGCAAACAGTTATCCTTTGTGTCTTCCCTGGTGAACTTGATGTTTTTATCCACAGTGTTAATGTGCGCAGTGAAGGATTCCACTTCTAAAATTAATGATTTATTTTTATGTGGTTCAGCCACAACTCTACTAAAACCTCAGCCAGTAATAGGTAGGCCAACTTTTGGACCGTCCAGTTGTCTGTATGACTGCTGCAGTACAGTATCAGAAAGTGCCAAACAGCCCCGGTGGAGTGAGGAGCTGTAAAGAGAAGCAGAGTGCTCTGTTTATATTCTAAAAATGTTTTAAGCTTGTGTTGGGAAGCATTCATGTAATAAAGTGTTTTGCAGGTTACCTCTGTGGTGGCCATCTTGTTTTCCCAGTAAAAAAGGAGGCCTGCCTCAATTGCAGCTCTTTTATAGGCCAGTCTGAATTGAGAAGGCGTGGTCTTTAGAGTATTTAAAGCGAGCAGGAAATGGATTGGGGGCCATTTTGAGATGTTGCTGTCTGTATGTGCATGATATTGGCATGAGATAATAAAGCAATTACTTCAGTTAAGACAGTGTAAAGTCTAATGTTTCCCTCACCGCGCATCCCGGCGTAACAGCTTGTTTCAAAGATTCTGTACTGCAGCTTTAAATGTTTTCCAAAAGCACACATACACTTCTCCAAAAGTTGAATCTGTTCATCTGGACGTAGCGTTTTGTGGGAGAAACGTTTCATCACTCATCCAAGTGACTTCTTCAGTCTCAGCTGACTGCAGGTTTCCCCAAACCTTATAAACAGTACATTTGCATAATGACTGAAACCAGCCCACTGAAGGAACAATGGGCTGTGAGGTCAGTTCCTTAATCTTAATCACACATACACTTATCAGTGTTTCTCAAACTTTTTACAGTGTGTACCACCTGATAAAAATGTCAAGCTCTCCCAAGTACCACTATGAAAGCATGAAACTCATAAATCTTACAACACAATATGTATTGATTCTCAATTTGTTTTGTTGTTGTGACTGGGAATGTCCATTCTGTTATCTTCTGGTTTTTTTTCTTTGTTTTTGTTTTTTGTTTTTTTTGTTTGTTTGTTTTAATATTAAAATCTAATAAAGTTTGAGTCATAAAAAATAAATCTTACAACACAAAATTAGTATTATTAAATTAGTAAAATTAGTATCTGCAGTAAAGATTTTTTCATACATTGTATAAATTCTACCACAGGCAAAGTTGCCTCCATTTTTATAGGTTTTTATTAATATTTTGTAATAATTTATTTGTAATAATTTATTCTGTTTTGGGAGTAGGGATGGGTATTGATAAGATTTTCACGATTCCATTTTCGATTCTGTTTAACGATTCAATTCTTTATCGATTCTTATTTTTTAAAAAGGAGAACACTAAGGTCGATTAGCTTAGAACTTTGTTTTATATCTTCTCTTTGAACAAGATAGAAATTTAGGAGTAACATGGCCTTACGAACCCAACAGTGAGATCTTAAGAGATCCACAGCCTACGGCTCTTCAATGGGGTGTCACAGGGTCCCCAGGAAATAAAATTGTAAATGTAAAGTAATAAAATAAATATTCTTCTGTAGCATTAACAAAGTATAACATAAATTATTCTGTAGCAATTACACAAGAATATCCAGTAATGTCCCTGCCTACAATTAAACACATTCACTTACCGAAAATCGGGGCAAATGGGTGCAAGGTTTTTACCACAAACTTAGTCACTGCTCGGTGACATTCGTCTATCCTGGCCTGAAAGGAGACGCTAACGGTAGACTGCAGCGAGAACTGCCAGCCAGACTGTCTGTCTCATCATGGTCACCTAAATGCACAGTAATGGCAGGTTTTGTAATAAGGCAGATCGCGCTAACATAATATCCACTGTTAGCTGATTATTTACCTGCTGCATTAACGGGAGAGGACGTGCAAACGTTACCGCTGCTGCTGGGTTGAGATTCACGAGTCCGGAGCGGAATTCAAAACATGACATTCATTTAAGGTCATCGCGTGTTTTGTGAGCAAATGCTTTTGCATATTCGTAGTGTTTCCTCCCATAAATGAAATATCTACTTTGCAAGTATTGCATGTTGCCCTGTTGTCATCCGTTCTCGTAAAGTAAAACCAAACTTTTGAGCGTTTAAGCCGCCATGTTTCCTGCCAGGTAAATGACGCTCCACAACGTAGCGACGTCATTCGGGGCGACTGGAATCGATAAGGGAATCGTTTGCAAAAATGGCAAACGATTCCAAGGAATTGAAACAGTGGGAACCGGTTCTCAACAAGAACCGGGTTTCGATACCCATCCCTATTTGGGAGTCTTTTTTATGTATCTGTATTATATTATACACACCCATTAAAAGTGAATCTCTGTCCAAAAAATGCACTCAGTTTACTTTTTACTCACTATGAGCATCATTCATTATTCTCCCGCAGTAATTAAGGTTAGGATATGTATTGTTTTTATTCCAATCCATTCTTCTTTTGCAGCATTTTAATAACCTTTATCAGATTTGATGGTTTTGTTACAGACTTTTCAAAAAAGTGTTTTTCTTTTGCAAATGTGGGATTAAATTGTGTTAAAATGTACAAAACGGTGATGTCATGTTTTGAGACGAGGACCCAGGCACAGAGAGACTTGATGAATTTAAGAATCTTATGATTTGATAAACAAATTGGCAGACTTGCACAGAGATGGTAAAATTATGATGACTGATAACGGAGACGAAGACAACAGATGACGAGGACAGGGAGGAACAGGGGTTTAAATGCACCAAGGAGACAGTCAGAAAGAACTCAGGACAACTGGAGACATTTGAGGATGCAGGGACTGACAGAGACGGGGAAGAAGTCTCATCGTGACGTGTAACGTTTATCTTGCCTGGCTGGGCAGCTCTCTGGGTGCTCAGCACCCCCAAAGCTCTGATCCTAGAATCGCCCCTTTAACACCCAAAGAGCCATTTGGACCCGGTTTCCACGGAAAAGAAAACAGTGGGCGCTAAAAATACATTTTTTTTTTAAAATTTTATTTTCAGTCACAGCAGCATGTTAATAACATAACTTTGAACATACAGTAGTTTGCTGTTCAGTATTTACAATACCCCAAAAGATAACAGAATTAGAGAAGGACCAACCAAAGAAACCCCTACAAAACAAAACAAACAAACAAATATAAAAATAAAATGTATAAGAGACATTCAGTGTACAGTTAACTGTGATAGTGATATAGAGATATGGTATCCGGTCATGATAAGGTGGTCATTTTAAATGTTTCCATGTACATCAGGAATGGCTGCCATGCCTTAAGAAATTTGGTGGTTGAGCCTGCCACTGTATATCTCATCTTTTCTAAATGCAAAAACCTCATGAGCTCTGCAAGCCACTGTTCATGTGTGGGAGGAGCTTCCTGCTTCCATCTTAAAAGTATAAGACGCCTTGTGATAAATGAAGCAAAGGCAGTAGAATTCGAATAGTATTTTGGCAAAGTGATGCTTTGAGGTATCACCCCAAAGATAGCCGTTAGAGCAGAAGGATCATATTTAACGTTATACATCTCTGAAAGAGTGTTAAATATAGACACCCAATAGTTATGAAGATTGGGGCATGTCCAAAAGGTATGAAGGAGCGAACCTGTTTCTGCTTTACATGTGTTACACAGGGGGTCAGCTCCTGGATAGAACTTGGCTAACTTTTCCTTGGAGATATGTAATCGGTGTAGGACCTTGAATTGGAGGAGCCCATGCCTGGCACATATCGAAGAAGAGTGTACCCTATGGAGAAAAGATTGCCAGAGTTCATCTGTTATAGTCATCCCAAGGTCTTTCTCCCACTGTGCTTTAAGGATGGAGAGAGAAGGAGATTGAAGATCTAATAATATAGCATAGATTTCTTTAATCGCCCCTCTCTTATGAATGTTTGTATTAATAATTTTATCCAAAGAAGTTTCCTCAGGTAGTTCCGGAAATGAAGGAAATCGACTCTTTACAAAGTGGCGAATTTGTAAATAGCGGAAAAAATGTTGCCGAGGAACATTAAACTTCTTCAGGAGCTGCGTGAATGAGGCAAAAATTCCATCTACAAAAAGGTCTTTGATATTTCATTGACATTAAGTGTAACCCAAACCTTTTCCTACATTGCACCCAGATTCTGAGCGAATCATACAACAAAGGGTTACGTTTACAGGTGTATAGTTCTAATGGGAGAGCTGAACTCAACAAAGCTGATAGGCACGTTTTGCCACAATTGGATGACTCAATTTGGAGCCAAGCTGGAGTCTCTGTAGTAAAATTACTCGTCCAGTACAGCATATTTCGAATATTTGCTGCCCAATAATAAGACTGAAAGTTTGGCAAGGCTAATCCACCCATTGGCCTAGTTCTCTGCATGAAATCTTTATGAATTCGTGGACTTTTGCCATTCCAAACAAAAGCAGAGATATGCTTATTCAGTGTTATAAAATACTTATTGGGTAAGTAGCATGGGATACATTGAAATAAATAAAGGAACTTGGGTAGTATGTTCATTTTGATAGAATTGATGCGGCCAATTAATGACAGTGGTAAATTGTTCCATCTCTGAAGATCTGTCTCAGTATTCTTAAGCAGCGGGACAAAGTTTCTATCATAAAGACCTTTGTATGAGTGGGTAACCTTAACCCCCAAATAGGTCACATACTCTGATTTAACTTTAAATTGAAAATCTGAAAATGAAATCTTCCTGGCTATAGAGTTGACACAGAGAAGTTCACTTTTATGCAGTGTCATGGTCCTGGGTCATTTTGACCCAGTGTTCTTGGTTTTCCTGTGGTTTTGTATTTTGTTCTTTGTGTTCATAGGATTGTTTGGTTTGGTATTTGGATTCCCCCGTGTCCGTGCTTGTGTTGTGGTGTTTGTTCTGGTACCGTGTTCCCATCCTTTGTGTCCTGTATTCTCCTCATCCCCTCGTGTATTCCTTCATGTTCTCTGCCTCTCTCTGTGCTCCTCTCTGTGTACTCTGTGTTGTGTTTAAGGTCCACGTCTTAGTGTCAGTATTTTCAGTTCCGTGTCCTCCCCGCTCTGTCATGGGTGATTGTCCTCAGCTGTGTTCCCCGTGTGTTCCCACTTCCCTCATTATCTTCTGTGTATTTATGTCAGAGTATCCCTTTGTTCCGTGTTGCGTCGTCCCTCTAGGTTGTGTGCATTCCCTCGTGTCTTCCCAGTGCCTCAGCTTTAGTTTCTCCCAGTATATTAATGACTATTAATAAAGACCTGCCTTTTGAGTTATCCCCGCGTGTCTTGAGCCGTGCATTTGGGTCCTCTCTCGCCTTCACACAGCCGCCGCATGTCATGCAGGTTCAACTTGTAACCTGAAATATTGCCAAAACATTCAAAAATGGCAAGAGCACAGGGAAGACATATACAGCAGGAGATCGTCAGCATATAAGGATATTTTGTGCTCCTGGTCACCTCTGAAGATGCCCTTAATGCAATTGTCAGCTCGCAGTTTAATCGCCAATGGTTCAATTGATAACGCAAAAAGAAGAGGGGAAGACTACAACTTAGAGATAGTTGTTGATTGTCACATGAGGTATTGTGGATCAAAGCATTTCTGTACATTGTCTCATTTTTCCTTGTTTTTGGAATATTATGGAAAATTGTTATGTAGTTCTAAACAAAAAAATGATCACATAGAATACACAAGAAAAATAAACAAATGAGGAATGCTTTTAAGCTTTCCCAAACCGTACTGTAGGCCATGCCAGGCGTAATGTTTGTTCTTATAAAGATATCAATTTGTTTGGAAAGATATTCCACAAACTCCTTATCTGACAAAGAAAGAGGATTGAGTCTCCAGGAGTACACAGAGGGTTCATCCGGGAAGCTGAGTTCCAAAACAAGTGGACTGTGATCAGATATTACTATGCTATTGTATTTACAAGTCTTGATACTGGGAAGCAATTTTTTGTCAACAAAGTAATCAACAAGTAATCTATACAAGAATATGTTTGATGCACTGCAGAAAAAAAGGAATATTGTTTAGTGGAGGTCTTTTATCTGAGGAGCGATCTAGTACTGGATCCATAACAGTATTCATGTCCCCTCCAAGGATCAATTGGTGTGTATTAATCTGTGGAAGGGAATTAAGAAAGTCATTGAAAAAAGTTGAGTCATTCCAATTCGGAGCATATACGTTTGCTAAAATAAGTGAAGTATTAAACAGGGACCCTGTCACAACTACATAGCAACCATTTGGGTCAGCTACTGTATGAGAGACTATAAATGGAGTATTCTTATTGATCAAAATTGCTGCGCCTCTGGCTTTACCATTGAATTTGGAATGAAAAATTTGTCCAACCCAATTTCGTCTTAATCTGGCATGATCTGTATTCTTAAGGTGTGTTTCTTGAAGAAACACTACGTGTAGAAGATGAGAGAGTACCTTATTTCATTTCACTGGGTGGTTCAATCCCTTCATATTCCAACTAATAAAGTTAACATGGCAGCCATTACTCACAGCAGTTGAAGTGTCATCAACAGAAGTCATCACCATATAAGTACATGATGAAAAAGGCGGTTTCAATCGCAAATACCAACTCTATCATGGGTGTACACTGAAATGTTGTTGTTAATAATCTGAGCAAATAATATACAACGAAAAAGAGAAAAAACAAAAGAAAAAATAGATAAATCCCTCCCACCCACCTCCCTGTGTTCAGTGTTGTCGCTAAACGACACACACCAATTTCCCAAAGCTCCCCTGCTTCTATTAAGAGTCCCATTCACCTTATTCATAACCACAGCCCCACATAAGCAGAAGCATCTGAACTATGAATCACACATGTAGTCCAAAATATATTCAAGTTAGAAAGTCACAAAGTCCAACATAATAGAGTAAAATAATTAAGAGAAGGAAAGAGAAAAACTCCCACGTCAAATTTACCTGTAACCAAAAAACAGACCTGTTCCACTTCTCATCAAAGCTGACCCCGGAGTCCCTTTTAAGTGACAAGTACTGGAATATAGTTAACCTCCCAGGAAACAAGGGCAAACTCACCAACATCTGAGATTTCTAAATGAACCTTGAACATAAAACTAAGCTAAACCAGAGATCGTCCGTTTATTGATTGACAAAAATATAGTCACGATGGTATGAAAGTCCCGGTGGTTCTTATGAAATGTCATTCGGGAGATGACTCAAACTTGGAGTCAATGAAATCTTTCACTGCTTTAGGAGAGTCGAATACCTGTGTTTCTCCATTAAATGAGATCCGAAGCCGGGCAGGATAAAGAAGACCGTAGCGAACTCCGTCTTTTTTCGGTAGTAGTCCCTTTACCTCGCTGAAAGCAGCCCGGCGTCTGGACAGGATGGCACTGTAGTCAGGAAAGATGAAGATCTGCTTCCCTTGAAACTCCAGCCGGCCTTTCTGTCTGGCTAAGCGCTGTATCCGCTCCTTCTCCTGGTAGTAATGGATGCGGACAATGAATGGCCACGGTCGCCCTCCCTCCGTGGGCAGCGCAACCGCCGCCCGGTGAGCTCTGTCCAGGATCGGAGCCTGCTCCAAACCGCCGGGACCACCCAGTACAACGTGCAACAGATCAGCAACAAATTTAGTGGGATTCCCTTGTTCGGCTCCCTCAGGCACTCCTAATATACGCAAGTTACATCGTCTTCCCCGATTCTTCAAGTCGTCTGTTTTCAGCAGTAACTTCTTGTATTGGTTACTCAGATCTGCGAAACATGTCTCCATAACTTCTAGCCACTTATCCAGATTATTCAGGCCTTCTTCGTGTTCGCCCAACTTCTCAGTACATTCGTCAAGAGCGGTTTGGATGGGCGAAATGGCTCGTTTAATTTTGTCCCGTAGGTTGTCATTTTCCTCTTGAATCACTTCTTTGACAATGTCGCAGAAAGCTAGCAGTGTCTCCGAATCAACGGTAGTTTTGCTAGCGGTCTCTGAGCAGCTAGCCTGTGCTCCTTTAGCAGACTGCTTAGGAGGCATTTCACTTCGAGATAAGCCAAAAAGACGGAAAGAACAACAGCTAAAACAATGCTGACCTTCTTAATAGAGCTTAAGGAATTTCTGAATTGGGCCACAATAGGTGAACCATAAAGTAATTTAACAGATAAATGGGACCTCGTGGTTTGCGTGTCTACTCCATAACACGCCCCCTACTGGACTCCCTAAAAATACTTTTTGACAGCTAAAATGAAGATAACACTGTATATATTGGGTTTTTTTTTTTTTTACCTTTATGCTTTGTATAAACAACTCTAGTGTGTTGCTTATGAAATCCATGAAGTGCTACAGAGAAGAATAAATTTTATGTAATGAACACATTTTTCAACATTTTGAACTCTTAAAAAATTTATAACAAAAAAGATAGACACCCAGTTGAAGGTCTCTTTTAAATGAATTCAAATATTTGCATAAATATTTATTTTACACGGCAGCACGGTGGCACGGTGGTTAGCACTGTTGCCGCACAGCAAGGTCCTGAGTTCAATTCCACCATCAGGCCGGGGTCTTTCTGTGTGGAGTTTGCATGTTCTCCCCGTGTTTGCGTGGGTTCTCTCCGGGTACTCCGGCTTCCTCCCACCGTCCAAAGACATGCAGTTTGTGGGGATAGGTTAATTGGATAATCCAAATTGCCACTAGGTGTAAATGGGCGAGTGAATGTGAGTGCGAATGGTTGTCTGTCCTTGTGTGTTAGCCCTGCGACAGACTGGCGACCTGTCCAGGGTGTATCTCGCCCTATGACAGCTGGGATAGGCTCCAGCGCCCCCCGCGATCCTGAAAAGGATAAGTGGATGGATGGATATTTATTTTACGTGGTTAATGTGTGGTTAATGTTCCTTCTGGCTTAAAGTCTGTGCTCTCTCTGTTGCTGTGTCAGGCTGTGAGCTGGAAAGCTACAGCTGGCTGTGTGTGTACAGCAACTGTGTGTGAAAAGTTTTCAATAAAGAGATGCTGAAAAGCATGTTCATGCAAACATTGTCAGGTCTGTCGTATTATGTTTACAATGGGACTTATGCTGCCCTATACTGACAGACCTACAGCCCTCCTCAACCTCTGCGCACCTCTGGCTGCAAATCGGGGCTGTACAAAGTCATTTTCATCTTTACGCAGGACTGTAAGCTGTCACCTGTGAGGCATAAGCGGTGTTTGTTTTTAACATAGTTCATGGTGAAGAATAGCTGCTCGCATACGTATGTGGATCTGAAGATCGACAGTCCACAAATTAGACATACTGGCAGGCCACTCTCATCAGAAGTAAATGCAAATGAATCTGCCTAGAAATTACATCATTAAATGTTCTATTTTCTTCAGATATTTTTGTTTTCTTACATTTCTCCATACTTGGCCTACCCGTGAGTGTGACGCTTATTTTGAGTGATGAAAAATAATAAAATATATATATTTTTTATATTTCAAGATCACAATAATCTTCCAATTTAGAACTACAAGTTAAAAAAAAAACTAACACAAATTAAATACACTTTAGTTAAATACTTGTAATTTATTTTCCCAAGCCACATGGAGCTGCAGTATAAGGATGAAAGAGCCACATGCAGCCCCAGAGCCGCAGGCTGCTGACCCCTGCCCTATACTGACAGACCTACAGCCCTCACGTCTGTAGACATGAAAAGGTTTCGAGTGGAAAATGTCTCAGCACATTAGAGATTGCTTACCGCCCTCTCTCAACACCTACCAGTTTGTGACAAAGCAAATAGCTTGTGTGCTTTTGAAATGATGAAGACAAGGTTCCTGCAAGCGCTGGAGAAGGACGTACGTGACCACCCAGTGCCACTGCAATATTTTAATTGTCAGGGGGCGGATAAAGAGCGGACTCGACAGCGGCTAAGGCTAGACCCCCCATGCTAAGTGAGCCTACCGCAGACATGGGCGAGACAGATAAATATAAAGGCATGCTGGCTCAGACCATCGCATCCTCCACCACCACCTGATCCAACTCACCATCACAGTGACAGACATCTAAGAAAGGGTTTCGAGTATGAAGAGTTGGACAGCACCAGGGCCCGACATGGTTCACGCCTACTGGCTGAAGAAGCTGACTGCACTCCACAAGGATCTGGCAGCACAAATGAATCAGCTGCTAATTGACGAGAGACACCCGGAATGGCTGACCGAAGGCCGGACGGTCCTGATCCTCAAGGACCCCCAGAAGGGACAGGTCCCATCCAACTACTGAACAATAACCTGCCTCAGTACCACATGGAAGCTCCTGTCAGGCATCATAGCGGCTAAGATGAACAGGCACATGGCTCAATACATGACCTGGGCACAGAAAAGGATAGGCAAGAACACCAGAGGCGCAAAACGCCAGCTACTGGTAGACCGAGCAGTCAGTCAAGACTACAAGATATTACATTCTGTTTTGTGACAAAGACTAGGCTGACCAACCTGTGCACTGCCTGGATTGATTACAAGAAGCCCTATGACTCGATCCACACGTGGATCCTGAAATGCCTAGAACTATACAAGATCAACAGGATCCTAAGAGCCTTCATCAGGAACTCAATGGGGATGTGGCGTACAACACTAGAGGTCAACTTCAAGCCCATAGCACAAGTCACCATCAAGTGCGGGACCTACCAAGGAGATGCTCTGTCCCCACTGCTGTTCTGCATAGCCCTGAATCGCCTCAGTGAGCCTGGAGTGTAAATAATGATCAGAGAGAACGCTTGTCGGTGAGATCATTGACAAGACTGGCTAAGGATACTGTCTACGGAATGGAACAGTTGTCAGCCACCTCCTGTACATGGATTCACATCTGCAGATGATCTGTTAGCTGTTTGACAACTACTCTTTCAAGGATGTTTGATATGAAAGGAAGGTTGGAGATTGGCCTATAATTACCTAAGACTGCTGGGTCTAGAGATGGCTAAGAATTACCAGATGCTTCGAAGGACCTGGCCTACGTACACCGGGTAGGCCAGGTCCTTCGAAGCATCTGGTACATCAAGCTGTATGCCAAGAATGAACGAGACATCGATTCAATGATCCACACCACCAGGATATACAGCAATGACATTGGAATGTTGTTCGGACTGGAGAAGTGTAGTCAGATAACAAAGAGAAGGAAGGTAGTCAGAACTGAGAGGATCAAGCTACCAGCTGTTAGCTGGTTAGCGTAGTGGTTAGACTACACACCTTTGGCGCAGGAGATCGCAAGTTCGATTCCTGCCTGGGGTGTCTGTATCCAGTAACGGTCCTAAGGCTAGACCCCCCATGTTAAGCAAGCCTACCGGAGACATGAGCGAGAAAGATAAATATGAAGGAATGCCAGCTTGCACGTTACCCGGATCAACAAGGTCTGTGTCAGGTGTTGAGGAACCAGGGCACCCTGGCGAGAAGTAAGAAATATTAATATTTGATCAGCAACATTGTTTCTCCTCCACCTCAGCATGCTTTTTTTGTTTGTGTTTAATTTATTTCGATCATGTAAAAAATTTATTAAAGGGAAAAAATGCTAAACAAAATAAAGCAAAATGTACTTCTATAATGCTTCATCTGTTCTGATTCATTTAAAGGGAAAAGGAATGGGAAGAGGTGCACTTTTAATTAATCTTTTATTTAATCCCACCCCTTCATCATAAGAAATCAGTTAATATTTATTCAGCTTCCTGACTGATATAAACTTCAGCAATGACAATGAACATATTTCTAATACAGTATAATATATATACCACCAAGCAGAAATTATTATCATATTATCGTATTTTTGTGGCTCCATACTTAACAAAGCCAATGCCTTCAATTTTGAAAAGTTAAGTGTACAATCTGAATAAGCATGATATAAAAAGCTTCTAAACAGAGACATTCACTGAAAGCAATGTCCCACACAAGCTAATTAATTAACCACAGACCCAGACAGAGTGTTAATGCATTTGAAAGCCTGATGCTTAGCCTTGTCCACCCTAGCTGGAAAACTCAAAAAAATGTCTTATTTGTAATCATCTATCGTCCTAAATGTATTACCTACATCTACATAGATCGAAGGCTACACTGTCCAATTTCACAGCTGCTCACTTCCAGCCTACCCGTTCTACGAAAGACACCGGGTAGGCCAGGTCCTTCGAAGCATCTGGTAATTCTTAGCCATCTCTAGACCCAGCAGTCTTAGCTAATTATAGGCCAATCTCCAACCTTCCTTTCATATCAAACATCCTTTAAAGAGTAGTTGTCAAACAGCTAACAGATCATCTGCAGAGGAATGGCTTATTTGAAGAGTTTCAGTCAGGTTTCAGAGCTCATCACAGCACAGAAACAGCTTTAGTGAAGGTTGCAAATGATCTTCTTATGGCCTCTGACAGTGGACTCATCTCTGTGCTTGTCCTGCTAGACCTTAGTGCAGCGTTCGATACTGTTGACCATAAGATCCTATTAGAGTGATTAGAACATGCTGCAGGTATTACAGGTACTGCACCGCAGTGGTTTGTATCATATCTATCTAATAGACTCCAATTTGTACATGTAAATGGAGAGTCCTCTTCACACACTAAGGTCAATTATGGTGTTCCACAGGGTTCGGTGCTAGGACCAATTCTTTTCACATTATACATGCTTCCCTTAGGCAGCATCATTAGAAGGCATAGTGTTGCTGACGTCAGCAGCAGTTATGCAGTTTAAGTTAATTTCATGGTTTTAACTTACAACAAGTAGGTTAAGGGAAGTTAAAAAAACGTTATTTTTAATAAATCAGATTGTAATGTATACATTGTTGGTTTAAACTCACATTTAAAGGTTCTACAAAATGTTTCCAGGGTGGAACCAATGTTCAGTCTGTTGTTTAGGGTTGATGATATTTTCAGTTACACACCACACTCAGTAGAGGGCAGCATATTCCCTTTCTCAGTCGGTGGTAGAGATTTGGAGACACATGCAGCAAAGTTTTCCAGCTGTGCGTAAAGAGTGTGCACTGCAAGATGTGTTTTCATTAACCCTCTCAAGTTAATGCAGCCAATGAGGAATGCAATTTGTATTTTATGTGTTTGTAGAAAAATAAGATGTTTATTTGTGACAGAACTGTCGAGTTTATGTTAGTCACATGTAATGTAGACTGTGTCGACAGTTTGTAAAGGTCAAATTGTGTTTATGTTGTTGAATAATATGCTTTATTGTTTATTCTCTATGAGAACGCCTTACTGTGAAAATTGATTGTTTTCTGTTGTTTTGTACAGTTCTCATGGCATCGTTGGTGACACATGTGTCCACTAGAAATCAAGTATGCCTTGTGTTCTTTTTTCAACTTGGAGAGAGTTACAGAAAGAACTCAGTCTGCTGGACATGAGACAAGGAGCTGTGCCTGTCATCCACAGAGCAGTGAAGAAATTTGAAGATTCATCGCACTCTAGCATCAGACAGATAAGACTGTGCATATGCCAGTAACCTAAGCAGCAAGCAGTTTTAAGTTTTGCATGGATGATCCGTCATTTAAAAGATGTTAAATGTTAGGAAGTGAATCAACTTTGTTAATTGCTTTGAAGGAACACCACAAGAACTGAAACTTTAAGTAATCTGGTGCTCTGCATATTTTTTCTAAGTTCATAGTTCTGTCCATTTAAGATTTGTATAGGTGAAGTCATTTCATCTATTTGTGTTATTTGGATGCTAGAAGTGTTGTAGAATTTAGTGCTGAGTCATATGTGTAGTTGGTTTTAGGAACACAGTTCATCACATTTATACAACTTAAAAAGGTATTCATTCAGATATTTTCTCATGGTTTAAAGGGCTGTAGAAATTTTAAAGGTATTATCCATTCTTAATGTTTTAGACAAGTTTGTCTAAAAGGGAAGGTTAAGCTTGTACCTATTATTATTTCAGTCAGTTGAGCTGGTCCATTGTTAAACCGCAAGTCTGTTAAAGATATAGCTTTATTTTGTGCCAAGTATTAAGTAAACATTGCAGAATGGAGCAAATGACTGAATATGAAATTAAGAGGGGCGGCCTACTCAATTCAATTCAGTTCAATTCAATTCAATTTTATTTATATAGCGCCAAATCACAACAAAAGTCGCCTCAAGGCTATCAATGATAGTAATGCCACAAATGTACAGCAGTCACCCGAAGAAGAGCCACAAAGAAGTCAGAAAGCTTGAAGGCTTACTGACAAGGTTTAGGAACTGCATGATAATGCTCTAAAGGATTGTTTTGAGTCGACTGTGTGGGAGCTGATCTGTGACGACCACGGAGAGGACATCGACAGCCTTACTACATGCATTACTGACTATATTAATTTCTGTGTGGATAACACCGTACCTACCAGGACTGTACGGTGTTTCTCCAACAACAAACCTTGGATTACCCCAGAAATTAAAGCTGTCCTCAAGCAGAAGAGGAGGGCCTTCAAATCCAAAGACAAGGAGGAGTTGAAAAGGGTGCAGAGAGAGCTGAGGAGACTGATAAGGAATGGGAAGGACAGCTACAGGCAGAAGATGGAGAACCAGCTTCAGCAAAATAACGTTGGTGAAGTCTGGAGAGGCCTCAGAACAATCTCAGGCTACAAACATCAGAACTCTCTGCCTGGGAGGGATGTGAGGTGGGCAAATGAACTGAATCATTTCTTCAACAGATTTGATTCAGCCATGAGGCAGTCTCCAACATCGGCTGCAGACTCACCCACCCCCACTGCTGCTGTTCCACCTCTGACACCTCAGACACTTCACACCTCCTCTATTCACCCTGCTCACCCCTCCCCACCCCCAACAACAGCATCCAATACAACACTGAACACAAGGCTCCAGCCTGTCTCTCTCAACCACCCAGGTTAGGAGGGAACTGAGGAGGATTAAAGCCGAGAAGGCAGCGGGTCCAGATGGCATCAGCTCGAGGGTCGTCAGGTCCTGCGCGGACCAACTGTGTGGGGTGATGGAGCACCTCTTCAACCTGAGCCTGAGGCTGGGACGAGTCCCACAGCTCTGGAAAACCTCCTGTGTTGTTCCAGTGCCAAAGACTTCACGCCCCAAGGACCTCAACAGCTACAGGCTGGTGGCTCTGACATCCCACCTGATGAAGACCCTGGAGCGGTTGGTCCTGGCTCAGCTTCGGCGCCTTGTGAGCTCATCACTGGACCCACTTCAGTTTGCCTACCAGCCTGGCATTGGAGCGGATGATGCCATCATTCACCTCCTACATCGTTCCCTCGCGCACCTGGAGACCGCTGGGAGCACTGTGAGAATCATGTTCTTTGATTTCTCCAGTGCCTTTAACACTATTCTTCCCTCGGTCCTGAAGGACAAGCTGGAGAACTCTGGAGTGGACCATCACCTCACTACCTGGATTCTGGACTACCTCACCGACCGACCACAGTATGTGAGGACTCAGGGCTGTGTGTCGGACAGGGTCGTCTGCAGTCACGGGGCCCCAGGGGGAACGGTTCTGGCTCCGTTCCTCTTCACCATCTACACTGCAGACTTCTCCCACAACTCCACCCAGTGCTTCCTGCAGAAGTTCTCTGATGACTCTGCAATAGTCGGCCTCATCACTGATGGGGACGACAAGGAGTACAGAGGACTGACTCAGGTCTTTGTGGACTGGTGCCAGCTGAACTACCTCCAGATCAATGCCAGTAAAACCAAGGAGCTGGTGGTAGACTTCCAGAGCACAAACATCCTCCACTGCAACCACTGAACATCCAAGGTATGGACATCGAGGCTGTGGACAGCTACAGGTACCTTGGTGTTCATCTGAACAGCAAACTGGACTGGACTCATAACTCAGACGCCCTCTACAGGAAAGGGCAGAGCAGGCTGTACCTGCTGCGGAGACTCAGGTCGTTTGGAGTGGAGGGCCCACTCCTGAAGACCTTCTATGACTCTGTGGTGGCCTCAGCCATCTTTTATGGTGTGGTCTGCTGGGGCGGCAGCATCTCTGCTGGGGACAGGAAGAGACTGGACAGGCTGATCCGCAGGGCCAGCTCTGTTCTAGGATGCCCTCTGGACCCAGTGGAGGTGGTGAGTGACAGGAGAATGGCGGCTAAGCTGTCATCCCTGTTGGACAACATCTCCCACCCCATGCAGGAGACTGTGACAGCACTGAGCAGCTCCTTCAGTGGCTGCGGCACCCACGATGTGGAACGGAGAGATTTCGTAGGTCTTTCCTCCCCACTGCTGTCAGACTCCACAACAAAGACTTTAACTGATCAAACACACACATCCACACATGTGCAATAAGACTAAGTGCAATAATCTTTTTCTGAAAAAGTTGTATTTTTTACTCAGTTGTATATAGCATTTGTATTCTATTTTCATCCTATTGTATATTTTATTCTATTTATTCTACTGTATATAATATTTTATTTTATTTTATTTTATTCTATTCTTTACAGTTGTGTACAGTATTCTTATTTCTATTCTATTCTTATTGTATTCTAATTTTGTTATATAACTTTTGCACTGTCCACTTCCTGCTGTGACAAAACAAATTTCCCACGTGTGGGACTAATAAAGGTTATCTTATCTTATAATAAGTAAAAAAAAACTTCATCATCATTTAAGTATTACTTACAATAAATGGAAAGCGACCCCCAAGCAAGCTAAGAAAATGATAAAGGGAGCCCCCTCTGTTGAGGTTGTGAAGGAGCTGATGTGCAAAATGAGTTGTGCATCAGCAGTTGTGAAACATAGTTATGAAGATTTGTGTAAATGCACTTCCCCAGACACTGAGATCCGCCGCAGAGTTGGCACCTGTGATGCCATATATAAAATAATCTTGGAAAATGCAGCCACTTGTCATTGAAAGTTATTTTCTAGTAGGAAGAGATGCAGTTCAGCAGCATTCAGCATGGGATATCCTGGAAGAAAGATTTGGAAGCTCATTTGTGATAGCGAAAGCTTTCAAGGATAAGCTTGCATCATAGCCCAAAATCAGACCCAAAGACAGGGTCAAAGCGAGGAATTTTTCAGATTTTCTTAGGAGCTGCCAGGCTGGAATGTCCCAGATTAACAGTCTAGAAGTACTGAATGACTGTGATGAAAACCAGAAACTTCTTACCAAACTGCTGGATTGGCTTGTGGCCATTTGAAACAGGAAGGTGTGATTGAGATAGAAGAAACTTGTATTGTGTTTCCTACGTTCAGTCAGTTTGTGGAATTCATCACAAAGGAAGCACAGATAGCTTGCAATCCAATGACTTTTTTCATGCCTTGAAGTCCAGTGATGGTGAAAAAATAAAGACAACAAAGACATGAAACGTTGGTGCAGAGGTGCTTGTGAGCAACTCTGAAGAGAATACAGAACTCAAGAGTTGCACCTTCTGTGAAAATCAATCACGGTATTTAGACATGCTGGAAATTCAAGGAAAAACCAGTTGAAGAACGTCTCAAGTTTCTCCAAACGTAAAAATTGTGTTTTGGATGTTTACGACCAGGACATCAATTAAAGAGCTGAAAAAGAAGAGGTCTTGGTGAAACATGTAAAGGAAAACGCCCAACATGTTTACACAAAGATCGCAAAAGGGCAACCAGAAGAGACAAGTGCAGTGATGAGCATGGGGACAGTGTAAAAACCTCAAAATATGCTAAGTCAACAGAAAGAACAGAGCGCAAACACACCCCTGAACCATCAAATGAATCTACATCAGAGTAGTGCAAGGCATAGACAGCATGTATCCCCTCTACTGTTGTCCCAGTTTGGTTATCTACATCAAGTAACCCAGAGAATGAAATTCCTGTATATGCACTACTTGATAACTAAAGCGATACCACATTCATCATGAAGATAAGTCAGAAGCTCTGGAAACGAAAGGGGAGTTTATGCAATTAAAACTCTCCACACTTTCATCCAGAAATACAATCATCCCAAGTCAGATGTTAGTTGGACGGAAAAGAGACCTTATCTCAGACTGGATAAGGCTTGTTAAAGCCATTGCAAGACACATGCGATATGTCAAAGAGGTCAAGGATCTGATGTCCAACAAAGTTACCAGTCTTGAAGGGAGGAAAGAGGCAGAGCTTTTCATAATATCTAATTTCCTAAGTCAAAGGAGTTTGCAAAGAAAAGCGTCTGGACTTCTTTAAGTTGCTTGAAGACGTTTCACCTCTCATCCGAGAAGCTTCTTCAGTTCTAAGGTCAAATGGCCGGGGGATACTCCCACTGGGTTTAAATCTGGGACTCTCGGCCATTTGACCTTAGAACTGAAGAAGCTTCTCGGATGAGAGGTGAAACGTCTTCAAGCAACTTCAAGAAGTCCAGACGCTTTTCTTTGCAAACTCCTTTGACTACGATGACCTGGATGACTGAGAACCTTCACAGACTCCTAAAGTAATTGTTTCCCAAAGAACATCAAAGATCTAAAATCAAAGAAGGAGACAATAACAAGGGACAGTGCAAATAGAGATTGACAGACCACGTGACTTTCGTGCATTGCTTTGTGGGTACCCGTGGCAACAAAATCAAAACACTGCATCAAGCGCTAGTATTTCCAGCACCGGTAATCATTAATTCTGCGGTTTTAATCCCTACTTGCATTTTATTTGCCCCCAAAACAGTTATGTACAAAACGACAGAGAACACGGCAGGTCCGTACGAAGACAGACTTGACGAAAAGGCAAAAAAAAAAAAAAAGGACAAGGAAAAAATCAAAGGAGTGAAAGGGTCAGACCCATACGAGCATACAGAGTGGAGTAAGGACGTCAGCGTGCTGCCCAACTTTCATCACGCACATATTTATTATTATATGGTCCTAAGCACGGTGGTTAGCACTGTTGCCGCACAGCAAGAAGGTCCTGAGTTCAATTCCACCATCAGGCCGGGGTCTTTCTGTGTGGAGTTTGCATGTTCTCCCCGTGTTTGCGTGGGTTCTCCCCGGGTACTCCGGCTTCCTCCCACCGTCCAAAGACATGCAGCTTGTGGGGATAGGTTAATTGGATAATCCAAATTGTCACTAGGAGTGAATGTGTGAGTGAATGGTTGTCTGTCCCTGTGTGTTGGCCCTGCGACAGACTGGCGACCTGTCCAGGGTGTACCCCGCCTCTCGCCCTATGACAGCTGGGATAGGCTCCAGCGACCCTGGAAAGGATAAGCGAATGGATGGATGGTCCTAAGTGTGAGTGCATACACTCACAAAATGTTTATTAACTTCAGGTCCTGCAACAAGCCCAGGTCCAGTTTACTTTGGTGATTTGGACTATTCCGTTTCACAGCTGCTGTTACATTTTTTTCCTTTATCTCCTGTACAGGCCAACGCATCTATTTGTCGTTTCAGGTTGTAGTATTACACAACATTTTCAGATCTAATAGAAATAAAATGAGTGTTTCATAATTCATTCAATTTATTGTCTTTATTTATAACTGGATTATTGTTTCATTCTATTATAGAACCTTACAAGAAAGAGGCAAAATTATATTCCATTATGCTTTATTAGCTGCTTCAGTGAAAAACAAATCAACATTGCAAAACAACATACTGGAAAACAGTTATTCATCACTTGATTGCTTCAATACAACTCTTGGGCACATATATGCGGGACATTTCGTGGCTGTTTTGATATCGCTCTCTCTCTTAACCGATCAAATCTGGCTGTGGTAGCAGCTTTAAACTCGGTCTGACCCAGGCTGATAGAGGTGCCCAGTCTGGATCGCATTCCAGCATTTTGTAGGCTGGTTTTCCTACAAAACACAACAAACATTAGCCCGCAAAGCCACAGTGAACAAAGCAGCATAGCGCAACGAATTCAATTCAAATCAATATAAGACTTATTTGTAACCTACATCAACAATTATGTTATGATAAATTACATAATAACTACAACAGAAGACGTACCTTTGTGGAGATGCTTGGAGCAACATGTGAGCTGGAGTGTTCTGGGATGTTATATTTGGTCTTCAAATGGCTGCAATCCAGGCCATCCGTCGGCTTTTTGTTGCATCGGAAACATGGCTGAACAATTTCTCTTCCACGACGTAATCCGATAAAAACCGATCTCTTTACCCGTTGGCTTCCCGTGGCTGTCATGTGACCGGCTATTGGAGTTAATAATACAACAGCTTCTTGCCATTTTTTGTGTTTCTTTTTATCGCTCTGTGACTGTTTTCCTGTGAAAGCCTGCGTGCACTAGTACCGCTTGCCACTCGTTCCCTGAATCCTTTGCGGTTTTACCCCGGAATGACGTCACATTTTCAATCTCTATAGGTTGCACAAACTGAATGTCTTCTTGAACGAAAAGGGTGTGCTAAGAGTGGGAGGTTGGCTGGAGCATGCCGATTTAAAACCACACACCAAACAGCCAGCGATCTCGCCAAGCAAAACCCACATCAGGGGCAGATCTAGAGAAATTTTCTTAGTGTGACAGGTTAGACCTTTGACTGGGAAACACCCCTGGTAGGTGTGGCTGGGTTTTTCCCTTTTATAAGCACAAGTGCAGGCAAGTAGTATTTCTCTTGAGTGAACCTGGAGCTGTGTGAGTGTCTGGTCCAAGCCGTGCCATTTGGCCTTTTTAATTTGTCTATGACAGCTCGATGTGGGTTCCATAGCCTTCTACTGGAGCGGTAGGTCACCAAAAATGGTCCGCTTGCATTTTGGTAATTTTGAAGTTATCTGTAGCCCCTGTAGGAAGAAACCATTGTTTTGTTCCTGTGACGAAATGTGTAGTGGACTCCGCCACTGTTTGCCAATATTTGTTAGGGGGTGTCCCCAACAGGTAACTGAACAATACATATGAAGCCAGGTGGGAGCGATAGTCCTGCTGCATTCAGTTGTTCAGTGTAAGTGATGTCCTGTTTCCATTTACAGAGTGGCAAGCTGCTGCTTTGCCAGCGTGGATGTCTGGCTCCGGGGCTGAAGTCCTGATACACCAGTGGTTATTTTAATTTGTTTTAGTCTGGTTTAACTTGACAGCAAAGAGCTGAAGATTATTGTGACGGCTTTGGCTGTCTATGTTGTTGTTGGTTTTTTTTGTTTGTTTGTTTTATTTTACTGTATCAGTAGGCACCACTGTATGTACTGATTGTATTTTAGAGTGGTTTACTTTATCATTGCAGACAGTGAAGGCGCTGTGCGGAAACTGTTCTTTTTCTTGCCACTTTTGCATGCACCGCAGTGAGCTTGAGTGGCACTGAAGATTTTCCTTTTGACATTGTTTTGCCCAGTTGGGGTGAAGTGTGAATCGGTGTCTCCTTTAATGTGTGTCAAATGTTGATTAGTTTTTAACAGGTTCCCTGCAGCGCTTATTCTGTCTGAAATTGTTTTTAGGTGTTCAATTAAAATTAAACCCTTGTGAACTGATTGTATGCCTATGGCTTTTTTTTTGTTAGAAACAATCAAATTGTTGTTTAAATTTACACAAAATATCAGAAATTTATACTGTCATGAACAAACATGTAAACCTAATTCTTCATGATTTGTTGGATTAACCCTCTGAGGTCCAAAATATAATGGGCCATTTTTAACTACTTTTGATTTTACATTTGTATGTCTCCTTCAAATTTTTTTTTTTCCTTGCCTTGCTTGGTATCATTATTTTCAGCTAAACCTCGTGTGTCTGAATTTAGTTATTTTTCATTGACATACATTATTACCACAAATCAACTGAAATCACACAAAAATACAGGGTAAGCCATTTATATGGATACACCGTATCCATGGCAATAGGATCCAAACTAGGATGGCAATAGGGGTAGCAAGAGTTCATTTTAGGGTGACACATGCCAACCCATGCCCCCCTGATAGATCCGCCCCTGACCCACATCAAAGTTACTGATTGAACACTTTCATCAAAAGGTTCGTCACCAGGAATGTGGGATGGCTATGAATGAACTGCGATCAAACGGAATTTGGATAGTAGGATGCAGTCACACAGTGTCTTCCTACATTTACAAGTGTGCCAAATTAAGAAAGTTCAGAAGGGATGCTGAAGTACAAAGAATGGCAGATTTACCACGTGAAAGAGTTGAAACATCGCCTCTGTTTGCCTGTTGTGGAATGGACTGCTTTGGCGTTTACGTTAAGGAGGGAAGAAAGGAACTTAAACGCTATGGTCTGCTATTCACATGTCTGTGTGCTCGTGCTGTGCATAAAGAGCTACTTGATACATTACTACTGATGCCTTTATTAATAATGTCCGAATGTTTATTGCCATACTTGGAAATGTTCAACAACTTCGGTCAGATCAGGGCACCAACTTTGTTGGAGCAAGACGAGAGTTCTTCTGTAAAGAAATCTGTAAAGACATTGGATTAAGAATGCCTAAAACAACTAGGTTGTGAGTTTGTCATGAACCCAGCATCTTCCAACCATATGCTGGAAGATGCTGGGTTCATGAAACGGGAAAGGCAGATTAGGACAATTAGAAGTGTGTTGACATCCATTCTGGGTCATTCATCCAAAAGACTTGACTCTTCATCCTTGCGTACCTACCTTTATGAAGTCATGGAGATCATAAATTGTAGGCCCTAGCTAGTTCTTAGCTCAGTCTTTCTTGTCTCCTTCCTCTGTTCTCTGTTCGTCTCAGTGAAAATACAAAACTGCATTCAAAACTTTGTTTTTGTTGCAAACTTCATCAACGATTCACAAGAATCATTAGAAGAAATAAATAAATGCTTGTTTGTAAAGTTTCACAGCTGGACAACAGATGTTTCCTCCTTTGCTTAAAAATGTGTGTTCTCAGTATTTCTGACCTGAAGCTACAAGTCTGCAAATCACACCTCTGCGAGCACTCTGATTGAGCTACTCATTAATCAGCTTACAGGACTTTTTCCTCACAGAGATTACAGCAGAAAAAACAGAAGGATTAATGACATCACTGGTTTCCTTAATTGTCCCATGGCAGTTATTGAGCATGTGCAGTAGTAGCTGTTATAAGTACAGATGTGCTGTTTGTCTGTTTGTCCCTTATAATCCAACCTAAACTTTTGAAGAATCATAACTTCCTGTTGCACTTTTTTTTAGACTTTTTTGAAAATGATCATTTGATTTAAGAGAAACATTTTACTTTCAGAATGATAAAATATCTGGTCTTCTTGTTCTATCTTTGAGTTTTTCCAGTTTCGTTTAAGGGTCAAACCTGCTGCAGAGGAAACACCATGTAACTCAGAGTTTGGACACATGGGGGCAGCAACGCTCCAAGAATGAGTGGAGCTGAGAGGCAGGTTTGAACCGAAAACACACGTCCATCATGTAAGAGAGCAAAAAGAGACGGTTTAAAGATTTAAACTCAAACTAACCCTGAAATCAAAAAGTGTTACTTTAGAAATGAATTCAAAAGGTATTTAAACTGTAACTTAAATCATTTTCTTTGCTCTTCAATATAACTTTGAACTGCTTATATACAAAAAGCACCATAAAAGCCACAGATTAAGAGTAAGTGTGAATATCAGTGTGAACCATCAAAATGATAAGAACCCAGACCAATTCTTAAAAACAGATTATGAAACACATGGACTATGTGGTGCATATTTATGACTTTTGTCCTTAAATTTCTCCCCCTGGTGTCAAATATTTAGAATATTTCTTTATATTTCTGATTTAAAATGAAACACTGGTCAGAAACAACACTGACAGTGTTTGTGTTGGACTTGCTGTTGTGAGTATGAGCTGAATTCAGGAGGCTCAGATTGAGTTTGAGGAAAATCAGATGGATAATTAACGATAATCCTGCTGAATTAATCAGTTTAAAACCTTCGGTTTTGCCTCAAGAAACCAAACTCTATGTACACCTTCACTGTTTCCCTCATCTCTTTGCAAAATGATTTTCTGAAACATTTTCCCTTCATTTCATATGGTTTCAAACATTTTTATGCAAAAACAATAAATTGACAGTTATTCACACAGAGCTCATCTCAGATCCTATAAAACTGTTTTTAAAAACCTTTAAGTTAAGTTTGACTGAATTCTGTATCACAGCGTACTGACACAGTATTGAATCACACCAAAACACACATGGACTGAAACTCTATAATACTTTAATCAACAACAAGTTACAGTGACATCAGGCAGTTTTTCATCCTTTGTTCCTTCATCAGTGGCAAATTCAAATATTTTGGAAGAACTCAGTCGAAGCTTCTGCAGCAGGAAATCTGTTTGCTGGTCAGTGCCAAACATGACAGTATGTGACTGGGAGTGGAAAGTTTAAATCTGTTAAATTAAAGACTATCATGTTAGATACACACTCAACTGCTCAGTAATACAAATGTCTAATCTGCCATGTGATAAAGACACAGTCAGGACGACCTGCTGAAGTTCAAACTGAGCAGAAGAAAAGGAGAAATGTGATTTAAATGACTTTGAATGTGGTGTGAGCGTTTTTTAGCAGACAGGCTGATCTGATTGGATTTTCACACACAAACATCTCTGAGTTTAAAAGCAGATGTGTTTCAGCAGCAGACGACCGGACGGTGTCTACAGTTCGCACAGGCCAGCATACGACTGCAACCACGATGCCTCATTTTGATTCCTGCTGCAACATTCACACGGTTTTCTTTATATTTGTTGTAAATATGAAAGCATGGATGCATCCTGCTTGTACCAGTGTTTCAGGGGACGATGTAACATCATAGAGGATTTTTTAGCACACTTCTATGTTCTCAGTACCAGCTGAGCATTGTTGCCTGAGAGTTGCTGATCGTGTCCCTTTGTGACTACAGTTTGCCATCGTTGGTGCTTCCAGCAGGAAAACACACCACAGTTCAGATCATCTCAGGCCGGTTTCTTGGTCATGATGCTGATCTCTGCACCCAAACAGCCTCCACAGCCAGGGGAACGGGAGATTCAAATCATGGATGCTGCTGTGATGATGTCACGATGATGTCATATCAACGTGGCCACAACCTGTGAGGAATGTTTGAGCTCCTTGTTGAATCTGAGCCACGAGAATTAAAGCAGCTCTGAAGGCAAAAGAGGTCCAACCCAGAGCCAACAAGGTGTACCTAATGAAGTGACAAGTGAGTCTATTTCACACAACTTTCCATCATCCTCATTACAAATCTTGTAGGATCGGTGCTGCAGATTCACAAAGAAGCAGAAACACAAGCAGCTGGAACATAAATCAGCGTCTGTTTCTCAGGAATGTGCTGTGATATTATTCACAATAACATGGAAACTGTTTATTTATCACACCTGTTGATCCTGTTCAGGTGGACTGAACAGTTTCACTGAGACCGACGTGTCTCAGCCTGTGGCCTTCATCGAAGTCTGAAGTCTGCCGAAGAACACAAAGTGAAACGGTGAAGTTCTTCTGAGCTCTGCAGACTCGCCGCTGTGCAGCGTGGACGTCGGTGAAACTGTGCCAGGAACGTTTAATCTACCTCTACAATCTTACTGAGGCGGAAAAGAAAATTAAAAGAAATGATTAATAACACAGAAGACATAAATACAGCTGCACAAAAATGATGTGACTGCAGAGCTGGTTTACACAGAGACCACATCGTGATGCAAACTGGTCTCCATTAAACAGTGAAATGATCACAGGGAGGAACGAATAACAGAACTAACCAGCCAAACTAGTGCGTGTTGTTTACAGAGGCTCACTGGTAATTTAAGGGATTAACTCAAATTAACTAACTCAACAAACAGGTTGTAGCTACAGACGTGGGATCTGTGTATTTACTGAAAAACCTTTTAGATGCTTGAATGTTTCAGTTTTCAGACTTTGTGCTGGGACAGTTGATTTAAGATGACGCTTCAGTGTTTCTGTGCAGCAGGAAGGTGAACCTGGAGCCGCCGTGTGCGACGATCGTTTTCTGTTTTGTCTTCTTGTTTTTTTAACCAGCATCTTCTCTTTTTTCTGGACTCGCCTGTTTGTATGAATAAATCTGTAAAGCAGCCCAAAGCGTGCCAACAGTTTGTGAAACAGTTAAAACTCAGTTCATCTCCACCTACAGTCCAAGGTGTGTCTCCTTTGTGTCTCATTGTAAAGGTAAAATACTTTAAACACACTCACCTCTCACAGGGTTTGTTTCTAGAAACCATCAGCCCGTCTGATGACACCGAACAGTTTTCAGGTCCTGTTTCCATCTGCCAGTCACTGCAGCTAAAGTTTGAAACCTAAACTCTTCAGTAGCTTTGCTCTTCACACAGACAGTTTACCTGCATGCAACCAAAGCCTGCTGAGACCTGATTGGTCAGTAAGACCAGAAAGCTTCTGATACCCTCAGTGTCGTCTGCAGAGTGGACAGAGATGTCTGAGCAGAGGTCTGTGTGTGCTCAGTGTTTGGGGCTGATAATAAGATAATAAGATAAGATAACCTTTATTTGTCCCACACGTGGGAAATTTGTTTTGTCACAGCAGGAAGTGGACAGTGCAAAGTTATATAGCACAAATTAGAATACAATAAGAATAATATTCTGTACACAACTGTACAGAATAGAATAAAATAGAAAAAAATATACAATAGGATAAAAATAGAATACAAATGCTATATACAACTGAGCAAAAATACAACTTTGTCAGAAAAGAGTATTATTGAGGCAACTTCAGGTTTAAGCCAGGGTACATCGCCATGGTAACCTATCCTGCAGACCTGCTCTGCTCCAGGCCCGGTTATGTTCAAGATTAGAGATCAATATAAACAAAAGCACTGCCTGCTGACCAATCAGGTCCCTGGAAATCAGTTCATTCTTGCAGGAAGAGCTCTGAGACCCGAGCGTGCAGATTTTAAGATGGTGTGTTTTGTTCAGGGTGACTGAAGTCTTCGTCTCTCCCTGATGAGCCTTAGTGTCTTTAATCTTTGCCTTTCAAACTACTTTAAGTCCATCCATCCTTCTGTGAACCTTCACACAGCGAGATAATCCTGAAACAGGGACCCCGAGGCTTCTGGTCGTTGGCTTTATTTAAAATCTCTAAGCAAGCCTGCTCACTGGTTTGAATTCTGACTTTTCTTTATTGTTTAACCCTGTCGGGGTTACAGCTGACTCACTAACGCAGAATAAACAGCTAGAATCAGATCTCCCTGCATCCGAGCCTCTAACAGCAGATCAGGTGACTCATCGAGTTTGATCCACTCTTGTTGTTTTAGACTTTTTTAGCCTTGTCTGGAAGTAAAAGTTAAAGCTTTAAACAAAGACTTTAATTCTAAAATCTATTTTCTGTTATAATGCAAATTTAACCTGAGACTAAAACTAAATGAAGCCTGAATCTAGACCTAGACCGGTCTCCTGGGACCTCGTGCATGTTCAGAGGTGAATGACAGGGTTGTGATGCCGGTTTATTAAGCGACACAGTCGCCTTGTTTCTTTATTGACAGCCTTTCTTTGTCGCTTTAACTGGATTTATTTAAATAACATATATAATACAACACTCTCACACTCAGTGCTGCTTTGTCTGCAGCAGCTGTCTGCATGTCTGCTTTCAGACTGTATCACATCTTTAACATCTTTATATTTCTCTAATATTCTAATTTTATGTTCATTGTTAAAATCAGTCACTCAGCGGCAGACCTGTTCATGTTTCTGATTGGTCGGATGCTACAGGCCCCGCCTCTTTCCTGGGAATGTGCTCATAGCTGGATTGATAAACCCTGGGTTGACTTATAGGGCTGATAACCTGTCAGGTGACCTCTTGGCCTGATAGCTGAAGTAAAGCAATATGGAAAATAAATCACAGGATTTTTTTGCCTTTGTAATTCAGGCACCAGGTAAGACTCAGGTTAGATGTAGGGACAGCTTCTTTGCTCTCATGGTTGGGGCTGTTGCATCCATGGCCTCAAACTGAACTGAACTGAGTAAAATAGATGGGCGACAGATAGTTACAGGCACACATGTGCAGATTTCCATATTCGATGGGCGAGAGGGATTAATAAGGCAGGAAGGGGAGGATCCGGAATGAGACGAGAAAAAAGAAAACAGAGCCTGAGAGCTGTCAGGACTCTTACACGAGTATTTTCATGCTGCTTCAGTGATACTTTTACATAAGTAAAGTATCTGAATACTCTGTACCTGGTTAAAGAAAGTCATGTTGATCACATGACTCATGAGAAAAGTTAAAAACTACAGACACAAAAAACACCAAACAAATTTAAAGACCTGATTACTTATACAGAGAAGCATCAACTGATTCATAGCTGAGCTGCTGCAGCAGTTATGACTGTTGTAGTTAGAGTACTGTAATAGTTGTAGTACTTCAGTACTTCTGTAGTATTTCAGTGAATCAAAGTGAATGAAAGTAAATGCCCAATCATGCTGCTCTCTGATTGGCTAAAAGCAACAAAACCTCCAAATCAAACGAGGTGAACCTGCAGTTCAAATTCCTCATGCACAGACGTGATTGGATAGTTTATGGTCAGGCGGGAGTGTGGAGAGCCAATCAGCAGGAAGCTGAGGTTTGTAACCTGTAGAAGGTCAGACTTCATGTTTTCAGCCTGCAGCTGAGATCTGATGTCAAGTAAGGACTCATCTGTCAACACACACACACACACACACACACACACACACACACACACACACACACACACACACACACACACACACACACACACACACACACACACACACACACACACACACACACACACAGGGAATCCCACCAGAAAGTAACGAATGAACTTACGGGTCTGTGAATGAGTTTCAGGAACTGTTTCGGAAGCTGAGACTGATCCAACGTTTGTTTTGAAATCAGTCAGGAACGCTGCATTTGCAGCCTCCAGCTGTCAGGAACAGTGAGCAGGGTCTGAGTAATGTGAAGAGTAAAAACCAAAGCAAAGGCACCAGATTATAAACAGTATGGGACCTGGGACAGATATTTCAGTCCTGACTGGATCTGCTGCCATGTGTCTGCACATTGTGCATGTCCTTAATAGCACCGGGCAAAAATGCTGAATCAATAAATATAATTAGAAATTTATCATTTTATTGTATTATCGCCTGAAGACATATAAACAAATCCTGGATCTTCTGTGAGGTCAGTCGGTGGTAAAATCTCTCAGTATGCTTCAAACTCACAACAACAGCAGCTGTTTGAAGCTGCAGGTCAAATAATGACGTTTACATCGTCTAATCACGTTTTTCCCCTCAATGGAAGAAAGTGATGAAATCAAGGAAACATGCAAAGACCATTTCAAAACTCAGAGGACCCACTGGGATGGAGGCTGAGCCTGCTGTGGGGAAACTACAGAGTCCTTCAGAGGGACTACAAACATGGTGGGAGATTTTTATGAAGCATCTAAAATTTCAGTTTTAATTTGAAACCATTTCTGCATGTTGGCACAAGATGAAAGATGCAGCAGTAATATAGAGGATGATCTTCATCAGCTGTCAGTTTTCATGAAGACTCAGATCCTTTTGAATTATGGGATGGCATTATCTCCTTTCCTGACATTACGGAAGCTTCCATGTATCCTATCCTAAAGAAGGGAATGAAGGAAGCACTGAAGCTCTTTTCCTTGGTTGTAGAGGATTCACACACAGATACTTGAGCTGGTTTGGAACCTTTGGAAGCAAAAGTGTCTGTTTGACCCTGAACAACATCTGTAAAAACACAGAGTGAGTGAGAGTGCTCAACCAATCAGCATCACTCAGCATCAGAAAACACAGCTCAGCTTTATATCATCATTAAGTCAAGTCAAAGTTTATTTATATGGCACATTTAAATGACTAGTGTACATCAAAGTGCTTCACCATAAAACCGTAATGCGGGCAGAACAAAGAAGAAATAGTACAATTATACTTCAAATCCCTCTGAGTGGTGGAGCAGCGATTAATAACTGAATTAAAGATTTTAAACAGAACTTGAGGCTCGTGACTGTTGTTAGTAATAAGTTCTGTCAGGAAGGAAGCTTTTGCAGTTTTGACAGCCTTCTGATATTTTGATCGGCAGTTATGCAGGATTTCCAGGGACACCTGAAGTTTGTCTTTTTTTCCATTTCCTCTGGGCTCGGCGACATTCACGCCTGAGAGCGCGAGCGGATTGATTCAGCCATGGTTGGTATGTGGGCTTGAAGCTTTTAGCCTTTATTGGAGCCACAGTGTTTAAAATCGAGGAGCATGTTGAAATAAAGGAGTTAGAAAATTCATCAACCAACATAGCTGAATTACAGTAGGTATCATAAAAATTAATCTAAAAGAACTCGACAGAAATATAAGACATTGTGTTGAACATCCTGAAGACTGATTTTTATTCCTAAAGAACATAAAAATAAAAATAAAATGAAGGGACGGGCGTTAAAGAATATTCTGGAACTCCAAAGCAGCTTCTTCTTATTTTCAAACACTCTTTAAATACAAAATAAAAATCTCAGAACAGCTCAGAAAAAAGACCACAACCCTCCACATTCGTCAGGTGACCCTACTGAGGGGTCCGACCCATATGTTGGGAACCACTGTGCATGCAGACTGGCTCCACCTGCAGCAGCTGCAGCTGTGATGCATCATCAGGCAGGAAAATAAAGTTTGAAGTTTTGGAGGAAAACAGTTTGAGCTGCTGTCAGAAGCTTTACGGCTCAAAGCCTGATTTAGAGCTTCTGACAGGATAAAGGCAGCAGACGTAACTACACCACATTTAATGTGACCTACTAATCATCCCACTACAGCTTTAACTACAACATAAATAATATATTTCATGTCATTTTAATTAAAATATTTTTCTCTTTTCTTGGAAATAATTTTGGATTTTGACCTTGACGAGGATGTTTCTCATTTTTCATTTCTTACAAATCAAATAATCAGCTAAGAATTATTCAAATGAAAATATTAACAATCTATAATTACAGTTTTTTCTGAATGCTTAAACCCTAACTGTGATTCTTATAGCACAATTTCTAAAACTATTAATACTTATAGCAAAACCACTCACTGAGTTTGCAAAACTAAAAGCACAAACACTGCTTTCACTCAGTTTGCCATTTTGTAACACACACTTTGCAAACCTGTAGCTACAATCCACTGCACAGCACTCTTTTTGCACAACTGTAAACACAACTCACGGCTTTACACTCAATTTGCAAATGATCAACACACTCCTAGCAAAACTATACACATTTATGGCCATTATTTACACTATTTTGCCAACTGTCTGGCACACTGTCACATGTGAAAACTCTTTTAGATAATTAGTTCACTTTGCAATCAGCCTACGCTCTATAATACAGGTAAGCTGTGTGTGTGGAGTACAATGGAGGGAGCAGGAAGAGTGAGAAGTAGAGGAGGTCGAGGAAGAGGACGTGGAGGTGAAGAAGCAGGACGAAGAGGACGACAAGGACAAGGAGGAGCAAGAGGAGGACGAGGAGGGGGGAGAGGAAGGGTAAGAAGAGTAAGAAATAGAATTGCTGATGACATCAGAGCTACAACAGTGGACCATGTCATCAACCATGGAGTGACCCTGAGGGAAGCTGGCCAACGGGTTCAGCCTAACTCGAGCCGCTACACTGTAGCAAGCATCATAAGGACATTTTGAAATGAGAGTCGGTTAGTACAGTCACTTTGCACTAAGATCTGTAGCACTGCCATGCTAATGAGAAACACAACAATACCATAGATGTAAAATTCCAGAAGATATTTTCCCTGTGCCTTGGACTAGAGCAGCGCTCCCCAACCCCGGACCTCGACCGGTACCGCCCGTGAGTTGTTTGGTACCGGGCACGCGAGAGTTGAGGCTCAGGTGTGAAATGTATGGTTTTCAGGGTTTTTATCGGTTTTCAGCGTTATTTTGTTATCGTTTTTATTGTTAACTCGCTTTTCCTGCATCTTTTCACGTGTGTTATGAATAAATCTTCTTTTTTTTGGTACCGGTACTAGTTTTATTTTGTTGTGTTTATCCGCGACACCTTAAAGGCCGGTCCGTGAAAATACTGTCTGACATAAACCGGTCCGTGGCACAAAAAAGGTTGGGGACCGCTGGACTAGAGGACATTTCATGTGATGTAGACGAAATTTTGTGGCCAGATCCACAGAGACGACACAATGTAGACTGATTTCTTTTTTTTTCTCAGTGAAATTACTATTTCGTTTTGACTTGAAATAAACACTTGTGTTTGTTTTGATGTGTGAATAAACACCAGTACTTGAAGTTTGGATCCCTCTATGCTTACGGATCTATGACAAAAGTATGAGCTCACACTGACATAGCCTACCTTGTGCACAGAGAAAGCAAAAGCCAGATGTGTTTTTCATTCATACCATCAGTGTGTAGCTGGTGCATTGTGTGCTTATTACAGTTTTTTCTGATGGCTTGAGCACATTTTTGTAACTATTGGCTATTTTGCAAAACTCTACACACAAATAAGAAAACTCTTCACCCAATCAGCAAAACATTGTAGTTTTCTTGTAAAAGCGAATAACCTTTGCTTAACTCACCACACCTTTGTAAAATGGTATTTTGTATCAGACAGTAAACACAAGCCATCATATTAATAAGCACACAATGCACCAACTACACACTGATGGTATGAATGAAAAACACATCTGGCTTTTGCTTTCTCTGTGCACAAGGTAGGCTATGTCAGTTTGAGCTCATACTTTTGTCATAGATCCGTAAGCATAGAGGGATCCAAACTTCAAGTACTGGTGTTTATTCACACACATCAAAACAAACACAAGTGTTTATTTCCAAGTATAGAATTATTTGCAATCACCATATTGACTATATGGGTTTCTTGGTCTGCAGTGAACATGCTTCCTCTGCTCCCAACATCTGGTCGTCTAGCAATTCTGTAAAGTAACATTTTCAGTATTTTTACATCTATGGTATTGTTGTGTTTCTCATTAGCATGGCAGTGCTACAGATCTTAGTGCAAAGTGACTGTACTAACCGACTCTCATTTCAAAATGTCCTTATGATGCTTGCTACAGTGTAGCGGCTCGAGTTAGGCTGAACCCGTTGGCCAGCTTCCCTCAGGGTCACTCCATGGTTGATTACATGGTCCACTGTTGTAGCTCTGATGTCATCAGCAATTCTATTTCTTACTCTTCTTACCCTTCCTCTCCCCCCTCCTCGTCCTCCTCTTGCTCCTCCTTGTCCTTGTCGTCCTCTTCGTCCTGCTTCTTCACCTCCACGTCCTCTTCCTCGACCTCCTCTACTTCTCACTCTTCCTGCTCCCTCCACCGTACTCCACACACACAGCTTACCTGTATTATAGAGCGTAGGCTGATTGCAAAGTGAACTAATTATCTAAAAAAGTTTTCACATGTGACAGTGTGCCAGACAGTTGGCAAAATAGTGTAAATAATGGCCATAAATGTGTATAGTTTTGCTAGGAGTGTGTTGATCCTTTGCAAATTGAGTGTAAAGCCGTGAGTTGTGTTTACAGTTGTGCAAAAAGAGTGCTGTGCAGTGGATTGTAGCTACAGGTTTGCAAAGTGTGTGTTACAAAATGGCAAACTGAGTGAAAGCAGTGTTTGTGCTTTTAGTTTTGCAAACTCAGTGAGTGGTTTTGCTATAAGTATTAATAGTTTTAGAAATTGTGCTATAAGAATCACAGTTTGGGTTTAAGCATTCAGAAAAAACTGTAATTTGATGGCTTGTGTTTACTGTCTGATATAAAAATACTATTTTTACAAAGGTGTGGTGAGTTAAGCAAAGGTTATTCGCTTTTACAAGAAAACTACAATGTTTTGCTGATTGGGTGAAGAGTTTTCTTATTTGTGTGTAGAGTTTTGCAAAAATAGCCAAAAGTTACAAAAACTGTGCTCAAGCCATCAGAAAAAACTGTAAGAATAATTCATCTTTGGGCAGGATTTGCACATGATGAGTACTTTTCTTTTGCGGTATTACTACTTGAATAATCTGACAGCTTCCTGCACTTCTGGATAAACAGGAGGTTAAATATTCCCGCCTCTGATCTCGTCTTATCTCTCCTCCAGCATCTGTCGCCCTGGAGCAGCCCCCCCCCTCCTCCCCCGCCGTCACTTCACAGTTTAAAGTCTTTTAAAAAAGTAAAAGAAAACCATCCGAAACACTTATTTCAGTGTAATTCCTGACACATTGTCGGACACATTCAGGTTAAACTGCGTAACCTCCTCGCAGCTTCCTGTTCCTGTCCTCCCCCCTCCCTGCTGCAGAAGTGGACCGTTCCCTCTGCTGTGCTCCAGTTTGGGACGAACCATGTGAGAGCTGCGGGGGTGCTGCTGCTCTGCTGCGTCAGACCACCTGCTGAGGTAAGAAGGGATTTCAGGTTTTCATCTCACAGACTTGATCCGGTTAGAGAGCCGCTGACTCTCACCGACCTGCAGGACGACTGGGACCAGCCTCACTGGTGGGACTGGTGTTTACTGCGGTCCTTAAACACAATACAGCAAAGACACGAAGTCTCAGATATTTACAACTAATTCTATTTAAGGTCATTTACGCTGAACACAGGGGCTGTTCTCCTGAAGGGGGCGCTGGAGTAAACAAAATAAAACCAAACTAGGGTTAGTAAAAAAGTCATGATCATCATTTATGAAAAATTTAAGAGAATTTTAAAAATGTCACAATTTACAAGAAAATAAAATTTCAATATAATATGATAAAGAAGAATAAAGTGCAGCGAGAACGCGAAAAATATATGAAATGTAAAAATGTCGAGCCCTAACACCTATAAATATAATAAAAAATGATAACTTACATGTGTCAAAAATAGAATTCATGAATAATAACTATTTCTAAAACATGTCTTCATAAAGCAAATAGTGAACAACATATTTTTGTAATGTATTTTTAAATATTCACTGATTTTACAAGACATTTTACTTAAACACAAAAATTAAGGAACACCCTCAAACACTGCTAATAATTCAGACCTGTGGAGCTCACCTGTGCTTGTGCGCCCCTTCCACCCCCCCCCCACCCCCCACGTCGTCATGGTTTCTGTGATCTTGTGGGTGTAATGAAGCCGCTCGCTGTGTTTTTGACATTCCTGTGTGGATCTCTGCGCTGCAGGCTGCGGCCGACATGACTGAACACAGATCAGATCCTCCTCCGTCCTTCGGGCTGCGTCATGTTCGACTCACTGTAACGCAGTGACTGCAGACAGCTGCAGCTGCTGTGCACAGGTACACGAGTGCTATCAGCTTCATATACTGACAGCAGCAGCACACGTGAGAAAATGTGGTTCCACTGCAGCGCTGTGTGTAGCAGTCTGTGCCTGGTGGACTGGAGCCTGTTCTCCTTCCTGAAAGTTGCTTTTTATACCTGCAGTCCAACAAATCTAAGTGTCAAAAAGCTGCAGTTCCTCTAATGTCCACCAGAGGCTCCAGCAGTGAGTCAGGCACATAGACTTCCATGTTTACCTTTTTAATATTAGAGCAGTTTTTTTTGTATGAGGCTGTAAACATGTTCACAGCCTCATACAAAAAAAACTGTTTTTCACCATTATTAGGGGCGTAGCCTGTTTGACTGACAGGTGGATGGTGACACAGGTGGCTGGAGCTGCTAGCTGTCGGCTAGCTTCACCTGAAAAAGGCTCCAACTGCACCATGTTTGTGCTGTTGGAGCCTTTTTAATTCAATGATCTGACCAATCATATGACTGCTGTGAAGTTACGTGTACTAACTGGTGACAGCCATCTTTTAAATACAGTCTGTGGTGATGATGTGAATCTGGAAAAATCTGTAACATCCAAAACGAACAAAAACAAGAATCAAAGAAGTCATCATAATTTTAATAAACATTTCTTCATCTTCTGGTTCATTTTAGGCCGTCTTAGATCATTTTGACCTCCATGTTTAAAAGTAAGACTTCACACTCTATTAGCGTGACCATATTTTGATTTTCAAAAAAGAGGACACTTGGCCCAGTCATGAAGAACTTTAATAATACTGTTTGCTTAAAGAAAGCTTTAACATAGTTAAATGATGCCTTCTCTATGCGGTAAAAGAATGGTGAAATAAAAAGTGTCATATAGGCTTTTACAAGTCAACAAGTGCAAAAAAAGAGGACGGTTGGTCACCCTACACTCTATAGCTGGTTTGGGCTGATTTGGCATCTGGAGCTCGAGATGTGAAAGAACGTACAAGAAAAAGACATTTGAGCCTCCAGTAGATGTAAGCTGACGTCTCAGAGTCCTCTCATCTCGGTCCTTCCTGTAAAGATAAACTCATATGATCAAACACACAGCAGCAGCTTCATTAACAGCTGTGAGCTGAGAGAAAGCCTGGGAGAAGTGCACTGGTCCTTTACTCGATTTCAAATACCCCAAAATACCCAAATATTGACAGAAAGTGTGAAAATTACAAGCACTCATTATGGAAACTGGTCCATTCATGTTGTTGTAGTTTTGGTGGTTCTTAATATTTTTTCACAGGCTTTGACACAAACGCGATTCTCTTTCTGCTCGGCTGATGCTGTTAAATAAACATATCAAACTTTAAAATGAAGATGACTAAAGACTGTTTAAGAAAGCGCATCATATCAGCGTTTATGATGTTTCCATCCGACTAATCTGGGTTCACATCAGGAGCTAAATGCACGGAGGGCAGACAGTAAGAGTAAAATCTGAGCAGAGGATTAGAAATCAGCTCGTGCTGTAAGTCACATAGTGAAAATTCAGACTAACACCATAAATGGTTAAAGTTCTGAGAAAGGGAAGAGCTCACAGCAGCATGTGAGGACATTATTTGTAGATAAACTCCTCGGCTGTTAACTGCAGCCTTTTAATGTTAAAGCAAAAAAACCCACAAATATTACACAAAAAGCTCAGAAATGTCTGAAGAACTTTTTGTTAGGTTTGTGTGAGATTTGGATGATGAGTCAGAATGAGTTTGTTTTCTTTTTAATGTGAATTTGTATATTCTGTTTGCTGGATGTGGAACAGGAAATGCAGCTTTATAAAAACCTTATAAAACGCTGCAGTGCCAGAGCTCACCACTAGGGGTGCTGGAACCTCCGTTTAAAAAGCCTGTTGTATTCATGTTCATGTTTTTAATGTTGTCTAATGAATATTGAAAAGTGTCGGGTTTCTGTTAGGTGTGCAAATATCACTGAGCTGTTTTTAAGGAGCAGTTTGATAAATTAAAGGAAGAATAACAAGTTTTGATTTTCCATGCTCAGTGGGAATGTTGTCTTTTCCATAAACTGGGAAACTCTGTAGCCGGGATCATTGGAGGAGCTTTGTCTGTTTCCTTTGATAACAGATTCATAATGTTTTACCTTTTCTGCCACAAAATGTTCTGTTAATCTGCTGCGAAGCTGAAATATGACTTTCTTATTTCTTCCAGAGCACATGAGCACCAAATTTCAACAATGCAGATTTCTGTGTTTGAATAAAACCAGAAAAAGGTTTAAACTGGACTTTCTCAGATGTCAGATTCATTGTGCAAGCAGTGAATAAATATTTGAAGGCGTGAGTGAGCGTGCTGCTTGTTCTTGTATTTATCAGGGTCCCCAAACTGTTCTATGAATCGTATGAAGCTTTAAAAACATAAAGTTGAGGACTAGTCGTGTTTAAATGATGGATTAAGACCTTAATTATAAAAAACTGCTCAGCAGTATGAAGAGAATCTTTGTATTTTAGGCAAAACACTGAATCTGAAAACACGACTTTCAGCTGAAGCTTTCACTTTTTATTGTGCAGGTTTTCCACTGCTTCACTGGAAGATGCTGAATCAGGAATTTCTCCAACTTTTTACTCTTTTTCTCTGCACTTTTAAAATTTTCAAACCAAAGAACTTGAAATTGCAGAAATGCACTTACCTGGACATCGGTCCAAATAAATATACTAACAGACTAACTTACAAAATTAAACTTATTGGCAACGATTTTTCCCACAGTTCTTAAACACAACCTCTACAAACTGAGCAAATTTATTAGAATACAGATCAGCTTCTCAGACCTTACTGTGCTTTATTTTAATGTTAAGACTTTAAATTTATGCAGAAACCCTTATTTATGTGATCCAGAAGAAAAGAAAAATCCAAAAGAAATAAATCACATTTTACTCTTTTGGAACCACCACAAGTTTATTTTAGTACCAAACCTTAATTTTTATGTGATATAAATTATATGGATGTAATGAGTGTAAAATGTCCAATAAAATGTGCTGGACCCTCCTCCCTGCTGTTGTGACCCTAAAGTAAAAGCAGACCTCAGGTTTACCTGCACCGCTTCCTCTTCCTCGCGGGAGAGCAAAGCACAAATAAAAAGGGGCAGAGATACAAAGTACAACTCACAAAATAAAAGTCCGGTTTATTGTCAAACAACAAACTTTGCACATACATCAAAACAGGCCGTCATAAAACAAAAAGTCGCTGACAAAAACAAAACCAAAAGAAAAAAACAAAAGAAAGGAAAAAGAAAAGAGGCTCTTTTCTTTGGCCTTACCCTCCCATACAAACAAACTAGTTATGGTACAGCTAAAGTACATACATTAAATTTACTGGAATGCTCTGAGTTCAACGGCTTAAGAGGTTGTCTTTCATGTTTTTATTTTATTTTTTTTTTAACTTTTTTACACGTTTTTCTAGGATCTGTTGAGATATCGTAACATGGTCAACCAAGTAAAATCTTTCGTTAGAGAAGCACCGATTTGGTCTGACGAGATCGAGAGAGAAACTGCCCCCCCTCCCCTCTCCTAACAATATGTACAAAAATATAAAATGTAAATAAAAATACAAACAAATTCTCCTTTTGTGTTGTTGCTGAAGAGAAGCCGGATTTCTGCGTTGTCGATGCGGTGGCGGGTTCCTCTAGAAAATTCGTCTCGCAGCGTTGAGGGGAGCTCGGGTGAGTGTGGACGTGGCGGGTGTTTGTTGAACTCTACTTGCTAATGACCATGTTGGATTTTTTTATTATTATTATTTTTTCCTTTAAATCAGTCCTCCAGCCCCTCCACCTGCGACATAGAAAAACGGTCAGAGGTGAAGAATCAGGAAGTGGTTCAGCAGGATGGCGCGGGGGAAACGCATCAATCGTCATCGTCGGTTTTCTGCTTCTTGGTTTCGACGTCGTCCTGAAAGAAGACAAGAAGAAGACGGTGGAGGGTTAGACCGGCGCCTGCTGGGTGTCATGGCACCGCTCGTTTTAAGGGCGTCTTAGGCGCTGCTGCCTCACCTCATCGTCGTCCTCGTCATCCTCAGCTGCCCGTTTTGTGCCACCCTCAATCTCGTCTTCATCCTCCTCCTCATCTTCCTCATCACCTACAGGACAAAAGTTGAAAGGTGAAAATTTTTAGACTCTAACAGGAGTTTATTATTTTTTAAAAGGCAAATAAGCCTTCAAGCTACCTTCTCCATCATCTTCCTCTTCTTCCTCGTCCACCTCCTCGTCCTCCTCGTCATCTACCTCGGGCTCACCGTTCTCCTCATTCTCCTGGAAAACACAGAAATGGTTAAAAATGTCCACCTCTGTGCACAGAGTTGCTGCTGTGGCGGCGGTGATGGCACTCACCTTTCCGTTGGTGGCGGCGTCTTTGCCGTTCTCCTTCTCCTCCACCAGCTTCTTCTCTTTCAGGTCCTGAAAACAAATAAAAGCAAACATCAGAAACTGAACCTGCTCATCTGCCCACTGAAACGCGCTGCTGGGTTTAGACTCCGCCCACCGCTGCTACCTGCCCCTCTACCTACTGGCCTACTTAGCAGCGTCCCAGTGCTTGCTGGGAGCTGCACGTTTTTCAGCCTTCCTATTTAAACACCATATTGGCCTCTGCAGATCCTCCCCCCATCTCCTTCCTCTCCTCCCACTCCATCCCCTCTAATGTGTTGTAATCTGATACTTTGATGTGGCCCGCGGGGCATTCTGGGTATTGTAGTCTTCTATGGGCCGCTGTCGCTGCCATATGTCACGAGACACGCCCGGGAGAAGCACTGCAATACCCAGGATGCACCCCGTTTAAAATAACACAGGAGGGCGCAGGAGCAGGGAGGGAGCAGGAGGAGGGGTCGATGATGGAGGAGGAGGAGGCGGCGGAGAGAGCGCGATGCACGCTGCTGCTGCTGCTCGTTGTAACGGAGGCAGGAAAGGACAATAGAAGACGACACATGGCAAGCGAGCGAAGCGAAGACACGGCACCTTCCGCCTCCGTGCTCGAGCTCAGCGCGCACTAACGCCGCTCCTCTTCCTCGTTTTGTTCCCCCACAGCCCATTATCCCCGCCGCACGCGCGCCTCACGCATCCACACGTAGGCTGTTATTGATTAATTGCTCTCCATAATCTTATTGGTTGAAATCCATTAAGCTGTTAAGCGGCAGGAGGAGAGCAGGCTGCCCGCGCGCTGCGCGTAAAAACGCGCTTGTGCGTAAAAACGCTCCACAACTAAAAATAGTGAACAGGCTCCCCGGATTACCCGCGCTAATGCCTGTCCAACTTTTCCCCTCTCCACCCCCTCCACCTTTACCACCTCCTCCAAATGGACATTTCTTATAATCGCTCAGAATTATTGAGAATTATTCTCGGGATGATCGCGGTCCGCGGAGCCACGACTCCCCCCGCGGGGGCGATTAAACTTTTACCCGATCTGATCCAAAGTCCACGCGCACAAAAACTCGCGTTTTCACAACAAAAGCAGCTCAAACGTGTAAACGGAGGAAAACCCGCAGAAAGAGGGGAAAACCAGCAGCGTCACATCACACCTCCACAGCCCGGCCACGCGCGCGCACGCGAGCACACACACACACACACACACACACAGGGAGAAAGAAGTGTCTGCATTACAAAAAAAAGAAAGAAAAGTTTCCCGTGAGACCGAAGCGCGCCCTGCAAACAAACCCCGAAAACACCAAAGCAAAGCGGAAGCCCCGGGCTCATAGCCGCTCACGCGCTCCGGGAGCGGAGACCGGAGCAGCTCAGGCTGGAGCAGCGGCGGCCGCCGACCTTCCGGAGTCGGTAAACAAACGGGGTCGGACGGTGCAGGCAGGCCGGTGGCTTTAACAAACGGGCTCACGGAAATAAGAAATAAAAAAGGCGGGAGGAAAAGTGCAGAACCGAAAGTTCACCGGAGGACTGCGCACCGCCTGACGCGCTGTCCTCCATTCAAACGGAGCAAACCCCAGGCTGGAGGTCCGCGTCCACGCATCCACCGGCCGCTGAGTGTGTCACCGCTCCCGGTAATGCGACCCGACCGAGTCCCTGCACCGGGAGCGGAACCTCCCCTCGATCTAATCCGCGTTAAGAGCCCGAGATGCGGGATAAATATGCGCGGCGCCCCGGCGCTCACAACGAGCCCGAAAACCCCGCGGGGAGCGAGCCGGGGGACCGGAGCTGCTCGGTGTCCGGGTCTCGCTTGGAGGTGTGCGTGCCGGCAGGAGAACAGAGCTGCTCGCAGAAACAAAGACCCGCGCAGACCAGGACTCTCCGGACAATGAGCCGCGGCGCTTTAACGCTGCCCGTGTCCGTGATGCGGTGCCGAGACCCCCCACTTCCCTCTACACACCGAGTTCAGGGGCAAAGAGGCGAACACCGGCTTTTCTTCTCCTCCTCCTCCTCCTCAGACTCCACAAAGTCCGAGCGAGCGCGAAGCAACGACGGAGAGGTTTTAAATGTAGGTTAGAGCCTGGAGAGCTTTATTCTTGTAAGGGGCTCCGCGGAGACACGGCCCCGCGAATGGAGGTGTGCGGCAGCTTACCTTGGCAGAGATATCCGAGCCGGAGTCGACCTGTGTGTCTGCCATTGTTTAGTAGAATAAAATAAAGGACGGCTGAAATGAAAGGTTGAATAAAGTAAATCCCCTCGTCTCAGTTAGCGGATCAATCAGTATTATATTGTGCCAGTGGCCAACGCTTCTGACGGCCGAGCCTTTAATATAGGCTTGTGGGCGGGGTCTTCATGAGGTCGGTGGTCTCTGATTGGCCAGGGGCTCGACAGAGGCGTTCTCCTAGCGCGTCGAGTAACAATGGATAGAATTTCTTAACCTAAAGGCCACGCCCCCTCCTATTCTACCGCTGCAACCGTCCCTTTCTCCCCTAAAACAATAATCCGAGTCGATAAAAGCCCACAAAACGGACCGGAGCCGGAACCGTGGCAGCTCCACAGCACCGTGAGCGCGAGAAAATCGAGTTTCCATCGAGTTACGCAGTAAATATGTCGAATCGAGAGCGCTTCGGTTGACGTAGTGTCAGTTTGATTGATTGATGTGCGTCTGGACGAGTCAAGCGGCGACTTCAGACGGTTTCTCCCGCCCACCGCCGCGACGGGGGAATAGAGGCGAAGTGTTTGGGAGGGAAACGTGGACGACACGGATGTTATCACGGATTAAATCGGGCTTTTCTACGCAAACGTTAGTGTCACATCTCAGGCTCCATGTGAACAACATCAGTCAGATAAAAGGCGCTAACAGTGTAAATGTGGAGCGGCGCCGCCATGTCACATCGCAGCTCTTCGTCGCCCCGCCCCTTCCCGACGTCCATGTTTGAAACTCATCCCTGTATGTGCGCACTTGACACTCTTGAGGGCTTTTTTTTTTTTTTTACATAACAGCCCATAAATTCGTGCGCCAAGGTCGAGACACAAATAAACACTGTACCCGTCGAACAACACACACACAGCCGGCTCTGACGCCGTGAGTCGGGCTGTTCGGGCTCAGTGAGCGGGTGCAGTGAACAGTGCTGGTGGCCTCATTTCCTCCGCCTCCATTGTTAGAACCCACAGAGAAATGCCCCGCCGTGGAGGAGGGAAAAAAGCAGTGCGACATAAAAGACATGCGATGAGACAAGTGCGGAAAATAATTATAATGTGCTCATGAACTGACGCGCATTCTTATGAAACACAAGGGCAAACACGTATTTTCCTTACCGACTTTTGTACACATGGCTTTTACAAGCTGAACTGAGAAGGACAAAGCGGCACGCAAAAAGGCAGCCGCTATTGCTCAGTGGAGATGGGGGATGGGAGCAGAGTGTGCTCCGATAACAGGCAGCCCACATTCACATTCTACTTTGATGACGCACTTGCCCGCAGAGGACGGCTCTGATTGGTCGGTTAAGTGGAATAAACACAGCTTTGGCGCACGGCAGGCGCTGATTGGTTATCGCCAACGTCCGTCAATTCAAAACTAGGCTCAGTCGGCTGACGGTAAAGAGCGGGCCCGGATGCTGGATCCGGACTGTGCTTCCATCAGTGTAGAGTTTCAGTTCTGTCTTTGACATGTTTGATTTCCCAGTTGTTGCCTTTTAGTTTTAGCGCCACGATCTCTGAGAGACACACTCATTATGCTTAATTGTTTGGAAAAGCCGGGCTCTTCATATTTCATTAGGCTGTATTATAAAATATTTAAACAGGTATCAGAGAGAGCAGATGGAGGCGGTGATCCTTCAACAGAACCAAACTCTGTCTCCCTGCTGCATCCATCTAACCACGTTTTGAGTGTGTGGAAAAAATGAATTTACTGACACGCACCCGCAGCGTGTCCACCTGTTTATGTGGTGATTTTGAATTTGTGTATTAAAGCTGCTGTGCCCAACTTTTATACTGTGCATTACAGTCATATACTGAATAAAGATGATGGATGTAGCTAATGTGATGAGCCATCCCTTACTGAATCGTCCAGAAGCGTCTTGGTGTTGAAACCGGACGAGAAACTCGATACTGCCAGGAGTTGTAAGTCACATGCACAATCGTACCCTGAGTCATTGTCATTTTTGACTCTAGCAGAGATTGTTATTTAAAAAGGAACATTATATGGTATTGATTGTGACTATAGACCCATCAGGAAAGTCTTTAATGAGGTCATAGATTGGGGGAGCCAAAGGTCAATGTCTCATAGGCTCCTATACAACTAAACCAGCCAGAGGAGTCGCCCCCTGCTGGCCATTGTGTAAGAAAAAGGTACTTTTCAGAACTTAAGAAGCTATGTCCGAATTTTAACCTTGCAGGTAAATCTCTGTATTTTCGGGCTTAGGCTGCGTTAAATCTGGTTTCCATGGTAACGCCAGATGTAAAACACAACAGCAAAGTAAAGAAGCTCCCAAGAAAAGTTCCTGATGATTCTGAAGACACAAATCTTTCACAGGAACTATTACAGTCTAAAACAAGTGAAAAAAATCATCCTATGTGTCGAATCGAGAGCGCTGTGTGACCTCAGTAAACGCTATCATCAACAGTTTGTGGTCTCACTCGTGTGTTTTAAGTCTAATCAAATTCCATCAGTTCCCAGAACCACAGTAAAGCTGGGTGTGATCGACAAGTCGCTAGCCTATAAGCATCCTGTATCCCTCTAACATGACATCTTCTTTCAGTAAGATAAGATGATGATGGTCAATGGGCTCAGCTTCAGCCTTTACAAACTAACAGGTGACATCACAATGGCTACGTCCATCATTTATTCATCATGTGACCATCGGCTATGTTAGAACAGAAACTAGCAGAGATGGTGTATTTCCATCAGGTTTGAACTTCTTTTAAAGATGTCCTCTTTTTCTTAAAACATGAACTACACCCCAATGAAAAAATGACTATTAAAATCATAAAACCAGACGCAGTTTCCCAAAAAGAAATGTAAATGTAGAGTTAACAAATCACAAAAATGCATGTGGCTTGTAGATGTGCATTACTGCCTGCATCACGGCTCACCATAACCAAACTGCAGACAAGACTGATGATGTCATCTAAACATCTGTGTTTCTGGTGTGTTTGACACATTGGAAACCCAAAGAAGGCCTAAATGGTTTCTTAAAATAAACAAAGTAAGACAATTAATTAATTATAAGCAGAAAAGAGTAACAGAGTTGGCCAGTCGGGTTCAGTACTGATTTGGTGCACCAGAACCTGACTGTCGGTCCATCTCCGAGTACCAAAACAAATCTATGAGCCAAGGTTGGATTAACGGCTGTGCAGAGCAGTCAGCTTCCTCTGGCCTCCAAAGCTCTGAGTTTGCGGCGTGTCAATTGGTTGTAGATAATTTGATTAACCGCAGATTTGTCGAGGAATTTGAACCACAGAAGATCAGTATCAGCTGAGACAGGTACTTAATGCTGAGGATCTGTTCTGGAGAAGCAAAAGAAAGACTGCTGTTAGTTTAGTTTTATTCAGTGATAAATAACACACTTTGGTTCTCAGGTTGGTCGGACCATGCTGGGTGTCAGCTGGTCCTCCTTTGCCATTACACAGCTGAGCATGCCGCCGCTCAGAGCTCACAGTTGGTAAGGTTCAGGGATTTATTTAATCAGTAGATGCCAGAATAGCTCCATGCTAACACTGGAGTTTAATGTACATTTTAGATTTCAGAAATAAAAACTACACGAAGCACATGCAGTCTCACTTTATTCACTGAAGCAGCCGCTGCTACATGATTATCGTCACCCTGCAGCAGCGAGTGCAGTCACATAAACTGGTCACTGATGCAAATCAGCTGCGGACGCAGACAATAACTCTGTTCACGGACAGCTGCGTCTTCTGATACACTCCCAGTGTGTGTGGTGGGAAACCGCTTCAGGCTGTAACAATTATCATATGAAAAATGTCCAGTTATACATTTAAAAACATTTGAGACGTGACTTTAAATTTAAAAGCAGAGACAGGAACTTTAGTGTGCAGATCATCTTCATTCACATAAAACCAGGACAAACAGATTCAGGGATAGCTTCTTTCCCAGAGCTGTCACCGTAGTAAATAAGCACAAAAACAACTGAAACTGCTTAGCTACACGATACTGTCACCGTCATTTATTATGCTGCTATCCATACTGTCATTATATTAATGCTGCTATCCTGTATATATCGTACTTACTAGTGTTTGTTTTATTGTACCTTTTATATTTTACATTTATATTTATTATTGTATTTTTGCACCAAGGGAGTGGCACTCCAATTTCATTGTACCCTGTACAATGACAATAAAGGCTATTCTATTCTATTCTATTCTATTCTATTCTATTCTATTCTATTCTATCTTTATTGAGCTCTAAAAAGAAAACAATCCAGTTATTGCTACAGTATTAAACTGCGGGTCATACCAACTGGGAATATGTCGACTTATTTAAATGTTATATAGAATTTATGTGAACATTTCTTTTATATTGGGGATATTTTCATATTACTAACATAAAATAATCTTGTTTCCATGAAGTTATCGAGTCCCAGAACCTGCAGTTCCTTTAACGGCCACTCGAGGCTCCAGCAGTGAGTCCGTCCCCATAGTTAAAATATCCAAATGTGCAGCTGGAATAAACATGTTTACAGCCTGGTACAAAAACTGTTTTGGTCTCTATAGAAAATGTAAACTTTTAAAACAACTGTATGGAGTTTATTTTTTATATAACTCTGTGTTAAGACTTAAAGCTAAATGTAGCATATTTAGCTGCTTTGGTTAATGGAACTACATTTAAGGGGTGTCCAAATTCATAGGCTGCATCCTCCTGAGGACCTGGCCTTCACGGTCTGCGTGGGCTGGGTCCTCCGAGGGCCGGGTAGGCCGGAAGTGAACATCTGTGAAATTGGACGGTCTAGCCTTCAGTTTTGCGTCACCAGCTGTCTCGGTCTTCATCTTGATAAACCGAGCAGATATTTGAAGTTTGCACAGCTACATTCTCGCCTGAAAATATCTTAAAAGCTTATTTTGTGACCCAGAAAGATTAATAAGAGTAATATTAAAACTCAGTAGCTTCCGCTATTGTTGGAAACTGGAATTGGCTGGGCCGCGCTATGAATGCTGGGATATGGTGGGCCACGAAGGATACACCCGACCCATCCTTCAAATTCGGGGATAGGACGCATCGGAGGAGTCTTCAAATTTGGACAGCCTTCAGCTCATCGCTGTGACCTAATCGGTCAGGAGGATGCAGCCCATGAATTTGGACACACCCTTAGTCTCTCTGATGCTTCAGATGACGTTACTCTACAAGCTACAGTTACCTTCTTCAGACACACTCTATGATGTGGATTTTCACTGTTTATTTAACTTCATGTAGAATCATCAGCTAACGTAACCAGTAAGTGTTTGTAGTGTGAGAGCTGAACAGGCAAGTGTCAGCTGACTTGGAGAATAAACCTCTGTATATATCTGCTGTATGAGGTCTGAGGTGTAAACAGGATTATTTCAACTCAGATTTAATCAAATCTAACATTTTGATTAATAGCTATTATTTTTGTCATATTGCTTTATGTTTCTTAACATCTTGATGCTGTTTTTTAAAAAAAAAAGCATTGCTGTTGAAGATGTGCTAAATTTGCCTTGTGTTGCCTTTAAAAATAACATTTACATCCATTTAAAAAAATACACGCAGGACTGCTCACTTATTAACCATCAATGCTTCATGCATGCATCTGAATATAAAACTAAATCAGTTTTCCCTCCTGTTTGCGGCTGAGCTCAATAACTCGCTCCTGAATATTTAACCACATCAGCTCAGTTTAAAGTTCATCAGTTTGGGGTGTTTGAATTGGATTTTAAATATTTTCGGAGCTTCGGCTCTGACACTAATCCAGGTTTCAAGTTAATCCCAGTCAGCCTGTAAGGGGAGAAATTTGGTTCATGCGCGACTCAACGTTACTCAAACACACAAAGCTTCTGTTTGGTTTCTGGTTTTTCCTGCTGGCTCCTGCAGGCCGATGTTCAGGCTGTGTCATCGTGACTGGAGGGAGGAGAGATAAAGAAGAAGGGCCACCATGGCAGCGGCAGAGGGAAAGGTTTTCTGGTGGTTGTGTAGCATTCATCCGGCGTGCAGCCGACATGTCTGAACCTGTCGCAGCGACGCAGCGAAGTGGACGCAGAAGAAGTTCAGATGAATCTGAGAGTGTGTGAAGCTCACAGAGGGCTTTTCTGATATTTCTAACGTCCAGTTATTGTTTCAGCTTCATTGTAATCTGCACTCAGAGCAGTTTCTCTTAAACCTGCAGTTTTTGATCAGGTTAGTCTGAAGCTCTTTGTGTCCGCTCCTCCCCCACAGCGAGGACTCCTCTGACTTACAGTTTGATTTTTATCTTGAACCTCGAATACTTTCAGTTTTTGGCTGATAAACAAGTTTTGTACATTTTCTATTACACTTTATTTTTTTCTCAAAAAACCCTCAACTTCAAAGTTTAAGGCAAAAGGTTTATCCAAATGTTGGCACACTAAACTGATGTCCACATTTCTTTGGTATTTATTTAATAGAGAGAATGCACGGTAATGGCTACTGCTATAAAATCTGATGTAAACAGTTACTACACTGTTATTTTGAAGGTACAAGTTAATATTTGAGGTAAAGAAAAACGATCCTCTGCAGGATTCTGCTGTTATCAGTGCATAAAGTTAAAACGTCAAAAAGTCAAAGCAAGTAAAAAACAACAAAGTGACATCGTTTGACTTCCCGGGACGAGAACACACCGAGACTCCATGAAGACTTCTGTTGGTGGATTCAAATCCATATTAGACAAATAATAAAGCAGTGCTGATGATGAAGACGAAGAATTTACACAGCACATTTTCCACTCAGTCCGTGTTTCTGACCATTTTCAAAGGAACACCTGTTTATTCATTAAGCCACTTGACACTGACCTATAAATCATTCAAGCATACAAAAGTCTCCAAACTCAGGGGATGAACCGCTGCTGTCTCTGCCCATAACACACAACTCAGCAAAGAAAGTCAGCAACTTGTAACTGTATGAGCAGACACTTTGTTACCAGCAACCTGTCACAGAAGCTTATTATTTGTTTTCTTTAGTTTGTATCTGTGAAAAATATCAAAGACAATATAGAAAGTATTTTTGCACCAACCAGGTGATCTCCAAAGTGGAATATCTGAGCACGTCATGCACTGTGTCCTTAAACAATCTGAGGAAACCGAACAAGAGAACAAAAGAACTAAAGAAATGTTCCAAAGAAGCTGGAAAAAATCCCAGACGCAGGACCTGAGGATGCACTGGCTCTTCAGCTGATCCATCTACTGTTCACTGAAGCGTCTCTGGGAGGCTGAGTGTCAGTCATTCTGAGAGAAGGCCGAAGTCTGATGGAGGGATGAGTCTGAATCAGTGTCAGCAGGGAGGAGGTCAGGAGGTGGAATCAGCCTGGACAGGTCACCAGAGACAGACAACCATCCACACTCACACTCACACATATGGCCAGTTAAGAAACACACTGTAAAGCAAAGCAAAGGTGTCTATATACTTTTGACCACCAGATGCCTGCAGTGTATCTACTGTAGGCAGACAAAGACAGAGCAAAGCTGCATGTGTCTCAGCTTGTTTGGCCCCCTAATGGTCAAATATCACATCAAGCATGTTTAACATTTAATGGGATGTAAAACGTATGAACTGCATTATGAAACGGAGGCCGCGCGCTCTGTGAAGCATGTGGCAACAGGCAGCAGTGAGACATGGAAGTGTTTAACCCGCGCTTTCTGGCACAAGAGGAAGTGCTCACGGCTCGTCTGACCGTGACTTCCTCTGAAGCAACACTGAGTCACGTTCAGCCTTTTTCAGCTGAATTCCATGTAACGCGCAGGTTTGTGTTCAGTCGTGTTTATTTAGCCCATAGACAGACTCCTGGTTGACTCAGCAGCACAGTCAAGGACACACGGAGCTGAAAACAGTTCAATTACAAAAAGAGTGCTTTCCTGAAAAACGTCCAATCAGAATCAGGTTCATCCTGCGTTTACAGCTATTTGTTTATGAAGCAAAGTAGTAAACCTTTAATGCCTTTAGTCTTTATAAGCAACATATAAACATCTAATAATTAGCTGATTAAAGGTTTTAAAGGTTAAAGTTTGTGAGGCCATAATTAGAAAATAATTATGCTCATTATTAATCAGCAAAAGACCGAAGAGTGTTGTTTGTATGGAAGGGTTGCCAGAACATCTTAAGTCTGCAGAGCTGCCACTGAGCAAAGTGCAAGACTTCTGGTCTAACGTCGTCAGCACAGACGAGACCAAAGAGGAGATGTTTGTCTACAACGCACAGCACCTCAGAACAGCTGCCAGCACGCTGGCGAAGGCATGAACACTCGGTCATCTTGCAGCCACTGAGTTGACTCCTGCTTTACAGCCAAGGCCGTCTAAAGCTTGGCAGCAACCGGGTCGGTGATCAGCAGCAGATCTCAGAAAGTCTGAAACAGGAAAGAATCAAGGTGCCAAAGTCCAGACTGAAGCTGAGTGAATGCTGTGCTGAGAGCTGTGCAGAAATGAATACTGCAAACCTCGATGACCTGAAGCTGCGCTGCAAAGACGAGTGGACCAAAACTCGTCCACAGCGACATGGCGGCCACACAGAAACCTTCACTGCTGCTAACAGAGCTTCTACAAGTCACTGAATCATGAGGTGTACTTAGTGGTTCTCACACACTTAGATGTTGAACATCTCTAAATGAATAAACTCGACTTTACTGCTCGTGCATTGGTTTTGGTTCCATTATGACGAAGCAGTGTGTTCAGGTTAAGTTGTACTCATATATTTTTAGATGCAGATGATTTTTCTCATGTCTTATGTATTTCTTGTGAACCTTAGGTACTTTCTTTTTCTTTTCAATGCTCATAAACTCTATTTCCACTCCTGTCTTCATGCTTCTGTCTTGCTTTCACTGTAGATTAATTTTGGATGAATAACTCGAGCTGCTCCTTTAATTGTTGTCATACCGGCATGTGTGCATGTGAGTGCTCTTTTTGAATTGTGAAACACGACAAATATAGAATCAGCACTGCCTGATCTGGCACAGGAGGAAGTGCTGAGGGCACTAACAGTGACAGGCCTATGAGGGTTATTAGGTCACGCTACGTGAACAGCAACAGTTACCATCTAATTCATACGAGCGACAGCTTGGATGGAATCTGATTCGCTTTGCGCGCTGAAGCCAAAATAAAGTGAAACCTGAATGAATGAAAAGCACCGCTGAGAGCGCCTCCATGTAAACACCGACTTACGGGAGGCTTTAAGGGGCTGACCCACAAACACAGACCCCCGTCACCGTGTGGGTCTGAACGGGAGCAAATCTCTGCAGCAGGTTTAACATCTGGTGTTCAGACCGAAACAAGCGAGGCCGTTGCAGCGGCGCAGTAATGAACAGGGAGTCCCAGTCACATGTTACTCTGAGTGCTTCTTCTAAATGTCTTACTGACACTGATAAAGGATGATTCTCTGCATCCGCTTGTCATCTTTAGTAACCAGCAGCCAATGAAACCTTTCCCCTCGCTCTCCACAGGGTCACATGACTGCCATCCTTCTCGCTCGCCCACAGCTTGATTTCCCCGTTGATTCACCATCGCCTCTTTCGCTCTCCCTCTCTTCCTTTCTCTCTCTGTCTCTCTCTTTATCGATTACCCCGACAAGGACATTATGCCTGATGTATGACATTACATGGAGCAGAGACAATGGAGGGCAGAGAGATAAGTGATTATCACCTCGAGGTGTTCGAGGCTCCTTTGTGCAGTGCACATTGTGCAGTCTTTCTTTCACATCTTTGTACAAACAATTAAAAAAGGGGCAAAAATCAGTTCAGTGTGAGCAGCTAAGCCTGTGTGCGTGGCCTCTTTCTCATCTACATAAAGGATTTAATAAGAATAACTAACGTCTGCATAGAAATGTTCTTACCCTGCACACGGTCGGATTGTTGAAACCTGCACACCGGACAGTTTGTTCTCATGTTTGTGAATCAGGATCATTTTAAACACATTTAAGGTGGAACATGAAGATGAAACAACAGAGACAAAGAAAAAGATCAGAATAAAAAGTGAAGCTTGGGCTGCAGAAACAGGGCTGCTGATGTTGTGTGCAGTGGGATGACGACTGTCAGAAGCTCAGTGCAAATACAGAACAAAACATCCATACGTGACAAATTAATCAGAGATGATAGTGTTCGTCCTCTTAATGAAGCGGTTTGGAGTGGATGTCACAGCTGAGTCACTTTTATCTAATGGGAACTTTGAAGTTTTGTGATATTTCACTGATATGATCGCCTCTTGTTGTTGTTGTTGGTCATTTAATCCTGTTTCCGCCTCTTTATTTTATCCCTAAATTATTTCCATGTGTGGTGGATACCTTTTAGCAATTTGAGGGAATTCCTTGTGTTACTGCCAATAATTGTTAGAGCCCTGCAATAAACTGGTGACCTGCATAACTATGGCAACTGGGATGGACTCCAGCCCCCCCACGACCATGAACAGGATAAGTGAGTGAGACAATGAATGGATAAGATTTCAGTCTTTTGCAAACATGCTCAGTAAAATGTTTTGGTTCTTCATTTTTAAGTGAATATTCTGTGAGTGTTCACACTTCAGTGGTCGTTGTTGACCGATGTGTTGGTATGATTCAGCCTCGTCACTCACAGATCCTTTTTATGCTGACCTTTCTAAAGTAGCAGGAGCTTAAAAAGACCCTAAAACTGACGTTTATGAGCTTCAATGGTCACCAGCAGTGGGGACAAAGAAGAAAAGGGGGAATCATTTCTTCAGCTGTGGAAACGCTCCTGCATGTGCGGTCCACCTTCATTAACAACACACTGGACTAAAGGAAATAAACTTCTTGGTTGGATTACAACTGCAGGAAAAACACTGCAGTTCTCTGCCAATCAGAAACATTAACTGCAGGAACTTCCTCCAGGGACCAGGAAGTATGCATTTAATTTGCCTAATCCTGCGTTAAATAATGAGCTCTGTAATTTAGTGAGAAACGGAGGAACTAAAAATCGGGTCCCAAAGTTCCCAAACCCTTACGAACTACCAACCCCCCTCAGGAGGTTTTGGAAGTAGAATAACTTCATTTACACTTTGTTTCCTTTGGTAGGCGAGCACCTCAAATGGTTCTCGAAGCTCCCGTGGACACAAAGGGTTAACGGGAGTCCCGCTCTCAGGGTAGGTTTGGTTTACAGCTGAGCTTCAAATTTCACCTGTTGCTATCGGCTGCACTACACCGCACACACATGCTGTTTGAGATCAGCCCTGAGGGGCTTTCTTATCCTTACAGTAACGCCGCTCTTTCATTCACTTTATGATGCAGAGCGACGGCGAGCTGCACACTGATTCGCTGACCTGTCAGTTACCAGCGAGGAAACAAACCGAACATGAGCGCACCGCTTCAAAGCCAGGTCAAATATTAAACATACAAAGATCTGAACACACAGACTAAAGTCCATAAAACATTCAAAAAACATTAAATAATCCATGAAGCTTGCACACATCCACCGACAATAAACTCTAAAAGTGAGCATGTGTTCGGCTACGAGGGAAACACATCATGAGCTGAGTGTTCATTAATATTTAACAGCCTGGTGGCCTGAGAGATAAAAGAATTGTTCAGCCTGTTAGATCCTGCCTTTGGTGGTAGACATATCAGACTCTCCCCACAGACGATGAAGGGGACGGACCGACCGGCACCACACCAAAGAGCTCACCAACCTCGTCTGGACGCCGGATCCTGAAGGTTCAACTGTGTTTACACTGAAATGAGTCTGACTGAAGTCTTTCGTTTGAGAATAAGGTGACCAGCAAACAGTGGACTAAAGCATGGACGTACAGTCGGATCTGTGTAGAAGATCCTCAAACTTGTCTGGCTGCTGATTGTTCAGAAGTCTGAGAGGAAATGATCGTAATTCTCAGTGGAGATATGAGCTCATTAAACTCTTTCATAATGACTTTATGATCTCTGTCACTCGTTTCAGATAGATAGATTAGTTTTATACATATTAAACAGGTTTAAGGTGAATGTTGATCACACAGGATTCCCTCTTTACAGTTTTTTCTGATGGCTTGAGCACATTTTTTGTAACTATTGGCTATTTTTGCAAAACTCTACACACAAATAAGAAAACTCTTCACCCAATCAGCAAAACATTGTAGTTTTCTTGTAAAAGCGAATAACCTTTGCTTAACTCACCACACCTTTGTAAAAATGGTATTTTTGTATCAGACAGTAAACACAAGCCATCATATTAATAAGCACACAATGCACCAACTACACACTGATGGTATGAATGAAAAACACATCTGGCTTTTGCCACAGTGAGCTACTAAGATGTTTACAGGACTGCAGTTGGATGGTTGTGAATAACCACAGCACACGATCACCAACATTGTTTGGGTCAAAAATAATCTCTTCAGTCTTTTTCACTTTCAAAGTGAGGAGCTCTGAGTCACAGCAGACAAACGCCTCGTACTTCAGAAAGGACGCTTGTACTGCAGAGAGTACGGTCAGAGCAGCAGTATTTTAAAAAGTAACTGTGTGAACGAGTACACAAAGCAGGTCTCTACGGTCGCTGATGACATGACTTAGATTTTTAATCTTTTCCTGGAAATTAGTGATAACTTTATTTATTTATTACACTTTTACTTTATTTTGTCTCTTTAATTTTCAAGCTGAGCTAAACGTTTGTTTGTTTTTAACGATGTTATTGTTTTATTGCTTCATGAATCTTTTATGACTGCGTGTGTGATGCTGAGCTGGGTTTAACACACTGTCACTGCGTGAATGCTTTCTGTTGCAAACAGCCACCTGTTTGAAATAAAAACAGATGCATGTTTGCAGCTGCAGACGGAGCATGTCGGTGTGTGAGAATCCTGGAAAACCAGAATCCGACTGAAGCTGCTCCGCTCGCTTCCAGCTCGATTTTCGCTCCGGTTTGTAAGAGGAGCACACGGCTCAAAATAACCCCGGTTACATGGTGCAGCCTCTCGGCCCATCCTCTGTGCTGCTCGCTGCTCTGCATCCTGAATGAACCTGAAGTGTTAAACTCATCACTTCCTGTGTGGGAGGAAGAGACACCTTCAGCTTTAGTAACCGACTTATGAAAATAACCACAACTGGCACACTCCACAGCTTATTATTGCTTCTCACTGTTTTCTCTTTGGTTGATGGGCGTGAATCTGCTGGATGTTTGCGCCGGCAGTTTGTGGTCGGCTCCGCGAGTCCTGATGTTTAACAGTTACGGTGCATGTGAAGCGTGTTCTGTGTGTGCATCTCACAGAGGCTCAGCCTTCGTTCTGCAGCTTTACGAGGCCGTAGCCCGGGGCTCCACATTTACTGCAGGAATTCTCTTTGTAAGAACAAGCTGAGACAATGAGGAGCTCGCAGGCCCCGCTGCTCCTCCTCAGCTCCTCCTCTACTCCTTCAACTGCACTCCTCCTCCTCTAACCTACACCAAGGAAACACTCCTGCTTCCACAGTGCCTCAGTGCAAGGCAGCAACACCCAACCAGACACTAATGTGGCCTCTAAATGTAAGACGTGTCTTGTCAGGCTCACAGATGTGAATAAGGTGTAGCTGCTGACAGATAACGGTTCTACAGACCAACTACATTAAGAAGTTACAGTTGATCAGTCAGGAGATGTGATTCACTTCTTGCTGGTTTCCTTTTCACACGCTTAAACATTTCTAGGTTCGTATCTACACCTTCATCTGGAAATTTTACCTATATGACATCATCAGAAGGAAATCTGATAACAGAAGGACTGTAATACGAGAGATTTGATTTGAAGCAGAAACCATGTTGTTTCTGAAACTCTGCTTATTCACCGTGTGGCTTAAATGCCAGCGAGCCCAAACCCTCAGTGCTTTACTGGTGACTCCGATCATTTCAAGTTAAATCCAAAAGTACGAGTCAGAGAGAAGAAGGATTTCTTTTTTCCAGAATTCATGTCAAATATTTTGATTTTCAGACACACCAGCAGCCAAGAAGCTGGAGTCTCTCACCAGCTTTGGACAGATTGTCCTGAGAAATGGTTCATTTTGTAACATTTTTTGACATTTTTTAAATGAATCACCTGCAAAAATACCAACGTCGCCATCAGCAAACACAGTTTGTGACCACTGGTAAAGATGAGCTCCACAGACCCTCAGCCACCCAGCCCACTCACCTCATATCAAAACTGCTGGTGTGGCTCATTTATGCACAAGGTGTCCTCTGGTGCATGATGCACAGCGTTACTGCGTTACAGACACGAGTCAGTCTCACCGCGTCGCAGCGTTACCGTGTGTGTTTTAGCCCAGGCCAGTTATTTTAGTGCTGAACTCTAACTCGCAGCATAAAGCTCAAAGCACAAGAGGATCATCTCCAGCCTGAAAACCTGCAGCTTCTTCCACCTCCACCCCTCCAGCCTCCAACCACAGACTGTAAAACCGTGACCTCTGCTGCCCGTGTCACTGTCACCATCAGGACACGATGCCAAAGGACGGGGAGATGCAGGAAGCCTGCGAAGTTATATTATTATGGTCTGGATGAGAATGCGTTGTCTGGACCTCTGATTGGTGAAGGCCCCGTCAGAGCCTCTGCTGGAAGTGATGAAGAGCATAACGTAACACGCCGCCTCACCAGCAGCTTATTTTCTACTGCTGATTTCATTACTTCCTGTTTACAGAGTCTGTTTTTTTATCTTCAGCCTTTTTCACACATGAACTCCAGACGTCGGTGGAAGAATCAGGTCAAGTCATTGTTCAGAGTTATCCTTTCTCACATGTAGCACGCAGCAGGAAGTAGTCTGCTTCTCACTGCTGGAAACGCTCGGTGTGGTTTGGACGCTGCCTGACTGGAGCGCTCGCGGGAGCCGGAGGAGCGCCTCCGACCACTGCAGCTCGGGGCTGCGGCGCATGTGTGAAAGCAGCGTTTCTTTAATTAATGCTGCTCATTTTCTTGGCTCATTATCACATCAAAGGTGGAGTTTAAGTCAAAGCTCGAGTTTGAGTCGAGGCTGTTTCCCCAGATTTTGGTGAATTTGAAAAGTTACTTTTTAACAAAGGCTGGGCTTAATCTGAAAACGGTCCAATTAGGAGCCGCAGAGCAGCTGCTGAAGGGAAGCTGAGGTGAGAGCATGTGGTCAGCCCTGCACTGCCCTTATTGTTTTTATTCATTAGCAGGAAATTACAGAGGACTCGCTGCACAACAAAGAGTGTGTTCTTCCTTTTTAAGACCAGGGCTTGATGGTATCGCACCAACTGATTTTTTTCTTTTCGTGCCTTCAGCCTCAACTAATGTTGACTCAGGAAATATCACTCGAAGGTATTTATTACACCTCACACGGCTCCCTCTGCAGACACTGGAAGCAGAAACATGCTCTCGTTGCACAGAAGAGCTGCTGTAATCTCCCAGGAATAAACACAAACAGCTGAGGTCGTACAGGGGATGAAACTACCTTTGTGTTTCCTATAAGGTTATTTAGGGCAGAGTTTATCACACGTTCAGTCTAAAAAGGGGCAGACTGCTTTATTTTCCCAACATAATCGACTCTGTATAAATGTGGCTTTCATCAAAATAGATGAATATCCACATTAAAAAGCATCAGGCAGAAGTCGTCAAGGAGTCAGAAAACTGTGAAGCTGTAATTGAATCTTTATTTAAAAGCGATCCACCAACTGTTCTCACAGCTTCTCCCCAAACTGTCCCTTTAAAGAGTAAAGCTTGTTGTTGGAGACGTTAAATATAGACTTAAAATTTAAAAAGAACGGAGAAAAAGCAGAAGAGCAGCCTCACTTCTACAAATGCTTCTTTCACTCTTTAACACGTGCACTCCCACAGTCTGACATGACCCATTTCCACTCATATTAAGGCATTACCTGCCTTTGTGCTGGATGCATTAGCATTAAAAGAGGACCAGTGTGAGGACTGTGAGGCGGGTCTGTGGCTCTGCTCATAACAATAGGAGGTGTTTGGTCCAAACCCCTGCTGGGGGCTGCTGGTGGGAGAGCCGGGGGAGGTGGAGACCGGGCAGGGACGTGGGTTGGGAGCACTGCCTCTGCTCAGAGGCGTCACACAAAGAAGTCTTCTTCAGAACTCTACCTGAAACAGACAACAGATAGAAGCTGGAAATATGCACTAGAAATGCAGGCAAATATGTCTCCTTACTGACATCTAGTGGCAGATGAGGGAAACTGCAACCACAATTTACAGTTAATGTCGCTTTCACAACCCCCCAGTGTGTGTGTGTGTGTGTGTGTGTGTGTGTGGCTGAAAAATGAAGCACATGAAGTGAGTAAACGTCCAGTTCCTCTAACGTCCACCAGAGGCTGGGCAGTGAGTCCGTCTCCACAGACTGTAGTTTGCATGAAAGATGCTACTTGCATGCAAACACAGGAACTGGAAACCTGTAGTTTCAAAGTAAAAGTTGTACCTGCAGGTGATGTCATGATATGTTTGTGTTGCAGCAGTGTACACGTCTTTGTGACTGCTTTCACCTAGCAACAGCCAGGAACCGCTCGCTAACTGTGACCAGAGGTTAGGAGGCAGCCTGAATGCTCATGTTGAGGCTTTAAAATACCAAGTGACAGTGGCTGCATCTGTCTTTTATATACAGTCTTTACCGTGAGTGTTTTTTCTGGCTGATTTTATATTAAAACCAGTTTTTCAGATAAAAGACGTAAAACTGGTGCACAGAGCACCAAAGTCCCGTTCTGATCAGTAGTCCTTTTATTTCAGACTGTATGTAAAGGATGGACATAACCACCGTGACATCATCCACTGGTTTATGGAGTAGACATGTTGATTCTGGTGTGAAGGTGTACAAGGTTGTTTGTCCGTCCCGTGTCTGAAATCACAGCATGAAGGAAAACTGTCGCCCAGAAAAATTCAGCGTATGAAGATGAATCCGTGTCCAGCTCTGAGACCTTCCTGGAGGAACCCATCAGTCTCAGCTTGTGTGGTGAATCTGCTCCTCTCCCAGTGACACAACAAGCCTTTATCTCCCAGCTGAAAGGCCCAGTTACTGAGTGGGAATGATGGGAAAAGATAATGCGCCCTTCTCTGCACAATTACTGATGAACTGTAGCGCTGTTGTGGAGCTGTGCAGCAGCTACTCATGCACGTGAGCGGGGAGGTCTGCGCCGAGGTTCCCAGAGCCGCTGCGGGGCCGACGGTGCGTTCAGGTCACGTGGGGAGAAGCAGACCAGGACCACTTTGGTAAAAGCCTCAGTTTCACCACAGACGCTTTAAGGCTCACAGACTGGACGAACATAACAAAAGCGTGATTTTAACAGTGTGACTGGTTGTTCTGTTTATCACTCATCTGTGAGCTCACCACAGTTAAATACCTCAGCTGATATTTGATGGGTGACACGAATTCATTCATGATTATTCATCATTGTCACAGGATGCGTTCCTCTAATTTTGGTGATTTTATCACTTTTCTCTTCGGTTTTATATGAGTGACCAGGACCAGTGAAACTGAGCCCATCACATGGGACTGGGAGCGAATAAATCTTGAATAACAGCAAGTTTTAATGAAACACTGAACTCAGACCAACTCTGAGTCTGGACAGTCTGTCAGACTTATGAACATGAGGATAACAGCAGATATATGTCCACACAGGCAGAATGCAGCTGTTGTATTAGCATGAAGAGCAGTGCTACAAGTCAGACACTGATACCTCCGTGTTTTTAAATCATCAGTTTGTGGAGGCTTGGTTGAGTCGGTGGTGACTGTGGCCACTCGCTGGCTCTGCCCCGGCATCATCCTGAGATTTGATTTGGTGAAAGATCCCACGACTTCTGATGGACTCCTGCTGGCCCGTGTTCCCTGCAACAGCGTGCTTACATCACTGAGCACTTGATGCTCAGACCCGTGAATGTAAAAGCCAAAAAGGAATCCAGTGAAGGACACATGTTGATGTCAGTAATGTTTTAAGTTATGAGTATTTGTATATTATGTCATGGATTTTATCTTTTATGTTGCATTTGCAGCATTTTGGGATGTTTTGAGTTTATTCTGCTGCTTCTCAGAGAGACTTTCAGGTTAAATAGTAAATAATAAAATAAAATAAAATAAAATATAAATAAAATAAAAATAATAATAAAATAAGAACTAGACACTGAGCTGTTTAGTTGCTGTTGCGAGTAAATAAAAATGGTCTGATATCTGTAGAAGAAGCACTTCTGTTCCTTTATCACAGTTTTTGATGCAGAACTTTGTCATTGTTGGTAAATCCAGACAATCTGCTCACAGTGAAGAAGGTGGGCAGCACCTACCTGGAAGGCTCCGCCCACAAACAAAGGAGGGAAACGTCTCCGAGCTCTTTGTCCCCAAACAGTTCCTGATAGTCAGACACGCTGCCGGGCGTCGCTGTGAGTCACTGACGTGCTGATGTTTCTGATATTTCATCTTTCTGCCTCTTTATGCTTTTCTGTCCTCGTTTCATTTGATGTGATTGTTACTGTCTAAAAACCTGCAGAGGAGAATGAGCCTCTATGATTATGTATGAATACAGTTTTACACTGAGCACTGAGTCACTCCTGGTCTTCCAAATAAATAAACACTGTTAGCACCTGATATACCAGCTGATGAGTACGACTTTATTCAGTGTTTACGGCACAATTAGCAGCAAAACACACAAAATATCTGCATAATTAAATACTCTTTACAGAACACTTTGCTCTCAGAAAGGGAGAGCCTACAAAGACTTTTTGCCTTATTGTGTCGAGTCACAAACAGATTTTTTACAAAAAGATATTTTTGTATTGGTGCACACCGTCTGGCTCTTATTTTTTACAGTGTGCAGGAAGGAGTGCACTTCTGTCGCCGTGTCCTATTGGTTCCTCCGTGCACACCTGGATATGGACCATCAGGTGTAAAAGCACAAACACACTGGGAACAGCAGGTGTGGGAAAAGCTTCAGAAACAGGAGCAGGTTGCTTGGCTCATAACTCCAAGTTCAGCGCAATCAATAAATGTGAACCTTTGATGATCCTGGAACCTCACATTTATATTATAACAGTCCATAAGTAACGTGTGTATTTGCAGTGTGAGGGGAGTTTTTCCATCATTCAAGAAAGCGGAGCAGTCTGCTCTGTGGCCCTTCGGAGCAGCTGAGTCCGGGTTTAGGTGGACGCCAAAGACAGAACGAGGGAATTTTCTACGAATCAAACCGGCAAAGTCAAAATCTTCTTCTCTCACTTTAAAAAGTTCACAGTAAAAAGCCTGAATACGTTTTTAGGGAAACTGAAAGCCGCAGCAGGTACAGAGGGGATTTCCTCAGACAGCCAGCTGATAACAGCGAGCAGATAAAGAGGGAAAAGTCCCGACTAACAGTTCCCCGTGAGATCAGAGAAAGTCTGAGGGAGCTGCGGAGCAGGAAATGCCTGAATGGACACATAAAAACGCGTCTGACAGAGCTGCACCGCGTCCTACAAAGTAAAAGTGAAGAAATGAAAATTAGGTTTGAAACAGGAAGTGGCTCAAGTGTAACTTCCTGTTCAGGCTGCAGTAAGAATAATGAACTCTGTTCCCCCATCTGCAACGTCTCAAACCGACCCGACCTGAGCGGCAGCACCAACAGCACGCCAAATTTAGCTCGGCGTCTGTTGAGCAACAGGTTAACTCTGAGAGAAACGCACCAACATAAACACTATTCTGCCTGGTGATTACATTCCATTTCCACTGAACAAATATTAGCTTCACAACTGAGAAATTCAGGCCTGCGTTTCCTGTTTTGCAGCACTTTGGCTGACTCACAGGTCAGAAGCATAAAGACACCTGATACTTTAATCCGAGCCCCTGAAAAGGTGTCAGTGCTTGCTTCCTGTGTAGTTAGGGGAGCATAGATTGTGCACATCCTGCAGATACTGGACAATCAAAAATTTCCCACTTGTGGGACTAATAAAGGTTTATCTTATCTTATCTGAGTAACGTGCAGCTGCAGAGGGAGCACTGTGCTGCAGTCCCACAAGCAGCCACTAGGACCAACTGGCAGTGAGGCTCAGCCTGTGACGGCCTGAGTTAGCTGCTGCAGGAGTTTGGCAAACATGGCATCCAATAATGCGCAATAATGAGTCTTAATTACGTGCAAACTAAGCAGCACCGTCCAAACACAGCCGGGCGTCAGAGCGCAGCTCAAATAAACACGTTTACGGCCTGATGCAAAAAAGAACAGGTGATGTTTTTATTCCTCACCTGTTTAACTTGTCATCAAGTTTGCATTATTAGGGGCGTGGCCTCTTTGACTGACAGGTGAATCGTAACACAGGCAACTGCAGGTGCTAGCTGTCTGCTAGGCTTCACCTCCGCTAACTTTAGTCCCTGAGCTGTTGGTGCTGATGAGTGAAACTAAGACTGTATGATTCATGAAGACGCCACTAAACCAAAGTATCAGCTTGTTCTTTCAGGTTTAGAATAAGTTTAGTTTAGCAGAGCCTTTAAACACCTACAGTGTCAGACAGGTCACAGTGTAACAGTGAGCACAGGCACGATCTGATATCCTCGTGTTGGTGTTGTTCCCAGATCATCAACTAAATGTTGTTCCAGGATCAACATTGCAAGTGACCAATCAGAATGTTGTGACGTCATACTTTTGCGACTTCGGGAAAAATGGCCCTAAAATAAAAAACTGTACTTAAGCTGCGAGAAACCGCCTCTGTCCGCCGATCAACGGACCCTGACCCTAACCGTGACCCTTTAATAAACGGTAAGCAGAATTGATATTGTCCTTGCAACATTGGAATTTCATAAATGCACGAATGGCTTGGCGCGCAAAAGAATAACGTCACAACATTCTGATTGGTCACCTGCAATGTTGAACCTGGAACAACATTTTCATGATGATCTGGGAACAACACCAACACGACGATATCAGATCATCCGTGAGCACAGGGACAGCTCACGCCCGTCTCAGCCGTCTGCTTCAGATGTTTTGGGTTTGTGTAGAAATGTATTTGAAATCCTGCACAGAGAGAGAGCAGCTCTGTTTCACTCTGTTGTATTTTTTGCCGCTGAGTTTAAGTTTGATGTAAATAAAACAATGAAATGTGAAGCTGAACGCGATCGCACAGATGACCTTTGTATTTCTGCTGTTTTATGGAGATGTGACAGCTTAGTCTGTGTGTTTTAATTGTTTTGTGCACTTATTATTACAAGTTATGTTTTCCTAGTGTATCCAGCCCCGGCCTCTGAGCGACGCTGAGTTTGCTCCTGAAGTTGTTACCAGTGTTTCATATCTGAGGTTTCAGAAGACATAAAATTAGTTTCCCATCTTTCCCCCGTGTACATTCTATATTTGTTTATCATAATTATTTGCAGAGGGCTGCACAGTGTTTGCAGCAGTAAAGCGACACTCGAGCGTGTCCCTAAGACTCAGTCTTGTTTTTTTATGCTATAAATTGCATTTTTGGGCTCTTCTTCTACTTTTTACATTGCAGTGAAGCTTCAGTCAGAGTGAGGCCTAAAGCGAGACCCTGTACGTTAAATAACGAGTATCCGTATGTTAAAACACGACTCGGCGTCCGTGCAGTACGGGATGAACTGGAAACTAAACCGCACTCGTCAGAACGAGCTCGTATGAGAAGCTTTAATTTACTTTTACTGAATGATGTCCACTTTCTGCCCACACGCTGAGAAGTTTAGTCGTGAACCTGTTTTCATTCATGAATGCTGAACTTTAAATGATGATGTTTGTGTGCGGAGGTGATGCGCAGTGGTTAACGACTGTGTTTACACAGGATTAAAATCTGTCACTTAATGAGAGCTCGATCGTTTATTATAAACTGAGTATAACTCAGAGTAACGCTCTCATTTAAGCCCGAAGCAACAAGTTTGATCTTTTCTTCAGTCGGTATTAACGAACACTATGGTCTATAAAACGAGGACTTCTTTACATTTTATGAAATCTACTTTCTGATAGTGAGTTTCCTGTTTACGTTTGAAGATAACATCTGTCTGACTTCCTGGAGATTTTCTTGAATTACTGTCCCATTTCCAGCAGCCTCCTGCCCTTCTGCACCTTTAGATCTGAGTCAGCGATTAAAACTTTTATTTCCATTTATAGTATTTGTGACTCTGACGGGGATCGTATGTATTTCTCACCATGTTTCCTACGTTCCTCTAACCCATTTATTTATCTGGGCCTGCTGTCCGGCTGTATGTGTGTACATTTACATACATTTCTGCCTGCTTCCTGTTTGAGAGCATTTTCTGTGTGATTTTAAAAGAAGTAACAAAAACAGCCACACTGTGTCACTCGTACTGGGACTGCGTGGAGTTTAAACTGGACCTGATCTGACTGTCTCTCTTTTTGGAGGTCAGCAGGTTAAACTGAGGTCCTGACCTCGTCATAATGCAGCTGAACTGAGCATGCTCAGTGGGCTCACACACAGAGGCAGACAGATGTCCCCGGCTGCAGCGCACAGCCCATTAGCTGTGTTTAATTATTGATCTCTGAAGAGTCCCGCAGCAGGCAGATGGACACACACACACACACACGCACACACACACACACGCACACACACACACGCAAACGCACACACAACCACACACATACACCCGCACGCACGCACACGCACGCACACACACACACACGCGCGCGCACACACACACACACACACACGCACACACACACACGCACACACACACACACGTTATGATGTCATCAGCTGGTGTGTGTATTCATATTACAGTTTTTGCCCGTTGCTTGAACACTATAAACCAGGGGTCCCCAATCCCAGTCCATGAGGGCCGGTGTCCCTGCAGGTTTTAGATGTGTCCTTGATCCATCACAGCTGATTTAAATGGATAAATGACCTTCTCAACATGTCTTGATGTTCTCCAGAGGCCTGGTAATGAGCTAATCATGTGATTCAGGTGTGTTGACCCAGGGTGCGATCTAAAACCTGCAGGGACACCGGCCCTCGTGGACTGGGATTGGGGACCCCTGCTATAAACCCATGCTTAGACTAAAGTAACACAACTTGAAGCTTTTGTTACCATACCTCAAACACATGTACTCATACCTTAAACAAAAGCACTGGTTTGCACTCTAGTTGTAAGTATGCAACACACTTACTCCTTCATGCAACACACATGGTCCTGCATACTACACTCTATGTCATACATAAGACGCTTTGTTCAAAAATGAAATTTCAGGGTGCCATTTGGAAAACACATGTATCCAAAATACAAAACACATCGGGTAATTGCAACCACTCAAATACACACCTGAAGGCACTTACTTGCAAAACTGAACACCAATCAGCCAACTACAAAAAGCCCTCAGTTTAGCCATTTCAAGAACTTTGCAAGCATGGATGGAGGGAGAGCAAGAGCAAGAGCAAGAGGAGGAGGAGGAGGAGGAGGAGGGAGGAGGAGGAGGAGGAGGAGGTGGTTGAAGAAGAGGCCATGCACGGACCCATATTTCTGATGATATAAGAGCAACTTTGGTGGACCATGTCATCAACCATGGCCTGACCATGAGGGAAGCTGGGCAGAGAGTCCACCCACATCTAAGCCGCTTCACAGTGGGATCTGTAATAAGAACATTCTGACTAGAAAACAGGTATGTCGTCACGTCTCTACCTTCTACTCAGATGGTTCTTATAGCACTGTTCTACAGTATATCACATGACCATATCAAGTGTACAGGATATTGCAGGGTGCTAATGCTCCTTTTGCAGCCAAAGTGGTAGTTTTTGTGAAACATACCATGATTACTTATATTGAAGTACAGTGTTGTACAGTGGATGATACAGTATATACAGTAAAGTACTGTAAGAAAATAAGCAAACCGATGACAATATGTGGTTGTACGTCTCTAGAATGACTCAAGACCTTCTGGGGAGGAGGCCAAACGCCTGTTCACACAACAGCAGGAACTTGCCGTTGTGGACCTAGTGAGGGCAGACAATGCCATCCGTCTCCACCAGCTACGAAAGACAATACTTACAGACAGGCAAGTGTTCAACAACATAAACCATGTGAGCATCACCACCATCAGACGCATCTTGGGAAAACACAGCATCACCATGAAGAAGCTCTACAGAGTCCCATTTGAGAGGAACAGTGACAGGGTCAAAGGACGTCGAGCTGAATATGTACGGGTAAGTGTAACTGTCCTTTACATTTACAATACAGTATTGGTGAAATCCAGTAGCAGCTGAATATGTACTATATCAGTACCACATGGATCCATTCTGAGGGCTACACAGGTACCTGTGTGATGGGGTGAGGGTTCTGTATGTGTAGCACTGTAGTACAGTAATATGTCCTCTTTTTTTTACAGAGAATCTTGGCCATGGATGGAGCTGCACAGCCTCATGAATTCATTTTCATTGATGAAGCTGGATTCGACCTGTGCTAAACAAGACGACGGGGTCGTAATGTAATTGGCCAAAGGGCAATTGTGCACGTCCCAGGGCAGCGCGGGGGAAATATCACATTGTGTGCCGCCCTAAGCCTTCGAGGGCTTCTGCATCATCATGCAAAACTAGGTCCATACAATAGCCAACATATACTCACATTTCTAGATGCTCTCCATAATATAGTTGTACAGATCAGCCCAGGTTTGTGGTGATATGGGATAATGTCAGTTTCCATCGGGCTGCTCTGGTCCAGGCCTGGTTCTCCAACCACAATCAACTTGAAGTGGTATACTTGCCCCCTTACTCACCATTTTTAAACCCTATAGAGGAATTTTTTTCAGCTTGGAGATGGCGTGTATATGACCGCCAACCACATGCCCGCATGCCTCTTCTGCAGGCAGTGGAACAGGCCTGCGGCGACATTCAGGTGACAGCAATCCATGGATGGTTTCGACATGCAAGAGGATATTTTCCCCGGTGCCTAGCGGGAGAAGACATTGCTTGTGATGTCGATGAGGTCCTGTGGCCAGACCCCAACAGACGGCGGGATCCATGAGCCCACATATGCACAATTGTCATGATTTTTTGTGTTTACAGTATAGTGTTTTTTTCTATTACTGTATTATGTTTTGTTTATTGCTTTATCTGACTTAATGGTACTGCAATGTACAATATTGAGTAGGCCTATTTGCTTTTTTGGTTGTTTGAAAATGTGTCTCCTGTAAATACGTCTCCTGAATAGACCGCAGAGTTTTATATAAAGTAAACTAGTGTGTTCCCCCTGATCTGAAAGTGTTTGCATATGATGCAAGTATGTGTCATTTTGTCAACAGAGTTACATTTTGACAAAGGAATGTTGGGTTCTGATAGCAGAGTTTAAGTTTTGAGAGTAGAGTTTCACTTTGGCACAGATGTGAATGGTATATTTCCCAGTGTTGTGTCATGTTTACTTGTGTTTAGAGTTTTGGCACAATGAGCGAAGTTTTGCAAAATGTGTTCAAGCAACGGGCAAAAACTGTAAGATGATGAATCATGTTTGAAGTCAAACATTAAAAACAGATTTTTCTCTTTAAATAAACACAAATCAGCATTTTACAAACATGAGTGATGTAAACAAAACTTCACCAGCAGGTGTTCGCTCGCTGTGCGGTAGAGTATCACTTCCTGTTCCTGCTCAAACACAGTGGTGTTTCTGAGTAGCTTATCTGCTTAGCAATTTAATTAAAAACTTTTAAATACATTCTTTTTTCATAGTATAATCTTCACACTTTCTGTGTACTCACTGCCTAATTTATAGCCAAAGTATTCACTCACTGTCTCTGTACTGTTTCGATAGCTTAGCTTAGCTCGTAGCCGACTCGTTAGCACCATGGCTACTTCACCTGTCCCTGTTGCACTTTCCTGCTCATTGTGTCAGATGTTTAGTTACTCCTCGGCCTCCTTTAGCAGTAATGATACCTGTAACAAATGTAGCATATTTGCAGCTCTGGAGGCCAGGATTACTGAATTGGAGACTCGGCCGCACCCTTCATTCACCCCTAGCTAGCCAGGCCCCTGTAGCTGGTGCAGCCGAAGATAGCGTGAGGCCCCGCTAGCTGTTCCCCGGCAGACCCCAAGCAGCTGGGGAAAGAGGCGGCTGGGTGACGGTGAGGAGGAAGCATAGTCTTAAACTGAAGCCCCAGGTACACCACCAACCTGTTCATGTGTCTAACTGCTTTTCCCCACTCGGCGACACACCCGCCGGGGTCAAACTCTGGTAATTGGTGATTCTGTTCTCTGACATGTGAAGCTAGAGACACCGGCAACCATAGTCAATTGTCTTCCAGGGGCCAGAGCAGGCGACATTGAAGGAAATTTAAAACTGCTGGCTAAGGGTAAACGTAAATACAGTAAGATCATAATTCACGTTGGCAGTAATGACACCCGTTACGCCAATCGGAGGTCACTAAAATCAATATTGAATCGGTGTGTAACTTTGCCAAAACAATGTGGGACTCTGTAGTTTTCTCTGGTCCCTCCCCAATCAGACCAGGAGTGACATGTTTAGCCGCATGTTCTCCTTAAATTGCTGGCTGTCTGAGTGGTGTCCCAGAAACGATGTGGGCTTCATAGATAATTGGCAAACCTTCTGGAGGAAACCTGGTCTTGTTAGGAGAGACGGCATCCATCCCACTTTGGATGGAGCAGCTCTCATTTCTAGAAATATGGACAAATTTATTAAACCCCCAAAATATGACTATCCAGAGTTGGGACCAGGAAGCAGAGTTGCAGTCTTACATGCCTCTCTGCAGCTTCTCTCCTCCTGCTACCCCCCCAAAAACCCATCTCCATTGAGACTGTGTCAGCTCCCAAACAGACAAAAAACAAACTAAAACCAGCAATAAACAACTTAAACATAAAAATCCCAAAGAAAGAACAATACAGTATCCACATCTGAACCAAAGAGTAAAACAGTGAAATGTGGATTATTAAATATTAGGTCTCTCTCCTCCAAGTCTCTGTTAGTACATGACTTAATAATTGATCAACAAATCGATTTACTCTGCCTTACAGAAACCTGGTTGCAGCCGGATGATTATGTTAGTTTAAATGAATCAACACCCCCGAGTCATTCTAACTACCAGAAATCTCGAAGCACAGGCCGAGGGGGCGGTGTGGCAGCAATTTTTCACACCAGCCTATTAATTAACGAAAGACCAAGACAGACTTTTAATTCATTTGAAAGCCTGATGCTTAGCTTTGTCCACCCCAGCTGTAAAACTCAGAAACCAGTCTTACTTGTTATCATCTATCGTCCACCTGGGCCTTACACAGAGTTTCTCTCTGATTTCTCAGACTTTTATCTGATTTAGTGCTCAGCTCAGATAAAATAATTATTGTGGGTGATTTTAACATCCATGTAGATGCTAAAATGACAGCCTCAACATCGCATTTTTAATCTGTTATTAGACTCAATTGGCTTCTCTCAAATTGTAAAAGAACCCACCCACCACTTTAATCACACTCTAGATCTTGTTTTAACATATGGCATAGAAACTGAACATTTAACAGTGTTTCCTGAAAACCCTCTGCTGTCTGATCATTTCCTGATAACATTTACATTTACAATAATTGATTACACAGCAGTGGAGAGTAGACTTTATCACAGTAGATGTCTTTCTGAAAGTGCTGTAACTGAGTTTAAGAATATAATCCACCCACTGTTATCATCTTCAATGCCCTGTACCAACATAGAGCAGAGCAGCTATCTGAACGCTACTCCAACAGAGGTCGATTATCTTGTTAATAATTTTACCTCCTCACTACGTACGACTCTGGATACTGTAGCTCCTGTGAAAACTAAGGCCTCAAATCAGAAGTACCTGACTCCGTGGTATAATTCTCAAACACGTAGCCTAAAGCAGATATCTCCAACCTTCCTTTCATATCAAACATCCTTGAAAGAGTAGTTGTCAAACAGCTAACAGATCATCTGCAGAGGAATGGCTTATTTGAAGAGTTTCAGTCAGGTTTCAGAGCTCATCACAGCACAGAAACAGCTTTAGTGAAGGTTACAAATGATCTTCTTATGGCCTCTGACAGTGGACTCATCTCTGTGCTTGTCCTGCTAGACCTTAGTGCTGCGTTCGATACTGTCGACCATAATATCCTATTAGAGCGATTAGAACATGCTGTAGGTATTACAGGTACTGTGCTGCAGTGGTTTGTATCATATCTATCTAATAGACTCCAATTTGTACATGTAAATGGAGAGTCCTCTTCACACACTAAGGTCAATTATGGAGTTCCACAGGGTTCAGTGCTAGGACCAATTCTATTTACATTATACATGCTTCCCTTAGGCAGCATCATTAGAAGACATAGTATAAATTTTCACTGCTATGCAGATGACACGCAGCTCTATCTGTCCATGAAGCCAGGTAACACACACCAATTAGTTAAACTGCAGGAATGTCTTGAAGACATAAAGACCTGGATGGCCGCTAACTTTCTGCTTCTTAATTCAGATAAAACTGAGGTTATTGTACTCGGCCCTGAAAATCTTAGAAATATGGTATCTAAGCAGATTCTTACTCTGGATGGCATTACCTTGGCCTCCAGTAATGCTGTGAGGAACCTTGAGTCATTTTTGACCAGGACATGTCCTTCAATGCACATATTAAACAAATATGTAAGACTGCTTTCTTCCATTTGTGCAACATCTCTAAAATTAGAAATATCCTGTCTCAGAGTGATGCTGAAAAACTAGTTCATGCATTTATTACTTCCAGGCTGGACTACTGTAATTCTTTATTATCAGGATGTCCTAAAACTCGCTGAAAAGCCTTCAGTTAATCCAAAATGCTGCAGCAAGAGTCCTGACAGGGACTAGAAAGAGAGAGCATATTTCTCCTGTTTTGGCTTCCTTCATTGGCTTCCTGTTAAATCCAGAATTGAATTCAAAATCCTGCTCCTCACATACAAGGTCTTAAATAATCAGGCCCCATCTTATCTTAATGACCTTGTAGTACCATATCACCCTATTAGAGCACTTCGCTCTCACACTGCAGGCCTACTTGTTGTTCCTAGAGTATTTAAAAGTAGAATGGGAGGCAGAGCCTTCAGTTTTCAGGCCCCTCTTCTGTGGAACCAGCTTCCAGTTTGGATTCGGGAGACAGACACTATCTCTACTTTCAAGATTAGGCTTAAAACTTTCCTTTTTGCTAAAGCATATAGTTAGGGCTGGACCAGGTGACCCTGAATCCTCCCTTAGTTATGCTGCAATAGACGTAGGCTGCCGGGGATTCCCATGATGCACTGAGTTTTCCCTTTCCAGTCACCTTTCTCACTCACTCTGTGTTAATAGACCTCTCTGCATCGAATCATATCTGTTATTAATCTCTGTCTCTCTTCCACAGCATGTCTTTATCCTGTCTTCCTTCTCTCACCCCAACCGGTGGCAGCAGATGGCCCCGCCCCTCCCTGAGCCTGGTTCTGCCGGAGGTTTCTTCCTGTTAAAAGGGAGTTTTTCCTTCCCACTGTCGCCAAAGTGCTTGCTCATAGGGGGTCATATGATTGTTGGGTTTTTCTCTGTATCTACTGTACAATATAAAGCGCCTTGAGGCAACTTTTGTTTGTGGCGCTATATAAATAAAATTGAATTGAACTGAACTGAATTGAGCCAGAAAACAAAAAAACACCAGATTTATTGAAAGTGGGCGTGTCCAGTCCCGTGGTTTCAATGTTACAGTGGTCAATTTGTAAAACTGTGTATTGTGTATTAATCATTACTATGATTTTGTCAGTCTGATGACAGCAGCGTCAGTCTTACTTCATGATAAATAAATCATATATATATTCTTGAAACAATCGAACGATCGATCTAAAAATCTACATGTGATCAGTGATATGAAACAGATACGCGCATGTTATTATGAAACACGTGATGCTGGAAAACGTCATGTTAACAAAACATTCCTCATGTTATTTTTACTTTTAGGAAATCTACACAAAATAAACAAAAGAGAAATATTATTAATATTTAAACATGATTATATTGTTTAGTGATGACATTTTATTGTTGTGTCATCCATGTTTTTATGTTTTCACACAAAATCTTCTTTTTTCTTTCGAGGGAAACAGTAAATCCTGTTATATCACATAAACTTGTTATTTTGACATATTTCACAAGTTTTTTTTAAACATTACATGTTTCCAACACATTTCAGGGATTTTTAAAGAACTAAATTTGTGTTTTTTGAATTCTTTTTCATTAGTAAGCCGAAGTATTGGAATCAGTTATATATTTCATATAAAAAGCTGATTTTTATGACACAGTAGTGTTATTGTTCCATATTTTACTTAAGTTTGCATTTTAAATTGAATACATTTTATATCATTTTGTATTTATTTAGTTGCATTTTTAACATTATATCAAGAATTTACATTAAATTTATGACTTCTGTCAAAGAAACTCATGATGATATTTATAAGGTAATTGTGTTTTTTAAATCTGAACACATGATGTTTACATTCATTAGAATCACCTGTGTCACTGTCAGCTGTTTCACACATATGTTCTGTTACATGTGCGGCATTCACGGAAGTACTTTGGAATATTTTACATGTTAAATTTTGATGTATTTTTGCTCTGTGTCTCCTGTCATCCCAGCGTCCCTGCTGTTGGAGTTGTTCCCGCTCGGTCCTGTGTCCACGTCTCTGTGTTCACTCATGTTAAAGTCTCTGCCTCCATCTGCTGGCAGCAGACAGACACACATCAACAAACAGCAAACAGCTGTTTGAGGAAGCTGCACCCACTGACTGCACTTCCACATCTCCACCTGATCAGCTCCAACAGTTTAAAGCTTTTTAAGCTGAACGATCATCATTGCAGACTGTGTGTGATTAAAACTATGTGTTAATCCTCCTGATGCAAAACCAGTAAAACTATAATAAAGTCTTTGTATTTATTTTATTCATTATTAATGAAACTTTAATTATCAAACGTGGTTGTTGGATGTTTGTACTTTCTCTTCTTTTGATGAAAGTACAGAAAAATGTTTATAAGTCATATTTACATTATTTTTCTGTTTTTAATAAGCTTCTCTGTGTTTTTTCTCCTCGTGTTTATATTTACAGTTTAAACAGCCAACCAGTCACTCTGAATGACTTCTGTCACTTTGATGACAAACATTTTTATGTTATACTGAAATCACAGTTTTTTATTTTTATAAACTTATATATTTAGTAAATGTAGAGTTCGCTAAACCAAGCCTCTGTTTTTTTATCCTCTCCTCAGTTGTACTTTTATTATTCTTATAAATTCTTCTTCTTTGTCTCATATGCTCCTAATATTGTTTATCTGGAAAGTTTTCATTTAGCTCACAGCTGTCACGTGATTAGAGTTCAGTACCTTATTGTGACATCAGCTCAGCAGGAGCATGAATGCACACGACTGATATACTCTGCTGCCCTCTGCTGGTTATAAAGTGCTGTAGTAGAAATACTCTGGATGTGATATAAATACATGTGATGACCTCCAGTACATTAAAAAAGTTTAACTAAAGAGCCACAAACACAGCTAAAGAGCCATTTAATTACATGATTTAATTACACGTCTTTTTCTTTCTTCTCTGTTTTCTTTCTCAGTATTTTTACTTTAAACACTTTTTTTTTACTTTTGTTTGTTACAGTTTGTTTCTTCTTTCTAATATTTGTGTAGCTGTCCAGTTTTCATTGTGGTTATCAGTAACAGGGAGCACTGGTGTCTCATTTCATAGCAACTTCTGAGCAGCACAGAAATAAAAGGAATCATGGATTTCACGTTTGTATTTTAGATGCTCCCTGCAGAAGCACTCTGAGCAGCCTGAATAAAACCTCAGCGGCAGCAGCAGGACTCGTCAGAGCAGCTCTCGCTTCAAAAAAGGATTTAAGATTCCTGATTACTTTTAAGACTCTTCGTGGCCTCGCTCCGAGTGACATCGCTGACCTCTGAGTACACCAGAGCGAGCTTTGAGGTCCTCGGGCTTGTTGTGAGCCGATGAAAACATTTGGTTGGTTGGAAGACTAAACTCTTAAAGAGACAGTTTGCATGGCCCCACAGCCCTGGGCCCCACCCACTGCAGGAAATCAGGTGGGCGGACACAGCCACTGGATTCGCTGGTGTCGCCAGCCAGACATAGTTTTTACTTTTTAGTGAAAACACCACGAGATTGTAAACATTTTATAACTTCTACAAGATCAATTAGTACAGATATCCATGATCCCCAGAGGATGGATTTGACTTACTTTGGAAGGTGTCAAACTTTAACGTCACAGTTTGAATGTCCTCATCGAACGATCTCAGCAGTATGACTACGGTCCTGCAGAAGGACAAGCTGTGGTCCAGACGTTCCTGACCACCAGAGGATGTACCCCAAGCACTATGTGATCCCATGACATTTGCCTTCATTTGTTCATTCATACCCAGAGGATGAATCCTATGAACGCGACCAGGCTGGCACAAAAATGTCGTGAAAAATCGCAGCGCCTGTCTATAAGATTTGGATGAAGTTTGGTAAAGTGTTCATGGTCCTGTGGGATGAGTTTCAAAGACACGGTGGCCCTCTGACTTTTCTGACTCTAGTGTGACCCGTACATTAAAGTTTGCAGTTTATTCACTCTGTGGGAACAACATTTGGTACAAGTGTTCATGATCCCCAGAGGAATACTTCTGTGAAACCAGACGTTTCCACTGGTGCACCAGTCTTTATATCCACATCCATGAAAAATCTCAAAGTTTCCTCAACAGATTTAAACAGTTTGGTAAAGATGTTCATGCTTTCCAGAGGATTACAAACATTCCACCATCTCATCAAGTCTTTTCTTCCTCTCGTCCTCCATTAAAAATAACCAAAAACATCATATTTGTTCGCCTCCATCAGGCTCAATCAGTCCGATAATCATCAACAGGCAGTTTAGCTGCGCTGCTGATGGTGCGTTCAAGTCAGAGCATAACCAGAGTTATCTCGGTCCATCCTGAGGGGAATATGGATGTTTGAAGCCTGCTTCATGAGAACTCATTATTATTCAGCCACTAACTGTGTGACGACTGAATACCATCGAGGTCCTCAGCATCAAGCCTCAGCCTGAACAAGGCTCACACCAATTCTCACCCAGCTTTAAAGCATTTCCGCTTCCATTAGCAGCTCTGATTTAAGGTGGAAACAAGGCATCAAAACGCAGCAGTTCAGAAAAAACACAGACGAGATCCGGTTTAAATGACCATCCTGAGCTCTAAAGAGCAAAACTCACAGTGTGACTCCGCCTGAAACATCAGCGAGATTTGCCAAATCCTACCAACCTACCGTCCTGTTTCAGCTGCTCCGTCGCCACAGCAGGAAGCTCTGCATGTTTGATTAGGCAGTTTTATTGCTCTAATGAAAGCCCAAAGGGGATTGGTGTCTTCAGCAGGAATTGAACCTGTGAACCATTACGCTAAGGAGCCCTACAAATAAATGTCACTAATCAAACAAACCGATTCAACTGAGCAAATTATACTAGTAAAAATATAATAATCTACTTTTTCCACGCTGACACATCCACTTTCAAATAAACTTCAGTTAATTATAATTATGATTATTATAATTTTTATAATCAAATCACTTTTTTCATGAGAACATTTCCTGCTTTTCATCAAGAAATATCACCGAAAAAGCATCAATATGATACGATATTAAATAGCTACAAATACTGTTTTCATAATCAGATCAGAAAAATCAGATCAGAAAAATCAATATTTGTACTGAAAAAATACAAATCTGCAGACGTGGGGCAGGATTTATGTTAGTGGAATCTTTTTAAGTGAAAGCTACAATTTCATTAGTTAATATTCTCCAACAAACGCCGGCTTTGTGCATCTGAAGCTGTTAGAAATGTGACTAAATTATCAAAACTAATGTTTGTGCATGTAAGATAAAATACATTTTAAAAATCCCTTTACTGGACTGGACGGCCAAACACAACTGCAAATATCACCAGCACAGCTGGAGGTGCGGTGTGGGTCAGCCGGCCCGGGAAGTCCAGTCCCAGGTTCCCAAAACTGGTCGCAGCAACACGCTGAGAGTACAGCTGACATGTCAGACTGCTGTGATTGTTGTGTAGACAGTTAGTTTTAGGAAGAAGTGATTTCTCATTTAGTACATAAATATTAGGACTTTGAAGAGACTGTGTGGAAAATCAATAAAACTGGAAGAGCTGGTAATTGAGATGGGAACAGCTCTGTAGGTGGAATCAGTTTAAAGCAAGGAAGGAAAACTGGGAAAAGAAGGAGCGCAAGCTTAATTAGCATGACATCCCATCATCAAGACACGAGATCTGATCATAATTACATGTGCGTTTCCCGTTAGGCCACGACTTAGACATGAAATGAAGATGTTGCTGAGATGAAGGTGCTGCTGTGGCATGTTAGACAGTTTTAGTTTTACTGGCAGTTTATGGTCACTGTGAACTGCAGCGTGACATCACACGTCTCCACAAGCTGGTCGGTGTTTACCGGCAGGTCACGATCAGTGCAGGAGCTCCCACAGTCCCCGATTACTGAAGCAGCTTTGAAGCCCTGAAAACTGAGTTAAACCTGAAACTACCTCAATCAACCTCCTCTCACCCCCGACCGGCCGTGGCAGATGGGCGCTCCTCCCTCAGCCTGGCTCTGTCGGAGGGTTCTTCCTGTTGAAAAGTAGAGTTTTTCCTTCCCACTGTTGCCAAGTGCTTTCTCAAAGGGGGTTTTTAATTGTTTCCTCTGTATGGTTGAACAGTCTCTACGTTACAGTGACCGCTGTACTGATTTGCTGCTATATAAAATTCTGTTTCACTGACGTCTCATCACTCTGAGAAATCTGAGTTCAGAGAGGGAGATAAACCTCCTTTAGCACTGCACACAGCTCAGAGGCTTAAATCATCCGTCCACTTTCTTAGCTGCTTTTCCAACTCAGGGTTGTGGATGTCTGAGGCACCACAACCAGCACTGTTAATGTTTGGTGGAAAAACATTTACTTTTTATTAAAATCAAAACTGTCTGCAAACTAAAAACAATAACAGAGAAAATACTGGACACAGCCAATAAAACACAGTCACTATAGAGCACAGGTGTCAAACTCCAGGCCTCGAGGGCCGGTGTCCTGCAGGTTTTAGGTGTGTGCTTGATCCAACACAGCTGATTTAAATGGCTAAATGACCTCCTCAACATGTTATGAAGTTCTCAGAGGCTGGTAATGAGCTAATCATTTGATTCAGGTGTGTTGACCCAGGGTGAGATCTAAAACCTGCAGGACGCTGGCCCTCAAGGCCTGGAGTTTGACACCCCTGCTATAGAGTGAAGCAGTTTTATCTGCATGGTGTAATACCACGTGCAGCCTGCAGGTGTCGCCAACAGGACTGAAGTGCTTCCTTCTTTTGTTGCGCTGTTTCGAAAGCATGTGTGTGTTAATGTACACTGTTCCCATTCAGAGTGAGGCAGCAGTGTAGGTTTGGTATTCCTGCTGTTTACGATGCATGAACCACCCCTCCCTGCTCCCCGCCCCGCGACTCCTCATCTGCTTTCGTCTGTCTGTCCCCTCCCAACCCCCCCAAACAGGCCCACACAGACCAACATCAAACACTCCTTTGATATGGGACGGCCTTCATGTGTGTGTGTGTGTGTGTGTGTGAGAGAGAGAGAGAGAGAGTGTGTGTGTGTGTGTGTGTGTGTGTGAGAGAGAGAGAGAGAGAGAGTGTGTGTGTGTGTGTGTGTGTGTGTGTGTGTGTGGTGGGGGAGTTGAAGGCATTTCCATACCACAGAAGTAAAGACCTTTTTTTCCTCTCGTAATTTCTTCTGGATTCAGGTTTGAAAACATGACAGGAAGTACATTTTCTATTTTAATAGAGTTGTAGACAAACTCCATATGGGAGTTATGTTATTGGGCCGTAACAGAGAAGCACTAAAAACCTTCTCAACCTCCTACCGGCGAGTCCTGGAACACAAATATATCCACTAACATCAAAGTAAAGATTTAAAAGGAAATTTTTTATCAGTTTCTGATTGAGACATTAAAGATGTTGAAAATGACCTAAGGTGCATCACAGATGTGCAAACTGTGACCCCTAAACATGATCTTTAAGAGGAAACGTGAATTGGAAGTTAAACTAAATATTTTCATGAGGTTTGGCACATCTGAGCGTCTCTCCATGAACAGCAGACATAATCTGAGCTGTCCTTCTGGAAAATATTGTATTTTTCAGAATAAAAGTCTGTGGAGTGGGTGCATCGTGCTCGCAGACACACGCTTAGTGTTTGTGTTTCCAGCTGACCTTTCCACTCGCTAATGTGCAGACACATGGTCGCTTTTTGGTTTAAAAGCTGCAGCTCTGCGTCTGCCTGTGTTTGTGAGCGTTTGCAGGGCGGCTGTGAGAGCGGCCGCAGGCTGTAGGTGTAAAGGCCGCATGTGGAGGTGAAGCTGCAGACAAAGACAGAGCTGCTTTTGTTCTTCCATGACAGAAAGGCCTCTGCAGCTCCTGAAATGGCGGCAGCACGCAGGCCGTAAACAGGCTGAGCGGGAGGAACGAAAGCCCGGAGTGGAGCAGCAAGGATCCGGACTCTGATCTGGTTTCAGGTTTTTCCACAGAAATGAACTCATTTATCACTCAGAGGGACGCAGATACACAGTTTAATTTCTGTTTGATGGCTTAATTTAACATAAATGATACAGAGCTTCATCTCAAACTGCAGTTTTTACCAAAATCAGAACAGAAAATTGAAGAATTTCAGCTGTGAATCACAACACGATGGCAGCACACTGAGTAAACAGCAGTTAGTCTGTTAAAGGACACTGAAGCCACACATGCACAAGGAACCCACAGTCACAGCAAACACATTTTAATACAGAAAATATAAACGTTAAATAAAAACCTGGAAGGAAAGAAAACACCTGGAAATAACAGGAGCAGAAGGATGAACGTCCTGGAGGACGCGGCACCTGCTCTACAGCCACCTGAACATGTGGTCGAACCTGCTGGTTGTAAAGTGAGACTGTATAAATTGCTTGCTTGAATTAGATTCAGCCTTCATTGTTCAGTGAAGGCAGCGTCTGAAAGAGGTCAGCCTTTCAAAGGGGAGCTGGCCTCTAATATTCTGAGCTCAGCTGCTCCAAAGTTTGGAGCCATAAACAGTAAAATCCCAGAATACGGATATACGGAACATCCAGCAGTCAGTTTATGCTCCTCACAACTACGTCACAATAACTGTGCACCTTGGCCTTGTTTCAACCTCATTTTGACATGACCTGCATCTCTCAAATTCTCCAATGAGGATATTATTCCACCAGCACAGACGCTGCTACAGCTGGAAAAGAAAGCTTAAACTTCTTTAAACTTCAGATGAAGGGTTAGGCTAAGTAACGAGCAGCGTGTCAATCATAAACTCGGCAGTTTGGGACTATTTTACAGTCGGGTCTGTTGGGAGCTGGAAGCCAGTGTAGCTCAGCTAAAGCTGCAGTGGTATGTTCTTGTTTTTTTAAATTTTAGTTGATAACTTTGCAGCAGAGCTGAAATCGGTGCAGGCTTCGATACTCAAACCCAGCTAACAGTCAGCTCGTTTGTCCAGTTTTACGAGTGAGCAGCTCATGTCTGTGTTTAGAGCCAAGAAGAATAACTTTTGTCTTCATTACGTTTTAAAAGGTTGTGCTGATCCATCCATCTGTCAGTTCAATTCAATGTTATTTAAATAACTCCAAATCACGCTCACAAATCACGTCAAGGCACTTTATATTGTAATGTAAAAACCCTAGAGTAATACAACGAAAAAAGAGAAAAACCCAACAGTCATATGACCCCCTATGAGCAAGCACTTTGGCGACATTGGGAAGGAAAAACTCCCTTTTAACAGGATGAAACCTCCGGCAGAGCCAGGCTCAGGGAGGGGCGGGGCCATCTGCTGCGACTGGTGAGGGGAGGAAGACAACAAAAGCCAGGCTGTGGACTAATAACTAATGATTCAATGCAGAGAGGTCTATTAACTCATAGTGAGTGAAGAAGAAACACCCAGTGCATCATGGGAGTCTCCCAGCAGCCTACACCTATTGCAGCATAACTAAGGGAGGATTCAGGGTCACCTGATCCAATTTAATTAAATTAATTTCAGTTTTATTTATATTGCACCAAATCACAAAAACAGTCACCTTTTTAATCCTAATTTTAAAAGCAGTGATGGTGTCTGTCTCCTGAATCCAAACTGGGAGCTGGTTCCACTGAAAGCTGAAGGCTCTGCCTCCCCCTGTAAATACTGCAGCCTGCCGTCTTTGTACAGAAACGTAAGGTTGTGTCTGTGTAACTGTGGACATGATTATTCTGTAGTGAGGTTAATGAACATCAATTGTTTGTAGTCACCTTGTGGAGCATTGGACTGCCATTACCTCATAAGACTTTGTTACACTATCTCCTACCGTACATTACCAAATCTCCATTTGCACTATTTGCCTATTTGCACTACCTTGCCTGGTCTACACCCAATGTCATTTACCGTTACCTGAATATTGTATATTGTATATTGTATAGCTTTTTTTTTTTTTTTTTTTATATGTAAAATTGTACTGTATTTATTCAAATTTTACTTTTTTTAATTATTTTAATTATTTTTATTGCTGCTACTTCATCTAGGGTTTGAGAGTAACGAAATTTCTATTCTCTGTATGTCCTGTACATATGGCAGAATTGACAAATAAAGTTGACTTTGACTTTGAACGGTTTTTCTTTCCCAGGTTAGACTTCAGACGCTCATCACCCTGAAATGGTCATCGGGTGTTTAGTTACATTTGATTCTTGATTCTCACCTTTCATTTTAACACACCTCAGAAACTAGCTGCCTCATTGCACTGCTGGACTGTAGCTCTTTATTTTTTTAGGCCAATGCTGAAGTTAGACTGCTCTGTTTTCTGCACAGGTGTTTTGATTTTCACAGAAAGTACAGTGACAAAGTCTCTGGACACTGGCACCATTTTTGATTTTAGCACAAATGCACTGGAAGAAGTAAAATGCTAACTTAGGCCACATTATGTATGACTTCACTGCCCCGAAGCTTCAGATCCCACTCACAGGTTCTGTGTTTTTATTTAGCTGCTTCTTAGCAAACAGTTTGCTGGACTCATACAAACTTTCATCAGTGATGTTTTTGCTCACATTTTCAATGATGGAGAACAAAAAGTGAAAATACTGAGAGCTCGTGTTAACCACAGGCCTTATTTTAGACACTCACTAAAACCTATTCAGTAAACAGACTGACTTTAAGATGAGGAACAGGAAGTGCAAAATACTAACTCATTTCTGGTTTTTTGCCGTGTTTAATTCCTGTTCAACTTTATTATTCATCTGGCAAACAGACGGTGAATCTTCTGCAAGCTTTTAGAAACATTATTAAGATATTTTGTTAACATTTGCAGTTGATTTACTGAAGGTCAAAGGTCATTTGTGCTATAGCTTGTTTTGTGTTCTATTTTTTTCCGAGTTATAAAGCTACAACCAGCTGGTTCTGTGCTGAAGCTTCATGTTTAAGCGCCGCATCAATCTGAACTCTCGGCCAGGAAGTGAATAAGAGAATTTCACAAAATGCTCCTTTAAAGCTGCAGAGCGGCAGGCTGAGGATCAAATCCTGCAGCTTTTTATCGTCACAAAGGGAAACTTCACATAAGACAAAAAAAGAAAAGTGAGCTAATATCAGGAAAAACTGCTGATGAAGAATCAAATGGAGACAGTCACATTCCTGCCGATGCACAGCTGCTGGTTAAAGATGGAAAGCACCCAGAGTGTCAGACAAGAAGAAAACATCACTGTGCACTGAAGAAATCATTATCAGACCATCTCAGGGTGTCAAATGTTTTGAACTGCACGGGTGACACAGAGATACAATCTTTAGCGTCAGTGCTTTCAGTGTTCACGACGATATCGGATGCTGAGATTTAAAGGTTGAGTTTTATACAGCTGCCAGTGGGAGGCTGGAGGGTGTCGGTGGAGTAACTACAGATTGTCTGCCAGGAAAGTGTGGTTAGGTTGTTTCATGTAGGAGTTTTGTTTCAGTTTGATTCTAAATGCTGATTAGTTTGCTCCACACTCAGTTTTGACTTTCACTTCCACTTAAAGTCAGCCATTAAAACATGTCACTGATGCACATTTCAAAAAAGGAGGAAACTATTTTCAGTGGCGTATGCATCGCAGTGGGACAGTGTGAGTGGTGCAGCTCAAAGGGACAAACAGTTGAGTGAGCAGGCGTATGATAAAGAGCTGCAGAGGGAAAATACACTCACTGAACATTTGAATCAGGTGTCCGCAAAGGAAGAGATTCACGTGACGACCAAAGACCGCAAAATCACCGAGTTTGAGCAACAAACATTAGCAATAACTGAAGCGGGCGGTCCCCAGATAAACTTTCTCAACTTTGAGAGATTGAAGCAACAACCAATGAGAGCAGAGAATGCTACTGATTATTTATAAATAAGAGGGTTACTCTTAAGTGAAGCATGAAATGTCCACTAGTGACCAGCCATCACTCACTTCCTGTGTGGACGCCCTCAGGTGTTGGTAAAAGGGAAGATTGTCTCTAAAGTTGGTCATTTTAAACTGTATGCTATGTATAGTTAACTATTAAATACAGTTACTCTGGGATTACATTACTTGGTGCCACCCATTTAAACTCCCACAATGCAACTAAAACCAGGAATATCGATGCCAGAGAGTCCATGTTAACAGAAACTTCAGTAAAGAAGTCGCCGGGCCGGATGGTCTTTGGGTCAGGTGTTTTCCACAAATCATCGCCACTGGTCCACTGACTGCACTTTGAGAGCCCTGCTTCAGCTACTGGAAGGTTCTTTAAGTTAGTTTAGGAAAAATAACTTTTGGTTAAAATATGCCCCTTCACACTACTGATTTCAAATATGACCCCACTGGGCCCTTTGCAGTGTTCTGCATGTGATGAGTTGGGTGGTTTAAGCCAATACTACAGACCTGGTGCGACACACCAAGCACCACGACTTGTAAGGCAAACGTCTCCCATCTGCAACAAGCCTCACTTTCATTTTCTTTTATAACTCGGTGACATTGTTCTGAAAAAGTCACATGACTCTGAGCCGCGTACATAAGCAGCAGTCATTCTAACACCTGCCTGTTATTCTGTTGTGAGGTCGGGCTGACCGGACTCTGCAGGAAACCCTTCGGTCTTCAGAGGCACGTTAGAGGTTTTCAGCTGATGATTTTTAACGTATTCGTGTTGGTGCTGATGAGCTTGGTGGTGTAACGGTCCTAGAAGATGTTTGAGTGTCAAAGCCAGAACATCCTCCAGGTGTCTTTTTGTTTTCCTGCCAATAGTCTAAATAAAACTCTTCATTTGTATATTACAGGAGGGGTCGGGTAATGAAGCGATCTGATCAGCTGCTGGTTTAATTTGAGGAAATGAAAGCTGCTTCTTGTGAACCTGCAGCTGGAAAAAACAATTTCAGATCCACTTCTCAGCCAGTCCAGACAGAAGTGTTTCACATTATTTGCAGAGTTTAACTGTGACTGAATGAATGTGTGAACATATGATGTGTTTCTGAGCACTTTCTGAAATTTCAGCAAAACTCAAACTTTGTTTCTGTTCCCACTGTAAGTGCAAGAAGCTCTTTGACCCTTGGGCCTATTCACCTAATCATCCTACCAGCTCCACTTTAGTAGCTTTGCAGTTCAAAATAAACCTCATTTATCTCGTCCCAGGTCTTGGTGCAGGCCCTCTGAGTCCTTTTCAATTTGTTTCAGGCTTACTTTAAGGCAACTTTGTTCTGCAGGCATCAGTGACATCATACAAACACAGGAGCAGAAGAAAATATGTGAAACTAGGCGCTTAAAACAAGCATCCACCACCAGGGAAGAAACTGAGGCTACAAGTTGCAGTTCCTCCAATGTCCACACGGGGCTCAGTGAGTCAGTCCCAAACAACCGTGTTTACAGTCTGCTACGAAAAAACGTTCAGTCTCTAAAGCTCATTTCCCTCTTTGTTACACCTTAATGACTATAACAGCTGATTTGCATTATTAGGGGCGTGGCCTCTTTGACTGACAGGTGGCTGTAGCTGCTAGCTGTCCACTAGGCTGCACCTCAGCTAACTGGAGTCCCTGAACTGGACCTCTGGACCATGTTTGTGCTGTTGGAGCTTCCTGGAGACTTTTTGTTAAAATGATCAGAGCAGTAATGTGGCTGCTGTGTGGTTAATTATACTAACAGACCAACAAGTCTGAGCTTCAGTGTTGGCTTTTGGATGTTACTGAGCCCTAAATAACAGGTATCTGTGTCTGTATGGAAGCCGCCTGCTAACAGTTAGCATTAGTTGATCATTATCTCTTGTCCAAATATGGCCACTTGTGGTTCCAGAAAACCACCAAGGTGCTGTTAAGGCTTCAAAATTCAGAGTACTGGCGTCACAGTGGCCACGGCCATCCTTTAAATACAGTCTGTATTGTACAGCTAAGCTGTGGGCTCGCGGGGATCACCTGTTCAAACACTGACCTCATTTGATGCCCTTCTGTGCTTAATATGAACATCCACCATTTAAACACAACAGGCTCCTCTTTAAGTAAAAGTTCTTCATTGAAAGAGTCTCTGATTCACTGCTCTTCACACCAGTAAGCTCCAGTACTGCGGCGTGAGCTGCGATACTTTCACACTGATTGTTACTCTGAGAAAATCCTCCGCACTGCACTGTAGTATTGTTATTCTCAGGGGAAAATCTCGTATCTCCAGTTTTGGGAATTTCCCTGCTGTCACATCAGTGAAAGAAGAAACAGAATATCAAAAGCAGAAGCAAGAGAAGAACAAAGAGAGCAGGCAGGGGATGCACAGAGTCAGAGATTATTTATGATCATGCCGAATACAAAAGCAACCTGTAACTTCAGCTGTGACGGAGAAAACACGGGATTTCTGCACGCGGTTTGGTGAAGGAAAACGAAAAGAAGCACTCATGTGAAGCACGAAAACTTTACGGTGACGGCTCAGTGAGCGTGCTGCTGGAAAACCAGAAGCTTCTGACTCTGTGCAGACTTTCTCAGTTTCAGCAGCTGATTCAGCCGAGAGGCTCGAGCAAACATGCAGAGACATGATGATCCATCTATCACAGTCAGACAGGGAAAACACACACGCACGCACGCACACACACACACACACACACACACACACACACACACACACACACACACACACACACACACACACACACACACACATAGACACACGCCCTCTTTCATAATAGCCAGTAAGTCTGCGTCTCTAAAAATACAGGACTCGCCCTCTGAGACTCGGAGGGAAACAGAGTCACTCCCTGCTGGAGGTTTTTTGGTGGCTGGAGGCTTGAAAAGTTTCCCCTCAGACCATACATGGAGCCCTGACTGTAGCAGAAACAGGAGGAGGAGGAGGAGGTGATGAAGGGCGAGTGAAGGGGCTGAGTCCTGAGAAACACGAGCACAACAAACACTTTAAAAAACTAAAAACGAACTACGTTTTCTCGAAGGGACTAAAACTAGTCGATCTGTAGTGATTATTTTCTATACGTGCAGATTTTTAAAGACTTTGTTTTTCAGGGTTTCATCTCGTCCGCTCTCTTCCTTTCAGCTCTCTGCTGGCTGCCATCCATCCATCCAACCATTAACTACACCCGCTTCTCCCCGAGGGCTGCGGGGGGGGGGCTCGACTGTCTGCTATCTAATTAAGGAAAAACAACATGGCCCTCGTATATTTAAATATATATGTATGTATAAACAAACATCTTGCAGTAAATATCTGGACAAACGCTTTAGTCTAATTGGAGTCCCGCTCTGTGTATCCAGCTGGATATTAATGAGGTGTTTTTAAAGGTTGGCGCTGTCAGTTGGAACCAATGAGAGTCAGAAACTAAGCAGAAAGCAACGAGAACACATTACAGGAACGGAAACAGAGACCAGGGCGACCTGTTGGCAGGATTACTGTCAGCGGGGATTATTCAGCGACAGTCTGCGCAGTTTGTTAAAAGTCGCAACATTTAATCTGTTACTTTCCCTATTTTCATGAACATCAACGTGAGTTATCATCAGACTGCAGAAACACATCTGTGTACACACAATGAAGATGTTCCACATCCAAAGGGAGTAAAAGTCCACATCTGGAGGAAAACACAGCCTGATTTCAGTTTTCACATTTCTCACATGAAGCACAGAGCAGGAAACCAGGAAATACTCCAGTTCAGTTCACACTCTGACACCCACTCACCAACACTGACTCCATCACACTCAGCTGCACTATTCTGGCTTCAATGTAACCTGACATCTCCTAAGACTGTATATAAAAGATGTACGTGTGTGTCGTGACAATCTTTAATGGTTTCTGGACTCAGCAGCAGCATTTTGGCCACCATGGTGATGTGGAGGAGGAGGGTGGAGTATTAAATAGTCAGCTAGTTATCGAGTGGATGCAACAGACAGACACAGATTGCTGCTTAGAGACCATTTAGACTTGGTTTAAATTGTCTCCTAGACAACTGTCCACATAGCAACCATATTAATGGTCAGATGATTTCATTAAAAATTGTCCAACAGCACAAACGCGGTCCAGAGGTCCAGTTCAGGGACTCCAGTTAGCTGAGGTGAAGCTAGCAGACAGCTAGCAGCCACAAGATACTGAGCAAAGCAGCCACACCCCCTGCAGGAAGCGGCCTGCAGACTGTCGTCATTTTGAGCCTTTAAATGACCCAAAAAAACATTAATAACACATCCGCTCCCTGTGCAGACGTTATAATGGTGAAGAGTAGCTGTAACTATTTTCTGCATCAGGCTGTAAACATGTTTATTTCTACTGTAAAGTTTGACATTTTTACATGAGAGTCTACAGGGACTGACTCATTTTAGAAACCAGCCTCCAGTGGACATTAGAGGAACTGCAGGTTTTGGCACTTCTGTACAGGCAGAGTTTCCAGCCCAGGATGCTGCTGCTTGGACATCAAACATACTTTGTATTTGGGAGCCGGCAGGTTAAAGACCGGCTAATTATGCTTGTAAAGTTCAGAGCTGCGAAAAAGGTGCCAGAGAGCCTAATTCAGTGACCCAACCATGACACTGACAAGCTCAGCTAGAGCTACAGGGTCACCTGGTTTAGGTATATTAGACTCATTTCACTCTTTGGGCCTTCTGAAGTCTTTGAAAACTATCTAAGAAAAAGTCATGATTAAGCTTTTGTTGTTCAGCTCATCTCCAACCCTCCTCTGTAGTAACCTTTGTGTTGGGAACCTTACAGACAAAACTGCTGCTACATGTGTGCACTGTATCAGTTTACGGTTAAAAAAAAAAGCTAAAAATAAAATTACCAGGAAGCCTGAGTCACCCTTCACCCCTCCTCCCTCCATTTTCAGACAAAACAACCTGTGAATATTTTTTTCTTCCTATGAATAAACAGACGTGTTCCAGCAGCAGCGGCCCGGCTGCGTTCAGCGTCTTCCAGCTCAGAATAAAAACAAATATTTGCCGTTTGCTGGCTTCGGGGTGGAAATGCGAAGAATGAGGAAGAGCTGGTGCGTTTGTGCTGAGCGAGTGAGAGCGGCAGGCTCTGAAACATGTCGGCCGGCCGAGCTCAGTCTGCACACTTCCTGTTTTTCTCTGCACATTAAATCTAAAACAGAAAGATGAAAACAGTGCGTGTGACTGCTGAAGCCTGACGGTGAATCAGACGAGTGAAAGTGACACGAGCAGACTCACCGTCTGAGCCGGCTCTAAAAACAGCGCAGTGACTACATGTTCATGAGCGTTTAGGGAGAAACCGCCTGCTAAAGATTTTAAAACCTTTTCTTTCCCGGTCACATTAATGTAATCTCTAACGGCCGGCTTAGCATGAGCGGACAGATTACGACTTGGCGTGTGGTGTTTTTACTGAGCAGATACAGCAGCTCTGTGTCATGTGTGTCCAGCTGTCAGCACTTTATTATCTGCACATGGATTGAGTCATCTCCTGACCTTTGCATGTTGGTGCAGGTTTAGTTTTTACTCAGTGAGATGACTTTTCAGTGACTCGATCACAGCAGAACTGTGGATCAGTAGGAGAAAAGCACAGAGCAGTGCAGACGTTGTATCAATGAGCCTCGGCCTCATTAGTGGACGAGTTTTTACAGTTTGCTGAGAACCATCAAACCTAATGTTGTAGAAGCTGTTGGAGGCGGTACTAAATATCAACTATATCAACCATCGATGGAAAACTAGGTCAATGCTGCAGTTCCTCTTATGTCCACTCGAGGCTCTACAAATTCTGATGTTAACATTTTCAGCTCTAAAGAAGAAGCAAACAGATTTACAGTCTGCTGAAAAAAAATGTTTTCATTCTTTAAATTAGCTGGACTCTGAAATATGTAAATATTTAATCTGCAGGAGGCCCGACGAGAAACGTCTGAGGGGAACCAACACTTCTTGATCTCATGAATTTCTGCAGCATTTTAGGAAAAGTCCATCCATACTTAGTCCGTCTCCCCCGGCAACCATCAGTTACTAGGGAAAAGTATATATTCCCCAACTAGTTGGTGAGTGGTTGCAACCTGCTGGTAAATGAAAATGTTCACAACAGTGTCTGTGGCACTGAACCTATGACTTTGGTCACCAGGGGTCTGCATGGAAGACGCTGGCTTGTCTTCTGTGACCAGAGCAAACGTGCTGCAGTTTTAGCAGCTGGTCGAAACTTTCCAACTAGTTGGGATTAATAATCTTTCCCTGGTGACCAGTGCTTGCTTGTAGGCCTTACATATTTCACTCTGAACCACAAATGTCAGCTTAAATCTTGAGGTAGTTTGATTCCTAAGTTTGACCTAAATCCATCAAATCAATAAAAAATGTATTTAATTTAGAGCAAAAGGACCGAGTGCTGCTGCAGCTCGATCTCACTGAGCTTATCAATCGATTCAGCCTCCCTCCTCGTGTCCGACTGCACAAACACGCACGCCTGGACACCGTCACTGACATAATGACCCCTTATCTGATTCCCAACCATCACAGCTAAATGCTGAACCACAACTTAAAGTCTTTACCCTTAAACAGTCCTTTAGAGTGAGGACAAACAAAATGTCCTCATCCAAAATCTAAAAGCCAAAATGGTTCCCAACGACAAACATGCAAGTAAACAAGCACACGCAGTCCAGGAAGGGTGGTCAAGGGGGGAGGAGGTAATCTGAGACGCATTTCCTGAGTCTCAAAAGCAGCAAACTGAAGAGCCTCCATTGTTTTAGCTGGGTCCTAAAGCCCACCAGCAGACAAAGGGGGGAAGGGTTCAGGTCTCACCTTTATTCTTCATTTCTTTTTCAGCACCTGCGGTAAAGGCAGAGAGCTCATTGGCCGGCGGTTATCTGGCCGCTGTGAACTCTGGTCTGCCTGTAATGTTACTGCTCTCTGCCAGCTGGAAGGGGTTCAGCATAGTTTTGTACAAAATGAATCCCGAGAGCAAACATTAGCGGTGAGCTCAGGGACACAGCATTTCCTGGAAATGTGTTAACGCAGGTCAGCTACTCTTCTGATCCTCTGCTTCTGTAAAGCCAAGGACTCTGGCACCAGAGACTCACATCCAAAGTCCTGCAGAGGGTTTGCTTTAGACCAACAAGTCCAACCTCCAACCTACAAACTCACAGGTGGTGTCCTCAGTATGAGACCGGAGCACATTTGTTGTCCTGTTAGTGCTCCTCTCACAGTTATTAGTTCTTACTCACCTGATGTTTGTGTTCATGGTTAAAAAACTGAGTACGAAAGTGACTTTCAAGTCAGAGAAGGTGGACCTGCCGTACCTGACACAGACACTCAACACTGTGGTAGTGAGACGGGCCTGTACTGTTTTTAGCATAGATTAGCTCAAAGGTGAACGCTAACCAAAAGATATCAAAAACCATTTAGAGCGCGTGCATAACCCCTCACAGGCTTCATGACCATCAGAGGCCTTTGGAGGGCTACACAGTATTCTCAGTATGTGTAACAACTACTGTTTATGTTCCCCTGCAAGCCTGGCTGGACACCATGATGTCACTCAGTGGTGAAGCCTCGGTATTAGCATTACGGCCATACACGGCCTGCAAGTGACAGACGAATGCCAGCAAACTTGTTTAGTCATGTGCTTCATGTAGACAGAAACCGTACCTGCTAACGAGCAAGTGTAAGAATAAAATCCTTATCATAAGATAAGGATGTTCCTTTTAAAGCAGCTGCAGACAGCAGCCAGTTTCACTCAAAGCCACAGTGGGTTTCAGCTGAAATTTGGTAACACATATGTGACTCAGTCATAGAAAAACAAAGCTGCAGATTTCAATTTATGAACCATTTTAAGCTTTCAGAGCGTGAGGTGGTGGTCTGACTCGAGATCAGTTTGTGGAGTTTCAGAGGCGGAAATGCAGTGCGAGCGTTGAGCCGGAAAACCCCCGTGCCCACAGCAGGTTCCTGCTGGTTTCTGATGCACCTGAAACCATCACCTCCCACCTATCAACGGCCTCCGTCTGTGCTTGTTGGGGAAAATGAAGAAGAACATCAGAGGAAAACACAATTACAAATAAGAAAACAAAGGAAAGAAGAAGCGCTTCAGGTTGCACTGAACCTGGAGGCGACGTTTCCCGCACGCCGCTGAACACATCACAGAACAGCAGAAGCATTACACGCTCATCTGTGGGCGCTGTGCGTGACGAAAACCTCGGAGGTTCGGAGGAATGACAAATCACAATCTGATGATGAGTCAATGACACCATCATGAAAACAAAACATTTAACACAGATTTGTTGCAGTGCTGCTCTGTGTGAATGGGCGAGTCTGCAAAGGTTTGTTTACAGGACAGCCTATAGGCTGCGAGGATGCTGAGGCTCAGCACAGCTTCACATTACACATCATCAGCACAGGAGAAGGCTGAGAAACAAATGATGGGCCTGGAAAAAAACTCATCGTTCTCATCGCCTCGTCAGAAACACTCATGTGGTGGTGACTCAAACAGGGCGCGCTCCAACTCATCCACAGCTCTGAATGCCTCTAAATGGCATCATAATTTACTAAATGAGCAGCATGTTCGATTAATAAGACTTGTGATGAGATCATAAACTCATCCAGAGAGTGTTTACTGATCTCATAGCTAAAGGGACGGGGAGGCTACGTTTCCTCTTCTACAGTTAGATTTCTGTTTATAGCTAGAGCAGTAGCCCCCTGCTGGCCGTTAGAAAGACTGCAGCTGTGACCAAAGGAAGGGTCTGCATGAGATCTGCAAAGTCTTTGTACTTTTGTTTTTAGAAGTGAGAATTACAACATTTTTGAAACTGGATGATGAAGTTTTTCCTCCTCAAATTCAGTGTGTTTGCAGCAGAGTGTATACAGCTGTCTAAACAGGCTGCAGATCACTAACTATGGCGATTACTACATGTGTGACAACAAAAACAAAGAGGTCACAGTTGCACTCCTGCCTCCTCGGTTTCAGGCTGCTGCGTCAGCCCAAAGAGCAGAAATGAAAAGTGAATTTGTGGCTCGTCGGTTTCAGCTCGCTGCTGATCGGAGGTCAGATTTCCTCGTTTCCTGTCTCGTGTGATTGAGTTTCATGAGCAAAATAAGCCACTCAAAGCATCTCTCTGCGTTTCAAACAAGATAAAAACAGCTCCAGTAAACAAAGCGCTGCTCTGACAGGACTGAGGGAATTTGATGTTCAGACATTTTATGTTTCAGTGTTGGAAAATAAATACAAATAAACAGTAAAGGATGAGCGACAGGGATCAGCTCCACCAGCTGAGGCCTGTCGGTGTGTAGTCTCCATGTTCTCCATGTTGTCCCGAGCCTGTGTGGGTTCTCTCTGTGAGCTCCCCCACAGTCCAAACATAAATCTGGCTGCAGTGTGAGTGACTGTGTTGGCTTCCATTTTGTTGACCACTTTGTGAAAACACTGAAGGTTAAATTGGGTTTTTTATTAGTAAAAACTGATTGTTGTGATTTATCAGGAAAAAATTTGTTCTTAAATGTTCTTGATTGTGTTTCATTGTTTGTTTGTGCTGCGTCCTCCGTCTAGACTCTGCTCTTTACACTTCATATCACACTTGTTGTCCCGTACGCGTCACTGTGTACTTTATAATCTGGTTTCTTGGCCGTACAAAGCCATGTTGGGTAAACTTCCTTCTTATCTGTGTAAACTCTTAATACCTTCAAACAGCTGCTGTGATGTGAGGCCCTCTCATTGGTCGTCTGTAGAGTACCCGGGAAATTTCAGCGCTTCGTAGAACAGCGAGGTTATTTCACGCCTCGGTCATGGCGTCACCTTCACAGCAAATTAAAGCTGAACGCTTTTGTCAGAGTTCAGAGCTCTGATGAAGACCTCTGTAACTGAAGAGTCTGACTATTATTCATAAGCTGAACTTATATTTGTGTTTTATTTAGTTTTATGTGTTTTGCTGTAACTTTTTAACATCGTACACTTGTGGCCATGTCTCTCTCGAAAGCTGGGCGAGGGTGCAGCTGTACCACAACTCTGAGCCGGATAACTGGAAGAAAACCGATGGATGGATGGATGGATGGATGGATGGATGGATGGATGGATGGATGGATGGATGGAGAAAGATGAGTTGGGTTTAAATAAGTTTAGAACCTCGTCAGGACACGAGGATTTGTTTTCACATTGACGGGGAGTCTACTTTCTTTCTCATGACATCTTACATACTCAACAGAAACTTTGGTTTACTGTTGGTCGTTTTGAGTATCTCTTAAGAGGACGTTTATACAAGAATGTCTGTTTTCATCAGCATTTCCTGTGTCCTCGATCATCATGAACCTTGTAAGCTGTTAGGGACTCATTTAAATTCTAAGATTTATATATAATAAAAAAGTAGTGATGGCGTCCTGTAGTCAGAGGAGCATCTCCTTTTGCCCCTGGCTAATTTTCAGATGATTGTTCTGAGCTGTGCAGTAGGGCTTCTTCATCCTGTCGGCTCAGTAATCTTCAGCTCTTACAGAGCACAACTTGACCTGTTCAAGTTCTGAGAACTTATAGGGAAACCAACACTTTGACTTAAACAACGACAGGAAACCGTAACAACAACTCGATAAAGGCACAGCCAGAAACAGGACAGAGCAGAAAGGGATCGAGTATCATCAATCCACAGCAAACTAAGTCAAATTATATGGTCATTAGAGTATTAGGCATATAAAAGACATCGATCAGTTGAAGTGCAGACTGAAGCTGAGGCACAAAGAGGAAGCATCAAAGCAGCAGTTAAACCAGCAGCCTGCAGTCATTAGTCTGACAGGAGAAAACCAGCGTTTGAGTTACACTCCGAGCCGTGACGGGAAAGGCGCTGCGTGAGTAAAAGCAATCACAGGGCTCGTTTACGTGTCAAACACACATAATTCAGGAGCTGCTGAACAAAAAGGGAGTAGACATGCGTGACGAGGGAGCCGGCGTCTCTGAACTGGGACATCGGCTCCTGATCGTCCCCGCGGATTTTCCCGGCATCAGGGAGCAGGAAAGAGAAGCAGGTTAATTAGCTCAATCAGCTCAGCAAATTAACAGCAGAGCTCTGATTCAACAGGAGGACGGCACATTAACACCGGCAGAAGGACGGCTGACGGGGCTGATCCCGATGAAGCCCAGCTCTCAGCAGGGGAGAGGTTTAGAGAATTCTCAGGGTGTGTGACCTTTGACCTCCTTCAGCTTCCTTATAATCAGATGGAAAAGATTAACCGTCTGAAAACGCTGGTTTTAGTTTTTGGTGCTTTAGACTCAAGAAAAGGGTTGAAAAATAATGAAGTCCTAAGCAGCATGAAGTCCTAAGGGTCCCCAATCTCAGCACGGCTGCAAGACTTGGGTCAAACCTGAATCACATGATTAAATTGCTGGCCTCTTCAAGACATGTTGAGAAGGTCCATTTAAATCTGACTTAAAACCTGCAGTCACCGGCCCTCGTGTAAACCAAAGAGAAAGGCTGTCCTAGCTTCTCGTCCACTGACTTATGGTCAGTAAACCAAAGATTGGAAAAGATAGATGGACCAAACTTAAGTAAATAGTTTTCAGTGCCTAACCCTAACAAACCAGTGAGCAAACACACAACATCTTCAGCTCGGCCTCCTGTCTCTCTGTCAGTGTGATCGTCTCCAAACCAAAGATCACAGCAGGCCTCACTGTCATCTTTAAATCTTCCAAAATGATCTGATGGTGTCCCTCCAATGTCCTGGTGGAAGGTCCCTGAAAAGCCAGTACTGCAGACACCGGAAGACAGAAATGTGATAACACCAGGATAAAAATGTGTCCGACTTTTTGGAGGAAGTTACCCATTCTTCCATTTCTGGTGTTTTCTGAATAATTCCCCGTAGTAACTCAGAGTTCAGAGGTTATCCATCCATATATAAGAAGTGTAAAAACAATAACTCAGTCGTTAGCGTTCTCTCTGGAGGAGGATTTGTGTGTAAAATCAGTTGGTAGTGACAGCAGAGGCCTCTGGGAAACTGACTCTCCTTCACGCTCAGCAAACACCGTCGTCATCGCTGCAACACGTCCCTGCAGCTCGCTGTGATATCACTGCCGTATTGTTGTCCTGTGGCACATAAAGTCGCCTCTCCTCCATAAAAGCAGCTGCACGACTGCAGCACCGAGGACGGCACAGCAACGAGAGCTATTTAAGTCTATTTAAGATGCCGGAAGGTCCAAACTTTTGCTTTTTATTCTCCATAAACTTCAGGGAATTCTGGTGAAATAATGTATTTGGCATTGCTAATTAAATCTTAGTGTTTGGGGTGGATTAGGCCATAACTGACTCAGTGATCCATTTAGAGTAAAGACAGAGAAGATTCGACTCAGAAGAGGAAACGGTGAAGACTTCCAGCTGAGTTATGAGAAGAGCTGGAGAGATTGCTCCATTCTCATAGTTACAGCTTTGGATAGTGATGCCAGAATTCGTTTTTTAATGAATCGCATAAAACATCTTTGAAAAATGTATTTTTAGCCTTTTGCAGCCTGAGTTATGATTTCCTGAGTCAAGGGTATAAATGGTCAATGCGGTATAAATGCTTTTTACAGAAACCATTTTATTGCTAACGTGATGTATGTGCCAGGTAACAGGTAACTAACAGAATCCAAACTCGGACACAAAGCACAGACAGACATCAGCGATGCTAATTCAGAAAGGCGGGAAACCCTTCACAGTGGCACAGTTAGCGCTAGTTTATCTTACTTTCCTTTGAATTAAAATGTTATTACAAATGAAACATTAGCATATGCAACATGTCACTTTGCACTATTACTAAAACTTTCTTATAATCAATCAAATAATAAGACATAGCAAAGTGTAAAGTAGGATTTCTGAGGTGTAGCATAAAAAGTGTCATTCCAGAGAATCGTGCACTGTGTGAATGCAGAGTTAGCTTAACCACGGTTATCCTCGACGTGTCTCAGGACAGATTTTTCCTGAGGATGTAGTCGTTTCTGTACTTGCATTTGTTATTCTGAGTGTATAAAGTTAATATACACATATAGTGTACTATATGGGATACACTACGAGTACCCAGAGGAGAAAACTCTTCCTCACTCTTTGTCCTACATATGACTCTGTTTTTAAAGCCTGATGTTAGCCTTTTACTTCTGCAGGTGCATTTATGCTTCGGAGCTCGTAAAAGCTGCCTAAAGCTGTCAAAATTACATACTTTTTTATGTCCCAGCAGGGACATTTTGCCGAGGGAAGCAAAGCGTTGCTAACTTATAACTTGTAGCCAGGAGGAAGCGGCTAACACTCAACACTGGGACACTGACGACAGACACATATTTGACGCCTTCAGGGACAATAAACAGTCAAAGAGACCGTCCATGAACACCAGTCAGAAATGTCATGTTTCTGCCTCTGACTGCAGTTTATTTGGCTCCGTCTCCATCTTGAGCTCCCTCTGCTGGTCACATCACAGTAAATCATGTATCTGGACACTGCAGAGAGCTGCAGACGCCGCCTGTCCACTCGCTCCAGCAACGGCACAGCACCGGGCGGCAGATCGCCATGGCGACCAGCCCAGATTGCTGGTCACCACGGTGTGAGGTCAGTGTTTCCATGGCGATGGAGCAGATGAACGGTAATCCGTCCTTGTTTTTGCGCCGTGGAAACAGGACGTGTGGGTGGAGGCAGAGACGCAGGAAGAGAGGAGGTGGAGTCGTGAGCATGTTAGCATGTGTGTGATATCACTCTCTCACCAAAGCTGCACCCTCACCCCCCTCCCCTAAATCCTCACCCCCTCCTCCTCCCTTCAGTCTTAATAGCGAATTTGCAATCATGCACGGCAGATCAAGCAGGAGCCAGCGGAAGATTAAAACACGCCGATGATCTGGAGCAAAGAAACGAGGTCAGGGCGAGCGAGCAGCGTTACACTGCTGCAGGAAGCTGAGCACAGACAGGACGGGAAGGACGGCGAAGGACAGACACACTGACACAGCCTCAGGTCTCGGCTCTGCACGAAACACTCCGTGCTTTTATTTGATCCTTTTATGCTTTTATTTTGGAATTCACGTGTGAACAGTATACACTGATACACTTTAACGTACACGCAGTGAGATTTAAATCAGTGCTTCAGATCAAAGACGGGCATAAAAAGACGAGGCTGCAGTTCCCCACAGCTGCCACCAGGGGCTAATAAAGACTTATTTCCCTGACACCACCTTTAATTGATCACATGATTAACGAGAACCCACGGCTCACAGGGGGGATAAATCGTGACGGCCTCGTTCCGACACTCCACGCTCTGCGCAGACATTCACAGCAGAATAAACTTTATTAAGCAGTTTTAAGACGACGTGGAGATGTTGTCCTGATGAATCTGGAGCAGTGCCTCCCATGTGTGAAGAGAGGCAACCATATGGCGAAGGCGCGCGCGAGCCAAGAGCCCGCGGCAGCGTAAACTCGCAGCGCCGCGCGCTTCCTGAGTGGAAAAACACCAAATTTAGAAAATAGGTTTCTGTTTTTACAAACTGCAGCCGCTGCACATCGACTCCGGCAGCACATTTATCTTTTTTTCTTTTTCTTTTTTTTTTTTTTTTTTACAAACTCCTCCTCCTCCTCTTTTTCTCTCTGGCGTCTTTCAAACGCAGCAGCGGCTCCTGATTGGCTGGCTGAAAGGCTTGCTGTGAGGTGTGAGGGGGCGGGGAGCGGCAGCCAATCGCATACTCCTTCCGTCTCCCGGCCCCCCTTTTTTTTCTTCTTCCAAACCCTCCATGAATATTCACCCTCCCCAATCCCTCCCCCCTCTTCCTCCCCCCTCCCCGAGTGGAAAAAAAAAATCCCCTCTGAGATTTAAATCTCCCCCCCTCCCCCCTCCTCCCTCTTGTGTAGAAGAACAGCAGCCTCACACAACATGGAGGGACGGCAGCTCGCTTTGTGTCACTCACACAATAGACTCCACCACCTCCTCCCTCCCCCGGCTCTCCTCCCTCCCCCGTTCTCCCTGCGTGCAGATTTCAGGTTGCATTGCAGCAGCTCAGCCTGCGCTGCAGCCTCTCTTCGCTCGCAGCTATAAATAACTCGGCAGCCATCTTATCTCTGCTCCTCTGCTTTGTTTTTTGTGCTGTGGCCCCCGTGGAGCAGAGGAAGGGGAGTAGGGGCTCCGGGGACAAATGTGATGACGAAATTAGCCGAAGGCCTCGAAGCGTCAGCATTATGAGCTGCTAAAGAGAATAAGTGTTGATTACTGAGCTGAGCTGCGGTCGCATTTCTGCTCGTTTTGCAGTCTGTTAACATTTAAAGGTCGAAAGGTCACGAAGACTTAGCCTCTCGCAGCAGCGCTGCTGGGTGGGAGGAGCAGTTGGTGGTTGGAGGTGTTCTCCTGTTTGTGGGTAAATAATTAACCTCCAGGCTGTTCATGGAGCCTGTGTCTGTGCTGGAAGAGGTCCCGGTCACTCGCGGCGTGTCAGAGGACATTTGCATCACTTTGAGTCTTTCTGAGACGCCCCCCACCCCCCGCGGTGCAGATGGTCTCTTATTGAGTCCTTGGAGCTCAGAGGACTCGTTCACAATGAACAGCAGCTGTCGCTCTCCCAGCTCCTCTGGAAAAACCCACCTCTCTCCTAACGGTGACCTTCTGTCTGCTACCCAGCAGGATTTGGGGCTTTGCGAGCTAACTTCAGGTTTAACCCCGGCTTAAAGGTTACAAAGGTGGTTACATACTGACCAATCAAGTCTCTCGAGGATCGAGTGGATCACTGTGGCTCTGTGGACTGTAAAGACTGTAAAGCATCACACAAAATCCAATTATGTCTGCAGTGAGCCGGAGCAGTAAAGCTGAGGCCACACTGCTGTCGTCTCTTTGTTTCCTACATTTAACAAACCATCGTCTGACAAACTGATGTATGTCCGACGCTTCATTTCTCCCACATCATAAAGAAATTCTGCTTTAGTAAATAATAAAGCCGGCCGTGTGGCTCTTTGGGCTCTGAAACACTTCCCCTGTTAATTCATAAAAAATAAAATTCTACAAGAAATTAAAAAAACAAAACAAACAAAACCAGAAAATATTTTGTTTTTAAATGAATATGAACAATAAAAAAAACCACCTAATTTCCTTTCATTCATAAATTTCCTTCAAAGGTTCCTGTTGGAGCTGCTCTGGTGCAGTGTGACAGTCAGCAAGCAGACTGTAAAACTTATCAAAGTGCAGGCAGTACAGTCCTAAATGCGAGCTTCTTTGCAGTTTTACATTTTCCGCCCGGGCTTGTGTTTAAAGTCTTTGTCTTCAGGAACAACTTCTTTATTTTGCCCTCCTGACTGTGAACAGTTTAAGTGATATTTATGCTCCATGAGCTGTGATGTGATCCTTAATCGGGGCACCTGGTCACAGGTAAGCCTGCTGACTGCTGTGCAGGTTAAACCCTGCAGGGCTGCAGCCACACGAACATCAGCAACATCAGCTCGCTTTCATTAATTTAACTGAAGTCACAGCTGTAATTACGGCACAGCTGTCACACTGACGAGTCTATTAGCATCATGTTTTATAGGCTCTGGTTTGTGCCCAGTGAAACATCACCTGTACAGTACGTACTGTAGCCTGACTCAGTTTAACTGCTTCAGTTTTCTCCGTTTTATCGAATGAACCCTACATTTGTCTCCAATGCCATTTTAAACGCCCTCCACACAGCTTCCAAAATTAAACTGTTGTGTGAAACTGTTCAAATGAAACCAGACTGAGTACTTTTACAGAAGCTAGCATCAGATATTGAAGATGTAGCTGTTTGTAAGTCAGACGACGGCGTGTCTGCATGAATATTAACGAGCTGTCAAACGTGTTGGATTCAGACGCAGGAAACTCGCTTTAAAGTAGAAATCAGACTCAAGGTGACCTCGCAATCTGCAGTGACACACACAGCAGGTTTATCATGTGTGACACAATTCAGTTATCAAAATGGGATTTTACCCAGCAGCTCTCGACCCTAAACGTCACGTTTGGAGCCTCTCGGCACGTTTCGGTCGTCTTTGAGCCGTCAGCAGGTCCGAGAACGATTCAGCTCCCCTCCAAACTTCTCACATCACAGTCTGATGTCATATCAGTCGATGGTGCCATGTTTTCACGAGCCGACTGATACAAAGACACTTCGGTCTGCGTCATGAGGTCATTTTCACGTTCCCGTTTGATCACGTCCTTTCATGCGTCTCGGCCCTGCGGTTCCTCGTTCTTGTCTCTTTGCATATCTTTCATATTTTCTCAGAGTTCATATTGACATAACATGTACAGTCCTGTTTTTCATGTCGCTCGTAGAACCGGTGTGCAGCAGTAATGGTTTTCTGTATGAATTTAAGAGCCTGTCACACATTTTTACAGCACTGATTCAGCTCATTGAGGTTTGCAGGTGTGTGTTTATGCACGGCTCTTGTCTGGCTCTGAACTATTACAGCCACAGCTTCTTTTCTTTTGCTGTTGGAGATCTGCTGCTGTGCCCCGATCATCGTCCTGTTGTGGTCCCAGCTTCAGCTGAGGAACAGACGGCCTCACGATCTCCATTTGTCCACTCAGGGACTGCAAAACAAGCCCAAACCCTCCTCCACTGTGCTGAGGTGTTTGTGCATTGTCGACTTTGGTCTTGTCTGTCATCAGTCCAGAAGTCTTGTGGTTGCTTCAGATGCAGCTTTCAAACCTAAGCTGTGCTTTCCAGTCTTTTTTTTCCCATGAACTTTAACCTTTAACATGCTAACAGAGGCCTGTGGAGTCTGGAGCTCTTGGGTTTGCAGCAGTTTCTCTGAGGACTGCGCGCTCTGACCTTGGGGTGAACTCGTTGGGAAATCCACTCCTGATGAGATTGTGTCACTGTGTTACCAAACAGCCGAACGTTCCACATCTGCAACCTGCCCAAACCTTTGCTTTTATAGGCGTTCACACTTTCTGATGTTCAGTTAACATGTTTGACTTTCAGCACCCGGCTGTTACCTCACACTGTTTGCTGTGTTGCTGCAGCTTTGCTCTCATTGGTCCTCGATTCTCCAAATCTTAAAACTCTGAGAAGGAATTTCTGTAAGATTACAGATTACACCCCAGACTTTCATGGCTCGCTGTGCTATGCGGAGCAAAGTCCTGTGAATAAGACAATCTGCACTAAGGAGTATCAAGAGCTCCATATTTTGCTTTGCATGCTTCACAGTTCAAAATAACCACTGTTCATGTTACACTGGGCCTGTGGTCAGTCTGAGCTACAGTCACCTCACTGTGTTTAACATCCACCAGTGGAGCAGAAGGAAAGTGAATAAAAACATGTGAATGCATCAAGTCTCCAAAGAACTTCATATTTATTCAGTATAAATTGTGTGAGTGCTCAAACATCGACCAGTGTGGAGATGGATCCAAACAAACTGCGGTGTGTTAGAAGGCGGCACGCTGACAGAAACACTGGCTGGCATTAACGATGGTGACTCAGCAGCGTTTGAGGTTTTATGTTGAATGAGACGCTTATTGAAGTGTTACAAAACACAAAAGCTGCTGCGAGCGCTGAGTCACCGCAGCTCTGACCTGCCGACGGCGTCCAGGAAGCCTCTGATCTCTGAGTCTTCACACGAGGCGCCGCGAGGCAGACGCGCTCACCTGCTCCCTGTCGGACTGCGTCAGCACGGACAGGTGGACTCGTTCTGCAGTCCTCCTGCAGTCAGACAGCAACGCGCCTGCATTTCTATCAGGGTCAGATCTACGATCACATGTCAGACGCAAACGTCGGCTTTAACGCCGGAGACCAGAGTTTGTTTGTTTGAGTTTTCTGACAAAGTAACAGAAAAACATTCTGATAGTGTTTGAAAAGTTCAGAGCGACACGTCAAACTGTTACTTTGAGCTCTGTGCTGTACGACAGGTCACGTATAAATTAAGCTGTGCTAATGAAAAGTGTTCATGAGGTTGTTTTTGTGCAGAGAGGAAGTTCGAAAACTCCGAAAAGCAGAAGGTTGCATCAGAGAGGAACTACTTCACACAAATAAAAAGCTTTTCCTGATTCTACAAAAAAGGAGAAAAACGTCTGTAAACGTTACATTATCAGACATGAAAGTCAGGCTCGGTGTCCTGGAAACGAAGCCGATCACCGATAAATCTGCTGTGGGATCGACCGGCGGGGAGAAGTGGGAGAAGACCGGAGGGGTTTTCTTTCTGCAGAAGCAGAACTGAAGGAATGATGAGAAGCAGCTTCTTACTTCTTCAAGAGCGACAAACTGGAAGGAAGACAAAGAGTGAAACATTACAAACGCTCAGTGGACAGCACACCAACATCGTGGTTATTGAGCAGGTGTAGACTCCAACAACACCTCCGATTGACCTCATAAAGACCCGTAAATCCAGGCCTGAACCTCAGCACTCCCCACAACGTGTACGAAACAAAAACAATGTCACGTTTGTGGGTTTTAATCAGACTTTAAACACTTTGAGCAGCAGATTTAACAACCAAAAAGTTTCCTTACATGGTGTGAGTTCCCCTCTGTAAGTAGGAGCTGGGCACTGGTGCTATGTCAGCTCCAGACTTTGTTAGCAGGTTTATATAAAAACCACAAAGCTGAACGTCATGAAACTCTGGAGAATTTGAATCTAAATGATTTATATGTTGGTTCAAATGCAAATCGGTTTCTTTAAAGCCTGTGAAACAGGGAACTGACCCCAGAGCGAGGTCCAGTCACAATTACTCATAACTGGTTAAAACAACAGGAGCTGAGACACCAAAACACTAAAACTAAATAAAGCACAAAAATTAAAGACAAAAGAAAAAGTCTATAAATTAGAGTCAGACACTCTTCACTCATGTTTAAATATTAATGTGTAGTCGATCCTTTATCCGTGCATCTTCCTCATTATTGTGCTAACTCCAGAGTTTAGACTCTTCCAGCATCGACTCGAGAACTCTGAAAGACTCGATGCTGCTTCAGTGAAACAAACTCCTCTCAGGTCAACATGCGACCGCAGAAAACAGCACAGACTGCACCGGGGCGTCGACACAGGACTACAGATTAAAGTTAAAGGTTTGATGTTGAAGAAGTGTGGCCACACTCAGCAAACAGAGCTGCTGTCTCTGTGACTGTGTCGTGTTTTATTGGACCGTCTGTGTTCAGACGGCACTGAATAACCGAGAGCTTTGACCTCATTGGTCCAGTGAAAAAGGTGAACTTACTTGAAGCTTTTGCTGTCCTGCAGGTTGAGCACCAGGCTGTCGGCGTTCAGGTACACTTTGTTTTGGGACTGCGCCACCTGCAGGTCAAACACACACAGAGTGAGCAGAGAGACAACACCGGTGGGAGGTCGCCTGCAGGCCTGACTGAGCACAATGGGAACACTGTCCGAGTTTCAACACTGAGCTGATTCACAGCAGAGCGAGAGCTGCCGAGCACGCTCGCCATCCATGTAGGAGACGCATGACGCCAGCCAAACGCCCGGTCCCGATGACGTTCCTCCCGTGTGAGAGCGATCACGCCGCCATGAAAAAGGTGCTCAGAGCTGCTAATGAATGAGCGTCATCAGTGATACTCTGGTGGAGACAAACACTCGCACGGTGTCTCAGTCACTGCTAATTATCACCACCACATTAGCTCTGATAGATTTGGGCAGTCAGTCTGAATGAAGCTCCAAACCCAACGCCACAGCGACAGCGAGCGCACCAACACGGACCAAGAACCAGAGAGATTTCTCCCACATCAACTTCTCTTCACCGGAATTTTAAATCCTCCTCATCACAAGGTCTTAAATAATCAGGGCCCATCTTATCTTAATGACCTTGTAGTACCATATCACCCTATTAGAGCACTTCGCTCTCACACTGCAGGCCTACTTGTTGTTCCTAGAGTATTTAAAAGTAGAATGGGAGGCAGAGCCTTCAGTTTTCAGGCCCCTCTTCTGTGGAACCAGCTTCCAGTTTGGATTCAGGAGACAGACACTATCTCTACTTTCAAGATTAGGCTTCAAACTTTCCTTTTTGCTAAAGCATATAGTTAGGGCTGGACCAGGTGACCCTGAATCCTCCCTTACTTATGCTGCTGTTTCATCATCCTCATTAACCTGCTCTCTGCTCTGATTGGCTGCTGAAGTCCACCTGTGTCTGAAGTCAGGGGGGCGGAGCAGCTCCATCTCCTCTCTGCTTGCCTTCCACAGTTTCCTTGTATTAGTCACAGCTCGCGGTCGGTCACAAGGTCGGTTCACGGCTTCCTTCCTCGTGTTTTCAGGTTCCACCTCCCTCGTCAGGTTCAGGATTTTATATCTAAAACTCTTTGAAACGTTATGGTATCTCTGTATGTTTATTCCTCTGAGTCGTGGATTTGAAGCCTGCGATCTCTGTTTAACGTGTTTGCTTCATCCATGATTTGATTGTATTTTGTGTGAGTGTAGAGGCGAGTGCATCACTCTGCTTCACGAAGGTTTGTTTTTCCTGCTCGTCGCTTTAAGTGATCGTATGATTCGACCGTGACGTTGATGTAAATTCAACTTTAAAGCCTCGATGAAGCCGCGTTTCTCTCTTCTGTTGCTGCTGATCATCGTTTCGGCCTCTTCCACCTGATCTGCGTTCTTTTAAAACGTTTCTTTACTGCTTTAATTTCAGATAATTAAATCCAGAATTAATGCTCGACATTTCCTGCTGTGGGCTGATGCATGAGTGGAGGTCAAAGGTCAGAGCTGAGGACAAAAACAGACAGTTTACAGTCTGAACCTTTTGTTTCAGTCCTGCTTTCGGTTACATTCCTGCTCTCTTGGCGCCACCTGGTGGTCTGGATCACACATGGCAGCTCAACACGGTCGAACTCGAACCAAACGTCCGCCGTCCAGTGATTAATGAATATAGAACAAATGTCTTTAACTGTTTTTGTTCACGTCAGCTGCAGCTGCTGAGGCCGATCCTGCATCACTGCTCGGCTCAGCTGTTGTTAGTTACTGTACAAAGAGCGATTCTTAACCAGGAGAACGCCACGCTGCTCCGAGTAACGAGTTTACTCTGGTGATGAAAATCAGACCAACAGAGAGACCACGCTGCTGCAGAACACGTGTGACGTTCACTCTGAAGAAAACCAAACATCACATCAGGATCATCGGGTCCACATTTGAGTTTTTAGTTTCAGCCAAAGACAAACTGACAAGTGTGAAACCTCCCATCAAACAGCTGTTCTCAACCTCAAATGTGTGTCTCTTCATCTCCCACACAGAGGAGGAGGAGGGGCAGGTTAGAGGCGGGACGAGAGGACATCGAGGTTTTAACTCTGTTACTCTGCAGGTGTTTGTAGCGCAGCAGGTGAGCCGGCGCTGCTGCTGATGTAACAACAGCTACATTAAAGCAGCGCTCTGGTTCTACTTTAGCTCCGTGTTCATATTCAGCTTTGCAGCATTCGGTTGCAGTGACACCGACACAGTCAGGATTTCCCTCTGACAGAGGCGACACGCCGAGCACGAAGAGCTCCCAACTAACGACCAATGACTGCTGAGCGTTTCAAACGATTAAAGACTGACAGAGGCGCACAAAGTGACCCTGAAAGGGCCGATCAGACAAAAGACTCACAAAACAAACAACCGAGAAAAAGAAGGGAAACGGGTGTGTTAGGTTTGTGAGAGACACCACCTGTGCATCCACCCTTTAAAGGAGGCCAGCTCTTCCTCTGTGGTGTCCACAGCAGCAGGAGTGACACTCGAGTGTCACAGTAAACGTTTTGAAACATTCATTTTAATCATCCCATCGCTGACGACTCCGCAGTCTCCTAAGAGACTTGACCTTTGACCCTGATGTCAGCTCCACCTTTGGTGTGAATTTCAAAATCCTACGTCACCTTGTTCTCGAGAAACTTATGTTTCCACGCCAACCCACCCGCCCACCCCCCCACAGCGGGTGACAACACCTCCCCTCTTTTACAGCTGAGGGGTAAAACTTGAACGTTCGGGTCGTGTGGAGGACCTCAGACTGCAGCACAGCAGCATCACTGCATTAAACATTTCCTCTCACCGTCTGCCATCAGCCCACTTTCTTCTTCTTCAGCACAAATTCTTTCACCTCTGCTCACTTTACTCATTTATTATCCACCACGAGGAGTCACAGGAGGGTCGGACTCTGATAAATAAAACTGATGAGTTTACATTTAAACCTGTTGGTTTAATAAGAGAATCGTGACGTGACGAGTTCGTCGTACGACTCTCGGCTCTGCTGAGGTTTCCTCCTGCTGAATGGAAACAGTTGCAGACTCAAACAAAAGGCGCCTTGTTTGCATTCGCGCTCCTCTCCCCTGCCTCAGTGTCAGCAGGGTGGAGTCTGTCACTCTGGATTTGTGCTTATTTGTGCATTTTTAAAGGGACAGTACGCAGAGGAGAACTGTGACTGTGGAGGAGTGAAATGTGTTTTTATTTCTGGGATTCTGTTTCAGGCTTTGAGGGTTAAAACGTGTCAGACGAACATCGTGAGGGTCGTGTTTCTTACCGTCTTGGCGATGTTCTGCGCCGCCCGGATCTTCCTGAGTTTCAGGTAACCTGGATTCTTGGTCACGGCCTCGCCCAGCTGCAGCAGACACAAACAGGCTGTTAGTGAGCGCTCCACACCTGCAGGAGAGCGAGCAGCGGGCCGAGCAAGCCACTCCCAGTGCTCAAACTAACGACGAGCGGGATCGAAGCTGCGGGCGTGTCGCCGCTCGGCTTCGCACGCACGTTGACATGCAGAGAAAATAATTAGCGCATTTTTGGATGAAGTGTTTGTTTGAGGTGCTTCTGGTTCTCACAAGGCGAGGTGAGCGAGTTCACACAGAGCAGGTATTCACACGAGTGCAGTCACAGCAACAAGCACACTCGCTTTGTTTTTGGATACTAACTCGTAAAAATCCTTGAAAGCGCTGAATGACTGCAGATGTTTAACAAAAACAACAGCTGGAAACAGCTGCTCTCACACCGCCATCCAAACTGCTCAGAGGTCGTCTGAGGCGCTACATGGACTCAGCTTCAGCTTCCTCACGTCTGAGATCTGCAAGTATAAGATTCCCGGTTTGATCCCGGGAAGAGACGCATCCCGCTGGGGCTGTGTCAGGAATGCAAAACTGTGGAGGAGCTGCCCACTGTGGGGCTCTCACTGGGATAAGGAAGCAGCTGAAAGCATCACCAGCACAAAGAGACGTCTCTGAGGAACGGAGGGTGATACGAGGAAGCATTAACGTGTGGGTGACGCCGAGCTAATGCCGGCCGCACAGCCCGGGCTGGAAGAGACATTATCACAGATTCTTTCCTTTTCCTGATGAGCTAATAAGTGTGATGTGTTGTCATCAATGACGTGAACTCTGAGCATGCTCAGTCACTGATGTGTTTTATGCTGCTGGAGTAACAGAACTTACATTTACTGAAGTTTCTCTGTGATAAACCTACAAACGAGTGATTAACGTGAACTTATGAGCTCACAGAGGTTCTGGTTTCTGCAGCGCTGCTCGTGTCCTGTTCAGAGGAACAGCGACTGTTGATATTCCTCAGACATCTCTAATCGCCTGCTGATCAGTCAGATCTGAGTCAGTCTGAGTTCACAGAGAGACGTCACGCTGTTGTCTCTGACTTGGGTTTGAGGCTTTGTTGAACCTGCTAACTCACAAAAAGCTCAGCCCGAAATCCAAACACAGCCAGAGGCCTCCTGTCTACGAACACGTGACCTGCTGACCTTTAATGAACGAGTTTGTTGAAAAACTGACTCCTGCAGCTCCTCTCTGCTAGAAACTTATTTATTTTTACCCAGTAATTATAATTACAGTATTAGGCTCAATAATTTTGTCTGCAAGAGTTCAGTTTCTGTATCTGCTGAGGTGTTTCAGGTCTGAACGTTATAACGAACCAAACGTTTGTCTGAGTCTCAGAGTTTCAGGTTTCGGACCGAGGCTAAAGTTTGGAGGGACTGCTGTGGCACACCACAGATGTGCGCTGTTCATTTTTGATTTTTAATGGAAGAAAGTAATTCATCTTAAAAACATCTCCCTCCAAAGCTGAGCTCACCATCTTGGCGGCCTGAGCTTCTCCTTCAGCCTGGATGATCTTCTGCCGCTGGTCCTGTTTGGCCTTCTCCACGTAAAACTGAGCTCGCTGCGCCTCCTGCTGGGCTGAAGAGGAACAAACACAACAATCGTTCATCACTGCAGAGCAGAGACACCCAGCAGGTCAACGACCTTTTATGTGATTGTTTTGTAAGTTCATCACTCTGGTTTAATCTGGGTAATGTATGTATTTAGCTTCAGGTCACAGGAAGTCTCATTATTTTACCTCCAATAAACATAAATCATTTCACTCTCCACACGCTGCTTTGATAAACCAGCTGTTACTGTCAGGTGGACGCAGTAATCATCGAGTCCCGGAGGTCAGAAATGTGGCTGCAGGACAAAGACTGAGCGACTCTTCACTCACCGACTTGTTTGGCCTCCACGGCGGCCGTGTACTCGCGGCTGAAGCTGAGCTCGGTGATGGCCACGTCGTCCAGGATGATGTTGAAGTCTTTGGCCCGCTCAAACAGCTCCCTGCGGATCAGCATGGAAACCTGAAGGAGAAGAAGTCAGACAGAGGACGACCTCAGCGTCAGATCATTGAACGTGATCATCAAGAACTCTGAAATATCAAGTTCATATCGAGCTGCAGGATCAGTCAGGACTTCTGACTGGCCCTCTGCAGGAAAACACTCCACAGAGCTCCCGTGGATCGGGAGAGTCGTTCCCACAGTGTTGGTCAGTGTCACAGTGTAGCACCAGAGCGTAATGGTGCACAGACCTGAACCAGACAGTGAAGCTTTCAGGTCACCAGGATCCAAGCCTCACCTCAGGTCATGACCCCGGCTGAAAGGCCGAGGTCGCAGACACAAACAAGCCAAAATAAGCTTCCTCCACAGAGCGTCTGAGCTCAGCTCTCAGACACACTAAGGAGCTTACATCCACAGGGAGCTCAGAGTGGAGCCGCACCTCCTTCGAGCTGAGCTGATTCAGGTATCTGACCAGGGCACGTTCGGGGTGCCTCACCTCGGAGGTCTAAGGACCTCTGGAACAACCACCGCACTGAGCTGCAGCCCAGCTTTGGGTTATCAGACGACGAGGCACAGGTGACCCCGAAGAGAAATAATAAATGTGATGCAACAGTCTGAGCTTCCATAATGTAATTATATGTGTTTTGGATTGAGCTCCTCCTCAGGTCCGTCTGTTTGAGCCCACATCAGCACACGTGATTAAACAGATTCAAGCAAAGCGCACCGCTCTGCCTGGCGTGTTTGTACCTGCGCTCTCTGCGTGATGAGCTGCGAGGCGTTGAACTTGGCCACCACGCTCTTCAGCACCTCATTGACGATGGAGGGCAGCACGCGTTCGTCGTAGTCCTGTCCCAGGTGCTGGTAGAGGACGGGCAGGTTGGACGCCAGCGGCCGGGACAGAACTCGCAGGGAGACGTTGACCATCTGCAGGTCTGAGACAGAACCAGTCAGAACCTGAACATCTGTGACAGCTGCTGATCTCAGACTAACCAACCATCTCTGCTGTTCTGTGAGATTCACACGACTGATACAAACATTTCAGGTGTTGTGGTAAAAAGGTTCAACTTGACTGAACTTTGTCGGATTTTATTTGAAGCTTATTCATGATTATGCACAGGCTCGCTTCACACCTCCGATATGTCAATGAGTAAAACCAGCTTTGTTTTTTTTTAATGGGAAATAATCCACAGATGGCCCAATAAAGTATTGGGGCCTTGTTTGAATCTGATTGATCTACTTTTTCATTGATTATCTGTAACCAAGCAACACATAAACACATTAAAACACAAAGCTGATCTGTACCTGTGGAGTTTCCAACAATGCTGAGAAGCAGCTTTACTGACACTTAATGAAGGTTTAATGATGATTAAAAGCTTAATCTAAGACTTGGAGGATAACCTGACGTGTCCTCGAGCCTGCAGGACTCTGCTCTGTTTGAAAAAGTCTGAAAACTGGAACTTGTTTTCCTCTAAAACCAAACGTGCACAGACGGTCATCGGTTTTATGAAGGAGGCGTCTGACCTTTGCTTCCAGTGAGAGAGGAGATCTTTCTGGGTCTGGCTCTGATGTCATAGATGATGGGATACTGAATCCAGGGTATCCTGAAGACAGACGCACAGAATCACATCAGTTAGTTTGCTGGTAAACATGGATCTGTCAATCATTTTTATGACACAGGTTTCTAATGCAGGAATCATCAGAGGTGTTGGGGGGTGCACCTTCATGTGCATGTCCATCTACTCTGCAGGAGTAGAAAGTCGGTACACTGAAAACTCTGCTGTGTGTGGCTCAGCACTGATTGAAACTCTAAAAGGAAAAGCCATTTTTATAAATCAACTCAGAAAAGGTCAAATTTAGAGAAACTTTAATAGAAAATAAAGATTAGAAAGTCTTAAATGTGTCGAGGAGGCTGTGCAGGCGCTGAGGAAGATTATTTAGAAACAGAGCAAACGGAGCAGTGAAACAGAATTAAAACACTTTCTGACTGTGTTACAGTCGCTACGCTAACAAACCCGCCCACACCTCCAAACAACCACGCCCATTAATATGAGCCAACACGCAGCATCAGTCACCTGTCAGTCAGTATGAGCTGGTTGCTATGGCAACAGTGTGGGTGTGGACTCGTACCTGAAGTGGAGTCCCTCGGCGAGCACCGTGTCCATCTGCATCCCTCCGATCCGGTTGAAGATGATCGCCCTCTGACCTCCTTCCACTGCACACAGGAAACTCAGACTGAAACCTGAGCTCTGTTCTTCAGTCGTTTCTACGTTTTCACCGGCCTGAAGCTCCCACTCAGGAACATAAACTACAAACACAGACCTGCTCTCTGCTGTGTGAACTCAGGCATCACAACAACGATGCTAATGACATCGCTGCTGACACACTCCAGCCTGTTAAGCTCAGAATGCGCTAAATACTCAGTTTCACACAGTTCTTTCCTGCTCTTGGACCTCGATGATGTCACAGAGAGACCTTGTTGTTGACGTGTCCGCTCACGCACAGAATTTGACTTAAACTGAAGGTAAAACAGCTTCTTACAGACAGCTGAGGGGCATCGAGGCCCGTGAACTGGGACTCATGCTAAGCTGCTCTAACAAAAATATAAAACACTGATCTGGAAATGAGCAGAAAACACTTTAAATAAATTAAACAGTGAATATGTTTTAGATTTTACTTGGTGAGACACGAGATCAAGATGAAAATTAATACAAGCACGAGAAGAAAGATGTGTAACTTTACTTTTTCCACAGATGTCTCAGAGGATTTAAACTGAGAAGGGACAAGATTTTATTTCACCACTGAGCACCATCAGCCTCTCTGAAGCTTTCACAGAAATCAGAGATACAGGAAAGGCCCACCTCTCATCCTACTGAGTTTTAGAAATTAAAAGTCTTTCATATAATAAAAAACAGCCCGTTGGTGCCAGTGCTTGCAGGTGGAGCAGACTTCCCTTTGAAAACCATTTAGTGAGTAAATATTTAATCCATATTTAATCACTTCTTGTTTCATAAGCCTGAGCCGACCTCTGTTAGATGCAGAATTTACATCATCATCATCATCATCATCAGTCTGTGACTGGGTAACAGCTGTAGCCCAACTCCACTTTTCCTTAATCAAAGCTGCAAACTTGCAGAGCAGCTTCAGGCAATCCCATGTTTTTGTATCAATAAAGGACAGAATCGAGCTTCGACCCGGCACCACAAACCAAAGACAAGCTTTTATAAAAGATATATAAAGAACTGTCACACTAAATATGACAGATTACTCCAGGAGAGTGTCAGGGATCAGAGCCCCAGGTGTGCTGAATATTCATGCATTCACAGTGACTGAGGGTTACCTGTGTACGTGGCTTCCTTGACTGTGTAAGCCAGAGCTCCAGCACCAATCAGCAGCTTCAAGCCGAGTCCTGCGCCCCGAGGTCCTGAAGACATCCTGCCTGCGATCTGCCGCAGCTGCTGCAGAAAACCCTGAAACACAAGGATTTCAGTAAATCTCCCCCTGTGCTCGCTCATGCAGGGACACTAACAGGAGTCTGTTTAAAACCCACTCATGGTTAAAACTCAGTGACCTTGACTCTGGGTGGACAACCCCCCTCTCTTTATCTCTACATGGCCTGCCGCAGAAACATGCCACATCTTTAGAGGACACTCAAATTCTCTCTAAAAATAAACTATCCTAAAAAAACAACGGCACACAAACATTAACACAAGGCTGGGCACGTCTGATCATCTGTTTTAACTTTAAGGACTAATCTTAAACTCGGCTCATGCAAAAACCACAAAACATAATTAGATTTAAAGAGAATCAGCTTTCTTTGGTTTGTTGTGCTGGCTGCGGGTTAATTAGCCTGTGTAACATTAGTGATTGCAGACTCACCTGCCTGCACACCTGATGCACCTGAGTGTGTTACTCAGGTGCATCAGTGAAAGCACGTCTGGAATTAAGACTTGTAATATTTTCAGTGAATTTACTTCTAATGCGTGTACACGTGTTACAAACTCAATTATTTCATAATCTGAGAGAGTTTTAAAGGGACCCCGGCGTCATCTTCAACTCCCCTCTCCACCTGAGTGTAAAGCTAGCTAACCAGCATCAAGTGGCTCTCACGGCCCCCACCTGTGCCTCATTAGTGACTTCAGGCTGGATGGATCCTGGCTGACATGACTTCAAGTGTAAACCTGCTTACATCAGACTCACGTGTCAGACCTAAAAGCTTTTACAATGTCACCCAGGCGCGTGCAAAGCGCGGGAAACCCGGAGCGGTTGATCCTGAGCTGAAGCAGAAAACGCGCCAAACTTTCCTTTAAAGCCGAGTTTAAACTAGAGACTTAGAAACACTCACCCCGGGATCTTTACTCGCCATGCTCGCCCTCTGCGCCTGTTAGGAAACCAAGTGAAGAAGACAAGGTCGCCAGTGATGACGCATTTCCGGGATCGCGGGGTAACTTGGGAAGTGTAGTGTTTAAGAGTATTGGGGCATAGTCTCTTTTAGCCGTGAATTTCTAATGACTTTATGTGAAAAGGAGCCAGATAATACTAATAGTGACATTAGAATAAACATTAGAATAATGTATTATTATTTCTGCGGTGCTACAGACACTTTAAACCTCCGGGTGGGGGTGACGGATGTTTTCCTTTGTCTCCTTCTCTATATTTTCCCTTTCCTAGTTACCTTTTTATTATTTTTCCTACTTTCTTTATACTTCCCTGATTTTTCTTTTCCGCATTTTCTTTTGTCCTCACCCCTCTTTTCTTATCTCCTCTTCATTTCCTCTTCCTCTGTCTTACATCATCATTAATCAGTCTTTCTTCCCTTTATCTTATTTTTTCCTTGCTTACCCATTACGTGTTTTAAAATTACATATTACAGAAACATTTTCTTTTTTCCTTACGTCCTTTTCTTTTCCTAGTTTTCTTACACTGCAGTGTACTTTTAGCCACTCTCATGTTTCCTTAATTACATTTTCTTTTTGAATTTTAACTCAAGTCTTTGTTGCTACTTCCGTATTCTTCCCTGTCATCTGTGTTTCCTTCCCGTCCCCATCTGTTACTTTTTCCCATCTTTCCGTTCGTCCACATAAATGAAAAGAAAACGTGTTAATATGAGTCACGAATAGTAATGAATAATAAAAGCAACTGCAGAAGAAAAGTTTTACAAATGAATAAAAATAACAAAATAAAGACATAAAGAGGTCAGTGACACATAACGGTGAGTATATCAAGTGTGTAGCTCGTTCCAGTGTTCGGGGTTCCTGATGGATGGTTTTAAAGATAATAAAATGTTTTAAACCCACCCAAAGTTCTGAGGATGGAAATGAGGGAACCGCTTTTCATTTTTGCCATAAAAGAGGAAGTCTCAGCAGCCAAGTCTCTACAAAATAAAAGCAAGAATGATTCTGAGCTATAAAGTACAAAGTTATAAGAATTAAAGACAGAGTACTGTATGATCTGACCCCCACTCTTCCGCTCACGGATACAGTGATGCCGGTCCTGAGCAGCAGGGGGCAGCAGAGGGCAGCAGAGCTCCGGAGCGTCAGCAGCTCCTCAAACCGCAGGAGCACCTGCTGCACATAAAACGGTTATTTTCACACTGAAGTTCACTCAAGTCTTTGTTTCCGTGGTTTGAACACAGTGAAGTCAGCCACTGAAATATTTCCGTTGTGCTTTCAAGAAGAAATTTTGTGACAGAGTTCAAGGAATTAACATCAAAATCCTGCTGCTGTGCACACAAACAGGACATATTTACACATCTTACGCTAAAGGATGAGAAAAAGTTAGTTCCATATTTTAAACCAATACTAGTCAGAATAATGACTAATAACAATCATATAAAAGTATTTAAAAAGCAATCAGAAAATAAAGGCTGACACTCAAATAAAAATGTGACCTTCACTAATTTATTACACTGTTATCACTACGGGTCAACACATATTAATAAAAATAGCACCACTGACTTTTCTTATCTCTGCCCTGCATCTGTATTTTTTACTTCCTTCCAAAACTGAAACTTAAAGGCACAATTATGAGCTGAGGTAAAACTATGACTTCGCAAATCAAACTAAAGAAGCGACGTGTAAAGGATAAATAAACTAGATACATTTAGAAAACTCACTAAACAATTAAAATTGGGAGTTAATAAAAGTAGAATTTGAGACTCTTAAATTTTCAGAAACAGAAAAATTTGACTTTTTATTTGAAAAGTGAAGAGTAAGCTCACACCCGCTCTCCTCAAATACAAGCTCAAATCTCAAACAGCTAAAATCAAGCAAAGAATTCAGATCATACAAATGAAACAGACACACCACTAATAACGCAAACTTTAAGCCATAATGTAATTTAAACAGCCGTGTTATAAAAATTATGACAGCTGTGTAGATGTTATGAAGGAGAAAATTATCTATAAAGACCAAAAACAAAAAAGGATCAGGCTGTAAACACGCTTATTTCTGTTGTAAAAATGGGAGTCCCTGCTGGAGCCGCTGGTGGGCATTAGAGGAACTGCAGGCGTTGGTGTTTGATTTTTCAGCCCCTGAGGGTCACTGCTGAGAAGACTCACTCAGCAGAGAACAGACTGTAGGTATTACAGGTACTGCACTGCAGTCGTTTGTATCATATCTATCTAATAGACTCCAATTTGTACATGTAAATGGAGAGTCCTCTTCATACACTAAGGTCAATTATGGTGTTCCACAGGGTTCAGTGCTAGGACCAATTCTATTTACATTATACATGCTTCCCTTAGGCAGCATCATTAGAAGACATAGCATAAATTTTCACTGCTATGCAGATGACACGCAGCTCTATCTATCCATGAAGCCAGGTAACACACACCAATTAGTTAAACTGCAGGAATGTCTTAAAGACATAAAGACCTGGATGGCCGCTAACTTTCTGCTTCTTAATTCAGATCAAACTGAGGTTATTGTACTCGGCCCTGAAAATCTTAGAAATATGGTATCTAAGCAGATTCTTACTCTGGATGGCATTACCTTGGCCTCCAGTAACGCTGTGAGGAACCTTGGAGTCATTTTTGACCAGGACATGTCCTTCAATGCACATATTAAACAAATATGTAAGACTGCTTTCTTCCATTTGCGCAACATCTCTAAAATTAGAAATATCCTGTCTCAGAGTGATGCTGAAAAACTAGTTCATGCATTTATTACTTCCAGGCTGGACTACTGTAATTCATTATTATCAGGATGTCCTAAAAACTCACTGAAAAGCCTTCAGTTCATCCAAAATGCTGCAGCAAGAGTCCTGACAGGGACTAGAAAGAGAGAGCAGATTTCTCCTGTTTTGGCTTCCCTTCATTGGCTTCCTGTTAAATCCAGACTCTAACTCTCCTCACATACAAAGTACTGAATATTGTCTGTCATGGCAGATGGCCGCCCCTCCCTGAGCCTTGTTGTGCTGGAGATGACTTCCTTTTAAAAGGGGTTTTTTCCTTCCCACTGTTGCCAAACTCTTGCTTATATGGTGTCATGTGATCGCTGGGGCTTGTTCTCTATTATTATAGGGCCTTAACTTACAATATAAAGTCCATTGAAGCAACGGCTGCTGTGATTTGGTGTTACATAAATAAAATTCAATCAAGCTGAATTAAACTGAACTGAACTGACACTCTTGAGTCTTCCGGCTTTTTCTGTTTTCAGGAGCTATTTTTTTCTTCATTATCGTGACCACAGAGGATCTGAGTGGGTTGAACTCTTTGCCCTACTTCTCTCAGTCTCATTAATCAACAAGAACATGCTCGAACAGAGTGTTTTTCTTCATCCTGCTCCTCTTCTTCCTCCTCGTCTGCCACCTCTTGCTTACAACTTCCTCCTCTGCCTCTCAGTCTGGGTCTACCAGCTCACCCCGAACTTTAAAACAGCAACAAGTGTGAACATTTCTGTGTCACTGTGTGAAACTGAAAGAAAAGGCATCTGTGCTGACACTTTGCTTATCGCCTGTCAGCTGTGGTCACTGTTATGCATTACAGTGCAAAATGTCTGCTGTTTAAGGAGAATGAGTGTAAAGTCCTGCAGAGGCTAAAGAGATCTACAGACTGTGGGCTCAGGACGCTGGGAGGAGAATGGGATTTCAATTAGGAAAAAACTTAATGAGACACAAAGCAAAGAAAGTCATTTAAAGTGGATCATGTGACACAGCATGTAGTTATATGATATTTAGGTGAAAATGCATATCCAGGTGTTACCCAGCTGTCAGCCTATGAGGCTCCAGCTCCCCGAGACCATCAACTGGAATCATGGTGAAGAAAAGAAATGGACGGACGTTACAGTTGAAAATGATTAAAAATGCTAATTTTTGATTTGCAAAGATGTACCAAGTCAATAGTTTTCAAATATAGTTACATAATAGCATGAAAAAGTTGATTATCAGTGCTGGGGTGGAGGGCCTGGGTGGATGATGGGTGGATGCTGTCACTCATGTCTCACCACTCCGTCCACGGTGCCTTGTCGTGCTATTTAAAGATGAGCTTAGACTCTTGTGGAGCTTTTTTACACTTAGCATCCATCAGTCCATCCCAGCTGTCACAGGCAGAAGGCGAGCTACACCCTGCACAGCTCCCCGTCACACCTACGCCCAGCTTAGACTCACCAGCTGAGCTAACAAGCACGTCTCTGCACTGTGGGAAGGGAACAGGCCACACAGACACCACCAACCAAGACCTCCACGCTGTGAACTTATAGTTTGTATAGTTTCTGTAACTTGTTCATTCTCACGTTTCGTCTCTGTTTATGCTCTGATTGGTGGATTCGTGGTCAGGTTATGAACTCACCTTAAAGATTCAAACACACCGATCAGTCAAAATTTCTGTGATTTTTTGAAGTGGACAGATTTCAGCATCAGCGTCTTCCTGCCTGCTTATATTCAGGACAGCTGTGATACTGTAGATGAGACTTCTTATTGAGACAAGATAAACATTTATTAGTCCCACACGTGGGAAGTGGACCGTTCAAAGTTAAGAGCAGCAAAGATGAAGCAAAACAATAGAATAAAATAAGATAAAATAGAATAAAATACTAAAATACTGACCACGAATCCACCAATCAGAGCACAGAGATTAAAACACATGATGTCATAATGAGTCTGTAGTTATTGTGTGTTTTATAAGTTTTGTGGAGTTATGGATGCAGACTGTTTCGTGTGCGCAGCAGAGACACAAACACGCGGCTGACTGATGGAAATGATGTTTTTTATGATTTCAGCCGCGTGTTGTTATAACTCTGCTGTGACGTCTCCGTGACGATGGTTGTGATATAAAACCTGTGGAGCTACTTTCTGGTGATGCTTGGTGTTTGTGAGACTGCAGCAGTGCGCAGACTCGTGCCTTGAGGCTCTGCTTTCGTGTTTTAGTTGCACCGGAGCTCGAGTTGCCTCCGTCGGCCGACCGTGAGGTTGCAGCTGCAGTTGGTGCCGTCACGGCTCGCTGATTGGCTGCTCGCTCAGTTCCTCCTGAGGAAATCACTCCTTTTATAGTTAACGGAGCGCCGCGCGGCTGTTTTCCGGGTTCACACTCGCGCAGCATGTAGAGGAGGCGGACCGCCGGGAGACACCTGGACCACCGCGGACACACCGGAGCCCGGACGCACGGCATCGATCCGCACCTATCGATCAGCTATCAGTGAAGGTGAGGAGGGCGGAGGGGGGCCGTGTTGTGGGGAGAGGGAGGGTGGTGGTGGATTTGCAGGGAGGAGGGGGGCGATCAGTGCTCTGGGTGGATCCTGGTCTCAGATCAGACATGTCAGGTCCTGCATTCCGCAGACTCCGAGAAAAACTCCGCAGGGTTTAAAGTTCCTCCTCCTGCAGCCGCAGCGCCTCTGCCCGCGGATCACGGCTCAAATCCGCCTCCGCGCCAGGCTGGAGCTCCGTGGCGCTCCGGGCGAAGCGGCGTGTGTGTGCCGCGGGGAACGAGCCGCTCGGTTACGCGTTTTTACGCAGACAGAGCCGGAGCCGCTGGCACGCGCTGCTTCCGGTCAGCCCGACTGTCGGGCGGCGCGAGGAGCTCTGTGATCAAAGTTTAACGCAGCAGACGAAGCTCCTGAAGCGGGCTCACAGTCCCGAGACTCCCTGAAAGAGGAGCAGAGTCTCCGCTAAAAGTGCGGAGGAAAAAGGAGAAGCGCGCACTGATGAGTGAAACTGTCACAGCATCATCATGGCCGACTCCGTGTTTACTGCACAGCAGCTCACTTTCAGCTGCACATCACTGTTTATGGATCCTGATGGAATCCAGTTAAACTCTTTAACTGTGTAAAACTGTTTTGAGCTTCATTTATCAAACATGAGCGTAAAATCTGACTGAATCATCAAACAGCAAACACGTTTAATCCACTAATCTTCACCAAAACACCAGCTGCAGATTTTAAAACGATATAAAATCTGTTATCAGTGTAAAGTTTCCCAGCTGATGTGCTTTAACTTCTGTTCTCCTAAATTTACTAAGCTGTTAGTATAACTCGCTCCTCTAAAAGTGACTTTCATTCAGTTTTTGAGGCAGTGAGTTCATTTTATTAGAAAATGTCCTGAAATAAAGTTTCATAAACTGCTTTAAACTTAAAATATACAAATGTTTGAGGTTTACTTGTCTTCAGTGTTTGAGTTTCTTCATTAGCTGTAAAAATGAAAGTCGTATTAACTGATTCTATACTAAGCAGATGTAACTTTCCCCTCTTAAGTACTTAAGTAAATATAAGTAACTGTGACTCATTACTGATGTTTTAAGTAAAACCGACTTTTCAGCGTTTGGTTTTAGGTGATGTGAAGTGCATTTAGTTGATACCAGTTTCTAATATTTAGACATGATTTGTGTGATTTGTCCCGGCTCTGTGGTCCAGTGGTTAACACCTTCACCTCACAGACTGATGTCCCGCTCGATCCTGGGAGGAGACACAAACTCAGCCTTTATTTGGTGTAAAGTTTTTAACTCAGAGCTCTTTTGCTGTTGTTCTCTACATTAAGTCGACGTAACTCACAGGTCAAACTAAAGTAGTCTGCAGCAGAGCTCTTTTATTCTGGGATATCTTTTAACGTCACTTCAGTTCTGCACACTCTGAATAAACCAGCTGGTGTAACTCGCCTGCTTTAAGCTAACAGGTAAGATGATGTTTTCTGAGTAATTTGTTTTAAATGAAGCCATCTTACAGTGAAAATCAGATCAAATCTCCAACAGTGAGGCACATCTAATGCAGCAAACAGAAACAACTACATTTTTAACCAGAACAATCTGGTTTATGTGCACATCAGCAGAGTTTGGAGGAAGTTTGAGCTGTTTCACTTAAGTATAATTAGAATCACCACCAAGCAAAAATAAGTTTGTGCAGAGCGACACTGAACGTTTGAGAGCTCAGACGCGTTTTATTGCAAATGCTCTGACATTTGAGTCGTCAGTTTAAGACGAGCACATTTCGCTCTCCTCTGTTTCATGTCAGCTGAGTGTCATCGACAGGTGATCACAGCTCGGTGTGGCTGCTGCGCAGACTGATGATGGCAGAGCTTCATGCTGGCAAACAGTAACTGACAGATAAATGCAGACAGTAATATACTCGAGTACATGTGAGGCTCCAGAAATGCTTTTTACTGTTTACTCTTTGTCTTTTGGTGTTTTATGAAGTATTCACAGCCTGTACTGTAAGACAGTGGTACTGTCAGCACAGTGTAAAATACTTCATCACAGGTTTGAGTCCCAGTGTTGAAGGAGAAAAACATTTTCTGCAAAGCACCGGCCAGTTTAACTCGCTGAATGTCAGGATTTGAGGATTTGATGCTTTTCTCTGATGGTAAACGTGTAAAATCTGTAGAGAGTTTTTGGTACCTCAGGGCAAACCAGAGCCTCCAGACTGTCCTCACATCAGCACAAACAGCCTCTGTGCCACAGCCGTGTCATTGCATTTGCTTTGACCTCCATCCTCACGTAACTCCTCCATCCTCTAACATCCAACACTCTCGCTGGTTTTGGTTCACATCCACGTGCTCTGAAAAGGTTTCTCTCAGAGTTTCTCGTGAGCTTTTTTGGCACCGTGTTAGTTTTAATCACCTGCTTGGTGCTCAGGCCGAGGCTTGAAAATGAAACCGGCGCAGGAGTACCAAAGTCTACATCAGGCTCCAGCTGCTAATTTTGTGAAGCGTGTCAGTGTGGAAGGTCTTAATGTCTAAGTTTTGTTTTCCATTGACTGGTTCTTCTATGCCACATGCCGCAATTCCTCTAACGTCCACTGGAGGCTCCAGCAGTGAGACTCGCATGTTAAAACTTTACAGCCTGATACCAAGACGTAGCTTCACCTCAGCTAACCGGAGTTCCTGAACTTCACCTCTGGACTGTGTTTGTGCTGTGGGAGGCTTTTCAATGAGATTATCTGACCACTAATATAACTGCAGTGAGTTTAATGCACTGAGAGAATACAACTAAGTCTGAGCTCCGGTGTCGCTGAGTGTAGGATCTTAATCAGATTTGGTTGGATGCACTAATTAGCAGCACTCAGAACTCCACCCTCTGATCTCATTATGGTCTCACGTGGCTCCAAAAACCAGCATAGTGACAATGAACACTGTGGGCTCACCCACAGTGTTCATCTTCTATATACAGTACTTGCTGCAGGCACGCCCTGTCCAGCTTGTCTGGGCGGCGACTCGTCCGCGCTGGTGGTTGGCTGAAAGAAAGTGATCCGTTCCCGCCACATCACAGGTCCAGGTTCCTGCTCTCTCTGTTATGAGTCTGAAGTAAAGACTTGAAGCGCACACTCATTTCTAACGAATCTGCTACAAACTGTCGGGATGAACGGTTCCTCATAAAGAATTTTCTGCAAACCACATGTTCCTTAAAACAACATCACATTTCAGCGGGTTAGTTATTAATGGAGGGGAAGGTCTGTTAATTTTAGCTCAGCTGCTTTAAACACCCACTTAGCTCCCAACTGACCAAACACCGAACAGGAAACTCCGTTATTAGCACTTTAAAGAAGTAAAAGAGGACCTCTGACTGGTTTTTATATTCGACTTAATCACTGATACCCGCTGCAGCTCATTCAGCATAAGAGGAACTTTAGTTTAACACCAAGCAGAGAGAAGCAGCTTCACCCTGACATCTCATTTATTTCTTCACAACATAACACATGATTGAGGATATCTTTATAGCTTGTGAATATTCTCAGAGATGAACAGAGCAGCAGACTCAGATTGAGGATAAATAAAGAAAAGACTTTTATAAATGTATCACGTGTATTATTCTGGTCTATCTGTCAGCAGATCAGTACATTTACCAGCTGGGACTCTGCAGTAAGACTTCAGGGAGAATGTGATGTTTAGCACATGAGTGTAGGTGAGGTTTATCTCGTGTGTCGGCTTCCTGGCTGCTTTGCTCTGTCAGACTTGTAGCTGAGGAGACGGCTTCAAAGGTGTTAACATACGAGGGGATTGCAGGGAAAGTTTGCAAGAATGTGCTGAAATGAACTTGAAGTTTGCACATGGGCAGGCTTTAAGTGACTGAAGCTGTGCCATCCTGATAAAGAGGAAATCGCCGAGGATTAGTGGAGCAGTTCACGTAACTGCTCAGTGTTTCATGTGAGCGCTGTGGAAACTTCCTCTGCAGCTAAATGTGAGCTTGGTGAAACGTCAAGAGGTTTTCTGTCGTCGTCAGAAGAAGACAAACTCAGAATAGATGTTTTGGTTTGGTTATCTGTTATCGGTGCAGCTTGGACTTCTTATTTTCACCAAGTATCTTTCTTACCTGACCCGAGCTGCTCGGTCTGCGTTACTTCCTCTGTTTTTAAATTTAGGCCAAACTTTCAGAGACTTCATCACTTCCTCTTTTGACTGTTTTCAACAAGCAGGCGCTGCTTCCAGTTCGGCCTGCAGCCCGCAAACGCAACGCAAGCAAACGTTTTCTTTCAGTTTGAATTGGTTTGCAGCTGAAACTTAAACTCTGACAGAACGCTTCAGTTTCCTCTGCAGCAGATTTCACACAAACGCACCGTTTCGCCTATAAAACCCACTCTGTGTCACCCACTGTCCGTTTCTCGTGTTTCCTCTGAGGTAAAATTTAGGTTCCACTTCCACCTAATGGAGACATGCACTCACAAGACACTTTATTAGGAACAGCAGTGAAATAATGCAGCAGCTCTGCGGATACTCAAACTAAAAACGACAGCAGCCAGTGAGGCTGTCGCTCCTGGACAAGAACATCAGAACCGAGGTTCCTCTGAATAGAGAACCAAAACCTGCAGCTTGTTTCACATGTGGTGTGACATCAGCAGCAGTAAATGTGAATGCTCAGCATGAATGCAGACTGTCAGCTGGGCCTGTCTGACATGTGAGACGGTTAAAAACACTGAAATTATAGAAAATATGTCCCTGAGTCTCTGACTGATGTAGAGTGAACAAACAAACTGACGTCCTGCTTTAAAACAGCAGCAGTGGAGTAAAAACTGATTTCACTCCATGTTAGCTTGTGTCTCAGTGAGAGACTGTAAATAAAAGATGGCTGTGGCCGGCGTTAGACATTGTTGGTTGGATTTCACATTTTGAAGCCTTAGCGTTGCTGTTTTGTCTGCCACCCTGTGGTTTTAACGAGGCCTCGAGTATCCATATTTGGACGAGAGGGTGGAGCGCCAACCTAATGTGAACTAGCTTGGTTGGCAGGCTGCATACATAGACTGCACGTGTGCATCGCACAGCAGATGGCTCCGCCCCTCCCTGAGCCTGGTTCTGCTGGAGGTTTCTTCCTGTTAAAAGGGAGTTTTTCCTTCCCACTGTCGCCAAAGTGCTTGCTCATAGGGGGTCACATGATTGTTGGGTTTTTCTCTGTATGTATTATTGGAGGGTCACCCTTACGATATAAAGCGCCTTGAGGCGACTGTTGTTGTGATTTGTCGCTGTATAAATAAAGCTGAATTGAAATGAGGTCGGGCCATGTGTTCTTCCTCTTCTGGATGAAGATCATTCTTCAGGACTCAGACTTCAGTCCTGGTGGACTCAAACATCCAGAGTGATCTTTTGCTGAATGTTTGTATCAATGCTAATCTTCATAGCTGCTCCTTTTAGCACAGACCTGTTAGCATCCACCAGGTTTAGGTTTATGGTTACGTTCACATTCACCCCTCCTTACAGCCAAGTGGGAATCTGACATCAGAGGTTAAGTGTCTGTTAGACTCTTCATCTGAAGAATACCCAGCTCTATTTTCTTGTGGTTCACCTGTGACCTGGTGAACGTGAAAAGGTTTAATTACATTTCTTTATTTAACAGTCTTTTTGTTCGGCCATGTTTTCCTCTGTGACTCGGCTCTGACTACTGAACATCAGTCTTTAACGCATGAGGCTGAATTTTCACTGTGAAATCAGTGTTTTCACCTCTGTTACAGTGAGTGTGCGCACAGTGAGTGGTTTCGATTGTGTGAACACATCGTGTCTTTATTCTAACCATGAAACACGCGCGTATCCTGTTCTGTCTTCTTACTGTATTTATCTGTTATCCAGCGATATCCCACTGCTCTCTGTCTGCGTTTAAGACATCTAAGAGACGTGAAGAAGTCCTGATCTCAGACCTTTAAATCTGTGCTCACATTCTGTGTTTGGTGTTGATCTGGTAACTCCGGCAGCTCTGATTCATTTAAAGGGTCAGTTCTCAGACGCCGAGAGGATTTCTGTTTATGTTTCCAGGTAAAGGCGCTGAACAGTGCTTACGTTTTCTACTTACCCCATACTGGAGGTTTCAGAAGGTCTGACAGATATTGTGGAACACCCCATAAATTACAAAACTGTGAAATAAGGCCAAGCTGGTCGGGACACGCTGCACTAGAACTCCAGCAGTTTCATAATGGAAGCTCTGATTCATCCCAGATTGGGTGTGACAGAGTTCGGAGGGCTCCTCTCCGAGTCTGAGAAACAGAACGTGAAACTCTCGACACACTGAGGAAACGCAGGCCTGCAAACACAGAAAAACCACAGGTGGAAATGTGAAATATGAACCAATATCCTGGCTTGGATCAGGTATCGTCAGTGTTTCACGTTAAAGAGTGTAGGACACGTAAATCTACTTTCAAAGCACAGCATCCAGTAGCTTTGACCTCTTCTTCTTCTTCTTGCACTTTGGTGAGCTGCTTTACCACCAAACCCATGTCACCTCCATTTAACGTCCCACTTGCTTCAGAGAAATATGTGAACATTTCTTTTGACCGGCTGTTTATTTAGCTTAAAAAAGTCAGAAAACTGAATAAAAGTCCAACACTAACACGTTGTTGCTCCCACTGCTCAGACAGAAAACTCTTGTTTTTATATTTAAACACGAGTGTCCTTCAGCGTCCCCGTCCGAGGCACAGCAGCACTCCCTTAGCTGTGATTCACAGCGAGAGGGACAATAAAGACCCGCAGACGTCCGGCAGCGTTCAGAGAGGCAGGAACCTGAAGCTCGTCTCGTCTTTTTACACTTTTTTACATGTTTGAAAAATAAATGACCAATCTTTATTTAATTTTAGTTTGGTTGGACAAACACTCGTAAGGAGTCTTTTTCAGCCTGCAGTTTTATCACCCGTGTTTCAGACATCGAGGAGCTTCTATTCAACTTTACTGCACGTTGGAAAATGAAGCTAAAGATCTTACCAGCATGTTACAGAGTGGCTTTATGTGAGCTGTGTGTGGTGCTGCTTTGAGCAAAGAAACTCAGTGATGCATCGATACCTGCGTCGCTGTGTTTGAATACTTCAGTGTGTCGGTTTAAATGTGTCATCATCCTGCAGCACGGCTGCGTCTCTGTGAGTCACACGTGCGCAGCTCTGACCATCGCTGTCATTGTTTTTACAGCATGGGGAACCTGATCAAGGTATTAACCAGAGACATCGACAACAACGGAGGAAACTTCTTCCTGGACTTTGAGAGTGAGACAAACACACACACACACACACACACACACACACACACACACACACACACACACACACACACACTGATTGAACATTTCTGTTATCAGGTTTGGAGACCTGCGTGACGTCGAGCTGTCCAGACCTTTTCTTTAAGCTCACCTTTCACTTAGTAAACAGTAAATACAAAAAGTCTTTGTCAACATGAAGCTTTCGAGTTCCTTTATGTCACCGTGTCAGGGTGGGTGGGGGTGGGTGGGGGTGTGGGTGGGGGCTTCAGTGAAAGAAGGATTCAGACTGTGTAGAAAAGCTCAGAGTGATTTGTGTGACTGTGTTTTAGAATCAGAGCTGATTGTTACTGATGCAGCGTTTCACTGCCCAGTCTGGGTTTGTCCGCTGGGTCAGGCCCCCCCGGTGGTCACCAACATTAACAACGTGCTGCTTTTTAGTTTCAGGCCAAAGTTCAACAAAAATGTTCCTTAAATGTTTTTACAGTTCTCATAAAACTGCAAAGAAGCTAAAAAAGTGATTCAAGAATCAGGAACATGTTATTAATGAGTTCTTTACCTGATCAGCAGGTTAGTGCACAGGTTAAATGCGACTGGGTGCGTTGCTACGGCGATGCCTGTTCTACAAGCAGGAAACATATAAACGCCACAGTCTGAGGCACACGTGCAGATCTGTGGCGTCAGGAAGCATTGAAATGAAAACAAACTCCTCCTGAGACAGTTCGACCTTTGACCCTCATGTCTTGTGTTTCAGACGCTCAGCCCTCACAGTCGGAGACGGACGTGTGGGAGAAGGTGAACCAGGTCCTGACGGAGGCTCAGGTCATCCTGGAGGACCTGCAGTCGTACAGAGGGGCAGGAGAGGAGATACGACAGGTGAGACTGAGCACACGGACGAAGACATGCATGTGTGCAGGCCGTTACAGCGCCGTGCGTGAGAGTGATGTCACAGGAAACGGCGTCAGTGTTCTTCCTGTTATCGTGCAGGAAAAAAGATTTCTCACTTCCACCAGTGAGAAGTCACAGAAGAAGAAACATGATGCAAAAGCATATCAGGTGAAAGAGCGAGAGCTCAGAGCACAAAGGCATGAAAACGTATTTTTAGACTTGTGTGATTTCCACTTCCTGTGGATATCGGCGTGATCTCACATGCATCCAAAATAATCTGTGCGCAGATTCCTTGAAGCGTTTATGGCTTCGTCGCCGGTGTTCGGGTCGCTCTTCGAGCGCTCCGGTTCCTCACACCGGCGTGGAGACGCCAGCTTTTTGTTTCTCGTCACCGAAGCTTCAGGAGGAAAAACAAACTCAGGCTGCAGTCTTAAGATTTTTATCAAAATCCAGTCTTCCATGAAAAAAGTTCCAAAATAAAAGTTGCTGACGTCGGGACGTAAACACACAGTCTGCTCTTTGTTAGGAAAAAGATCGTGAACAGTCTTAGTTTGGTATTTTCATCCTTCATAGTCGACTGTTTACAGGATGGATGTAGTGACGAGTCCCAGAAGTCGATAAATGTGTAAAGATGTTTCAGTTTGAGAAGCTCGAGGATCAATAAAGGCAAACTTGCAGATCTGCCCAAGAATCTGTGATATTTGAATTATGAGGATATAAGTTATAAATATGATCATTATGAGGAAGATGAGGTCTTTACTCAGAGTTCTACCTTCCTCTGATAAAGCAGAGCGTATCTGTACAGGTCACATGATGAAAGCGACCACAAACATCAACGTAATTCAATCTGATTCAAGAAAAAGTCGCCGCTTTAAGGAGGTTCAGTTTTTATTGTTTACATCTTTGTCAAAACTGTCTGTAATATGAGAGTGAAAGTTTAAAAAGTAAAAGGAATGAAAACCACACAAAGGAAGCAGCGGAGTAATTTCAGGTAATGATTAAGAAAAATGTTTCTGCGTTTATGAGCCAGACTGTGCTGTCAGCGATCCGAGAGAAAACAGGAACAAATGTTTCAGTGTGAGCGTGTTTTTCACTCGCTGAGCCCAAAATGTCAACGCCGTCAGCAGGAAGTGGCGAGAGGCGTCCACAAGAGGGCGATCAGCTGAGCCGCTGTCACTGCAGCAAACAGCCGCTCCCAGTGACACAGGAAGCAGCTGATTGGGTCACAGCCAACGTGAAAAAGCAGAGAAACGTGCAGGAAAGAACAATAACAACAGTGTGTGTGTGTCTGTCTCTGTGTGTGTGTCTCTGTGTGTGTGCGTGCGCGTGTGCAGGCGATCCAGAATCCCAGTGTGGAGGGCGTGCAGGAGAAGGCCTGGTCTGCTGTCGTTCCTCTGGTCATAAAACTCAAAACCTTCTACGAGTTCTCTCAGAAGCTCGGTAAGAACCACAGACGGCTGCTTCAGCTTCAGCATGTTTAAATATTACAAACAAAACAAACATAAATAAATAACAATATTCAAAAGGAGCAGGAAGAAGCATGACCTCCCTTTTCTCTATTAATAACTAATAATCATAACCTTCTGTTTGTGCCGCTGCTCTGTATGTGTTTGGTTTCATAACCTCACACAGAGAGTTACACATTTACACACACATACATGCACACACACACTCGTATACACACTCCTCACGCACAGATGCAGAAACGTTTCAGGGATGTTAGCAGCTAACGTCTCACTGCAGCTTCACACTGAGCTCAGGTTACTGTTTGGCCTGAAACCAAAGAGGTGCTTTCTAACGCGTCCCCGCAGAGACCAGCCTGCAGTGTCTGCTGGACGTCCTCACCAGCTCCAGCTCCACTCCCACTCAGCACCTGGAGCAGAAGCAGGCTCTGGCCCGGCAGTTCGCCCACATCCTGCACTTCACGCTGCGCTTCGACGAGCTCAAGGTCCGCTCGCCCTCCTCCTCCTCTGCTCTTCATCTCTGTTATTCACTGCTCATCCTCCTCTTCATGTTCTTCATCTCCTTTTCTGGTTTCTCCAGATGACCAACCCCGCCATCCAGAATGACTTCAGCTACTACCGCCGCACCATCAGTCGCATGCGAATCAACAACCTGTCTGTAAGCAAACAGCTCAAAAATGAATCTGAAAATCAAAAATATGTCACAATGATTGAAAGAAAATAAAAAAACAACTAAATGCTGTAAAATTATGGCCTGTAAATAAAAGATGGCTGCAGCCCAGGCTGTAAATGTCTCAGAGAACGGAAACTTCACCTCACAGATCTCTGCAAACTTACAAATCTCACTTCTACATTTATTTAAATTCACTTTAAAAACTTACAACTGCCACTTTTTCAGTCTGAAGCGGGCAGTGAAGTCAACAACGAGCTGGCCAATCGGATGTCTCTGTTTTACGCCAGCGCCACGCCGATGCTGAAGACGCTAAGCGACGCCACGTCGAAGTTTGTCTCAGATGTAAGTTCCTGCACACTTTCACTTCTGATTCAGGGTTTTTGTGTTTAGCACCGCCCTGAAATGTTACCTGAGGGAACTTTTCTTTACTTCCTGTCCGAGTCTCCTGTTCCTGGATGCTCACATTACACGACCTCAGTCTCTAATAATGAGGTCTGTGTACGAGCTGCAATCCCTGTGAGCACGCAAACTGCTCCAAACACTCAGTTCATCTGCATGATGTCATATGGTGAGAGTGCATACTGAGGCCTCCACCCACCTACAGCAGCTCAAACCTTGTGAGAGCCGGCCAATCAGGTGAAAGCTGGCTTAAAGGCTGAGGAGCTAAAACAGAAGAAGGAAGCTGCACAGAGGCTCAGTATGAGATACAGTCTGTGTACTTCAGGACTCTTTTATTTACAGTTTTTTTTAATATACAGAACTGTATGCTGGTTTTTATTTTTATAACCCACCAGCAGAGGGCAGCCTCAGCACTGACTGTGAAAACACAGTTTGATAAACTGATTCTGTGTCTGATTTTTGTCGCTCAGCATCCAGAGGTGCCGATCGAAAACACGACAGACTGCCTGAGCACGATGGCCAGCGTGTGTAAAGTGATGCTGGACACACCGTAAGTCCTGACGTGTCCCTGAACACACCACGATCATCGTTTCTCTGTCATCAAGCAGATTCATGACTGCGTGTGTGTGTGTGTGTGTGTGTGTGCGTGCGTGCAGGGAGTACCGCAGTCGTTTCGCGAGTGAGGAGACCGTGTTATTCTGCCTCCGTGTGATGGTCGGCGTCATCATCCTGTACGACCACGTTCACCCAGCTGGAGCCTTCGTTAAGACCTCCAATATAGACGTAAGTTAACACACACACACACACACACACACACACACACACACACACACACACACTGAGAGTCATTCTACTTCCTGTTAATCGCACTGAGCTGTAACTGGCTTCATGTTGACAAGCGGTCCTCAAATGCCTCAAATAATCATTTATACCTGCTTGTAGATAAAACACATTATTTTAGTTTAGTAATCCAGTATGGATAAGATGTCTGTATTAAAATAAAACAACACTGCTGCCTGTTTCTGAACGATGAGTGTAGTTTAAGCTCTGCAGAAAGCAGCTGCTGTTTGTGCGAGGCTGTCAGGAGCTGCTGCTGTACTCACAAAGCTTTTTACTACAATTAAAACTCAACCTCTTCTCTCGAAAATGTTTGAAATTTGCAAAAGAAACAATCTTCTAATCTTCCTCTGATAAAATCAGCTCCCACGGCTCATCCGAGCTGATCTGTGAAACATGAAGTCCAGAGAGGGGGAGCTCTTCACTGTTTAGCATTAGCTGTTTGAAACAGACCGTGACATCACACATTTTTAATCCTCTCTGTTATCTTTTAAACGTTAGCATTTTATCTTTCTGGTGCTACGAGGCTGTAGCTAGCTGCTACAAGTAGCTCTTTTTTGGGGTGGATGTGGCTCGGGAGGTGGAGCGAGTCATATACTGCAAAACTGGAGCTCAGACTTCTTCTATGGTTTGTCAGGACAGTAACCTCACAGCAGCCGTATTATTGGTCAGATGATGTCATCAAAAAGGCTCCAACAGCACAAACACGCTCCACAGGTCCAGTTCAGGGACTCAGCTGAGGTGAAGCCTCGCAAACAGCTAGCAGCTACACACACCTGTCAGTCAGAGATGGTGCTGATTGTAGAAACAACCCTGCACACTTCTGTAATGATCTCCTCACAGTTTCTGTCATCGTTTCCCACGTATCTGCTGAGCATGAATCCTCAGCCTGTGTCTGCAGGGATCAATCAACTTTTGGTTTTTGGTGCTTTTCAGATGAAAGGGTGCATCCGAGTGCTGAAGGAGCAGCCGCCCAGCAGCGTGGAGGGTTTACTGAACGCTCTCAGGTGTGTAGTCGCCGCACAAACACATCAAAACTACCAGCACAGCCAAACAGGCTTTTTCATGAGCTCCACCCTTCCACCCCTGCAGGTACACGACCAAACATCTGAACGATGAGACTACCTCCAAGCAGATCAAAAACATGCTGCAGCAAAATTAACCCAACGTGAAACTGGAAGGCTGCAGGGAGGTCGAAGTGTTTGGTCCAAATTTCAAAAGAACTACTGAACAAACCTTTATCTAATATTTCTGTGATTATTGTTTTTTAAACTGTCATTTTGAAAAAAAAGCTGTTTTTGTTGTTAAGAAATTTTTTTTTAAAAAAAGGGAAAAAAAAGGACATAAACCAAGAACAATTGGTTAAATATAAACTCGAGTCGCATTCACGTCGAGGGAGCTTTACAGGCCACCTGGTGGACATTAGCAGTAGTACAGCTGACCTAATGTCTTAAATCTCTTTTTCTGGTTGTTGCAAATTTACAGAAAGTCCCACATGCAGAAAACATATCAGCGCCCTCTGGTGGAGGTGTTTGTTCCAGCCCAGCCTAAAAGCATCCTGATGATGATGTCACATCCACACCTCTGTCATTAGCAAAGTTTACAAAGAGGCTAGGAAAGTAAGAAAAGCCAGTGAACAGGCCCCGGAGTGTCACTCTGGGCCTTTTAGACTTCAGGTTGTAACTGCAAGAAACAGAAGTAAACCGGAAACTTCACCAGTGGCAATGATGATGATGGACAGCGGCCCATGTGGGTAAAATCTCAGACGCATGGAAAACCTGGAGGTCTGCCTGCAGCTGATTGGGTCTCATTTATAAAATAGAGGGTGTGAAAAAGTCAACCACATGACTAAAAACCCCAAACATGGAGAGCGAGCGCTCAGCAGGTCGTCTGTAACGCTCAGTGACGTGAATGCGGCTCGGTCGGCCTTTAAAGCAGCACAGATCAGTCAGTGTCCATCTGTTTAAGTGTTTTGGTGGTTTAATCACCACTTCGGCCTCTTTTCCATCACAAGAACGTTTTTTTTTTTTTTTGTTTTTTTTTTAAGAACCCAAGAAATTTTTTATCTGATCGAACTCCTCGGCTGTCGTTCCTACCTCAAAGAAAAAAACCCTCTGTGGTTATTTTGAGGATCTGTTTTCTCCACCAGTCCTCTCACACCAGCGGAACAAGACCCAAACATTATGGAAACCATCTGAAACACGACATCACTGCCAGTCAGCTGTAGTCGAACGAAACCTTTGCACTCCTGGAGAGGCAGATTTTTATTGTCCTCTTCTGAGGATGTTTTTTCCCCCTCACATTTATAAAATGAGCATTAGTATGTTTTCAGGGTCTTGAACCGCTGCTGTTGCTGTTTCCAGATCTTTATCAAACAAAACCAACAGGCAGGAAAACCAACCCGTCACCACGGCCGTGGGTCGAGTCCTGCTCTGCAGAACTCACACTTTTGTTTTTTAACTTTAATGAACTGTAGTTTGTTGATGTCAGCAGTCAGCTGTACAAAACGTCACAGCCAAACATTACAGAAGAGTTTCATCGAGCTGAGCTTAGATGTTTCAGTCTGATGGTAAATCTGAGGCCTTTTCAGTGTTCTCGTTTTCTTGTGTTATGACTGTGCTGACTTGTTCTAATTATTTGATGGTACGTTGAAGTTTCTTTGGTGGAAAAGCTTTATTCCTCATTTGGTCCCCTGGTTTAACCAAACAAACCGTTTCAAATAGTTCTCCGTGGTTTCATGTATGTTCTTTACACTCAGCTCGATTTATCTTTCTTTTGTTAAGCTTAGACTGAAAAGTTGTTGAGGTTTGAAATCCTCTAACACCGAAGAGTTTAACTGTCGGGGGGAGGGGAGGGGCTGAGAGCGGGTATCAGCCAACCAAAGAACCACTGTGATGATGATGATGAGGAGGAGGAGGATGAGGTACGAGGGAAACCGAGGAGGACTTTACTTTGGGGCGGCTGACTGGAAACTTTGAGCTTCTTGTTTTGCTTTGTACGTTAGCGCTGCCGTTTCAGGGACTGTGTGGCATTAAGTGTTTGAAATGATGTCTGTGTTGGCAAAATAAACTTTTTACATTTTTAAGAATGACGCGTCTGTGTCATGATCCAGTCCTGAGTGGGAGCGTCCACACACCGGTAACTAATCAAAGGTTTCAGCGTCACGCACTCATCAGACCACAGGGGGGCGCACTAAGCAGCAGGTTTGACCTCCTCTGTGTTCGCTGGGTGACGACGTCCTTCTAAAGTCTGGACAGCCTCCAGCTGTACTTTTATTTTTATTGTATGAAACTTTTTGCTTCATCAGATAATTTATATAATTTGATATATAATCAATACAAAAACAATGAAACGTTGAACCTGCTCCTGATTAAGTTTTTTTTTTCTCAAACATAACCCGTTAATCTTGCTCCGTCAGAGGTGGAGGGAGGAGAATGCTGTAACTATAGCAACAAAAATCACTTCACGTTGCACCAAACAGTTTAATAGTTTAATAAAATGTGTTTAAAGTTTATATTTGAATGAAACATTCAGACATTTACTCCTCGCAGCTAAAGTCATGCACTGATCTGACACTGGAACAAATATAAAAACCTTCATATTTTAAACGTTCCCAGGAAACATGAAGATGTTCTGCATGAACATCACTGCTTCTAAACACTGAGTGTTCACTGCAGGCCGCACGCTGTGCTGAGCTCTAATAAACTTATAAAGCATACTGATGACATGGAGCAGCACTCCACTGACTGTGATCTTTACTGATGACACTGTGACATGCAGTGAGAGTGGGGAGCAACAGGAGTCTGGAAAGGTGGAGGAGAGAAAAGAACCGAGCTGATGAAGATAAAGTAGGAGCAGAATATATGTGACGGTAGGGCTGCTCAATCGAATTTTAATCTAGATTACGATCTGGGCTTTCAGCGACCATTAAAAATGACTGAGCTGATTATTAGCACCTCCCTCGTGCTTTACTCTCGCGCTGCTCCGTGTGGCAAATCGAGCGCACCTCTCTGTGTTTCGAACACGCGTCACAACAATTAGGAGGACCTGAGGGAAGCTCGGAAAGCTAAGCAGACGTTATTTGGAGAGGAGAGGATAATGGCTGCTGAAGAAAGAATGCCGGTGGTTGAAAACGGAGGTAAAACGACTTCAGTGGTGTGGAAACATTACGGGTTCGCGCAGTCAGACGTGGATCAAGTCGATATAGTGTGTAAACTTTGCTACGGTGTCGTAGCTGCACCACAGAGCAACACTACAAATTTATTCAATCATTTGAAGACCGCTCACAAAGTGACATACGTTTGATGCAATTGTGCACTGTGTGGCTACACAGCTTGCCTTGATGTTTGGTTATTTGTATGCATAAATATTATGCAGTATTTTGAAGTTCATTAAACATAGATGTTTACATTTTTAATTTATTTTTTATATTGCAAACATTTGCACTGTTATCAGTACAGATGGCACGATACCACTTTTTTATGTCCGATACGATATCATAAATTTGGATATCTGCCGATACCGATATGAATCTGATATAGTGTGTTTTTTAATCAATAAAACTGTTTTTTTAATATCTTGCTGCATTTTGTACAAGTTCATACTCAAGTTTAAATAAACAACAACACTAAAGCTATTCTGTTATACCTGTATGTAAAAAATACACTGCACCCAAAATATTTCATAGTTCAGCAACACTGATCAATCTAATAAACTTAAACCTACTCCATCCTCCCTATTCTGGTATTTTAAAGAGTACTTAGCAGAAATATTAAGCAACCTAACTAATAGGGTTGCAAACTCCCAGCAAAAGAAAAATAGGGAACCACCCACCCTCCACCTCATGATGCTTAATCGATGTAATCAACTTTAATTTGATGCAGGGTGTAAAAAATGCACAGAAATAAATTATTTTTCAATAATAATTAAATAGATTCAACATCTTTCTTCAACAGAATTGCAGACTGCACAGACGGTACCTTCCCACTGGAAAAAGTACTATAGCTTACTAGGGTATATTAGACTTAACAGTTACTATATACAGTAATGGACTTCTATACATTTTACATCAGATTAAAACTTTGGGTGTAAGATTCAGATAATTATTTATTAAAAGCTAGACATTTTAAATGAGAATAAGAAAGAAAAGTATGTCTTTGTGCCCCCTTTTCCCTGTTCATGCCCTATCGGCCCCCCTGGCTACACTTTGCTAGATCCGCCCCTGCACAGTTACCGGCCGTCAGCTACGTAGAAAAGGATCCTGGTGTAGAAAGTAATATTAAATACATTCTAACAACAGCTTATCAAGCTTAAACGTGCTGCTGTTGTTCAGCCGCTGGTTTCCTCTTTCTGGTGCAAAGTGGGCCAAAAACAAAGAAGAGAGACGGACTCACGACAGAAAAGCCGATCAGCTGATCATTAATAAGTTTCACGATTGAAGTAGCAGCAGGAAGGTGAGGGAGAGAGAGGCAGTCACTCCATATATCGGTTGTTAAGCTTAACGTGGGAATGCTTTACAAACATTCAGAGATGAACTTACACACTTGCTTTACTTCTCTCTGGGATAACTTCCTCGGAGATGAAATGCTCGTTTGGTAGCGAGGCTACAAATACACACAGCCGCTCTATCACGTGATGCATACTGCTGCAAAGTGCTACGGTTATGAGCCGAGTTACGCTGTGTCGCAAGTTTTTTGAGGTGCTTTTTTGATAGTTAATGCATTGGATTATATTTTTTATTTCCCTCCGATATCCGATCCAGTAATTTAGGTCAGTATCGGACCGATACCGATACGTAATATCGGCTCGGTCCATCTCTAGTTATCAGTATTCGCACACAATTTTATATTATTTTGAGCATGCAGAGCACCACAGGCTGTGATAGAGGTGAAGAAGAGCAGGCGGGGGGAAGGTTCCAGGACGGCGGCGACACCAGCGGTGTTTAAACTGAAGAGCGGTGACGACAGGACGGAGCAGATGATGTTTGACTGGGATTGGGAACACGCATACATGTTCGGTGATCTCACAGCATTAACCATCCAGCGTGTGGTGATGAAGTCCAGCCCTGATACAGAGCTGCAGGTTTGCACCACAGTAAGTAATGCAGCAATGATGTAAAGGGCGACTTTCTTCAGGGACGTTTAAATAAGCGAGGAGGTGTAGGCAGCATACTGTGCTTTGGAGTAACGACCCCAACAACGTTAAAGGTAGACCTGCCAGGTGGGAGGAGCCGAGAACACGCAGGTGACGGAGACTGAAATGTGGTGACTCCTAACAGGCAAAGCTACAGTACACAGCAAAATAACCTTAACAGTGGAATAAACACAGGTAACAGAATAAAAGAGGCTCACAGCAGCTGTGTAAATAACAGCCTTACTGTGGGATATCTCACAGACGCCTGCTGTACAGTTTCTGATGCTCTCAGTGTGACGGCGAGCTCACACACAGAGACGTTTAAATTCAAATGTTTATCAGGCCTGGTCTGCCGGGTAATTCTCCCCCACAGGTGTTTCCGGGCTTTGATTCCGACCTCTGTGAGTCCTCGTGTGAATTTTGAGCTTGGATGGGTCTTTAAATTGTTTCTCACAGGTGCTGCAGGAGTAAGGCTTCTCACCTGTGTGTGTCCGCATGTGATACAGCAAATGGATGTTCTGGATGAAACCTTTTCCACAGGTGTTACAGACGTACGGTTTCTCGCCCGTGTGGATCATCACGTGCTTCTTCAGCGCCGTCAGTTCGGTAAACCTTTTGCCACAGGTGTTGCAGATGTACGGCCTCTCACCTGTGTGGGTTCTTATGTGGACCATCAGGCCTTTCCTAGAGCTGAGACTTTTCCCACAGGTTTGGCAGGAATAAAGTTTCTCCCCTGTGTGAACGGTCATGTGGTTTTTCAGCGCCGATAAGTCTGTGAATCTTTTCCCACAGGTGTTACAAAGGCACGGCTTCTCACCTGTGTGAGTTCTCATGTGGACGTTCAGGTTACTTGGCTGACTGAAGGTTTTCCCGCACAGTTTGCAGGAATACGGCCTCTCGCCCGCGTGGGTGTTCGTGTGGACTTTTAGGTTGAAGCTACTGTTGAAATGTTTCCCGCACGCCTCGCAGGAATACGGCTTCTCACCTGTGTGGATTCTCATGTGGACCAACAAACTGTAGCTGCAGGTGAAATGTTTCCCGCAGGTTTCGCAGATGTACGGCTTCTCGCCGGTGTGCGTTCTCATGTGGACGGTCAGATTGCTGCTTTGGCTGAAGCCTTTCCCGCACGTTGTGCAGGAGTACGGCCTCTCGCCCGTGTGGATCCTGTGATGTCGCTCCATCTGCGACTTGTGTTTGAAAACTTTTCCGCAGAAAGTGCATTTTACCGGCTTTTTACCTGCAACAGTGTTACAGGTATCCACATCACTGTCACTGCGACCTCTGTTTCTGAACCGTTTCTTCCCTCTTAGCTTGATACTCTTTCCTGACTCAACATTCCCGCTCCCTTCCCGATCTCGGCTCTCAGTTTCAGGAGAGCTGTGAGAGAGGAGCTGCTCACTGATTGGTTCTGATTCACTGTGGTCGCTTTCACCGTAAGTAAGAGTCACCATAAAGGTATCAGGCTCCTCCTTCAGTCCCAGCTGCTCTCCCTCCTGACTGCTGCACAGTTCCTCCTGTTCCTCTTTAATCTGTGGAGGTTCTGGTTCCTCCTGGTCCACACTGGAGCTCCTCTCCTGGTCACAGAGCTGCTGCTCAGGGAGAACCTCCTCCTCCTCCTCCTTACAGACAGGCTGCTGTGGGACGTCTGGAGGAACAGAAAGGTTTCTAGTGTGATTACAGAAAAGTTAAAAATATTCTAGAATCTAATTTTGATTAGAGATGAAATGTCACAGATTATTTGGATGCACCTGAGAAACAGCTGCTGAAGGCTGACAGAGTCCTTCAGCTCAGGGTGAGGAGAGCCTTTTTGTACATGGAGTAGTTTTGCTTTTTTTCAGGTATTAATAAAAATACTTTGTTTTGCCCTAATTTTGCCTCCTTGAATCAATTTTCCAGACTTTCTTTCTTCCTTTGAACTTCCTGAGGAGTTTTGTAACATCATAAAAACATTTATCTGTTCATAAATGTTAAAATCAGAGATGAGCTAACTTGAGCCAGCTGTGACATCACAGTGAGACGCTGGCTTCAGCTGCCTGCTGATGCATGAACTGATAAACTGGACACCTCACTGTACAGAGACCCAAACATTATGCTGAAAACAAAGAACGTGTGTTTCCATCACTGACTTATTTATTTTAACTAGTCTGCTGTGAGCTCAAAGTGTTTCCTGTTATTTCCACTCCTGCCTCAGTGTGAGTGCAGCTCCTCACTCTGAGGTCTGTTTTTAGGCCAGGCTGACACAGCTACGCCTGCACCACATCATTTAATAATATCGGTATATGTTTGTATGTGATAACTGTCACCATATCAGTGACACAGACATATCATCCTGTATTTACATTCCCTGTCTTCCCTTCCCAACATCGGCCACAAGTGCAGACATGTCTCAGGGAGCAGCAACAAACGGCTCCACCGAACGTCGCTGGAGCGCTCGCTCGACCCAACATCCAACATCTGGATAGAAAATCAGTTTCAGTTTGATTGTGTGACAACAGTGAAGCTCTGCAGAGTTACACAGGTTAAGGTACTTTAGATACTGTTAAACTGAAGGTTTATGCACTTTTCTTATACTTTTACTTAAAATTTCCATTGAAAACACAACCTGTGCTGATATTTCACTTTTGCTGCATCACTGCAGATAATGCTGTGTCACCATCATTACACTATAATGATGCTGCTGGCACTTTGTGACAGTTGATTCCCGCTTTGACTCAGATCATCAGTAAGAGAAGGACAGAACTGCATTTTCTATGTTGTCATAAAATCATTATCACACATTTTCTTTCACTGTCGTGACAGAATCTGTTGTTTATGAGGCAGAAGAAGCATCACACAGTAACGCGGCTCTGTCAGAGCGTTTCTGCTCCAATGTGACCAAACCATAAACTGATAACATCAGATCCACTTCAGCAGGCAGACTTTCACAGTAAATGTTCATTTGTGGAAAAAAAATGAAGCAGCTTTCAGGATGTGGAGCTGTGATGTGTGCTGAAGTCAGATTATTGTGCAAATGCACGTAAATCAATATCGAATCAAAAAGAAAAATTTAAAGTAAAAATATTATATTTAAACTTAAAATCTCATCCAGTCTCTGCTTGTAGCCGTGTGTCCTGTGTCTTATATGTGCTAAGAGGGTCTACTCTTAGTTTGTACTCCTCACCCTGTGCTCCTACACACACGCAAGACACACTCGCTTCATTAGGACCACCTCAGCTTCACACACCTATTCTGTGTAACTTGATTTCAGGTTTCCAGATGACATCCAGCGGTCTGTGCTGATGACTGATGTCTCCCTCACACTGCATGATATTTTTTTCCAAAACCAGTGTGAAGGTATCCGTCTCCTCCTCCAGTCCCAGCTGCTCTCCCTCCTGACTGCTGCACAGTTCCTCCTGTTCCTCTTTAATCTGTGGAGGTTCTGGTTCCTCCTGGCCACAGAGCTGCTGCTCAGGGAGAACCTCCTCCTCCTCCTCCTCCTCCTCCTTACAGACATGCTGCTGTGGGACGTCTGGAGGCACAAAATTATTTTTAAAAGTTTAATAAAGTAATCTGAAATAATTATGAAAGCAATTTCTTATTTTAGGTACTAACACTTAGAATAAATGATGATGGAAGGCAACGAGTAACAGTAATAGCTGAAACAAATACGACAAAACTGAAAATCTCAAAATTAGACAAAAGAACAGAGTTCAGTTACACAGAAAAAACAAATAAGCAAAATAAAATAAAGCAGGTCTCGACTGAGGAAATGCTGCGGCTCCTTGATGCAGAGGCAGTTACTCGACCCTGACCAGGAGGGGGCGCTGCACGCTGAGAGCCGTGACCTCAGACTCAGAGATGTGGCTTCACACTTGGCTGTGAGCCACTCCAGTCTGAGCTGAATATTCATGTTCGTGTGTGGACAAAGGGCCTGACAGTGGGTGGAAAAAACAAACCCAAAGATTTTCCAGCAATTATTTTCGGTGTCCAAACTTCATATCATACTTTTTAAGGCAAAGAGATGGTTGAGCAAAAACCATTTTTAAAAATGTGATGACTTCAGCTGCAACGACCCAGAACTGAACCCTTTAAATGATAAAGGTTTACTGCTTTCTCTGCAAGCTGCTTTGTAACCCGCCTCCTCCTTCATGTTCATGCTGTATAAAAAAAATCACGTGTTCCTCTTCCGCTCCATCGACCTCTTACTGCGCATGTGTACGCGGACAGTTATGGGCAGTAATAAACTAATAAAGCTGTAGAGCTGAAATTTAGCTCACAGAGACTCAAATGTTCTCTGACTGAAGCACACATACACACACGTCACACAGACAAACTCAACAATGAATGACATCAGACAGACACTGATGCTGTTTCTCCTTAAATAACTGTCCTGTCACGGCTGTCTTTGTCCAGCTGACATCACTTTTCCCTGAAAGTGTCTTCACCTCTGTGAGATGAGCTCATGGCGTTTTCATCTGTTTTCCTGGACTTTAATCCAACGCAGAGCTGTGATGAGGATGAGTCAGCTTCACGTGAGACTCTTCTTCTTCTTCTTCTTTGTTTTTAACGGCGGTTGGCAACCAACGTAAAAGGAGCATTACCGCCTCCTACTGTTCCGGAGTATGGATCAGACAGTGAGCTTACAATCTGTATCAAAAACAAACAAACAAACAAACAAAAAACAACAAAAAAAAAAAACCCTCACACTCTTTCATACACACCTATAGCCTTCAAAAACCCCACCAAGTCCCTCACCTGTGCCCTACTACCCTCCAACACACTTTTCAGATTAAATTCCCCGATTCCCCGCTCCCTCAATCTATTCTGCAGAACTTTTCTCTCCACATCATAACCCTTGCACCGCAGTATTACATGCTCTACCGTCTCCTCCTCCTCCTGGCACACCCCACAAAGCCCCGTCTCATGTTCTCCTATCATCTGTAGTGTTTTATTTAACGCACAATGTCCCAGTCTAAGCCTGGTAATGACCACCTCTTCTCTCCTATTACCCCCATACAACCTACACCCTGCCACCTCCTTCTTAAAATGATACAAGTGCCTGCCCTTACTCCCTGAATCCCACCGCTCCTGCCACTCCCGAACAACCTGCCTCCAAACAATACCTTTTGCTTCAGATCCGCTGCTTTTAATTTCCATCTCAGTCCTATGTTTAGTCAATGCTCCTTTTGCCAACCTATCCACCTTTTCATTCCCACTGATTCCTACATGAGCTGGCACCCAAAGAAAGTGAATATTGCCACCACAACACCTTATTCTGCTTATAGTCTCCAGAATAGTATACAGCATACCCTGCCTTGTCTTCGAACAAAATGATTGTAGACTTGAAAGAACAGCTGCTGAGTCAGAGCATACTACTACCTGCCTGAGCTTTGAACACTCTGCCCATTCCAATGCTACCAAAATTGCTACCATTTCAACTGTGTACACTGAAAGGCCATCCGAAGTGCGTCTGTTTATTTCAATATTTTTGGATGGAACTGCTATTCCAAACCCTGTAATCCCAGTATCTGGACTTTTAGCACCATCCGTGAACACATGAATATACCCATTCGAGCTGTGAAAATGAATTGCTGACACAAGATCGACCTTTCCTTTCAATTTCCTCTTCAGATCCAGCAAGTACCAGTCCACAGGAGGGGTCTCCAATAACCATAGAGGAACCACAGGGATCACGTGAGACTCACCTGTGCTGTGCGGCTTTATGTCGGGTTTCCAGGTGATGTCCAGCAGTCTGCGCTCATCCAGCTCTCCCTCCGTGGTTTCCGTTATTCTCTCCTTCTTAAACTCCGTCACACACTCAGGAGAGGACATTTCTACTCCAACAGCCGAGATCTTTCATCAGAGATACAAACACGGAAACATTTTCCTGTTTTTAGTTCTCAGGTTTCAGAGCTAACGCTAGATGCTAACGCTTTCATTGTTTACATCCGGCAGATGTCACACTCTGAGGTTCCGACGGTGAAACTGTCGGACTTTGGTTCCGCCCTTTTCCCCACAGGGAGCAGAAGTCCACACTGCTCGGTGTTAAAATCCCAACAGCAGCTTCACACAGACACAACTGTCCTCCACACAGATGTTTTATATCTGTTCAAATATTATGATTTCAAACCAAATATAAAATACCAAAGCTCAAGGGTGCAGGCAGGGTGGAGCAGGTGGAGACGAGTGTCAGGGGGGACTTGTGGCAGAAGCACAGCAACAAGAGTAAAAGAGAAGGTTTCCACGATGGTAGTGAGACCTGCTCTGATGGTTTGGAGGCCGAGCTGGAGATGGCAGAGATCTTAGGCTCTTCACTGGGAGCGAGCAGGAGCACAGGGTCAGCTAAAAGGAGGTGAAGAACTCCGTCAGCACAGCACAACTGTTTTGTAGAGCAACTTTACAACACTGACACATTTTAATCACACAAGAAAACAAACCAGCCACATGTTTTTGTCATATCAAACCACAATGACCACAAAATGATGACGAGGTTTTTAAACATTCTGTACACACACACTCACATACGCACACACACACACACACACACACACACACACACACACACACACACACACACACACACACACACACACACACACACACACACAAACACACACACACACACACACACACACACACACACACACACACACACACACACACACACACACACACACAAACAAACAGACACACACACACAACCAATGTTGCAGCTGGAACTCACACCATGTTTTCTTGAAACAAAGCTCTGATTACGAACAATCTGCCTCCATCATCACGGGCATCCTCTGCTACACCACCCTCTGCACGTCCTCCTTCACTACATCCGTGATCCTCCTCTGAGGTCTTTGTCTTCTCCAGCTGTGTGGCAGCTTGTGCTGTGCAAATTTTAGCATCAATCCGATACCAAGTAAACACAGGGACAAAACCAATACCAGTACCAGCACTTTTAACCTATAAAGGCAGCGTATGGGGAGAGCAGCGTGTCATTATGTCTGAGCTGAATCGTCAGCAGTTTGCAGTTTCTGATATTGAGGCTGGGTATTTTGGAGAGCTAGAATGTAAATGTGCTCTAAAGCACTTTGGATCAGCTGCTGTAGTCTGAATGTGACATAGGAATAAAACAGACGTGACAGTCGACACAAAAAGGTTCAGATATTTTCCACAGTGCATGTTTGAGGTTTGTGTTTCATTTAAAAAAAGAGTTAAAGATAAATCAGTGGGCTCCATACTGAACTCAGGAGAAAGAAACTTCTCGTGCTAGTGTTGATCTGATACCAGTATCTGTACTGGTGCTATTGATATTTGCATCTGTATCTACTGGCAGCTCCATCTTCATCATCCTGTGTCCGGTGCATCCTCGGTTCCTCCTCTGCACATGTTCAAACCGTCTCAGTGTGTCTCTAACTCTGTCTCCAAACCGGATTCTGTTTAATCACAACACGAGTCATTTGCAGCTACAGTAATGAGCAGTGCAGCCTGTAGGGGGCACTTTCACGCCTTACTGGATTTCAGACTGCTGCTAATGTCTCCAGAGAGGTCGTGGGCGGGAGAGGAATGCGTGTTATCTTGACTGAGATATTTGAATGAAATCTTATCTTTATAGTGAGAGTGTAAAGATTAGACGGCATAAAGTGCGTGGGTTGTGAGCGTGTGTGTGTTTCAGAAAGAAAGACTTCCTGCGTGTTTGACGTGTCTCATCGCAGATCAAAGAGACTTTTTATCAAGCGTGTGTGGTAGGAGGAGAGAGCACGCCCATGTCCTGCTGAAGGGATCAACAACTGCTCTGACTCACGAAACAACCAAACACCAGCTTCTTTACTCTCGTTAATGTTTCTGTGTGGCTCTAACCGCCAGAACCACGGGACACCACGTCGACCAGTCAGCTGACTCTGAGGGAGTCAGGTGGGAGACACCCACTACTTCTTAATGTAAAGATGACAAAATTAAACTATAGAAACTCTGATTAAATTTAATAACGATAAAAATGAAGCAAGTTTACTGCAGTAAACAAGATGACTGGTCTGTGCGTTCAGGTGCGACTGAACCTGGACACGACGCTGCAGACCGGTTCCCTGTGCAGGGACAGAAGATCCTGGTCACTTCCTGTAAAATAACTTCATTACAGTTAAAATGGAAAAATAAATCTCTGATCAGTTCACGGTGGCCTGCAGGGGCAGACGGAGGCTGTAACGTCATCTGACTTTCCACTGAAGCCGAGATAAAGTCAAACCTCTGAGATATTTCCCTTTCCTGACTCCTTTTAGGTCAAATATTATTATCACATCAGGCACGATTTCCTTCAGCTGTGGCAGTTAAAAATAAGCCCGAGCGTGGTTTTTATTATCAGCCTCACAGATAATAAAACACTGACGCAGGTGGAGCAGCTCCCACTGCTGCGGACTCAGAAACGTGTCGCTGCAGTCTCCATCAGTTATCCCCGCTCTTCACCTTTATTACAGGAATGTGATGATTTTAGGCATTTTAAAAACATGTAGAATCCAAGAAACCAGATACATCATCAATACTCATATCCAACCTTTTCTTTTTAACTGTCATGATCCTCATAATCAATAAAAATAAAAAAAAATTAAAGAAGCAACTTGAGACTCTTCACACTTCGGATTCTTCCACTCAGAAAGAGTTTTTCCGTTTTTTGGTCTTTTGTTGTAAAATCTCCATTTTTGCATAAAAGATGCAAAAAAGCATCAATATCAGGATCTGCACGAACCGTGGGAAGAGCCAAACCACATGAAAGCAACATAGAAAAGTTAAGGCACGCTTGTAATGTCAGTGGAGGCGTGGAAAATAAAAATGACAAGCGGTGGAAATTTAGTGTTTTAGATGGAGTGAAGTGGAAAAATATAGTCAGATACTTCATAACACCTGGGCCAGATGTTGCAGTGGACAAAACAGGCAAATGGTGATCACCTGCTTCAAAACACTCTGTGATTTTCAGCTACTGGAAAAAATCAGTGTGGATGTTCAGAGTCCTGCAAAAAAACAGAAACTGTGTAAAATGTGAAAAACTATCCAGAATTCAAATATGTACAAATGTCATGAATACATATTTATCATAAGAACTCATCATAATCACTGTAACAGAGCACAGTAAATATCTCTGATGTTTAAACTGAGACATTTTACTATTTTATAAAAAACATATTCTCAGTTTTTCAGACGTGTGAATGATTTTTACAGCTGTGAACGAGCCACGTTAGCACTCTGCTTTAACAGGATGCAAAGACTTACTGTTGATTTGGCTCCAAACGATGAATCAAGTTTATTAAACTTTAATGAAATTAGATGTGATGTGAAGTAAAAAAGTGACAGTTGTTCTAACCCAAGTTTTCTTCTGTTTGTTTGTTCTTTGCATGATCTGTGTGGCTGAGGAGAGTAAACATGTAACCTGTATTTGTCTGTTAATAAAAATAAAATAAATATCAGCTCATCAGTCAAAGACAGAAAAATAAATGTTGGTAAAATCTTCAATATTGGAAATTATAGTTTGCTTTTTGTTTTAATGACAGATGATTAAATGTCATCGATAAGTTAGTTTAAAGTGTTTCATAAACCATCAGTGTTCTTAACTGCTTATCCAGTTTAGGTGGTGGAGCCTATCCTGGCTTTTAAAAGGTAACATACACCTGGACAGGTGGTTGCAGGGTTAAAACAAAAGACGAAACGATTCACACCTGTGGCCTGTTAACCAATCATGCTTATCTTTGGACTATGGAGGCCGGAGAACCCAGAGAGAACCTGCAAACAGGCTGAAAGATTGAAACCCAGGACCTTGTTCTTGTGAGGTTTCACTATCACTGCACAGAAAAGTAAACAACAGACAACAAAGTGGATTCTGATTGGATCATTTCCCGATCTGCATCCTTCTAGTCATTAAGGAAGGGCTGAAGTGAGGAAATAAGGAAGTGATGTGCTGGTTTTTCCATGTAAGAGAACTCGAACAATCTATTTCCAACAACATGAGGAACTTGAGCTTTCTACTCGAAGAACTTATTTTATTCAACAACCATCTCTGTCCCTGTAACCACTCGTGTTCATTCATTAAACTTCACTGTGACACAGCACACCTGCTGCCCATGTTAGGAGTTTCCTTCCTGCAGGTCGGTGGGATTGATGTTGGAGTGAAAAAGGAAACCGCTCCATTGTTTGAGTGATAAAGCCGCTCGGCATCGTGGGTAAACAGGGACACGTGAAGGCTTATCAGCTCAGCAGTTCGATCTGTCAGGTGGGGAGTGTTACTTTTAGTTTTTGTGGGTTAACCAGACGGCAGCTGTGTGATAAGATACTGCGAACACTAACACGACTGTTGTCTTTTCGTCTTAACGTCCTCGTTTCTGTCAGTGACTCACAATTTACTGCTAACTGTTACTGGCCCACAGTTCACCAGTGCCTCCTGCAAAACACACCAGTAACGCTTTCCAGTGGAGAACAGGATTCAAAACTCTGCTGCATGAAGAGGTTTTCATTAAATCCTCTCAGGTTCAACAGAAAAACCAAACACCTGCTCGTCACTCCTTTGTTCCAGTAGTTTTGTGGGTCCAGAGCAGCGAGGTCTACAGTGCAAAACCGATTAGCTTCACAGGAAAAGATCGCAGTAATGAAAACGTTTTTGCACGTACTGTATACAAAAGATGGACGTGATTACTGTGGCATCACTCATTGATTTCAGGCCTCAAACCGAACATTTTGGCCACCACGTGTTAACTGAGCTGAAAGTATGCTAATGCTCATTAGCATTGTTAGCACTGACTATAAAGATGCTAATTAAATAATTGAAAAAATAGAATTTCACTCAGAAAAACTGGAGCTCAGACTTCTTGGCTGGCCTGTTATTCCCATTAAACTCACAGCAGCCATATTATTGGTCACATGATGTCATTAAAATGCTCCAACAGCACAAACACAGTGTGTCCACGTGTCCAGTTCAGGGGCTCCAGTTAGCAGCTACAGCCGCCTGCTTTGGTTAAACTGAAGCTTTTTTTTAAAAACCATGGCAGGGCGATGGTTTTCTGTTTGGTTTTGTGGCGTTGAACTTCAAGTTTCTTTGTCTTTATTTGTCTTTGCAGCCACAAAACAAACAATGTCCACCTCAGCTGGAGGCTGGGGTTCATGTTCTGTGTGGTGCCGTTATTTTTACTCCGAGTTTCAGTCACTGTCCTTATATTTAGTTATTTTTCCATCTTCATTATCACTGAGTTTGGTTTGGGCTGAATCGCTCAAGTTTTTTTTTTCCACTTTGCTATGTCAGCAAACCCTGTCCCAAGAATAAACTCCAAAAACATGTAGTTTACTCACACTTCACAGTGACACATTAATGTAAAAACACTGCATTTTGTGCAGCAGTGAAGCTGTTCCACATTTAGCAGCCAGACTGGGCCGTCTCTGACTTCCCTATTGTGGCCGTCAGCTCCAAGCCGACTGTTCTGACTCATTAGTTTAATAGTCCTCTTTACATGTATATCAGGAGGTGCATTGTTGGAGCTCATTAACATTTGTTGTTCTGGGATCTTTGTGAGTGTGTGAAATAAACCAGAGTGTGCTTTCTCTGGTTCGGGGATAAAGGGACGGCTGTATAAGACGTTGCCGTGCACAGTTACACCATCTCTGTCAGCTGCTGTCAGTCGTCTCAAGAGAGACGAGAAGTCAATAAATAACCTGAGCTGATGTAAGAAACCGCAGCAGGTGAAGCTTCTCAGAAAAACACAAGGTGGTGTGTTTGAAGCTCAGGAAACAAGGGCGTATTTTTAGGTTACTGCCTTCCAGATAACTGTGAGCTGCTGCTCTTTACTGAAATGTGCCTTTCAGTTTCTTTTTCACTTTTCACACCAGAGTAAAGTGGATCATTCCATCTACTGTGCACAGTGCATGGAAATACAGCTGAAACTCCAGATTAAGGTTTCGGTAACATAGTCCAAAAGTTCCCTCTGTTTTCTGAAAGACTTTCAGCTGGACTGAAAACATCCTGATGTGCAGCCGAGAGCCTGGCTGCTTCATCAGGCGGCTGCAGATGTTGGTGATGATAAATTATTCTGAAGATGGACGATGGAGAGTGTGAATGATCGTCACTCTGTGGCTACGTCCACACTAATGCGTTTTCGTTTGAAAATGCATTGTTTTCTCTCCGTGTTGGCCTCCCGTCCACACTGAGACGGCGTTTTCACTCATGGAAAACGCTGCGTTTTGAAAACGCTCTCGAAAATGAATACATTTGAAAATGGTGCTTTCGCTTCGCAGTGTGGACCGCAAAAACGAAGACTTTCTAAAACAATGACGCATGTTAGTCATATGATGCAGTCATGTGACCAATTAAACTAAGATAGCCGAGGGCATTATACTTGCGCCACGGGGCGATCGTGGCTCAAGAGTTGGCAGTTCGTCTTGTAATTGGAAGGTTGCCGGTTCGAGCCCCGGCTCTGACAGTCTCGGTCGTTGTGTCCTTGGGCAAGACACTTCACCCGTTGCCTACTGGTGGTGGTCAGAGGGCCCGGCGGCGCCAGTGTCCGGCAGCCTCGCCTCTGTCAGTGCGCCCCAGGGTGGCTGTGGCTATAATGTAGCTGCCATCAGCAGTGTGTGGATGACTGAATGCAGTGCAAAGCGCTATACAAATACAGGCCATTTACCATTATACAGCAGTTGTTTTGCTGTAAAATGGTAAAAAGATTAATATCAGTCTGTACATGCTCCAGACAGCTTTTCTTCAAATTCTTTAATTCTCACTCACTTTTGCAACTTTGTGCTTTTGTGTTACTCGCAGCAACAACTCCACCTCATTGTTAGTCCATTTAAAAAACTGGAAAGAGCTGGAAAGTAAATAAAGAGCAGACAGAAATGAGGCAGGTCGAATCTTCTTGCGTTTGACGCATGTGCAGTACTGGAACTTAAGCGTTTGTGGACGCACAACTCTGTGAAAACGACAGTGTGGACATGGAGTTTTCAAATCTCTCCGGGCTAGTGTGGACGTAGCCTGTGTGTTAGCCCTGTGACGGACTGCTGATCTGTCAGCCCTGCTCCTGATGGCTGCTACTCAGATTCTTCCGTTAGGATCCTTCCAAAGAAAAACAAGAACTGGACCTGCTCTGAACTCAGGTTCAGGTTTAATCTGGCTTGGAGAGCGGCACAGACACAAAACTGTGTATGGATGCTCCAAAGACGTTTAGGACTTCCTCCTTTCCCTACTGCCTCATTCCGAGTATTTGAACTTCGTTCAGCCATTAGTCCCAGCGATCCTGGAAGAATTATTAAAGCACTCTGCACATAGTGAGCGAGCGAGTCCAGGGCTGTGTCCAAGTTTATTATTCCTGTTATGATTCCAGAAGGGAAAGCCCGGATCATGAAGCTCCCGTCTCTGCTAATCCAGCCAAACTCATCTCTGTTGATCATATAGCTGCATATGAAGACACAAAACATGAATATCAATGAAAACTCTTCTTCACTGTATCAAAACAGTGGACAGTTGGTGGTGTAAAGCCCACAGGGTCAGTCAGAGCTCAGGGAGCGTGGACGCTGAACACGCCTCACATGCAGCATTTATTTGATTTGACTTTTTATTTTGCAGCTCACTGAGGCGTTGCTGCTCTTCTGCATGCACAAACATTCCCGCTACAGTAAAAAAAATTCTTCAGCACAATTTTATGAAAATACTTTCTTTGAATGTTTGGGGATTCCACTCGGTTTATTTTTAATGTGCAGATTTGAAATGCTCATAAACAGATTTTGTGGTGTTGGTCAGAGTAACCCAGCCTGCACGCTCACGTCTCTCTGATGTTTATTTGCACAAACCTTTTAACCGCAGTCGTTTTTACGCCTTTTTGTCTAATGGTTCTGAAAGTGGGAACTTCCAGACGAAAACAGTTCTGAGACCATCTTCCCACTCCAAGAGCAGTGAAAGTCTTGTTTTTGCTTTCATAACTACACAGCGTGAGTCCGTCAAAGCGAGCCGGCCTGTGGTAAAAGACAGTTTAACAGAAACACTGTGAGTGAGGAGGGCTGCTTCTTCAGCTGATTTTGCAGAAGTGTTCTTGTGGAAAGTTGCTCAGTTCTGAGCGATGAAGCGTGAAGAGCTGAGGGAGGTGAAGGGGAGACACCGATGACTCACGCTTTTACTCACATGCTGATTTCTGACACATTTCCAATTTTACTCACCCATTTCTTTCTTTGGCCCCAGATTTTGTTTCCATTATGATTGTTGCCTCGAAGGGAAATTCCCCCTCAAAAATCTTCAGATATTTTCTTCTTTGTTTTGGAAGAATTTTGACACTTTATTTATTTCTCGTGTCCATGCTGTGTGATGATTTGATGCAGGACGTGCAGCAGGAAACTCTCCCAGTGCTGTTATTGATTATGCTTCTTGTTTGATTTAACGTGACAGTTTTGTTGCTTCAGAATCAGAATCAGTTTTATTGACCAGTTATGTCACACATACAAGGAACTGGGCTGCAGCTACTTCTTTGCTTTCAATGTGTTAATGCAACAGAATAACAACAACACACAATACTGACAACAACAACATGTCGCACAGCTGCTACACAGCAGTATAACCATATATGCATGCAACATATTTATGGTGCAAAGATACTGGAATACATGGAAAACAAATGAGGGATGTTTAACTACTTACTACATATGTAATATGTCCATTACTGAATGACCATAAATAAATGTGCCTGGTTTAGACATGTGCAGCGTGCTTTGATTCAGCAGCAGGTATGGACGAAGTTTGAATATGGGAGCTGGTAGGGACTGACTCGCTTACCTGCCACCGGTGGTAAGCGAGTCGCTGCAGGTTGTGTCACTTTGACATGGTTTCATTTATATTTTCTGGTTCTTTTCTTGTTTTTTTTTTCTGCATCAACCTCAGTTTGTTTTTCTTTGAGGCCACAAAAAGTAATCGGGCCCACCTCAGGAGCAGCTCATGGTGCTGTTTCCCTCTCTGCTTTAGATGCTTGGTGCTTTTGTGTCGTTGAGCCTGACGGGTGTCACTTTTTATTTACACGTGTAAAATATGATCCTTTATTTCAGTCTGCATGCTTGCATCTTTGACCAAATCCAGCTTTTCTCACATTTCTAGAGTCGCTGAGTTGAAATTTCACACTAAGAATAATTTCTTGTTGTAAAAATGACTATAAATCATCTGCAGAGACACGACACAGTTTGTTTCCCTTCGAACCTCAGACAGCCTTACATTTATAACCCAGAAAGCTTTAATAAAATAAAATGTCTTTGCCACAAGTTAACTTAGTTTCTATTTTTCACTTGATTTTAGGTTAATAAGTGAACCAGCTGAACTCCGGGTCCTTCCCGTAGTAACAAACCCACCACAACAGAAAATCCTTTGTGTCATTAAAACAATTGTACGTCTGTGGAAACCCAACACTGAGCACGCCGCGCTGTGGTCGGCAGGTTTTTGCTGCGGTGGTCTGCAGACAGACACAGTTTGACTTTCCGCTCAGCGTGGGGAGCAGCTCTGCGCAAGGGAAAACCCTGCTGCAGACGCGCTGAGAGGGGGCGCAGGGGGGTGTTTGGGGGGAGGCCATCTCGGTGTCCCATGGGAGCTCAGCAGGATGGGTGGGAAGGGTGAAGGGTGTGAAACCTCAGTGTCATCACTACAGGTGTTTTTCAAAGCTGAACTTTGTGTTTATTTATAGAGAAAAACCCAGAAAAAAGCTTCAGATGTGCCTGAACCACAAGACTGAAACTCGAGCTGCTGATACGGTCGATTAGATCTGCTCAATAAAGTGTGGCGCAGTTATCAGGTCACCACAGTTTGCACAAAAATAAAATGATAAAGCCGTAAGTAGCAGGTGCAAGACAATTTACAGAGGAGAAGAAGATGTCAGTCACTCACAGTCCTGACAGAGAGGTGCAACTTAAAAAAAGAGCGAGAGATGAACACCTGTAAGGTCACCTGACTGGTTTGTGAGCTACAGAAAGAGGGTGAGATCAGGGGGCACATCAGTGTTTCAGCTTTGGTGAACTTTCAGCCCATTTTTGTTCCTGCAGTCAAACAGTCAGTTTGTCAAACATCTCCATTTTACACACAAAACATCCTTTGGCCACCTGCTCTCATATGATTTGTCAAAACTGAACCTGACACATCAGGTTATGACACACTGGATTATGATAACAGAAAGACAAAACTGTCACTTCTAAGTCTGACATTAGTCAGCGAGCGGGCTTACTGCTGTGAAGGGAATGAGAAGATCATCCTGACCTATGACCTTTTCTAAACCGAAGATTTCAGTGACTAAACGTAACCAAACAGTAAGTCAAAGCCAAAGATCAAACCACAGAGCTCCACAAGTATCAGTGTTGGGTTGTTGCTCAAGAAAAGTAATGTAGTATACATTACTTGTTACTTTTCTTAAAAGTAATGCAGTATGTTACTTAATTACTCACCAAAGAAAGTAATTAATTACACTACTTGTTACATAACTTTTTACTCAGTAAAATGATCAGAAATGCATTGTAACAAAATTACCATTTAACAATATAAACCTGAGGCTACAGCCCCACATGCCAACACAAATCCCTGTCCTGTGAGGACACACGTATTTAGGTATGAACACAAAGCAAAGATGAAATCCAGCACAAAGACACTTTAAAGCCTTCACCATGGTGTCTTTAAGCTGACCGCTCATCAGTTTGTTACCTGCTGAAGTTCAGGCTCTGGCTGCTGGGCCGGGGTCAGCATGCACTCAGCTTTAACATCACTCTGGGATCTTGGCTAGCTTAGCATTAGCATGCTGTTTGTTCAGACCAGGAGTCTCCAAATCCAGTCCTCGAGGGCCGCTCTCCTGAAACATTTCCATGCGCCCCTGCTGCAACACACCTGAATAAATTAGTAGGTCATTAGCAAGACTCTATAGAACTTAACTGCATGCTGAAGTGGCAATTCAGCCATTTGATTCATGTTACAGCAGCTCATGAGTGAATGAACATGGTGCAATAAAAGTACTGTTAGAAGTACATTTTTCCAAACACACTTAAATTTACTTGAGTGGGGTTAGGAGTTGCCACTTCAGCATGCAGTCAAGTTCTATAGAGTCTTGCTAATGACCTACTAATTTATTCAGGTGTGTTGCAGCAGGGGCGCATGGAAATGTTTCAGGACAGCGGCCCTCGAGGACTGGAGTTTGAGACCCCTGGTTCAGACAAAGAGCTGAAGTTGTGTTAGCAGCAGCTGCAGCTGTTTGCAACTGTTCTGGATGCTTTTTGCATTTTACCATCGTGCTCTTGGCCTTTCATGCAATAAAAATAAAAGTCAGATCTCCACTCCCTAAAAACTGTATTGCAGTACCGCTCCACCATATTCTACTGTACTACTGTGATGTGTAACTGAATAATTACAGTAACGCATCACATTACTGTGTTGCTGAAAAATGTAAAGTAATTACGGTAACACGTTGCTTTGTAATGCATTACAAAGTGACAAAGTAATCAAATACAGAGCTGACAACACAAAGCAAACACTGGTGAGTGTACTCCACTGCCAGCCCTCCAGTCTAATCCAGAACTTGTTGGTCTTCAAAGTGGAAAGTTATCTTTGAGCATCCAGTGTTGCTACAGCAGATCCATCAACGCTGCCAAAGGACACTTTGTGCATAATTTGATAAGTCGACAGATTTGGACCTTTTTGGGATGAGAATAAGTTCTGCTTGAGTCAACAGAATCACTCATAAACCAAACTAGTGGAGAACTGAAAGTGTTGATGGATGAAGACGTGAACTAAGAAGGTGGCTGTAAAGGTTTATACTGCAGCAAACATTTAAATGTCTGTATAATGACGGGTAAGACAAATATGAGGTTTAAAGCAAACCCCCTCTAACTCCAGTTAATCAGTAAAAATGGCCTTTTTTCATCATCATCATCATCGGTGAGATGGTGCTGTTTCTTAGGGTTTGGGCTCATTTCCCCTGGAGAACAGAAGATTTTACCCCTGAGGTTTTCTCAGGTTTTGCTCCAGTCGGTGCAAACACTACTGTGCAGAAATGTTAATAAAGACCTGTCGGTTAATTCTGCCCTGCAGCCTGGTGAACCAGCTCTGACCGGACGTAAAGCTGCCGTGTTTTCTGTGGAAATTACATGTGAGCTCATTTGCATGTTAATGTTGTGAACAGTTGAACAGCTTCAGGGGAAGCTGCTGTTTGCTTCACCTGGAAAAAGTGAGAAAACTCAGCTGCACCATCCTCTACAGTCTGCACCAATAAGTGCTGAATAAACAAAAGCTCTGCGTTTCTCTGCGTCTCTTTTTACCATCTGCTCCAAAAACAAAGTCTGATACTCAGCAGTGCTTCAGTGCAAATGAAAAGGAATCCTAATATCTACATTTAAATCTTGTAGGAAACAATAGATTTCAAAGTTAACAGGAAAAAAGGGAAAAAATAAAGATGTTTAAAAATGTAACTGTTGCTAAAAGTAGGTTTTTATATCAGTGCAAAGCTCTAAGCAAGCATCTGTAAACATGTGTTACACATTACTTGATACTTTTTTGTTCATTTGTTTCAAAGTAATCAATTAAACTGATAAAGTAATTCTATTTATTCTTTCTTTGAGTGTTTATGTTTGAATCCAAAGCTGACACCACAGAGCAAAAAGTGTTTAACAGTGAAATAATGAAGCGTTTCAAACTGCGAGACAAAGACGCGTCCACACGGAGAAATAATCACTGACAAAACTCACCGAGACCTTAAACAGGATGATTGTAACAGCTGTGTCGAAGTTTTATTCTCTTTCAATGACAGTTAAACTGTCTCTTTGTGCACACTTCGATTTACTGTATCCAGCAAACACCTGTCTCAGACTTTTCTACAGTTTGCAGTTATTAAATGTACAAAAAACCCTGAACATGTAGAAGCTGCTTCCCATTATGAGTCATGAGTTTTGGACTCCAGAAAAATCAGGATAAAATGCAAAGGATGGAACTTAAACCAGTTATTAAAAATGGAAATTCCAGGTAACTCTATGCAAATCTTTCCGTGGGGATTCCCAGGAAATCGTTTTCTGCTTTTATTTGAATATCTCAAATGATGCAGTTAAACTGCAGTTTCTGTGAGCAGGAAGTGGGAACAGCGCTGCTAATCATTGAACCTGCATCCATGCAGGAAGGTTCACCGAGCTCACGTGTTTGTCTTTCATACAGTACAGCACTTTAACACAACAACAGAATGACAAACAAACAAACCAGCAGAACAATGTTTGCATAAACTGAAATGTTTTTAAGGGGCTTTTTGTATCAACATGTAATCACCAAACACTAGATCACACTCTGCTGACAGCATGGCTAAAGTACCAGTAACATGTACTTCACCCCCCGATGTGTCACCGCCGATGGTTTGTGACTTCTCTTTGATCTGCTGTTTGTCACCCTGAGAGCTCAGATCATGTGACTGCGAGCTTCCTGTCAGAGAGCGTGAACAAACACCAACCTGGCAGATTTATTGCCCTTTGATTTGTGCCTTCTGCCGGCCTGATAAGATTCACAGCTTCCAGCTTTCTCCCGACTGTAACTCAGCAGAAATTAAAACATCATTTGGTGTCAAACAGTCTGGATGAAGCTGCTCTGCAGGAGTATTCCAACGCTGTGGTCAGCATTTCAGAGGAAAAGATACGCCAAAGGAGTCTTTCTGCTTTTCAGGGAGACGTTCTTTATCACAGGGAAAGTGCAGCCCTTGATTTATGAGCAGCAGGTGGGAGTCCTGCCATCGCCTCAGTGGTCACAGGAATCTGTCTCAGTCTTTTATGGAGCTTTTATAGTGTTTATTCTTTCCCAAATTCCCCTCATGAAGAGGAAAATGAGAGCATCTGGATGCCCTGTACAAACAAGAATATGCAAAAATTCCCTTGAGTACACGTCCCCACTTCCTCTTGGCATTTTGCCTGTGTGGTACCTCAGAGCCTCTAATGTCTTTAGGTGGACACATAACATTTCTTTATGTCTCTGAGTATGAAGCTCTTTCCAGGGTGTGATTTACTGTCTGTACAAGGACCAAAGACACCTTTGTGACATGATTCCCTCTCAGCAGAGTCCGTAAGTTTCCCCGTGGACACATCGTAGTTCACCATTGGGAGATAACTGCTTGTAGTTTCACACCTGGGACAACAGATTTGGCTCTGTGTGGACATCTGATAGTCCACAGGATGCCTCAGCTCAGTCAGTTTTTGCACCGACACTAGAAAGTTCACTGGAGTTCATGATATTCCCTTGTATGTGCTTTTCAAATGGCTCACTTGACAGCAGAGAGTCTATTGATCCTTAAAAGACATAAATGGAAACATGACAGTCCCAAATGGTCTGCATGGGGACATCTGATTACCCACTGCACACTTGGGCCACATCCGACTACCACAAATAGCCATTCAAGACCTAAGAGCCCACTATATGTTTTTATGAGGAGATTTAGGAGTCCATAAAACACCTGATTTATTAAAGGACCCACTGGACTCATGTATGGTTGCTGTGGGAGGCATTTAAAAGTCCAGTGGACGACCGAGAGCCCATTCTTTATCTTCATATCTTCTACCTGGCACCTTACAGTCTGTCACACATGAGCTGTGGATCCACCGTCTTCTCTTTTTGGAACATCAGATCAGCAACTGAACACTCAGCTGTTCACGGTGGTTTGTTTATGGACACCTTGAAGTTCACAAAGAATGTAATGTGTCTCTTTTTGGACAAACAGGAATCGTCTTAGTGTCGCTGGGACCTCTTTCTATCTCTGAAGGCTCCTTATCTCTTAGTGGCTGCTTGTTCGTGCTTTTCTTTTTTATTCTTCATGCAGATTTCAAATTCTGACTCAGAATTAATCCGAAACATGAGCGCTGAAGTGTTAGGAATGTGGAAAAAAGTGGGAAACAAAGCTCTGGAGCAACAGAAACCGGAAACCCGTCACCCCTCAGTCACTGCTGACCATCCTGGACGATCTGCAGGTTTTCAGCATGACTCAGCAGTCTGGACTGTTCTCGTGAATCAGCCTGAGTCACTGTGACTCAGAATCTCTCTTTATTTATTTATTTATGGAAAGAATGAGAGAGGATCCTGTCCAGTGTCGATGCCGTTATCAAAGTGGTTCTTTTCTTTTTTTTCTTGCATGCCTGAACTCGAGAAGCTACAAAGAAAGTTCAGGGCCGACGCCCAGACTCTTCATCAGTGTTTAAATATCAGACACAGATGACTGTTGAGTGAAATCAAAGTCAGAACAATATCAAACGATACCTTTATTTTCCCTACAGAAGTCATATTCATCACTTCGTTTCAGAGACCCCATGCCTCACACATCTTTGCTAGTTTTAAAAAAAAACCTCATTTTTAATCATGAGCTGCAAATAATTTGAATCATTAGAATTAATAACAATAATTTTAACCATAGACTGCTTCAGGATCTGAAACATTTGGTTGTGGGAGAAATGCTTTAAACCTGGGTTGGATCTGATGTCACTCTGTTGATCTTTGACCTCAAACACTTTACTGATGAGCTTCTGGTCTCAGTTCAGAGTCTTATTGGAGGGTGATGTCAAAGTCAAAGTCAAAGTAAACTTTATTGTCATCTCTGCTATATCCAGTACAGCAAACATAGAGACGAGGCTCCGGTTACATCAGTGCAAAACAAGCTAATAAACAGATATAAAAAGGAGAAAATACATAAATATACGCTTCAATCTTAGGGGATCAAGAGAAGTTATAATTTACAGTTTGGAGTGGTTTAAAGTGACCAGTGTAGCAGCTTGTAAACCTGGAGTAAAAAATTTGTCCATAGAGCAGCGTGTCTTACAGAGGCAGTGGTGTGTAAAGTGCAAAAGAGTCGGTTAACAGTTTGTGTGGGTGTGTGTGGTGGGGGGGGAGAGGGAGGGCTGGTAGTGAGTCTGATGGCTTGTGGGAAAAAGCTATTCTGCAGTCTGGAGGATCGGGCCCCGATGCTGCGGTAGCATCCGCCGGATGGGAGGAGAGAAAAGTCCATGTGAGGGGTGTGAGGGGTCAAGCATGATGCCGGAGGCCTTGCTGAAGCAGCGGTTGTGGAAGATGCCCATTTGGAAAAGATGTATATAAATCTTATAAAGTTTGTATCTGTCTTGTGTGAAACTTGTATGAAAAGCATACAAGAGTGAAAACAGATATGAGATCCCTTAAAAAATTATATAAATGAAACTTGTATGTTTTGGATACTTACTAAAACAATATATGAAAGTAATGAGAAAGTGGCCACTTTCATGAGTAAATCATGTAAGTCTTATATGATTCACTATATGAAGTAGGCCACATCTTATGCAAGTCTTTTATAAGTTTTTACTATTTCTTTTCCATATGTGTGTCCTGTAGCAGAGGGAGAGCTGTTCCGATGATCTTGGCAGCTGCTTTAATAATCCGTTGTAGTTTTTTGAGATCATCAACATTGCAGTTTCTGAACCACACGGAGATGCAGCTGGTCAGAACGTGGTGAGGATGGGAGGAGGAAGGTTGGCCCGCTTCAGGTGTCTCAGGAACCGGAGGCGTTGCTGGGCTTTTTTGGTGATGGAGGTGATGTTGGTGGTCCAGGTGAGTCTCTATCATGGAACCGCGGATGCTGAGTGGTGTGTGGGTGGAGTGAGGCTTCCTGAAGTCGACGATCATCTCCTTGGTTTTGTTCACATTCAGTGACAGGTTGTTCTGCTGCACCAGGACGCCAGCTGCTGAACCTCATCTCTGTACGCTGACTCGTCGTTGCTGCTGATGAGTCCAACCGTATGAAGGGTAAATTTGACACATTTGCCTTTATTGGTGACATGAAGACCATCATTGGATTCAGGCCAACCACCAGTAGGGGAGCTGGGGGCGGTGAGGATAGAGCCGACGAGCTGAATTTGTTTTTCAACAGATTTGACCCTGCAGTGAATGCTCACACCCCCACAACCTCACCAGAGGTGAGTCCCCGCGTCCTCAAGGCCCCCCAGCTTTGTGGAGTCATCCATAAACTGTTCATGCTGAGTCTGAGTCTGCAGAGGGTCCCAGTGCTGTGGAAGACATCATGCCTCGCCCCTGTACCAAAGTCCCAGTGGCCCCCAGGATTACAGGCCCGTGGCACTGACCTCCCACATCATGAAGACCCTGGAAAGGCTCATCCTGGACCAGCTCCGACCCATAGTCAGACCACATCTGGATCCCCTTCAATTCGCTTATCAGCCTCGTCTCGGAACAGAGGACGCCATCATCTACCTGCTCAATCGTGTCTACACCCATCTGGACCAGCCGGTGAGCGCTGTGAGGGTCATGTTTTTTGACTTTTCCAGTGCTTTCAACACCATCAGGCCGACCCTCCTGGGTGATAAGCTAACAGCGATGCAGGTGGATGCTTCTCTGGTGTCCTGGATTGTTGATTACCTGACAGGAAGACCACAATATGTGCGTCTCCCACAGTGTGTGTCTGACAAGGTAATCAGCAACACAGGGGCACCACAGGGGACCTCCTCTCCCCCTTCCTCTTCACCCTCTACACCACAAACTTCAGCCACTGCACAGAGACCTGCCATCTTCAGAAGTTTTCAGGAAACCCTTGACCCCTGTTTCAATGCACGGGGTCAACGTGGACATCGTGGAGGACTATAAATACCTGGGAGTACACATAGACAATAAACTGGACTGGGCTAAAAACACTACTGCACTTTTGAGGAAAGGCCAGAGTCGTCTCTATTTTCTGAGGCAGCTGAGGTCCTTCAACATTTGTCGGACAATGCTCAGGATTTTCTATGAGTCTGTTGTGGTCAGTGCTGTCCTCTATGCTGCTACATGCTGGAGCAGCAGGTTGAGGGTTGCTGATGCCAACAGACTCAATAAACTGATCCGTACGGTCAGTAGTGATGTAGGGATAGAGCTGGACTCTCTTTTATGTGTTAACAGACCTCTCTGCATTGAATCATACCTGTTATTAATCTCTGTCTCTCTTCCACAGCATGTCTTTATCCTGTCTTCCTTCTCTCACCCCAACCGGTCGCAGCAGGTGGCCCCGCCCCTCCCTGAGCCTGGTTCTGCTGGAGGTTTCTTCCTGTTAAAAGGGAGTTTTTCCTTCCCACTGTCACCAAAGTGCTTGCTCATAGGGGGTCATAAGATTGTTGGGTTTTTCTCTGTATCTACTGTACAATATAAAGCGCCTTGAGGCGACTGCTGTTGTGATTTGGCGCTATATAAATAAAATTGAATTGAATTGAAATTGAATTAAGGTGGTGTTGAAGTGAATGTTGTCTAAGATAAAGACAATGTTGGACAACACCTCCCACCCACTCCATGACGTGCTGGCTCGTTCAGTGAGAGACTGAGATTACCAAAAAGCACCACTCAACAACACAGGAAACCATTCCTGCCCGTGGCCACCTCCCTGTACAACTCCTCCATCTAACACACTGTAAACACTGCAATAATTACACCCTTTTGCACACGCTCTTTCTGCTCTGCAATACTCCTGTCAATTTTCTTCATATTTATTTATAATCACGTCTGTTAATCCTTGATTTTTATTATTGAGCGATTTGTATATATTGTGCTATTACTTAAATGTCTTAAATCTGTAACATATTGTATTGTTAAATAAGTCTAGTCTGTTTCTGTTACTGTTATTTATACTGGAGCAACTGTAACCCACATCATTTCCTCAGGGATTAATAAAGTATGCTGATTCTGATTATTGATTCAAAAAATATTTGGTTTATTGGTCTAATTCATTTTGAGTGTATATTTCAAACACACACTTTATCCTGTTCTGATTCAGAAATCTCTGATTTTAGGCTGTTGTTTTTCTTTCATTGCTCATTAATTATATTATGCACACATTCAACACTAAAAATAAATTACTGTAATATTTTAAAGATGGGTTTGTGGGGTAAAACACAACGACTGTACGTAAAACATGGAAGCAGTCACTGTGACATCACCCTTTTTCAGTGAAGCTTGTTTGTAGCCTCCAGCTGGTTTCATTGTAACACATCAATCTTTTAAAACCAGATCTGATGAGTGAGCGCGGCTCAGAAACAGAGTGACCTGAATGCAAACCCTGCCTGACTGATCTTTTTGTCTGTAATGGAGCATAATTCACAAACTGAATTTCATATTGTGTTCAGTTCCCTGTAAATTCTCTGTGGAGTGAAGAACGAACATTTCCAGGTGGGAACACCTCATGACTCAGCATACAGACACATTTACCACCTCTGTGTTCAATCAATACAGGTTTTTTGCTTTAAGTCCCGGCTGTACGTGATGCTACATGAGTGCGTTACTAACTTTAGGCTGTTTGAGAACAAAACCAAATATCCAGATTTTCAGGATCAGGATATATTTGATTACATACGTGTACAGCCGGCTGCTTTCTGAGATCAGCTGCATGTTTGACAGCTTTGAGTGGATCATATTGTACATGATTGGCCTGAGCTTACAATAACTTATGTGACTAACTCGAGTGTGTTTGATTCTCACTTTCTGCTGTGGCCTTGAGTAAAATTTACAAACCGGATTCCAAAAAAGTTGGGACACTAAACAAATCGTGAATAAAAACTGAATGCAATGATGTGGAGATGGCAAATGTCAACATTTTATTCAGAATAGAACATAAATCACGGAACAAAAGTTGAAACTGAGAAAATGTATCATCTGAAGGGAAAAATATGGTGATTCAAAATGTCAGGGTGTCAACAAATCCCAAAAAAGTTGGGACAAGGCCATTTTCACCACTGTGTGGCATCTCCCCTTCTTACAACACTCAACAGACGTCTGGGGACCCAGGAGACCAGTTTCTCAAGTTTAGCAATAGGAATGCTCTCCCATTCGTGTCTAATACAGGCCTCTAACTGTTCAGTCGTCTTGGGCCTTCTTTGTCGCACCTTCCTCTTTATGATGCACCAAATGTTCTCTATAGGTGAAAGATCTGGACTGCAGACTGGCCATTTCAGTACCCGGATCCTTCTCCTACGCAGCCATGATGTTGTGATTGATGCAGAATGTGGTCTGGCATTATCTTGTTGAAAAATGCAGGGTCTTCCCTGAAAGAGATGACGCGTCTGGATGGGAGCATATGTTGTTCTAGAACCTGAATATATTTTTCTGCATTGATGGTGCCTTTCCAGACATGCAAGCTGCCCATGCCACACGCACTCATGCAACCCCATACCATCAGAGACGCAGGCTTCTGAGCTGAGCGTTGATAACAACTTGGGTTGTCCTTGTCCTCTTTGGTCCGGATGACATGGCGTCCCACATTTCCAAAAAGAACTTCGAATCGTGACTCGTCTGACCACAGAACAGTCTTCCATTTTGCCACACTCCATTTTACATGATCCCTGGCCCAGTGAAAACGCCTGAGCTTGTGGATCTTGCTTAGAAATGGCTTCTTCTTTGCACTGTAGAGTTTCAGCTGGCAACGGCGGATGGCACGGTGGATTGTGTTCACTGACAATGGTTTCTGGAAGTATTCCTGAGCCCATTCTCTGATTTCCTTTACAGTAGCATTCCTGTTTGTGGTGCAGTGTCGTTTAAGGGCCCGGAGATCAGGGCGTCCAGTATGGGTTTACGCCCTTGACCCTTACGCACAGAGATTGTTCCAGATTCTCTGAATCTTCGGATGATGTTATGCACAGTTGATGATGATAACTGCAAAGTCTTTGCAATTTTTCGCTGGGTAACACCTTTCTGATACTGCTCCACTATCTTTCTGCGCAACATTGTGGGAATTGGTGATCCTCTACCCATCTTGGCTTCTGAGAGACACTGCCACTCTGAGAAGCTCTTTTTATACCCAGTCATGTTGCCAATTAACCTAATTAGTGTTAATTGGTCTTCCAGCTCTTCGTTATGCTCAAATTTACTTTTTCCAGCCTCTTATTGCTACTTGTCCCAACTTTTTTGGGATTTGTTGAAATTTTGAATCAACATATTTTTCCATTAAACTGATACATTTTCTCGGATTAAACTTTTGATCTGTCACCTACGTTCTACTCTGAATGGAATATTGACATTTGCCATCTCCACATCATTGTATTCAGTTTTTATTCACAATTTGTTTAGTGTCCCAACTTCTTTGGAATCTGGTTTGTACTTTGACAGCCGTTCAGTTAAAGTATTATTTAACTACTACAATAGGGAGTTATGCATATATAGATACTGTTCAGTCAAAGCCATGTCTGTTGACCTTTGACCCTCTTAAAGTGACGCAACTGGTGACTGCAGAGCAGCTGATTCGGTTTGAACTTTCACCCCGTGTTCAGTGTGGGAAACACGCAGCATGACGACAGGCTCGGCGTGCTGCTCCGCTGGGGCGGACGTTCTCCGATGACGCAGCCAAAACGTTGAGTAATGACTGAGCCCAGAAATGACACAGCTCAGGCCAGAATACAGAGGAAATTCCATGAAAATGACCCACAGGAATATGCTTTGGATCATTTTCAAGAGGCTGAATTTGTCTCTAAGGAACCAACTTTGCGATCCCACCCTCAGATTTTCCAAGAAGCTGAAAACACTTCCACTGAAACTTGAATTTTATCAGTGACTGTGGGGTAAAAATCACTGTGGGTTTAAGAGAATCCTTCTAGGTGGATTTAATGGTTACCTGAGGCACATTTTACACCACCACATGAATTCTGGGACAAACAGGGAGGTGTACAGAAACATAGCAGACACTTTGACATCAAGAGAAGCTCCAACATATTAAGGACTTTTATTCTGAAGGGATTAAAACACTTCCAATCTACTTTTAGTGCAAAAAAGCTTTTGAACAAAAACAATATATATATAAAAATACACTCTGGAAATTAAAAATACACAATTAAAAAATACAAATACAAAAGCTTTAGGAAGTGAACACATTAAATAAAGTGAATTAAATTATTGTTCATCATCAGCTGTAAATTAAAGTTCTGACACATATTTATTCACATTTTTGCCTCATAAACTGGAATGTTTGAAAAACTACCTTAAATTAAAACTGTCAATAAAAACAAAAATAAATACAAACAGAAAACCTGATTACAGACGAGCAGCGAGCCCTACGGGCACCGTGCTGCATTCAGGTGACGTCAGTCATTATTCTTAGCTTTAAAACCTGAAGTGAAGAAACTAGCAGGACTGAGCAGACATTAATGTGAAGTCCTGAGCTGCTGCAGCCTCTGCTTCAGCTCTCTGCTCCTCTTCCTCAGTTCATCTTTCTTTGCCAACAGCTTCCTCTCCTGCTCTCTGACCTCCATGATGAACTCCGTCGCCTTCTTCAGGATCACCACCTTCGCCGCTTTTTCATTGTTGGCCACCGCTGGGACCTCGTCCCTCAGAACCATGAAGCTCATCTTCAGCTCGTTTCGCCGCTGCCTCTCCAGCACATTGTGAGTCCTGCGCTTGTCGTTGTCCTCGCCCTCCGATTTCGGGCTCCAGCACCGGCGCCCGCCGCTCTGCCTCGGTGCCGCGCTGCTGCTCTCCGCCTTCACCCGTTTCTCAGGGGGTTGCTGGGCAGCGTAGTTGTGTTGGTGGATGTTGACGTGAGAGCGTTTCAGGACCAGAGGGGAGATGTGGGACCGCTGAGATGACTTTCTCCTGTCCACTGTCACCACATCGATCTCTTCCTCTTCTTCATCATCTTCATCTTCCTCTTCTGGGAAAAACAAGGAAAAACATTCTGGTGTAAATATAAGTGATCGCGGTCTGAGCCAAAGCCACCGTCCTGCTGATGGACGAGAGACCGAACAGGGACAGAAAACGGGTGAAAGCAGCAGAGCGAGACAGAAAGGAACGCCAGAGAGAGTAAGACAGAAAACGTGCCCTCTTTGAACTCCTCGCTTCCATATTTTCCATAGTTTTCAGACATTTACCGGCCAATGAAAACATTTCTCAGATTACCTCAGAGCCTGCTGACACTGACAGTACTGGTGGATATTTTAATCCACAGCTTTATTCAGACCAAGGTTACATTTTAGTTTAATAGTATCCAAAGTAACTATAGTGTCAAAATAATGGTGCTGTATGAGGAACAGAAAGAGCCCTGTGGTTAAGCTTTGTGAACAGCTGGTCTGATTTGGGATGACAGGCACTGCTTCACTGAGAGCCCCCACATCATTTTACTGTCCTCTGTACTTCCTGTGATGTAAAAGTGCTGACTGCAAGAAGAAAACAAACGACTGATTCTAAGGAGTTCACTTCAGTCAGCTGATTGAACTCACACAACGCACTTGAGCCGGGCTGTTGAACCCCGCCTTGTTCAGGCTCCCTGACTCAGAGGTCTGACCTCTAAGTGTGTGTGTGTGTGTGTGTGTGTGTGTGTGTGTGTGTGTCTAAATAGTCACTAAAGAAGAATTTTCTTTAGTGACTATTTAATTAAAGGATGTTAAAATGTTTGCAGCATCTAATATTTGTAAGTCTAATAAATTAAAAATATAATTTCACTACTTAAAGGAAACGTCTGTCGTTTCTGAATATCTACTTCTGTTATGTAAATTCTCACACAGCCTGCAGGATATTTGCCTGCTTGGCGATAGGCTGTTCCCAGACGCTGTAATTAAAGGATGGCCACACCACTGTAGTGTTGGATTTCAATAGATGCAGTATTTTGAGATACTCTGAAAATCACTGGGTTACTACATTTCCCAAAATGCAAGTGGATCCTACCTGATGGTTCTTTGTTTCTAACCACTGGTCTCAGAGGGTAAATGAGAAGCGAAGGAAAGGTCGGAGTAAAGCAGACTTCAGAGTTCAGTGACTCTGAAACTCTGGATTAAAGAGCTGGCTTTTCAAAATAAAACTCACCTGATTCGCTGTCACTGCTGCTGGGTGGTGGAGAGTCCAGTCTCAGCTCAGACCCCACCTCCATCGCCACACCATCATCCATCTGCTTCTCACCCAGGAACACCACAGAGGGGTCGATGCAGTCTGTCACCGAGGTGTGGAAGTCCTGCAGGTACCCAGCGCTCACCTGAGACCCGCCCACCTGCTCGTTAGCTGTTCTGTCTGTGATGGTCTTAGTGTTGCAGGAGTCCCGGCGGGCCCGCAGCGAGGCCAGCCTCTCTGACACCACCTTCTCCAGCTCTGTGGCGGCAGCGAAGCTGCTGCTCCACATGCAATCCTGGATGATGAAGGACTGAAGGAAGGCTGCAGAGGAGCTGTGGTCATCGTCCAAGAGGTCAGACACCGCCTCCAAGTGGTCGGCGGCAGACAGGGAGGGTCTCCGGCTGGGGGACAAGGGAGGTGTAGGCAGCAGCTCGAACTTCTTCCAGATGTCTTCGCTGGGAGCCGGCAGGAGCTGGCTGCGTGGAGGAGGGTAGAAGTCTTCCTCTTCACCATTCAGGAAGAAGTAGGGCTGGACCATGTCGTAGTCATAATCGTAGTTTGTGCTGTTCAACACCGGCGGCATGACGGCTGCCTGAGAAACACAACAGGAGGTCAGCCTGAGCCAAGCTTTACCACACAGACAGAAACACATGACCACAACATCAAAAATCATCTGATATTACTACAGTGCAGGAGATCCTGTTAAGCATACCAGACTCCATTCAAAAAACAGCTAGTTTAGCTTTCTTTGGATTAAAGCCCAAGTTTACACAATGAAACAACGCTACACACATCTGCAGTACAGATACAGTTACTCAAATGTATTAAAACTCGGGATTTAACATGCTTAACAGTTTTAAAAGTAGTAATTTTATCAAAAAATGAAAACAGAATATACGGTTAAAAGTCATTAGTAAAGCTTGCAGAGCACGGTTTAAACACAGAGCTTCAGTATCAGTAAAGAAGTCTCCACACTTCCAGACAGGCGAGAACTTCTGCAGATACGCGAAACTCAGCTGTCAAAATGCGCGACGCTAGTTTAATAACATTGAGGCATTTATTCAGAGTCACACATGAAAGGAAAAACGGTCAAAATGCGAAGAACGAACATCAGGGATAAATTCGGCACACATTTTAAACTGACTAAGCGAAAAGTTAAACGACAGCAAAGAAAAGCATCCAGAAAGCTTCAGACATAAACTTACCGTTTTTCTCCAACAGTTTAGGTGAAAACGTGAAAAAGATCCCAATGTTCCAGCGAGTAACGGTTAAACTTATAGCGGGCTTTGTCCAGCAGAGCCTGTCAGTCTTAAATAATCCTCAGTCTGTCGATAACCGATGACCGAGACCTGCTACAGACGCTATAACGGTCCCTCAGTGTCGCCCAGCTGCTCTGCTGTCTCAGCGTGAAACACAGCCATCAGCTGCTTCACACACATTAAATAGTCCGGCTTTTTTATCTTCATCCGCCGGCACTACAATCTTCCCGCCAAATGCGAACTACGTAGTAAACAAACGGGACCTATCGATGTGCTGGTGACCCTTTAAAAATAACATTTAGTGCATTTCTGCCATAAAAGCTTGATTGTAATATTAGTTTTACTTTAAATTCAGCAAGAAAATGTGCAAAATATGGGAACTATTTTATTCAGCGGACGTGTATTTTTTGTGAATGGTAAGAGGGTGGTCGTGACTGTAAATGATGTAAAGGAACAAAGTTCCGGGAAACCCGCTCTCATCCCGTGATGAAGTCATGAAAACAAACAAATAAACAAAACAACGTTTTAACGAACGAAAAACTGGATTGAATAAATAAACAAACAACAGAACGCAGAAAAGGATCATGAGCTGTGAATGCAAAAGCAAAACACGACATATAATAGAAGGATTAAAAAATTAGGAGATGAAAGTAAAAGATGAAATACAATAAAACAAATATGTGATCTGCTAATAGAAAATGTCTTAAATGAATCAAGTTTGATAAAATAAAAACATTAATTACAATATATCATTAAAAAATAAAATAAAATTTTAAAGGAAAACTAACCCAAGAAAAGGAATTTTAAACAAAAACACAAACTTATTTAAACAATTATGTTGAGAGATTATAAACAAAGCCACTAAAATGAGAAACAAGAATTTAGCACAGCAAATATACTGTTGTTATATTTACTTATTTATTTATTTATTTTACTTTGATGTGATTTTTTTATTTTCTCTGTTTTGATGTTGTCTAAATTAATTCTAGGAAAGATAACATCACAATAACTTGTCAGAAGTACAATCTATGAAACTGAAATATAAAGAACAGATTATGGGCTCCATGGTCAAGACCCATGAAGAAACCATTTATTTATTTAAATTCACGAAATGAGAGAATGTGCTTCAACCATCTCCAGGTCTCATTTCTCGGGTGTACATCCTTTATTCCTCTCCTCATGTCTTAGACACTCTCATGGAAAATGAGGTGAAAGAAGCAGAAACACAGAGAAACTGAGGCAACAGGCGTGCAAGATGTTTAGCTGTTAAATATGACACGAGGAACAGTTGCATCAGCTGTTTATTGCTTCATTACAGCCTGCTGCTGTATTTGATGTCCTCAGAGGTCACAAGAAGTATTCAACCTCTACATTTAACTAGCTTTTTGGAGGAGACTTCAGCGGACATGTCAGGGAAGGGCACACAGGTGATGAGCAGGTAAAAAGGTTGTTGGTGAACCTGTACTTCAAGAGGAGGGAGGAACACTGATGATGGCCAAGAGTGTTAGATTTAAGGAGAATGCATCTAGGGGGCATCAGATGGAAGTCTGTGGGAGGAAGTGAGTGAATGCAGAGCCAAGAATGCTGCACAGAGCTCAGGGAGGAGCTGAGACAGGCTCTGGGTGGTAGGAAGGACTTACCAGATGACTGGAAGCGCTGAGGAAACTGCCAAGAAAGTGTTTGGTGTATCGGGAAATACAAGGAGACTTGGTGGTGGAATGAGGAAGTACAGGAAGATATTTGGGCCAGCAAAAAAGTGGGATATTCAGGAAGCTGAAGAAAGTGGGTGGAAGTAGTGGGAGCTTAAGTGTACGGCAAAGAGAGGTGACAAAGCAAAAATCCCAGTAAGTTGTATTTCAGGCCGGATACCAAGGGAGGAGAAGAGGACTTGGAATGATCGACTAAGCAGGAAAGGACAGAAGTGATTAAGGATGGAGATGATAATGTGCTAACAAGTGAAAGGAGTGTGAAGATGGAAGGCGTACTCTGGGGATGTGATGAATGTAGAAATGAGAGGACAGCAGTTAGAAAATCAGGAAGTGCAGAGGATGGAGTGAGAGGTGGGGAAAAGCCACTGGACCAGAAGACTTACCTGTGGAGGTGTTTTGGAGGGCAGTGAGCTTTTTAACAGCATCTTAGAGAAGACCCAGAGTGGAAAAAGCAAACCTGTTTATTGAGGCTGTTTACTAAATAAATTAAAACACAAAGACCACAGAAGAGGCTCACAGACACTCTGCCAAGAAACAAAGTGAAGGCAGCACCATAAATAAACAAAGGTCTAATTAAGGGAAGTGGACACAGCTGAGGAAAACACACAGGTGCAGATACTCTGGGATACGCTGAGGACTTCATAGTGGTACAGAAACACTCACTGTGCACCGGATATCACTATAAAACACACAAACCCACTGTATGCTCCACTATTTCATGATTAGAGCCAACCTTTGTTTAACAGCAGCTCCTCCTGCCTTTTACTCTGCTGCCCCCTGCTGGTCAAAACCTCACACTGCCTCAAACTGCAGGATTCTTGTTATTCTTTGCATTTTCCACGTCTAGTTTTTTGTTAGATTTAATTTATTATTCTTTATAATTCTGCCTGCTTTTTATAATATAGTCAATATAACATGAATAACGTTTACCTTTAATACAATGTCATCTATATAAATGTTGCTGCTAAAGATAAAACCTTAAGGTTGCTGCCCTCTTGTGGCTGTAACAACACACTGCATTACCAACCATAACCACAAATTCTTATTGTTGTCTGTGGATGGAGGGATGGAGGTAAGTGGATAGAGTATGTGCCATTTTAATAGAAGTTATATTATTTTTCCTAAATTTAATTTCATAAATTTCAAAAACTTAACATAACAAAGTGGAAGATTTAGCTAAAATATTCAAAGTACACATTTATTTAAACCAAACAAGTGTTTAAGATTTGCGTTCCCAGTGTTTGTAATTCAGATGTAATCTGGGCTTTCTGACGTACATAACTGACTTCTAGTAAGGCTGCATGAATATGGCATTAGACAAAACACAACATGAAGCCAGAAAAGACTCCAGCTGGAGGAACAGGTCAGTTTAATGTCAGAGTTGTCCACATATAACAAAGGACAGCTTCAAAAACATCCGACTAACTGTAATTTCTAATTTAAAGACCTGAATAGAAGAGCCGACGATAGGAAATGAGCACACGGCGAGCCTTACATTTTAAAAGATGAGCATGTTTTCATAAATAACAAACTTAATCAAGGATTAAGATATTTTTCCATTTTAATCCAGTGTCAGACTGTATCACTGACGCCTGTATTCACACTCAAAGGTATACGTCACACCGGTGCACCAGTTTGACTCACTGAATCCATGCCAACAAATTACTTCCTGTTTACTATAAATCTGACAACTTCTCACACAAATAAAAACTCTCCCGTCTGCCTCGGTTTGAAAGAAAGAAGCAAAGAGATGGAGCGCCATCCTGTGGTGAATCACTGGAAGTACAAAAAGAGAATTGTGGAAGACAGGAGGAAGCTGCGTTTGGAAGTAACAAAAAGCTGCAGGCGTGTTAGCAACATGTTTAAATTAACAAAACAATTTAACACATTTCAAAAAAGCTGATAATTTAGAAAGGAAATAAAAAGTCAAAATAAAGAAATTATAATGTGAGACAGAGAAAGATTTTATACACACTGATCGAAGAATCTCAAAAACTGTCTTAATGATTCACCGACTTACTCAGGAGGTTAAAATCATTCATTCAGAGACCTGGATGCACATGGAAAAACTGCACAGATAACATTAAAGTATTAAAACATTACAGTTATTTTTAACAAACAGCCCAACTTTAACTGTTTTTAATTATTGTGGTAACTCATAACTGAACTTGCAGAGGCAGTAGGAGTGTGTTGGAGTGCACAGCTGGACAGGCCGTGTTTTTGTAACGGTATAAACAATGAAAGGTGGTGGACTGGCCAGTTGGTCATGATCGACTCTGAGCTGGACCAATTACAGCCGAGGAGGTCGGATGCACCCTCCCCCTCGTTTGGGCAACGGCTCTGGCTGTGTCCCAATTCAGGGTCTGCACGCTTGAAGTACGCACACTACGTGTACTACGTACGGTGCGTACTACAAGTACGGGAAGTGCGGAAGTGAGAGGCTTGTGAAATGGGACGGTCTAGCCTTCGTCGCGTTGTTCAGGTTGCCTAGCAACCATGATACTGTAGCGGGCCAGGGCTGTTCGGGGTTTTGTTATTGACATTTATGTTCTGTTGCCATGGTTACGGGTGACGCTCTCTCTGTAACTGTGTGTTTCCGGGTGAGAGAGCACCATTTTGTGTTGTTGTTGTTGTTGTGGTTGCCGCGCGGAGCAGTTTGCTAGCGGCAGTGCTCCTGCGCAGATTTAAATAAATGGCTGTGCTCCGTGGCTAGCTCGCAGGAAGCAAGACCAAACAATACCTCTGTCTCCTCCTTGTCTGAGCTCGCCACATTGGTGTCAGAAGTGGGATAGCTCACCCTTGCCGGAATGGAGAGAGACACTCAGAGGCTGGAGCAAGCCGTCGAGGAGAGTATTCGCTGCTTGGGAAGCTGGCGATTGAAGAGAGAGGAAGCGAGCGGCCATGTAAGTCCCCCAACGGGTCCCGACGGCGCGAGCGCACCGCGGTGGCGGCCCATCGCGACAGACGCTGGGACAGTGCTTCATGGGCTGCCTTTGTCGACCGACACGCCGGGCCCCCGACAGCGAGCAGTGATGCCTGCAACGCCAGCTAAGGTACCGAAATACAACGGGCTAACCCCGCTAGAGCCCTACCTCTCACAAGTACGGCTAGCCGCGAGGCATAATGGCTGGAGCGACGAAGAGGCTGCTACACACCTAGCGCTAGCATTGGAAGGAGATGCACTGCAGGTACTCCATGACCTAGCCCCATCAGAGCAGCATGAGCTCCAGGCCCTCACCATAGCACTCGAGAGGCGATTTGGGCAGCGGCACTCCACTGATCAGAGCAGGGAGCAGCTGACCAACCGGAGCCGTAGGCCGGGGGAGAGCCTGGGCACCTTTGCAGCGGATGTGTTGCTGTATGCTCGTCGTGGCTACCCAGAGTTCCCAGCAGCAGCCCGTGAGGAACTTAGCCTGCATGCTTTCCTGCGAGGACTTTTTGCAGAGTGACTACGCCAACACGTCCGCCTGGCCATGCCTCAAACTCTCCGTGAGGCGCTCCTTGAGGCTGAAAGGGCCGAGCTGGTGCTCACCTCACCACCTAACCAGCAGGTGCCCCCCCCCCAAACTACCCTCAAATCAGAGCCGCAGACTACGACAGGGAGGGGGAGGCCCCAGAGGTATGCCAGCTGCAGCCCTCGGTGCCCTGGAGGCGTCCCCGTCGACTGACCGACCGCTGCTACCGGTGCGATGAGCCTGGCCACGTGGCGCGCGACTGCCTGGCGCCCGCCCCAAAGGCCAGAACTATGTGGACTCAGGGGGATGAGAGAGGGAGCGGTACAGTGAGGGGACCACCGCTCCAGCTTCCTGCCCCCCTCCAAGAACGATGCACGGTGGTGGGCCTAGTCGGGCACCTCAAGGGACTCTACCTGAGCTGCTGTGTTGAGGACCAGCCCTGCCAGGCCCTGGTGGACACGGGGTCCACCATTTCCCTAATACGACCTGGTGTGTTTCCTGGAACATCCGGGCCACTTGTGATGGGTTGGTCGCCCACCAACACCCAGCTGATGACAGTGACGGGGGAGAGAACTGACATGCGGGGTAAGAAACCGTTGCGGTTGCGGAAGCACACTCGAGGAGCGTGAGGACAACACTGTCATGGCTACTGGACGGACTCACGCGCAGACAGTTCTGTCTTTGTGAACAAAAGGAGATTATTTATTTACAACAGGGATCACCTCAGTGCTATATACATGTACAGTGAGTTGGGAGGGGGGGGTCCAGGGCTCCAGGGAGAGAAGGGGGGAAATCCACACACATGCTTCCTCTTCCACACAGTCACCGCCACAGCTCCTCCGCACACACGCACTCCTCTTCAGCCGCACTCGCTCCAAAACTCCACACACGCTGCCACACCCGGGCAGGTCCTGTGATTTGGTCCAGAAGAGGGATAGCTACACACAGAAGTCAACGTTAGTTTCACAGCAAAATACATACAGGGATTTCTTTTGATAATGCCGAGAGCACGAACTCAGGAGGTTCACCGTTCCAGCGGTGAGCTGCTCTGTGCCACTGCCTTAAATAGCAGCTGGGGAAATCAGCCAGATCAACAGCAGGTGGAGACAATCACACAGGTGCGTGGGCCAAGAGCGAGAGCCCGTAACGAGCTCCACCCAGGCAGAGAGGAGGAGGAGAGACAAAGAAAACAAAAAACAAAAAAAGAACAACAACAAAACCTGTAGCCAGCGTGAGCCAACCAGGGAGACACGGGGACCGTGACAAACACAGACGTGGAGGCTGCACTACCTGAAAAGAGAGCCAAGAAAAGAAAAGGCCGGAGAGATGACTGAAGAATTGCAAATCAATGCTGAGAAATCATATAAGGTGAAAGCGCACGACACCATCCTGGACAATTATTGAAGCAATGCACAGACGATTCGTCACAGCTGCCCCTCTTCTTGCAGATTTGGCATGGTTGGACCCCACAGGAAGTTTAGCCAGGGCAGAACAGTTTCTCATCCTAGTAATGCTCTTCAAAACCTTAGCAGGTGTCTCCTCAAATTGGACAGCAGGGCTACAGTAAATAACCTTCAGTCAGAACTGAAAAGTTTTGCTGGACATTGGGAAAGGTTTAAGACATCACATGTAAAGATCGAAACAGGAAAGATCTGAAGAACGGGACGAAGAAAGTGAAACTGTGACCAAAAGATGTGATTCTTGCAAAAATTGCCCGCTGTGATGCTATCAACTACCCAGGCGGTTCAACATACTGTCTGATGCCTGTCGTCTCCGTGGGCTGGCACACAAGTACCTGTTGACCCTCTCCCTCACTCAGGCTGTCTGTGAAAGAACTTTCTCTGCACTCAAGTTCATTAAAAGCAGACTCAGAAGGGGTCTGTCTGCAAACAGGCTGGAGATTTTCATGCTGATGGCAAAAGGACATTGGACATGGTCGTTGGACTCCGACATGGTCGTTAAGATTAAATTCAACTTTGTTATTGCCTAAAGTACAGTCAAATGAATAGGTTTGTATCTACCTTTACTTCAAACAAGTCAAGTATTCAGAAAATGCTTAGAATGTTTCCATCTTAACCTGTTTTTAATGCACAAGACAGCAGATAGAATAAATATGGGATTGGAGTATTAGGCATTTATAAGCATGTTTTCTTACAGCCTTAATCTGTCATTGTTTCGTTTCAGATGCTGTCAGTGATTTTTGGAAGTGTGTTCATTTTAACTAAGTACTACACAGAATATGATTCAACCATTTTTCTAGAGTAAACATACGCGTACTGTCATCATCACGTGCCATTGTTTGTCACCCTTCGCTGTCGTTTCACTTCTTAAAAGTTTCCATGTGTTAACATATGTTCAGTGTTGCTGCCGTGGAAGTGTTGTAGGTGACTTTTTATTGATGGAGTGAGTTAATAGTCTCTGATACAAATCAATCACAATCTGTCCTTAATAGATTTTAATTTTCATCTAATCTTTGTTTCTTTCTGTCCTGTTTTTCAGGGTCTAATCATACATTGTTTGTTTGTTTGTTTAAGAGGTTCTTTAGACCAAACAACTTTTTAAGTTCCTCAACATAAGTTTGGGTGACCAACCGTCCTCTTTTATTTTGTTTTTCACTTGTTGACTTCTAAAAGCCTGTATGACAATTTTTATTTCACCATTCATTAACCCCACAGAGAAGGCATCGTTTAAATATGTTAAAATTTTCCTTAAGCAAACAGTATTATTAAAGTTTTTCGTGACTGGGCCCAGTGTCCTCATTTTTGGAAATGAAAATATGGTCACCCTAACGTAACTACTGCTGTATGTGATCAGCTATTTTTATGGAATAAAGATAACAGTACTGTGATCATCTGAGCAAGTCCATCAAGTGCCATTCTTTGTCACCCTTCTCTGTCCTTTCACTTGTGTCCTGTTTTTCAGTCCCATCATAATTTCTTCAGATATAGGTACTGTATATGATGCCAGTATTTTCCCACATTTTCTAGATACTGTACCTGTACTGTGTGCACACTGCCATCAAAAAGTGAATTAAATGTTATTTTTTTTCTCACCTTTCTTTCTCTGTCTCCTTTCACTTTTTAAAGGTTGGTATGTTAAAAAATATTTTGTGCTGCTATGTTGTTTATTGATGACCAAGCAGTCTTTTGTTTTCTGCTAAGTACTGTTTAGATTACCAGAATAGGCAGGATGGTGTAGGTTTAAGTTTATTAGATTGATACATATATACCAACAATTCAGCGTACATCACTGTCACAACAGCATTTGTTTTCATTCAAAAGCTTTATGGCTTTTCTGACAATACCTGGTGGGCCGGGTCTCTAGTCAAAATGCCCCAGTCCAGCCACGTTGGAGTGTTATGGAAATATATAAAACTATATATGCACGTGGGACTTGCTTCAAACCAGAGAGGCACAGGTACCAATGCAGCAAATGTGTTTTCAAAAATGTCTTCAAAGAAAGAAGAACTGATGACAATTAAAAAAAAAAAAAAAACACTGGAGGAAAAGTGACATGTTTGGAAATTCCCTGCTGTCGTTGAACGCATCAATAATGTACCTCAGCTGTGTTAGTCGCGTGCCTGGCGAGAACAGAAAGGTGAGTCATTAACCTGCAGAGCTAAATTAGCTTTCTAAGCTCAGAGTTAGCATCAGAAGCCTAAGGGCTAGCACGTGTTTTTGGCTAGCTTGGCTCGTTAACATTGTGGCTAACAGTGACTAGCTTAAGTAGCTGCTAACATCCACAAACGTGACTGTCAAAGAGACTTTGACGTTTGCACTGTACTGTTGTAATAGAAATTCTAAAAAGAGGTATTTTAGAGAATGTTGGAGACTTCATGTTATAAACCCTCAGTAAGGCTGGGCGAGTTGCTAGCTGCCTATAGTTTTAAGCTTTAATGTGCTATTGGTCTACATTTGGGCCCATTTTAATGAACTACTTCTATTTTGAGTGGCTGACATGCTGATTAAGTGATTTAAGTGATTTTTTAAAATTTGTCACAAAATACCTCAAACAGGAAATAAACATAAATAAACACTGGCTTCCTGTGTGTTTTAGAAGTGATTTTAAAGATTTTATTGTATGTTTTTAAATCACTTAATGGATTGCTGCTATTGAACATGCACATTTTAAAGTATGCCTTAAAACTCACTTTTAGTGTTTGGCTTTCAACCCACAGTGAGAGCTTTAGTTATTTAGCTGTTATCAACTTTGAATGAATGCTGTTCTGTGGTTATTTTCACCCGTGGACCATGTGTGGCACCAAAATGCCAAATTGGAAGCACCAAGTGTTGCTCGGCCTCTGCCCCAAAAGAAGTACATTTCTGTTGTTTTGGTGCATTTATTTTTTTTCAGGTAGAGCTACAAATGGTAAGTGCATTTTTAAGAATTATTATTTTGCATTCATTTACATGACTGCTGAGCATAAGTACACCTTTCTTTGTCTTTTTTTTTTTTTTTTTTTTTTTTAAACCTGTCCCGTTTGGTTCTTTTGCCATCAGAATTATTGTCTAAAGGCGAAGAAAGATGCCCAACAGATTTACTTTACCAAATTGACCATCCCAGCCTTGCCGTAATGGTCCATTTGATTCACCTTTTATTGTTTATTTTATTTTCACTTGCTGAATACGGGACAGACTTGACTGGGGGAAGGAAAGGGGAGAAAGAAAGAGGGAAAGAAAAACAGCGGGGAAGAGGGACGGGGAAAAAGGGCAAAAAACAAAAACCAACAGAATAAGCAGACAAAAAATACATATATCGATCACCTGGATCACCTGTTGAGAAAGAAAGAAGAAAGCAAGCAGAAGAAAACGAGAGTAATAAACATCATCACAATGATCTATGGGAATATGACAGTAAATACTAAATATTAAACATTATTGTGCAGCACGTAAGATCGACAGCGCACAGTGTGCTTTGAGGTAGGAGCCAAAAATGGTGTAGTTTGTGTGTGTGAGCACCTGTGTGTACACCTGTGAGCATGAACGCGCTTGTTTTTTTTTTTTAAAAGGTTCCTTCATGTAATGATCGGCTAGAGGGTGTGGGGGGGCCACTGCCCCGACCTCCAGGGCATGAAGCAGGTATGGAGGAGATCAAGACTTCAGACATCCAGAGGCCCCAGAACACAAGAGACCAAGGAAGACCAACAGAGGGCAGCCGCGCACTATCCCAGAAAGAGCTGAGGAGAGTCCCAGATGAGGGGTCACTCAGCAGCCGCGAGCAGAAGCCAGGGGGTTGCAGTGACGTGCCCGTGAGCTCCGCCGGCAGCCAGCTGTGCCTGAGTGACCGAGCCCCGGGCCGAGGCCGAGGCGCCCACCCAGTGGCCCGAGCGAGCCCCAGGCTCCAGGCCCCGATAAGCAGCCGCCAAGGAGTGAGCCGGTGTGTACCTGGGCGCCCACCCCGGACACACAGAACCACCAACGCACCGATGTCTGAGGCGTCTGCCACCGGCAGGGGAAGTGGTGGGGGAGATAGGCCTCAAACCTTGGAGGGCCTGAGATGTCCCCAGAGAGGTGGCGTCTGATACCCAACCTGACATGTAGACACAGACATACAGGCACACACAGATACAAACATCCATTCCCACCCTCATGCTCTCAACACTCACCCAACGTGGAGACAGACATAAAGAGACGCTGTACACACAATCACTCTCCCCAAGCGTACTCTAAGAACCGGGTCTGGGTACCCTTGCCCCTGGAGGGGGAAACTGCACCCAGACCCAGGTGGTGTTACCCTTTTCCCTGCGGTGGGGAGAAGCAGACCGCCCCGACTCCGTAGCAGCAGGGAGGCCCCACCTTTCTTTGTCTGTTGTGCCAAGTGTGCTTTCTCTCGCTCTTTGTCTGATCTACCACCGCTGTGTGATGTCCGTCCCTGTCTGTTTTGGTGCAGACGTATTTAATGTACACGTTTTTATTGTGTATATTTTGTACAATTGTATTTCCACTTCCCTCTGTTCATCACGGCTTCTGTGCCACAAACACCTACAGGAACACCGTGCAAACTTTTTTTTTCTTGTATGAAATCTACAGTTGACATATTAAAAGAAAAAGAAAAAAGAAATGTTTATATGGTACACAGCATCCCATTATTTATTTTTTAAGATGGTGTTTCTGACACTGACGCATATATTTGCATACCTGTGCTTCGAATATGGCCGCGTTTCTGTCTGTTGATTTTTTTTTTTTCATTTTGGAGCATTTTGGCATCTCCAAAGGTACGTGTTTTTATTTTCTTTTTTTTCTGAGGTATGTTTTTGTGTTGCTGCTCTGCTATGTGTGCTTCATCTAAACCTGTTTAATGTCCACCACTGCCGGCCTTTAGTTCCTACTTCAATCTGTGCGTTTGTTTAAATTTGAAAGCGGGAACATTTTCTTCATTTTGCTCTATGAATGCAAGTGCAGGTGGCTTCATTTATATTTGTTTTGTTTGGCTGCTGTCATGATTGTGCCTCGGCTACCACGGAGACGGCACATGAACTGTACTTCAGTGATGTGTCAGGCTTTGTAGTGAATCAGAAGAGCCGGCTCCCCACTTTTTTTTTTTTTTTTAAACTGTGTTGCCACAGTATTTATGTCTTCCCACATACATTGCACACAGCATAATTTCTTGGCGGAGCTGTGCATACGCACCTGCACGGCATCCACAATCACGCCAGGTACCCCACAACCCCTGCTTCCCTGTGTTTAAAACCACAGGGATTTGTTCTGTGAATTTGTTTGGAGTGTTTTTTTGTGTTGACTTAAAATGAAAAGTTTTGATTAAAATATTAAACAAAAGTAAGAATGGCTGCTTTTGTAACAGAACCAATGCACAAAATTAGGCAATTATAAGGCTTCTCGTGGAACACTAAATGCAAAGAAGTTTATCAACACACAAAGAATTCATATTTACCAAATAAAGCTAAAATATGAGGCTAAAGATGATAATAAATTAAGAGCCATTGGGAGCCAAACGAGCCAGCTCTTCTGTGGGAGCCGGCTCTCTGAAAAGAGCCAAACCTCCCATCACTATTGTACTTGTGTAATTGTATTGCTCTGTTTTGGGATTTTTCCTTTTTAAGCTGCAGCATCATTTCACTTCTATTTGACCTGCTGTCTGTTAAAAACTGAAGATGGCTTTATAAAGCGCCTTGAGGCGACTTTTGTTGTGATTTTTCGCTATATAAATAAAATTGAATTGAATTTTCCTGGCTGTTGTTTCTGTATTGTACTATTAATGCTTATTAAGTGTTTATTAGGAATGTAACAGTAAATGCGTATTCCTATTGCCACTATTATTGGTAGTATTTATTGTTATTAGGGCCAGAGCACTAAGCAGTACGAAGGTCCTATTGTAATTGTTCTGTTTATTATCTAGTGTTCCTATGCAAAGAGGCACACTTATTACTATTGGTCAGATGTATTATTCTTATTCGTCTTAATATTGTTCTCCTCCTTCCTCCTGAGTCCCGTTGAAATGAATGGCAAACTACACTCATGGTGTGTTTGGCTCCCTCTAGTGGTATGAAAGGCAAACTACACTCACTGGCAGTAGCACAGAGGTTCCCAAAGTGTGCCCAAGAGCACCTGGCTGCAGCCAGACCCTTCTCCAAGTGTGGGGCCCGAGAGCCATTGCAGGGGGGGCGCGGTATGAAAAGAAGAAGAAAAAAAAAAGAGCGCTTGGACACTGTGGACAGGTTTTTGACGGGGCTCCCACACAAACGCAGAGCAGGAGATGAAGCATCGCCAAATATGTTTCCAAACCAACTTCCTTCCAAGCCAAAGACTAGAAAATATGGTGAAGCATATCTTCCCTTTGGCTTCACCTGCACAAGTGCCAAGGTAGGTCTCCCCTGCAAAATTAGTTTCCCTGCGTCGGGAGCAGCGCTGGGCTCTCCAAATCACGGACAAACAGGATCCCACATTCTTGATTTTTAGTTCACAAACACTTCTTGTAATAACTAACTACTCCTGACATTTTGGACATGTTAGCTCTTTATGCAGTAAAGTTACAGTGGGATACAAATAATATCAGGCTGATCCTGCCGTAATTTGTTCTCCCGGTTCAAATCACGGACAAACAGTATCCCACAGCTGTTTATGTGTTTAAACCCATTTTGCACAGAGAGGCATTTTTTGAAAAATGTATTGATAGCAATGTTGAATATTATTACACAGGAAAAAAAACAACTACACGTAAAACAATTACACCGTGACGCCTCTGCCTTTCTAAATGGAGGGACAGTAACTGCGTGTGTATATGTAAGCGTGTAAAACCTGAAGATAGTAAGATTAACAGTATTTTGTCTCTATCTGCCATTCTGCAATTCATCTCATGTAAACAATAACGTGGCGCACAGCGTGACGTGAAAAGAGGCACATCCCTTTGTCGTTGCGTGACGAACTCTGTAATCCTCGTCCACACTTAAACGCAAAAAAGGAGTTTTAAATAATCTCCGTTTTCGGTGAATCGCAACGCCGTTTACGTGTTGACGAAAAGCCCAAACGCATAGAAACAGCTGAGTTTTCAAAAATACCCGTGTAGGTGTGGACGTAGCGTAAAAGAGTTAGTAGTTTATTTTATTACTACCTGTAATTTATTGCAGATTACTTGTATTTGCTTAACTGTTTACTAAATGTTTGAGGTGTGAAATAAACCGCAATGGAGTTTGTAAACAAAATATGGGTGTGTGTGTTTGGAGGATGTGTTTTGGGGGGGTGTTAGGTGGTGGGGGGCACGAACATTTTCTTGTAAAAAGGGGCCTGGCAAAAAAAGTTTGGGAACCACTGCAGTAGCATAACACACTAAAAATGTCTTCAGAAATTTTCGCATTGTTGTTGTTGTTGTTGTTGTTGTGTGAAATAAATTGCAAGGACAATTTGCATATGCATCAGGTCCGGTGAAGATTTGCATATTGTATTGGTTTGGAACAGAAGTGTTTCAAAATGGCTCTAGAGCACCACCTACCTACCTACACAGGGTATACAGCAACATGCATGAAACAGGGTACACATGTGTAACATGCCAAGACTGAATATAATATAATGCAAGCAGTTATACAGTAAACCAGTCACAAGCTGCTTAAGTTCCCTTCTCACCAGGTCCTGAAAGTGAACAAACATGAAATCCCTTCATGATCACTACAGTATGTTTGAAAGACGATTCAAACATGTCATAGTGTGTTGTTCTAACCTACACATAATCATTTAATGCGCCTTCCTCTGTTGTGGGCTTGTAGGTTTCAAAATTTGTCATTGAACTCTCCCATTATAACTATATAGTTATAGACTCAATCACAATAAAACAGGAAAACTAAACAGTGCCAGAAAGTCAAACCTAAAAGCGCAGGACCAATGACCCAGGTACCATGACACATGCAATCACACCCTTAATCCACCTTTCTCAGTGACTCTTTCTTCTGATGGTTCAATAGCTGTAGCACCTGCTGGGGAGTTGTTTTTTCTCCTTTGTAGACCTATCTGATTGTCACAAAATTTCACATACTGCTTTAGGAGACTTCTTGTCCTCAGTATTCTAAAGTGTGTTACTGTACACACACACCATTAACAAGATCATCTAATGCATCTACATTTTTCTGCAACATTACATCGGCATCTTCCCCCAAGGGTTTTGGACTCCAGTTTCCCTCTTTTATTACTGACAAAATCTGAAGCAGGTACCTCAACATTTCAGAGTGAATCTTAAACAACTGCTGTGCTATCACAGCCAGCTGGCTGCTGACTAGTACTTCTGTCTCTCTCTGGCTGTGTCCCAATTCAGGGTCTGCATGCTTGAAGTACGCATTTCAAGTGCGATTACATCACCGCCACGCGACGACGGCTGTCCCAATTCAAAGTGCACTTCAAATGCATACTCCAAATGCGCCGTCGATTTCCCCAAATATCAAGCGTGGTCCGGTGCACGCTTCGTGGTCCCATATATCCCACAATCCATAGCGGGTGGTGGGTGTGGATAATTTTGCCGCAAAATACGGCAGAAGGGAGCGGCGAAGAGTGAACTGTCAAAAGTAAGTACTGAATATGATGTCACTTATTTATGTGCGAATGTTTAAGAACATTAAAACATTACTGTTGGCCACATGTCGGCAAAGTTATGTGACATTAGTGATGTTTGTACTTTCAGCGGTAACTTGGTTTTAAAGCCTCTACTTCTAAATATATATATATATATATAGTCGACCTTAATCTTACAGAGAATGTGATGATTTTATGGATAATTAAAGTCAGTCATATATCCACAAACACAACAAGCTGAAAGTCAGTGATGCTGCTCGGTTTGCAGTCCTGAATATGACGGCACAAGCAGGATTCACTGCACTGTTAATGTTAGCTATGTTATATTGCTGCCTCTGTTCGGTGGTGTCGAGCCAAACGGGACTTTAACGTGTGTTTGAACGAGCTGACGGTTCACTCGTTAAGCTGAAAGAAAGATGCTTTAATCACAGGAGTCACACATGTGTCCACTGGACCATCTGGAACTCTTCTTGTTTAGCACTTCGTAATAACACAAACACTAAATCCTCCTTCTCTTGTGCTGTTTTGTAGCAGTGTATACACCTGAGACTGTCACCTGTCTGTCTGTCCTGCACTCTCTCTCTGTTTCTTTCTCTCTGATTGTGGAATAAAAGTATGAACATGTATTTATAAGTTACACTTGTGTTTGAATCCTGCAGCTTATCACACATTTGATTTCCATGTGTGACAACTGCAAGTGTCCAGAGTGAGGACAGACTGAGGGACCCACTGCTGCACATCATCTGTGAGGCTTTGCGCCCTGATGATCCACCAGGACAAACTCAGCAGTGTGTGAGGAAGAGGAGGAGGAAGAGCCAGCAGCAGCTGACAGATGGAGAGAATAGACAGACTGTTCCCTGTTTGTGAAGGACTGCTAGGAAAGTTTAACATAACTAATTGTCTGTCCTGAATCAGTCTTATTAGGTAATGTTCAAATAATGTTATCATCCCAGTGTTTTCAGTGTGGGAGAAAGTACTCAGGGCCTTCAAGTTACACACTATGAAAGGCAGCAACAAGTTTAATATTCAGAAACCTAAAGTATGTATCAGCAGCAGGATGGAGCTAAAAATAAATGTTTGTTTCAGTTCTATGAAGCTTTGAGTATTTTGGATTAGTAGCACTGCTGTGTTTGTTGCATCATATTGCTGTAATTGTTTATATGCTTTATATATTCTGAGGTAAGTTGATCTATAGTGTTACATCATATTCTATAAGGATGTTATGTGTTTGTATAGTTTCTGCCCAGTTTGACCCATTTAGCAGAAGTCAGCCTGTTTAAGGCTCTGATATCTATTCTGTATGACTTCAAGCAGTTATGACATGCTCTGATTTTCTCACCCAATAAAGGAATATTTCATATATCAGTCTGATCTTCATTCTATCAGAAACAGTTGTCACAGCTCGTACATTTGCTTTTTACACATATATGTAAGCATTGAGCCAAATTTAGTAATGCCAACATATTGAAGGAACAATGTTTGTCTCTTATATATAATACATCTGTATATACACTGTCAGAGATACTTGTCTTTGAGTGAAGATTTAAGGTGATAGGAAATATAAATAACTGCTACTTGCATCTTTCACCCAGAGTTCAAGCTCATATAAAAAAAAAACCCAGCCAGCGCCCCCTGCGGGTGGTTTATCCTTCAAGCTCGGGTCCTCTACCAGAGGCCTGGGAGCTTGAGGGTCCTCATGCAGTATCTTAGCTGTTCCCAGGACTGCGCTCTTCTGGACAGAGATCTCCGATGTTGTTCCCGGGATCTGCTGGAGCCACTCGCCTAGCTTGGGAGTCACCGCACCTAGTGCTCCGATTACCACGGGGACCACCGTCACCTTCACCCTCCACATCCTCTCGAGCTCTTCTCTGAGCCCTTGGTATTTCTCCAGCTTCTCGTGTTCCTTCTTCCTGATATTGCTGTCATTCGAACTGCTACATCGATCACTACAGCCGTCTTCTTCTGTTTGTCTACCACCACTATGTCCGGTTGGTTAGCCACCACCATTTTGTCCGTCTGCATCTGGAAGTCCCACAGGATCTTAGCTCGGTCATTCTCCACCACCCTTGGGGGCATCTCCCATTTTGACCTCGGGACTTCCAGGTTATACTCGGCACAGATGTTCCTGTACACTATGCCGGCCACTTGGTTATGGCGCTCCATGTATGCCTTGCCTGCTAGCATTTTGCACCCTGCTGTTATGTGCTGGATTGTCTCTGGGGCATCTTTACACAGCCTGCACCTGGGGTCTTGCCTGGTGTGATAGACCCCAGCCTCTATGGATCTTGTACTCAGAGCTTGTTCTTGTGCTGCCATGATTAGTGCCTCTGTGCTGTCTTTCAGTCCAGCTTTGTCCAGCCACTGGTAGGATTTCTGTATATCAGCCACCTCCTCTATCTGCCGGTGGTACATACCGTGCAGGGGCCTGTCCTTCCATGATGGTTCCTCCCTTCCTCCTCTTTCTTGGGTTTCTGCTGCCTGAGGTATTCACTGAGCACGCTGTCAGTTGGGGCCATCTTCGTGATGTATTCGTGGATGTTTCTTGTCTCATCCTGGACTGTGGTGCTGACACTCACCAGTCCCCGGCCCCTTCCTTCCGCTTAGCGTACAACCTCAGGGTGCTAGACTTGGGGTGAAACCCTCCATGCATGGTAAGGAGCTTTCTTGTCTTGATGTCAGTGGCTTCTATCTCCTCCTTTGGCCAGCCTATTACCCCAGCAGGGTACCTGATCACGGGCAGGGCGTGGGTGTTGATGGCCCGGATCTTGTTCTTACCGTTCAGCTGACTCCTCAGGACTTGCCTGACCCTCTGCAGGTACTTGGTGGTTGCAGCTTTCCTAGCGGCCTCTTCATCGTTCCCATTCGCCTGTGGGATCCCCAGGTACTTGTAACTGTCCTCTATGTCTGCAATGTTGCCTTCTGGTAGTTCAATCCCCTCAGTTCTGACTACCTTCCCTCTCTTTGTTACCATCCGACTACACTTCTCCAGCCCGAATGACATTCCAATGTCATTGCTGTATAACCTGGTAGTGTGTATCAGTGAATCGATGTCTCGTTCACTCTTGGCATACAGCTTGATGTCATCCATGTACAGGAGGTGGCTGACAACCGCTCCGTTCCGTGAGTCGGTATCCGTAGCCAGTCTTGTTGATGATCTCACTGAGGGGTTCAGGCCTATGCAGAACAGCAGTGGGGACAGAGCATCTCCTTGGTAGATCCCGCACTTGATGGTGACTTGTGCTATGGGCTTGGGTTGGCCTCTAGTGTTGTGTGCCACATTCCCATTGAGTTCCTGATGAAGGCTCTTAGGGTCCTGTTGATCTTGTACAATTCTAGGCATTCCAGTATCCAGCTGTGGGGCATTGAGTCATAGGCCTTCTTGTAATCAATCCAGGCTGTGCACAGGTTGGTCAGTCTGGTCTTGCAGTCTCGGCTGACTGTTCTGTCTACCAGTAGCTGGTGTTTTGCGCCTCTGGTATTCTTGCCAATCCCTTTCTGTGCCCCGCTCATGTATTGACCCATGTGCCTGTTCATCTTAGCCGATATGATGCCTGACAGGAGCTTCCATGTAGTACTGAGGCAGGTTATTGGTCGGTAGTTGGATGGGACCGTCCCTTCTTGGGGTCCTTGGGGATCAGGACCGTCCGACCTTCGGTTAGCCATTCGGGTGTCTCTCGTTAACTAGCAGCTGGTTCATTTGTGCTGCCAGACGCTCGTGGAGTGCAGTCAGCTTCTTCAGCCAGTAGGCGTGAACCATGTCGGGCCCTGGTGCTGTCCAACTCTTCATACTGGAGACCTTTTCTTGGATGTCTGCCACTGTGATGGTTACTGGACCCTGTTCAGGAGGTCGCTATGGTCTGCCCTCAGATCCACTAGCCACTGAGCATTGCCGTTATGGGTTGTGTCCTTCTCCCATATGCTCTTCCAGTATTGCTCCGTCTCCAGCCTTGGTGGTGCTGTTCTGTTATTGTTCCCTTGCCACTGAGAGTACACCTTTGCTGGTTCTGTGGAGAACAGCTGGTTTATTCTCCTGCCTTCTATCTCTCTGGTGTACCTCCTCAAGCGGCTGGCCAAGGCTGTGAGTCTTTGCTTGGCAGTTTCAAGGCCTCAGGTATGGACAGCTTGCTGTATTTCTTATGCACCTTCTTTGTCGCGCCTTTCTGCAACTCCGTTAGTTGGCTAACCTCCCTTCGTGCTACTTTGATCTTGCCCTCTAGCCTCCTTCTCCATGGAGGGTACTGCCCTTGTGGCTGTTCAACTTGTAGCCAAGCATCTCACTGATCACTGCTGCCGTAGTGTAGATCAGCTTGTTAGTGTCGGTAATCGTGGTTGTGGGTATCATCCGTAGTGCTGCATTAACATCATCTAGCAGACCTTCTGAGGGTACTTCACGTAATCTTGGTAACCGGCTGGGGGGTCCAGGTTTCAAGCTTGGCCATGATCCTATCTTTTCAGGTCAGTTCCTCTCGCACTCAACGATCCTTCTCCTATCGCACTTGGGGCTATGTACCCAATCTCGGGTGGGGTGATGATATCTCCCCCTGACCTGGCGTCCTGACTCCTCCTTGCCGTCGCATTTATGTTGTACCTCGTCAATCTCTAGCTGTGAGAGCAGTCCTTTCTTTCGAATGTTGGAACACTGAGCTACTAGTTGTTTCGCCGTCATTGTGGATGTTGGGTATCGAAGAATCCATAGGTCCCTCATCCTATTCATGTAACCCCTTCCGCCAGGGTTACTTGCGTAGTAGCATTCCAACAACGCCCTGTTTTCGTCTCTTGCCCACCGATGCCTTCTTGTTCCAGTAGCCCACTTGTCGTCAGGGTGCCCTGGTTCCTCAACACCTGACGCGGACCTTGTTGATCCGGGCGACGTCCGAGCCGGCATGCCTTCATATTTATCTGTCTCGCTCATGTCTGCGGTAGGCTCACTTTTAGCATAGGGGGTCTAGCCTTAGGACCCTTACTGGATACAGACGCCCCAGGCAGGAATCGAACTTGCGATCTTCTGCTCCAAAGGCGTGTAGTTTAACCACTACGCTATCCAGCTGCTTATTGGAGCTCCAGGTATATATATATATATATATATATATAAATAAATATATATATATCTGACAATACTATAATATTGTCCATATTATATTTACATTACCACAGTGAGATGACTTTAGTCTCATGAATAACATTAGCTAATTATTATTTACTAACTAATCTTGAAATGACTGTTCAGTACAGAAATGAAGCCCAACTATCATGTTTTACAGTCCTGTGGTCTCAACTAATCAAAGTGATGTCATGACAAAAATGAATGAACAACAAAACATTTTTTCTCCTTCATTTCTGTCACACAAAGCTGTATGAAACATTTCTCGCGGTTAGTATCATGGTTGCTAGGCAACCTGAACAGCGCGACGAAGGCTAGACCGTCCCATTTCACAAGCCTCTCACTTCCGCACTTCCCGTACTTGTAGTACGCACCGTACGTAGTACGCGTAGTGTGCGTACTTCAAGCGTGCAGACCCTGAATTGGGACACAGCCTCTCTCTCTCTTTCTCGCCAGGGCGGAACTCACTGCGGGTTCACGCCCTCGGCCTACCCCCCCTCTGAAGAGGAAACACCTGGGCCTCATCAGTGCAGCCAGCATTTAAGCCAGGGGAGTGGCTTCTACTCATCGCTGGATCGTTGTGTGCGACTTGCGTCAGTGCAGCCTAGCTCTGAGCAAGTCCTCTTTCGTTTTGCAGCGCAATCCCTCTAACGTGTGTTTCTTCTGTACATAGATCCCCTGGACCTGACCTTGTATTCCCCAAGTGGATTCCCGTTTTTTGTGAGTGTTTGGAGAGAGACTGGTCACGAGTGGAGAGTGTCTGAAGAGGAGCAAGTGTCTTTTCCCTACCTGGATTCCCCCGGAGCCTTTTTCCCTGTCACCGCTTTGTATATAGCACCACCCCTGCACTATTTGTATATATACCTGGTGGAACTGTAATAAATACCAACTGTGTGCCTGTGTGTGAGTCCTCAAGTGAACCGTGACAGCTGTGCATTATGCTTATTTACTTGTTTGTTGGAAAAATGCTTAAGCTGAGCTAACGTCACCAGTTTTACAATGTTTCAACATTTCTATGGCCGTTTTTTAACATTGGAGCCCCTTTTCAACATTAGTCCTTAATTCTGCAAACTCTGCATTGCTCTGCCTGACTGCAACTGTTAGGGCACACTGTCTTAAATTATCATCCGTCTCTACCTGACTTTTCTACATTTCTTCAGAAAAGTCACTTTTCTTCTCTTTTCTTTGTTAGGACAAATGTCCCGCTGGATCTTGGCCTAGGAAAACTTAAAATGGGAAACTGTGTTCTTTTTACAAGTTTTACATCCTGCTTTGTCTCAGCTGTGCAGCACCATTCAATTTCTGGAGTCTCATCTTCTGAAGGTAATTCACATGTTACATATTTGTCAAACTGACCTCTTCATATGTATTTTTATTAATCTGTGGAGTATTCTCAATCCAAAACAGGCAATGCACATGAGGTGAATCACGCTACTGAAAATCCTGGATTTTACCAATCAGATGCAACTGAGACAACAGTACGTACTTCAAAATGTCACCGATAGTCAAACATTACTGCTGCAGGCATATAATTGCGATGCAGATAACACATTACTGCCCACTCTAACTCTTCAACTGTGTCTGTTCTACTTTCCTATTTCAAAATATTAGAAAGACGATTAGTCCATCACATGTGCTGGGGTACCTCTTAATGGGTTTAAGGAAACGATACACGTCATCAAAGTCAAACAACAAAAATTTCTCATCTTAACAACTCGTGACTAAGTTTCTGAGATGTACGACCACCTTTTCCTTTTCGTAACACGATCGAAACATTAGAACAACCTGTTCAATCTGAGACATGTACTGAGGAAAAAAGATATAGTTCATGTTTTGCACAAACCTGCCATCAGCATGTAAAATTCTGTTAAAAAAAGGGGGACAATGTTAAACACATCTCTCTACTTTAGTTGTATGTTTTAAACCCCATGTGGAAATAACACCTGGAAGCATTTGGCTTCATTTACATGACCAGAAAGCAATTTCACAGGATTATTCCCTTCTGCTGAAGCCAAATTGAATATGTCAATACCCTTTCACAAATACTGATTTAGTGCTTCCTTACCAATATCAGCAGGCATGAGACCAGTGCCTGACACATACAGTGCTGCTGTCAGTCATGCAAAAGCTCATCTTCATCAACATCTGAAGATCTACATTTTTCCTTCACTTCACCTTGCTGTAAACAGAACTTTTGCACACATTCATTAAACTCTACGTCTTGATTATCCACCATTTAGGGTGAATTTCTACATGGTTACTCACAGACGCAGGATCAACATTTTATTGATTTAAAACGGGGTGGGGGGTACAGACATACACAGCACAACTGTAAACTGCAGTAGCAAAGCAAACATTAGTCACAAGGCATAGGGACAGCAAAGAAACCCCCCCCCCCCCACAAAAACACAAAGTCATAACCAGTTATTGCCTCTTCCAGGAGATAACTTTGGATGAGAAGATTTTCCAAGCCTCGACAGTCGTGGGTCGAGCTTTATTTAATTTTGCTGTGGTATGTTCAAGATTAATGACACGGATAAGACATCGTATCCAGAATGATTCCATACAAATGTCGGGACTGAACCATTGCTTCGTAATAGTCTTCTTTGCGGATGTGAATCCGGCGAACAACATTTTGCATTGTATTTGTTTTAAGGAGATTTGCAGTTTGCCTTTGATCTTATACTTGCATATAACAGCTCCACAGTTTACTTTTACCTATGAGACAGATTTACAGTCTTTCATTACATTTGTGTTTAACAGTCTTCAGTTATACACTCATCTACAACTAATGCTGTAGCGTTACTCTTGTCTTTTTCACAATGTAACACCTGAAGTCTAAATAACAATCCGCACCAGGTGCAGCAAACAGAATCTGATCTTCATAACAAAATCAAACTGCATTGCCTTTTCTTTCATTCTTTTGCCTTTTCAAGTTGATACCTATTATCAAAGGTGGAAAGTAATGAATTACATTTACTTGTGTAACTTTAACTGTGTACTTCAGGAAGTCGTTTTTAAAGTCTGTAATTCTACTTAAGTATGTTTTTTTAAAAAAAAGTATTGTACTTCGCTGCATTTTCAATCAGACCTGTTAGTGAGTAAAACAAAAAAATTGCGCTTCAGAAATACTGCAGTGAATGCTGGGTAGGACAGCAAACTGGAGCCAAGGTCACAATAAAGATGGAGACCGAGTCTGACATCGGTGTTACGGATCCAGTGAAAAAAGAAACCCCGTCGAATTCTGCTGACACCGAACTCGAAGAAAATGATGTGAACCCTTGTTTTATTTAAGGGACCACTTCAGCTTCAAGTGCAAGAAAGGGAGCAGCTTTATTATGCATTGTAAGCTGTTTGCCCAGAGATCAAGTTAGCAGCTTTTAAAAATTCCACATCAAACCCGCGCAAGCATGTAGATGCAAGTTAAATTAAACTTGTACCATTATGGTAGCGAAAAAGTTGTATATATGTCCATATGTTCACACTGCAAGCAAAAGAATAACCGAGTGCTTAACTTAGATTAGTCTGAGATAGCAGACTTCTGTCCCTTGTTACTTAGCACTTCCAACCTCCTGTTAACTACCCGGTTACTGTCCAATTTAAAAAAAAAAAAAAAAACATGAGGGCATCACAGGCATCTCCAGACCAGAGGTCTGCGCCCTGGTATAATGGCATCCAGAGTAAAGCATCCAGCAGAGAGAGATGTAATGATTTACCAGTGGTAGCTAAGTAATCCACTGATGTCTTATTAGGGACGTATGGGGGGGAAATGTTTAATGTAAAAGTTCAATTTACATTAATTTACAATTTCAGTTTACAAATTCAGTTTAATGAAAACAACATTGATTTACATGCTGCAGACGACAAATATTTTTTGTTGTGGGGGGAATCTAAAGGAGCTGCTGGATACAATTACATCAGATAAGTGCAAAATTAAAAAATGGTTTGACAGGAACAAACTATCGCCAAATCTAAGTAAAACTAAAATAGTCTTAGTTGGGAATTCCCTAAGAAATGCACAAATGCAGATTCATACAGATGGTGTGGAAATTGGAAGAGTTCTGAACTCAAGTTTCTTGGTGTGATAACAGATGATAAATTAAATAAATCATATACATAACAAAATTTCAAGAAGTATTTCAATTTTGAGTAAAGTAAAACACATTCTGGACCACAATTCACTCCAGATTCTCTACTGTTCACTGATTGCACTTTATTTGCATTACTGTGCAGAGGTTTAGAGCAATATTTACAAATGTCCGCTATCATCAACCTTTATATTACAAAACAAGGACCATAAGGATAATCCATAAAACTGGCTACAGAGATCATACAAATCCACTATTCAAAAATACTAAAATTCACAGATCTGGTTCATTTTGGGCAGAAATCTGTGCCATCAGAAACTGAATATGAATAAGTTAAATTCGAATTTGATTTGCTCAGATTGAATCTGTATTGTAAATGTTTTTCGAAAATGAATTTGAATTAGCCTAATTTGAAATTCAATATATTGGTTTGAAAATGATCGAACTTTGAAAATTAATTAATTCGCTCTGAAAATGTATTTTATCTTTTAAAAATGTAGCTCTCTAATAATTTCAGTTTCACTTCTTACCATTCAGTTTCAGTTCTAAAATTCAATTTCAGCTCCAAAATTAAATTTTTTGGGACTTACATCCGGTTCCAGAGTAATCGAGCGCAGATTAATAGAACTCAGTTTTACTAGCGGACCGAAAGTGTTACTGACGGGAATCTACAGCATCTTGAGCTGGATTAAGAGTTCAGTAGTCATTCGTCATGTCGAATGACCAGCGGATAAACTCTCAGGTTGGTAATAAACAGAGATGGGCAGTAACGCGTTACTTGTAACGCGTTACTGTAATCTGATTACTTTTTTCAAGTAACGAGTAATGTAAGGGATTACTATTGCAAAAACGGTAATTAGATTACCGTTACTTTCATCGTAGGGAACGCTGCGTTACTGCGTTACTAAAACCGTGATTTTTTTTGCGAGAACGTCTCATGACAGTGACGTAAGTGAGTGCGACGTTCGTGACAACAGCTGTCTGCAGATCATAATATATCGAGTCGCGGGACAGAGTGTAGCATGCAGCGTTTAAAGCGTGGAAGTACTGACCTTATTTTGAGTTTGATTCCATAAAAGTGACAAAAACATTTAGTGTCCGTTGTGCGTGGGAAGAAAACTTCTTTTACAGCGAAAAAACCCCTAAACTTCCAAGCAAGCACCGAGTGTACTACTACGACGTAATGTGAAATTCACAGAGAAACTCATGGATTCTTCCACTGACCGCTGCGGCACACCTGCACCAGGGTAAACCTCCTCCGCCTACCCCAGTCCTGCTTTACAGGTGAAAATAGAGCAACAGGACCGCTAGTCTTTGATTTTATTTATTTTCTGCTGTGTTTTACTTGCATCTATTTGAAAGAGTGAGTGTAAACACAAAAAAATATTTTATTTTATGTGCTGGAATGTGCAGAAAATAGGTTTAAATGTTAAACAAATTTCTTCCAGTCAGAGAATGTTGCATATAATTTAATTTTTGCTTGATGCATAAAGTTAAAAGATTAAAACTAATAAAACAAGTTTTAAAAAGAGACTTTTCCATTTGATTACATTTTGTATGATGAATTATGCAGAAAAAGTAGAATTGGGCTGAAAGATCTATCGCTTTATCACCTATTCAGGTTGTAAATCGTGTTTTTAAAAAGTAACTAAGTAACTAAGTAACTAAGTAATCGATTACTTTTGAAAATAAGTAATCAGTAAAGTAACGGGATTACTTTTTGGGGGAAGTAATCAGTAATTAGTAACTGATTACTTTTTTCAAGTAACTTGACCAACACTGGTAATAAATGTATTACGTGTGTAAGAACAAGCGTCATGTTAAAAAATGATAGCTGTACAGTAGCTTCTATGCTTATTGTAGCTGTTAGATTAAAAACGCTAATTTAGCGTAGTTTGCCCTGGATTCAGCTTTGACAAACAAATATGATCGACTGTTTCCTTTAGAATTCCAAAGTTGTCATCTTGTACCCTGTCAGAGCCCTGTATGCTTGCAGAGACCCCTACAGTAGGGAAATGTCCAAACCATTGTATTTTAGGTTTATTTATGTCTTACACAGCATCCCAACTCTTTAGCTAACTTAATAACTTTAGCTAAAGTAAATAGTTAGTCTAATTCATGTATTCTAGTCTAATATTTTTATAATGGCGATATATGTCTATGTGTATGGTTTGTATGGGTATATATCTGTAGGTTGTGTATCCTTTGACATGTTACTGGGGTTATTAAATATGTGTGTGTGTCACCCCAGGCAAGACCCCAGGTGCAGGCTGTGTAAAGATGCCCCTGAGACAATCCAGCACATAACAGCAGGGTGTAAGATGCTGGCAGGCAAGGCATACATGGAACACCATAACCAAGTGGCCTGTATACCTGTCCTGTATACCATAATATTCAGGAACATCTGTGCTGAGTATAACCTGGAAGTCTCGAGGTCAAAATGGGAGATGGGGTGGTGGAGAATGACCGAGCTAAGATCCTGTGGGACTTCCAGATACAGACGGACAAAATGGTGGTGGCTAACCAACCGGACACAGTGGTGGTAGACAAACAGAAGAAGACGGCTGTAGTGATCGATGTAGCGTTACCGAATGACAGCAACATCAGGAAGAAGGAACACGAGAAGCTTGAGAAATACCGAGGGCTCAGAGAAGAGCTCGAGAAGTTGTGGAGGGTGAAGGTAGCAGTGGTCCCAGTGGCAATAGAAGCATTAGGTGCGGTGACTCCCAAGCTAGGCGAGTGGCTCCAGCAGATCCTGGGAACAACATCGGAGATCTCTGTCCAGAAGAGCGCAGTCCTGGGAACAACTAAGATACTGCGCGGGACCCTCAAGCTCCCAGGCCTCTGGTAGAGGACCCAAGCTTGAAGGATAGACTGCCCGCAGGGGCGAGAGGGGGTTTTAAAAAACACTATATATATAAATGGCCTGCATTTGTATAGCGCTTTTCTAGTCCATAGGACCCCAAAGCGCTTTACACTACATTCAGTCATTCACCCATTCACACACACATTCACACACTGGCGATAGCAAGCTACATTGTAGCCACAGCTGCCCTGGGGCGCACTGACAGAGGCGAGGCTGCCGGACACAGGCGCCACCGGGCCCTCTGACCACCACCAGTAGGCAAACATGGGGTTAGTATCTTGCCCAAGGATATTTGGCATGCAACCAGGATGCAGCCTGGGATCGAACCACCGACCTTCTGATTAGTGGCTGACCTGCTCTGCCACCTGAGCTACAGCCACCCATATATATGTATGTATGTATGTATGTGTGTATGTGTATATACCAAGGGCGTAGATTTGGCATGGACGAAAGGGACATGTCCCCACCAATATCCAACGATTATTGAATTGTCCCCACCAATAATTTGATCGCTTCGAGTAAAGAAAAACAAAACGATAGAAAGAGGGGCAGGGATAGCTTAATAGGTAGAGTAGCTGCCCCATGATTGTAATGTCGTGGGGCTCTACTGAACTCTACTGAATGGCTACCCTGAGGTACCCGTCCCTACACACTGCTCCCCAGGCGCTGCATTGGTTGCTGCCCACTGCTTCACTAGGTGAATGGGTTAAATGCAGAGGAGTAATTTCCCTACGGGGACTAACACATACACATTATTATTATTATTATTATTATTGTTATTATTATTATTAGAAAAAAAACGATTGGTCAACGTCTCATTCACCCAGCGGTGCAGAAAGAGTTAAATTACGTTCTCTACTGGAGTCCTACCTCATGTGACAAATATGGCCAATGTGATTGGCTGTGCCTTTCAGGGAGCTCTGTTTAGTTTTAGCAGTGGCAAGCCTGCGCTGCGAGGACCTGCGAGGAGGAGAGGAGGATGGCAGGAAAAAGGAAGAACCTGGATATAACAAAGTATTTTTCAAAGAAACCTGTAAGTCACTTAAAGTCAAGTTCACTCATAAAATGTGTCCATCATAATAACGTTACAGGCTATGTCAGGCTTTGGCCCACATCAGTCGAAAATTGTATGTAACCATGAATAACGTGTTTTGGAAACTAACTGCATAACATCAGCACTATGAGTTATCTCAGTCTCAGAGTAACATTTCTAATTTTGATTGAAACTGTCAGAGAAAACGTCAGCCTCGAGCAAGCCAGGATATTAGTTTACAGAGGATGTTAAAATTATATGTCTAACGTTAAAATGTTGGCGACACAATAATTTCATCCTAATGGTACTGACATGTTCATAGGGTTAATTTTTGAGATAAAATATCACGAGGTAGTCATGATTTTGCAAATATTCCACCTTGTAGTGCAGTTTGCACAAATTGTTTTAAAATGCACTCACCCTACAAACATTACTGATGAGTGACAGAAACACTGAAGCAGCTACACATTTTATTCTTATTGTCATGTATGTCCTATTTGTCAGGTGACAGAAGAACCAACACAAAGCTCAGAGAGTAATGGTGACACAAGATCACAGATGATGGATGATGACTTGGTGGTTCATGACTGTATCTGAAGCTATTTTTATATTTGTATGATACCTGATTTATATGGAATATGGCTGAAGTAAACTAAAGTGTAAAATACTCAGTCATTTGTTTAATAGTAATTTTACATTAAAAAGATAACCATACAGCTTGTGTCAAAATTTGATTGATGACCCTACCCTTGACCTTTTGACCCCTCCCCTCCCCCACAGGAAGTGTGTAATATGATCCCTAAGCGTGACGAATTGCATCCGGAGAGGGGAGGGGGCGAACTCCGGAAGTGCGTAATATGATCCATAATCGCGCCACCTGTTGTGAGAAAAAAAATTTTAGTTTAGAGGGAGGGGTTCCTGAAGCATAGGGGTGACGCAGCTGCTGAGTCAGTGCTGTATAGAGAGACAGAGCAGCAGTTTGAATTCTGTTTAAATATTATGACAATTTTCTCAGTATTTCTTTTTACAATAGCGGATGTATTTTACTTTCTTATATGACAGGCACAATAAAATAAAAAACTTTGAGATTATCTGACTAGTAACAGATTACATATACATATATATACATATATATATATATATATATATATATATATACACACACATATATATATATATGTATATATATGTATATATATATATATATATATATTTACACATATATAGTGCCGGGTAGAGGTAAGCTACACCAGCGCTTGTAATGGGAAAAGAAAATAGTGACTTCCTATTGGCTGTAGAGAACCATTTCTTTCAATAGTATTTTACTTTCTTATATTACAGACGCAATAAAGAACCTTTAAGATTATCTGCCTAGCAACAAATTGCATTTTTATAGAGTGGGGTGGAGGCAGGCTACACCATCGCTTGTAATGAAAAGAAGAACTTTCTATCCGCTTGTAACCTACAGACCACCCACCTCGTATGTGTAAAGTAAGCCTTAGAGGAAAAAAAGCGCTGCGCACATATTCAGAAATCGGCCTTAAACAATTAAAACACCCTCGGATAAGGTATTTTGGTTTTGTGCAGCCACTCCTTCTCAGACCAGAAGTAAAGAGTTTTTCTTCATGTTTGAGCTCCTTTTACATCAGGTTTTCTCATTAGCAGAAAATAGACGGAATCCCTAAAAGAAAATGGTCTTGTTTTACACACACACACACCGCGGGTCAAGAAGGAGTCAACAAACAGCTCTAGTCATTATCAGTATTTCTTAATGCTTATAACCCACAGCGCGCCCACCTTGTATGTGTAAAGTAAGCCTTAGTGGAAAAAAAGCGCCGCGCCCGTATTTGGAAATCGGCCCTAATTAATTTTATTAAAACACCAGGTATTTTGGTTTTGTGCAGCCACTCCTTATCAGACCAGAAGTAAAGAGTTTTTCTTCATTATTTCGAGCCACTTTTAAAACAGGTTCTCTCAACAGACAGAAACCCTAAAAGAAAACGGCCTTGTTTTACGCATATCGAGGAGGAGTCAACAACCCCTCTAATAGTTATTAGTATTTCTTAATGCTTGTAATCTAGCAAATAATTTCATATTGGCCTCAACTCAATGTACGTGTAAAATAACCCTTAGTGAAAAAAAGCACAGCGCACATATTGAGAACTTGAATAAGTTCCGTCGGTTCATTACCTCCGAGAGATCGGGACGCTTCCTCCATCTCGTACCATAAACGTATGAGAAAAACCCCCCCAGAGAATTTATTATTTTGGTAAGAGTGAGAGAGAGAGAGAGAGAATCGAACACACTTTTCTACAACACGATATACCACTCCGGGTCAGGAGGGGCGATATAGCACGGACTGGTCAGATGACTACGCCGGATGGAAGCATAACCGGAAGCGTGGCAGGGAGTTTCCCTTTGACCTTCATCCTGCTCCATGATCAGCCGTTAAAACTTTCCCCAATATTGCTGTAACGTAACAACAAAGTTAGTTTTTTAAGATCAGACAGATCACAAAACATTCCTCACACGCAGTCACTGAATTAGCATCTGTGGCACAAATAAGTTTCAGGGACAGACTTGTTTTTTAGAACCGACCTTTGACACTTGCATGTTGGCTTAATTTTTTACACAAAGAGAAATTTGACCCTAATAATAAAAAACACGATACTGTGGTGAATACTTACCTCAACTTTGATGGGGGTTTTTCACAGCTATTTATTTAGAAAAAAAGTAAACATGTCACAAGGACACAATGCACATTGCAGAGTACATGAATGGGAATTCCTCCTCCCTAACAAATGCCGAGTCATCATCTCCATATTGTGTGTACCACTTTTTGAGTTTCATTGAAGTGTGCATAAGATGTAAAACAATGTATTAGTTTTTTAAGTCCCCGGTCTAACAAGATGCCATTCATTTAGGAGACTAATCATTTTTTGAATTTAAATTGTGCTAACGCAGTAACATTAAAAATAAAACATATTAGAACTCATTTTTGTTGGACACAAGAACAACTCAAGCATATTTTTCGGGAGCCGAAACTAGGGCTTACAAGTTTGCCGTGCCCCTGGGGACCAGTGCGAGGTTGTGCCGCAGATGCTGGCGTGGAGGGTCCAGACACTCCCACAGCGCAGACTTTGCTATCCGCACAGAGCTTTTCTGGTGTGTCTCATGCAAAAGAGACAAAACAGCGAGTTTCTCTGCTCCCGGTAAGCCTGTCCTTTATAAATATCTCTTTGATTATTCAAACAGTGTTTAAATTGTGACTCGTTTGTTATCCAAAAACATTTTATCTATGTTACTGATTTAAAATATACATACATATATTTCAAGTTTTTTAGCTTAAACAGACTCTTGAGCAAATCCGTAATGGCATAACCAGTGTGCAGCCTAATGTACATCTTTTAAGTGTATGTTAATCAGTACATGAAGCGTACCTCTGAAAAGAGTCCATCATTTGTGAATTTACTGATTTGTTTTTTTAACCGCAGTTGATGAAATTATTGTAGAAAATGTCTTTAAACTATCGCTGTTCCTACTTATTGAGCTACTTCTTTACTATGTGAATAAACAATTTGAACGAGAAAGGATTTAAAGACACAAAAGTAAAAAATTTGTAATGAAATTTATGTGACCGTTCTTCCGAAATCCGACAGAGAGTGAAAATCCAAGAGCTGCTGCAATCCTCTGCATTAATGATCTTTCTGTTTCTCTCCTTGTGTGTGTGTGTGTGTGTGTGTGTGTGTGTGTGTGTGTGCTCACAGAGCGGAGGTCACGGCAAGAGTTCCCTGAGTTGACACGTATGAACCATAAAGTCAGTTTGGACTGAGGAGCAGTCGGTAAACTACATTCAGTGTAGACAAAATTACTTTTTTATCCAAAGCATGCACAAGAATCCAAATCTCTGTATCACAATGATTTCATTAAAGCCTTATTATTTTATGGGGACAAATCACCGTAGATCATTAATAGGGAACAAAAAAGGAGGATCACATCAGCAATGGGAGACAGAAGTCTTGACACGTGCTTATAACTTAAAACACAAAAAAACCCCAGCTACAGCCGGTAAGATTTATGCTATAAACCAGACTTTCACAGTCTGCATCTTTACAGGGGTTTTTTTCTGCTTTTGTTCACTCCTAGTGTGATTAACAAACAACAACCACAGAGCCCACTAACTATTAGCCGCTTTTACCCCCCTAAACAGTCAGTTGACTGAGAGAAATGCAACCCATTATTGTGAACGCTGAAGGAGATGTGCTCCATAATCAAACTTATATTTCCTTAACTTACATCCTATGTTCTGTTTAATCCCTTTGATGGAAAATTGGTTAAACCATTGCTCAACTTATGTCTGAATGACGGCAGATAATTCTGATGAAAAGGAAACTGACCCCGTAAGCACTTTGCAGCTGAGTCGAGGGCTCGTGGAAATAAGGTCAAGGAGGTGTCCGGCGTGAGTGCGGCCTGACATTCCATTTGGGACAGCTGCCAGACACATTAGTGCAACTGTGAGCAGCAGCTCCTGTATACTGAACATAAGAAAAGTAATGTGTAGTGCTTCTTTTTTTAAAAGCCAAGATTCCAGGGCTCGTGCTTATATGGTTCAAAAACAGGTTAGTTTAGCGATCGTGTAACTGTGTCCTTGACCTTTTTACCGGTTTGAGGAGTTGGTTCCCTGGTCCAGATATTTGGGGATGGTTCAAATGCCGAGTCTCCAAATGCAAACAAAAGGATATTTTCCACGTTATTTCTTAAATGTGTATGAATGAGATCGGATGATGTCCGATAAAAGTAATAAAGGATAAATGTAAATCAGTTTTTTTTTTAACTTTGCAGACTCATTTACAATGAAAGCGATTAAAAAAAAGATCATGACTTAAAAGAGATTATGAACAAAATGCAATACATTTTGTTTTTTGCTACATTAACAACTTTTCCAACTCTGATTTCCTGCAGGACCCACACGGACATCGCTCCAGACTGAAATCCAGTTCAGACGACACACGCAACATGTTCAAGCTTGCACGGAGGCCTTTCAGTCAATGTAAGAAGATGGTTAAGGCGAGAGATTGCTATTCTGTCTTTTACATCGCTACAAAGGGAGGACTAAATGCCAAAAAAGAGAAAAGTTTTTTAAAAAATGACGCTTTAAAACAGTTCAAGTATCTTTGTGTTTACGGGAGAAGGGAATAACTGCGGCCGAGGCTCTGAAAAGAGATTTGTCGCTTCCGCCGATGACCTGGGCTACTTTGAGCTGGTTAACATCGACGACGAACGTAAGACTGAGTGCACAGACATAATTGATTGTCTGGACAATAAGAAATTCCAGATATGTTTTCCACAGGGAGCAGATACGGATGTAGCCATCCCAGGGCAGCAGAAACCTCCACAAGCATCAAATAATGCAAAGCGCAGCGGTGGAATGACATCGGTCTTAGATGTAGCACAACAGAACGAATTGAGTCTAACAACGTCAATCAAAGAAACGGGCAGCGGCATTGACCGTAAGGAGGTTTACGGTCTACTTTGTCAGCAGTAAACGCGTCTGAAACGATGGATGGAGAGTAGATTCCCCAAAAATTCTTTCCAGGAAGCACTGAAGTACAGGAAGGAGTGCTTTGGAAAGAGCCGACAGTCTTTTACTGAAATTTGCAGCGTTATGTTGCTGCTCGAATTGAGCGAGTCAGTTTGTCTCATATCCGGTTCCTTCATAAAGCAAGGCACAGGCTTTGTGCTATTTGACAACTTTGTCTTGACCAACGCTAACTTATTCGACTACTGGGTTAAATCAAACACACCTAACTGGCGTGAATTTGTAAACGTTACCGTGGTCTTTAACTTTGAAGACCAAGAGTCAGACAGGAACAACCTCAGCGCTAAGGTGTTTATCGGCGACGATAAGTTAGATTATGTCATACTTAAGCTAGAAACAGAGAAAGTGCCGCCGGGGCTCCTTAAGAGATTTGGGCCTGTACCTTCAGACGGCGAAGCCTGTGTCGTCGGACACCCGGGAGGAGGAGTGAAAAAAATGAGTCCTACGTGGGTCGTGGAGAAAGAGAGGCGAGAGCATGCTGAGAATGATGACAATTTAGAAGACTGCGAGGAATTTTGCAGTCTTTGTGAAATCAATCAGCAGATCAAAAACGACCCGTATGAAAATATCTACGTCACCCAAAACACTCTCATGTTCCACGGCTCTTCCGGCTCCCCGGTTTTCGATGCTGAGGGACAAGTGTTTGGTCTGCACAGCGGCGGGTTTTTCTACGGGTTTCTGAACCTTAGCAAGAATGTGATTGAGTACGCCTTTCCTCTGCTCACTATATTTGAAAACTTTGTGGATAATCTGAAGAAAGATGGGTATGGGGAGGTGTTGGAAAGAGTTGAGGATTTCAAGATAACCATACAGCTTGTGTCAAAATTTGATTGATGACCCTAGCCTTGACCTTTTGACCCCTCCCCTCCCCCACAGGAAGTGTGTAATATGATCCCTAAGCGTGACGAATTGCATCTGGAGAGGGGAGGGGGGGGGAACTCCGGAAGTGTGTAATATGATCCATGATCGCGCCACCTGTTGTGAGAAAAAAAATTTAAAAAAGTTTTTAGAGGGAGGGGTTCCTGAAGGATAGGGGGTGACGCAGGTGCTGAGTCAGTGCTGTATAGAGAGACAGAGCAGCAGTTAGTTTTCCACAGACAGCAGTTTGAATTCTGTTTAAATATTATGACAATTTTCTCAGTATTTCTTTTTACAATAGCGGATGTATTTTACTGTCTTATATGACAGGCACAATAAAATAAAAACTTTGAGATTATCTGACTAGTAACGGATTACATATACACACATATATATATATATATATATATATATATATACACACACACACATATATATATATATATATATATGTATATATATGTATATATACATATATACATATACATATATACGTATATATATATATATATATATATATATATATATATATATATATATATATATATATATATATATATATATATATATATATATGTGTATATATATATATATATATATATATATATATATATATATATATATATATATATATATATATATATATATATATATATATATATATATATGTGTATATATATATATATATATATATATATATATATATATATATATATATATATATATATATATATATATATATATATATATATATATATATATATATATATATATATATATATATATATATATATATATATATATATATATATGCCTAGAACTATATAAGATCAACAGAACCCTAAGAGCCTTCATCAGGAACTCAATGGGGATGTGGCGTACAACACTAGAGGCCAACTCCAAGCCCATAGCACAAGTCACCATCAAGTGCGGGATCTACCAAGGAGATGCTCTGTCCCCACTGCTGTTCTGCATAGGCCTGAACCCCCTCAGTGAGATCATTAACAAGACTGGCTACGGATACCGACTATGAAACGGAGCGGTTGTCAGCCACCTCCTGTACATGGATGACATCAAGCTGTATGCCAAGAGTGAACGAGACATCGATTCACTGATACACACTACCAGGCTATACAGCAATGACATTGGAATGTCGTTCGGACTGGAGAAGTGTAGTCGGACGGTAACAAAGAGAGGGAAGGTAGTCAGAACTGAGGGAATTGAACTACCAGAAGGCAACATTGCAGACATAGAGGACAGTTACAAGTACCTGGGGATCCCGCAAGCGAATGGGAACCATGAAGAGGCCGCTAGGAAAGCTGCAACCACCAAGTACCTGCAGAGGGTCAGGCAAGTCCTGAGGAGTCAGCTGAACGGTAAGAACAAGATCCGGGCCATCAACACCCTACGCCCTGCCCGTGATCAGGTACCCTGCTGGGGTAATAGGCTGGCCAAAGGAGGAGATAGAA